>NC_064767.1:15601536-17024036 GCF_011397635.1 Epinephelus fuscoguttatus
TCTGCAAATCTCTGCATGTGGCTGAAAGAAAGCCACAACAGGAGTATTTCTTTCTGACTAATATCTTCCCGTCATCATTAACCTCCTTTTTCCATCCATCCATCCCTCCCTCCCTCCCTCCCTCCCTCCAGGATGTTCCTACCAAGCTGGTAGCCAAGGCAGTGCCCCTGCCCATGACGGTTCGGGGCCACTGGTTCCTGAGCCCACGCACAGAATACACTGTGGCCGTCCAAACCGCATCAAAACAGACTGACGGAGACTACGCCATCTCCGAGTGGAGCGAGATCGTCGAGTTCTGCACTGCCGGTGAGTAATGTGCAGCTTGCATTTCCATAAGTACATGTATTTTCAGGATATGTGACATCAGTACTGCCTTTGATTTTTGGTGCCTGTGCTGCAACTACAGAAGAAAATCGGATGGAGCACAGTATGAGGGAGGATATTGAAGAAGGGCTAATTTATACTGAGTGGAGGGAGAGATGGGCGGAAAGATGGAGGAGGGGAGGGTGAGGGGAAAGAGAGATTAAAAGACGGAGGGGAGCTGTGCTGTTTATGTTCCGATGCAGAGGTCACTAAGTTCAACATTGCTGGCTTGTGGCTTAGAGTGGGGGAGGGGAGAAGGGGGAGGAGATGATGGCATGGAAACTGGAGGGTAGAATTTATCAGGGGAGGTCATTGTGACAGGGATCAGGAGCAGCAGTCGATGGGAAGAAGGAAAGCAGGCAGGGAGTTAGTGAAGATGTAGTCAGAGGCATTGATGGAGGGGAGCGCTTGAATATGACGGTTCATGTCAGACACCCTCCATCGCTGTCCAACCATCAGTCTGGACAGGCTAAATGCTAATGTGACAGTGGAGATGACAACATGCTGATGTTCAGCAGGGTTAAGGTTTACTATGCTTACCATCATTTAGGTGATTGTACTAGCATTAGGCCAGAGTGGTATGGCCTAAAAATAAAATCTCCCAAATTTTTACCTCACATCCAATTTGAGAAAATGATTCTGCTAATGTTAACATCACCTGTTTGTAAGTAGGTGTTTCAGGGCTGCTGCCGTCTTGTGCAGCTCTCAGTGCCACACACACCTCTGCGGCCACACACCTCTGTTTGAGAGGCTGGAATAAAGTAGCCATTTTGCTGCTTGTATTTGCCAAAGACTTTAGACAGGCTTTACAGCAGACGGTGGTTTGCTCAAGGATGGATTCTGTAAAACCAAACTACTTTCAGATGACTGAGGAGATGGTGCCTTTTTGTAATGACATACTATCCTATGACATTTTTTGTTATGGCATACTATGGCTTTTTAATGATATTTTTTATTGCATGCTATACCATGACTTTTTTTATAACTTTTTTTTTATATTGCACACTATATTATGACTTTTTTTATGACATTTTTGTGACATACTATATTTTAACTTTTTAAAAAAAAATTATTGCGTGCTTTATTATGACTTACTTTTTATGACATACTATACTATGCTATGACTTTTTTATACATTTTAAATGGCATACTATATTATGACTTTTTTTTTATGATGTTTCTATGACATACTATGGCATTTTTTATGGACTATACTATACTATGACGTTTTGGAACAAACTTTGTCTCTTCATCTTTGCTCTTTTATTAGCAGCCATGTTGATTTTGTATGAAGAGAAGTGGATACAGTGTTGGAGGCGGAGCCCTGTTCATTCCTATGAAAGCTGCAGTGGTGCATGAAGCTACAAAAGCGTTCAGGGGTTTAAAATGACCCGGATCTTCTGCATCGTTGGGCCCACAGAGCAAGTGCACTATAGACTTCCACTTGCCATGCTGGCAACTTCTAGTTTAGCTCTCTGCTAATTTGAAATGTTATTGGACCAAATGGATCAAATCCCGATAGTGAAATGATTAATTTCACAGGGTTTGTGATGCTCAAAAAACTGTATCCATTGATTTTCAGAAAACTTTTTTAACAATGTAAGTCTTAGGGGTGGGAATCACCAGTAGATCTATGATATGATACTTAAGTCACGATACAATATTATTGCGATTTTAAATATGTTGCGATATGCTGAGTATTGCGATGAACATTTTCACGATATATTGTGATTTATTACGTTTTTTTCAACTGTAAATTATGTCCCCAAAGGAAAACTTTCTCAACATCAGTTCTCTCTTGTAGATAAAGGCTGTTCATGTCACTTCAGCCATTTTATAAAGCAGTAAAATGTACTGTATCAAGTGGGTTGAAAACAATTTATCTAATAGAAAAATTTGATGCTTGGTACTGTGTGACAATACGATATTGCCACATAAAAATATTGTGATACTATGCTGTAACAATTTTTTTCTGCCACCCCAAGTAAGTCTATGGGGTACGTCTTTTTTGGCCCAGTGGCATCATGTGACAGACCTGAAAGTGGTGGCAGTTCCGTACTGTAATTACCAAAGTTCAAGTGAAATCAGTTTTCCATTTCTAAACATCGACCTAAACCATTAATTTGAACTAACTGATAAAATTGATTTATCACCCAGCTGTAATGAGCTAAAATTTGCTAATTAGCACAAAACACAAAGAACAGCCGAGGCTGATGGGAATTTCATGTTGATCTGATGATGGCGCCACATGGAAAGTTTCAATAAATAAATCAATACATTTATTACATTGCATCCTGAGGATAACTTGAGTGTGTGTACCAAATTTCATGGCAAACCCTCTAATAGTTGGGAATATATTTCACTCCAAACCTCAGATATGAACCTCATGGTATTCTGCCATCTTGCTGGCTTGGCTAAAAATTTTGTGAGAAATAAAAAAAATAATAATTAAGGTGGGACACTTGTGAGATGGGTGAACAGATGCAGCTGAGGTGGGAGGACGGAGAACAGGGCAGGTGACAAGTGTATGATGAAGGTGTAGCAAGAGAAATTGATGGAAGATGCCTCATAATGTTGATTGTGGCTGGCAAAAGCTGCTGCTGCCAAGACCTTTCATGCTTGTAAAATCCTCAGTCTCTCAGTTGAATTGTTTAACCAGCAATTATTCCATTATGTCTCGCTGTCAACAGAACAAGCTTTGACTTAAAACATAGGCTAGAGGTCTAAAAGGAATTCAGGGACTTCTGAGAAGTCTGCTTGACATTAATAATCTTCTTCATAGTTTTCTTTCATTTTTGCTTGAGGTTCTTTGTCGTCGCATGAAAGAGCAGGGAATTTTCCCCAAATCATCTTTGTCGGTTCAAGTGCTTGTAGGAAAATTGGAATAGGGAAAGAGCCTCTATCATTATAAAAGTTATTACATGCTTTGGATAAAATCCACACCCACTTGGCAGACCTGCTTACATGGTGGTGAGTGAGAGAAGATTTTATTACAGGACTTACTGAAAATGTTTTGGTTTTTTAAACATGACACAGTAAAGAATGGAAGGATCTCAGGGTCCTTGAGTACACAGGCTCAGTTCATATTCCATCCCAGCCAGCGCACAGTCACTTCTGTTCTTTATAATTAAAGAATTGAATTTCTACTAATGACGTTTGTACACCGGTTTCCGATCCTCTTGATGACAGCATATTCATTTTCACTCTGATGATGATGTGTTGTATCTGTTTTCCAGATTATTCCACAGTGCATCTAAACCAGCTGTTGGAGAAGGCAGAGGTCATCGCCGGCCGGATGCTGCGTTTCTCTGTCTTCTACAGGAACCAGAACAAAGAGTACTTCGACCAGGCCAGGTAATCAGCCCACTCTCATAATTAGTGAGATGAGATGTATGTTGTCTATTGTTCCATTACAGCAATTCTTTTCTTTAATTTGCATCAGTGAGACCATTTATTCAAAATGGTTACAGCCACTTTTTGGCTGGGTATGAATATGTCTGCATTGCTTCACTCTTTCTCTCCAGTTACGTTGCTTTTTAAAATGTCACTGGCTGGACTTTACTAATAGAGATTTTCTTTTTTTCACATTGGAAGATTCATTTTCATTTTTATGACATTTTTGTGACATACTATATTATGACATAACTTTTTTTTATGACATACTATACTATGATTTTTTTTAAAACAACACACTGTACTACAACATTTTTTTGTGATATTTTTTAATGTTTACTATTCAATGACATTTTAAAACATTTTTATAACATATAGTACTACTTACTATTTGGGGGGATTTTTTTATATGTCTTTCTATACATTTTAAGACATTTTTTATTACAGACTATTAACAAACCAGTATGACTGTTTTTTTGTTTTGTTTTGGGGTTTTTTTTTTAAAGATTTTCTTTTTTGGGGAATTTTTGCCTTTAATTGATGGGATAGTCAAGCGTGAAGAGGGGAGACAGAGAGGGGGAGACATGCAGCAAAGGGCCACAGGCTGGAGTTGAACCCGAGCCGCTGTGGCAACAGTCTTGTACATGGGGCACCTGCTCTGTCCACTAAGCCACCGACACCCCAAGTATGACATTATTTTGACGTTCAGGGCATACTATACTACTACCTTTTTTATGAAAATTAAATGACATACTTTACTGTGACATTTTTATGACATAGTATACTATGACATTTTTTCATTTTTTGATGACTTACTAAACAATGGCATTTCTTGTGACCAGGGTCCAAAACTAACACTCGCCACTCGCCAATTACGGGTAGATTTTGTCTCTGGCTGGTAAATTTTTAAGACCACTCACCACTCTGGCAAGTTATTTTTTTACCAGCGAAAAATGCATTTTTTGTTACTGGAGAACGATGCTGGTATCGGCTGGTTTCCTGGCAGAGTAATGTGTATTTCAGGGAGAGACGATCTTTGGTCACATAAGTGCGTCAGTCATGATGTTAAAACAGCGCTCCGAGGTGGACAGCTGTTGTTGATAGGCTCGTTGGCGAGGCGCAGCTGTGAGGCTAGCGGAGCGTTAGCCGCAGCATGACCGGATGGAAGCATAACCAGTTAGCCTCCGCTAGCTTCCCAGCTAGCCCTGGCTCTCCGTTTGGATCCAACCAGAGCACCGAGCCCCGGTTTGGTATTCAGGTTAAAGTGGGAAGAAGCAGCGGGTTTGTTGGGCAGCTGAGTGAAGCTGGGTGAAGTGGAGCCTGTGGAGGAAACACTGGGACCGTCTGGATGTAATAGTCCGTGGAGGTGCTGCGGTGCTTGGCTGCACAGATAGGAAACCCCTTGGCTGACAGGATGTACCACTCTCTCACTCCGCTACTTTGTTAACAGGCTCGTTCAAGATGAACTGCGCCTCGCCTGGAAAGTAGACGAGAGCAGGCGGCCGCACCGGGGGGGCGGTGACAAAAAGCTGTGGTGAAGTCGGACAGTTTCCTGACAGTTTCCCACAGCCTTCAGTCCGTACAGGAAGTCATAGGCACACTTACATCCTGTCTGGAATGATGTCAATTTATTAAAAAAGTGATCAGACCCATATATCAGTTTGTTCTCAGTCTCCAGTTGTTTTAATTATGATAGATTAATTTATTAAAATGCTTTACAGGTGATCTGTAGTTTATGTTCATGGTTTAACCTCCATTTGACGTGAATTCTCCTGTGAATCGGCATCATATCAGTTTGACCTGTCCACTCAACTACACAGGCTAAATAAACAGTGCTTGACTATAAGGTTCATATTTTCAGAGGAAAAGAATACATGACAACAGCTTTCATTAAGGCTCAGTTAGATACAGTCAGGGCTTCACATCTGTACAGGTGTTATTTTAAGAATCCTCACATCCCACTGACCACAAGTCTGTGTTGCTAAATGTTTCAATAATTAAAAAAGTCCAACAAAAATGAAAAGTTTATCTAAAACGTCATCTTGTTGAGTCGACATCTAAACCAATCAGCTGTTAGATCAGGTGAGAGCCAGGCAGTGCAGTCGGTGGAGAGCAGCTGCAGCGCTTGGCTCTAAAAACTGCAGCCGCCTCGCTCTCGTGGTTTTATCACCATCCGCTTTTGTAATACGTCAGAGCAAGTCGGGATGAAGTCGCATCCAAAACTAACCAGCATGCATTGTGCGCCGATCGCCGGTGATCGAATCTGTGTAGGCCTGGCTCATCTTGAACGAACCTATTGTTAATGTACCTCCATGCTTAAGAAGTAAGAAAAAATATCATGTGGCGATGCTGGCCAGGTATTGCGGAGCCTCCCGCAAAAAAACCAAAAAACTAAAGCAAAAGATCCTGCTGAGGCTGAGATTTTACCGACCGACGACCAAGAGACAGAGGTTAATGTTGCTGCTGCTGCTGCTCCCGCCACCGCCTCCCCCTAATCTCATCCACCAGCAGCATTAAGTGACTTGACTTTTTTCCCTTTAAATTATTAATTATTTGGTTGGCTGGTAAAATATCTGCCTGGCTGGTAAAAAAAATTCACTTACCTGCCAGCCTGGCTGGTAAGTGAAAAAGTTAGTTCTGGACCCTGCTTGATGACATACTTTACTATGACTTTTTTCACTTTTTGACGACATACTATACTATACTATAACATTTTTATCACATTTTTGGCGACATACTATACTATGACATTTTTTATCACATATTTGACGACATACTATACTATGACGTTTTTATTCCATTTTTGACGACATACTATACTATGGTGTTTTTATCACATTTTTGACGACATACTATACTATGATGATTTTATTCCATTTTGGACGACATACTATACTATGACATTTTTATCACATATTTGATGACATACTACACAATGACGTTTTTATTCCATTTTTGACAGCATATTATACTATAGCATTTTTATTCAATTTTTGGCAACATACTATACTGTGATGTTTTTATCACATTTTTGACGACATACTATACTATGGCGTTTTTATCACATTTTTGGAGACGTACTATACTATGACATTTTTATCACATATTTGGCGACATACTATACTATGACGTTTTTATTCCATTTTTGGCGACATACTATACTATGACGTTTTTTTCAAATTTTTGGTAACATACTATTCTATGGTGTTTTTATTCCATTTTGGATGACATACTATACTATGACGTTTTTAATCACATTTTTGGCGACATACTACAATATGATGTTTTTAAATCACATTTTTAGCGACATACTATACTATGACGTTGTTATTACATTTTTGACGACATACTATACTATGGCGTTTTTATCACATTTTTGGAGACATACTATACTATGACATTTTTATCACATATTTGGCGACATACTATACTATGACGTTTTTATTCCATTTTGGACGACATACTATACTATGACATTTTTATCACATATTTGACGACATACTATACTATGACATTTTTATCACATATTTGACGACATACTATACTATGACGTTTTTATTCCATTTTTGACGACGTACCATACTGTAACATTTTTATTCTATTTTTGGCAACATATTATACTGTGATGTTTTTATCACATCATTATACTATGACGTGTTTTTTTTGTTTGTTTTTTTGTTTGTTTTTCCCCAATTTTTTGACAACATACTATGCCATGACATTTTTATCAAATTTGGCAACATACTATACTATGGTGTTTTAATGCAATTTTGGACGACATACTATACTATGACATTTTTATCAATTTTGGCGACATCCTATACTTTGGTGGGGTTTTTTTTTTTTTTACATTTTTGATCACATACTATGACGTTTTGTTTTTTTTCCTCACATTTTTGACGACATACTATACTTTGCTGTTTTTATGCCATTTTGGACGACATACTGTAACATGATGTTTTTCTCAATTTTTTGACGATATACTACTAACAAGGTTTCACACTAGAAGTAGACCCAAACACACAACTCAAGGACACAAGGGCTTTTCAAAAACACAGAGTCTTTAATGAAGACAACAGGTAAAGTTGAAACAGTTACCAAAAAGGGCAAGGCAGAGTCGAAGTCCAAAAACAGCAATCGTCAAAACACTGGGAACTTGACAGTAGAAAACAAAAGGCTGGAACGCTAGTAGAACTACTGAGACGAACTGGCACTGTGAGGAGGGAGCACGCGGACTAAATACATGATGAGAGGGAAGACAATGAGACATAGTTGCAACATATTGGGGGGGGGGGGGTGTCAAGTTCTCCCGAAAGGAAACTTGACAGGAAGTAATCTGAAACAAGAGGAGAGTAGACAAAATAAAACAGGAAATGCAGAACTGAAATGAGAAAACAAAACTTGACAAGACATGACAACTGTACTATCATGTTTTTCTGACTTTTTTTTTTTTTAACAAAAAAATGTTTTTATGCCATTTTGGACAACATACTATACTGTGACATTTTTTGTTTGTTTGTTTGTTTTTTTTCAGGTTTTTGAAGACATACTATACTATGACGTTTTTATTCCATTTTTGACGACATACTGTACTATGACGTTTTTGGGTTTTCTTTCAGATTTTTGACAACATATTATACTATGACATTTTTATGCAATTTTGGATGACATACTATACTGTGACACTTTAATCACATTTTTGGCGACATACTATACTATGACTTTTTTTTTTTTCAAATTTTTGAAGACATATTATACTATCACAGGGTTTTTTCTGACATTTTTGACAACATATACTATGACGTTTTTATTCCATTTTGGACGACATACTACTATGACACTTTTACCACATTTTTGGCAACATATTTTACTATGTCATTTTTCTCAGATTTTTGATGACATACTATACTATGATGTCTTTTTCAAATTTTTGACGACATACTATGACATTTTTATCACCTTTTTTGGTGACATACTATATTATGACATTTTTTCAGATTTTTGGCGACATACTATACTGTGACGTTTTTACCACATTTTTGACAACATACTTTACTATGTCTTTTTACCACTTTTTTTTTTTTTTTTCAGATTTTTGGCGACATACTATACTATGACGTTTTTATCACATTTTTGGTGACATACTATACTATGACGTTTTTTCCAAATTTGGAATATGGAAAGGGTCTTAATTAAAAAGGTATTAAAAACTATTAATGTAGCTACAGGATTCCTGCATAACCTTTGGAAAGAACAGAAATAAACAACACAAAAGCTGTACTAGCAATCATGTTTTGATATTAGAGGTGTGTGACAGGTGGGCAAGACAAGGAATATCTTTGTAATAGCATGTTTTTATGTATTAAGTATTGTACAGGTACTGTACATACTGGATTTTGTCTTCCTGTCAAGTCCTACTCCTGTAATGGTGTTGTCTTCTGATATCTCCCTCCATACTCTCCACCTGAAGAGGCACATAGTTTCTGTACTAAAGCCACAGCTTGTGAGCACTCTACAGCATGACATCATCTGGATAGACATCTCCCTTTTACTGAGTTGCATTTGCTACAGTGCTTCTGTTACACTGCACCATCATGTGGGGAGTAACAGTACTGACATTACTACTTGATGAGGCCTCTGCTCCACTGACCTGGGGTGGGAGCTGACTAATTCCATAATGCCCGCAACAAAGCATCAATTATGGATATAATGACAACCTCTGCAGTGATAGCAATGTAATTACAATTCATAATTGGAGCTTCAGAGCTCAGATTTACTCTGTGGGGAAGATATGCAGCTGCCACAGAGGCATTCATCGCCTTGAATGTTCATCCGTTAATTTGTTTTCTGAAAGCTGCTTTGGTTTACCAGCAGTTTGTTGAAACGATAAAGAAATATTTAGTTTTTCAGTGGCGCAATCTTCTCTCGCTGGGGTTTGTGAGACAGACTGGACTGGGCTAATGTCATTACAGCTCTAGAAATAGTGAAACTAGATATATTCCATTCTGAGAGTTCACCCAGTTTATTGTGTTATGAGACTCTGGCTGCATCTCACGCATTTAATCAGCTTTTCACCCCTCTGTGCCACACTGTCTAAAACACTGATGCTGTTTTAATGAAACTTGATAAAGTGATGCCACTGCTTTCTGACATTTTCAAAATGACTTTGACTGGGGCGGGGGGATATAAAAAGTTTGCAGATTTGTTACTGTTTGCTCACAGCCAATTTCATTCTCTTTTTTTCCAAACTCCAGGGAGGCGCAGAACAACCGGATGCTTCTGTCAGTGAAAGACAACAGTGGCAGCCACGGCTCGCCCATCAGCGGCAAGCTGGAGGGCATTTTCTTCAGCTGCAACACAGAGTTCAACACAGGCAAGCCTCCACAGGACTCCCCTTACGGCCGCCACCGCTTCGAGGTCCGGGCTGAGGTACTCTTCAACCCTGACACCAACCTGTATTTTGGAGACTTCTACTGCATGTACACAGCCTACCACTACGTCATTCTGGTCCTGGCGCCAAAGGGCTCTACAGGAGACGAGTTCTGTAAGCAGAGGCTTCCTGCGCTAGACATCACCAACAACCGCTTCCTCACGTGCAAGCAGGATGAAGACGGCGACGGCAGTCTGGTGTTTCACCACGCCCAGGACGTCATCCTGGAGGTGATCTACACTGAGCCCGTAGACCTGGCGTTAGGTACGGTGGCTGAGATCAGCGGGCACCAGCTGATGAGCATGTCCACAGTAAACGCCAAGAAGGACCCCAGCTGCAAGACCTGCAACATCAGTGTGGGACGCTAAGAGAAGGCCGAATGTAGGAGAGGGAGGGAAGGACTAGAGGTGACTGACCTCTAAACACACACAGGAAGTTCATAAGTACTGATGAAGCAGACCAACACATGCATGAAGCAGCAGATTTAGTAGGCTCCCAGACATGCACACCGACATATCTCTGACACCGCTCTGTACTCTGATGAGACCATCATTCCCAAAGAAGAGTGGAGGGGAAAAAAAGAGGAAGGTACACACTCTGACACCTGCACCGCTGTCTCCTCATCTGAAAAGGGTTACCCTAAATGTCGAAAACATGCATCAAACATACCTAAAGATTTCCCATGTAAGGGACCACCAAGTAAACCTGGGACACCAACAACACACATTCATCCTGCAAGTCAACACAGGCTGACTAAACCCTTTAACTGTACTAACATGGGCTGCTTCTCTTCAATTTCCTGTTACTTTAAACACTTGTCCCATATTTTGTTAATGACCTTTGCCTTGTTATTATTGATATGCTGATGACCGAGTGTCCACTGTCTGGGTGGACACGCATTTTGTTGTTTCCAATTACTTTGACCGTCGTTTTAGAAATGTTTTCTTGTCATTCCACAGTAGATGAATTCAGACTTGTTTTTTTACGTCCTACTAGTGGCACAGACTGGTACTAAAACTTTCGAGGGCTGCAGCATCGATAGTCATCTTTCTTTATACCAAAGGTGTTAAAAACAAGACGTGAAACCGCTGTGGAGTCTAAACACTACGAATGCAACAGCCTCTAAAATGTGTATTCACTAAGTCTTCGACCAAGTGTGAACTCCTTGTTAACCTTTAAAAAAAAAAAAAAAAAAAAAAAAAGAAGCATGATGCAGCTCTGTGCAGCATGAGTATGAAAGCTGTCAGTACCTCTACCATAGCAACCTTTTCTGCAACACTCGTTCTTATTTTATCGTAGTCTGTGGAAAGAAAGAAAGTAGAACCATAAACTGTGTTTAGCAGAATAAATGTGAAAAAATATTTATTTTTCTCGATACATTCATATATATATATTATCTATATATATATAGAAAATTATATAAACCAGAAGTGCACAATGTCACAAGCTCGGATCATTGTCAACAACAGCATTTAGGGGGAATTATCTTCATACAGGCAAAATGGGGGATAAACACGAATTTGACAGCAGATAGAACTTGCACTACAATGCCAATGTTCACACGCTATTTTCCAAGGTGAACATGTAAATCCGATGGTCAGAATTTGAAATTCTTAATGCATATCATAGCACAATGTAGGACTAAAAAACTGACATGCACAAACACGACAGGATTGTCTCATTGATTGCATTTAAACTTACACCTTCTTTTGCCAAGATAGCACTTTTAAAAAAAATAAATAAATAATGCAGTTTCCACATTAACCATGGACAAAGCTGTCAAAAAATAGTATTTTGGCGAAGAAAAAAGCGAGCAACAAAGTGCCATAATAGTACAGTAATCTTAAAATGACTAATATGTAACTAACATCAGGTTAGAGCTCATCGTCCTTGACATAAATTAGTGCTACATAGATACACTTGCTACATCAGGTTTGTGATAAGATGCGTCGTAAATGACACAGGATGTGTTTTTGGGACTAAAAAAACTGCAGTCGTGCAGCATTTCATTCAGACTGTCACCAATGTCCATCAGATTTCTTCATGTAAAGTGCATCAACATAATGAGCATGGCATGAATCAAGACCAGACCAACCGGCTTCACAACCTGATTTTTCAGAAATGATCGAGTCCTGTTAGGTTAGATCAAAGTCCCACTGTGAGTTCACTCAACTGGTCTTGGTTGAGTCCTGTTTACTGAGCAGGGCCTCCAGTAGACGGAGCTTTGCTTTGAGGTTCTTATACTGGCAGTACTCCTCCGCCATCGGTCCACGGTCCTCCTTCTGACAATTCCTGTTAACGTGACATGGAGGGAAAAAAAAAAAGATGCAAACAAAAGACAAAACTTCAGTAGTTTCAAACAACCTGCAGCAGCTTCCATAACTGGTTGATAGTCCCTATGTTGCCTTACTCAGATAGCTTTGTACAGTGTGTATTGTAATCAAAAACTTACTGTATTTACTTTGGAGGACTAACATGTACAGTAGGAAGGATGTGTACAGTTCAGAGGAAACGTCTATCTCTTCGTCTCTTTCCTGAGCTCTCTGTGCTGTATTAACGTTAAGTGAGTGTGCATTACACTGTCGTACCATTACGATGGAATTTCTTTTGTGGATGTTTTTTCTTTGTTTTTCACAAGGCATTGTTGAAAACCAAACGTTCCAAGTTTATTAAAAGACTAAATAAAATTCAAAAAGCCAAGTAGTTTGGATGTTGTGTGTGTATGTGTGTGTGTGTGAGATCTTTACCTGCCAGTCTGCATGTAGAAATGGTCCTCGAACTCTCGGAGCGCATGGTGCAGCCTCCGCTTCTCTAATCGTGCAGTCCTGAGGTGATCTAGTAACTCTGGTCTGTTGAGAAAGAATTTCTTAGAGTTGTTAAACTGTCTCTGAATGTGTGCACTTAAATTAACGGAAACAAAACTATGACAATAGTTTAGAGGAGTACTTTACACACTAAATGACCATTTGTGTATCAGTGATTCATTCAGTGATACATGCTGTGTTACTTTGAATTCGTGTAGAAAACTGTAATCTTTTATGCCTCTACGGAAAACATTGATTTATTGATTGGGGACTGTGTTTAACAACAGCAAAACTACATCAAAACATCCGTTTACAAATTTTCACACAAATAATGCAGTATAATCCCAGTGTTATTTATCCAGTTGTTTGCTCAGTACTTCCCAAACACGAAAAAAAACAAAACAAAAACCCCTTGGTAATGGAGGCTGCCTTTGAAGAGAGCATATCAGTTTTACTTGCGGTTTAGTTTTTTATAGTAATGTTTTAGTGCAAATGCATGTGTTTGGGAAGCACTGAGCATCAACTGCATTAATGACACTTGGATTATGCTGCAGCATAAACACATTTTAATATAATTTTGCTGTTGTTAAACTTGGTCCCCTATCAATCAACAAATCAATATGTTCGCCATTTTCCGTGGAGGCAGGCAAGAAAAACAAAGTTTATTTGAGGCAGCGCAACATGGCTAACTGATATAAAGCAGTGAGGCATAGCTTTAAAGCAAAAGAAAGCTATATGAAAAACGTCCACAGCTAATTCTGCATGGTAAAATAAAAAATTTAAAAAAAAAATCACACCATAGAGCTGTTGATGTTACACACACACACACACACACACACACACACACACACACACACACACACACACTCATTCATTGTACCTGGAAGCCTCATGCAGTGTTGCCATGGTGATGATCTGTGGCTGGAAGCACTTCACCTCCTCCAGCGGGGACACCAGTGGTGTTTCAGACATTTCTAAAGAAGGCAGACGCAGCGACTCATCTGAGGACACACACCTGGGAGATTTCAGACGCAGCGGCTGCAGCCTGGGGCTTCGCTGTTTGGGACGCTCTTCATCCGAGCCCTCCTCTTCCTCCTATGTAGACAAACACACACAGGGATCATTAATCCGTCATAGTAAACATTTGCGAAAAAAGGGAAAAGAAACAGAAGGCAGAAAAGCTGAAAAACTGTTTTACTAGCTAGTCATATGATCTGTTTGAAATCACACACTATTCATATTAAGTATGACATTAAAAATAATTCGATATAGTCATGTGATGCAAAGGAAACATATTAGATTACTATTACTTGATACTTAGTCTGCTGGTAATGGCACACTTAATTATCAGTTGGCAGTATACAGTACACTGAGGATGTAGTAGGCAGTATGTTAGTATGTGATTTCGAACACAACCACACAATGGTGTGGTTATTGTTTCTAAATTTATTCGCTTGCCATTCTGTATTTTGCTGAATGAACTGAGAGGTCTCACAATAGTTTGGTGTAGCACTCATATTTTACCACTAGAGGGCAGCAGAGTGACACTCTTCTGTATGCCAGGGTCAGTTTTAGTCACACATAAATATAGTGGGTGTGTCGTTTTTTAAAACCTTGTTTATTTTTATTATTTTGAATTTAGTATTAGATGTTTACTCACAATGGTGGTGATGGCTGTTGCAGCAGCAGAAGAAAGCAGCAGCTGCTTTACAAGACGGTACCGATCATAGAAAGGTTTCATCAGAGTGCGCTCTTGCCTGGTGCTCTGAAGACACAAACAGAAAACATACTGTCATTGGTGGTAATACACAAATGGAAATAGAGGGTAAGCACTGATGGAAGGAGAAGGAGAGGTGGAGCTGTCAAGTAAAGAAATAGGACATAAGCATATAGGTGAGTCATCTAAGCTGATCTTACCGGTCGACCGTGCAGACTCTCAAAGTAGAGCAAACACTTCTGCAGGTTGGTCTTCTCCATAGTCATCTGGAAATGGGACATCTCCTACACAAACAGGCACAGTGAAGCCTGTTAGCAGCTGTTCAGTTTGGTCGACATATTTCATGGATCAACACACAGATTGTCCCTGGCAGCCCTGGGAATCCGCCCACCAAACCTATGTTAATATATTTAGTGAAAGCAGTTCAGCGGTAACAACCTTAACGCTGTCGGGCAGGCCCAGCTCTCGTCGTTTCTCCTTCAGTCTGTTGGAGATAGTGTTGACTGTTTCCTCCACATTGGGCTTGGTGTTGCTGTTGTTGTTGAGTGTCTGTAGCTCAGTCCCTGTTGGTGCTGCCTCCCTGTGGTCTGTGTTGGTCCTGCATGTTTCAGGTGACTGGTGGAAGTCTCTCTGCCCTCTCAGACCCCCGTCTTCTGATTGTCTCAGCTTCAGCTCTAACGGAGGACAGCAGTTCAGAAAAATATGGTTGGTATGGTTGCAACAATACAGTGGTGGAAAGTAATTAAATACATTTATTCAAGTGCTACAATTAAGTGCAGTTTCAGGTATGTTTATGCTAATTTATACTCAGCTACATTTATTTGACAGCTGGAGGTAGTTTTCAGAATAACATTTTACATTAAAACCAAATGATAGTCTTACAAAATACAAAGCATTGTCAAATCTTAAACCAGTGGTGGCCAACATTTTTGGCTTGTGACCCCTTACAAAAAGAGAAGTGTCACATTTCAGACATCTAAGTTGTCAGTAGTTCCACCAAAGAGTGATGTTTACAGTAAAATAACTGTTTAAGAGATAAAAACATGTTTCGTAACACATAACTTTATTATTTCTTCTTTTGTACCCCATTAATTACTTTACAACCCCTCAGATTTATCTTTTGAGCCTTGTGACCCCTGGAATAGACTCCTAGGCTGAGAGCCACTCAAATTAATTAGCTGTATATACAGGAGTTAAAACTAGCTCTAACGTGACCAGCTTCAACAGAGAAAAGGCACTTATTAATGCATCATTAACAATCAAATCATGTCATTTATTATCAGTCACTGGGGCCATTTCCTGCAGGATGAGTGCATTTACTTTTAATGCTTTGAGTACATTTAGTAGGATTTGAAATGCAAGTCTTAAACTTGTAATGGAGCATTTTTACATTGTTGCATTTGTACTTATACTCAAGCAAAGATCTGAATATGTCCTCCACCACTGCAATCATTACTTTGTGTGTTTGAGAGTGTGTTTATGGTAATGAAACTGACCTTTAAGCTGCTTGCGACTCCTGATTAGCTCCTTCATCAGTCTGGCCACCTCTGGATGTGCCGTCTTGTCGTTGTGGGCCGGCTAAAAAAAGAAAAAGCAACAACTTACATCACTGTCTGTCTCTTGCATTAAGAACCTGATATTTTTTTTCTACCTTGTCCCCTGTTCCAGACCTGGGTGAGTTCTAATTTTTATATTTTGTTCTTTAGCCGCCCTGTCAACCAGTTGACCAAGTACTCATTATTTAACAAAATGTAATTTTCCAATGCACCAGCAGAGGGAGTGATTTACTTTAATGTGATGTTTACTGTAACAACCACAGCATCATTTAAGAACTTGAGTATCACTAATTCACACTCAGCCAGACAGGCGCGCGCATGCACACACACACACACACACACATCCACACACACACACACATCAATTCATGGCTCTGGGAGAGACAGTTATTGGCTCTGAAAAAATGCAACACTGAGTTTCACACTCTGAAGCAATAACCTCCAATCCAATCATGGCTTTGGAGGATCCAGCCGACCAAGCAGCTCCGATTTCTCCCCTCACCTTGTAGTGCTTCTCCTGTTCAAAGCGCTCCTCAAAATGCCTGATCCTCTTCCTCAGGGTGTGAATGTGTCGGTTGAGCACTGAGATGGACACAGAGCCCTCGTCTGGCTCTGCATGGACACTGCTACGAGTCCTGGACACAGAGAAGCACATATGGTTCTGTGATATAAACACTGGTAACCTGCAAGTGTCCACTATCGGTTACCTGGCATTTGCACTGTGATATTTTTAAACCACTTTTACACCATGCCATCTGTGAGTCACTATTCCTGAATAAAGTTAGTGAAGAAGCAGTTTTCTTACATGCGTATGTGCTGTGAGCACGGTGGAGAAGGGGCTGCGTCAGGGTCCAGGTTGTAGCGCAGGCTGTGACTGAGGTTGGGACAGCGCGGTGAGGGAACGGGGCAGTCGCTGGTCGTAAAACGAGAGAGGAGTGGGCTGGTGTTGGGGCCCGGTGGGCTCGGCAGGGTGTCTTTTCCTGAAATCCCCTCAGAAAGATTGGCGGTTGAGAGGACAGGACTGGAGTCTGATGAATGAGAGGACGGAGTGTTTAAAGTAAGAGAGGAAGGAGAAAATATCAACTTAAATCACTCATAATTTTGACTTTTTTTTCATTGAATTTGGTTGGATTAAAATGTCATTTTTAAAACTTAATTAAGGAGGACACATGGATATAATGAGATGAAAAAAGAGAGAAAGAGGTGGAGAGGAGGAGGTAGCATGAAAACAAGGAGTAAAGATGGGAAGGAGAGAAAGAGATAGAGACAAAAAGAAGAAGAATGACAGAAAGACAAATCGCAATTTCCTATTCAAGCTACTAATATTAATATCTTTCTTGGCATAAATGTAATTTGGTCTATCTGTGAGAAATACAGTGCAGTTACAGTTTTCATTTTTAGCTCTCTACGGTTAAAACACTGGTTCTTAAAATTCAAGACATGGAAATAAAGAACAGCAAGAGAAGTATATTTCATATTATTGAATATATGTACCTATTCATGGTGTAAAGAGCACCTATGCAGTGATGCAACAGTAACTGCTTCATACCTTGGTGCACTGTAACTCAACTAATCAAGAAAAGACCCACCCAGCTCTGAGAAATGATGAAGCTCATATAACTCACTGTCAAGCTTTACTGTCAATTATTTAATGTGCAGCAAAGGAATTACAGCAGCACGAAAGATGCTCTGACTGAGAACAGTTGATGAATTAGGTTCTATAAATAATGGCAGTAACACAGTGTGTATGAAGTGTGGCTCTTGCACTGATTTGACTCCTAATGAGACCCTCCAACCTGAACATACTGTACTGTGAGGTGCTTTGGACGTCATTATATGTTGATAATAAAATAAATTGAACATAGATAAATTCAGTAAAAGGCAATGGGATTTTACAACCAAACATAGGTGACATAGTTAACAATGGATGTTCAGAAATCATTCTATCAGCACTTCATTGCCTTTGTCTTACCAGACTGTGATGAGTCGACCTGATCCTGAGCTGATGGTGACGATGGCGAGTGGAGAAGCAGCTTGTGGGTCAAGCACGGGCTCTGCTCTTCAGTACAAAGAGGCTGTTGCTGGGCAGGTAGGTTATCGAGAGCTTGGGGGTCTGTCGGTGCAGGCAGGGGTCCCATGTCAGCCTCCAGGGCTTGTAGCTTGAGTGAGGGGCTCTGGAAACAGAAGCAGAACATGTCCTCAGGGATGCAGATGGGCAGCGATGGGAAAAGTCAGGAAGATGTTTGCGTGGCGAGAGTCCTCAGTGGTTCACGAGCTGCTCAGGAATCTAGAGAAGTCCTGTAAAACCATTTTACTTTCTCCCATGAAAATAAATATCCTAGCACTGAAGCGTGGTTGGGCAGAGAGTTGAAGGATGAGGTGAGATGAGTAGTTGTCCTCTTAAGAAAGGAATGAGTCAGAACAGAGTGAATATAGCTCTATGAGCAGGCTGCTTTCACGGGCGGCTGAAGCGCAACAAACAAACTTCTCAAAAAACAAATCTTTGATCGTCCAAGGCTCCCAGTCCGCAAGGGAAAACATAGAAACGGTCACTACGAGCAGCACAAGTTGATGCGTATGTTCAGTAAACAGACTTTCCTCTGCTGCAGCTCACCAGCCAGGCGTTCAACCAGCTAGACAAGAATCCCACTGAGTTCTGTCAGTGAGTGAGTGAGATTCCTATTGTGCATCAGCACACAACGTGGGATCCCTGATGAGCCACACGTCGTTATTCCATTAACAGTATCACTGTGACTTCGAGATCAGCTGCTCTGCGTTTGTGGGTGTGTAAGTGTGTGAGAGTATAGCTCGCTCCCAAAGAGAATCTCTACATCCACATGGTTTCCCTTCAAACCGGCATTCCCGGCACTTGTGCTGCTGAACTGCCTCCACATGGATTATTCATCATGCACGGAAGAAGGGGGGCGGCGGGAATACCGCTCATCTCTGTGCGTGTGGTGTGGGTGTGCGTGCTCGAGAGGAGAGCGGTACTGTATGTGATGAGGCGTTTCCACGGTAACGCTGTCAGACCGAGCTAAGGAGTCTATTTGATGGACCTGCAGGGAGTCACGTAACTGGTTGCCTCTGTATGAGTGTGTGTGTGTGTGTGTGTGTGTTTATGCAGTGAATTCTGATGGTGCTACGCAGAGTGATCAAAATAAACACGCAGATTTATTTGGGTCCTTTTTTTTCTTCATTTAGCTGCTCTGACATCATCCTCAGCATCATCATGAACAACAGCAACACCAGCAGCAGAAAAGGGCTCGCCTTCTGATTTCTCACCCTCCTCAGCTTTCATTCATAAAAAAAAAAAAAACCACTGCCTTGTGCGTCACACAGAGGAGGTGGAAGGATGGAAGGGAGGGGAAGGAGTGAGGCTGTTACTGAAGCAAAACACCCACAGGCAAGCAAGCTCGCACCTCGAATATACACACACAGGTGCGCACATAAACACACGCACACACAAATACACACAATCGCCAGAGGCACCGGCGGTCCTGTTGTCATAGATACCCTCGTCCTGAAAAAAAGTGTTAATTTGTGTATCTAAAAAGACCGAGGGGAAGGAGAACTTACGTCACGGCTGCTGGTCCCGCCTCTGCAATCATTGTGTCTGTCAGGAGAACCACTACATCCTCCTCCTCCTCCTCCTCTTCCTCCACTTTTCCCCTGAAGGAACAGACAAGTCTTATTCCTGAAGCCCACTTCGTGACACACACCAGTGTGGGCACACACACCCACTCGTACACGCAAAAATGTAGGTTACACTGACACATAAAGAGAGATAATGAATTTCTTTCCTTTTATTGACTTTTTCAACTGATCCAGTTATTTTTTCTATCTGCGGAGTTCCTTTAACAATAGCTGAGGCGGACCAATCATTTTTAAGTTTGACACATTTTGGAAATAACTCATTGGTCCAAGTTGGATAGCGACTACCCTCACTGTAATCATCATCCTGCTGTGTGACCCTTAACACTACAAAGGGCATCCTGGATGTATTTTGTTCTGGTATTATTTTGGGTTATTCTGGTGTTGTATAAGAGTCCTGGTTAATAAAGATGCACAGCACGCTAAACTTGAACACTTTACCATCTCTTAAAATCTTTAAAAGTACTTTAAAATTAGTTATTTATTTGCCATGATTCTTTTTAGCCCGATTCCTGTATGTTTTGTGTTTGTGAGTTGAGTTGAGTCTGATGTGTTTTTTCTGATTGTTATATGTCTGTTTGCACTTACATTCAGACTTTTTAATTGTGCTGCTCATCTTGACCTGGACTCCTTGAAAAGAGACACTGTATCTTACGGGACCTTTGTGGTTGAATGAAGGATAAAAAAAGACTAACACAAACAAAAGACTAGCAACACAACAGTTCAAAATCCTACCCTTTTACCCTGTCTGTCCTGGTAATACAACCATTTACATCATTTTAAACTTTGTTTTTTTTATCTACTATCCTAGGTGAACTGACTCGACTTTAAGGCTCTCTCAGTGGTGGTTTTTATATGCGTTAGTACAATTTGCTAACCTGCCAGAGGCTACAAACTCAGACCTGGGCATCACAGAATGAATGAATTTAAATGGAAGCCTGTGGGAATAATTTTGAGATGGCAGTCATACACTTCACAAAGGCCTGTTTACCTTGTCAGACACTGTAGTTATGTCTTCTGTCTTGTTCTCTACGCAGCACAGCCTGCTGAAAAACAAAATTCTGTCAACAACAACAGGCAAATACAACAAAACTGCATTAAGTATTAATAAAAAAAACAACCTTCAACACTGATTCTCCCAGTGTATTTACAATCCATGTGATTTAAATAAACATGAGCTCTGTCTGTATTCATAATCAATAGTGTATCAGATCTGCTCACAGGCTGGACTGCCCAGCACATTCTGTAGCTTAGAGGCCAGACGGTCATCTGGCACGCCCATTAAGGTTATGGTTTATTCATGTCTGACACTAATGAGGCATATTTTAGGAGACCTGTACTGTAGCTCCGAAGAGACAGCGCAGACAAAAAGTCTGCATGCCACCACGCTAGGGTCGACCTAATCTAGCTAGCTGGTCGGCTCCACGTGAGCCCCTGTGGCAAGGCAGTGTTATTTGGACTGGAATCACATCAAAACCATGACTGTGAGCAGCACACTGCTCCGATAACCTACTTCTCCATTTGACTGCAGGGCTGAGAGATGAGCTGAACTGAGATGAACCAGGGAGCAGCCAAAGGAATCAGATTAAATTATTCTGATGCATTTTAACTGCCCCAGAATTACTAACAAAGCCCCTTGTTTAATGGTCCTTCTCACTGACTTAAGATTGTGTTTGAATCTCATTTAAATGTCAAATAGCTGATTTCAGAAAATGTGAAATGGTTTTTTTTTATTCTGCTTGGATGCTATCTGTCACGACCAATGAACGAATGGTCTGTGCTATAAAACCTGTACAAAGCGGAAACGACAGATGAAAATACAACTGCAACAAAATGCCATCCTGTGTAGTCTTCGTGCACATGTGTTCCTCTCACCTTTCTGTGAGCTCAGTCTGTGTTTGGGTGATGCTGTGTGATTCATTCACTCTGCAGCAGTCTGAAATAGCTGATTTCTGCCGCGCATCTGTGGAAGCCTGAAAAACAATTCAGTCCATGATATATATAACCTCCTGCTCCCACACTGAGCTCAAAGATTTGACACTTTAAACATTCAAAGCATAATTGTATTTTGTTACACTCCACAGGGTGTATTTTGCAGCACATGACTTTACTTTTTTTTATTTTAAATTTGCCACATTTTCATAGATGTAGAAAGAAATTTGAAAGATCATAGAAACAGCTGTCGCTGAATCAGCCAGAGATGTTGAGTGCTGACAGCTGGAGACAGATTAATGGACTCGAGAAACGGAGAGAAAGAGAAATGTAACAGAAAATAAAGACTATGAGGACTAAAACAAAATAAGAGAAAATCAACAATGCACACCGCTGAGCAGTCGTCTTTGATGGGTGAGGAAGGTGTCCTTCTATTCTCTACCTCTTCTACTTCTTTCTCCTTTGATACTGAGGTGAGTGGTGGCATCTTGTGCTGTGAAAAGGCCCTGTTGATGAGGAAACACTTGTTACACTGGAGAGAAATTATTCCTATCTGTTGTAGTATTAAAAACTGATTGTACATTTGAGTTTTGAACAGGTAGTAAAGGGTAAAATGTTTATCTGTTCAAAATTGCTTGAACAGGTGTGACACTGCTGTCACCTTGCCAAATCATTTCAGGTGAAACACAAACAGAAGTAGCACTCACCCTTGCGTGGTACACTCCACCTCTGGTGGCTCTCCCTGAAAGCGATGAGCTGGTCTGCTGTGATGCGGTTGTAGCTCTGGCCCCAGGTCAGTGGGGCAGGAGAGGACACATCCTAAATCTGCACTATCTCTGCTCTCCTCCTGAGCCTCCTGGTCTGGAATCAGCTTCTGAATGTCAGCGCTGACGTCAGAGCTGGTTTCACAACCCTGCGCCGGTGTGTCAGGGCTGTGGAGAGACACAGAGACAGAGTGAGACGGACAGAAGATGTGCACACACAGGAGGTGAAGAGAAAAGGAAATACCACTTACTAATAGGGCAAAGTATGTTTTTGTATTGTAACTAATGGCTGTATTAACAGTAGATTAATCACTTGATGATTTACAGATCAATTCTCTACAAAACAGTGAAAATACAAGTACAGTTCATGAGACATAATGGAGGTATGTGAAATGGGACATCATGATAAGCTATCTAAAGCTTGAGAATAGGGGCCAAGACACTGAGCAGATACTATCTACAATATCTGTTTCCTAACACATTGTCTAGATTAAAAAAAACAAATACATGTATTATCCTCCTGAGACCCCGTGTCCTCATATGGGGACATCACAATTTGAGTTTAATTGACCTTATACTTTATTCTACTTAACTCAGACCTGTTGTCCTCGTTTGTGGACACTTTTTTGTGCCATGTAGTGGTAGTGAGAGCACAATACACTAATCCATGTAAAAACAAGATGGCAGCCATCTCTACCAAGTCAGTCTGCAGCCGATCCTGACACAAAAGTGGACAAGGTCCAAAACCTGATCACGTTGTATGGTTGAAATGTGTTTATTTATAATTAATAATGTCAGTACTTCCATATGGCAACAAATTTAACCAATTTTAGCATCAGTAACAGGCTCAGATGGGGTTAATTAGGAAGTACTCGTTTGAAACCATTGGGACTTTATTATCACCTTGTTTGAGGGCACTGGGACTTAATTATCGTTGACAATGCTTCGTTTTTTATACTTATCGGGTCCTACTGATCCCAAATAGCTAGGAGAAATGCATACTGAAAAAAGTTTGGGTCTCAGGAGATTAAACATTAAAACATCTGTGATTGACCAAAGACCCTTAGAGCTAAACTATCCTAACCCTGACGACTGAATGGCCAGAAGACATTATTGTATTGGCTGAGGACATAGGAAGGTTTTTTTGGTTTGTTTTTTTAAGACTCAATTTTTGTGTTTTCAATCTGATTCCATACCATTGGACCTCTGCAAACAACACTAAAGCTCACACATTTAAGTTAATGTTTTTTTTTTTCCCTTTGTAAGTCCTGTAGGGTTTTTTTTTTTTAACAATAATTCATTACATTTTCATAAAAGATTAATGTTGATAAATTTGTAATAAATGGATTTTGTCCCAGATGCTCAGTAGCCCTTAGAAGTCTTCCAGAAAGAACAAAAGGCAAACCAGGCAAAGAGAGTTTTCATAACCTGGCAACCTGAGTCTCTGAACAGACAATCCTGCACACTGCTCTTGCTCAGCTTCACAGTTTATTAGTAACACTAATGTTTTTGGTCCTCCTGGACCTTCGTCAAGAGTGTTCACACTCTTAAAGGTCCAGGAGGACCAAAAACGTTAGTGTTACTATTAAATTGTGACGCTGAGCAAGAGCAGTGTGCAGGATTGTCTGTTCAAACACTCAAGTGATATTTTCCAATGTATCTGCATCTGAGACAGCTGGATGTGTGAATAGCTTTCTCAAACTAATAACCTGGCAACCTGAAATTATTATTTTTTTAAATGGTTTATTTCTGATCTATAAGGCATTAGTGAAAGATTTATTAACTATTAATTCAATTTACAATAACACACAATACAATGTATACGTCCTTTATAAGTAAAAGCGTTCCTTATGAGATAGTGGTACAGAAAAGTTAAAAATGGAAAAAAAGAAAGACAGAGACGAGAAAGACAATGAAAAGGACAAGAGCTAGAGTGGGGGGAGAAGGGGGATGTTGAGATAAAAACTGGACTGATAGATGGAATTGAAGACAGTAAAGAAAGAATAAAAATTCCAACCAAACCTGTAGAATATTGAAGAAATATTTTCAATATACCATGAGAATAAAAATACAATAGGTCCATGTTAAGTTGGCAGGAATTCAATTCATGGAAAATCTAATACAACAGATTTTAATTGTATCAATCTCTAAATCACAAGGCTAATGTAAGCTAACATCAAGGAATCCAGCTGGCCATGAATCAGGAGTGCTTAATCTATGGCTACACTATGACACGTCTCATGAAGCTCTAATGAGCTGCTCCCAGCAAAAACAAGCACAACTGATTTGCTGTGACGCAAACCAAAACAGCCCAGCGGTCACGTACTTGCTTAAAGCGGTGTGTGACTCCAGAGCTGTAACCTACAGCAGATGGGTCAGTGCAGCAGCGGCAAAGAACTAATGTTAGCTGCTTAGGCTGCTGTCAAAGAATGAGACACGCGGACAGCAACCGGCATTATGAACATGTATTATTTTCTACTTCAAGTTTCCTTTCCTCAGGCAATCTCCATGTTAACAGAGCTTGATCAGACAGAGCACAAATAAGCCAAGCTTTCCAAAAAAGCTAGACAACAATAATCACTGTTCACGCTGCACACATCAGCACCTGCCTCTCAAACTACAGATTTCCTTATCAGTAGATAGCAACATTTCTCTTCTGTGCTGAAGACCACCCTGCATTATCTCACTCACTTGGCGAGGACTGTAGACCCATGGTTGTTGTCACTGATGCTGAAGCAGATGAGACAAGAAAACATCCTTTGCCAAAGCGTCTAAACTCACAGCGGTCTACTTTACAGAGTTACGTGTGACAGTGAACAGCCCGCTGCTTTGGAGGGACGGAAAAAGCCAAAGACATAAAGAAAAGAGAGCACAGACGTCGATGGTCAACAGCACAAGTGACACCCAGAGGCAGAGAGCTCACCCACCCACTTCAATTACTGCTACACACACACACACACACACACACACACACACACACACACACACACAAAGACACGTAAAGCAGCACTTCTATTTGGGATCAACAATGACAGTTCCAGCACTGTAATATGAGTGGAAGTCGACCAAAGAGGCTCAGATAAGACAGCTCACATTAACTGACAAATAAAGACAAGGGTGAGAACAGCTTCATGTAATCATACTCAAATACACCAGTTTACACGTCAACTGATTCGCTTAATCAGAACTGATGAGAAATTCAATACTGAGATCTTCAAAATCATGACAACATGGTGACGATTACTCATGTATATCAACCAACAAACACCATTATATGACATGTATTTCTTGACCTACATAAACAGACTTGACCTGAAGATGGATCATTGTAGGAATAAATGAAATTACTTACATGAAAGAGACATTTATTGTAAAATATTACTGAAGTAAATACGTAGCTTACTGAAAACCCCCTGTCCTTTATCTTAGAATTAAATCTTGTGTGCAGTAACTGGGGGAGAGACAGAAAACAGACTTGTTTTGAAATCAAACCCTCTGTAGGTATAATCAGACTGGAGTCAATATGGACTGTGACGTTAGTGGGAAGCATAGAGAGCCAAACAGAACAGCATGCAAATGCCGGGTATTTTCCGGAAAAGAACTACATCCCGGTGACAAATCCCAGTCTGACATTTGCAGAGGAAAATAATGGAAAAAGGCACCTTTCTTATTTGTTTATGCAAAATTTCACAAAGGAACTATGAGAAATGTGGTTACTTGATCTGGTTGCTGTGTTGCTGCTCTTGTCATGAAAGTAATAAATAAATGAATGCAAAAAAATGATTTTAATACCACAGCATTTACTGCAGTTTTTCAATCTGGTCGTCCTCAGTTGAGGAAACAGCACCTGCACTGATAAGAAAGAAGGAAAAGCTCTGTGCCTTGGATTTCAGACAATAAATGAGACCTAGAAACATAGACAGTTGGGATGATGCAGCATCTTAAGCTTGCTAAACAGATGAGAGTGGGAAGCTGTGAGATGAACAATTATTGATATTTGTTTGCCCCACAAGTGCTAAAAAACAAACACTTGGAAGTGGTGAGAACACTGGTACAAAACTGGTATAGCTTCTACTTGAGGATTGGCACTCAGCATGTGGGACAGCATGTTTGTATGAAATGACCTGAGATAATGCACTTAAAGATGAACCTTTTCTTGCTCTAGGCTGCAAAGACATAATCCCTCAGTGTCTGGTTTTATGAAACAGGGTGAGAACAAACTAAAAGAGTCATTTGGCTGGCGAGCAGCTGAATTAAGTGCATCAGCATCAGTGTGAGCTGTGGAAATAAACAGAGGCTTGTGTCTGTTGATGTACTGCTATGCAAAGACCTGGATGGCCACCAACCCTTTCCCATGTACGCTGGGAGAGACACAAACACGCACATTGCACATGTCATGCCACCTGCACATCTTCATCTACTGATGACTCCTCTTTTAACTCACACGTGTGAGAAGTTAAATTACAGTCTGGCTCAGACTGACATCTGGCTGTCGTGCTGCTGCCTTTGAATATTTCTGTGACCTTCATATCAAATGTTGCCATTAGTTCACAAGGATCTTATTAGTAACACCTCGTGCTTGTTTTAAAATAACACCATTAAACTCAATCCTACTGAGGCAGATCTATTTCATCTCAAAGTAAACAGAACCACACAGATGCTTACAAAAAAAAACAACAAAAAAGAGTCTTTATCTCTGTTAGCTATGAGCAGAACTCCACAAATTAAGACACCACATGCTTACATGCATGGATGAAAGCCAGAAAATTAATCAGCAAGTGCACGTGAATGCCGTGTCGCATGCTGACTAGGGGCGGACAAAAATAGTAAATATATAAATGTATTTGGATGTCTGCAACCTTGTGGCAACCCACATTCACAATTTAAAAATAGAAAATAGCACAGTAGCCTCCAAGTTCTGAGTGGGAAAAAGTTCCCCGCAAGCAGATGGCAGCAAGTATGGAGATTCTGTCAGGGGGACCAATTTGCCATTGTTCCACTTCTCTGCTCCTTCAAGCAGCTAAACTGTGATGCTATTTTTTTACTTGGCATTGACTAAAAGTCAGCTGTGCAAGCAACAGCACATTTTCATGTTGGCGACAGACACTGGGAGTCATGGTTTCTGTAGAGAGGTTGGCGTCACAGCTGGTTTTTTACGACCATGAACAGAGTGCAAAAGGCCTCCAGGGGTTGGCCTTAATTCCTTGTGTGTGACGTCTTAGCCTTATCACCAATGATACAACCATCAACCTGACAACTGACTAAACGATGCTGAACACAGAGTCAGGGGGAAACGTTAGGTCCTAATTATCCCCCCAGGGCAAAATATATAAAGAAAGGCTTGTGTGTATTCATACCGCATGAATGTTTCCTGATGCTTTAACTGTAGTACAAGCAGAAAAACACAGTTGCATGAACACAAATAATATCTATGTATTTATATATCTATCTAATGCAGTTACAAAGTCACTGATGCTAAGGTGATGACAGTACCTGTTGAGTTGAGATTGGATCTGTATTGTTTGGTTTACAGCACTGGTCGAAGTGGTCTCTCCCTCCAATGTCTCCACACTATTCTGCTCTGAGTGACCGCTGCTGGATAGGACCTACGAAAAACATCACGAGTGAATACAGACAAACATACACCTCTATAGAGAGATAATACACACTAACCAAAACAAATAATTTTGCATTATCTATATGCATTTACAATCAACAATGTGTCTGCACATTATCCCCCAAGACTAAGACGTTTATAATACCCCAGAGAGTGCAATTTATTAGTGTTTCTACGGTAATATCGGTCAAAGAGTGCCAAAAAGCCACTTACTAAAAGTAGGAATTTATTGACATTCATACCATATTTTCATCAGACCCTCCCAGCTGTATAATTCTACGTACATTCATTAATTATTTAACACGACCTGGAACGAGATAAGCGGATAGTGTTTGCTAAAGGTCTGATGGCGTGACTCAAACTCCACAAAAAAGGATTAAACATCCTCATGCATGCACAATACATACTCCCATTTCTACTTTAAAAGGTGAGGAGATAGAAAGGTTTGAAATTTGCTAATCACAATTATCACAGTATTTTTAAACTGTGCTGATGCAAACACTGAACTCTTTTCACCAAGTTTTACACTGAAAACCATGACATACAAACATATGAAAACCATATCAAATGTGCATTAATATTAACACATAATTGAAGTGCCTGCTCCAATGTCTGTGCGTGCTGCACGCCCACTATGTAAACAAGGGAATCGCAAAACAAACCCACGTTGCATGCTGTGCCTACGCACCTGCGTCTGAGAGACTGTTGCTAACTTTGGCTGATGCTGAGCAGTATTTACTAGGGGTTATTCAAAGCACGGTAATCAAACATGGTTTTAGAGATAATTCAAATTTGTAAAGGTAATAACTGTCAAGAATTTTACAAGGCTTATTGTCAAACATCTCTAGTCTCCAGACAGCCAGCATCAGCATATCAAAGTATCTCTTTAATGTTACTGTTACAAAAGGCAATAAAAAACATTCAAGACCTTTACAGATGAAATTCAGTACAGATACAATACAACTTGTTGATACCCTGTACATAGTACATGAGTTCAAAGACTGGCATTGTTTGTTTGGAAGTGTTGTGATTACATGATTTACTGTGATACTGGCAAAATAAAGAGGTGTAAAAAGACAAACCATGACAATCACTGCTGTAGCAATTTCTGTCAAAGGGAAGAACAAAAAACATGGTTTACCTCAAAGTGTGAAAGAGCAGAGAGAGTAGGAGGAGGAGGTGAGGAGGAGGCAATCGAGGAGGACACTGTATCCTTGGCTGGGATTGGAAAGAGAACCTCCTGATGCCTCAAAAGATGGAGCAAAAGGGCATTAGACACACTCTGCTCCTCCAGCATCCTGGGTCCCGCAGGAACACTGTATAAAGAAGAGATAACAATATCACATATACTATGTGGTGTGTATTCAAAATGGCCCTCTGTGAAGTGTTGTGACAGACACAATGGAAGAGGGTTCCATCTAGTGGAAGGCGGCACACACATCTGTGAACCGAGATGAACCGCTGAGACTGCATAAGGTAAATCAAAGTCTTGCACTCAGGAAAATAAATGTCACACTGTCCAAAATAAACAGCTAGGGGAGGTGAAAGCTTGTGAAGCTTCATTTTGACATTGGCAACGTCTACATTTCAGAGACATCTGCAGCCTCTGGTCAAAACATTCACCATGTGGAGGTAAGCACCACCTCAAAATAGTCATCACGTTTACCTGGAAACAACTATTTGTCTTCGATACACCATGCTGTTGTTGATGTCATGCATTCTGTGCTTTTTTAGGATGTACATGATGTTTACATGGTACGAAAGGCTTTACACAGCATACACCCAGGGAAGAGAATGTGAAAACTTTGAGTATTAATAGACGTGTGTTTACATGACAGGCAGGTCAATTGAAATGACAGGACAGGAGAAGCCTGACACATGGATTACATAACAGACACACATGAGGGCAACAAGCTGTTAAGAGGCTTGGGTGACAAATATGCATGAGTTATTGGGCAGGAGGGGGTGCTGCCAAAGAGGCTGTCACACATGCTGCATGGCAAGAACATGTGCTATGATGTCTGTCATAACAAGTAATTCAATATTACGTTGAGAGCAATATTATTAGGTTTTTGAAACAAGCAAAAAATACAACAATGTATTAAAATGAGACCAACTTGCAGCATCTATCTTTCATTCATTCTCTAATCTATTTCATTCAAACCATTATACTATTCCTGTCTTCCTCTGTTGTTGTTCTATGCCTGTAGACCCAGAAAAAAATGCATAGGACATTCTCCAACTCTCTGCAGCTACCGCAACCCAAACCCACCCCCAACTTTTTCCAAACCTCTGCTGCCAATTGCATACTCCCTAACTGGCTCTTCTTCCTTTAGCGGTAATCATGTGACATTTTCCACTCATATAGAGAACCTCACAGCGTGACTAACGCCACATTCCACTGACATGCCATTAACTTTGGGAGAAGAGAGGGCTGGTATAGATGAGACTGGAAGATCAAGGGATGGGGGGACAATTAAAGGGGTGGTGACTGAATAGTGTCTTTTCCACTGTGGTAAAAACTGACACATTACAAGGCTAATTGTAAAAGTGTCTCCCTCAGGACTGTGTTTGTTTACAGCAATGGCTGCATTCTGTAAACAGTAGGGGAGAAGCAACCGGCAAAATCCTGCTGACCTCTGTCGTATCAGCGTGTCTTTTTGTGTGCCATGCTCTGCGTTATCAACCACAATCCACACCCATTTCCTTGAAGAGACAAATCAGACTCCACCCCAACATAGTGGCGCAGCTGTGGAAAAACGTAGCTTTAAAAATAACCACTGAAGCTGGTAAACTGAACCAAAAACTTAGTAGGTTGGTCTCATGACAAACAATGCATTTTTTGAAGAGAGATCACAAATACGTACTTCCAGTAATTGCGAAGGGAACATTTTTGCTCTAAATTGTTGAACTCTAGATTGTTCTTGATCAGAGAAATCTCTCCAATTGTATAGCTCTTTAAAGTGTGAAAACCAACATTTAAAAATGTACTTGCAGGAGATCAGTCCCTCTTAAACTTTCACAACACAAACCAGACTGCTCAAGGTTAATGTCAGAGTGTACCCAGTCTGTACTGGTGTGATTGGAGGAACCTTGTGTCCCAGTACAGGTCTGGAGAGGATTTGAATGTGGCAGCAACTTACTGAAATATACAAGGCCCAAAGATGGTTGCCAGATTTTCCACAGGCATTTGATTTGATTGGTTGTTAGCGGCCACTCTGCACAGGAAGTGGATGAGGTAAGACAAAATAATGAGGTTGTCATCAGGCAGGTGGCAAAGGTTTTCTCTCAGAGACTCGTTCATCTCTGCCTCATCAGCACATCCTGAAAAATATGTAAAAACACAGAAACAGCATTCATTAAAATGCACTTCAATCATTACTGTTTGGTATCTATGAATATACAGTGGATAACTGGCCTCAGATTAATTTTAGATGATATGTTGGGCACAGTACGTTTCAGCCTTAAACACAGCATAAAAATTAAGAATAGAAGCAGCCGAAAACAAGAGCAACAAACCACCCAGGTATAAACAGCTATCATATACACATAAAATAAATTCATTCATTCATTCATTTAAACACATCCCTTTAAGGTTTAGTAATCTAAGATGGGCAACTGTCAACAGGTGTTGCCTTTTACTGAGTGAATAATGAATTATTTACTCAAAGCATAATCATTACATTAATAGTTGAAGCCCTTGCTGTGTCTATTGTTACTGTACTTAAAGGAGAAGACATTGGGCACAGAAGGTGATGGAGATTAATTTAAAATCAAAAATGTTCTAGACGCTGGAGACTTCTTAAATTTGTTGGTTTAGACTTCTACATCTGCGCAAAGATTTGCTCCTTATTGTAGAAGCAGAAGTGTCCATACAATAAAACACATCTGTCCCCAGAAAATTAGGTGTTGCTCTTTTCTTTAAGTGTGTGCTCCTCCGTTATAATTGATTTATTTAAATAACTGAAGAGCAATTATCTTCAACACCACTATTCTCTAGAACGCGATCACTTCCCTTGCCTTTCACCTTACACAGGCTGGAAAGCAAGATTGGCTACAGAATATCGATACTGAATCTTTGAGGGATTCAGCTTCTTGCTAAGGAAAAACTTCAGTCAGATAGACACTTGCCAACAACAGGCCTTTACTGACAGTTTCCCTGCTCTGCCACTCTGCTGTCTCGGTAGTTTAATGCTTGTTCTGTAGCTCTGGGGTGTCCAGAAGTACAGTGACAGTCTAAAGAACATCAATAACAGCTTTAATTCAATCTTGCCTTCACTTCTACTCTGAAGAAGTGAATGAAAACAATGCCATTATTTCCAGTACCTTTCCTAGTACTTGTGATGCTCAGAATCATCTGTTTGCGCTGGGGTTCGGGAACTACGGGGGTGGGCAGCTCCCGAAGGAAGAGTTTGAGGAGCGAGGCCACAGTGGGGACATCTCCCTCCTGCTCCAGGTCCACCCTCTCTCCACTGTCCCACCGCTGCCTCAGCTGCCTGGTCCTCGCTACCGACCCACACAGTCGAAACAGACCTCTGTGGTGCATTCCTGTGATAAGAAACAAGTCGCTTTAGTCAGTACACATGCAGGTGTTAATTTGCATTGATTGGGCAAGAGAAAGATAGAGGGAAGTCAGGGAGATGGGATTACCATTCTTATCCAGGAACTCCACCATGTTTCTTAGCACAAGGGGCACTCCACAGACCATTTGCCCATCCTCTCTCAGTGTATCAAGGGCGACACCAAACACACACCTGGCGGCCAGTTCAAGCTCTGAAACCAGGGTGGGAGAAATGGGCTCTGGGCTGACCTTAGCACTGGGCCTCAGGATTCTCACAGACGTGGGGTCACTCTGCATGGAAGAGGACATGCACCAGCTGATTCAAATGTGGCAATCAAATGCTTCCTTCCTCATTCTCTCCTACCTACTATGGTCACATTCCCGGATGAACACAGGTGTTGTAGAAAAGTAGAAACAGCCTGTCATCTCGAACCCCTCGTCCATTTAAAGACTCCATAACTTGATCCATGCTGTGATGCGTTAGCTGATTATCAATACAATCCTACACTCATTCAGGACACAATGGCTGGTCCAGGGATTAATGTTACATTTAGCAAGCTAGTAAAGGCAGCAAGACAAGTTGACAAACGTATTAGCCACATGATACTGCATCTTTCTGTGTCACAAAAACAGCTGCTAGCTATCTTTGTGGAGTTTATTGATAATAATACTTTTGAACTGAAAGAGGTGTCCTGCCCGATACACCTAACGTAATATGAACAGGTCAAAATGCACTACACAAAGTGGGAAATAAAGTCGAAAACACCTAAGACTTTGATACGACAGCAGTTAGCGTTAACTGCTAACCGTGGCTAAACTTACACAGAGCGACACTGAAGCGCTTGCTCCCATTTTTCAGCTCACCGGACCGGGACAACTCTCCATTTCTCACTTGTAGTCGTATTTTTCCCTCCTCGACATGATGCTCCACTCTCAAAAACTCTCGGAAAGTCCGACGCACGACGAATAATCACCGACATCGTCGTCACATCTCAACATAGGGCGTACAATGAGTGAAAAAGACTGTTAAAATGGGGTTAGCTAGCTTACTCCCCACCGAACCGTTAGCTCCCTCGAAAACTGTTTATGTTGCTAGTCACGTGACACACTAGTAACCATGGTGACCAATGATAGGGTTGCCAGGGGAGGCAGGCTGGCTCCGGATGCAAAGCGTAGGTTGACTGATTTGTGTAGTATGAAAATTGATTCCTCCAGAGAGCACTTTGATGATTTTCCTATTAGTGGAGCTTAACTGGGAAACAACAGGGTGAGGTCGAGATGTTTTCATGTTGTAATGGGAGCTCAGTGTGCCTGTTTAGGGACTGTTCTTTATGAGAGGGGAGGGGGAGGTTCAAAACAAGGGAGGCAGGTCAAATATTTTTTTAAGCACTGAGGGAGGGACATACAACGTTAATGTATTTATTTTAAATACCCTCTAAACCCCAAAGCCTCAGGCAGGTTTGAAAGGCATATTTAAAGGAATTACACTGTTTATCATAGCCAAAAAATATTAAAAATAAAAATAAAATAAATTTAAACAAAAAAAAGGTACAGATGATTATTTATCACAAACAATTTATTTACTGACCTATATCACTGACAGTACAATTTAAATGTATTTACATGATAAACAAATGCATTTTTTATCATTTAAACACATTTCAACATGGTGTGTAATGCCTCCACCCTCCACAGGTATTGTGAAATGGCATGATCCATCTGACAGAGGGGTCAGATCATGATTTGATTTTCTTGCAGTAATTACTTTAGTCATTGTTTGATTTTACCTTTCTCCAATCATTCCTTGGAGGGCATATTTTTGGAGGAAAAAAGTGCATGTGGAAATATGAGCAATTGGATTATAATTGCAGGAAGCAGTTATAATCCAGTGTGAAAGTGGGGCCCACCTTGGAAAAAGTTGTCCTCTTGCCCATATTTCCTAATGGCTGGCCTGGTAATAGAGTTACATAATTAAATTAAAAATAAATGTAATCATAATCAGTTACAGTAACTGAGAAAAAAAAATATAATTGAATTACAGTCACTAAACAAAATATGTTTGATTACAAAGCGGTTACATTCATTTTTGTTTTCAGTAAAAACCTATATGTACTATATGTAGAGTAAAATATTCACTCTGTTGCTCTGCATCTTTTCGTCATGCAGGAATGTCTTCTTTTGGCATATTTCTGGACAACACATGTCAGCAAAGCAGTTGCAACAAATTTTATTTATGCATATATTTTTCTAGGACTTTTCAGCTTTATTGCTCAGTTTAAAACATGTTAGATAAGTAGTCAGAAAGTAATCAAAAATAAGTTACATCACTTTGATGAAGTAATGAATATTATATGTTATTACAATTTCAACAGGGTAACGAGTGACCTGTAACCTTCAACACTGTTGCTGCTGCAGCCACAGTTTTGTTTGTTACAGTTCATTTGGGAAAATGGTAATTATTTGCACTTGTTGCTAATGTTGGCTTTGTGCATGCTGTGTGTTTGTGTGTGTGTGATGTTTAGGCCTATTTACTGTTGTTGGGCCTTTGCTCAGACCAAAGACAGGTAGCTATCACACGCCCGTATTCTGCTGTGCATACACAGCTTGTGTGATAATACAATTTGTAAGGAGGATTTGCATTTTGCTCAAAAGATTAGCTTGTTGTTTTATTGATAACTCTCACATCCTCTGCGCTGTATCTTTGGTGTAAATATATTTTTAAAAATGGTTACTGTGGGGAGAGGGTCATACATTTTCCCCCAGTCCCTCACGGAGGCTCGAGGAACAATATTTGTAAACATCATGTCACACCTCATTTCCCCCTCCTGTGATGAACAACAGTCCCTTACTGCTCTAAACCGACTTAAACTGCAATTCAAACTTCATAACTATGTCACAAATGTTGACACTCATGATCCTTAATCCAAATATCTTTTATTGGCACTTTTTAAATAAAAGGATATAATAAAACAATAACAGACATAAATATTGTAATACTGGCATACAAAATAAGAGTGGCTAAAAGGTGACAGCCAAACACACTGTCTCCTCTAGATCAGTATTAATTGAACCTCGTCTGCACTTTGCAGATACCCTCTACAAACACAAAACGCTAGTGTCCCAGATTTACCCTTATGCCTGAAACTGGAACTATCAAAAATACATTTGTAGTGGAGTATTTAACAACATTCAAGTGATTCTAAAAGCCTATTGCAATGTCTTCATTACAATTATGATCACAATAATCAACTTCCAACTGAAACAAAAAACAGTTCTTACAGCTCTATGGCCGGTTTGTGCATATAAAAGTCACTAGCACATAGGACTTTACAAACTAGTGCTATTACAAAAGTTTATCAAACGATGCGCACACACACACACACACACACACACACACACACACACACACACACACACACACACACACCTGTGCACTTATGCGAACGTGTGTGCGCAGACACGTACACACACAGCATACACATAAACATATACCACACAGTACAATGATGGAAAAGGACCAGCCTGGTCAAAATCGATTGCCAGCAGAGGTCATGATAATCATGCCACAAAGAGAATCAACATGCTGTTAAGGATGGAAATACAGTAGGATCTCTTCAGTGTTTTTACACATTTTTGAATCAGCAGAACGTTTTCAAAATGTCTCTAAGTGATCTAGAAACAGGAGGTATGTGGAACTCAAAAGTTATCTAGCAAGGCTTTTGTATTGTTCCAACAGGCATTATGTGTTGACAGGCATTGACTATCATTGATGCTTTGGAAAGATACAGCGTGGTGTACATAAGATTATATATATTAAAACAAAAATACAAAATAAAAAAGTGTTGCTAAAATTACGATTATCAAAAAGTGTTCCATCCCTCGTTCCGATCCCTGTATCCTCTGTTTCAGTAAGATTTCTGGGAGATTTTTTGTGCACTTACAGAGTGGTTTCAAATGTTGTTGTTGTGTTAAAACACCCAACAATGTTTTTCCCAGGTGTTACGAACGGCACCATATCTTTTTTTTCAGAGCTACAGTAAAGTGAAAACCAGTGTTTACGTAAACACATTGTAGAATTTGGGAGATGAACAATTTTGTTCAGCTGACCTCGTAAAATGAGGCAATAAAAAAAAAAAAAAAAATCAACAAAGGCATCAGAGTCAAACCTTAGAAAGATCTGCAGTATATGGTTTGAACCTGAGAAATGCAGGCAAAGTACAGAGGAAAGGCCTGTATTTCAAAACCTCTGGCGAGTATTTTGGTATATTAGAAACTGGCAGCAGAAATAAGGAGGAAACTCCTGAAGTCAAATAAAGAAAATTCCTCCCAGAGGTGGTTCAGGTAGAGTTTATCAGCGGACAGCTGCTGGGCAGTACGGGTGAGTTTAGAGTCCTTATGTAAGGTACATATTCAAGCTACAGAGGCAACTTTCTCGCAGTTGCTGGTGTAATGGACGTCTGGTCTGTCATTCTCGGAGCGCTTCCTGTTCCAGCAGGGAAGGTTGAGCAGAAAGAGAATGACTGCTCCCAGCTCCACGCAGCCCCCACTGAAGTAGAACGCCAAGTCATATGACTGTGTCCAGTCAAAGAACCACCCTGGAAAGTGATGAGAAAAACAGGCAGTGTGAGCAGAGTCAGCAGGAATTCTTTGCAGATGCAGCAGTCTGCTAAAAATTACAACCTGGTTACTTATTGAAGTTGACATGCTCTTTTCTTTGCTCTGCCTGCCTGTCTGACTTAACATTTTGATTTTTGAAATGTCTCTGAAAACATGGAGTGTTTATCTCTGTATCTATATCTGTGCCTCCTCTGTCTAACCATTGTAGCAAATCTTACAATTTTAAGTAAAGACAAGCCCTCCTACCTACGACAGGGGGTCCAAGCATGATCCCAAATCCCCCGAAGAACATGAGGATGCCGTGGGCTTGTGTCAGTTTGTCCAAGCCGACAATCTTTGTGGTAATGTAGGAGGTGAGAGACCAGTTTCCGGAGAAGAAACCCAAGACAACAGACAATATCTGCAGTCCCAGATAACTCTTAGTGATGGGAATAAGGAGCAGTGCTAGACCTCCAGCAAACATGGTGAAGGCATACAGATAAATGCCGTTAATCCACCTGATGTCCACCAGCACACCCAGCACTAGTTTACCCACACAGGTGGCGATGGCCCCTATTGATACAAGAGGAATGACACTAACTTCTTCAATGAGTCCTTCACTTTGCGCCACATCTTCTATAAAGAGCACAGGGGGGAAGGCGCCCAAGCTGAACAGGAAGACAGCAATACAGAAGGCCACCATGGCTTGGTCCTGCAGGATCTCATTCATGGACTGCATGTACTTGGAGTAAGCCTGCTGCTTCTTCTTGATGACTTTCATGATGGCCAACCCAGACAGGAAGCTGCCTTTCTTCTTCTCCGTCTGAACGGCCAAGTCCTTTGAATCGATGGTGATGAGCAGCTCCTTCACCGTCAGGGTTTTCTCTGGAGTGGTTGACTTGGAACCTGTTGTGATCATCAGGTCATCCAATGGGGGCTTCTCGAAAAGTTGCTCTTCTGTGTTGCGCTCCAAGGCGGCCTTCTGTTTGAGGTAGTACCCCGGCATGTTGAGGGGCCTCATGAAACCGGCGCAGGCCATGAGGTTTAGTGCTACAGCTCCAATGATCAGCAGGCAGCCATCCAGGCCGTACAGCACGATCAGCTCGTTCTGAGCGGAGGCATAGATGAACGCTCCGACACTTGTGCCTGGGTGAGCAAAGGAAAACAGAAATTCAGGGTCTGTGCAAGAAAGTGGCAGCTTAATCATTACATAATAAAGCCACTGTGTGTAGATTTTTATGTGAGCATGGCACCTTATAGATTATTCTGATGACATGAGTTTTTATTTGTAGTAAAATGAGAGAATCTTGATGAAAATGAGTGCAGTCTGTAATTCCTGTGTTGCCAGGTTGTATCCACCCTTTCTGATAATGCCACTGGGGGGCGCCAGAGAAAAGATCAGATTTTACAATACTGGCTTTGATGTCTTTATAGAGTAACTTAACACCAGCATGAAAACCACCATTGGGTTGGAAGCTTAAAGCCTGTTTCACCTCGGTGATGGGTGTGGTCAGAAGTGGAGTACACTTTCACATCACTGCAGTAAGGTTACACCATTGGAGGTCAGCAGGAACAAGATTTTCATGGGATGTTAAAATTCTCTTTAATATCTAGACTGTGACTGTGTAGCTCTGAATTAATAATGGACCAATTTAAATCTCAAAGATAAACCCTGGGTGCTACTAATAACCTTTCTCATCAAAGGCTATCCTGTCTAATATGGCTTCAAACTATCAACCTTACCAAACCAATGCCATCTAATTCATGATTCTCAGCCAAACCGGATCTAGTTATTGGTCACCCGTCCACGTCCCCACCTCTCCCTAAGAGATCACTCTGCCTTTGCTACTCTACAGATGTTTACCTCAGCATCCCAAGGCTCCCAGCAGCTCATACATGAAAGCAGTGAGCATGGAGAACTGTTGTGCACCCAGTGAGCTCAGGGCAGAGGGAGGGGGCGGCAGTACCTGTGGTGACAATGCCGAGGGCAAGGCCGCGTCTCTTGTCAAAATACTGACAGGTGATTGTCAACGTGGCTGCGTAGACCAGACCACAACCCAGGCCTGTGGTAGGAGAGAGGACAAGGACAGACAAAGGAAGGATTTCCATTAGCTCAGGTGAAAGGGGACAAAGCTTTTCACTTCTAAAAATACACAACAGTGAAAATTCAATTGCACAGTGGATATCTGTAAAGTGTGTTATGTTTAATATAAAGGCCTCTTATATTTCTTTGAAATTCTAAAGATATGTATATCAGTCTTCTACCTTGCAAAACCTCAGGAAATCATTTCAAGTATGTACATGAATTTGTAAATTCATAAGGGTGGAAAGGTGCACTGGGTTGTTTGTGCAACACAATCAGCCAAACTTAAAAGAAGCATACGATGAGTGGTAAACAAGCTGCACGTGCACATACAGTCGCAGACCAGCATCTAAGGGCAGCTCTAAAAATAAATAACTGTCTTCAAATATGTATGGCCTCCCCTCTCCAGCGATGTGATGCCTGTGCGAAAAAGGCGGTGCTGACTGCGAGGGGTTTTCACCAGGATTAAGCACGGCTGAGCTGTCACTTAATGCACAATAACAGGTGGTGTTGGGCCCACGCGGGCACACCGGTGAGGCTGCAGAGGCAATAAAGGATCACATGGGGATCAGGCTTAGCCATAATTCTGTTTTTTTGTCAACATTCCTAAAAAGTACAAACAACAATGTCAAACAAATGGTGCAATGCTCAACAGTGGGGCTTGTCCCAGTGTGATTCTACATACTTTAGTGGCAATGCATCATTCAATTGGTAATTTAGGGTAACGTCAGCCTCTGGTGTTGCATAATAGTAAGACGTGACATGTGCCCCTGCTTCTTTGAAATTATTATACAATGTGTTACGAGATCCTCGTATGTTAGAGGGATAAGGAGCTTAGTTAACTGCCATGATCAAAGCAACATCAAACGAATTTTTTTCTCACACTGACAGCCTGTACCTGACTTTCTCTTTGACAGGTCTCAGCACTGTTAGCTTTAACTCTGGTAGAGTGCTGTGTAAAATTAGCAGGACAGTGACACCCCAGGTGTTTCCTTACCGACCACGATCCCATAGGAAAAGATGAGGAACTGGACATTCGGAGCAAAGGCACTGAGCATCAGGCCACCCGCTACCATTACGCCGCTGAAGATGGTCACAGGGCGAGCTCCAAAGTTGTCCACACAGGCACTGCAGACAGGACCTGATGCGAAGAGACAGAGAGAAAAGAGATACAGGTGAAATAAAGTGAGTGACAGGGGAGCAAAAAACATTCAGGGACAAAGGATAGTGTTGCTATTCTGCTTTTTCACTTGTTGTTTTCTGGATAACAAACAAGAGTTCTTGAGAAAATCAAAGCTGCTTGACTCATTCATCATGCGACATTTGCTGGTTTCCTTCCCGACTAGGCAGAGGAAGTGCAGCAGACACTGCAGTGCTGCAGCTGCCTGACAGCTGGGACACGTGTCCAGGACTTGGCCAGGCCCGAGGGCAGATCTGTCTAGTCATGATTTTCACCTCACCCCTTTGAGGAAGATGACAGCAAGAAGCCGAGCTAGCAGGAGAGCTCTGCCTTACACAGAAATGTCAAACATGACCTATCTATCACTGATCCAGTCGACTCAACACAGTCTGGGCATACCTTTATAATCATTCCCAGACATTACTGAAGGGTTTGTTCACACAGCAGCTTACACCACGGAGTCACATCTCTTTTCCTTTTTTGCATTAAACACATATAAACAACCTTGCTCAACAAATACAGTGTCTGTTACATCTCTGTGTCTCTCTCCCCGGCAATCTGTCTTTCTTTTCTTCCCTCTATGGTCAGATTAAGGGCTAAGTGATCCTCCTACATTCATAGCATGGATGACTTGCACTTGCTTTGCTCTCCTCGAAAATCAATAGCAGCAACTGCGCTCAGGGAGCCACAAAGTGCCCATCTTTGTCACAACATTGCCTCATCTCTCTATCATGTCGAAACATTACAGTGAGGGGAACTCTTTAACACCTGTGGCTATAGTAAATATAGTCGTCTATGATAGGTTGCATTGCTCTAACACAGCAGTCGTTATCCAGACTTTGAACAAGTAGTATTGTGTCTGCTTTGTTATCAGTGGCATTGCGTGGTATCATGATTGAGATGGAAATGGTAGGAAGATAGGTGTAAAGGTGATTGTTTCGTTCTGTGCTTCTAGCGCCAAGCAGATATCGTATCTCTCCTGAAATCCTGCGTCAGCAGATGCATTGCCCATAAAAGTATGCAGTGCCAAAACATAAATTTACTGCTCAACATGTCTTTATCCTAATGACAGTAATCTGAAGGAAAAATGGCTCAAAGATTACACACATATTTTAGGCTATTTGCACTCATCCTCTGTCAACGAGTCTCTAACATGACTTCACAGCAGTATCAGCACCCTCACTGATCTACCTCAACATCCACTTAGTTTGTCTTTTTAACCCCTAACTGGACCCATGTTGAAGATTATTGCATCATTATAGTGTGTGCTACTCACTGGCTATCAGTCCCACTCCAGCCACGAGGGATCCCACCCAGGCCGTCATGCCCTTGCCCTCCTGGAAGGCGTGCAGCCACTCCGGGTAGAGGACGCCCACCGACTGAGGTGATCCATAAGCCAGGAGCTGGGCCAGGAAGGAGGCCACAACAATCGCCCATCCCCAGCCTCCGTCCAGTACTTCAGTAGATGGAGCCATGGTGCTGATGTTACTGCTGCCCTCTGGGGTCTGCTACAGCGCTGACAGAGAAGAGGGTCCTGGGAATGACATGAGAACAAACATTATAGTGGTAAGTTCAAAAGATAATTAAAAACAAAAAGATCAGCAGAGTAAATGTCAGTTATATGAGAGCATTTTTAACTAGACCCACAAAAGCCTCCAAGATATACACTCACGTAAAGCCTTGATGTAGTAAAGGCTGCTGCAGCACTTGGCCCGGGGCAGGCAGGCAGGCCACCTGTGTGAGGTCCTGAACTCAAACTCACTGCAACTTAGCCATAGGCAACTGCCCTTTTTGTTCCTGTCTCCATAACCACACCTTGGAGGAGGAGAAAGTAAAGCAAACTGCACTGCTCTGTGCTCCCCTCCTGCACCTTAAACCTGCCTCCTCCTTGATTCAGCTCTGATCCTTAGTAAACATATGGGAGACACTTGTCTCCTGTGCTGACCCAAGTTTTTCAGACCTCTTTCATTAATAATTAATAGCCCAGGGCAACTTTATACATCACTGCAGTAGCATCAACTCCCCTTGGCCACACTGTTTACAATGAGGCTTCTTATGAGGAGGGGGGAGTTGGTGCAAAGCTCCTCACATTTCAGATGTGTTTGCATCCAAAGCAGGCTTACAGCATGTTGACAGTAAATAGATAGTTTCCCCTTGCGTTAAATAACATGATATCCTGAGGAACATGACTGTATGCTCATGGCTGATTCAAATGACATCTGTATTCATCAGCAGCAATAACCATATTTTCTCATCATATCCTATCCTAATGCTTCAATACAAACACAGGCACAGTGTTATTTTGGTTAAAAACATGCAGCACTCACCTCAGCATCTACAAAAACAGCAGCAGGACCCTGCAGAGCTGCGCGCTCTACAGGAACTTTCCATGTAGGATGGTTTCCCTATTAAAATCCCTTCTTACAAAATCACTACAAATGACATGAACGAGAAAGCATCGCACACGGCTGCTGGTAAACTGGGATCTATGATGCCCGTGTGTCGGGAGAGTACCCTGCTTCAACAGTGCGCATTGTGCATCAGTTTCATACGGCTTTGTAGCCGGCGACAAAACCGGTTCAAAGCTGTTCTTGCTGGTCCAGCAGCAGCTTGAACGCAGCAACGGGAGGAAAAGCGCTGCTTCCTCTTGCGCGCCTGGAGCGCACCGCAGAAAAGTCCCCTCCGCGCTCACATGTAGCGGCTGTGACTTTATGGGTCAGACTATATATTTCTTGTTTCTTCTAGACTACATCTGAAATGTTAATTGAAAACCTGATAAGAAGCGTGCACACGTAAAGACACACATGCACAAACAAAAAACTATTTACCTGATAGGTTTCCTGGCCAAATAATGTTCTTTTCATAAAGCGCCAAACAAAGCATTTGAATTAAGTTTAAATAATGATCACAAAAAAATCATTTAAACATACAAAAATGATTTAACTTATAAAAATACACTTCTAAGTTGGGGGTTCATGTGCTGATGATGGGCGTATGGGCTTCCTTCTCTCCAGGAACATTGTTTATATGGCCCTCAGTCCAGTCTGAACCGGTTGATGAATGGTAACACCACCACCACACTGCACCAGCAGGGCGCACTGCCTGGAGTCCTCTCCCTGGTGAGCACTGATTAAAGCAATACATGCAGAAATCTCTTAAATCAAATCTTAATCTACCCTCCCTTCACTAAAATGATAACAAGAGGTTGCTTAAACCTTTAGAAAACTATGAGTGATATGCGAATACCCAGCAACATGTAGACAGTCTCACATGCAGCTACCATGAGTTAAAAATATCCTGAAGGGAATCCTACAGAAGGGAAGAGAGACGACTGTAGGATATGTTTAGTGTTTTAGTACAGACAGTTCGTGCCTGACTAGTATATGGACACGTATGTGAGCTATAAAGAGTGGGCATACATTAACACAGAGTGGTAAAATAAAACATATGTGGCCGAGGAAACACATGAATTATAGGCCTATGCTGTGAGAGAGTTTTATAGTGTTCCACATAACTAAGATCTGCATAACTTGGTGGAGTTTATTTGGCTCCATCTTAAATAATAGTATTCCTACCAAGAAACACACAAGAACTAAACATGTTTTGAATTACATTTAAGTGAACGCAGGCCCAAATTCAGTTACTGACAAATATTCCTCCCCATCTTGGCAATTTAATGCATTCATGCTGTGGTTTGAGAGCAGAGAGATGAGCCGCTCTTAGTCACACTGTAGCTGCAGCATAGAGTGATATCGTCATGTGATTGCTCCCGTTCTCATAACCTCAGGTCAGAAACACAGTGGAACCAAGTCAGAAGAGAAAAAAGCAAAGGAGCTGAGTGGGGGAAAATGACGGAGAGTAGGAACAAAAAGACGGAACGTGAAAATGAAAGGACAAAGAGTAGGGTAAGGACAAGGAAGGTAGGGAGAGAGCAGATCAGAGGTCGTCAGACTGGTTTTCACACTGAATGCACCTCAAATTCTTCAGGAACTTTGATGCTTTTTCCCATAGCTGAGGTCTGCTGCCAGGAAGGGTCTTACAGAAAAGATTTAGGCTCCGTAATCCCCTTCTGCCTGAAAAAATTATGTGAAAAAAGAGAACAAGGGAGGCACAGTTAATTGTACTCTACACTGGTATTGCATTGACATGTCGCCCCAGACCAGTTTCAACCAGATATAGTGCATGTGGGGGACAGTGTGTGGGGGAGGGTGGGGGTGGGGGTGGATTATAGAACAGCTATGACACACTAGTGACAAAATCAATGTTGGTGCTGAATTTCACTTGCTTGCTTGTACAAGTTATTCAATACATCTATTGACACACACACACACACACACACACACACAGGAATATATATATATATATACACACATATATATATATATATATATATATATATATATATATATATATATATATACACACACATATAAACACACATATATATATATATATATATATATATATATATATATATATATTCCTTTCCTTTACCAGAGGCCTGGGAGTTTGAGGGTTCTGCACACTTAGCTGTTTCTAGGACTGCACTCTTCTGGACAGAGACCTCAGATGTTGTACCTGGAATCTGCTGGAGCCATTCTCCCAGTTTGTGTGCCACAGCCCCAAGTTCTCCAATCACCACTGGCACCACTGTTGCCTTTACTCCCCACATCTTTTCTAGCTCCTCTTTCAGCCCTTGGTATTCTTCAAGCTTCTCGTTTTCCTTCTTCCTGATGTTGCTGTCGCTTGGCTAGCTACATCTCTCACTGCTTCCTTCTTCTGTTGTTTGTCAGTCAACACGATGTCCAGTTGGTTATCCATAACCAGTTTGTCAGTCTGGATCTGGAAGTCCCACAGGATCTTGGCTTGGTCATTCTCAACCACCTTTGGAGGTGTCTTCAATTCTGACCTTGAGACTTACAGCCCCTACTCAGTGCAGATGTTCCTGTACACTATGCCACCCACTTGGTTATGGCATCCCATGCACGCTGTTCCTGTCTGTATCTTACACCCTGCTTTTATATGCTGAACTGTCTCAGGAGTGTCTTTGTACGGCCTGCACCTGGGGCCCTGTCTGGTGTGGTAGACCCCTGCTTCTATTGATCTTGTACTAAGTGCCTGTTCTTGTGCTGCCATGATTGGTGCTTATGTGCTGTCTTTCAGTCCAGCCTTTTCCAGCCACTGGTAGGATTTTTTGAGGTCAGCCACTTCTTCAATCAGCGGTCAGTGGTACATGCCGTGCAGGGGCTTGTCCTTCCATGATGGTTCGTCCTCCTCTTCTGCATTGTCACTTTTCTGCTGCCTGAGGTATTCACTTAGCAGCTTATCTTTGGGTCCCATCTTCCTGATGTATTCATGAATCTTGGTTGTTTTGTCCAGGACAGTGGTTCTGACGCTCACGAGTCCTCAGCCCCCCTTGTTCCGCTTTGTGTACAGTCTCAGGGTGCTGAACTTGGGATGAAACCCTCCACGCATTATATTAGTGGCCTCCATCTCCTCCTTTGAAGGATTATACCAGCAGGGTATCTGATGGCTAGCGGGGTGTACGTGTTGATGGCTTGGACCTTGTTCTTTCTGTTCAGCCAACTCGTCAGGACCTGCCTTACTCTCTCGAGGTATTTGGCTGTGGCTGACTTCCTTGCTGCCTCATCATGGTTCCTATTTGCCTGAGGGATCCCAAGGTATTTGTAGCTGTCCTGGATATCTGCAGTGCTGCTTTCTGGTAGTTCAACCCCCTCGGTTCTGATCATAATCCCTCTCTTTGACACCATCCAACCACACTCTATCTAGTCCGAGTGACATTCTGATGTCATTGCTGTAGATCCTGGTAAGGTGGACCAGTGAGTCGATGTCTTGCTCATTCCTGGCATACAGCTTGATGTCATCCATGTAGAGGAAGTGACTGTTGGTTGCTCCACTTTGGAACCAGTATCCGTAGCCACTCTTGTGATGAGTTGGCTGAGGGGGTTCAGGCCTATGCAGAACAGGAGTGGGGACAGTGCATCACCTTGGTATATGCCGCATTTGATGGTAACTGAGTTGGCCTCGAGTCGTTTTCCACAGCCCTATTGAGTTCTTGATAAAGGCTCTGAGTGTCCTGTTAATGTTGTACATGTCCAAGCTTTCAGGTATCCATATGTGTGGCATTGAGCCGTAGGCTTTCTTGTTGTCAATCCAGGTGAGGAACATATATGATCCCTTTGATAACTACAAATCCGTACTTACAAAACTCAATTAAACATTTCAAGACTATAAGAGGATGGTACAAAGCATGATGACAAGGTTAAAGTCTGCTGGAGAAAATAATTTGGATCTGCGCCCTCTTTGTCAGCAATCTTAATACCATAACATCATGTGGTTCCATTGCATAAGGGTGGACATGCTGTTGACCTAAATAATTATTAGTCTATATCTCGGGCTAAAATCCCAGTCATTATGGTAAACTCACATCTCTGCACATTCCTGGAGGTTAATAATGTCCTCCTTTTAATTTGAGGACCCAGAGGGTCATAGAAAGTATTTGCTGAGTTGGACAAAATACATTATTTATGTCGCAACCCCTTAAACTTTGTGTACATGTACAACAGAAACACATTCCAGTGTAATGCTTAGGTCCCAGTTGTCTACATGTGTGTGTATGTATGTCTTTATTTCACTGCTTTTTCTTTCATGCATGGAAAGTCTTCATGTTCATATGGTTTTTGTTTTTGTGGGTTTGTTGATTATTTGTTTAAAGTGAATTAAAAGAGAATTACAACAAGAACATAATGTCCTCCAGCCACAGCTGTTTGAATTTAGATCAAATCTTAGCTGCAGCAACTGCTTTAGTGGTTGGCATTGTTAATTAGCTTGATAAAAAGCAACAGTGTGCTGTAGTCTTCATGAATACGGTTTTCATTCTGTTGATCAAAACATCTGGTTAGATGCACAACGCTGGTTTAACTCACAACATGCTGGCAGAAACTGTTCTTGCAGATGTTCTGAAATCAAGCACCTGAAATGTCGATGGTGTCCCACAAGGATCCGTTCTGGGGCCCCTAATAATAACTCTATATCAGGGGGCAGCAAACTTTATAATCAAAAGAGCCTTTTCTGGCTTCAAGCCACAAAACATATATGAGCCTCAGAATAAAGGTAACATAGTCTTTTAAGTCAAATTTAGCCCATCAACATCTAAATGACCATTCATTAATATATTTTAGCACAAGTTGGCTATTCTGCAGTGATTTTTTGGATTATTTGGTACTTTGGAGCATTGCTAATGAAAGCAAACAAATTACTCCATGCACTATCAAATTTTCTGTTTTCCCTTGAAACTTTTAAACAGTATAAATTTGTTTAATTCTAACATCCTTGTTTTTATGGATTGTTTGGGCCTGCCATAATAACAATTCAGTTACAATTAAAGTGAGACTAAAAAAACATGATCATCAAGATCTCATGTTCAAACACGGTGATCAGGGTTGAGCAATGTGTAGGTAAGCATGTTAGCAGTGCAAACCCTTAAATATTATTTTGTTTACTATGGTCAGGACAGTTTGTTTGGCCTGTAAACTTATGTTGGTGGTCCTCTAGTAAGATCAAAATACTAACACAGTAGTGTATCTGCCTTTTTCTAAACCTATGGAGAAACTTGGCATAAAGCATGTGCAGTGGTTCCACCTGTTCTACATTCCTCATCATACTTTGCCCAGGAAGACAGTTTTGGTCCGTTTGTGTAATGTGCTATAATAATTCAATTGGAAAAATACCTGTCTTATTAATAACATTCTCCCATCAAGACGTTTATCGCTTACTTCTGCCCTAGCTGCAGAGCTCCCATTACTCATCCACAGCCCATTAGTAAACACACATACACACATATTTCCAGGGAAGTTTTACATAAGCTGACCATTTTCAAGTGTCTTGTCTTTTTCTTTTTCCCTTCATTGACACCTGAGAAGCAGCAACCTGCTGTTCTTTTCCGTAAGAGGCTTGGCAGGTGGAACCACACAGAGCCACCCTGCAGTCTGGATAAATGTCCTCTGGTTTCGGCTGCCGAGCTCTATAAAGCCACAGAGGTCAAAGGCCGCTTCAGCGTCCAGCATGGCCGCCCTGAGCCTCCAGTCCAGATTCCTGCTTGGATTAGTTCAGGTTGCGGGCTTTAGCACCAAGAGAGAGCACTGTGACATGGTAGAAAAACAGAGTACACTTCAGCTGTATCAGAACGCTCAGCAAGTCTTTGGACAAAGACATACGTCATGGGGTGTATATTTTGATTCTGGTGAGTTTGAACCAACTGTATCTGTGAATGAGCTACAGTTACCTGTAGAGACCTAATGGAAGCCTAATGTGTTACGTAGGCTGTCATCTTTGCTCCGCTCTCCTCCCACCACGGGTTATTGCACCTACATTACAAAGGTTTACCATGTTAAATGATCCTGGAATGATTGATACATGGAAAACACTCCTCTGGTCTTCAGCCGGTTAGAACCAGTTAAAACCATGTCGACTAGGAAATGGAAGTAACACACTGGCACAGAATCAAGAGTCAATGGAGGTACTGTGTGCAAGAGGCTTATCACATGATGCAGTTGCATTACAACTGATTAACATCACAAGAGGACTGATTATAGAGTTCAGCTTTTGGCACTACTGGGAGCATGGCTAGGTCTGTCTTGATGGGTCCATCCTTTTGGTTCATCCTGAAAAACCTGAACAAATACTGGATTCATTTACATAAGTCAAGACCATGAGTGAAAGCCAGGTTTATGTTAAAGCAACCCAGTGGTTTGTAATTTCATTTCATTGTTGTATTTCTGACAAGTATCATGACATTCCCATGACTAGCACAATTGCATATCACAGACAGGGAGTGATAGTTATCAGAAAGAACTGAACCAACCAAAGATACGAAGCATGGTGGCGATACAGTTGTACTCCACGAAGTCAGCCCAGGCCACAGACTGCAGTCAACTTGTTGTGATCTTGTCCTCAAAGTAGACAATGCAGAGCGACATACACTTTTTGTATTAGCTAATATGAAACCTTCAGCATTATGTTTAATATACTTAATGATATGAAGCAAGTCGTGTACATAAATATTGTGCTGGTCAATATTGACCGGAGCAGGAATGGAAAGGCTTCTTCTTCAAACAGGAAAATCCAAATTAACCAGTTTCTATCCAAACAGGCTTATATGTTGTCCTCTTCTGACTCATCCACACATTCACACATTAAGGAAGTTTCCCACCTCAGAAAGCGCAAAATTCCACTGGTTCTTGTAGTTTTTTTCCCTTTGTTTTGATGTGGTTTGGTTTCGCCCTTTAAGAAAATCATTATTAGTTGCAGCCATTTGATTTAAGCTTGTCACCCACTGCTCACCTGTTCCACATGCAGTATGTAAACAACATTTCAGTCTACAAAGCCATGGTAGCAGATCTCTGAGGCTGTATTCCAGTCACACATTACAAGGCCATAAATCATGGTGGTAAGATGACAATAAAACATTAAATCTTACCAGTGTTGAAGTGCAGTGAAGCCTGAGACATCAGTGTAATATGAGAAACGCCTGGTTTCCCACTATGTGCATGTGCGAGCTTTGATGGTGCGGATTTGTTAAAGGGAACAAATGTTTTCCATCAGCTGCTGTTGGGGTTTGGTGGGACAAAAAGACACAATAACATCAATCCAATTGAGAAACTGTGCACCTGTTAGGATGTAGAAAAATTATCATGAAAAACAGACCATCATTTGCAACAGCTCTGAAGCCTACGGAGCTTCCTCATCAATTTTTAAACACACACAGTTCCCACAAATAAGAAACTAATACCATTCATGAAACGGACAATTAAAAACAGAAGTCGTCATCTCAAGAGCTTTAATCATACATAGAAATTTAGTTCAACAGTACCATTCATTTAGAATGTTTTAGCAGTATGTATATTTAGTGTAAAGAGCATTACGTTTTTTTTCCTTTTTCTGATGAGGAATATCCACAAGGATGATAGAAGCTTTCAGAAATACACCAGAGAGAGAGAGAGAAGAGCAGAGAAGAGACTGAGTACATGACTAAGTTGTAACACCTCAGACTACATTTTTAAACACCTCAAAAGGCGACATTTATCTGTGGTTTATGTACCAGTGTCCATCCTCCTTTAAGCTTTTTTTCCTTTTCGTTATAACTGAAGAGCAGCAGAGCCTTGAATGCTTTCAGAAACTAAAATAAGTGTGGCGTGAGCTCGCTTTGATCAATGCCCTATAACGGAGGAACTCCAAAGCAGTCTTTTATGACACCTCTTGTTGACCTAATCAAAGCTGTGTTAAGCTTGGGGCCGTGGTGACTTGTTGACACTGCTGCGGAGACAAAGGGGGGTGGGGTGAGCCGGTGTGGAGTACATTACTGCAATCGAGTGTCATATTATAGGCATGAAAAGAATCGACCACATCCATCTATCAAGCTCGTCCATTTCTCTAGCCATACATCCATCCATTGATCCAAACATCCAACCTATCGGAAAACACCACCATGAAACATACTTTATGTGCTGTTTGTGCTATCTTAGAAGCGCCACAACATCAATTCCAACCAGCTAAAGTCCCAAGCAAAGAAAAAAAAAACATCATGTACAAGACAGAATGTGGAACAGATAATTGGCCTACAAATCCCAGAAGCGATTATTTTTGAGTCCATCCATTCCTTTTAAGAGTAGTTAAGCAACGCCACGTGTGGATTTGGCAGGCGGCAAGCTTCACTGAGGGTAAGCCGCCGTCTTGTTTCTTTCCCCTCGAAAACTTTTGAAGCTGCTTCTTTTGTGGAGTTGGTAAAGAGTAAGAAACCTGACTTCCAGAGCTGGTAATGATGGAAGCTGCTGTTGCGGTAGCGTCGTGGCATTCAGTGGGCGCGCTCTCGCGCAAAGACAGAGACTGTGTGTTGCGTTAAGGCTGGGAGGGAGGCTGCTGTGCTGCTGCTGCGTGCTGCGACATAGCTGCCGGGGAGGACATGGACTGGACCATGGGCTGAGCTGGTGGGGGTAGCGGAGGCTGAGCCTGCTGGGCCCCTGAGTGCGTGTTGGGGGAGGGTGGGGGCGTTGGACGTTTGAATTTGTCGGGGCTGGCGCTTCTTCTTGGTGAGGGCCTCTGTTTGAGAGAAAGAAAACAAATCAATAAAATTGCTCCATCTTGTATAACATAACTACACAGCACAGTTTCTATTTCGTTTTAGGCAGATACAGTAAGAAGGTAAGTTTGAATAACAGTGTGTATAAAAGAGGTGGTTGTAGCATTTACTTTTGATCAACAGTGTTTCCAGGCTTAAAAACCACTGAAGGAAAATAAGATTGTGAGTGTGGAGGTTACTGTACTTGTCTTAGTCATGGTTCTCCCACTGAGCCAGTGGTCATGACCTGACAACAGTAATTCCAGTCAGAGGAATGGAAAGAGAAAAGAAAAAAGGGGGTTTAGAGAAAAATTAATCTGTCTGAGGTTCTGATCTCCCACATGGAGTTCTTTCTTCGTTTAACTCCTGGGTGGGCTGAGTGGTGATGGGAGAGATGTGGTCTGTACCATCCACATTCATCAAGAGAAATGAGTGGATGTAACATACCAGAGAGGGAGGAAGAAGGAGATGGGGGCAGGGCTATATAACAGCACACTTCAGTGGGAAGAGAGGTCTAAGTATGGAAGGAACAGGCTGCATTTGAAGGGAATAAAACAGAATTATTTAATCAGTAAATAAATTCCTTCAGCTGCCTGTACACTGATTTAACATCATGCTTTGAACTTCAACCTTATAAGGTGGTCGACTAAATCAGGTGTCACCCTGAACCTCTTCCCCAAAACGTGCCAACATTATGACAGCAAGACAGTTCCTAATAGGTCATATATCTTGGGGATGCATCAACTGAACACTGGTATCGGCTGACAATCTTCTTGATGACAGCCACTGGCTTATCTGCAAATAAGATGACATTCACAAATGCAGCAGCCGATGTTTTCTGTTGGGTCAAATCAATTTTACGCAGTCGAAAAAGCAGGGCTTGAAACTAACGAGGTCCCGCTGACCTAGAGACAATAGAAAACATGATGTGTTCAAATGTAATCCTGTAAAATTCAGTTTTTGGTGAGACTCCAGAATAAGTTATTTGAAGGAAAGATTTGTTGATGTTTTCACAGCAATATAAAACAGATATTAGAGGGGGGACGTTGATTTAGTAAGCAGGCTTTTGAAGCGGTTTTAAAAAACAAAACACAATCTGTTCCGTATGTGAAAGGTTATATTAAAGGCTGTTTCATAAATTTGTATGGTTGTATTTGTGCTCATTCAAAGACAGTGGAATGGAGGGTTGTATGAATTTAAAATTATTATTATTTTTTTTACAATGAAGATTTCTTTGTTTTACAGACACAAAAGGGGCAATAACAACAAAAAATCATCAGTATGAAACACTGGTGTCAGTATCTGCCCAAAATCTCCCCATCGGTGCACCCCTAGTAAACATGTAAAGATTCGAATGTGTAATACATTTAACAAAGTACATTACTGATGAACAAAAGAAGTCCATAAGGTCCTGCTTGTAAAAAACTGTAACATCTTAGCATGAGGTCAAAGAAGTAGTCAGAGATGTCAGTTTCAGTTGAGAGGTCACAGTGACCTGAGTCGTACCAGACTGGCAGTGTTCCCATCAGTAATACAGATATTTCAAAACTCAAGTGTTCCAGCACTGCAGGTAAAAATAAGAGCTGTGCCAATGAGGACATGTCTCCTACATTCGTTTATAATCCCTCTTTAAACTGGTTTAAACCCAACAGAAACCCCTCTGAATAACAGAGCCTGTTCCTAGAAGTGATATTATTCCAAAACAAAGTACCTGGTATGTGAACAACACATGACACAAGAACAAAATAATCCAAAACAATTGGTACACCAGCCGTGAAGTACAGACAACGTGTCAGCTCAGCCATTCATCAAGCTGAACAGTGGTGACAGTTGTGTATCCTCTTCTTAGAGATTTCTGGGAGGTGGAACGTTACAACTGAGCCAACGAGGTGGCTGAACTTCATCTGTACATGACTTGTGTTAAGGGAAAAAAATGCATGAAGACACTTATGTACAAGCCAAGACCATCCAGCTAGCAAGCAACTGACCACAATTTACACCCTGTAACTCCTATACCACAGTGACTGATCATGGAAATACAGGATGTCACAGGAGTACGGTTGATTGGCACATATTTTTGTATATGTGATACAGCTTTTTCTTATGCAGTAATAATTTCGCAATTATACATGAAGGAGTGTGGTGACCCATTTAAATCCAAAACCAAAACAAAGTCCTCAAACTAGTGAATGTGACCGACTTCACAGCCCTGCTGACGCGTACTGTCGCCATAACACACAACAACAATTACCATTGTTTGTCCTAGTCAAATAACCACGGCTAAGAGTTCAATGTCCATTCTATGTCTATTGTCAGAACATTCACACTTAAATTACTCCTTATGGGATTCTTTCATAAAACCATCTAAACAGTAGCAATATATTCAGAAAGTTTACAAGAAAAAACCCCCAATATTAACACACATGCAGGTCATGCTGACTCATACAACCTTGTCGTGTCACAACTGATGTAGGTGTCAGTCATAACGGAAACTAAAAGCATATTCGTTGGTTCGGAGAAAGGCTTTAATGGATGATAACCCTGGTATAAAATCTTAATAAAAGTATAAAAGATAAGTTAATAAAGAAATATACTTGACGCAGATAAAGTGGGTTGATTCATTTATCACTGTTATTGAAAAGATACCAGCACAGCCAACTTAACCTTTGGACACTTATGGAGACATGTTACGTTCTTCTGGTATCACTGACAATTATGCAAGCGTGGGTTTATGTGTGTGTCGTACGGACAATATCTGAGTGATGTCTGAGCCAATTTCCGTTTGCAGGTTTAAGTTATGTAAATGTTCACACCTACACTCGGTGAACAATGTAGGACTCGTAACCCTTTTTTTACAGTTTGCTGATATACATAAAAAGAACTAGGATGTACAGAGTCCGAAAGATATCGATGTAAACACCTTTAGATTACAACTTAAAGACAGCAGGTAACCTCATAGTCATCATTTCATGTCAAATCCACTGTGCTGAGGTACGGAAATACAACTGTATTAGCAACAACACCAGCCTGGACTTTGAAAGAAAGGAAAAGACAGTTCATGTGCTCTGGTGGCATGCCAACGGAAATAAGCAACGCGACTGCAAAAATATTATCTTAACAAAAGATTCCTTTTACTTCACATACTTAAGATAAAATGATCAAGTATTTCTTCTGCTCTGTGGAAACATCTAACAGCTGCTGCTGTTAACATTTTTAGCTCAATATCATTATTTTAATTTCTGTCTGGCCCACTCCCTTTTTTCCTGTCCTGTCCAGGGTTGGAAATGAGCACAAGCCACCAGCCAAATGCTGATAAAATATGCAAGTGGCTGCTACATTTGGTTCACTCACCAGCCAAAATGCAATGGTAATCTTCTGAGTGGCTGATAGATACTGGAATCCACCAGCCATGGTGGCAGGTGGACAAAAAAAGTTAATTTCCAGCCCTGGTCCTGTCCAAGTCATGGGATGAGGAGTGAAACTGACCCACAGGATTCCAGAAAAAATGTCAGCTTCTAGTGTAAAGACCATACCGACACGTGCAAAGAGCCTAAATTACACTCCTAAATGTGCCTGTGGTGATGATTATAATCTAACTTCTTAGCATTAAGTGTATTCATCATTTCTAGTAAGCATTTTGCTTTATATCATAAAATGCGAGCAATTCTGCGAATAAATTATTATTGTCAATTACTTACTGAGCAACTAGAATTTTGATTGGAATTCCTAACTCTTTGATCTACATGGTTGCAAACTCCCAACAACTACAACAAACCCCAGCAAAATCATGAAAAAAACTTCTGTGAGATGTCTGGTTTAGAAGGTGAGGGTGGATGTTACTTACCGCTACGGCGTGAGAGGAGCTTCCGTGGACGTGCAGGGCGGGGGTGTTGTAGTGGGAGATGGCAGCTCTGGACAGTGTAGCGGGAGGAGTGAAGCCAACTGTGTGGCTGCCATATGAGAGGCCTGTGACAGACACAGGAAAACAAACATGAAGAGAAATTTGCACAGACGATTATGAACGATTAATTCAATTCTGCTTATTCAGATTGACAATGCTGCTATTTCTCTCCTTAAAACCAGTTCTAGGATTACTCAAGGCCTAGCATGATAGGTGAAAGCAAGTTGTACCTGGCTAACAACACAGAGAAACAGAAGTGCTCGGGCATGTGAGGACAATCTTATCACTATGCCAACATTTAGGCTGTAATCTGATATCCTGCTGAATCACACCAAACATGACCAAGCAGACCTGGAGTGGCTGTGGTATGTCAAAAATATGTACTTTCCTTATCTTACTTAAGATGCTTTTTATCAGATTGTTTTGGTGTGAGTTGCAGAGCGTTGGAGATAGCGGCTGTAGAGATGTCTGGCTTCACTTGAATATAATGGAACTAGATGGCACAGATACATTTGAAAAACTCAACAGCAACGTCTTTTTCCTAAACCATGACCTGGTTTCTAAAGATAATCCACAGACCTTGTTGTGAGCAACTTCATGTAAGAACTATTTTATTTCTACCGAACTACACCTGCCAACTGTGTCACTATGCAAAAAGAAGCGTGCATCTACTGCTAGCTCACCTAGCACCACTGAGCTAGCTAAGGTTAGGACCCTACAATACCAGAGTGACGACACTTCCATTGACTGTGGTATACTGAAGTTAAGCCTCGCGTGCCCTCTAGTGGGGCATGAGGGCATTACCTTTCCGACCAGAAAACCCATTCACTTACAGTATGTCTGACGCGCACTTGCTTCTAAGTTGATGAAAACGGCCTTGTTTTTACTTTTAGGCGTCTTGGTCATATTAAGTCATGCTTATAATTTGTTTATTTCAAAATGTAGAGAGTAACATTATGGTAGACAACTGTTTTTTGTTGGTGTTTTTTTTTTTTACCTGTAAACAGGTCACCGATGCTCCTATTACAGTAGATTATGCTTTTACGTTTGCTTGACTTTGGAAACGCACAAGAATTCCTGGTCGGCAGCAATGCAGCAATACTGAAGTTCAGTCAGTCCTTGGTCGGATATGCAACGTGCTATCCCGCCACTAGAGGACACGTGACCAACTTTCCGCTTGATCAATGTGCGTCGCTACTCTAGCCTTTTGTCCCTGAGTAGATGCGCTTATCCTTCTGTGCAGTGATTTGTTTGGAGGGTGTAATTTGGTTAAGAGAAAATATTTCCTCCATGAAACTGCTCACAACAAGTGCTGTGGATTATTTTGAAGAACTGGGACATGATATCTGGAAAGAGACATTGCTGTTGAGTTATTCAAATACATTGTTTTTTAGCACTTTGAGCACCACAAGCTGAGTGTCATCTAGGTTCATTACACTGAAGAGAAGGCAGACATCTCTACAGCTGATTTCTCCAACACTCGACAACTCACACCAAAATCTAGATTGATAAATACCGCTACAGGTAAGAGAATCTGTATTTCTGATTTTCGGGTGAAATGTCCCTTTAAATACTGGTGCAGTTTGTAGGACTGGCATTTTGGTTTTCAAAAAAATGCCAAATATATACAGTTTAATGTGCTTTTCCCTCATTAGTTTATTTTCCTGCACTTTTCTTGCTCTCACAAACATTTACTCACTCAGTACCCACTTTAGTATTACTTTTAAACTTATAACATCTCATTATCAACTGTACTGAAATAAACAAAAGAGAAGATAAATTATTCCTTGTGAATCTTTTTTCATGGAACTTCCTGAATATCTAATAAACCTAAAACAAGTGTTGTTTCTGTTAATTAATTTGGTATTCAATAATTCAGTAGCTAACTCCAGTTAAAACAAAATCATTTTTCTTTCATGAATCTTAATCAGAGAAATGAATTTGGCAGGCAAGCATTCGTTATGCAAGCATAATTTTACGACTCTTCTAATTTCCACAGAAACGAGGGCTGCAGATGTTGTCAGATGTGTCGTGGAAGAGAGCAAGAAGTGGATTTTAATGGACACAGAATGAGGGCAAACATTTTTATGTAACTGCCATCGAAACCAGGGATTTATTTATGGTTTCACTGACTTTTAAAAGACATCAACTTATCAATAGATGTTCGTTCCTTCTTCATCACGAGATATGATAGTTTTCAATGTTAAGGATATCAATTGATATCAAAGGTGCTTTTTATTGTTTTGTTGGCCATTCCTGTTGAAGCAATATAACTTGGTGACTGCTATATTTCCTGGACAGTGGCCATCTGAAAAGTACCTACCAGGAGATATGGGTCGGCTGGAGCTGGGGGAGGGGGTGTAGGGGATGGGGCTGGACACAGTCCTTGCTCGCAAGCCCTGTGCAGACATCTCGTTGAAGTACCTGTAAAGATGCGATTACCAGGTTATAAAAAATCAGCAGATTTTCTGTCTAAAAAGAAAAAAAAAAAAAAACAATCAATCCATCTATTCAAGAAGTTGGCTAGACTAAAGAAAGAGTTATATCATGACAAATGAAAATAGTTATTTGTAACTAATGTAAAAAGCTCTTTTATGGCTACTTAAAGTTGGTGTCGAAAGGTGCTCAATTTAGCCGAACTGCTATGTCAGAAAAACATGTTTTCAAGTCTTTAAAGATGAAGATATGTTATCTAACAGCTGAAACTGATCAAAGAAGAATCCAGTGTAGACATGTCAGGGCTTGACGCTACCTTTTTTTCCCAAGGAGCACATATGCTCCTAAGTTGAAAAAGTAAGGAGCGCACAAAGAACTTTAGGGGCACAATGTAAATTGATCAAATGTGTTTTCTGTAATAAACGTGATGCAAATAGACATTTACAAGCAAAATTATTTAATGAATTTGTATACAAAATGTACAGAAAGGTAAAATCATCAAGTTTTGAAAAAGTATTGCAATTTAATTTTGTCTTTAATGTTATTATCTTATGTATATTATCTTTGCAATATGATTATCTTATATAATATTATTACTATCCTAAAACATTCTCCAGGTCCTCTGAAACGCTGCAGAACTTAAGCCTCTTTCACACAGAGCTTTCGCGGCACCCACCGCGGGGTAGGGCGCAGAGGACAGGATTTGGGGGAGTACAGGCTAGTTCAGGAGCTACAGCTCCATGGCGACCGCTTCCGGGTCCACTTCAGGCTCTTCTTTGCTATTGGACGCGCGGCGCCGAGGTGTCATTACAGTGCGTTGCGGTGAAATTAAACAAATTTCAATTCGCGCTCAGCTCGGCGGCAGAGCGGTGCGCTCTTGCACCGCGGTAGCACATACACAATGAATGGGTTCGTCAGCGGAGGTCTGCGCTTTGCGCGCTCTGTGTGAAAAGGGCTTTATTTCCACCCTGCCCAGCAGCAGTACTGTGCCGAATGGTCCCTAAAGGCCTCTACACATGATCAGCTGTAAAACCGCTTTGTGCTGGCTGTCCCATTGTTTGTCTATGGAGAGGGCAGCAGCGGCACCACTACCCTTGGCGTCGCGCACCGCTCTTATTTTCCGCCCGAGCGCTGCGCTCAGAGTTGAAATTATTTGAACTACGGGGAGATACCTTGATGTGGATTGATAAATTGACTCAATTATCAACATCTTTAAGATACACCTGTATCTTGAAATAGCCATGGCATGTCTGTGTCATCATTTCCGTCAAAGTGCGCCTCCTTCCTAAACATTCAGCTACTAGTGGCCTAGTTCCAGTCAGATAATGGTAAGCTGCCAAGAAACAACAGGGATATTCACTGATATCATCTCATATCAGTCACAGGCTCCTAAACTGAATCAAACTGGTATCTTGTGGACTTTGTGGCATCATCACATATCATATAATTGTCCAAAGAATCAATATAGTATCATATTGTGATGCAAATTGTGATTTACATTTGTAGTTGACATAGTTTTGTTTATTTTCTTAAATTTATCTTTTTTTTTTTTTTTTTTTTTTTTTTTGGAGGACCGTACTGGTGGTTTTTAGATTTGCTACATGTACAAATTTCCCCTGCGGTGATTAAGAGTGGCTTAATAGCCTGACATGCGGTATTATCACCATTCATTGTTGCTTTTTTAAAGATTATTTTTCCGGATTTTTGCCTTTACTAGATAGGACAGACTTAGGTGTGAAAGGGGGAGAGACGGGATGACATGCAGCAATAGGCCGCAACCTGGAAGCTGGGACACCTGCTCTAACCACAGAGCTACTGTGTTGTTTTCACAATTTACTTAATTTATCCTGAATCAGGTGCTTTGTAAATAAGCTTCATTATTAGGCTATTTTTGGGTTTACTGATGCTTTTTAACAACAAAGACGACACACTGCAGAACACAGAAGGGCAATGTGGCGCAATAAGGGGTGCAACGTTTTGTCAGGTGAGATGCTTTGGTTGCATTTGCTTTCACTGAGTGTGTCTACAAGGTCTTTAGTATCCCGGTCTCTGATGGCTGCCCGCCATGTGCGCAGGCGCCAGAGTGACGCACCAGATATACAGTCAGGTCCATAATTGTTTGGACAATGATACAGTTGTCGTCATTTTGGCTCTGTACACCACCACAATGGGTTTTAAATGAAACAATGAATACCTGCTTAAAGTGCAGACTCTCAGCTTTCATTTAAGGCTTTTTTCAAAAATGTAGTATGAACCGTGTAGGAATGACAACCATTTCTTCACACAGTCCCCCAACTTTAAGGGCTCATAAGTATTTGGACAAACTAACATAATCATCAATTAAACAGTCAGTTTTAATACTTGGTTGCAAATCCTTTACAGTCAATGACTGCCTGAAGTGTTGGACACATAGGCATCATCAGATGCTGGGTTTCTTCCCTGGTGATGCTCTGCCAGCCCTTTACTGCAGCCGTCTGCACTTCCTGCTTGTGTTTTGGGTGTTTTCCCCTCAGTTTTGGCTTCAGCAAGAGAAACGCATGCTCAGTTGGATTGAGGTCAGATGATATGACTTGGCCATTGCAGAACATTCCACTTCTTTGCATGAAAAATGTCTTTGGTTGCTTTTGCAGTATGCTTCAGGTCAATGTCCAACTGCACTGTGAAGCATCGTCCAATGAGTTTTGAAGCATTTAGTTGAATCTGAGCAGATAATGGTGCCCCAAACACTTCAGCTTTCATCCTGCTGCTCTTGTAAGCAGTCACATCATCAATAAATACAAGAGAACCAGTTCGACTGGCAGCCATACATGGCCATGACATAACAGTACCTCCACCATGCTTCACTGATGAGGTGGTGTGCTTTGGATCATGAGCAGTTCCTTCCCTTCTTCCTTCTCTTGTCTTCCCATCATTCTGGTAGTTGATCTTTGTTTTATCTGTCCATAGTATGCTGTTCCACAACTGTACAGGCTTTTTAGATGGTTTTTGACTAACTCTAATCTGGCCTTCCATTTTTAAGGCTAACCAACGGTTTGCATCTTGTGATAAACCCTCTGTATTTATTCTAGTGAAGTCTTGTCTTGCTTATAAGAGCAGCAGGATGAAAGCTGAAGTGTTTGGGGCACCATTATCTGCTCAGATTCACCTGCTCTAACCACAGAGCTACTGTGTTGTTTTCACAATTTACTTAATTTATCCTGAATCAGGTGCTTTGTAAATAAGCTTCATTATTAGGCTATTTTTGGGTTTACTGATGCTTTTTAACAACAAAGACGACACACTGCAGAACACAGAAGGGCAATGTGGCGCAATAAGGGGTGCAACGTTTTGTCAGGTGAGATGCTTTGGTTGCATTTGCTTTCACTGAGTGTGTCTACAAGGTCTTTAGTATCCCGGTCTCTGATGGCTGCCCGCCATGTGCGCAGGCGCCAGAGTGACGCACCAGATATACAGTCAGGTCCATAATTGTTTGGACAATGATACAGTTGTCGTCATTTTGGCTCTGTACACCACCACAATGGGTTTTAAATGAAACAATGAATACCTGCTTAAAGTGCAGACTCTCAGCTTTCATTTAAGGCTTTTTTCAAAAATGTAGTATGAACCGTGTAGGAATGACAACCATTTCTTCACACAGTCCCCCAACTTTAAGGGCTCATAAGTATTTGGACAAACTAACATAATCATCAATTAAACAGTCAGTTTTAATACTTGGTTGCAAATCCTTTACAGTCAATGACTGCCTGAAGTGTTGGACACATAGGCATCATCAGATGCTGGGTTTCTTCCCTGGTGATGCTCTGCCAGCCCTTTACTGCAGCCGTCTGCACTTCCTGCTTGTGTTTTGGGTGTTTTCCCCTCAGTTTTGGCTTCAGCAAGAGAAACGCATGCTCAGTTGGATTGAGGTCAGATGATATGACTTGGCCATTGCAGAACATTCCACTTCTTTGCATGAAAAATGTCTTTGGTTGCTTTTGCAGTATGCTTCAGGTCAATGTCCAACTGCACTGTGAAGCATCGTCCAATGAGTTTTGAAGCATTTAGTTGAATCTGAGCAGATAATGGTGCCCCAAACACTTCAGCTTTCATCCTGCTGCTCTTGTAAGCAGTCACATCATCAATAAATACAAGAGAACCAGTTCGACTGGCAGCCATACATGGCCATGACATAACAGTACCTCCACCATGCTTCACTGATGAGGTGGTGTGCTTTGGATCATGAGCAGTTCCTTCCCTTCTTCCTTCTCTTGTCTTCCCATCATTCTGGTAGTTGATCTTTGTTTTATCTGTCCATAGTATGCTGTTCCACAACTGTACAGGCTTTTTAGATGGTTTTTGACTAACTCTAATCTGGCCTTCCATTTTTAAGGCTAACCAACGGTTTGCATCTTGTGATAAACCCTCTGTATTTATTCTAGTGAAGTCTTGTCTTGCTTATAAGAGCAGCAGGATGAAAGCTGAAGTGTTTGGGGCACCATTATCTGCTCAGATTCAACTAAATGCTTCAAAACTCATTGGACGATGCTTCACAGTGCAGTTGGACATTGACCTGAAGCATACTGCAAAAGCAACCAAAGACATTTTTCATGCAAAGAAGTGGAATGTTCTGCAATGGCCAAGTCATATCATCTGACCTCAATCCAACTGAGCATGCGTTTCTCTTGCTGAAGCCAAAACTGAGGGGAAAACACCCAAAACACAAGCAGGAAGTGCAGACGGCTGCAGTAAAGGGCTGGCAGAGCATCACCAGGGAAGAAACCCAGCATCTGATGATGCCTATGTGTCCAACACTTCAGGCAGTCATTGACTGTAAAGGATTTGCAACCAAGTATTAAAACTGACTGTTTAATTGATGATTATGTTAGTTTGTCCAAATACTTATGAGCCCTTAAAGTTGGGGGACTGTGTGAAGAAATGGTTGTCATTCCTACACGGTTCATACTACATTTTTGAAAAAAGCCTTAAATGAAAGCTGAGAGTCTGCACTTTAAGCAGGTATTCATTGTTTCATTTAAAACCCATTGTGGTGGTGTACAGAGCCAAAATGACGACAACTGTATCATTGTCCAAATAATTATGGACCTGACTGTACAAGCAACATGGTGGCAACGAGAGCTTCCCATTTTTGGAGCGACGAAGAAACCAAATTTTGCCTGAAAATGATGAAAGAACTCAACATAACTACGTGTTTAGACGGCAGAAGACACAGAAATGTCGACCTATTCAAGTCTGTCGTGGACAAGCTACTAACGCTAAGCCCGCTACAAGCCACAGGGGTCTCATTTTTGTTTTACTTCTAAATATAATAAATATATCACATTTCCTGCTCAATCTGTTGTGAACAAAAGACGTAAAAGACGTAACACACACCTGCGCAGATAGGATGCAGTGATCAGAAAACGGGTTACTGGTATTTATCATGTATACAGGGATATGAATAACTGGGTTTCTCTGTGTTCCATGTAAACATCATACCCCGGATATACTCAAAGCAGGAATAAGCCTCAAAACCAGGATACGAAAGACCTTGTAAACACAGTCAATGACACAGTATGAGCATGAGAATGAAACTGTCGGCGCAGGGTAGAGTGCTTGCCCTGGATGAAGGGAAGGCTAAAACACACAAGGAGTGAGGATGGACAGACCGGTCTGTGTGGGTTTAGCATTAGTTTCTCCCGCATTGTTGTTGTTTTTTCATTGATGTGACTGTTGGTCTTTGTGCTATTTGTCCTGCCACTCCTTCACTTGGACTGGACGGTTGGGTAAAAACGAGTCATGAGTGGCTGCAGAGTTTCACCCAAAGTTGAATATTTTTCAACTCTCGGCAACCACAAAAAATGGCGAAAATGCAGCTCTAAGTGCAGAACAGACGCTCAGCTGATGGCATTTGTAGCACAAAGTAAACATGCCGTGCTCCCATGACACGAATTAAAAACATGAACATGGTAATGTGGTGGTTGCCTGCCATTCCTTGCAGTTGGCCGGTCAAAAGCACAGCATTACAATATTGCCATTATGAAACAGCCCTGGTGGTTTTGCATGTTTTACGCCCTCTTGCCACTGCTGAGAGCGACGACACAGGAAAGTTGCAAACTGATTTTAGCCTTTAGAAAGTTCATGTAAATGCCCTTTCACATACAATTTCTTTAAAATGATTCTATCATTATGGTTATAATTTAAAAAAAAAACCCTGTAATGGTGCTTCAAATAACAAGCGCATACTCGGCATAAAATCTTAATAGGCCGATATAAAAAGAACACTTGACAAAACAGGCTGTAAAGTCACTGCAATAATCAATATAAAAACATAATGATAAGCTGTTTACAATACTTAATCTTGGTAGATTATCTCATATTCAGGGACATGGGGCAGTGTTTTAAGTGTCTTTGTGCTTGTATACTGAGCTTTAAAGCCATCACAGCAAACTCACATTGCTGTTTTGATCTCACATCGGAACTGGGGAACCATCTGGGTTCCACTTGGGTGCCCGAGCTATTAGGGTAATGGCTGCCAGTAGAAAAAGGAATCACACATTGGAGTCTGACTGTGCTGTTTGCTCAGGGGAAGAAGGCAGTCTTTGGCGTAAGTGATCCTGATAGTTTGGCTCCTTTTCAGTTACATCACACTAACACAAACCTGGCAAAATGAAACTAAAGCTACTGCTAATTATTTTGATGTCCGCCTGTATCAGCGCTGGTGTCTGAAGCAATCTTGGCAGCTACAGGCTGAATCAAAAGTGGAAGAGCAACTGTTGTGTGCTGGGGCGCCTTTTGCGTCCTTTCCTTTCATCTTTTCATTCTCACAGGTTCAAGCTCCCTTCATCCAATCAGCAGCTTGTGGCCAATGGAGCCAAATGCCTCTCCATTTACTAAGATGAAGTGTCTCTCTACCACCTCACTAGATTTGCTGACGCATGGGATTTTGCACCCCTGTGTTAAGATGACTGTTTTGATAATCTGCCTAACCGTGTGCCCCCTCCTCTACCTCTCGTCGTCCATCTCCAGACTGGATTCACTCTCCGACAGTTGTCTGCACAGGGCCTCCCTGCGCTCCATTTCTCTCTGGAGCTTTCTCTGCAGCCGGATGTTCTCCTCCCTCATGTGTCGCTCCTCCTCGATGTACTGGGCACGCTTCTCTGTGTCTGGGAGGGGACGCGCAGAACAGATGACATCAGTTGAGATATTGTCTAGATGACATCCTGGCCAATGTGTTTCAACATTAACAATAACAACAAATACATTAAAACGCAGCATGTCAAAATTGTTGCTCTTGTACAAACATAAAAATGTGACAGGGTCAATGCCAATCACTACAGACACACAAGACAAGCAATGTCATGATATTGTTTTCAGCAGCAATACTGTCTTGATACTTGACTCATCTTCTTAGAACATGAGTCAAAAGTTGGACTGACAGCTCCCTCTAGTGGCAAAAACACAGCATAGACAAAATAATGCTGAGAGACACTCCCTGGGATGTGTCCAGACTAATCTCCATTAAGTAATGTCTCTAAGATATATTGAGCTGATTCAACACTTCTGAATGTCTGACCAACAAACAAGTGTTATTAATGTTAACGAGATAATGTTTGCTACTGAGCTGTTGTACTGTAAGATCCTTCTGCTAGGTTGTCCACGCCCTGTGTGCTTGAGCAGAACACATTTTAATGTGCAAACACAGTTGATAATCCAGTGACTGACTAAATTAGAGTGAAGGTGAGAGTTTATTAAAGCAGGCTAGTGATATGTTCATCGAGAGATACTAGGAGGAGATAGCTTGTCGTTATTGTGTGTGTGAGTGTCAGTACATTGTGTTACAGGATTAAGAGACCAAATTAAACACAACTCTGCCCTACTGTACATATTTGTGGAGTTAAGAAAGTAAATCCAAAAGACAAACTGGGTGCACATTTGTCTGTAAGGACTGGCTATCGCTGCCTGCAACAACACAAGCCACAATATTAAAGGAAAAAAAAAAATCATAAAGAAATACTGATTGTTTCTTTCTTTTTTTTAAGTTTTTTTTGGGAATTTTAGCCTTTAAGAGATAGGACAGCTAAAGCATGAAGGGGGGAGAGAGAGGGAATGACATGCAGCAAAGGACAACAGGCTGGAGTCGAACCTGGGCCGCTGCGGCAATAGCCTTGTACATGGGGCACCTGCTCTATCCACTAAGCAAACGACACCCCTGATCGTTTCTTTCTTTAACTGCTGGATAGTTTTGTGGTCTGTTTCTGATGTTCCCTAAAATCATAAACAAATTCATGATGTAACAAGAAGGCAGGAGCTGTAAATAAAGCTTTTCCTACTATTCAATTTTCACCTGCAGACCTCTTATCATCCTCAGACGGTTATCATCACCTCAATGAACGACACATTTTCAATCTGAATACCATCTACATTTTTAGATTAATTTTATAACTTCCTGGCAGAATTCTTCTCCTTTAAAAAGGTATGAAAATCTAATTTAAGAGACTTGAAACTACTAGAACTAGATTGGCTGTTATTCACAGAGAACATCAAATGGTCCAAGTACCTTATTGACATAAGATAAAATACAAATTTAACGGCTTTGAAATGTCCTTCCTGTTGCATTAGTTTATTAAAACAACCTAGTAGCGTAGGTTTGACTCTCCTCCCAAATATTTTAATAACCAGCTACACTGTCAGCTAGTGGTGATCCTAAATAAAATAATTTAAAAAACCAGTCAGATTAAAAAAACATGGCATAAAGAATAAGTATGAAAAGATATTACACGTGATTGTTTTATGCATTTAGAAAAAGACAGATCTTATAAAAGTCTGAGATGCTGGAGTGCTCTTGAATGCACCATCAGGCTAACATTTCACAACAGTCCTCAAAGGCATCCTTGAATGCATCAAGGACACTTCTTAAAATGGTACCTACTTGCATTTCCATGCAGTATTAATGTATGTAACATATATAGTACACACTGGAGCTGGTATGGTACATTACCTGTGTCTCTGATTTCTAGGTCACAACTTTCTACAGATGGACTGGGGGTGTAGCTTGCCATGTTAGTAAGAGTGCGTCCTCATGTTACATACTCATTAGATTGGCTTTCAACCAAAATAACAAACAAAATAAACCCCTTTGCCCTGTTTGAGATGCTCTGGAGTAGTGGGCACACCTTTTAAAAGGAAGGACTTTCTTACAGGCCTCTTATTAACCACTGCTCAGTTCCACTTCTTCATATACCTTTACGACCAGTGAATGAGGATGTAAACAGTGTCAGACAAGGCCAGAGCGTATCCTGTTCTTTCTGGTCTACTGAAAACAACCCCTGCCTGGGTGCAGGGTGAATTCGCCCCCCACAGCTTATCAGAAGATCAGCTCTACCAATCGCATCCTGAATCAACACTTGAGGGCATCTGCCCCTTCAGAGCCCACGCTCCCCTGGATCATGTGACAAGTTGAGAGGCCACTTACGCTGCAACTCAGTGGTGCGCAGGCTTTTCTTCAGCCTCTCCACCTCATTCTTCAGGAAACGGATATGCCGCATCATGTTCTCTGGTGAGTCTATCTCCATGGAAACATCTCTTGGGGAGGGAGGAGCTGATACGGGCTGGTCCAACTTCTCCTGGAGGATTCTAGTTTAGAAAAACAAAGACGACACACTGTAATTATAATTAATTAACAGAAATGATGGGGAGACGACAAACTCTTTGAAATAAAATCTATCTGGCTGAATATTAGACAAGTCACTTAATTTTCGAAAATGAAAACTCTTTTCAACCTTTCCTCCTTTGATGCATCTTCACACAAGTTACATATACAAACACGCCCTTTAGGAGGTAATTATTCAGGATATTGTTATTTTCTCTTTTGTAAAACATTACCCTGAAAATGTGTAATTAAAAAAAAAAAAAAAAAAAAAAAAATCAGAAAGCTTCCGTTAATCAATCATTAGTAATTTTATCCTGCATCATAAGTGACGCTGAGTCACTTGTTTGACAGGTGACAGGCGGGCATTTTGTGTGTGCCTGTAAATGTGTGTATCTATGAGAGGGGCGAGAATTATGCGGTGTACTTATACAAGAGGGTTATCGTGTGTTTGTGCCACCATGTTAAAAAAATGAAGGCTGTTTACTGGCTAGTGCCGAAATTATTAGCCAGTTGATAGATTAGTTGATCAACAGATGATCCAGTGATTAAAGATGAAAGAAACAAGATGTTGCTGAAAACAAGCTTTGACTCCAGGCAGATTCAAAAATGTCCTTCATCTCTAAGATCCTGAAATGGTTAACACATAATATGATCGCTCCGCACCTTTTCTCAGCCTCCAGTTTGTCCATGCGTTTCCACAGTCTATTGACCAGGGCTTCTTGTTCCTGCTCTAATGTGTTCTCAAGGTCGATCTTCTCCCGTCTCAACTGGAGAATAAAAAGAAAGCAGAAGGCGATGTTCAGAGATAGAAAAACCTTGATGCTGAAAAGAATTCACAGGACAGCACACAAACACACTGTACTGAAAACCCAAGGTCTCTGTCCAGATAAGCTTTTCTTTCAGAGCTACAGTCTGTACGCCTGCTTGTGATACAGCCACAGTGATAGAAAAACATCATTACAGAACAGTCTATGAAGATTTTTTAATTGCCAAATGATGTAAAAAGACCCCAAAGCTAAATAGGCTGCTCATGAGAGATTTTGTGGTGAAATTAAGTCATATTTTGAGGAAAAAAATCACTTAATTACACCTCTGTCTGGGCAAAATTACACAAGCATCACTCAGACATATTCATGAGTGAGCAGCAACAATGAATGCATGCATGCACATCTCCAGAAAAAAATCCTGTCATCAGAGCATGGAAACATTATGGCTTCAGCAAACACAGGTTTGACTCAGCCACAGACCAAAATGTTCTTTCCAGCTAACATTCAGTGGGAAGAATTAAGGATGGTGAAATTCTGGCATCTCGAGCTGCAACAACTGGACACACACAAGTTCAGGGATATGTTGTTCCACACTGGTTGCTTTGAAAACTTCTCACTCTCCCATAATAAGCGTACCTGTTCCAGGGTGAGCTGCTTTGAGATGGTTTCATTCTCCATCTTTTTGATCTTTTTCATGAGCTTGTTAACCTGGAACTCCTGCTCCTGCTCCAAGTGCTGCTCCAACTCTGCCTTCTCATGCTGGAGCTGGGATGGAAAAGGGGAGGACAGTGCATGGCCAGAGGAAAAGAGGAGGAGGCGGATGAAACGAGAGAGATGAGAAAGAAGGGAGAGGGGAAAGAGCACAAGAAGAGCCTCGCAGTGAGTCACATAAAAACTATGCAATGGCCACAGTGAACAAACACACTGGTGTCAGATCATCACATTTAGCTTACACATAGAGAGTAAAACAAAACAGAAAGTCAATGTTACAATTCTACCAGATTCATGGTTAAACTTCCCGGAGGGATAAACAGCGTAAAATAATGATTTGGCAACTAAAGTAACCACCATTGGCAGCTCACCAATACAAAGAAAGGGTGCGGCTCAGCACTGATTCAAAATGGGACGGCTGCATGATGAATTATATAAGCGATTACTCATTACAGGGAAAGGGATGTAAATTCATTCATTGGAAAAGGCTGGAGACGGAAAAATAACCATTTCCATTATGCTACTAAGAGAAACAACTAGAACACCTCAAAACAAGGCAGTTTGTTTTAACTTACAATGACTGCATTCATGCAGTTGAGTGCTCTGAAAAGAATCAGGCCAGCAAGTTCTGCCACACCCAGTGCAGCCATTTTTCTTCCAATTAAGACACCAACAATTTTCAGAATAGTTTTGATAACATGCCTCCCTTTAGCCAAAACAACTACCAGCTACTATGTAACTCCAACCCACTGTACTGCGTGATGAGCAGCAACTACACCCTAGTCTGTGTGAAAATATGTCTGTTCTTTTTCAGGCTACGGACACCTTGCAGAGATATTTTATCCCACTTGGGTTCATTCGTCCTTCGTGCAGATGCTAGTTGTAAGCAACACCAGAACAGGGGCAATGTGCTTGTGTGTGTACATACTGTACATAATGGGAACTGTGTGAAGGTTTTTCCCTTCATTATCACATCCATTAGGAGAAAATACTTTGAAACATCTTATCAGCTTCCTCTCTACAAACACAAACCATATTGGCACATTAGAAGATACCAGAAAGGGGGACAGTGATTGCATCGTACATCAAACAGACAGCGTATAGGTCATAAAGTGTGTTGAAAGATGGGCATTGATTCAAATACCCGCTGAGGCACTTACATCGTTTGGCTACTCAAGTTAAGACTACAGTAAAAAGTCCATCATCAAAAGCAATGCTGGGGTAAACGCAGGTCTGACAAAATTGTTTACATAAGTGCTACTGCACATGAGCTTTTACGTCACTCTAAAATAAATGACCACAGTTGCTCAATTCTCCCTCTATCATCACAAGAATATAACACACATGTGTGTACAGAATATAAACATATACACACTCAGTACAGACCATTTGTCAGCACTAAGTCCACAGGCAGAAGGAGACACAGGTCTGTTTCATGTTATGTGAGAAGGCAAGATAACAAAAGCCCAAACAAGTCCATCTGTATGACCTTAAGCAGGGGCAGCTGAGGCATTTGCATGTGTCCCTTCCAGACTCCCACTTCTTTACACATCAACAAACCATTAGTCAGCCTACAGCTAGCCATTGAAAGTGTGAGCATGCGCGCGTGTGTGTGCGTGCTGTGCACTCTGCAGTTGGGAAAATAAGATGTGGAAAACAGACCGAACCAAATAACCGACAGACGGAGGAGAGTAATTTGAGAGTCATTTAGAGTAGCTAGCAGCCGCAGTGAAGTCATCTTGAGCCTTTCCAGGCTTCAGGCAAGTACCAATACAGTTGATGATAATGCAATAGCTGCTGTGCGCTTATACATCGTGTGCATACACACCCACCTAGCGAGCTCAAGCGGAGCACACTTGACACTAGTGCAGACAAAAACTTTGCATAATTGAGCATTCAGAAAACATCTCTGGAGCGCAGTGATATTTGTATGATGAGTCATGTGGTAAGAAAGAGTGAAAGTTCAAACTGATGCGAGGCTTTTCTCTGTGGTACTTTTCCTATTTTGTTCACATCACTCACTTGCATGAGTTTCCTTGACAGTTCATTGGTGAGAAATTCCTCCTCTTTCTCATAGTTGACAGCCAAGGTCTCTTTCTCCTTCTGGAGGGCCTGGATCTTCTTGAACAAGGTGTTGCTGATAAATTCTTCCTCCTGCTCTGCTCTTGCTTGCTGCGGGGCAGAAACAAATGGGAGAGAGTGGCAGGGCCAAACATCAGTGAAGTAGACTCTCAGATCTGGCACACAAACTGTTGGATGTTCACATTTTATCCTGATTAAATTGACCGACAACCCACCATGCAAATAGGCGTGCTGCAAACATACGCACCAATCAACCAAAATGTGCTGCAGTGAATGTCTGCCAACCAAAGAGGAAGCAGAATTTTCCCTAATGACTCAAGGGGTATTGCAGTAATGGGTGACTGACAGTGAGGGGAAGAGGGAAACATGGGGGCACTACAGAAATGTGTTGGGACAGCTACAACAGCTAGCATTACAGTGTGATGATACGTCTGTCCTTGTTAGCTGCAGTCTCAAATTCTCAATCCTCATTCTTCACTGACCTCAGAGCTAAATTCTCTTTTTGCAAGCTGGTAGATTTTGTCAGTTGTTCAAGAACAATGGGGGGGACAATAGAAAGAAAACAGCTCGTCAAGCCTCACACATTTGCAGAGGGTGGACAGGCTGCACAGTGGCTGACTTTGCCAACATTTGAGCCTGGCATTTAGCTAGCTCGCTAAGTTTGGCCTACATACTTCCCGTCTACCCAACAGATCGGTTACACATTTTTATGAAGGTGAGGCTGATTAACCGAGCATGAAGCCATGACGCATCGGTCCATGCCAGTGCTGCTGCTGGGCTATTTATTTCCACCCAGTTAACGTATCCTCGTTGGGCATAACGTGGTGACAGTGTCTAGCAGTGAGTTACCAGCTAACATCAGTGCGGTAACTTGCATCGTGACGTGCACACCTAATTTATAGCACATTATAACACAACGTTAACCGTTGAGCTAATGTTAGCCAAGATTAGCAACGCAAAACAAAACAAAGCAAACTAGCTGGCTAACGTTGTCCCTGCCCAACCGCCTAGCAACCGTTAGCCTGCTGGCTAAATTAGCAACTACCCAACTAGCTAATGTTAGTGGAGCTAGCAAAACACCAGCATGCTGTGCTCAAATACATATAACACTGCCATGTAACACATTAAATGTGTCAACACTGGCTGTGTAGCAGCAAACAAACAACACTAGCCACAGCCAACTTAGTGACAACGCTATTTATTAAGGATAGCATCTAGCTAGCTGGGTAGCTAGTTAGCTAGCTAACGTTACTCACAATGGTGACGCTAGCTTTGCGGAGGTCCCGATTCTCCTCCTGCAGGGCTTTGCACTTGAGTTTGAACGTCTCCAGCTCAATTTTCAGAACTTTATTCTCTTGCTGTAAGGAGGCCAGGCGGTTCGTCAGCTCCTCCAGACGAAACTGTGAAATGACTATGCTCGGTTTGCCCGAATTTGAAGCGGAGGACGACATGGGGGTGGCCGAGCTGCTCCCAGCTCCGTCAGTGTCGCTCTCGCTTGCGCTGTCGGCCATGGCTGTGCGACAGTGTGGAGTAGGGAAGAGGACGGCAGCTGCAGCGTTTGAGGAGCGCAGGCAGCAGAATAATGGTACACCGTGTGACCTTGCTCACGCGTGTCGACATAGCGCCACCGTCAGGATGTCTCCAGTACCGCACGATGCATCCTTGAAAGATGAAACAGGAGCCCTTGATGCACCTTTACCAACCATGCAAACCTGGCAACATTGCCCCAGACACTAAAGCACATTTTAAACTGAATTATAAGAGTCTTTAAGTGTAGCATGCATCATTACAACTCTTTATACCCTTCTTTAAGAGGAGCAAAATTTACACTGGACACTCCCAAATACATTTGTCAATCAAAGCACCAGCACCACAAAATGGGGCTCAACAGGGACCCACAGATCATGTTTGCCCCGGGCCCAAAGGAGGGCTAATGTTGTCATGACTCCATGGCCACAAAGGATGATGTGGGAAGATTTGCTATATATAATAAATAATCAGTGGGTGGCAGAGCATTTCTCTGTGTTCTACCTCTAGAACAAACACCCACGATCGATCAAGTACCACTACTATAAATGTTTTATTAACTAGGACTATAGTAACAACAGATTCGTCTTGTTTTAATCTGCATAAAATATCCATTTAAAGTTGGATATGAAATGTTAAATCATGCACTGGGCTGCTTTGTAGTTATTTCTTCTAGTTTATAATTCATTATGGAGGGGATGTGGATCAGGAGGTAGAGCGGGTTGTCCACTAATCAGGATTGGTGGTTTAATCCTCCCAGTTCCTCCTGTCCACATGTCAAAGTGTCCTTGAGCTACATAAATGCAGTTAATTACTTATTCAAAAGAAATCAGCAATATCCTCCCAGGGAACTCTTGTTGTCTATTCCCCCAAAAGGCAGTCCATGCATAGATACAGGCAGCCCTGGAGATTTTAGCTCAAGGACACTTTGTTGGGTAACAAGCACATTACTTACATAATAATAATAAAAAAAAATGTTCAAGGAGACAAAGACAAGGACGGAAACAATCATCTTGCGAAATCAATGCGTTTTTATTTTTTTTTTTATTTTTAGGTTGATTTTTTTTTTAAAGACGTCTGAAACATTTGTGGTGGCATCATTGCTGCTATAGCCTCTAAAAGACCTTGAATAACCAAAGTGCTAGAATAGTTACATTTCAATGGCTTCACTCTGTTAGTAAGAATTGTACATCAAAAAATCTGCTCAGGTGAAAACACATATCAAACAAAATTGACAAAATTGATAGTTCAACCATATCAAAGGATCCTCTACCCCCTGATTGACACAGTAGTATAAGGGGATGTGGTACAGCACCCTACCTGACTTCCTTTTAACCCCTCCCCCCTCCCAAAAAAAAAGTTACATAGTTTTCATGTCCACAGCATAGACATCAGCATACTGAGCCATCGCACCAGTAGAACACCACACTTGAACTACATGGGCATCTAATGAAAACCAATACAAAGATAATTCCTAATGTAATGTAAAGTAAAATGTTTTTGCCAATGAGCTAGTGAAAACAATTCTATTTGACACTGCATATACAGACTCTCAAGCCTAAAAAGATCACACAGTTTCAGAGTTAAACACAATTTATTTAATGCTTAAATAATCGTTTTTGACCATCCAGTGTTTTTGTCATACAATATGCTATTTAGAGCTACAATCAAATAATGTCTTTATGTGTCCTTAATGTGAGTAGGTTTTTAAATTAAGGAAATACTTCACCAAAAAATCCAAAATGAAATGCCCCAGTTTTCCTTTAATACCACAGCAGCTGTTAGAAAACCAAATTGACACACTGCTAAAATGATTACAAACAGTCTAACAGTGTACAGAGACTCCTACACCTTATAGCCAATACGCACAATACAGTTATAATTTTACAGCGAGCCAGCCTACTAGCATTTACATTCAGATTATTTCGTTCTCGTAGCAGAAGCTGCCCTCTCGTTTCACATAGACAGACAAGACATCACACCCTCAAGAAGCTATAGAACTTTTTTTCATCCTCACCCCGACATGATAAATGATTTAATGGTATCCTTTTTCAATTTAAAATATAAAATTGGTGACAAATGTTAGGGCTATATGTGTACACAGATAAAGGGTTTTATTTGTCATTTGAATACAGTGTTTGCAAACTTGTAAAAATTGTACTTAAAATAATGTGAACAGCATGCATGAAAATATGAGTACTCTGAAAGGCTGCTTTTTGTAGGATTAGATCCGTTCCCACTTTGGGAATTACTGAAATTTGATTTTCTGGAAATTTCCTCTGTTAAAATCAAACCAGCTTTTTTTCATGTACAAACATTATACCTGCTCTAATAATTAATTATACAAGAACCTGTGAAGTTACACTCAAATCTTTAAAAGTGGAACCGTTTCAATAAATTTCGAAAGCACGTGAAAAGGTAACTCTTCTCAGTGCGTTCTCAACCAGTAGCTTACCCTTTAAGAATTTTACACATTGTAATTTTATATACAGAAAAAAAGCTTTTGTGTTAGTTTAAGTTTTTAAAAAGGAAGAAAAAAAATCCCAAAACAATTTACATCCTGACAACAATGGGTTCAAGAAAAAACCATAAGGCGAGTGTTGAAGTTGGATCAGAAGTGTTCCATTAGATTTTTTGTGTTATTGTGTCTACTTCATTCTTTCCACCCACCATGTGGATTGAGCTCTTGTGCCATCTTTGGTCACAGTTGCACCTGTGTGGTTTTGTCAGTTAACGGAGTCTTTTATCGTTTTCACAACAAACGACGCTCCTCCTCAAAAAAATTAGAAAAAAATGCTCTCACAACACCAGTGGACCGATGGCACGTATTGTTTCACACAAAACAGGAAGCAGAATTCATTGTCCACCATGGTCCACCTCAGTCAGAAAGTGAGAACCTCCCGGTCCTTTCGTTGACAGGAAGTGAGTTTTTCATGCTCATGCGTTAAGTCAGAAGGATCGACTCCTCTCCCGTGAAAACCGTTTTGTTTGAAGCAGATAGTTGCAGACTGGACCCTGAAGTCCTCACACTGGAGCTCTCTAGCCCTCTGAACACTTCTTCCCAGGAAACATCTAACTTGGTTCCTGCACATCTGTAAGACACAAAGTAGAACATCACATTGAAGAACATTTAATGTTAAATGGACAGTTCACCCCCAAATTTAAAGTACATATTTTTCCTCTTACCTGTAGTGATATTTTCAGTCTAGATTGTTTTGGTGTGATATCCAATTTAATATAACTTGATAGCACTCAGCTTGTGTGGAAAAACTCAACAGCAATGTCTCTTTCCAGAAATCATGACCCAGTTAGGCAGACCTTGTTGCGAGCAGTTTCATGTAGGAACTATTTTCTTTCTACCGAACTACACCCGCCAACTATATCACCATGCAGAAGGAAGCGAGCACCAATTGCTAGCTCACCTAGCACCACTTAGGCCCCCATGAAGTGTGCCAGACTTTGAAGCTAATTTTCATAGTGGCATCAAGTGACAAGTCTGTCACATGATGCCACTGGGCCCAAAAACATTTTCCCATAGACTTAAATTGTGAAAGAGACGTCTGTAAATCAGTGGGTTCATTTTTTTTGAGCGTCAAAACCCCTGCAAAATGACTTGTTTCTCTATTGGGATTTGATCCATTCAGTCCAACAACATTTTGAAAGTCTATAAGAGCCACATGATTAAAGATTAAGAAGAAGATCTGGCTAATTTTACACCCAGGAAAGCTTCATGCACCACTGGGAAACTTTCATGAGAATGAACAGGGCCCCGCCTCAAATGCTGAATCCAATTCTCTCTATACATCCATGACACCACTGAGCTAGCTTATGTTACAGCTCAGCTAAGGAGGACGCCATTATTGTTTACATCTAGGCTGTCACAAGCGCGAGCCTCTCATCCATGAGTAGATGCACACTTCCTTCTGCGCAGCGATACGGTTGGTGGGTGTAGTTCAGTGGAAAGAAAGTAGTTCCTACATGAAACTGCTCACAACAAGGTCTGTGGATTATCTGGAGTAATCAGGTCATGATTTCTGGAAAGAAACATTGCTGTCGATTCTTTTAAATGTATTTTTTGGTGCTTTGAGCACCACCAGCTGAGTGCCATCTGGTTCCATTATATTAGGACATCTCAACACTCAAACACTCAGCAACTCACAACAAAACAATCCACATTGATGAATAGCACTATGGGTAAGGGGAAAAATGTGTAGTTTTAATGTGGGGGTGATTACAGTTGCCAGGATTTGTTGTGACAGGAGTAATGCTGAATGCCATACATTTCCTTATATCTACAAATGTACATTATTCTTAAGGTAAATGTATCTTTGTTTACATACTGAATTCAATTTAAAGGGTGTAAACAAAATCTCAAAAAGGCTATTGTGCTATGTGTGAAAACACTTTTTAAAGGGCAAAAAAACTGTCACGATCCACCACTCCTTTGTATGACAAAATGACAATGTGTTAACAAGACCTGATGGTCCGGGGGTTGTTATGGTGACCTCTGTTACCATAGAAACTCTTTTCCAGGCTTGCCATATTATTTCTAAGTCAGTTTTGTACAGATGGAGTGATTCACTGCAAACACAACACAAGGGTGAACAGCAGTAGGGATTAACAGTCTGGCCAGAGGGATAACAAACTCTTTTTGGATGCTACAATGCTGTTGTGAGCTGGGGATTTAGTGGACAAAAACAGGCAGCGAGGGTATCAGTGGGGCAATATAATGCTGAGGTGTGTACCGCCCATCAGCCCTGTTCCCTATTCACACACACTCCGTGAACACGGAGGGCAGAAATGTTGCCAGGGGATAACCGGGCTCAGACATCGGTCAGCCTTTTGCACTGAGTCTGTGTGACAGTGAGACAGAGCAACTATATGGGGAGGGGTACGTTAAAGAAATTGACATTTGGGAAATATTGTTATTTGGTTTCGTGCTGAGAGTTAGATGAGAATATCACTCTCATGTATGTGCAGTATATACGGAGCTGGAGCCAGGAGGTGATTAGCTTAGCATAAAGGTTAGAAATGGGGAACCAACTGGCATGGCTCCGTACAAAGCTGAAAAACACAATTACCAGCACCGCTAAAGCTAATTAATTAACATGTTGAATCTTAGCTAATACACACTGAATCACAAATGTGAGAATGACTTTTCACAGTTTTTAGGTAGAGTTTTGTGCTGTAACATTCTTTATTTGGTTGTTTCTCAAATCCTCTTTTACATCAAAAAATATTTCAACCGAGGCTGATAAAGTCTTGGGCCCCGATCACACAGGAAGCGTTTTAGCAGCTGGAGGCACCCTTTTGTAATTGTTTCCCATAGTTTTTGCATTGCGACATGCCTCGTGTTTCTGCGCTCTAAGTACTTGCCATTTTTGCCAGAGTGCTCTGAACTCCTCGACTTGAAAAAACTTAAAGCAGAAAAACGCCCATGTCATCTCTTTTTTCGTCATCTTTTTTTTCCCATTGTCCAATTCTGTGGATCTTCTGTGGAGGTCACGACAACGAGTTGTATACAGAAACTGGTGATAGCGGTTGCTGGATACCCAGAGCTATACAGCCTGACGATAGACAGCAGGTTGTCAAAGTGCTCCCGAGTCATCCTAAATTATGCCTGTAAACAGCCATCATCAAGGTGAAGCTCCTGGACCAACTGGTGGTACTCCCCGTGATCCAAACTCTTTTTAGGGTCTCATGTACCCACACAGATCTCCGTTTTCCTGTGCCCAACACACTATTTACTGACAGCTTCTCATCCTCAACCAGAGCTACAGCAAGTACCCTCTGCCTGAACATTACAGGACCAAGATACTAAAAATAAATGGTAGATTAATTTACACAGCATGGTTAGAATAAGGAGGTGAGTCAGTGGTTGCCTGGCAATGATAAAAAGCCACAGCAAGCGTTTCTTTTTTTTTTTCTTTTTCCACTAGTGGCATTTAATATTAAAAAAAGGAAAAAGGCAGCGCAGCACGCCTTGCGTTTTGCAAGTTGTGTGATCGGGGCCTTATATAGCTGAACAATTCAACATGGAAATATGTATAGAAATAAATCAAAACAAATTGAAATATTAATATATTAAGTATCAAACCCATATCAAATTAAATTAATAAAATATTAAATATATATATATAATACATAAAAATACATAAAAACACATAAAAACTGAAGGCATATAAAAATAAAAATGGCTAAGTTCATCTTACATAGACATTCATATTCAGTCCAATTTACATAGTAAAGTAAAGTACACATATTATTAATCAGACTGTTTTATCTAATTTTGAAGAAGTCACATTAGACTACTTGAGGATATAACCTGCAGCTCAGATCCTAAGTTTCCTTCGAAGATCAACATCACTATTGCCCATAACCTCCAACAGTGCTGGTCATCTTTCTATAAAAACAAATTCCTCTGTAATCTCACCATATATGTAATTTTAAATACTTGTTAGATAGAGTTTATATCCAGTCAGTTTATGTAGAGGATCCTTTTCAAGCCATCACTGCAACAATTTTTTGAGAAACCGCAGTTCATCCAATTGCCCAACACTTAAGTGCAGCATATCCCACTGGTTGCCCGGCAACGGCACTGTGACGTCAAATCTCCGGGAAGTGACTGCACACGGCTGTTGTTCATCAAGAAACAGTTACACAGTTACAGCATGTTAACTCCCCCCAAACCACGACATGTTGTTTTTACATTACTGTTTGTGTACGACACACAACTTGTTAATTAGCCGTGCTGGTAGGCGGATTGTTGAACTTTGGAGAGATTTAAGGACAAAAAAAAAAAAAAAAAAAGCCAATGAGCTTATTTGCCAAAATGGTGAATCATTCATGTGAAGGAGAGAGTACGGAGTGAGTGAGAGCAGTGCAGTGCAGTAAGGAGAGTTTGAATAGAGTAAAACTAAATAGAGCCAGGGCCTGCTTATAATAGAGCTGCACATTGGGAAATTGCCTGAAATTGGGGCAGTGGTGTATGGCGTGAACGTAATAATATGGGAAAGAATGCAGGCTAAAGAGAATAATAAAGTACACATTCATGCTGCACAGATACATTCACACATACTACACTGATTGTGTTACAGTGAATGACAGTACTGTACCTGTTAGAGCACAACCATCCCTATGAGTGCAGCTTTTTATCCCCTGATCTTCTGTCATCCTTTCGCCTGCTATTCCTCGACCCCTCTCCTTGCTAGAAAACACAAACACATACATACATGTAGTTAAGACATTATTACTATTCTTATCTTTAATAGTCGTAACACAACCCAACACACAAACCTGAAAAAGAAACCTGAGAGAAAGGAGAAAGCAAAACTCCACACTCTGTAGAAACAGCAATCTGAAACTAGCAAATGTTAGTAGTAGCTTAATTGTTAGGAATATTATTAGGGACCCAAACCACACAGCAACCTGACACCTGGAAGAAGAGGAGCTGTATTGTTATGGAAAGAGTTAGAAACAATGAGGAAGATTGTATTTTCACAGCAGAGTCACGGCACTCATTAGTCATACTGTTGACTAATCGCAAACCACACAGTCAGGAGCACAGTCAGCATCCCCTTTGTTATGCAAACACAATAGACACCACACAGTGTCAGAACACAACATGCAATGATGCACTTCAAATGGCTGCATTTATGCTTTTTTTCTCTGTACTTTTGTGCAGAAGAGAGATAATGAGGACAGTTTTCCCAAACCAGTTAATCCAGTGTTAATCAAATATCCACCTGCAGTGCCGCAGGAAAACATGATCAGATGTAACAGGTCCTGTTTTTGAATTCACTGCCTGACTTAAAGCTGCACTCTAATCACATGTGGTATCTATAAACAGTGCTCTTTGAGGAACTGTATGTTAGTTTTGAGAGGGGAGGGGGCAGTGCAATATTTTTTAAGCACTTATTTTGGCTTGAAAGAGCGGTATGCAACTTTAAATGATTGTGTTTTGTACTAAAATCCCTCTGAACCCCAAAACCCAACTGACGGGATAAAAAAGCATGTTTTCCTTTTTAAAAAATTCACCAAAATTACACCATTTATGAGCCCTGCGATTATCTGGCGACCTGTCCAGGGTGTACCCCGCCTCTTGCCCATTGTCAGCTGGGATAGGCCTGACCCCCCTGCAACCCCTGAGAGGATAAGTGGTTACAGAAAATGAATGAATGAATGAACACCATTTATCATGGCCAGAGATTATAAAAACAGAAATTATCGTCAGTTTTCAAGTTTCCACCGGTCCTTGAAAACATCATGAGCATCAAGAGCATGTTATTCGACATGTCTTACATAAAGTATGTACAGTCACTGAAGGGGTCTCATTTAAAATGATTTGTAGCTCTAGGGAGGGTCAAGATAAAAAAAAAAAACATCCTCTGATAAACGACAAACAGTGCCTTAGAGCTTAGAATAGTATTTCCTTCATAACCTCTTTCACCCTGATTTCCCTCTTAAAATTCCTCCTAAATCATCTTTAAAATCAGGAAAAGCATTTTTATCACATGCATGGTAATGTCGCATAATGTATTTATTCTGTATCTGATGGTTCCAACACTTAAGTGAAGCTACACGCAGCTCACACTGAGTGAAATTTTGTGAAATAATTTTTTTGCGTAGCATTTTATATTCATTTCTTTGCAAGTCATCATGACATATTTCCGCTAGTTATTTTTTTGTTACAACTCCACTTTGTGATTTAGGCTGTTAGAATAGTGTCTTGCCCTGTGCAGCTTTAAGTCAAACTTAAGCATTAGCTGTTAGCATTTCACCAACTATGTTCTCTTAACTGATCCAGGCATCCCATCTAAATTAGACTCTGAGAACACAGAACACAGTGAAAGCATATCCTCATGCCAACCTCGGACCCGTCTTCCTGTAGAGAGGGACTGCGCTGAGGGTCTCGGTGCCAACTGTCACCTCGTTGGGTTTCCGGTGTGGGAGTAGACACTCGGCGAATAACCTTCCTGATAACCTGCCCGAGGTGGAAGAACGTTGATAAAGGAAGACAAGATCTGATGGTGTCTGATGTTATCAAAACAACCCTGTGACAGGTTTTATTTCAGAACTAAATGGGAAATAGAAGTCAAGTTATACATTACTTTTCTACTGACGAGGTTACCATCACGGTCCATGTAGTGTTCCTCGGTCACAGACTCGCCTGGGATATTCCTCGCCTGTTCTCCCTGCAAGTATTTGTGGTTAGGCTCAGCAGTGGCTGATAAAACATCTTTTACCACCACCAAACCAAAACAACACCCCAGGAGAGAACCTCCATGTCAGAAAGAGGCTGAGCACTACGTTAGTCTTCAACCAGCCGATGTAAACACCACTAACTGTAACAGGTTCAATAGTCATGTCCGCAAACATGACTATCACACCATCGAGGAACACACAGCAACAGCTATCAGGACACCAAGCGATACCACTACAAGGCACACCAGACTGACCAGTCTAAACCAAACCAAACCAAACCAAGGCTCAGCTAGCTTTTGCTCCGGGCTTTCGAGGTACCTTCAAAATGAGACGACGTCTGAAGATTCTGGTGGTTACAGTCTGTTCTTCCTCTGAACCGGAATCTACACTAACCCGCTGTCAAGGAAGGTATTATTATAAGGTCATTACACACACACATGAAGGGACTCATGATGACAAAGAAGCAGATGTATAGGCAAGAGAATTAGTTAGCTGAGACATTTTGTTGATGTCGTTTATGTACTTCAACTCCATGGTGTCAAACATGAGAAACCTGGAATAAAATTCTGAAGTTTATGTTTCTTTGGCAAACCTTAAACCATAGATATAACAAAATCACAATATCGTTCTTTAGTAGCTCTACGCTGATACAACGATTGCTGTTTGTAACATTACCTGGACTTTTTTCTCCGACACCAGTGCTCCCTCTTCCTTTCTGCCGTTTGATGATTCCGATGAGCGGTCCTGAGGTGAGTGCTTTGAGTTGCTGCCGTTCTGTCGGGACCTCCCTGATTCGCCCCTAGACGAGGAAGTGATGGAGTCACTAGAGTTCTCTTGGCTGTTGGGTAGGAAACACAGAATTAGGATTGCAGCAGTATAGCGCACTAAAAAACAGATAAACTGAGATGATTTGTGAAGAAGATGCATGAGGAAAGAAGTAAAAACAATGTGGTTCTGGGACTGATTCTGTTTGAAGCCTAGAGTTGTGTAATGCTTTTACCTTTCCCGCCTGTCGAGCAGGTCTGAGCTGACACTGCGGCCTGGCGTTGGTGGTTCCACATTGACGCTGGATGAATCACTGTGCCAACCTGAAAGTGAACACACTTCTTTTTCTGCCTGTTCAACCTGATCAAGAATCTCCTCAACACTGGCCTTGGTCATCTCTCCGTCCTCCTCCTTCTCCTCTGAGCCTTCTTCTGTCTTCACCTCCTCCAAAAGGGATCCTAATGCCTCTTCTGCCATTTCTTTGTCTCTGTCTCCCTCCTCCTCGTCCTCGGACTCATTGGGCTGACGTTCCCCAAGTGCCTCAACCCAGCCCTGAGGGGAGAGGCGAGCTACGGCCTGGTCCTCGGCTGCCTGGTGCCCCTCTGATGTCTTGCAAATCTCTCTTTCATTGCCACACAATCCTTCTCCATCTTTGAACTGCAGTCGTCCATCTGTGTCGTCCACCCTGTCAACCTGATGGACCTTTTCCTCACTGCCCCCATCAACTTCTTGAACCTCAGCTATTTTATCCACACTACCTTTGACAGCCTCTGCTTCTATTGTGGTGCAATCTTTTTCCACTTCATGCCCAATTTCTATCAGATTCTGTTCTGCTGGCAGATTCTGGAGATTTGTCACCTCCACCTCACAGGCTGCCCCCTTATTCCCCTCATTTATCACATCTTTCTCTTCCTCTGCAGACCCCTCCTTCTGTTTTGCCAAAATGTTATTCTCCTCTACCAGTGGAGACCTATCTTGTGTTATCATCTCACACTTCCTCTCCACATTTTTAATCAAGTCCTGCTCTACCCACTTCCCCACAAACCCACTTCCCTCTGCTAACTCCGCTGCAACCACCTCACCAACCTTCTCTATTTCCTCTGACACTTCCTGTTCACCTACTTTCAGAAATACATCGTCCTGCGCCCCATTGGGGGAACTCATGTGCGCTCCTCCATTTCCCATTTGTGCTCTGTCGGGTGATGAAGGGGTTATTGATGATACTGATGAGAGTGAAGGGGAAGATGTGGAGTAAGCCATGTCGATGTCTAACTCACACATCGCAGCAGGGAGGGAGTGTGACTTGGGCTTGTGACTCAGCTCCATTTCACGACAAGACCTGTCCTCCTCCTCGCTCAGAAGCAGCTGGTCGTTCAGAGCAATGTGGGGCTTTGTGACCTTGGGAGGAATAGGATCGGGGAGTACAAAAACTGGGACAGACAGGGCGAGCTCACAGGGTCTCGGGGGGCTCCTAGGGGGGCTGTCTGGCTCTCCGCTACCTGGCTCTATCTCCGGGCTCCATGGCAGGGGTTGAGGCTGGGAGTCGGCCAGCAAAGGGGTGTCTGGTTCTGGGTAATGGTGGTGCTGGTGGTGGGCAAGGGAAGGGTTGGGGGTGACGGGGAGTTCGGGCTCCAGGAAGTGGGGGCTGGAGTGCAGTGCGGCTGGGGACTGCAGCTCTGCTAGAATGCTCTGATAATCTGTAGGTGACAGGATGAGAAATGTAGAGACATACGCGCACCGAAGCATGCCACAAAGGAATATAACACACCGAAAAACACTCACTCACACACAGACACCCTTACACAGACACCGCATGACATAGACGATGGCACAGAGGCTGAAGTGTAAAGCATGTATCCAGACAACCACTAGCTGGGATGGTGATATGTCAGAAGCTATGGCAGTATGATCAACCAATTACAAACATATGCAGTAAAATGTAATAATACATAGAATACATTTTAATGTATATGTCTGAAAATGCCATATTCAACACATAAAAATAATAAATTTATATAAAAAAGTATATTCAATTTGACAGTAATCATAAAAGCAATGCCATTTTATTAATAGTTGTTTGATTTTCTGTGAGTGTTCATTCAACAGTTGTGAGTTAAGACGTTGAAAGTGGAACACAATAGTGACGTAAGGCCATATTAATCATGTAGCTGGGGATGTGATCAGTGTGAAATATTAATATTTGCCAGGGTGTTCTGTTACATGCTCACATGAGACAGTTGACAGATGAGAGATGTCAGAAGAAATAGGGGAGGAGAAAGCACAAGATAAAAGACGGACTGGCTAAATGAATAATTCTATTGTGGAAGGGTCAACGGGGGTTCGAGTTGGAGGTGGGGGGATGGAGTGGGGACAAATACACTGGCAAGTTGGACATGGAGACAGGGAGCGGAGAGGAGGAGAGGAAGGGCTGGGGCTAGGACATCGGGAGCCAGAGGGGGAGACAAGAGGGAGAGCAGACAAGGAGACAGGGGAGACGGGGCGGGAGGGGAAGGCCAACTGGGTCGCTAAAGACTCTTTGCTTGGAGACTTGCTAGAGGGCGAGGCCCTGCCTGAGGTTGAGGAGAGGATGGGAGAAACAGGCCTGGTGGTGGGTTCAGATGGGTTAGGGGCAATAGAGGAGGGTACAGGGGTGAGGTTGTTGGGTGTGGTTGTAGTTTCGGAGGGGGCGGTATTATGAGAGGACGGGTCAGAGGTAGATCCAGATGAGGTAACAGAGGAGGTGTTTGGTTCAGCTTTTGGAGGGTTTGGGGTCGGCGTGGTGCATTCAGGGGAGGTTGGGACAGGGGTGGGAGAGGGCGGGAGAGACGCAGCTGGAAAAGTAATTGGTGACGGAGAATAAGCAGCTGGTGAGAGAGGTAAAGGTGAGGTGATGAGGGGGATCGGGGAGGTTGGATGAGGCGAGAAAGGGTAGGCAGGGGACTGACGAGGGTCAGCAGGGGAGCACTGAGAGATGAGGCATGGGGGAGGAGGGGAGAGGAAGTTAAAATGAGGTGGATTAAATCGTGCTGGAGGTGCCAAGTCTTTGAGCGAAATGGAGGACTCGTAACTTGGAGAGCGGCGTGGGGGAGAAGGGCGGCAGCGAAGCACTTCAGTGGGTGTTAGGGGAGTGGGTGGGGGCGTTGGGGTTGTTGTTGGAAAGGAGGGGATGGGAGTCTGCACGATGAAGGCAGCTTGAGTGCTTCCAGGAGTTAAGGGGATAATCACGCAAACTATGGGAAAGGAATAAGGCAAAATGTTTGCAGCGGAGATAGAAAAAAGAAACAAAAAGTAAATTAGAGGAAGAGGAAAAAACATAAGGATTGATTAATGTGAAACATGCTTGCACAAGAAGACAACGAATTAATAACATGACTCAAGGGTGTGTGGAGGAGGAGGCATGTGAGGGATGGATGAGGAGAGGACAACACATGACTCTTAATTTGTTAAGAGCTGTTATGTGCTGTTATCAGCAGTAGATTCTGCTGTAGGGAGGTGATGGGAGGCAGGAGGAAGAGGAGGAGGAGGAGGCAATCTGGTTTCACAGAGGAAGAGATTCTCTCATCTATCCAAGGAAGGCTCAGAGGAACTGGAGGAGAAGTAGGAGAACTAAGCTAAACCAATAGAGAAAAGCAGACTCTACAGGGTTATGTCATCTCTACTCAAGTCAGACATAATTGAAACAACATTTAAAGCAGTACGTAGTATGCAGCATGCATTTAGAATGAGATTTTAATGATGGATATTGCTCATTTGTGACAACTGGATACACTGATGTGATTTGCAGAGGAGCATTCACCTTTAGCAAGACGTGATTTAAATAATAATAGTGGTTAATTCAACAGAGGCCGATTCAAATCAGTATTAAAATGCTATTAAAAGCATGGTGATAATTTAATGAATTTAATGAATTAAACAGCAAAACAGATTAAAGTTTAAAGCAGAATACCGTGATCATTTCTGCGGCAAATTAAATGTAAAGCTCGAAAATCAGGATCGCATACGTGGAACATTAGGAACCAGTTGTCCAAACAAAATCCAAATCTGACTGTAAATCAGTTTCTTTTAGAGATTTGCACCAGGACTATGCATATGTGACCCATGCATTGGCACAACAACAACAAAAAGGTAGCAGGGAGAGGTAAGAGGTCAGCTAGACAGAGCTAAACTTTACCATCAGCCTGATCCCGGAAAACAGCGTTATCATCGGCAAAACATCTTGTGCCTGAAATGTTACCATAGTCAAATATTGGGCCCTCCAGTAAAGTCACAATATCCATCCGATTGACTTTGGTCAGCACTGAAGTTAAGGCATCCGCTGTGGAAAAAAGAAGACAAAAAATTCATTGAGTCACCTGAAAAAAAATGAAACAAGGTTCATAAATTTGAGCAAAACTGCTTATTTCATACAGTGAGCCTGTTCCTAAAAGAAGGCATCTCTCTTGGACTTCTAAACAGATGACAGGTTAAGCCCAGTTAAGACCAAAGATTCGCTACAGACGAGTTGAAACATGCAACTACTTGCAGTGCACTGCTCTGCAACGTTCTACAAACCTGCCAGTACAGACCAATTCAACTAGATGAATCGGTGTATCATCTCAATGCAACAACTCTCTGTACTTCTGTTCTGTTTTCAAGCTTTTCAGGATTTTCAGGTTCTGACTTGACCACTGGACTTCAACTACAAGCTGATTGGCTGTTGAAAGAGGCAACATGCTTTACGTTCTTAAACCAGCCACAGGCGATTTGACCAGCTGAGTTGCAAGTGACACCATCAGCCGGCTTGAGGCTAGCTCAGACAGCCAGTTCACGCCACTGCAACTTTCATCTGAAATGTTCTAAAATGGTTTCATCTCGTTGTGAATCTCTGGTCTGAACTGGGTTTTGGAGAGATAAAACAGAAAGGGAGTGTGGAGGATAGGCAGGAATACAGACAGGGAAGGTACTGTTAAAGATGCTTGTGGAAAAAAAACTTTTTTTAGTTAGTTAACTAACATTAGAAGGCAAACTTTTAAGCCACGAATCAAGAGCATAAAGACTGGAAAAAGAAAGAGATACAAAGAGAGGAGAATTGGAGACAGAAAAGTAAGATTTTCAGATATAAAAATAACCTTACTTGTGGCATTTTTTCCTTCCCGACTGACCCATTTCTTAAGTAGCATGAAGCTCTGTGCTGTCAAAGAGTTGGGGTTCTCTAGTCTGATGTGGTTGATCTCATCCACTGTGAAGTTCATCTCCCGAGCCAACTCTGCCATGGGGCACAGAAAGCAACTCATAAATCTTGTAACTATAATGTATAGTCATTTTAATCATAGTGGAAAACACACAAAGCAGAGATGGTAATATATAATACATATATTTGTATTTCAAAAGTGATTAAAAAAAACAGCAGTAAGTTACAATTTGTAAGTTACACTGTTAGCCTGAAGATGGCAGTAAATCTCAGGGTGTGAGACTGATAGGACCACAGAGAGAAAGTAGATGTAGGAGGGGATTGTGAGGGAGAAAAAGATGCATTGCAGACTGTTTCTCACCTGTCCAACTAAGTCCCAGGTGATCTGCAACGATAGCCATGCGCAAGTCTGTCCGCTCACAAGGACTCTGGGGACCTGGGCAGATAGAGGACAATGACTCATCAGTACCATTAACATTCTTCTCCCCCTATACACTTATATAAGAGAAGAATATGTACATACATAATTTTCCTTTTCTGGCCACTTATTAACAGCATTTATCAAGGTTATGTTTAAAATATTACAATGGTCAGCATATTGGTGTAATATAGCCGTAATGTAGGTTCAGTTACTTTCCCAGGATGGCAAGAAAAGGATATTTCACAGTAGAGACATTATGGACAACTTAAATATGTTCATAGAGTAAGTGGTGCTCTGTGACTGTTTGTGGTATGTATCCTCTAGGCAGGCAGTAACTGTCATGAGAACCACACAAAACAAAGCATAACATGACTCTCAACAACAGACTCATTGTTCTACAAATCTAGGGTGGAAAGGTCTATGTTAGAATCTAAAATGTCAACATGCCAAGACGCTTTTGTGTGTTCTTTGCCAACATTAGTTAGTTTTAATGACAATTAATAGCATTAAAAATTCTCTAACAACAAACTACTACAACAACTTGGTAGCCACCCCGCGTAGACAGACAGACAGACAAACAGACGGACCAGGGAGTTGTCAAAAAAGGGACTGGTTGTGCCAGTGGACCAGACACTACTACTGGCATGCTCAATCAACTATACGGAGGTTTAAAAGGGTTAAAGGAGGAGAACAGAGAAAAGAACAAGGACAATACAGTACACAGTACATCAATGACAAAAAAGAAATTTAAATGACAGCTACTGTTCTGAAGAGAATATGTAAACACGCCACAGGCATTCCAGTCAATCCATTAAACGATCACAACGATGTCATGCAACTAAAAGTGATATATATAAATATATAGATGTATTTTAAACATAGTGTGAAAGTTTTACAAACTAGGCTTGATCTCCGCGATGGGAGGCGTTCGAGACCCTGTGAGTCCCTGACTGCCCTCCTTCCCACCAGTCCGCCTACTCCTCCTGCTCCTCTCACTGCCGGAGGCCCTGTCCGTCGTCGCCACCTTTGCCCTTACGGACGCGGCCCCGGCCTCAGCCCTCGAACCTCTACCAGACCTGGATGAGCGGGAGGGCTGGGAGGGCTGGGAGGGCTGGGAAGGCTGGGAGGCGTCCGACAGAGAGGTGCTCCGGGAGGTGCTGTCTTCCTCCGACTGCTCTGTCTGCGTCTTTTTCTCCTCGTCTGACAGGCGGTCCACCAACTTTAGCGTCTCCCCGCTAATGCCTTTAAAGTATTCGATGGTGCGCTTACAAACCTCACTAGGGTTCTCCTGTCTGTCCTGTCTACATGCTGCCTCAACTGTGGCACTGCTGACCTGATGTCTGTCCTTCAGTGGTAGCCTTGAGGGCAACTGTATGGCTGCTCTCTCTGTGTCCAATGCCCTCGTTGGCTGTGAGGTAACCCGAACTGAAACAAGTGAGCTAGCTGTGGCGGCTGGGCTGCTCTTTTTAACATCCTTGATTGGTATTCTAGACCTGGGTTCTACTTTGGCTATGGCTGGCTCTCCTCTTTTCCTGACCTCAACCTTCACTGCTTGCTTGGGCTTCTGTTTGCCTATGGCTGTTCCCTGCGTGTGAAATGACCATCCAGATGCTTTTACTGGAAGCCTAGACTTGGGCTGCTTCACTTCACTTTCTTTAATATCCTCACCTTTCTGCTCCTGCACTTGACTGCTGCTGTGTACTTCCACTCTCTCTTCTAAATCCCTACAGCACAGTGTTTCTATCCTGCTAGCTTTCTGAAGAGTGGGCTCAGAGGAGGACTGCAAATTAAACACCACACTACCACACTGGATGTAGTTGGCCTGAACACTGGAGGACTCAAGGTTATTGTTGTTGTTGCAGTTCTCAGAAGGGTAATCTCTTCTCTCTATCTTGGGCTCAGTGTGTCTGCTAGACTGGCTCTCTGCACACTGACCCTCTATACTGATGTATTCTGGCACCATCTGACCCTCCGACATCTCAGCTTTACAATCGGTGAGATCCCCTGAGTCTTTTTTCACAGTTATAGAGGCAGCTATGCCCATCTTAATAGGGGTGCGTAATTTGGGATCAACCTTAGAGGCTGTGATTGTGCATGAGGAGGCGGTCTCAGCTATGGCTTCGCAGGTGGTGGCATCAGTACCGGTATAGCCAGTGTCACTGCCAGGCTGTGCAGTGCTGCACTTTGCTGTTGTTGCTGCTGGTGTTGTTGGTGTTGTGCTGCTGTCTGTGGTAGTATCTATAACCTTCACCTTCCCATCCCCTGACTGAGAGGTAATTACCCCCAGGATCTTGCCCCCTCTCCCCTTTTCCCCTGTTTTAGGGTCAGAGGAATGCTCACCAATCTGGAAAAACTGAAGCCTCTCTTCAACAAAGTCCCGCTTGCTCATGTCAATAGCACCACTGCGGGTCATCTCAAACATCTTCCCTTCGTGGAATGGGAAGGGGTTAGGCTCACTAGTCGGTGTGCTCTCATCAGTCGGTGTTCGAGCAGGGGTTGTGTCAGGTGTTGTAGCCTGCGATTTGTCCTCCACCGATAAACCAAAGGGCTTGGGGTCCTCATCTTTTACTTTGGAATCAAAAACATTATCATTATCACCCCCTTTGGTGGGCCAGGGGTCAAAGTCCAGGCCTTTGGTGGCAACAGTTTTAAAGGTTGAATTCAGTTCTTCCTCTAGTTGGTAGCCAAAGTAGTTTTCTGCAAAACTCTGCCGATCTGGATGTCTTCCTTCAAGAGTGTAATCTTTTTCGTCTCCAGAGGCTGAAGATGATTTGGCTTTCTTTCCATTGTCCCCCCCTTCCTCACATTTCTCTTCCTCTATCACTTCAAGCTTGGACTGACTAAATGAGCGGTCAGTTGTTTTTCCATCATTGGACAGACTAGATGTTTTAGGGTCCTCGCTCAGTCCATCATCCTCATCCTGAAGGTCGTACCCATCTAAAGAGTCTATTTCAGTAGCATCTGTATCATGGGAGAACTCAGCAGTGGTTGCTATGGAGCAGTCAGTGATTGACTGGTCATTGCCATTTTGATCAAAGTCAGCATCCTCCCCCTTTACGACACCATTGAGCCCAGACTCCTTATTTTCGTTCTTCTCTGATTTTTTGGTTTTCGTTTTTTTATCTCCCTCCTCTTTCATTTTGAAGGTGTACTTTTTGATGGGGATGGGATGGAAGACAGACTCATCATCGCTAGAGTCACTGTTGTCAGCACCAGGAGGAATAGGGGATGGAGGCTGGACCCTGATGATTGGCTCGGCTAAGAGGTGCCTATCGTGCTCCTCTTGGAGGTTCACCTCCATCATCTCTGTCTCTGCCTCAGAAGAAGCACATGACCCCCTTTTCTCAGGGTCGGACTGCTCTGCCTCTAAAGGAGGAGGAGGTGGAAACTCTATGTAAGCCACTCTTTTCTCCTTTGACTTCTGTCTCTCTGCATCCTGTTTTCTACTGTGATTCTCTGAGAAAGCTGGCTTAGATTTTTCCTTTGTGGGCTCCTTGTAGATGAAGGTTTTCCCTTCCTCCTCCTCAGACTCCTCTGGGATAGGGCTTGGCATGCCAGGCATGAAGCCTATCACCGACTCTGGTGTTCTTGAGGCCAGACTCACTTCCTCCGAGCTGGGGGTCTCAGGGGTAACAGGACTTTTCCCAGAGCTGTCCATAAAAGTCACTTGTTCTAGAGTGTCATCTTCTGGACTTCCTTGAGGGGAAGGAGACTGCTTTTGCTTGACAGTGTAAAATGCACCCCTAGTCTCATGCACTGTCCTACTCTCATGGCTTACTATCTTCTTGTACGTTCCCAGCTGTCCCGAGGCCGTTTCTTTCTCATACTGCTTTCCTACTTGTATGCTAACATACACAGGTAAGGGTTTAATATCTTTGAAACCCTCTGTGACAACTACAGGAGTTACTTCATCCAAATACTCTGCTTGGTCACTATCAACACCGTTACACACTACATTTGACAGGCTACCTTCTGATGAGTCTGTGGATTTTCCTAGTGATGATCCACGAGTAGACTTGTTTGATTCAGAGTTACTGTGCAACCGATTTCTAGCTAAAGTAGGTACATGAGACCCTGCCCTCTCATGTGATTCAACGGAGGCATCTAAATGTAAACTGGTGGATTTGTGATTTTCGGGAAAATTAGACGGCTTTCTTACAGGAATTTGTAATTCCGAGTTTTTTTTTAGACTATCGTTGCTATTTGGGCTTTCTCTGACAACAAATTCTGTGTAGATTATTTTCTTGGTGGTTTCTTGTCTTTGGGAATCACTGTTATCTTTCATAGAATCATGGATTAAAGCCTGAGATAGTTTGGGAGATTGGGGTTTATAGTTACCGTACTCTTGGGTCTCCCATGTTTTGAATAACTTTTTCTCTTCCTGATCTTTTCCACTGCTCTCATGCTTATACTTATTTGATTCACTATCTAGACATCTCCTCTGGTTTCCAGGACTGTCTGGTGTTTTTGGAATGTTGGGACCAGCGAATACCTGATACACAGGTAGCTTACTTTCCTGGAGTTTCCTGATAGGAGGATTTGAATTTTGGCCACCCTGAGGACTCCTATCTTGCCTTTGAGCCTCTTGCTCAAACTTTAGCCTCACTGCACTGACTTTGGAGGAAGACATTTGAAAGGGTTTAGAGCTTTCACCTGTGCTTCCCTGCAATTTGCCATCTCCTTGTTTTCTTGGGTCTGAATCACTGTACTGCAGCAACACTCTCCTCTCTGGACTGCTGGGCAAGCTGGCACATTTCCTGTCACTGGAGCTGAACCTGTCTCTAAGCCTTTCCCGGCTCCATTCTTCCCCACTACCCCCATTCCTATATGCTGACCTCTCTGGACTGCTGTGTGTAGAACTGGGCCCTGAACGCGATTCTCTGAAATCTGGTCTTCGAGATTTCTTCTCTGGAGACGAAAGCTCATCATTGAGCTGTTCTGTTTTATCACGAAAAAATTGTGATACCTCACTGAGTTTTTCCTCTGCCTCCTTTACAGTCCTGTCCACTCTGTCCTCATACATAAGCTGTTCTCTGTCCTTACTCTGTGTGTCATCTGACACACGCATCCAAACTGATTGCTTTGGGCTACCAGGCTCAGATGAGTACTGCAAAAGTGTCAGTTTGTCAAAGCTATCATCAACGTTGGCCATTCTTCCAGATTTGTCAAACACATTTCTCGATGACCTGAAGACATACTCTGTCCTTGGCCCAACTGATCTACCCTCACTGTGACTACTTCTGTCTGGTGAATGGAAGCGAGACCTATCTCTCAGATATTCCTCTGTGTCAGAATGAGACTGGTCAAATTTCTCAGAGAGAAGCATTTTGTCTGCAAAACTATAAGATTCTCCCCTAAGTTCTGATGATTCATCCTCATTGTACTCTACAGATTGCTGGCTAAGTAGCTTTAGTGTTTTGTAAGAGTCATCTGCCATGAGCTGAGCTGAACTAGGGCGACTGTCTTCCTCTTGTGACATGGGTGTATTCACTCTGGGGGAGTCAAGGTACACTGGAAGTGATTCCTCAGGCTCCTCCTCTTCCTGTCTACTCCCTGGGTAATAATACATTTCATTCTCCGCATGGTTTTTTGTCTCTCTGATGATGACCTCTGTTGGTTCTGCTTTATTGCCTTTTTCAATGTGAACCTCAATTATTCTCTCAACCTTAGGTTTGGAGTTCATGTCCTCGAGGACTCTTTGTGATGTTTCCTCATTGCCAGACTTGTGTTCAAATAGTCCAGCGAGCTCTCTAGAAGGGTCCTTGCCCGACTGAAAAGCCTTCATTATGTCATGAACAGACATGGTTTCCTCACACCTCTCTGATGCTGCTTCTTTGCCAGGTGGTTTGTGGTAGACCATCCTGGTGGTGGTAGTGATGTGAGTCTCCTCCTTTACCCTCATCCCTTTCCCCATTGGATCCTCATCTGGGCTGACTTTTACCGAATAAGATTTATTGTGATCGGGACTTGACGTAGCTTGATGCCCTTTAGAATCTGAATCAATATATCTGACAGGATGTGCATCCTCCATTGCAGGTTGCTTGTTATCCTCTGGGGACTCATAACTCCTGATGACATGAACAACCTCAGTCCTAGTCTCTGTGATCACTGGGGGAGCTGGGATATCCTGAAAAAGGGCCTTGGGGCCCATACCTTCTGCACTCTGAGGAGCAGAGGGTGTCCTTTCACTCCTGGTCTCAAAGCCACTGTCTGAGAGAGGGCTTTTATCCTGTTCATGTGAGATATCATCAGGAGAGTCGAGCACAGTATCTGCTCCAAAAAGTGCATCTGCTACTTTACTGATCTCTTTGTCTGAAGGTGAAGAGCGCATGTTTGTTGGAGGCATTTTGAGTTTATGCTCCTGAACTGCTATGGTGGGTTTTAGAACACGTTTCTGCTTCTCCTTGCCCTCTCCTTCTCTCTTGCCCTCATCTGCTTTATGCTTTGTGTCATGCATTTTGGAGAAAGAGCTGTTACCAACATCATTGGCCAGGTAGTCAACTACTTTGGAGAGATTGAAATCTCTATCTGGTATTGTTTTTGATTTGGCTTGAGGAACCACAGTCTCATATCTTGGTGGATAGCTCCAGTTGCTTGGTGGTTGCTCAACTTGTACTTTTGAGAAGTGTATGTCATCCAAAGAACCCCTTGCAAGGGAAACCCTACCATCTTTCACAGCATCTTTAGTAAGGATTTCGCTGACTTTTACTAAATCTTGCTTTACTTTCTCCACAATCCTATATGGCTCCTCGTCCTCTATCTTAGCCTCTTTGGAAGAATCAGACTGAAATCCTTTATTGGCTGTGGAATTTGGGTCTGTCTGCAAAATGGCTGACATTCGTATCAAGTCCTCTTTCATTTCGGCTACATCCTTCAGAATTTCTTGACTGGATGACAGTGGTGATGTGGTGTTTGATTTCAGGCCAGCAGAAAAAAGAGGGGCTTTGATGGGGGAAAGAGTTCTGGCAAAGGAAGACTGCATCTGAGCATTCACCTCTATGGGCACCGTCTTTCGCGGGGACAGAAGGGCAGCAGCTGACTTTGACACCTCAGGTAACTTTTTAAACTGGGGCTCTGGCAGCACATTAATAACAGAGTACACTGGAACAGTCATTGTACTGGATGTCACAGCTGTGGTGGTGTTGGGAGGGGATCTTAGAGAGGGGTAGATAGAATTTGAAGCTGATGATCTTATGGACTGATATGAGGAGGATGCAGAAGACGACATGGACTTCAAGGTGCCATAGCCTGCAGAACAAGAATTGAATGTTTTTTCAACCTCATCAAAGGCTGCATTGACACTTGTAGTCGCAGCATTGGTGGTTGCTTGTATCCTCTCTTGAAGACTGCTTGTGAGAAGAGATGTCGGGGATGAAGAGCGGTACTGTGTAGGCGACACAGTTCCATTGATCAGTGCTGCAGCACTTGGAGGATTGTTGGATTTAAGGGGGGACGAAAGAGAGGCGAAGAGGTTTCTTGCAGGGCCAGTGACGTCTGCGGCAAATGAACGCACGGAGGAGAGACCAGGGACTGTTTTTATAGGTGACGAAGATGCTGTGCCACTAGAGCCCCCAATAATGGTCTTGTATGGCAGGGGTGAACTGAACATACTCAGAGAAGATTTAGGAGAGGTTGGTGGGGTCATGCCTATTGACGCTCTTTCAAGAAGAGGGCTTCCTCCTCCAGAGACAGTTATAGGGGAGGTCCTAGCAGACAATGCTGCCAGTCCTTTCATAGATATAGAATCTGGGGCGCTTTTACCTGGTGAGGCCAGGGGACTGGGGCTGACCTGGACTGGGTACTGGGATTGCTGGACTACAGTTTTTATAGGAGAGGAGATGGTTCTGTAAGATCGAATGGGAGAGGCCATGTCACTAACTGACTTTACAGAAGAGGCAGGTGATCCGGGGATGTTGGTCTTGATAGGGGAGGCAGAGTTGATGGACCAGACAGACTTTAATGGAGAGGCAGAGGGCGTGTTGGATGACGAACTGGAGAGGGAGCCAAACCCAGACTTGGCTTGGCCAGGGACGGCGACAGGAACAGGCGACCACGCCTGATAAGATCTCGTTGAAAAGACAGGTTTGTGAGGGTAGCTAGAAGGCTGTGTTCTCGGCGAGCCTCGATCAGTTGTTTCTTCAACAATAATTTAAATTAAAAGCAATAAAGAAGCAAACATAAAATGTAACGAAAAATAATTTGAAATAAAACATAAAAACCAGAAAGAGAAATTTGAGTCAGTCAGAAACAGCATTATTCACAGCAGCAGGACAATTTTATACATGAAATGTAAGAAAGGCCCCTATTCAAAAACCCAGGATGATTTGACAAATGATGGTCTAAAAATCAGTGACTAATGACAAAATACACCCAATAAAGAACAGAGCATGTATAGGAACAAAATGACTTGACAAAAAATGACATGGTAACCAAAAAACACAATTCCATTGACTTTTGATGTGCTTTATCTATTTTCCTCCTTGCAACAGTGCCTTTTACTGTACATGTTTGATTGACATGTGTTTATCTGTTCATTTTCGATGCCAGATGACCCCACAAGTGTAAACCATCAATAAAAAAATGTTGCTTTACTTGTTTGGTCATGACTTAAAATAAAATATGAGGTTGCACTTTACAAAAAAGTAACTGTAAATCAGCAATTCATGCCTGTCCAATATACACTGCAATTTCAGTCATATCTAAAGCATCTATGTTTTCACTTCAATCAACATTGCTCTTGTCTTACCTATGAATACAGTTTAAGTAACATCAAATCACTGACAACTTTCTTTTAGGAAAAGACTTGGATAGACAAGGCTGGAGTAACAAAACAAAACACAGACAGTACCTCAGAATTTGTAAAACTTCTGCGTCCTGATAATAAAGTGCATTGTGAAAACTTCCCCTAAAAATGCTTGTGCTAACAAAGACTCAAGGAAATAAAGTTAATGTAAAGTGCAACCTGTTACCACATTAATATACACAGCCGCACACAATCATAAAGCCAATAAGAGTGAAATGGCCACTACAAAAATGAGAACAATTCAAAAGAATATTTTTATTCAACATGAATCAAAACATTTTTTGTTCAAATGATAAATGAACAGACAGACATTGATTCCCAGTGTTTCCACAAATGTAAAACAACATAACAGTTGAAACAGGGAGACTTTTGTCAACATGGGGTGGGTAAGCAAAGCGTAACACACAGTAAACCATGCAAATGTTGGATGAGTGACAGATGATCAAAGAGTATGTGTCAGGTGGTGAATAGAATAAACGATGGATGAACAAGTTTTGTCAGGTAGATCTATTTCTAAACTACAGCTATATGAAAGAACACTGTTTGAAGGGACCTTTAGACACTAACACTAATTAAAATCACAAATATCTGAAATCAATTAAAAATTTCATGTAAGTAAAAATGGGAAACTCACTCGCTGCTGGGTCGGTCAAATAGCTGTAGCGCTTACGCAAAGCTAAGGAGGCAAAGGTATGACGTCGTTCTGGCTTTTCAGTCTGAAACAAACAAAAAAGAACAAAAGATGCTTTAACATAAAAAATATGGTGAAATGTGATTCTGATCTGTCAGAATTAGGTCTAAATAATAATGTTAAGTTGTTAGGTTAGATGCTGCAGTGCACGGATACTGCCCTGTTATTAGTGAATCAGCACATGCTGTTAGTACTGGCACAAGGAGCCACTGCAGGTGTAGTGTCTCCTCTGGAGAGTAGTGGACTGTTTCCCTGCATCTCCTCACTCACTGTATCTCTCAATGTCATAACTTCCAATAATATGTGCTTTGCCTGTATGACCTAGTCCAGTAAGTGGTAAGCATGGGTAAAATCCAACTTCCAGTTAGGGATGGTGTGTTTAATGAATGTCCTCTTATCAGGAATTGTGTCCATTTCAGTATTAGGGGAGTGGTACATATTCAGTCTCCAGGAATTATGTTCATATTGGACAATTCTGCATTACGTGATTTACCGCAGTGGTTCCCAACCGGTGGGTTGCGGTCCAAAAGTGGGTCACAGGTCCTTTCTGAATGGACCTAAAGTGACTTGCAAACGTGTCCAGTTTGTAGAAAATGACTTTATGAGTGAGTGACAAATGGACCGCTACTTAACAGAGACAGCAAACTAGCTTGACAACATGGCCAAATGCCAATATGACACTGAATATATTCGACTGTGTAGACCCTGTGGCTGGACCAGTTGGGAACCACTGATTTACAGAATCATTCAGTGTCAATGTAGTTAACAGTGTGGCCTTTATGTCATAAGTTGAAAAGGAAAGGCATGGAGTTTGGTGTGATGAACGTGGGTCCAGCCCGTCTTTCTTTCATGGCAATGCTCGGAGTTTGTGACCTTCTAAGACAATCACTGTTGTTTCTTTGGAAACCGGAACATTTTGCAGACCTTAAGCATGTTGCCTCACCTCAACTTTCACTGTAGTCATACTAGGGCTGTCAAAATTGGCCAAAATGATGTGTGAGTATATAACAAAAAAAACCCAACACATAGGTTCAACGACACATAACTACTTTAAGGGCTGACCCCTGAAAGTTGAAGATTCAAATCATCAGTGGGAGAACGCTTAGTTTACTTGAAGGTGATTTATTTATTTTCTTTTTTAATCAGTCAGTGTGCAGTGTACTTCTCAGGACGTTTCAGTCCCCAGATTTAGCGGCAGAGTGAACGCCTCTCTCTTGTACAGGCAGCTGCAGACCCAGAACCAGGGTGAGTCTGAGTGAGATGGAGGCAGCTGCCCAAAAGAAAGAGAGGCTTTGTCCGGTCAGGCTCTGAGATCACATTATCTTCTGCGTTCTGCATAGAAGTGGTGAATTTACAGCTCATGGCAACGTAATACGATACAGTTTCTGGATTTGTTTGATATCTAGTTTTGGCAAAAACTGTTGCACTTTTCTGATCTGTCATTAGTGTTGTTAGCATGAATTAGCTCAGAGGGCTAACTTTGCTTTACTATTGTGAACGTCCCTCTGAAACCCGTTCAAACTCTCAAAACTCAAAGTTTATATGAAAAAAAAGGAACAAATAGTTGTGTATTTATATTGAACAGCCAAATCTGATTTGACTGACATAATTCTGAATTGGGTGCAGCCCTAACTAGTTGTGTAGGTATGTTTATTTGGACATAAACATGTCTTTTTAAAGATCTACATACCTAAACCTTACAAAATTAACCAATAAATTATGTCATACTCCTTAAAACTTCATTTTAAGACTGTAGACATATGTCTCTCTCTGCGCCATGGTTGGTGCTAGAGTGAGAAGTGAGAATGTCTATTGGAGATAAAGTGAATGATTTGTAATTGATGTTCGATAGTGTCATTTTTATACAGGTTAGGCTATATTCATACTGGTTTCAATAAACAATTTGATGTTTTTTATCTTTGCTAAGTAAGAAAGTTAAAGTGACATTGTGTGCAGTTCACTTCGTGCAGCGAAGGACCAAGTGGGAATTCGCAAGGCAGACAGCCACCGTAGTGCTGCGTTTTTCCTCCCCACAATCGAATATCAATTTACACAATTCAGTGTTTTTTGTTTTTTTTTCACAGTTTGATTTTATAATTATATCTAGAATAGTTTAACAGCCCTCAATAATACTGTAGTTGCAATGTGTGGTTATTGTCGTAATACTTTTTGTTTGGCACTCAGTGTTCAGAAATGATGTCACTGAGCATAAAATGGGTGCTGAATTATCCAATATCAACTATTTGTTTGGCAAGTAGGTTGATATATTAATGTAGAAGGAATATAACATAAATGCTCACTACATATAATACAAATACTCATACATAAAAACAGCCTCATCTCCCTTTGATTAAACTCTCCTAGAAATGTTTTGTCATGCAGCTGAGGGAGTTAGTCGTCTCTGTTACACACAAGCCAAGGACAAGGGTGAAGAAGGGAAACCCCAAATACAACAAAACAGTGACTAAGTAGAGAGATGATAAGAGTTAGGGTTTCATCTTTAGCTGACAAAAGATACCAGTGTCCTGTGTGAAACGTCCTATGAGTTAATAGTAAGGATGGAGACATGGTGATTTCCTGTCGGACATGTATGGAAAGGAAGATAGAGATGAAAAACAAGCTGAGGTGTGGCACAGCAATTGGCTCCACTGCACTTTGGGATGAAGACAACAATAAATAAACAAATCCTTGCTGATTAAAAACAACTGCCATTTCCACTCATGCACTACATGGGGTCACTTCAGCAATAACGTAGCTGTGTAGAAAATAAACATGCAGTCAGAAGCATCTTTCACACCAAGGTACTGTACAGAGACGAAATATCTGCGACACGCATATTTACTACAGCGTCTGCAGTAAAGCCAACAGAAAGGACGACAAAGAAGAAGCAGTTCCATGTGATGATGAAGAATCTGTTTTACCTCATCATCAGGATCAGACTCCATATCCTGTGGTATTCCAAGATGCATTGCAGGAGAGGAGAGAGATGACACAATGGAGAGCAGGGACGTTATAGTGAGCGGGGAGGTGGGAAATAAAATTCAGGGGATGAAAATGGAGCAGCAAAAACAACAAAAGGCATCAGAAAAAATCTATGGGATTAATACGAAAAATAAACAGCAAAATAAACAAAAGCAAAAGCAAAATAATTTCAGTTTCTTGTGATCAATCAATACCACAACAAACAAACGCATGAGAAGAGTTGTCTTGTTGCATAAATCTTATGTACCCACAGTGAGCCAGGCACTAGAACAAAGCACGATGTGCATGTGTGTGTCTGCATGTGTACGTTGTGGGGTCTTACGACTGGCACAGGCTTTGACACTAATAAAAGACACAAGCAGCAAGCAGTCATCTCTAAACCAAATGAACTTCAATGGCTCCTGATGTCAGGACAACATCCCTCTCTGTATTTCAATTTCATTTACATGTGGATGATGTGATATGGCCTACAAGGACGAACTGTTCAAACATGGTGATCCTACCTTCTTGTGGGTTGGCAGTGTAATATTCAAATTGCATACGGCAGTCTGTGGAAGGCCTTTACTGGATTTTGGCTCTCTCAGGAAGGAGAGTCGGCCGCATGGCTCCTGGCCCATATCTCTGATCTGTAGAGGACAGCAAAGAGATGCATCACAAGTTGACTGTAACAAAAGGTTTCAAGAACGACCCTGCAAAGTGGAAAATGTGAAGAAGAAAAAAGCTTAACCCACTGCATGTTCCTAAACTTGGAAATTGTCATACAGTATAAAGACGTAAGGATGTAGCAGACAGAATGCAGGGCTCAACAACTGACCCTTTGATAAGTCCTGCCCCTGGACGCAAACTGACCGATCATAACGTAGCATCCGGCCAGCTCAGTCCAGGGTCCAACACACAGCTGTGCTCCACTGACTCTAATGCAATCATTTCAGATTTCCTTCATTTTCAGGCTGGTTTTGTGGATTTGGAGCTAAATGTTGTGCCTGGGGCACGTCGTGTATTAATGATACTCGTTACCTGGAGAGGCTGGAATAAGATATATGTTTCTTCCCTGTTCCAAAACCAAAATCAAACCCTGAAAAGTGTAGGGTTAGCTAGCTAGCTACTGAAGATATAGCCTACTGAATGTATACACATGCTGCTTTTGCTTTTTAATGATTATAACAGTGATAACAAGACGACCCTGTTGTACAGGAACCAGTGAAGGGAAGCAGGATAACTTTGCTGATATTCAACCAGCTGTGTGTCATCACAGTGTGCGCAGATGAACGTTGTTGGACTTCACCCGGAGATTCCTGCCTGTCCAGCAGTGGAGGTCCAACCGCTGGCAGCAGCACAGGGGCGAAGCCAAACACGGTTCATCTGCACACACTGATGCCACACAGCTGGTTCAATATCAGCAAAGTTTCCCTTTATATTCATTGTCTTCTGTGGCGATCAGCAGTGATGTGGTGGTTCACTTTTACACTGTGATCTGTAGCCTATAGTTCGGCTTTAGCTTTTAACTATCTTTGTCTTTTTAACCTGTTGTTGCTGCTGAGTCAGTTTGACATCCTGGATATATCCTTCAAACACAGACTGTAGACCCCTCTGTCATTTTTCCAAAAATATGATAATATTTCTTCAGGGAGTGCAGTTAGTTACAGTGTGGGCTCCATGTTAGCTCCAACAGCTTGACAGACCATTGCAAAGGGGCGGGGCTTAGTGAAGGGTCAATTCATTGGCAAGCATGTCAAAAGACTGGGACAAAAACTGAGTTACAGTGTGTCGCTCTGATATGTGAGAGCCATAACATACTCCCTGCAGAAAAAAAAATGCTGTTGCTATAAATGTCAGCTAATTAGTAAATGATGATCTGACATTTCTGACATAATTTAATCAGCAAAGCTCATTTACAAAGGACACCAAAGTGAATGATGCAGACAGACAATGCTAGCAGAGAGAGAGTTTGGTAGGAGGGATACACTTCATACCTTGACGTTGAAAGGAAGCCTGTTTTCCTTGAAGGAGTAGAAGTTAAAAACCAGCTGTTGCCCACTTTTGGTGAGAGGTGACAGGTTGCCGTAGCAATCCACGTGGATGGGCTTGCCCTCCAGAACCTACAGAATAACAAAACAATGTAGTAAAACAGCTTAAACACTCTGGAGATGTGGTTGAGGAAATGGATGTATTGCATTTCAACAAGGGCTGGGTATCATTTCAAACATTATGATACCAATACCAAAACCTGTGCCCTTAAAGTGATAGCGATAATAAAGTACATCATTTGATACCTTTTTTCTACTCCATTTGATACCAAGCACATGAATGGAAGCAGTCAGTGGCGTAAAATGCCACCATAATAGCCATTCTTATGAACGTATCGGTGGCATCTCAGCATGCTGGATGGAATGCAGGTCTTGTTTGACTGGAGAAGTCTGGATACTATTTGGTACTGGGTTATTTTGGTCAGTACCTTAAACATATCAAATATCTATACCCAGCCCTAACATAAAATGTTTGGTTTTTTTTTTTTTTTCATTTGGCAATTTGTTCTTTTGTCCACATGACCACACAACCCCACCTCAATATCTTTGCTCCGCGCCACCTCCTCAAAGTTCTCCTGCTGCTCCAGGGTCTTGTCCACCTTGTCGTCGGTCATGCAGAAGCAGCGCAGCCGAGCCTCGATAGCATCGTTCATCTTGGCGAACACCACAAACTTGGCCAGGTACGGCACGCAGATCAGCTCCCGGTATAACTGAGACGCTAGACTCACCGTCTCAGGAATCTGGTGACAGTCTGCGAGCCAGAACCTATGGAGGAGAGATGGGAGGAAAGGAGACGGGAGTGGGGGGAAAACATAAAAAGAAAACGATGAATCTGGAAGTCAGCCAAGTGAACAATTTGCCTAATATCAAAATGATTTACAGTCTAAAGTTTGGGACATACACTGCATATTTAAGCCATTTTTGTATAAAAAACTGTAGTGCAAGTGACCAACTTAAGCAATAAATCAAACAAGCTAAGTTATTTCTCTGGAGGGTGAACACAAACACATGACAGCTATGTAGTCATTTAATTACAGAGCACCACAGGATGCTTAGTTAGCATCAGGCTGCACATTTGCCACATGATCCCAATCTAATGTAGGGACTCTGTGTACTGTAACCAGGAGTTTCACTTGCTGCAGTTAGTTTAGAGGAATGCCTGAACAGTGCGTGATCAGCGTGACTTTTTACCATTTGGGTAAATGTGTAAGGAAGTGTAACCTTGTTAGTATATAGGCCAACGGAGAAACAGGAGTCAGGAGAGGAAAAAATGTACTATCAAGTAACTTAATTAATGTAATTAGGTTAAAGTCAGCCAATAACATGTGGAGTCAGACAAGAGGGGAACTTGCTCTCCTTATGTGTGTGGTGAAACAGAGAGGATCGGGAAAAATGAGATGTTGAAGTCAGGAAAAAACGAGTGGCTGTCCAGGGTTGAAATTTGCCGACTGACAGTAATCTGAGTTTTTCCTCTAGTGACAGCTTTTGGGATTCACTGCCAACGTCTCATTGCTTCCTGCACTGTCACCATTTTGTGGCTTGCTCAGATGTCTCCTGGCAGTGATTTAAAATTCCTTGCATTTACTTGTTGTATCTTCCAGAGTGGTAGGACTAAGTATTATTTCATTATCATTTAAAGCTGGGGCAGACAGACTTTTCCGGGAAAAGCCAAAAAAAAAAAAAAAAAAAAAAAAAAAATACCTGACAGATTTTGAAAATACACCCTCCTCCTGCAGCTCCCCCTCCAACCAGACAAGCACAAGCATATACAGGCCCTTCATACAGTAACCTATACAAATACTGGTTAATAATTTCAATCATCCTGATAAGGGTCATGATCCTGATGCTGTTAAAATGCGGCAATTCCATGAGAATTACCATCCTGCAAACTTGTGGGCCTGTGTTTCGAGACTCTAGCTACATGAACATGAACTAGCAGCCATGTGCCTTTGGCTCCAGTTAGCAAGGCTAAGCTATTAAGAACATTTTCTGTTAATATCTAAAAACACGTACTGACGTGTTTTGTTTTTTATATTGTCAGACTCTCTTTAAACTCTCTTTTTGATAACTCCAGTTGTTGCCAATGCTGGAATCGTAACTTTTTCTGCAGGATTCTCCGTCACTGAAAGGGACGTGCACATGCATCTGCAATTTGCAGAACAGCCAACAGAAACACCTTTCCTCTGAAATGACTCGGTCAAAGTCTCCCGTCATGGGCTAGATTTTCTTGTATAAAAACAGAGCTAAGAAAAGATGCAGAAGTCTAGTTTTCTCCCAAACAAATTAAATTACATTACAATTTTGGCAATTTTGGGATTTTTGCCCAATGACTCCATAGAGAAAACAAACTGCCTACCCTAGCTTAAATCTGTCAGTCAATTTCTCAGTGAATTGTTTGGTCCATAAAAATGTCAAGAAAGCGTTTGGCATTTTCACCTGAAAATGACTTAATTCATTGTAAAAAATTATGGACGGATTTATTTTCTTTTGAGTGTGTAATCGTCACATCTCTAGGCAAGACAACATGCACTTCGTTTCTGGCTATTGGGAGCTGCTTTTCCCTGTAACCAATGCGAAGAGAAAGAGAACAAGACTTTTTGATAGAACGCAAAACTGAGCCAAATAGAAAAGGGGCTAGTTTTAATTCACTTTCACTTTTGTTTATCTGTAGTTGGCAGAAGTGGTAGAAGATTTCTGTGCTCATTACAATCGATTTAAGGGTTTCTTAAATAATCATGTAGCCTCTCCTCAGTGATGTTAAATCTTAGATTGTGTGCAGCAAAGTCAGGTCCACAGACGAAGGCTCTTATGGGTTGCTCTAGACTCAAAAATCAACATTTCCTTGGCAGCAAAATTACGCTTGCAGCTTGAATAATATCCAGCAACTGTTCTATTTTAGAAAGGAGCTGTCGTTAACTTAAGCGTTCTCATCTAGTATTTTTATGTTCAAGCCACTAAAGGGTGCCAGTGAGAAGGCAGTGGGGAAGGCTTTAGGAGGAAGACAGTTAATAGCTGGATGAATCACCTCCGCACTAGTCTGTATTGGTTAGAAACTTGCATTTATGGAAAACAGGCAGGCTAATCCTGTCCACTTAAATGTGAATGGAGTGCCAGGGTAACATTTTGGTAACTGCAAATAAGTATTTATTATCCAGCTTTGGAGAAAAAGTGGTTTTACTGCACTATAGAAATATAGTTATGTGTGTGAGTGTGAGTGTGAGTGTGTGTGTGTGTGTGTGTGTGTGTATACTGCATGTGGATGTGTGTGTCTCACCTGGCCGACACATTTGTGGTGAAGGAGACGCAATCAGTTACAAAGGACAGTGGTGTGGTCCCTGTGATGTCCTCCCACTGGGCAGGAGACGTCCCTCCTGCATGAAACAAGGGCCAAAAGATGAGCTCACTGCTGTTCCAATCTTGCCAGTCTTTCAGCTTCTGTAGTCCTCATCCTTTTATCTTCTCGGCTCTTCATCTTCCCTCTATCGACCCGTGGCTTTTGACATCAAAGTGGGCCTGATGCGCCCGCGGCTATTCAATTTATACTGCCTGCGAGTTACTAACTCTGTTTTATGTATAATGAATGGATGAACAACTATGTGTTGTGCCATGAATCGCATTTGTTGGCATCTAAGGATACCACGACTGTCAAACTGCTAGTATTAAATAACTCAAAGTGAGGTCTGCAGGAGGATTTTGGAAAAAGGTACTGCGACAGTGTTGTCATGCTCTAGTTATCTACAGGTCTACTTGCCTGTGATGCTGCAGAGCAGACGCAGGCAGGGTGCAGAGTCGCCTCGGTGGCCGCTGGGATGGCCTTCTGCCGATCGAGGTGGGACAGGGATTGTCATGGTGATCGGCTTATGGAACTTCCTCCTCCTGGGCTCAACGGTGACGATGGGGCTGAACGTCGCTCTGTTCCCAAGGACTGCCCTCACCATGTCATCTGGCACAGGCTGGGCCTGGACAGAAACACAGAGGAGACAGAGAAAAAGTTTGCTGATAAAAGCCTGAGAAATGTTTTATCAAACTTTCCCTGAACTTTCTATGAAATTAAAGAGTCTAGGCGTGTGAGGCGGAATCAAATATTCAACCAGAAATAGGTCAGGTATAAATAAAATAATAGGCCAGTGTACAGTATTTGCAACCAAAAAGCTGAGTCATGCAACAGATTGAATTTGAGCTGATCCAAGGAGTCCTGCTGTACCTGCAGGCCGACACGAATCCTCTTGGTGAGCGCCCCTTGTGGGAACGAGGCCTGGACCATGGGCACGGTGCTGCTGGACAGCATGCCTCCGTCAGGGCCCATGTGGTTAGACTCCTGCTTGATCCGTGACACCACGGCAAAATACTGAGGAAAATCGCTGGTGACGATGCGGCAAATGCGCTTCTTCTCCAACTCGGCAGGGCTGTCCAGCTCTGTGACAGAAAATATTACACTCATGAATGGGATTTTAAGCAACATCAAATGGTTACTAAATACAAATTCTGACTTTATAAATGCATTTAAATGTTAGGTACTATTAAGATCTGACAGTTTGGTCAGTGTCATTACAAAAAAAGGACACTAAATAGGCTAAACAGACTGAAAACATTCTGCTGGAGTGAAAATAAGATATCTAGGTCACCAGCTGACATATAGCTCTGGGTCATGTAGTGTAGGTCTTTCTAAGCGCGTCAGTTCACCTTCATCCACTCACTGCAGACAAAACGTGTCTCTGTACTAACTATCTTTGGTAAATGACACTGAATAACCTTTCTTTTACCTTCATCCATTCCACTGAGCAGCTCGAGGAGATCTTCAGGTCTGGTGTCAGACTGGTGCTCCTTCCATGTGTCACCATTGTCACTCCTCAACACAATCAACTCCCTCTCTTTCCCTCGCATGGACCCAAAGTGAGGGATCTCCACGATCACAGGACTGGAAAAGAAAGTCAAACTTAGTCTGTAGAAATATGTAAATGGAAAAAAAATCTATAAATTAAGTGTTTAAAAAAAACAAAGAAAGTCCTACCCGAGGAACTGCGCGCCAGCTGGTCCGACCTCCACCAGCCGGCTGACCAGCCCCTCTCCCTCCACCATGGGTGGGGGGTAAGCTAGCTTGTGCCTTTTGGCCAGGCGACACGTGATGCGTGTGGGCGCCGTGCACTTCCTGGGGGGGATGATGATGCGCATGCCATTGTGGCGGCTTCCTCTCATGGAACCACCGCGGGCATCCACCATGAAGCTGACCAAGAACCTGCGAGGTGCAAAACAACAGTGTTAGAGGTGGAACAGACATGGACAGAGAGAAAGATAGACAGAAGCCACCACGGACACAAGTGAGGAGGACGATTCCCATGCTGTGATCACCGTACACCCAAACAAAGAAAGGAAAAGAGAGGAAATAACAAAAAATAGAGAAAAGAGTAAAAGACAGTACGATAGAAAGAAGAAAATAAATGATGCTTTGAGGTCTGAAAGTTGGCAGTTCTCACCTTCACACGCCTCAATTTAGAACATTAAACACTGTCTGAAACTAAACAGGGTGCTGATGACAGTTGCAGAAAGTTTAGTTTCCACTCCTGAGGCTGAAGGTGAGACTGTTGCCAAAGTTTCAGTTCCTCTAAAGCAGCATTCAGTGATCAAATATTAAACACCTGCACAGATGTTTCACCGAGATAGGGTTAATGTGATTAATATGTGGTATGTCCCATTCTTCAAGTTAAGAGCACATTTTGGCATCCCATTAATAACATCAGTGGCACGGATAAAGAGTGAGGATGGAAAATAGGCTTGGGCGGCATCTGTTTCATAACTTTATACCTGCCTGACATTTCAACGGGGTAAATGGTATATGGCAACAAACTTCTCTATCTAGCACTGCTGACTGGCTTTAGTCCTGTAACGTTATCCCCACCACTCGCAACTGACCTTTCACTAAGCCCCGCCCCTTTGCAATGGTCTGTCAAGCTGTTGGAGCTAACATGGAGCCCACACTGTAACTAACTGCACTCCCTGAAGAAATATTATCATATTTTTGGAGAAATGAAACAGTGATTCCAGAGAGAAGCAGACAGACGGGTGTACAGTCTGTGTTTGAAGGATATATCCAGGATGTCAAACTGACTCAGCAGCAACAACAGGTTAAAAAGACAAAGATAGTTAGAAGCTAAAGCCGAACTATAGGCTACAGATCACAGTGTAAAAGTGAACCACCTGCTGATCGCCACACAAGACAATGAATATAAAGGAAAACTTTGCTGATATTGAACCAGGTGTGTGGCATCACAGTGTGTGCAGATGAACAGTGTTTGGCTTCGCCCCTGTGCTGCTGCCAGCACTGTACCTCTGGATGGGCAGGTAGCTCTGGGCAAAGCAAAACGCTACTCATCTGTTCAAAATGTGATGACACACAGCTGGTTGAACATCAGCAAAGTTATCCTGCTTCCCTTCACTGGTTCCTGTACAGCAGGGTCGGTCTTTGTTTCACTGTTTCATCATCTTTTATCATTAAAAAGCAAAAGCAGCATGTGTATACATTCAGTAGGCTATATCTTCAGTAGCTAGCTAGCTAACCCTACACTTTTCAGGGTCTGATTTTGGTTTTGGAACAGGGAAGAAAGTTTATATTTTTCCAACCTCTCCAGGTAACGAGTATCATTAATACACGACGTGCCCCAGGCACAACATTTAGCTCCAAATCCACAAAACCAGCCTGAAAATGAAGGAAATCTGAAACGACTGCATTAGAGTCAATGGAGCACAGCTGTGTTGTTGTCGGACCCAGATGCTACATTATAACTGGCCATTCTGCATCCGGGGTCGGGACTTAGCGAAGGGTCCATCCACTGAGTTAGATGTTAACATGCTGTTTTTACACACTGTTTATCCCCGCTTTTCTATCTATGACTGCTGGCTGGCTTTAGTCCTGCAACATTATCCCCACCACTCGCAGTTGCTATCTTATCAGCTCTGCTGCCTGTCCCACCAATAGAGACTGACCTCTGGTGGTGCGTGCTGTGCACTACATACAATTATCATCTCAACACAGCATCTCTGTATCAGTTTAATAGAAAGAGGAGTGCTTATATCTTTGATGGTATTAAAAAAATACTCTGGTATACGGTAATACCTTGATGCCGCCCAAGCCTAATGGAAAACTGTATAAGCTGTGTATATGTAAAGCCAAACATGGCTCTTCTTTTCACTACGGTGTTGTGTTATGTACTGTGTTGTTGCTTTTTCTACACTGTATGTTGGAAGTTAGCAGAATCCCTGTAAGGTTTCGAGAAAGATTCATTTTTAATGTGCACTGTGAGAGACAGAGAGACGGCACATCAATGAAGAGACTCCCAAACACGTTGACTACACACTTCTAATATCTAAGGCAGTGCAAATGAAACACCAGACACACACGGATGAGACGAGCACAGAGTGGAAGAGTGGGGGGAGAGGAGGCTAGGAGAGAGTGACGAGGTCAGAGGGAGACAGAGGTGGAGGAGTGAGTGACATCACTGCGGCATCATGGGTGAAAGCAGCGAACTCAGTCATCACCTGGAGTCATACTGAGGGAGCGGGGAGGAGAGGCTGCAAAATAAACACATGGAGGCAATGCAGGAGGCAAACCCCCAGAACCTAGTTTTAGTATCAAGGTTTCACAATCACGGTTGGGATCTGTAATGATGGCTGATGATGAAAGAAAGATTTAAAACTACACGGGTGGAAAACCAAAGGGAAACAAGGGACAAAATGACAACAAACAAAATAATATATGAATAGAAAGACAAACGCACAAGGCGTAATAGTGATTCAACCAAAACTGGACATGACAGATCCCTGAGCAAAGAAAATAAGCATGAACTTCTGTGCAAAGACAGCGCCTTTCATCGAGAGCATTTACATTTTACAACGCCATATATTCAAAGTATGCAATGAGAGCAAACCCCTATCACTTTATCCAAATGAAACACACGAGCCACGGTGCCATGAGCTCACACAGAGCCTGCACTTTGTTTCTGCGATGACAGAAATAGAGCTGATGTCAGTGAACATGAAGGCGACGTCTGGACCATGTCTCTAGACTTATGGTATGACATGAGAGCTTTAGAGGATGGACTGTGTCTTTTGTTGCTGTAATGTGTACAGTAGCAGCACTGCAGAAATCCCACAGCCCTGCATCATATCTGCACCAGTGCTGCAGGGTTTGCTGAATATCGACTCTTAGGAGGGAGAACAAAAGACAACAGTTGTGTGCAGCAAGCACAGAAAATGTGTAATTTATGCAGGAGGTGTGTGCAGCTTATGTTTTAGCTTTTGTATTTAGTGTATGCTGGTGAACTTATCCTATGAGACGGTGCAGCTGTTCTTACCCAGAGTGGATGGGGCTGGAGACAGTGTTGTGGCTGTGGTCCATGGTGTCCGGAGTCCAGCTGTAGCGCCGCATACAATCCGAGCTGTAGTCTCTGGTCACAGCCAGGTGCTGAGAGAGGAGGATCCAATGACAGAGGTGAGGAGAGCAGAGATAAGACAGAGAAAGAGAAGGTTATAGAGCGAGGGAGAGGAGGAAAGAGATTGAGGTGAATAAAGTGGAACGAGGAGAGAGACGAGCAAGGCAGATGAAAAGGAAAAAAGTCGAGACAGATGAGAGAGACACAAAAAAGTGAATGAAAGGAAAGAGAGAGCTAAATATAAATCCTTGTACGGACACAACAGCTGACAGACATGACCCTCCCTTCTTTTTTATGGCGTGAAGTCATGACGTGACATCATTTACAGCTTCTTAGCTCATATCTAGGGCTGCAACTAACAATTATTTGCATTGTTGGTTAATTTATTCATTATTTTCTTGATTAATCGATTAGTTGCTTGCTCTAAAAAATGTCAGAAAATGGTGAAAAATGCCAATCAGTGTTTCCCAAAACCCAGAATTACATTGTCAAATGTCTTGTTTTTTGCACAACCCAAAAATACTCTTAGTCTGCTGTCATAGAGGAGAAACGAAACCAGAAAATATATTCAATCAGAGAAAATTACTCCTAGTCAGTTTTATGGTGGGATGATGCATTGAAAGCGATAAATTTATCCTCCTCTTGTGCAAGGCTGTCTCATTCACTTCAAAGTTCTTCACAGGATCAATTTTAGCAAAGTTAGATTATCGAAGATGTATCTATCCAAACCTCAGGCACCAGCAAACTTTACTCATGCTCTGGTCATGCCCTCTTTTTTGATGTTACATCAAAGATACTGGACTCATCGCCTCAGCGTGCCATCTTTGGTATCCCTGGGGAGGGTGTTAGAATAACTGCTATACAAAGAACTGTAATTTCTTTTGCAAATTTACGAGCTTGCCGTCGAAGCCTCCTCTTTTGGAAAAATTGCTCACCTCTCACAAATATGTAGGCTGCGGGATTTAATGTCACTTCTGAAACTGGATCAACTTTGATCAAAAGATCAAATCTGTGGCTTGGCTGAGAAGTTTTACAAACACGTGCAGCCTCTTATCTCCCACTTCGACCTCAAAGTACGACTGGAGAAAGGTTAAGTGTTGATTTTTTTGAGTGCATTTATTGTGTCGACACAACTATGTGTGGCGATGTAACAGTGTGGGTACATATATTTTAGATTGTGATATTGTAGGCTGCAGACAAGGTTAGGTTAGCGTGTTGATCTTAAGTATTACCTGATTTTTAGCTGATTTTTACTTTTTATTTTATTAATATTATGTATTTTTTTCATTTATTTCTTCATCTATCTATTTTAAATTAGTTGCACATCCACTTTGTGTCTATGTATGTTATACAATCATTTTTATTTATTTATTCATTCATCATTACTTTGCTCTGTTGAGCTGGGAGGGGATTGTTGGGGGATAAAAGGGTTAATATTTCAGTTTAAAATGAAAAACATGACACTGTGCCACTGTATTATCATATACGCTAATTGCTGAATAAAATCTGGTTACAAAAACTATTCAAATTAGTAGGTGATTTATTTAATGGTTGACAACTAATCGATTAATCGTTGCAGCTCTACTCATATTTCGACAAAATTTGTCACCACTATCTACAGTCTCATCACAATCGGGACAAAAAGTAGGAAAAAAAAAAAAAAGCTCTACACTGAAATGTACAAAAACTGGTGAGGCAATCATGATGCTTGAAAAACCAGAAACCAAAAACCAGCCTTAATAATTATGTATGTAAACAGCAAATCATGGGAACTGGTGTGCACTGAGAGTAGCATGGGAACGACCATTCACCAGACACAGACCCGCACTAATGAGTGAGATGAGAATGGCACGGACCCAAAACAAACAAATACACAAAACTCAAGACAGAGCGATGAGAGACGAACCACAGCGACTGGAATAATAACAGAACTTGACGAATGAGTCAGACATCCATGAACTCTTTATACCTTATTGAGCGGGTCAACCAAGTAGGAAATGTCTTTACAGACACTCTGAAGCTTGGGGGAGAAGAGAGACAGTTCAGAAGTCACACGGAGGGCAACTGTGCGATCCAGACATGTGAGTTTACGGTGCTTTGTTTCACTAAAGGATTCAATTTCCATCAGAGAAAACATGATCCTATCTCTGTGAAGATGAGACGGTCCTACGATTTAGGTATTAAACTCAAACAAACCCTGAATAACTGAAACTTCGACCATATGGAGCAGATTATAGTGTGATGGCACTGAGATGGACCACCGCTGAGGAAAAAAAAGATTTAAACCTCATGTATATTTTCATTTTGATAGAATACCAATTTAATAGGAAGCTCTTCGGACGTCTGAAACATTTGCTTATTTTGTAAAAGAATTAAGTTGGCGTGAGTGCATATTTTCAGCCAAGCACGGTTTGAGATCTCGGGCGATGTTGCCGCTGAACTTATAGGTTATATTACTAATACTGTTTATAATAAGAGCTTACAATTTCTGCTTTTGCTCCTGCCTACCAAAACAAGCGTTGGACAGGCTAGACGAGCTCTGCAGAGCACTGCGTTTTTTCTGTGGGAAAGCAAAGGGGGCGGGGGGCGGAGGAGGCCTCTCAAAGCCCTTAGGTTTGAATAAACTCTTCGTCAAGGTGCTATACACTCTCCCTCAGCACTTTGGCAAAAGAAAGCACGGCATCAACACTGTTTCTGTTATGACCTTTGTGCAAGACAAGGAAAGCTACCCTGCTCCCTGCTTCAAGTCTACCCAGCCTGGGTTTATCCACCAGGCCCCTGACAGAAAGACGGTGTAAGAGAAAATAAGGGATGCACCAGGGAATTTGGTAAAGAAGAGACATCAAAGTGAGGTATGTGGTCAGGTATAGAGGGGGTATACTGGGAGAAAAAGGGGCATCAAAGACAAGAAACAGATCTTACCGTGTCCTTCGTGGGCGCCAGAATCTCCTCAATCATCATACTGTCTCGTGCGAAGGAGCTCCGGTTGAGAGTGTTGGACCTATCCGAACTGAAGGAGCGGAGGCTACATGTTACCACACAACGTGGCGCCGTGGGCAACAACAAGTGACGAGCAGGGGAACACGACATAAAACAAAAAGCAAGGAATCCATTATTACATGCAACCTCCAGGGAACTTGTTTTTTTTTTAACTGACTGGACGGAGAGAGTCCAAAAGCTAAAAGTGGAAGATAGAGACAGAGAGACTGAGGAGCCCGCAGTTGAACGAGGAAAAGATACTGCAGCAGGTTATTCAGAGATGGAAATGTGAGTGAGGTCAGTGTGTTTGCATTAAGAGATAGAGGAAAAGAGGAACAGGCTGAAAGAAGACACAGATGGCTGCTGCGATCGTCTCTATATGAGGGTGTGTATCACGGACACGGATGTAACTACGAGCGTCTAAATGATGAGACATGAGAGATTAGTGGAGTGTACGTGTATGCGCCTGGCTGACAAGTTTCTGTGCAGTCCAGTAAAAAGAAATTTAAATGTTTCAAACAGTTAAATCTGTCTCAAGCTGGAAGAGTGACATTGCTTTATTCTAAGATTAGCAGCTGACCTAGACCTGTTTGTGAGCAGCAAAATACAAAAGGGAAGCTGGTCTTTTCTAGCTGTCTTGCTGCAGTCTGTTTTATGGCCGTGTGTGTGGTGACGTGTGCCTATTTTTGCAGCCTCTCAGGCTCGATGCGGCGCTGTAGACTCCTTTCAGGTTGTTTTTTTGTCTTTGCTACAGGGATTTGATCGGCGCAGAGGAGACGAAATGTCTGTGTGAGTGTGCAGTCATTTAAATTTTGTGCACTTGTAAAGACATATATGACGGGAGTCGAAGGGGCTCGAAAAAAATGACACAATCCCTGGATTACACTGACAACTCTGTGCCTTATTTTTTTCCAAGTGCATACTGTACATGTGTACTGATGTGTCCTGTGTGAGTGCGGAGGGGGGAGAACGGGTGAGCTGGGGGGGGGGGAGAAAATGCAGAGCTCAGCGTGTTTGAGTGGGCACCCTATTCAGCACAGAGAGAAGCCCTTTATTCAGCACAGCCTGCCTACCCCACCATCGAAGTTACCAAGCAACTCTGTACGGCCTGAATGGACTCGCTGGCATGGCAGCACCGCGGCGCGCTACACCCCCACCCACCCCCCATGCTCTCAACCGGACCCTGTTTGTTCTTCACAGCTTCCTCCTCTTTCTCATTCTGTCCATCCTCCCCTCTCCGCCCTAAACATCCATGCTCTTCCATTTCCTTCAGTGTTTCCTCCCTTCTCACTCATTATCTCGGGTGTCCTCTTTATTGTCTGTCTATTTCTGCACGTCATGCCACCTACCAGCACTTCATCTTAATAATGCTGCCCCATCATCTCTTCCTGTCTCTGCTATCTCTATTTCAGAGTCGTGCTGCTATCTTGCTGCTTTCCTCAAACCCCATCCTTCTCCTTCGCCTTCTTTCCTCTCCCCACACCCATTCACTTTACTGTTGATCAATCAGTCTGCCTTCCTGTAAACTCCACTTCCCATTTTCCAAATGACTTGTTTTCTATCTGTATTGCATCTCCATGTATACCAATGGACCTGTGTTTTGACGAAGGCATCTGTGTGGACTCAAAGAGACAATTGTTTGAGGCATTGTGAGTGTCTGTGCGTGAATGCATCTGTGTATGCGAGTGCTTGTCCTCGATGATGTCTAAATGCTGGACTAAAATTCCAGAGAGATCTTCAGCCGTAAGGTTTCCATCTCTGCAAACCATGGATTTAACATCCAGAAAGATCCTGAAGAAAGCTCCAATTACTGATATGTAAATAGAGGGGACAAAAAGGGGCGGATAATTAATAAACTGATGTGTTTGATCCCTGGAAGTTACACTCTGTGGCACCACAAAAATATAAATAAAGTGCCACTTAAGGACGTGCCACATCAAGTTACAGGATTAGTCCACACAACTTAAACTGAAGAAAAGTGTGGCTTTTATTTTATCATTTCCAGCAAGATTGCCTCTTTTCCACACCTGTATAAAAAAAAAACATTTATTTGGTGGATGTGATGATGTAGTGAAGACGGATGAGAAAATATGGTGAATGAAGCGACGATCTCAAATACAACAGCGACAGAGTGACACATCTGTTACCACAAACAGAAGAACAGCAACACTGGATGACATCAATGTACGATGGATGACTTACGGTTTGGGTTAGCGGTTTTACAGGTGTAGGGTCGGGGTTAAACAGTAATTTGGGGGGGGGGAGCAGGGACACCATTCACAGCTAATGTTGCCTACTACTATTATGACTACAACTACTCTTTTCTTACCTGAGTCTAGGGCTAGAATGAGGGACACGGTGCAGGAAAACAAGAAAAAGAACAAAATAGAAGAGTGAAAAGCAAAGCATTTTGAAGACATTCAAGCATGATGTGGCTTTCTTTTTTCCCCTCCATATGACATTGATGCTGTGCATGGTTGTACACTACGACTTAGGCACAAGCTCTTTTAGTTGTTGTTTTTTTTTTTGCGTGTGTGTGTTTGTGTGTGTGCAGCCCAGTCAAAAAGCAAACCATGCAATGTCGATGTCATAAACAGAAAGGTAAGGAAAAGTAAAGAACTTGCTCAGCATCATACATTCATTGATCAATAAATCACAGCGTTACATTCACATCCCTGCAAAGAGACACTGCAACAATTTCAAATCTATTTCAGCTTCTACTTCACATGCAATAACAGAAAAGCAGCAGATTTGGTACTTGTAGCTGTAATTGTAGCAGGTCGGAGACATTAAAAATGAATCTGTCGCACACTTTTTATTCTAGGCATACTAATAAACTGTTAACACTAGTAAACAAACAGCAGTTTGAGCCTCAAACCCTCAAATGTGGTCACCAGTCTCTTTTAATTATTATGATTTGATATTTTAAAGGAACATTTTGGCCACAAAATGTTTATTAATACATCAATAACTCACTCCATGTTACAGTGAATTCAGACATGTTTTTCTTGCACGCCTTTTCAGTGAACGAAGAATCCAAAAACTGAAAAAAATCTGGAGTAAATTGCTGTAAAAGAGGGCTATATCAAAACTTCTGTTTACAAACTCTCACACAACTTGTGCAGCATAATTCAAGTCTTGTTTATCCAGTCGTCAGCTCAGTACATCCCAAACAGGCATTTTTCACGAAAACATTACATCCGTATAAACATTCTCAAGCACAGACGAGTTCAGCGGCTGGCAAAAAACTAGACTAAACAATGCTCAATGGAACGCTTGAGCAGAGTTCAAACATGTGTTAGCTCATGCATGCTGCTCATGTGGATACGTGTTTTTAAAGTGTAAGGTTTTAGCGGAAAATACATGAGTTCGTGAAGTACTGAGCATGCGACTTGATAAATGACACTTGGTTCGTACAGCATGCGTTGTGTGAGAGTTTGTAAACAGATGTTCTGATGTAGTTTTGCTGGTGTTAAACCTGGCCCCCCATGACTTCAATTCATCAGTAATTTTCTCTGTTTTTTGATTCTTCATTCATCATGGAAGCATAAGAGAAAAACAAAGTTTTCTTCACATATTCAATGTAACACAGGATGAGTAGCTGACACACACAAAAAATGATTTTGTGGGTGAAGTATTCCTTTAAACTAACAACAATGCACCTAATTCAGGTCAAAACTCTTTCCAGTAAATGACCCATGAGCCTCATCAAACTTTGTTTACGTGGATTTTTTCCATTCAATTCAATGTTTCCCTTGTTTGCTGCGACCCGCTGATGGCAGCACCTTCCTGTCACAGTCAGTGTTGTTGTTATTATCAATCCAACCATCACAGTACATCTGCCATCTGTCAGCGAGGCTACAATACACTCTGGGGGCTGCACAACACTTGTCCCGTGTGCTGCTGATGTGTTTTCACTGGAGCCTGCCAGTTTTCCACTACATACTTTGTCCACTATGTGAAACTGTAGTTAGCTTGGCCCGTGGCTAATCCCGATGCGCAGCTGTTCACAGAGAGTATCAAAGGCATCGCAGTTCAAAGGTACAGCTTATATCTCTTGTGTTACACTATGGGCCGGTTGTAATCTTTGCCTGGGTTTGAATGAGGCCACACAAAATGCTGAATCATTTTGTCAGGTTGAATCATTGGGTGGCAACTTTCCAGCTGCTTTCTCCAGCAATTTCCATTATTCTGTTTGTGTGTGTGTGTCAGTGTGTGTGTTTGTGTCTGGTATATGTATGTGTATGTGTGTGTTGGAGGGGCTGAACATTATATGATGTCAATGACACTATAGTCACATCAGGTGGCATCATATGTGTGTAAACAACCACAACATCAACAGCAACTATAAATCTAGCCAATATAAACATAATATAGCTGTAATATTCTCAGGACAAGTTGGACAGTAGTTGTCAGCTCTGCACCAGAATACATGAGTGTTTTTTATAGTATAAATGACAGGTGCTTACCTGGCGGAGCGGGCTCCAATGCTGAAACCCATGTACCCCTCCTGAGGGAGGGAGTCATCCCCCAGCTCTTTGAGGTCCTGAGGCCGCAGGTATTTGTCTGTGTCCCCGGTCATCGCATCCTCACCTGGTGGGGGGGATGAAATCATAAAATCCTCCTGTTAACTCCAGGAGCCATTCCGGGGCACAGAGAGGCGATGCGGCACCTCAGGAAGAAAAACAAGCCCTCACTGCCGACATCAGTCCCTCACTTATTTGATTATGGTACTTAGAGGAGGCCTTGGATAATTTATCAACACTGTCGTTAAACCCCACATACCTCCCTGCAACTGCATAGAACACTGCAACTTTGTCTATGCATTTAACTGTGACACAACAACAACATGAAGCTGGGACACTGAACTGAGCAGCACCGCTGCTGAACTGCCTCAGAGGTTAGACATGAATATTTCTAGAGAATATTAAATGCCATCAGAGGCAGCAGCAAAGCCACTTTGCGGTATATCTGGAGCTCTCCTGTAAAACCAAACGCAGCTTCACATCACTCACACACGGAGCGCAGCAGAGGGCTCAACAGCGACCAAAGCCTGCGCACAATAAGCAGAGAAATAAGCAGAGAGCGCACAACCGCACTGCACCTCGATCGGCGGACCGGTGGACGATGACGCGCCGGTCAATGAAGCCGGCGGAGCGGCTACAGTGTTTCCCCTTCTCCCTCATGTCCGGCTCTGTCCTGCCTGCAACACTCTGCTCCTTCACCGCAGCCCCTCCCCCTGCCTTCAATACTGCCGCACTCCGATCAGACACCAGCACCAGCGTCAAGTTAGATCACACTGAAAATACGCGTTTCCGGTGTCAGATTTCAAAATAAAACCAGCAGTGAAAGGGTTTTAGTTTTAAAACCATTCCCTAATGGAGCCATGTGACCAAATCAACTTCCCAACAGCAACATGCTCACTACATATTCCCCTAGAAGTTTAATTTAGGCAAATATTATGGTCATATAGTTACACTGATGCGCTTCCTTTAGGGTTTTCTGATTTAACATGGCCTCATGTACAATGAGTTACATCCTGGGTGCGGTGCCTTATTGCATGAATGACCAACTTGTGTTGCAACTTCTACTGAGCACAACAGATATCTAAGGCTATAAAAATATTATGCAATTGCTATGAGCAGCAAAATGCTCCTAAATTAATCTGGGCTTGAAACATTATTATTTATTGTTGAAAAATTTTGTTAACATGGCCCTCTAGTTGACTTGCACATCTAATATTGATGTACATGTGACGGCTAAGAGGTTACAGGAGAGATTTAAATAAAAATGAATACTTTCTGTGGCCATGCTTAAAGCAAATTATTGTCAACCAGCAGCTTCAGTATAAAGGAGTCTGTAGACTTCTATCTTAAAACAATATTAGTGGAGCCCTGCTGCTGAAACTTCAGATTGTAAATGGTTTGTAAGGCAGCGGATGACTTCACCTGCTTCTTCATCAACTTCAACTTAAGTGGGAAATTGTGAAAAAAATGCACATGTAATTAAAGTGAGTAGTAGACTGACTGAATGTGGACAAACTGGGACATACTGTTGAATTTGCACATCATTTTTCTAAGGATATCACAGGCTGTTAATCATCTGTTTTATAAATAGAACAATGTTTTTGGAATTATTTTCTTTACACTAAAAAGGGAAATGTTAAAGGAGTTGTTATGCAGTGGGTTATTATGCAGTGATTTTACTCCTCTGGCCCACTTGAGAGGTCAAATTGGGCTGTACGGGCCCATGAACTAAAATGAGTTTAACCCCTGCTGTAAATAATTTCCCACTGCTTATCATTTTCTGGTCCCAAAATTACTCTCAAGCAGTCTGGGGAGACCGCCGTGAACATGATGCATAGGGACAACTTGCGTATGTATCCAGTTACAAAAATACACTGTGACATTAATTGCTGAAGAAACTTTCTGCACATTTAGTTTAGGCTATTTTTTACACGGTGACACTGGAGGATACTAAAGCAAAACTTCTGTCTGGAGCCTTCACTGCACCTTTACTGTAAAGCACAGAATAATACAATTTGGTACCACTTTAGCTATCCTTTTATTGGTTTCAAAACATCTTGCCAAGGGACTGCAGCTCCTTATAAATTAATAAATCTAAAAAATCTATTAAAAAAATATATATATATAAAAGAAAACTAACACAAGACATAATGATCGTTGACTAATGTAAAGGGCCTTTAAATACCATAAAAAGCGCTCTATAGATAAAAATTATTATCATTATTATAACATTAGATTTCGAAATCAAAAACATTGCTCTATTTTTATGCACGCTTTTATTTTGATGGTCAAGATGACCACCTAACTTCCTGTTCTTTTCCCGTTGTTTCTGTCTGACTTGACGCAACTGGGAAACAATTGGCTGCTGTAATAATGTATCACCGTCCCATTCAAGCTCTGATACCCCACCAACACACATACCCAACATCCCACATATCACATCAACCCACACACACCCACCCTACCACACACACACACCCACCTCCTCCTGCTGCTGCTGTATAGTTTACATCTTCTTGAATTGCAAAGTTGCAGCATCAAATACTGTCTCTCTTTGTCCCTCTCTCTATCAGCACAAGTAATAAATAAATAAAGGCATAATAAATATCCACAGAGGCCAAAAGCTTGAGAAAATTGCCATCCATCGCTTCCACCCAATAAAATAGAAAAATAATAATGCCTTTCACATCACGCTCCCTCTTTCTTTCTGTCTGTCCATCGATCCTCTGTGTGTTTTTCTCTTCTTCAAACACCGGCCATTAAAACTTCCTCTGATGTTCTAACGACTTACCTTTGTCCAGCGCAGCCATATTGATCACAACTCTTCTTTATTTCCTCAGTTATTCTATTTTTCTAAAGCTCCGCAAAACGTCCCCAGGATGAAAAGTAAATCCAGTGAGAGGTGAGGACTATCAAGTAGTCCATTCAGCGCCTGTGAAGCTGATGGAAAATGTTGCCCTCTCCTCACCCCACACACTTAACTCCACTCACACCAAGTTGCGCGTTTGTGGCTGGTGCGCACATTTCCGCCGCCCTATCCTCCGCAAAAGACTAAACTCTTGTAAGTTTTGCGTCTTCCCGCTGCACAAAAGCGCACTTTACCGGGCTGCAAAGAGTACAAGTTCAAGCCATCTGCCACCGGCGGCCACACCGGGGTTAATTCTCCCGCAGGCGGCTCAAAAGAAGCTCATCTCATTGGATTTAAAGAGAGAAAGTCTCCGTGCGCGCTTTGGCTCAACAGCATCCACCAACAAAGTCCGGCTGAGGAGAGCCAGCAACAGGGGCCGCACTCAGAGTGTTTACCGCTGTGTGGAGAGCACAGTCAGCTGACAGGTCGTCCGAGCAAATGCCTGGGAACCTCAGTGGAGGAGACAGTGACGGAGGAAAACTCACAGAACACTCCTCCTGTCTTTTCTTCCTCTATGGCTGCATGTCAAACTCAGAGTGGGGCTCGAATAATGATGCAATAACCACCATCATTCTGCCACTTTTTTTTAAAAACTCTTAAGCAATATTTCTCTTCCTTCTGCATGCTGCACCCAAGGACTAAAACTTGCACAAGAATAAGTAAATTTAGAACAATTACACAAGAGGTGTTTGACAGTTAAAGACCTTTAGTACGCATAACACCAGCTATGGTAAGAAAATCCTCTAAGACCAGAGCAGGGGATTATGGAAACACTCCACAGTGATGACAGCGGTGCACAACAAGGAGTTAAGTGGCTCTTTAAAGATGGCACAATTAGTGGTGATAGTAGCCTATAGAAAGCATGAAATGAGCGTGTGATTGCACAGGCAGGTGGCACGCACACACAACAGCCGGATACCAGGAGTGTCCCTCACACCTGCAGCTTAACAGGATCGGCTTCCCCCATATAGGATTAAACAGAGATGTGGAAACTCTTAACTTCCTCTAGCTCCTTCCTTCACTCACACACTCACACACACACACACAGCAGCAAAGATGAAGGAGTGCAGGCCTGAATGCTAACCGTAGCTGCTTTCTGTTGAGCAAAGTGAACACCAAGGCTGCACGAGCACAATGCGATGAATTATGCACGCAGTATAAACAGTTTATGTGGAGCACATGAGGCCATGGATACTTTTATTTATAATTCCTGTGTGTAGTGATAACACACTGAATCATAGATATGCCAATGAGGATCTTTATCGTGCAGCTACAGTGCAAAAACTCATCCTTTATCACCTGATATGTGTGTGTGCGCGCGTAACTTGTTGAGTCTAGCTGTATCACCTGACATAGAAACTCCACACCCCCCCTGACTGTCCACTAAGCAACAGCCCATGAACAAGCTCATCAATTTTACAGGCCTGTTGGCTCTGTGGTTCCAAAACAAACGGCACAAAGGCCGAAGCGGGCAACAATGTGACTTGTTCCATAAACCTAGTGGTGCTCTCCGGCTCTGCAGCATGTGATACTGTTAATGTTATGTAATTTAACGAGGTTTACATATAGTATGACACGGTTATTTCACTGAATGTATGCAGGCCTTTTCACAGTCTGTCATCTGGATTATAAAGCAAGTCACATTGACCCTGTTTTCATTTCCTCGCAGCGACTCCTTCAAAGAGACTGCAAGTTAGGATGACACTTCAAAAAGTGTCTCTCATGAGGAGAATGATGCAGTGTGAGACTTATGGTGTGCAAGTAGTTAAAAATAACAAATGTGTTTTTAAGTTGGAGAGGAAATAGCATCAGCAGTGTCAGTTTGGGAACAGAAACAGGACACTGAAAGCTGTCAGAAAACCAAGACCAGATCTAAGGCTCAAAAATCTATGTATTGAAATAGGTGACATTTTATTCTTGAGAATTACAGTAAATGAAACAAAAGAAAACAGCATATCTGAGATGTCTGGCCCTCTTACTGGCTGAAATAACTTTACATTAACAGTCCTCACAGTGCCTTACAGTACATAACAACTAAAATCCATGACCACAGCATTCTGCGTAAGTGTGTGTGTGAGTGCATTCTGCTTTTGCCTGGAGACTTTCTATTGAAAATGAACTGCAAAGCTGAAAAGCAGCAGAGCAAAGGCTTGACGGTTAGCTCCTCAACAAGACAGGTGAGTAATGCTGAAGTGTGTTATGTTATAAAAGGGAAACAGACAAACAGGAAACAGAACGGCGGAGGCAAACTGGTGACAAATACCTTCTTCAACATCTGAAAAAGACTCCTCATTGAGAGTTTCTGGCACATTGGCCCGGACTGTGTGATGTGGATACACATACAGTGAAACATGCACATCTTAATGAAAATGACATCACGTGGCACACAATCACAAGTGTATGGAATTCATGCAGTGTATTATATTATATTACATATCAAAATCAAGTCACAGCAACTGTTTGCAAGTATCAATTAATTTAATTTTAGTACTTAAAGGCTGATAATGAGGAGAATGAAGAAAAAATTTGTCACATACCTTCATCGTCTGACATGTCGAGGAACTCGTTCATGGTCTCTGGGACGTTGATTTTGTGTTTTTCTGATGCACTCTGTATATGTGCAAAAAAATATGGACGACTGAAAAACTCTTTGTCAAATCAACATTATTTTGTTGAAGAAATCTTAAGTCTGAAAAAAGCACTTAAACTTTTAAGAGAGATTTCACCCCAAAATCAAAATACATATTTTTTGTTTTAGCTGTCCAACTGCGTCACAGCGCAGAAGGAAGTGTGCATCTACTCACCGATGAGAGGCTTGTGCTAGCTCAGTGGTGCTAGGCGAGCTAGTAGTAGGGCTGCCCGCTAGTCGACCAATAGTCATTATTTATGGCCATTAGTCGACTAGTCGCCTGCATGTTTACAATATTATTCTAATCATTAAATGATATTTTGGGCGGGGCAACACAATGGTTTGAGTTGAAGGTATGAGAAAGAATAGTATCAGTAACATTGTTAACACTGTGCTACATTACAGAGAAATACAAAACCGTACTAATGAACCTTTATTAATATAGGCCTATATTTTATCTACAAGTGCATGTCACACACTGAGCGAGCCGCCTGTTAATGAAGCTGTGGGCAAAGCAGTAATGATTGTGCTAAGTGGCTAATGGGCATGTAGCTACTGACATGTTTCAGATGATACGTCATGTTTTTTGTTTTTGTTTTTGTGACAAAGCAACCATGAAATCTTGCCAACTAATGACCTTCCTGGTCGACTTACATTTGGTCGACTATTAGGGGGCAGCCCTAGCTAGTAGATGCACGCTTCCTTCTGCATGGTGATTTGGTTGCCAGGTGTATTTCAGTAGAAAGAAAATAATTCCTATAAAAAGTTCCTACAACTGGGGCGTCGGTGGCTTAGTGGTAGAGCAGGTGCCCCATGTACAAGGCTGTTGCCGCAGCGGCCTGGGTTCGACTCCAGCCTGTGGCCCTTTGCTGCATGTCACTCCCTCTCTCTCTCCCCCTTTCACACTTGTCTGTCCTATCAATTAAAGGCTAAAAATGCCCCAAAAAATATCTTAAAAAAAAAAAAAAAAGTTCCTACAACAACGTCTGTGGATTCCTGGACAGAGACAATGGTGTTAAGTTTTTCAAATGTAATTTTTTGGCGCTTTGAGCACCACAAGCCGAGTGCCATCTAGTTCCATTATATTCAAAAGAGGGCAGACATTTCTACGGCTGATATCTCCAACACTGGGCAACCTACACCAAAAAATCTAGAGTGATAAATAGCACTACAGGTAAGAAGCAAAATATGTGCTTTTGGTTTTGGGGTGAACTGTCCCTTTAAACCAGTTCCAGTGGAAAATATAAGATACAATCTGTAGTAGATTTTTAAAAGACTATTACCATAAAATACCAAATGATCAGTTAGGTCCACTGCAATATTCACAAGCATTTTGAAAATGTTATTTCACCTGAAACTAAATATTTTGGAGACAACTGTGCTAGGTTAATGACTAGCTCAGCATTTACATTCCAGCTAAAGTGTGACCTTCACGTGTGTTTCCTAATATGGACATTAAGCTGATTCTTAGCCGTGGCCCCTGTCACAGTAAGAAGTAATGCCACTGTATGTCTGAAGGCCATTTATCCGACCAGCAAATGCCCCACAGGCTGCAGATATACGTTCACTGGAGACATCAAACAACAGCAGAGGCCTGTGCGCAGTGAATAATACATCAATTCCACTGAGGTGTCACTGAGCGACCTTGATCTTTAGGTTACTTCACTGTACACACAGACAGTTATATCTAATACACTTTGCTGCTGATTGCGCAGGATCCTAAGTCACCTCTTTGTCCGTCTCTCCATTTACTGCCCCCCCACTGACTTCCTGTCACCGCTCCATCATCCCAATGCCTCTCTCTTTTTCTTTCCCACTTTCTCCCCCTTCTCTCTCACCGCTCCTCCCCCCACACACATGTGAGGATCAGATCGCTGGTAGTGACCTGGGCTATTTGAGGAGGAACCTTAAGCTCCAACCTAAGCCCTCTCTCTCTCGCTCTCTCTCTTAATCAGGACACACGTGACACAGCGTGACTGACTGACTGACTTGCTGGCTGATTCGCAGGATTCACACACTGACTCTGCTTACAGTATGCTGCTCAATGAAAAACACTAGTGGTTTTACATACCCTCCTGAGACCTGAACTTTTGTTTGGTATGCATTTCTGATTTCTTCTAGCTATTTGGGATCAGTAGGACCTGATAAGGATAAAAAACTAAACATAGTCAACAATAATAAAGTCCCAGTGTCTTCAAACGAGACAACAATAAAATCCCAATGTCCTCAAACAAGTCGATAATAAAGTCCCCATGCCCTAGTACTTCTTAATTAACAGTGTCTTAGCTTGTCACTGTTGCTAAAATTGGTCAAATTTGTTGCCTTATCAAACTATAAAGATTATCAATCATGAATAAACAAGTTGCAACCATCTTGTTTTACATGAATTAGTGTATTGTGCTCTTAAAAAAAGTGTCCATGAACGAGGACAACAGGTCTGAGTTAAGTAGAATGAAGTATAAGGTCAAGTAAACCCAAAATGTGATGTCCTCATGTCAGGATGCAGAGTCTCAGGAGGATATTTTAGTCCAGTAGCAACAACTACTTGAGATATCTTAATTTCTGTCCTTTGCATGCTAAAAGTAGACAATAAAGTGTTTCCTATTTTTCTATTCTATTTTGTTCTATCAGTTACACACAAAAAAACATTGTCCAGGTTTTTAGTCATTACTTGCCTTGAAGGTCGTGAATGCAATACTTTTTGGTGGTTGCTGAAGATGCTAACTTTTTAGAGCTAGTTTCAATTCAATAAACAAATAAAGGTGGATTGCTCCCTCGAAAGTAGGAAATCAATTTTAAAAACTTTACTACTTTAATACCATGAAAATGAGTAAATGAAGCAAAGTATTTGAGATTTGCTAATGTGCTGAAACACAAAACCAATGATGCTGAATGCCAAAATTTCACACTGTCTCATTTGGCCTGGGTACTAAAAAACCTCTTAAAGATGAACAAGAGCTTTCAGTGATAAGAATGCTAATTCACTAAATGTCACCTGCTTTTATTGTATCCGTTTGGCTCTTGTATTCACCCATTTCAAACTTAAAAAATACCTAAACTAGCTTGAATTTCGTTTGTGATGTGAAAGACATCGTGTTCATTTAACCAAATGAGATCACATAGACAGGAGGACAGTGTCTCACCATGGTGTTCAGGTTTTCATCCGTCACGGGCCTCAGAGTGTCCACCACAGAGATGTATCCAAGACGACGGGCGATGGATAGGGCAGTGTTCCCATTCTGACCAGTGACAGAGCAACAGGAAGTTATTCACAGGAGACGCACGAAAAAAAACAAAACACAAAAGAGCATTCAGTATTTCATCACGCTTCAGCTCTGATGGAGTGTGTGCGCGTGTTGTGTTTGTGCACTGACCACAGTGAGCTCGTTGGCGGAGGCCCCGTGCTGAAGCAGCAGGTTGATGATGTGGGTGTGGCCCTGCTGAGCTGCCTGGTGTAGAGGAGTGTACCCATTCTAGACAGAGACACACAAACACAGTCGGGGAAAAAGGAAATATTAAAATTGTATGATATTGGATGTAAATGAAGATCTACATTAAAAAAAACAGTAGTGGTTGAACATTTGCTTTACTACCTTGGTTTTGCCGTTGATTCTGGCGTGGTTCTGCAGCAGGAAGTTTGCCATCTTTGCGTTGCCATAGTGACAAGCCACGTGCAGCGGAGTGTAACCCATCTGCATGAGGAAGAGATGCAGACATGAAAGGGCGAGGAGATGAAAAGAGGAGGAAAATATGGTTGCGTATGCTGACTGGTGGCCTCATCTCATTACATCACAGTCTCTGAAAGCACCGGCTGTTCATTTAAAGTGAAATAACATTAATTAAAAGAGTTACTGAGAGCATTTCATTTGCCTCTACTCCTTAGCATGTTCTCTCTGATAGTAAATAAAAACTGCATCATATTTCATGTCCTTGTTGAATTATGAGCACAGTGCATAATGGTAATAGAGGAGATCAGTGAGTGAATAACCTATTTGCTGTAAACAACTGTCCTGTCAGCACAAATACACACACACACACACACACACACACTACATAACCTTGTGTTACTCCAACCTTCAGCGACTGCAGGTTTGTCTCAGGGAACGTGAGCAGCCTGTTATGAGGCCTGTGTGTGTGTGTGTGTAAGTGAATGTAAGTGACCGGGTGTGACTGAATATTAGAGCATGCTCCCTCTCACGTGCATGTGTGTGTGTGTGTGTGTATTTGCTGCAGTGTGTGGCGCATCCATAAAGACATGAACACCTTCCACTCAGGTATCAATCCTTTATTTATGTAGCACCTGAGATGATTGTGGAAAAATGTGTGTGTGTGTGTGTGTGTGTGTGTGTGTGTGTGTGTGTGTGTGTGTGCCAAACAGGGTGTGTGAGCGTATTTTTCTGTGGCCATGAATGCTCTAAAACTATAACAGAAAAATCCACTTTAAACAGAGAGAAAGACATAAAGACAAAAAGATTTAAAGACCTTTATCTGCTTTTCTGTTTGCAGTGTATGCGTGTGTGTGTGTTGTATGTGAAGCTGCACCTTTGTTTGCGGGCTGACATCAGCCCCGTGGTTGAGAAGGACTTCTGCAACATTGACCTTGTCCTCCTGAGCTGCTAAATGGAGTGGTGTAAGTCCGCTCTGTATATGAGGAAAGGACACAAAGAGACATTTGTGAACACACAACTAAATTTGTTACAGTCGGAGCACATAACAAGACTGAAACCTGCTCTGAGGAAGCAGGATGCTGGAAACTAGTGGTTGGTGTCTTTATCTTAAACTACATACAAAAAATGGATGTTAAGGTGATATGAGCAGGGGTTACAAGTCAGGTGTTTGTGTCAGCTGGTAACATACTGTAACTGCGTCACTGATTTCACCTTATTGCACACGTTGACGTTAGCGTTCTTGGCCAGCAGCAGTGACACCAGGTCCACGTTGCCCTCCTGTGCTGCCAGGTGAATGGGGCTGATGCCCTGCCGCGTCACTGCGTTGGTGTCGGCACCATACTCCAGCAGCGTGGTCCCAATGTCCATTTGGTTCTTTTTGGCAGCGATGTGGAGCGGCGTGTAGCCATTCTGAGACAGGCAAGAATGAGACGCTGGGGTCAAAGAGCTGGATTGAGCTCCTCTTCCTCTATCTATTACACTGTACTGAGATTTGGCTGGTAATGCTGAGTGTTGTGTAAAACCAGGAAGATTTTCATTAAGTGTCCTTTTCTATTATATATTTCAAAGTATAGTTTATTTCTAAAGCATGGAAACTACAACCTGTCGGATGGCCACTGTGGTTAGTCATTTTCATTACATACAACATGTCTGATATAATAACAGCCCAGAAAACTCTTTGCTGAGCTGGAAGGACCCAATCCTAAAACCAAGACCCTCACACGAAGCCAAATAATGAGCGTCTACCAAAAACCATCAGTGGCTTCAGCAATAAGTCCTTGAACATAACTGCAACCACAGAAGTAATTAAGAGTAATAAAGTGGCATCAGTACAGAAAAGTCATAATGCACAGATTTACTTCTTGACGTAAAATGCACACTGTCATGCAACCAAATCGTGTGACTGAATGTAACAAAATAGTCCCAGCTGTGGACGTTCAATTCAAAGACATGCACAAAGGCCTTGACATTTTGTCTGTCATCCAGTAAATGATCCTTGTGATTATATTTGACCTATTCTTTTTAAAGTACAACCATAAAAATACAACAATTTACCCACCAATGACAATTTTACATTTATCCCTGGTGAAAGAAGTAGAACTCCTTGAATGAACATCTTACACCCCAAACAAAACGCACAGACACAATATGAACAGACAAGGCAGCAGTCAATATTCTGACATTCCTCACTTTAAAACCACGGAGAGGACCTGCCAGACAGCACTGAAATAAAGACGGCATTTAAATACATTTTCCCCATTAGGAACCCCACTGGTCGCAGTTTGAACTCTCTGGGCAACCTTGAGGTCCACAGTGGTGTGGAGTGATTTTGGCTTACAAGAAAGTGAGTTAAAGGATGAGATGAGTGAGGGAAAAGGGAGGAGCCTCATGTTTCTAGGGTCAGCAGCAGCAGCCCTGGGAGTAAAATGTTGGCATTGTACAGTTCTGTAAACCACAAATATGTTTCATTTAAATGTTGCATACATATGACATAGTTCAGATTACTTATATATGAGCTGAGTTTCTCATCAGGAGAAAAGGGGGTTGGTGGATGGTGTTATAGCTTGGTGAGACAGCAGGTAACCACTGTTAGAGACCAAGAAATGACAGACTTCTAGACATGCTCAGCTATGTTTATAGCGACAAAAGCAGGTCTATTTAACAGCTCTGGACATTTGTGGTGACCAAACTGGGTATCTCAGGCCAAAACATGAGGCTTTCCTGATCCTAACTGTTTTTTGTTCCTAAACCTGACCACATGATAACCACAACACTGTCACAACATAAATTTAAAATTGAAACGCAAAGTTTCAACATATCTCCTACATATGAAACAGGGGTGTAAATCAAAAGTTTTATCATGATACGATACTATATTGATTTTTTTGGACAACAGTACAATATTTCCTGGTATCACAACGTCTGCCACAATTCAAGAGGCCTGTGAGTGATATGAGACGATATGAGTAAATATCCACATTTCTTGGCTGCCTACATTATGTACCTGGCACTAGGCCACGATACGATACGATACACTCCAATAACGATACGATACGATGTGATATGATGTGATACGACTGGATTCTGGTGCGCCTGGACAGAAATGATAACACTGACAAACCATGGGAATTTCAAGATAAGGGTAAATCTTAAAAGTAATGACATGGATCAATGCTTTTACTTTGCATCACTGATACTGGATCGTTGATCCCTGAATGAATTTAGAAATCCATCCGATCAATGTATTGTTATGCCCTAGTCTCTATATACAGACTCTACATTCAGTGAATGTAGAGTCTGTAGGCAAACCCTGGAGATCTTGCCTCTGGAAGAAGAGTGGAAGAGCCCTGGTTTCCGGTTGTAGGCTGTTTGTAGTCCGCGTGATATTGACCAATCATGTCTGAGCCGGCTGCAGTTGTTGCCAGGTTAAACGGTCCGTGCGGTGAACTAACGAGGCGGAACATAATTGGCGTCACTGCAAACTCTGAATCCATCGCAATGGTTCAGCATATTTACTTATATATAAACGGAAGTCGGAAACGGAAATTCACCTCCTCCGCCCAAATCAAACCAGAATGCCAAAAATCGGGGGTCTGCCCCCAGAGGCTGTATCGCCATCTGCCGAAGTCAGACGCCAAATACAGCCGATGGGTTCCGAGAATGTTATGCCACTAATATGAAACATACAAAGAGAGCATATTCACGGTTTGCAGGAACATACGATGCCATTGCTGTCACTAAATTTGGTGAAACTGATCTGTAAAACTGGAAAATCTATAAATGAAGTCACAGACTTTTACAAAATTGTCCTAATTTTTTCGAATGTTTATACTGAGGTTTATTTGATGAGCCAAAATCATATTTCGGCACCTCCTATCTTGAGCACAGAGATAAGACACATTCACAATGTTCTGTGCCACAACTCTGTGATCAGACACTGCTCGAATTTGTTTGTGTAAAAGCTTCTAGACAACTCCTCTCGTGAACACAGGTTGATCCCTTTCCAAAAAGCCCTTAAATTAGACCAAGCACACCAACTTTAGCACCCAGCCAAATAAGACACAATTTATAGAGGGAGAAATGGAGAGAAAGGGAGGCAGGGAGGAATGACTAAGAGTGTGGGAGGGAGGCAGGAATAAATAGAGACAGATACAGATTAAAGGAGAGGGAGAGCTCACAGGAGACAGTCAGTGACAAAAAGAGAAGACGGCGAGCAAGTATAAATTAGATTTACAAGCTTTTGTCTCCTTCTTGCAGGAGACATCCGGAGTCTTGAATGTCAGTTGACAGTCCAGCCAAAAAAAAAAAAAAGGCATTTCCTGCCATGTTTTGGTTGGCAGCTCAGCCACTCTGCTCATACTTGTTCTGTGGTTTTGACAGACTACCAAAGCCTAGCAGGAAACTAACCACAACTTGACCATATGTCACCGACCATGTGTGTTTGTGTCTGTCAGACATTTCAACAAGAGCAGTTACCAAAGTGCTCTTTATTGGGAACACACAAAACTTACAGCTCTGGGACCCATTTCACAAAAGTGGGTGGTTTAAAGCAGTGACAGCCTCCGGAGTAATTTACGACATGTATAACACAACGCCAGTCCATTCACATGTGCTATCCAGTTTTCTTTTATGAGGAAAATGAAAATAGAACATCCAGTAAACCACCGAGCCCAGCATGCTGACAGTGTGAGCTGAATTCTGACTCGTCCATTGATTTTTAAGACTCTGCTGAGCTCAAAGAAAAAGCTGCACATATACTCACAACATCAAAGACTCGACACAATGGTGAGGGGGGAAAAGGGGTGAGCATTAGATATTCATACATTACATACAGAACATTGTTAATGGTCTGAGGTGGCACATGATGGCACAAGCCAGGTGAGTTCAGTATGTGTGTTGATGTGTGTTTGTGTGGATACCTTGGCGGCAGCGTGTGGGGAAGCTCCCTGATCCAGCAGCAGCAGTGCCACTCTCTGATTATCGTAGTGAGCGGCTACATGCAGTGGAGTTAGCCCACTCTAAAACACCCACCCACACACACACACACACGCACAGACATACGCCCCACACACAGGCATGCAACATAGCACCAGGTTAGAAGATCATGAACACACACAAGCACAAACACGCGATACGTAAAGTGACACAATCAAACCAACAGAATGAAAAGACATGACGGGAGATGGACATCAGACTGATGGAAGATCGTTAGTGCAGGAGACAGTTCAGAGCAACAACTTCATGCTGAGATATAGAAGAAGAAGCTAGAGGGAGCATGACTTCGCTGGCCTGTGAAACGTATCTCTAAAATGTAAACTTTGTTCCAATTCATCTTACCTGTAGTGCTGTTTATTAGTCTCGATTGTTTTGGTGTAAGTTGCAGAGTGTTGGAGATATCGGCCGTAGAGATGTCTGCCTTCTCTCGAGTATAATCGAACTAGATGGCACTCAGCATGTGGTGCTCAAAGTGCCAAAAAAGAAATCAGTTTAAAAAACTCAACAGCAATGTCTCTTCCCAGAAATCATGACCCGGTTACTCAAGATAATCAACAGGCCTTGTTGTGAGCAGTTTCATGTAGAAACTATTTTCTTTCTGCTGAACTACACCCGCCAACCATATCACCCTGCAGATATAAGCATGCATCTACTGCTAGCTCACCTAGCACCCTGAGCTAGCCAACGTTACAGCTCAGCCACTGATGTTGTCATGAGCACAGGCCTCTCGTTCATGAGTAGATGCACACTTGAAACTGCCATCTAGTTACATTATATTCGAGAGAAGGCAGACATCTCTATGGCTGATATCTCCAACACTCGGCAACTCACACCAAAACAATCTAGATTGATAAATAGCACTACAGGTAAGAGGAACAATGTGGGTTTTTGATTTTGGGGTGAACTGTCCCTTTAAGTAGAAACATTTAAAAGAGTTCGCCACTGATGTAGGACTGCTCTCCTTTCACACTCTCTGACTAAAAAGGATCAAACTTAATGCTGTAGAACCAGATATATTAACCAGATATATGTCTTTTGTTCCCCTTACATTCTTTTTCAGTGTCACACTTTGGTGCCTACATTACCCACAATGCAACTCAAACCCTGACAGAGATTCAGGTGTCTCATGCTAGTAGCGGCTCATGAGGCGCTGGCTACAGAGGTCTGGTAACCTCACTTCTGTCTAACTCCACACCCCCAAAATATTTGTCATTTTCGAACGTGTAATCTTGAGCCCCAACTGATTCAAGTGACATCACCTGAGTCGGCTGGGGCTTTGCACAGCTTCCTCTGAAGTCACAAAATACTTAATACAGCCTTTTTTTCCACATGCACAGTAGTACTTCCTACGACATCTAAACAAATTTGATGTGTAAAATTGGTGGAGTTCCCCTTTAATTCTTCATTTTATCTGACAACATTTCAATGCAGCATAATTGGAGATGGACAGGGATGATGCAACAATTAATTATTAATATTTCAGCAGCAGTAGGAGGAGTAGCAGCATTAGAGTGTTAGCAGCAGCAGCATGGTGTTATCTCCGCAAAGGAGTTCATGTTTTTTGATTGTATGTTTGTCAGCAGGATTACGAAAATACTCCTGGCCCGATTTTCATGAAACCTGGTCAAGGGGTGTCGCAGGAGCCAAGGAAGAACTCATTAAATTTTGGAGCAGATCTGAATCATGGGGTGGATACAAGAATTATTTTTTACTTCTATTAATATTGCAAGATAGGGCATTTGACCTTGTTGGAGGTCTGCGCTCTTACTGTTTTGGGTTAAAGAGCTACTCCAGACACTCAAATGCGACGCTTGTGTCTGTGCACCCTGAGCTACACCAAAAGTATCCCATGCACACAGTAAACAACTTCTATCCCGGGATGCTCACTGAGCCACTGGAATGTCCCACATATTCAACAAACACTCGAAGTGAGCAGTACAAAACCTGATAACCTGATCTCATGGGCGTTATGTGTTGTCGAAACTGTCCTGCAGAGATGTGTCTCTTCTAGTTTGGGTCACAATGTGAGAAAACTGATTAATTCGTTGTCTTTCTTCTCACCTCTAAATAAAGTCAGTGCAATAAAACTGCACCAAAGGTCCGATGTTGCTTTGTGTTTCGACCCAATGTTACAATGAGACCGACTTTAGCACGACACCACCGAGCAGTGTGGAAGCTTCATTATCATACCTGACTGCCATTATGTTAAACGCTCTCAGATGGTGGCACAGACACACACACAACTAGCAAACACCATAATCAGTGCCAGTAGGCCTGTGCTAAGTAAGTGTGTCAATATGTGCGTGTGTGTATGCATGTGTATACAAATGAAGGGTGCATGTGGAGGTGGAATGAGTGCATCATCGGGGGAACAGAAGCAAATCTACCCAGAAGGTCTTCGCAACAGGACAAGTATCTGTTGGCTGTGCTGTCCTGGGATCAGTCCTAAACCCGACGCTCCTTCACACAACCTCGACCCAGCACCACCCCAACCCCCGTGTCCTGCTGCAGCTCGGAAAATACAGCTCCAAACAGGTTCTGTTTACTCTCTAAAAGACAGGTCGGATAAGGGCAGGTGACACAAAGACTTGCAGGATGATAAATGGTCACCGTATCTAAATGACTTCCTGATTTTGGACTTTTGTTGAACAGATCTCACCAGAAAAGTTGACATAGCTGCATATATATACTTCCTTTCTTAATGTTTTGTCCTTTCTTTAATAAAGGGTATCTTCTACATACAGCTTCTAATAATCCTACTAGCTGTTTTCCTAAAGCTTCTTTTGTATGCTCACAGGAGTTTTGAGGGATTATTTGAAAACTACAGCTCCGATCCCGACACACGTTGCGGGTTGCTTGTAACAAGGATGTAGAATCTGAGTTTATTCTCCTGTTGCTTTCATTTTCCCCTGCTTTGTGTAGGAGTGTCATCTCCTGCCTAATATATGACTCATTTCTGTGCCAAGCCCCCTCTGTTCTCAGACAGCTCATGTTTTCCAGCAGCAACACATCTGTAAACACCCTTAAAAGGCTGTTGTCGAGATTAGGATTCAGCGTGTTGTGCAGCAGGCCTCACCTTCCCAGCAGCATCGGGCGCGGCTCTCTTCTGCAGGAGGAGACTGGCCACCTCCATTTTGCCGTACTTTGCTGCCACATGCAGGGGACTGAACCCTTTCTGTTGGACATAAAATAACACACATCAACAAAATGAAAGACAGTGGAAAGATGGAGAGGATGGAGATGGGTAGTGTTTAAACAGGAAGTGAATATTTACATTGTTTAAGGTCAGCCCTTGCTCGCCTTGGGTCAATCCCTTCTTCATAACAACTTAGTTTCTCACGTGATTGTAAACAACTCATCTGAATTATTACATTAAGCATCCTTTTTTTTAGTTGAAAATTTAACTGTCAAGGCTCGTGAACACCTTTAATTTCTCGCAGAAAACAGCCGTAGGGGTGATACTGTTCTCACATGCCGTCCTTAACTTGCAATAACTTCATTTTAGAAATATAATGTTTCAGTTTTCAGACCTTCATCAGGTAAAAAAGTACTTTGAGAACAAATTGCCTCTGGTGGGCTTAATAAAGTTGTCTGAATCTGAATTAAAATATATGATGAAATAAATAAATAAATAAGTATTCTCCGTGCATGACTAATTTAATTAGAACAACAAATGAACTTGAGATTGTTTCAAGGTTCCCTGAGAATCGAAGCCAAAGGCCTGTATTTCCTGCTGTATGTATTCCAGATCTATAAATGTCTGTTGTATAATGTGATCATGTTAATCTCGGCTTCCTTCCTGTGTGTATGTGAAGATATTTAAAGACATTGGGTCATATTTTCCTGAGGAATATGGGACTCCCACAGATTCCCATTCCATGCTCTGAAACACATGACCTCATTTGTGTGATTGGTTAATGTTCACACAGTTTCATATGTGCAGCATAGACAGATTTGTCCTAAGTGTTTTAAAATGTGGGCAGTTTCATGATGAATTTGTTTCGTAAACATCACAAATAGGTCATGTTTTCATTCTTCTGTTTCAGGACCGGTGTGACACCATTTTGTCGAACAGCTGACTCAGGTGACGTCCCAAAAGATCCTCCATGTGTGTGTCTGCATGTGTGAAGAGAGAGCACTGGCACCATGGGGTTTACCGTTCATTAATCCGTTCCACTGACTGAGGTCACCTTCAAACGCAGCCCCCAGCAACATACTATCACACACGTGCACAAACCAATTCCATAGAGTCGACTCTAAATCTCTTTATGACCTTCATCTTTGCAATTAGTTGTATGTGACACCGGCACTACCAAAAACTGACATCTACCCTCCATGGTCGGCCCTCCTGAGGTAAAAATAATTGTTTTAAATTACCGGGCCACACTAATACTTCCACTGATTTGAATATGAACACTGTTAAATTTATGTATGTGACAGAACTAAACATGGTTGAGCCTTGTGTGATAGTAGAACTCTGACTAATCAACATAAGACAAGCACCATGGCAGCTAGTGGAAACTGGTGCCCACTAGTGGAGATATGTGGCACTGAAATTATGAAGCTGGTCTGTCCTGTGATGCTTGGTTCTTGTGTGTTGTGAGTACATGTGGAAGAAATGGAGACATCCAACTCCATGACGTCATGCACTGGAAAATATCCTCCAGCAGACCCACCTTAGTCGAGGAGGACAGCGAGGCTCCATTCTCCAGCAACATGGCAGCAACGTCTTGGTGTCCTTCCCGGGCAGCCAGGTGAAGTGGGGTGTAGCCTGAGGTGGTGGCAGCATTGGCAGAGGCGCCGCACTGCAGCAGCTGTTGGACAATGTCGACTTTCCCCAGCCGACTGGAGATGTGCAACGCTGTCTGGTCGTCCTGCGGAGAGGGAAAAAGTGACTTTTGGCCCAGTATTTTATCATTGTTTTGTTTTTTGTTTTTTGTTTTTTTTCTCCCCGACGCAGTGATTGATAACGAGGCTCGGTGTTCTAACCTTGGACTTGGTCTCCACCTTGGCTCCGTTTTTGAGCAGGTATCGGACTACGTCTGCCTGGCCTGCCCTGGCCGCCATGTGGAGAGATGTCTCTCCTCTCTGGAAGGCACACAGAGAAGGTTGTCAGTGGGAGTTTTGTAAATGCAATAATGCGGGTTTGGAACCATGAACAGAATCATATACTCCTTCAAACATGTGACAGTGCAGTAAAAATGATCCACTCACTACGTTGGTTGTGTTGGGTGATGCTCCGTGGTGTATCAGTGCGTGGACAATGTTCTCGTGGCCCATGAAGGCAGCCACATGGATAGGCGTCAGGCCAGACTGTAGAGAAACAGATTTTATCATTACCATGAAACTTAACAAAGCTGCAATCACTCTGAATTCATGTAGAAGTGACATTAAAGGGATAGTAAAATAGTACTTTTACTTTTAACAGATAGTAAATAATTTTTTTTTTTTAACTCCAATACATCCAGAACACTGCTGCCCATCTGCTCACCCATTCTCACTCCTGCGATCACATCACCCCTGTCCTCCAGAACCTCCAGTGGCTCCCTGTCCCTCAATGCATCCAATTTAAAGTCCTTCTCCTCAAAGCCCTCCATATCCAGGCCCCCTCCTTCCTCACTGACCTGCTCCACCGCCACTATCCTTCCCGCAGCCTCTGCTCCTCTGATGCCAACCTCCTGACTCCACCACTCAGGACCAAGCACTGGACCTGGGGCGACATAGCCTTCTCCATAGCCGCCCCCTCCCTCTGGAACTATGTCCCCAAACACATTCGAGACTACACTGACCACCCCCGGTTCAAATCACTCGTCAAAACTATTTTTTTCAAAACGGCTTTTAATGTTTGAATGATGTTGTGTGCACTGTATTCTATTCTGTATTCTGTATTCTGTTTCTGGTCTACCGCTGCTTCGATGGTTAATTTGTGTTGTTTTCTGACTTTGGTGATTTAAAGAGTTAGTTTGGATTCATTACAGTTACACAATAACACAAACAAACAAACAGATTGAGGCAGCGGGAGTATGGTGGCTTTGAGGATGGCTTCAGCTCTGCGTCAGAAAGGCTGTCTGACAGCGAAGTTAAGTGATGAAAATATTCTAACTATAGATTACACCTTAACTGACATTGATTTTTTTTAGGTGGCTAAAATACTCTTTTGCTACTCCCCCAGTCCATAGCAGTACATTGCTTAGCCTCTGTGTCTGCACTGCTGCCTACTTCTCCAAACTAGGGGTGCACTGACTGCCATCCACTGTAGGAAATACACTGACTATGGACAAGTGCCTCATTCAACCCCACTTGAAATATTCTGAACTATCCCTTTAAGTCCAAACAAAGACAAGCACTGCTACAAGGACAGTCACAATGTAAAAAATGGTAGTGCTCAGTAAGCATCAAAGAAACCACTTCAGGTCACAAGTGTTGAAAGGCAGAGTCAAGCAGAAAAGAGCGCTCAGTACCTCAGTGACAGCCTGAATAGACGCTCCATGTTTAAGCAGCAGCTCCATCACTTTGGCTCTGTTCTTCTTGCAGGCGATGTGAAGTGGAGTGAAACCGTTCTGCACACAGAAAAAAAAAAAGAAAAGAAACCCTCAGTGTAAAGTATCTTCACTGTACAGGATGAACTCTCCATGGTCACAAAACATCTGTTCCTGCTTTTATTTGGCTGATAAAGGGAAGCAAATGATCTGCCAGGAAATTAAAGGGTGGTACAGAAAATGTCAGTTGCAAACCACAAGGGTGACGAAGAAATATTTTCTCTCTCAATCCTTTTCTATTCTACTGTGTCAGTTTCAAATTAAGACTTCAGAATTCGTCATTCACAGTTCTCTTTTTCTTCTCCTCAGACTCATGTATTAATTTTATGTCATTTTTGAAGAACTCTGTATCCCTAAGTATCACAACTATTTTTATTCCTCTTTCAAGCCATCACATCAGGGCAGCAATGGTCTCATGGCTCTTTTTGCACTACCTATATGATGCAAGTTTCTTAGTTACCAAACAATGCACAATGCAGTTATAAAATAATATTTTCTTTGCACACTTGCTCCATTACTTTAACTCATTATTTAATTTTTCTTTATGAACAAACCCTTCTTTTGGTCAAGAAAACCATCTTTAAGGAGACACTGAATGCTTTTTGCAGACGATGTGGTTCTGTTGGCTTCATCACACCATGACCTCCAGCATGTGCTAGGGCGGTTTGCAGCCGAGTGTGAAGTGGTCAGGATGAAAGTCAGCACCTCCAAGTCTGAGGCCATGGTTCTCTGCTGGTAAACGGTGGACTGCCCCCTTCGGGTTGGTAGTGAACAACTGCCCCAAGCGAGGGAGTTCAAGTATCTCAGGGTCTTGTTCTCGGAGCATGAGATGGATCCGCAGACCATCGTGGTGACAAGAGAGCTGAGCCTCTAGGCAAAGCTTTCGGTTTAGTGGTCCATCTACGCCCCAACCCTCACCTATGGTCATGAGCTCTGGGTAGTGACCGAAAGAATGAGATCGCGGATACAAGCAGCTGAAATGAGTTTCCTCCATGGGGTGGCTGGGCTCAGCCTTAGAGATAGGGTAAGGAGCTCGGACACCCGGAGGGACCTCGGAGTAGAGCCGCTGCTCCTTCACGTTGAAAGGGGTCAGTTGAGGTGGTTCGGGCATCTGATCAGGATGCCTCCTGGGCGCCTCCTGTTAGAGGTGTTCTGGGCACAGCCCACTGGTAGGAGGCCCCGGGGCAGACCCAGAACTCACTGGAGGGATTACATATCTTGTCTGGCCTGTGAACGTCTCGGGGTCCCCCAGGAGGAGCTGGAAAGCGTTGCTGGGGAGAGGGATGCCTGGAATACGTTGCTTAGCCTAATGCACCCACGACCCAGCTTTGGATAAGCAGATGAAAATGGATGGATGGACTGAATGTTTGGACACTGAACATCAATCCAGATATCATCCTTCTTACCATATCTATTTGATATTTATTCTCTTGATATTTAATTAATTTAAATACTTTGTTTGTTTGTTTGTGGTCTGTTTTTTTTTTGCTGCTGCTGTCTTTAACAGGGAGAGAGAGATTCTTAATCTCAGTTAGGTTCTTCTCCTGATTAAATGAAGTTGTTATACAGTATTTCCTGGATCCTTTCATCCACATCACTTTTCACTTTCAGCCCAAGTACACTTCTTTATCCCTACCAGAGCCTTGGCGTTCGGGTTGGCCTTCTTGTCCACGATGAGCTTGGCCACCTTGTAGTGACCACAGTGGGCGGCGACATGTAGCGCCGTCAGGTAGTCGTTGGTGACATCATCCACCGGCACATCATGCTGGAGCAGGAGCTGTACGCAGTTCAAGTGGTCCCCCTGAGTGGCCATGTGGAGCGGCGACAGCCCGTTCTACAGTGGGGGTGAGGGAGAGAGGGAAAGACAGACAGAGAGAGAAGGGAGAGAAGGAGAGAGAGGCAGACAGGGAGCGAGACAAAGAGAAAGAGAAAGAGACAAACACACACGCAGACGAAGACATAGACAGATGGACAGACAGACAGGAAGTTAGGGCGTGGCCATGCGCTGCACAGACAGACTGTGAAGGAAGTTGTTGAGAAGGTTACAGAAGCATTGTTATAACGAGGTCATTACAACAATGTCTATTTTGTTACACTGGTCGTCCCGCGCGGTCAAACTGTAGGGCTACGCAGCGGAGACGGGCTGTTCTGGAGAGGTCGCACAGACGTTATGAGACAATGCGACAGCACTACAGCAACAACAACAGAGCTGCTATCTGATTGGTTAACAGATGTTAAAAATCTCTGTGTGTTTAGGAAAGCTAGTTCAAACAAACATCTGTATCTATATTAACAATATGTACCCTGTTTCAAGTGAAATGTGCTCTATTCTGTTCTACTTTTGAACAACCAGTGAAAAAAACAAACATGTGACATGTGTTTGGGCCCTTTCCTTTCCTATTCTGAGCTAAGCAGCACTTCCTGAATTGATCGTCCCAGTAGCTACCTTGGTCTTGGACAGGATAGGAGCTCCTCGGTCCAGTAGAATTTCTACCACCTGCTCATGCCCGCTCCGCGCCCCACAGTGAAGAGGCGTCAGGCCGTCCTGAAAGAGAAGAAAGACAGCAAAAGTGTTGATAAATAACAGGAACCAAAAAAATCCTCATCCCTGCCCTTTCCATAAATGTCTAAAACTGTGTATGGTTATGTTACTGGCTCACCATTTTTCCCCTTTAAGGGTGGTGGCCCTGTAGGTAATGTGTGAGGGTGTGATATGTACTTTATTGTGTGTATGGGGGGAAGCAGCTCTAGAACCTAGTTACCAGCTAATAACCAGCCAAGCTAAAATTAATGTCAATCAGACTGACACAGTTTATGAAACTTTTCACTTGATGATTTGTTCCATATCATAAATGAAGATTGGTCTACAATCAGTAAGTGAGTTTAAAGAAGGTAACACTTTAAATTAAAATACACATATTTACACTCAACTAATGCTTATTAGCATGCATATTAGTGACATATTGGCTTTTAATTTAGTCATTTTAAAGCACTTATTAAAGCCTCATTCTGCATGACAAAATTTTACAACTACCAGGCCATTAACTTCCCACAATAACCTCCTAATTACTGTTTACTGATAGCAAGGAAGGAAGTTGTCGAACGCAAATTACAATTTTAATATGCCTCACTCAGTATGGGCCCTATAAGGCAGTAGTACCTTAATAACACTCAACAAATTCTAATGTAACAAAACAAAAAACTGGTGTAAAAGGTCCAGTGTGGATTTATGGGGATGTATTGGCAGAAATGGAATATTATATAATATTGTGTTTTCTTTAATGTATAAACACCTGAAAAATAAAGGAGCAGGTCCTTGTCTATGGAGACTGCCATGTTACACTGCCATGTTTTAACAGTAGCCCAGAACAGACAAACCAAACAGCGACTCTAGATAAGGTCAATCACGTTTTCATGATGGCCTCTGTAGTTAGACGCCCATCTTCAACTAGCAGCATTGGAAAAATACTGATTTTCTAATGCGAAACTGCTTTATTCAGAGTTTTAACGATTTTAATCGCTGGTCAAAATCTGCAATCCTCAACGCAAGACAACACTTAATCTCCTTAAATCTTGCACACTGCTCCTTAGATAGTGTCCAAATAACTCTAAATTAAGTCTTTCTAACTCAGAATATGTTCCCTGCTCTGAAGTGTTCTTAACTCTCACTATACAGCCTCCAACAGATCATATCATTCAGTCTCATGTGCTTCTGAATATCTTACAGTTTTCTAAAGGGAATAGGCTCCACGCTCTTACCTTGGTCTTTGCATCAATTTTGGACCCTCTGTCCAGCAACAGCTTGACCATGTTGCTGTTGCCCCTTTTTGAAGCCACGTGAAGCGGTGTGATATCATTCTAAACAAAAAAAAGGAGCAAAGAGTCAGCCATCAAATTAAAATAATGGTTCAGTTTTTACACAAAAGCTCCCATTATGCATGTCCAATAAAAACTCTACAATTTAAATCAATTAAATCATCATATATCCATCCTGTAACCTTGCAGACTGTTGATAGTTTATACTGCTTTTATTTCTAGTTCAAATATAAACCCTACACTTTCCCTATTAAATGTACATAGTCTTGTTGTAAAACACCTCCATTGTTTAGGCCCATCTATCTCCTCTGCTGCAGCGTGACTCTCTGGACCCAACCTGTAATCAGTGTCAAAAAGCAGCACAAACACCAACACTCCACACACAAGCTCATATAATTATGGACCGCTGTTGACTCTGGTTACTAACGTCTAATGTGGAAACAAACACATACCTAAAGGCACCCACTCTTGCATTACAATGTAAATATCACAGTAAATAAATAGTAATCCCACTCTGCTTATTATGTCCAAACATTTCTTTAAGTCAGAGAGCAGCCTTTTAAAGTGATGCACCTGTTACGATCGCTGAGCGCCACATCATTTAATGAAACAATTACACTGCTGTGTGCTTTATTTAAAGGACACTTAGGGACATTTGTTTCCAAATGCCCATTTAAAATAAATGATAATGATGTCTCTTGCCAGTTGGCATTGTTTGTGTGTAACTGTACGCACAGACAATGAGCTGCAGTCCAATGAGAGAGCCTTCTCCAGTGCATTACTCACTAACCGTTTTTAGCTATCTTGCCTTTATTAGGTTGCTGTCTAATGATTATATACAGTCCACTGATCCATCATGTGACCTATAGACCACCATACAGACTAAATACATTAAACAGCATTACCTTCACCTCCATTTTTAAAACAAAGCAGCAAATACTGTAATGTTTCATTATACTCAAATCAAGGGCTGCAGGAATAGTTCGAAGCTTATTAAACATCCTATTCCTGCACAGCTGCAGACACAGATCACAATACACTAACATTATTAGCATTATACTAACTGTAGGATTAGATTTCAGTGGTGGCTGCAAAGACTGTTTCTGACTCGTGCGGTCCAAATATTTCTAATAATTCCACAGCACTGTGTCAAAATTAATTTAAAACAGATTCACAACAAGTTATTACTTAACAAATGATCATGCTTCAATCCTCAAATGTTGGCATTTAGCCTTTAAAAAAACATTTTCACTGCAGTCACAAAAACAGTAGGCTCTCCCATTCATCTGGGGCAGTCTAGCAGCATTCTAAAAGCACCATAAATTACTTTAATTCATTGAAGACATTTGATTTAATAAAAAATACTGACTAATTTAGTCCAGTGAATCATTTCATCCAAATTGAGGATTTGGTTTGAGGATTTTTTAAGGATGATGACATAATAAAATATGACAAAAGACTTTCAAAAACCTCCGTAGAAGCTTTGGATGTAAACTAAAGACATTTGGTACAGCCCTACTCAAATCTCATTCATGCCTTTATATGTATTTAGAATTTAGAATTTATTTCAGTCTGCAAATAGAAATAAGAACATCACCTATCAGTCTACAAATTCATGTAAATAATGTCACTGCGTCTTGCAAAAAATGTCAGATACTTGCAAAAAGATAAGTGCAAAACATGACAACAAAGTGATTTAACATAACATAGACACTTCTGCAGTCCAAAAAAGGTGTAGGCTGAAGCTACAGCTTATTACACCTACCCTTTTAACAGCACATCATATTAAGCAATCAACAACAAAAGAATATGATACGCGTATCCTGAACTAATTTCAAAGTCAATCTGAGTTTGATTAAACACATTCATCCTTGAACAAATTTCCCTGTATGATCCAGAGTCCAAATATAATCCAGTGCACTGTCTACCTCCTCATCCTTTTTAGGATTAAACTGCCCTTTTTCTCTTATGGAGTAATGTCTCTAAATGCTCCCTGTATTTAAAGAGAATGCCTTCTTAATTCCTTCATATGTAAGGAAAGAGAATGGATTATTAGCTGTTCTGGACGATACACCTCTGGGGATGGAGGAACTGCTCAATAACCAAGCAACTGTTCCACAGTTGTGCAGGAAAATTATGTCAGCATAGAGACACCTTTCTTCTGTTTACCCTTAGGTGTTGGTAGTACCCCTCCAAAACAGCAGAGGGCAGACTAAACTCACCCGAGCCATGAAGTCAACAGCAGCTCCTCTGTTCAGCAGAAGTGTGGCCACGTTAATGTTGCCATAGTGAGCGGCGATGTGGAGAGGCGTGAAACCACTCTGAGGATTGGAGAAAGCCACACAACACACATACGCAAACAGACAAGCACACACGTTACATTACAAACTAGAAAACACACCACATTTATGATCCAGTGCAGACCTTGAGGTTCAGAGCAGTCTACACAGGCCTGTGTCTGACGTACAGACAGGGACACACTATATTTTACACTGTTACACTAACACCTGACTTTCCTCACAGTGGCAGAGAAAGTCCTTTAACCGAAGCATCAAACATGGGGCCAATGGTATGCTGACAACAACAGGGATTTTTCAGGATACCATATGGGCTTCTATGTGCTGTCCTGATACTGACATACAACTCATTACTACCACACTGGGCAAAGTAAGTGTTCATATACAACTCCAGTTTATCTCATTTCATTCACAACATCCTGATACTTTGAGTGTGTAAAAACTGTCCTGCAAATGAACCTAATGTCCATTTGTTAACGTCTTAAATGGAAGTAATTTCCTGGCAAAACCCCTGGCTTAGCGAGCAACAGCTGCCAAAGCAACAGAAGGACACTGGAAACAATCCGTCCAATGAGAGAATGAATCTCACATTAAGCTTCCTAATCATTCGAATCCCAATTTCAAATGACTAATAATCCAGTGGAGAGCAGGTGTCTCAGACATGTGTATCCACAATGCTGATATCTAATGTCTCAAAAACATCCCAACCAAAAACACTACAACTATGTATCATTTCAAAAGATATTTCTTACACTTAAAGGGACAGTTCACCCCCAATTAAAAATACATATTTTTCCTCTTAACCCGTAGTGCTGTTTATCAATATAGGCTGTTTTGGTGTGAGTTGTCGATTGTTGGAGATAGCCATAGAGGTGTCTGCCTTCCCTTGAATATACACTTAAGGGAACTAGAGGGCACTCGGCTTATGGTGCTCAAAGTTCCAAAAAATACATTTGAAAAACTCAACAGCAATGTGTCTTTCCAGACATCATGACCCAGTTACTCAAAATAATCCACACACCTTGTTGTGAGCAGTATCATGTAGAAATGATTTTCTCTCTATTGCCAACTGTATCACTGCGCAGAAGGACGTGTGCATCTACTGCTAGCTCACCTAGCACCACTGAGCTAGCAAATGTTGCAGCTCAGCCATTGATGCTTCCATCTCACACTGTCACGAGCACAAGCCTCTCGTCCATGAGTAGATGCACACTTGAAACTGCTGTCAAGTTCCATTATACTGGAGAGAAGGCAGACACCTCTACAACCGATATCTCCAACACTCACTGCAACACTTGTTCCTCATGTAGGGACTATTTTCATCCTACCAAACCAGCGTGCATCTACTGCTAACACCACTAAGCTAGCTAATGGTACAGCTTAGTGGAGGAGGACGCCATTAATGTTTACATCTCGTGCTGTCACAAGCAAGAGCCTCTTGTCCATGAGTAGATGCACGCTTCCTTCTGCATGGTGATACAGTTGGTGGGTGTAGTTCAGAGGAAAGAAAATAGTTCCTACATGAAACTGCTCACAACAAGGTCTGTGGATTATCTTGGACTAACTAGGTCATGATTTCTGTTTTACAAATGTATTTGTGGAGCTGTTAGCACCATAAGCAGAGTGCCATCTAGTTCAATTAAACTGGAGAGTACATCTCTACGGCCGATATCTCCAACACACACACACCAAAACAATCTAGACTGATAAATAGCACTGCAGGTAAAAGGAAAATATGTATCTATCAGAAAAGAAAGGTAACTAAAAACTAAAATGAACCACAAAATCTGTCTTTACAGTAAGTCTTTGGACAAAAATCTGCAATGACTGTCTTCCATCTTCCATCAGAGCACTATGTAAATCTGTTTACCACGATGCAGGAGCCTCGGATAAACAAAAGCCATTTTCGGATGAATCACACCAGATAACTGGCCAGCCTGCCAAAGCCAGAAACAATGCCAACCAAAACAGGCACACACACAGGAGGTGGCCACCTGACTTTGGTATGACGAAAGAGGTCCTTGTTACCATAGAAGCAGTGTCGAGATAGCTTGTTGCTTTGGTCCCATGCAGAATGCTTTAGGGGCAAGGGTTGAGGATTAGGAGTACTACAGTCAGTAGAGGGTAGTAAACTAATTAGACTAACTGTCTGCTTGAAGGCCGGGTTCCTTTACAGCTCAATGGGGATTTGGTTGCCATGCAGGTTATGGACAAACCTCTGCTTTTTAATGAATGATAACCACTTTTCATGCTAACACTGGTTATCATGTTAATCAGTTTCATGGAAGGATTTTGTCAGGACACATTAGGACAACATTTTGTCAATAGTCACAATGAATTTGCCAAAAAACAATAGCCGAAGCTTGAGCTTTGGACACCATGAAACCATTAGAATCAGCTTGACACCCGAGCCTCCTCCTACTGAATCAGTATTAATGAAACATGCGCTTTTACTCTGACTTTCTCTATCAAAGACGATATCCACTATATGGATGAACAGATGGAGACGAAGATGAGTTAAAATGGGAGAAGGGGAAGTGATAACGGGCTGCAGAAACACTACTGCATCAAGTCAGGGGCACTGAAGTGTTGGTTTGTTTGATCTTTCGGAGTTTTTATGAGCTGCGATGGAGAGACTAGGTAATGTACAGAGTAGAGGTGTACCTCTGTTGTTCTATTCACCATCATCTACAGAGTCAGCCAAGAGAGGAGAGAATGGGCAGTTAGTGAGCAAAAAAACAGGAAAGGACCTCCACTGATATGAAGTGGAGGAGCAGAGAGAGGGGGGAAGGAGCTCAGTACAAAATCATTTACGGGAAACAAAATTCTGGGCATAAAGTCAGTGTTTTTATCTATGATTTTGGTGTTTGTGAATGCTCTTCCAGCCTTCACAAATTCTCTTCCAACCAAAATTTTAAAAGTGTTAAGTAACTGCTCCTTCCCGTTATTGCTAAAAAGAACATCAAAAGCAATTCAAGAGAGAAAGAAGAGAAGAAGGCAGCAAGAAAGAAAAACTAACAAAGAAAACCAAATGCATCAATAATCAAAGGAACAATTAATCAAGAATCAAAGATATTAAAAAAAGCAACCAACTGAAGGTCCACCACCTGAGACTGGCTGCATCAGCAGCATCGCTCACCTTGGACTCGACGTCCGCGTTGTGGTCGTTCTGCAGGAGCAGGGCCGCGGCCTTGGTGTCGTCCTTGCGGGCAGCGATGTGCAGGGCAGGTAGGCGTACCTTGCCCTTTGTATCGTTCTCCAGCAGCAGGGAGACCACCTGGTCATGGCCCTGCTGGAGGGCCACCGCCAGAGGAGTGAAGCCATCCTGCATATGAGGGGAGGGAGAGAGGAGAAGTCAGCGGGGCTGGAGGGGCGCTGCGATGCATTACTGGTGACGGAGCTGAGATGGTAGGTGTGAGTAGATGGATGATATGAGCGGGTTAGGAGCGGGGTCATGGGCAGATGGTGCTCTAATATTATATTTTGCTGAGTTATCATTTTGCTGCAGGCACAGAGGAGAGCAACGTAAGACCCCTGAGTCCCATAGACGTTTTAAAAAGGGTGTAATGCAGTCTATTAATGCTCCAATGAATTCAGGGCTTTTGTTTTAAAAGACAAATCTTCCTTCTAGTGCACAGATGGTCTGAGAACTAGATAAAAGTTCATTTGGTTCTGCATAAATGACGAGAAAATCTCATTACAAAATCTAAATTGGTGGGAAACATGAGCGCAACAGTAATATATTTCATAACTCTCCATCAAGTCGAACTGCTAATGTTTTATTTTATTCTAACAATAATCTTTATTACCATATGATCCTATTTATGTCGCCACAATCAAATCACTTGTTCAGTTTCATGTAGATCTTTAGGAGCTCTGAATAAAAAGAAAATCATCTGGAAACTTAAAAACTAAAGAGTTCAACCATTAGACACTCTGACCCGCTTGGAGCACTTTGGATATAAATCATAACTTAATAGCCTGCGTGTCAGACAGATGAGGAGATTTCTATAGATTCTTAAGCCTCCTCACTGTATAGGACACTAATGTAAGTTATATAATAAGATGATGGGGTGGAAAAGGCTCACATCTATCTCCTACACACACTGCCCTTATGATGCATAATTCAGCTGAGAGCTCCTTGCCACAGCAGAGCGGTTCTGCATACTGTATGTTTGAGTGTGTGTGAAGTATTTCTGTACGTGCATGTGCATGTACATGTGCAAAGATATTGTCTGTGTATCCTGAAGGGTATCCCATGTTCCACCATGTAGCTCTCAGATGTAAACCTGTATACTGTAGACAGTTTTGGGTATTCCATTAGCCCCATCGGCTTTTTATCTCTGTATGTGCACGTGCTTGTGTGTGTGGCGAGTATGTGTGTGTGTATGGGTTCCACAGGCTGAGCAACGTAAATCAGAGCGGCAACAGCAGCCACAGCCGTGGAGGAGAGGCAGCGAGCGGAGCGGACCTCATCTGTGACCCGCTCAAGGTCACTCTGCCTCCACCACCATACACTACCAATCAATGAAGCTCTGCCTAGTCCCTCATGAGGAGATGAGGAGGGAGGGAGGAGGAGGGAGGAGGGGAGGAGAAGAAGGGGCAGGCAGAGGAGGATGGTGGAAAGACAGAGAGGGAGACAGAGAGAATGTGAGACAGAAGAGACGAGAAGAAGACAGGAGAGTAACGAGAGGACAGGGAGATGAAGAAACAGGAAGATGCAGAGAGAGTGGGGTTGGGGATGATACAGGGAAGACGGGGAGGAAACAGAGGAGGAGAGGAGATGAAGGTGGTTAGTACAACAGATGTAAAGACCACACATGATCGAGGAAAATGCATGGAGACACAGGCTACGTTCACATTACAGGGCTTAATGCTCAAGTCCAATTTCTTTCTGCCTCGACTGATCATATTCTTGTTTTAAGTGACCCATATCTGACATCAGTGTGAACAGATCTCTACCTTGAAATACCTCACACGCAACCAATAACGTCACACACATGCACGCTGAAACAAAAACAAAAAACGTGACATTTGCCAAACAGGAATTTGGGTAGGACGATCCGACGGCATCATTCTGCATAATAACTCGGGGTGTGCATCTGCTTGGAAGAGTGTGTAGCGTATATTTGGAGAAATGGCCCCTTTGATGAACGGGCATTTGTTTTCAGGATAGCTCTATTAACAGCTATTGCTGGTAGGACAGTGGAGAGAGGTCTGAGTGCGGCTGGGAGAAGAGTAAGGAGTGTTGGGGCTGCGATGTGGAGGGTTTCATGAAGGAACAGTTCTCCCAAAACCTTAAGTTGTCTAGAGCTACATTCCAATATCTCTGTCTGCACCTCACAACAACACTGGATGTGGAAAAACCATGAATGTATGGGAAAAACACAAATTAATTCTGCCAAACCATTCTCAAAACAGTTGCATGGCCAGTCATCAGATATGTATCAGATTTAGGACCACACGTGAAATTATCCCAGATCTGATTGGAAAAAAAATCGCACATCTGTGTCCACACTACTCTAAAAAAAATCAGATCTGTGTCACACAAGAGCAAAAAAAAAAAAGGATTTGGGCCCCATTTGCTTGAAATGTGAACGTAGCCACACTGTAACGGTGTAACTGTAGAGAGGTGGATACAGGACTGGTGCACTTACACACACACAACAAACACACACACAACAAACACACGGCGCACAAACATGTACAGTACCTCAGTGGCCATACTCTGGCTGGCGTTGTGCTCCAGAAGGAACCGTACCACCTCCAGGTGATTCTCCTGGGCGGCCATGTACAGAGGAGTGAAGCCATTCTGCACACATCAAGACACACATGCACATTTACAAACAGGCTTGGACTGAAGTTTGCTGCCACTTGTGCTATAAATGAATGAATGTTTCCTTGAAGGTAGTTTCGTTTTCAGTCTAGTGCAAGTTTTTCCATTACCAAAGAACTGCAGGCTTTTTTCTCTATGTTGCATATAAACTGCATCATAAACATAAACTGAATAAAATGTAATAATAACCCAATATGCTTTCAATGATGACTCCTAAACTATTGAATCAAATGTAACTGAGAATCTTGAGAATGAGAGATATCCAGATAAAAAGTTCTCATTGACAAAATTGCCGTTACATCTCTATTGGCTGTTTCAAGGTCTGATCGAGATAGACAGAGAGCAGGTGCTTGAATTCTTTCTTCTCACCTTGATCTGACAGAGTTAAATGTAAAATGCAAGGAAGTCAGTTTCCTGAAGAGGCAGAGGCCTAGTTGGAGCGATGCCAGACTGTGTCAGTAAGGATCTTTCCACTGAGTGATTCCCCTCAGTGTCAGTGACCACATGACGCAGCAACATCCAAACAAATGTGTGCATCACAGCAGTGTCACTTGATTTAAGCTGTTTCAGGTCCTAAATGTAGACCAGCAGGACCTTATTGCAGACATTGTGTACGTGTTCTTGTGTGTGTGTGAGTGTATCCCACCTGAGATTGTGCGTTGACATTGGCTCCATTTGTAACCAGCTCTTTGACCACTTCCGTTTGGCCGGCCAGCGAGGCTATGTGCAGAGCAGTGTTTCCTTTCTGGATTACATGGAAAAACCACAGGAATGTGTGTTAAGCTCTGCCACACCTGTCCTACTGTAATGCTTGTGTGTGTGTGTGTGTGTGTCACTATGGTCTGTATATATCCGTGTCAGTATCCATGTGCACCAGTCAATCCCCCTCACGCCAACCACCCTTTTGTACCGCTTTCATTCCAGCTCTGGCATCCCCCTGCCTGCACTGCCAACAATGTGTCACTTCCGAAGCCCCACGTCCTCCTCATAGATGAGCTCCCGCTGAGCCTCGGCCATAAATATAACTACAGGAGGCGTTTTATGAACCGGTGCAGGTCCTTGTGAAGGCAGAGTCGACCCCCAGCATTTCTCCTGGCTGTGTGATACTGCAAGTGCTGTTGCACAATAGTGATCCTCTGTCACATGCACTGTAGACTGTAGCAAGGAGACTAGATAGCTATGTCTGCTGACGCACAGGGCAGATTAATAGTGACAAAATAGACTGTTTGTTTGTTTACTTTATTAGGTTGACACTGATTCGACATTTATGTATCACTTATTGTGCAGACACAGATATTTGTAGTGGATTAATATCCATTTGTTGGACAGGTTGGACACAATGTCATCAGTGTAATATAATGCAATCTAATGCAATAGCTATGCAATATACAGAACGCTTATGTGAAGCTTACATTGTTCAGCTTCTGTTGATTCAACTTTATGGGCATTTCTTTTAAAACAGGTGCACAATGAATTTATGTTTTTCCCCTAATAATATCCTCACCTGAATCCAATATCTGCTTATTGCAACTAACGCATGATTTAAGATTTTATGGCTACAACACTTCACAGCAATTGAATAAAAGAGAACTCTACCAATTCAAAATTGCATCCCTGTAACACTGTCAGCCATTCGTCTTCCTTGTCAAAACCTCGTGCCTACATTACCCACATTGCAACTTGACTGCCAACAGGTCAGTAATTAAGGCGTATTACGTGAGTAGCTAATAGCAACAATTTAGCCCTGTACTGCTAGCCTTAATCAGAGATGAGGAACAGGCTACAGAGGTCTGGTGCCTCATTTCATTCTAATTCCATAGCCATCAGATTCTTCTAGTTTTCAGACTTGTAGTCTTTCAGACTGAAATCCTTCAAAGGGACAGTTGATGGTTGGTTGTATAGGGTACTTATCAATGGACAGTATATTACATACAGTAGATGTGAGCCAGCATGCCCCCAGTTTGGAGAAGCAGGCTGGAGTCTGCCATGGAAGCTGAGCAATCTACTGCTGTGGAGGGGTCAGCAACAAAATGTATTTTAGCTACCTAAAAAGTCCTACCTGAAAAAAATCAAAATCAGTTCAAGTAAACTCTATTTTGAGGGTATCTCACTGCATTATCATATTGCTCTCTTCAAAACCAAACTCCATTGAGAAAAACAGCGATTTAATAATCGCTGAACACGGGAGCTGCTGGTCTACCACTTCTTCGAACATTTAGTTAGTTTGTGTTATTGTGTGACTTAGTTGTTTAAAAACGGTAGTTCCGATTCACCAAAGTCACACAATAACACTGAACTAACTAGCTGATCGAGGAAATGTTAGACTAGCAGCAGGTCCTGTGTTCAGCATGCTAAAATTACTGTTTTTGCCAGTGGAGTCTGGTGGGAGCTGAAGCTGTTAACAACCTTCCAGTTAGAATGGGCTGTCTAAGGTGGAGCAGTGAAAATAATTAATATAGCATACACTTAACACTGATTTTTATAGGTGGGACTTCCAAGTAGGACTATGTCGCACTCGCTGCTGGCAAAGATTTGCCTCCACCACCCCAGCCTCCACCTTTCTCATTCAGAGCCCTAAGATGGCTCAAAGGTCAAAATGGTATTTAATGCCTTGCTTTGGGCTCACTCTTGTATACCCTGGCTGGGAGGGGTCTGCATTGCAATCCTAGTTGTGGCTTAGCATCCTGCTTGTCTGTGTTTCCATTTGTTGCAAGAAATGGTTCAATCTATGAGTGCTCCTGACTGAAATGGTAATACTGGTTAAATAGTGACCTGAAGGATGAGATTTAATAAAACTAGACACAAAGTCCTGCTTGGTACGCCCCCCAACCAACTCTGGACACCTCTCTACAACTTGTGTGTGGTACAACACACAGCACCCTTAATTACATCTCCCTCAAATGCATTTGGCAAAACAAAATAGGATGTAAATTAAAACATATTTCTACCAGACAGCGTTGCACCAAAAACACCACTACAGTTCTTTGACTGAACATCAGTGGTTTCACAGATGCAGTCCAGCAAAACACTAGAAACTACAGCCCCAGAAACCTGCATAAAAATCAAATCACCATCTCCCTGACAGTCTCAACACTGCGAGCTTCACAATGGTAGCATTTGTTACAGAGCTGCTAGGGGGCTAATGAACCGAGGACAAGGCTTCTTGTTTAAATCTCCCACAACAAGAGCAGCACAACATTAGAGGGGCGGATATACAATTAACTTTACCATTAAACACCCCCACAGCCTAAATGAAACACTCTGTGTTACTAAATCTCGCTATCCTGGATAGCACTGCCTCACTGATTGTCTCAGGCGGCTGCACAAAACAGAAATTGATAGGCGTTAGGGCGCAGGCAGTAGATTCCCAAGATCTCAACCTAATCCCTCAGCATCCTCGGGTCACAATAGAGAGGGGCTTTAATTGGGGAGATTTTCTCCTTGATCTTGAATATTTCATTGTGTACTCTGTTTGTGTCAGCACCAGGCATATGGCCTGTGGCAGGGAGGCTGAACCAGACGACTAAATGGGAGCGTAAGCCTCGTGGGCTCAAATCTGAATAATGTTTTCAGTGGCTCCCTCTCTCAACTCCTTTTAGCATCAGAGTAAAGACGCTTCAAAGGGAGGAGACTCTCCCCTGATGAATACTATACAGTACATAAAGTGTAACACTTCTGCTGATGTTTCTCACCTTGTTCTTAACTACATATATTTCCAAATAACACATTCTACAACTCAAACTATCCTGGTCTCCCTTTGCTTAATTATGACATATATATTTAATTTTTTCATGATTAATTCTCTCACTTTTTTCAGCAGCGTTCCCCACAGGGATCATTAAATATTGATCCCTTAATAAACCCTAAACGCAAGGCTGCACACTTACAGTAGCCGCGCTGTGGCTGCATACAGTTTAATCCTAAAGTGCAGCCATTTTTGTGCTGGATCCAAATATAGTCCTTGGCAACATCAGCTGACAGGCGGTGGCGGGGTGGGCCTTACCTTTGTGGCTGCATCCACAGCAGCTTCAAGCTTCAGCAGCTCAGCAACAACCTCTACATGCCCCTCCTTGGAGGCTAGATGGAGAGCGTTCAGACCATTCTGAGAAGGAAAGATAATTTAGTGGAGTTTGTGATGCTCATGCAGGATATACTTAACTGTGATTAAAGGTATACTACGCAGGATTGTGGGTTACTGTTTGTAAACACGCTCGCTGGCTCAAGTGAAAGTAAAAGCCAACCAGAATCACTCTTGTTTGGTGTTTTGCCTCGCTATATTTGTAGTTTTTCAGCACTGTGTCTCTTGGATACCTGCTGCTTATGGTCTGGCTTCTTTTTTCTAAAGCCCCAACCTCACCTGAGTGCTGACAAAAAACATAAGAAGAAAACAGGAAAATACAGTCTCTGCAAAAAAATACACCCTCACACACTTTTAGTGGGTCATAAGTGACACCTGAGAGAGTCTGTATGAGTCTGTATGTTGTTTTTTAGGGAAATCCTGCATAGTATATCTCCAATGGATGGGTTTAAATGACAGTCCTTCATCCAGAGGATGATCCTGCTCGAACAGTTGAGCCCTTGAGCCCACAATTTGAATTCCAGCTGATGCAGCAGTATGGTGACAGCATGTTTATGTGTGTAGGAAAGAATACCTTCTTCTTTGACCTTAAAGAGGAGAGACACTCACAAGAACATTTCAGTTCATTAGTAAGAGTCTCAGAAAACGTACCTGATTGCAAATGTTAATCTCAACCCCAGACTTGAGGTAGTCAAGGACTTTTTCAAGGTTCCCTGCCCGGGCAGCTCGCAGGTAACTGGCATTGCTGTCAGACTGTGGAGAGAGAAAGGGAGAGAGGAGGTGAGTATGTCAGGTCAGACTCTGGCAACATGCTTGTCTGCATCAAGCTGTTACAATTAAGCACACAGGAAGTAAAAAAGCACATACAAATGCCAAAATGTTACTGTACCAGGTAGAACTCTGTCATAGTTTCTCAGACATCCATAGAACATCTTAACAGGGGGAAGAACAAAGCCAATATCCACACACACAGAAGGTCCATTGTGCCATTAAAATCAATAAATCAATGTATATAAAGTACATAAAGTCCAACGGTGTCTCAAATCAAGGCAACGCTAACACATCTCAAGAAGAAAATCCATGAGAAAGCTAACGGAGCCACAGCACATCATCTCAACAATTCACATCATCCTCCGTCATCCATCGGATCCCACCAGATGGTTATTTCGGCTTTGTTAAATCCAAATGTCTCTGATTCCCATATGTAGGAAGTTCAATGACCGGGTGGTCCTTACAGCCGCCAAAGAGACCTCCTCTCCTCCTCAGAGATCTCCTCTGAATCCAAAAGCAGTTGTGAGTGTATGTTGCTGTGCTACAAGAAGCAGAGCATACTCTTCTGCTTGGCTGTCCTTTGTTTCACTACAGAAATAGGGCTATGCACACCAAAATAAAATGATGAGGCAAGCATGTTTTTGCCCCTATAACAAATGTGGCGTGCATGTGCGTGAGGGAGGGGAGGAGAAGAAAGGGAGGGGGAGAGATCGAAAGAAGGATGGGAGCAGACAAAGAGATGGAGAAAGCTAAACAGAGAGGAGAAGAGAGGGGAGGTTGTGTTTCTTTTCTGTGTTCGTGTTGGCTCCTAGGACATCTGGTTTGACATGAAATGACACACAGCAAACTCTGCACATTTTGTCTTCCTTCTCCGCCTCGCAAAGAGCATTTTGTAAAACTCAGCACTGGAGCTGCTAAGAGTAGGGATGGGGGGGGGGGGGGGGGGCTGTGATACGCTGCTTCATAATAGAGGCTCAAAACCCAAATTCCCCCTGAATTATCAAAAGCCCAGACCTGCTAAATTTAGCCCTGCGTCCAGAGACACTTAGGATAAACTCAGCAGGGCCAAACAGTGCAAGCGGTTATCCAACATTGTACTCTCCGCCTCCCCCTCCGCCGTGCTTGTCCAGAAATAACTCTGACGAACATAGAGGGATCTGACCCAAAGCCAAAATGTGAGTGAACAAGACATCCAGCATCAGATTGTTCCACTGATAAGGCTGCAGAAAACTGTGAGAGCAAAATATTTGCGTCTATTTGTGCCTGTGCACAAACAAAATAATGGCAGATGAAACAGTGTTAACTGGAAACAAGTCATTTCCTGATTATGAGAAACCATTAAGCTAAAGCTCCTATCAGCCCGCATCTAGAAATGTCTTCTTCCTTTTTCCATACCCCCAGCCCCCCAGAGAACTGTGTGATAGCACCGGACCACTAATGATGTTTCTGTTCTCGTGGCCTTGAGAAAAGTCATGATGCAACACACTGTGTCGCTGGCACAGCGCCTGAACCATCATGATCATTCTGCTCATGCACTACTCTATATGGTGTTGTGTTTCCATTATTCTGGATGTCAACCGCAAGAAAACACCAACCTTTTCCATATCAATAAACACCAAACAAACTATGATTTAAATCTATGTCCTAATTCAACATAATCAATCAAAGACCACTGCACTCCACTACTTGACAGTCATTGACGCCAAGAATCAGCGTCCTTCATGGTGACCTGTTAGAAACACTTTGGCTCCCGTCCAGTCTAAACCCAGCCAGCAGACACTCTCCACCAGCTCTCTGCCATCACAGCGTCTCACCTCAATAATGTCTCTGAAGTAAACTCCCTGCACTTGTTCTGCCACACTGCTGCTTCAGGCCTACATATCATATGGTGTCAACATTAATCATAGTGTGTATTGTTTACAAGTGGTGCCCTGCAGGAACGAAATGTCTTGAATGCTAAGAAGGTAATATACATTAGGCAAGATCATGGTGGTCTTTCCTTAAAAGTGCCTTCATACATCTTTAAATTGATTTATTTTACTACTTCTTTTTTTCTTTTTTGTCTTTGTATAAACATCCAGTATATAAAACTGAAGTCTGATTATAATTGTGTATGGAACTTTGTTTTTGTGTCTGTTTTGTAGCCTAAACAATGTAGTGAAAGGTTTGCGTAATAGAATATAATATATAAAAAGAGTAGGTATAATAAGCTTTAGCCTACACCTTTTCATTCAGTGCATTTTTGTTAAAGTTATTTCCTTTTAATTTAATTTATTATGTGCATTCTTCCCTACTCTTAATAAGGACCAAAATAAATACTAGTACTACGTCTCAATATTCTTCTGGTGTTGTACCAAAACTATTTTGCTTTAAGAAATTTCAAAAGACAACAAAGAAACATGTTCTGTTTCTGTTTCAGTATACTGTAAACATATACTGAAGGGTAAGAGCCAGAGGGGCGTTAAGTGACATTTGACCAACTTCACAGCACAGCCAAAACTGTCAACAAAAAATGTCCATACTTTGTCCAGGCTATGTGTATTGATTTTAAACTTTAAAATTAAAACTTCATAAACATCTGGATGACAATAAACTTAAGAAAAATACTTTGACATTAACTGAAATCTTTTTTGTAAGTGGGAGCACGGACATAGTTCAGTGTGTCCAGTCTTCTGGTTTTCGATTAATAATTCTGGATTGGTTTAGAATAAACGTGTACCCTTTTGGCAGTAGGAAGAGCTCATCACAGTTTTTATTTGATTTATATGACTCATTTTCACCTAAAATGTCACGTACACCTTTCTGGTTATATCTTTTACTGTAGCTTTTTTTGTTAATAACTACTTCCTAAAATAAAGATCTTTTCAAACCAGTCTAATTATTTAATCGCTATATTCACCCTCAAATGGATTTTCAATGCACTTTTAAGACTCACAGAGAGCTAACTGTGGTGCTGGACTTATTTATTTCTTATTTAAGTGCATTGTATATTTTTCTATTTATCTATTGTCTTTATTTTATTTCTTAGTTATTTATTTCTTAAGTATTGTTTTATTTTATCTTATTATATTTTTTACCTTTATGATAGAGCACTTGAGTCTTTTTCTTCTTCTTCTTTTTTTGTATACAAAAGTGTACGATACTTGACCTTCTGGCACACTTTAAATCACTGGTTCCCAACCTTGTGGTCCTGACCTGGATAAATAAGAGCAATGATAAATGAGCTAAAACTCTGAGGCTAAAAGAGAATAATTTAATAATAATTATTATTTAAAAAACTACTAATCTGTTTCAAATTCATCTAAATTGCTCACTCCTGCACCTGCAACTTCCTGCAGTTATTGCTTTACTACTTGGGTTAATTGTACAGTTTGTCAGTTGTTTTGTGTTGTTATTGTTATGCATTAAAGATAATATGAAATATATCCATGAAATATGTCACTTTACTCAATAACAGAAAAGAGGTCCCTTAAGGAAAAAGGTTGAGCACCACTGCTTTAAATGACAGCCATGCAGCTTCATCATCAATTATTCAAGTCAAAGTCTCTCCACATATTATAATATCAGTGCAGCCTGTGTGTCTGTGTGCACGTCTGCACGCTGGTGCACATGTTTCTTACATAACTGGCATGTGTGAGCCACGCTGTGTCGAGCACGTCTGTGTGACCCGCGACTCTCGCGCTTTGTTGAGAGTCACTAAATGCCTGACCGCTCTAAACCTCTGACATGGAAGTACACAGGTCACACTGCTGTGAACAGGCAGCAAGCATGACAACTGCTCAGTGATTTACACCATCAAACATTCTGAAAGTCGGGTCATAAACTAAGACCAGGCTGCAAACATCAACAACTCTTACTTTAGAAACAGATACATTACATCTGTAAATATATGAAGCTCCAAAGGTTACCAGATTTTAAATATCACACAGTGCTCTTGGCCTCTCCTTCTGCCTGAGCTTAAGTGCCAACAGATTAAATAGTCTTCATCCATAAGTCACTATTCACTGCTCTCGCCAGTTTATCCCTTAATGCCTGCAGTGAAAACCAGTGACCAACATGTCCAAGCCTCCATCCACATCCCATCTCTGACCAACATGAGGGATCTTGAAGTCTCTCTGAATGAAGCATTACACAGGACGGGGCAAGAGATTAGTAAGAGAAATATCATTAAGCCTCCACAGATCAGAGGTTCAAAGAAAATGGGGCCATTAAAGACTAGGTTAAGCCTGAAGGAAAGCATTAATCTAATGTTAGATAGAAGGGAGAGGATGAGAGAGACACAGAGAGAGGAATATGACACACCAGTGATCGCTGGAAAAGCTGAGAGTTTAGCATTCCCAATTACAGTCTCACAAAGTTAAAAATGCAGCTAATTTCCGGCTAAGTCGCGGTAAGATGACAATTAACCATCTGAGTTCTAATTAAAAATGCCCTCTGGTCACTGACGGGTGTCTGCAGATGCTCCTTAAAAGGGAGAAGAAAGAAAATACCAGTGGAGCTTTGGTATTACCAGCAGAAGGGCTGTAACATGTAGGTTTAATTAGATTACTGCACCTGTTTTTCTTATTGTAAAGAGTCAGACTTTAAAATCAAATTCTTTGATGATGAACAACTCATTAAAGCTCAAACTACAAACACTGTAAAAAAGCCAAATTGCTATTTTATGACGTTGATGTTTGGAAGTTTAAAACATCCCCTAAATTGTTTTTTTAAAGACTAGCAACTCCGATGTGTACCATGTGGGACATTTGCAGAATAAATATTTTATTCGTTTTTTTGTTGTTGTTTTTTTAAAGATATTTTTGGGGCATTTTTGCCTCTAATGGACAGGACAGCCAAGTGTGAAAGGGGGAGAGAGAGAGGGGATGACATGCAGCAAAGGGCCACAGGCTGGACCCGAACCCGGGCCGCTGCGGCAACAGCCCCACACATGGGGCGCCTGCTCCATCCACCAAGCCACTGATGCCCCTGAAGACTCTCTTTGACCACTGTGACACTAACACACTAACTTCTGTTGTAGTTGCTTTCACAGTATTACTGGTTGCCAATTAATGAGGAATCTTATTTTCTAGCTTGAAGACAGACTCAAGTTGTATCACATTTTAATGCCACATACTCATATGAAAGGAGGTCTATACAACTATAGAGCATATTGAGAGTCTAAGCTGAGATTGTGTCCACATGGTTCTCAACATGGAGGTGGCTGAGCCAGTGGCGATTAGCTAGCATTTGGGTTACACACACTGGAACTCACATACACTCGCATGCCACAACATCAGACAGATTATAACACACAGAGAGATAGTGTGACTTACTGTGCGTTCCAATACCCATACTACCATAATATATAGTATGCCAGGAGAGGATTAGTATGTCCTAATGCATAGTATATCAAATGCAGTGTGCCAAAAATACCAGGATGTTCAACTACATCCGGTCGGATTTTGCAGTATGCAAGCCAGCATGCTTCTCTAGCTATTCTGACCCAGCGAAGGATATGTCACATCGACTGTCAGTAGTCCTGATGATGGATAACTGCGCATTCAGGTGACTGATGACCAGCCGATTAATAATAACAGGAATAAAACTGTTTAATTGAATAAAATAATAATCATAAATATAACCAAAAAAAAAAGGACATAAGTAGCTATTAAATGACAATGACAGAGAGATATTGGTTGGGTTGACCTCCGTCTCCAGCGAGCTCAGTGAATGGCATTTTGTTTCATCTCCATGGTAACATATGTATGAGTAAGAGGGTCAAAGTTCAGGGCTTAACGTTATGAGGAAGTAGTATGGCCCAATTGTTTGCATACTGCATGCAACAGTACGTACTTTTTAACGGCAGCTCCAGCACAAACTAAAAGTAAAAAGAAAAAGTATGTGTTTCGGAACAAACTGTTTCCTACTATATGAATGCTCCAGATGGCACATACAGAGGTACATATTGAACTGGTGGTGGGGCGGGACTTTAGCGGGTGGCTCGTTCCGCCCAATGAGAGGCTGATCTATGCAGCGAACTTCCACCCACTCAGACTAATACATTCATTACTAGCATATTAACCACCAAATACAATTTATTAGACAGTGCAAATAATAACACAAGTGGTTTTTAGTGTGTAATTGGGACGAAGTGTCTGTCATGATCTCCAGTAGAGGCTGTGCAGTCTGTTTTTTGGGTGATTCACGTTGTTCATTCTAGACATGGAGATTCATGATGTTTTGGAGCTGCACAGCGTTTGTTTTCATTTGTGCTGAATCTGTACTTGGCACTTCTCCTCCTCATGACATCAACGCACTGATAGCCGAGATGGATAGAGGATATTTAGATGTATAAAGACTGATATCCCCGGGCCGCCAGACTGCGATGATGTCAGCTGGCACTGGAGCATGTAACAAAACAGACACTCATGTGGCACTTTGCACTGCCCACATGTATGAGAAGGAATGCGCCAGTACATACATGTCTGCGCACACTTTAGGACAGTGTTCACTTAAAACACATGCAGGAAAAAAACATGTACACACAAAAACAAACAACACAGGCCGTGTTGATGTCATTGCTGTAGGCTGTGGGTGAACTGAGCGAGATTAGAAGAGGAGAGCCAGACCAGCAGCAGCTGTATTGTTTCACTTTATCCCTCCTGACAGCACAAAACACACAGAGCTCCACAGCTCTACTAGCACAAAGCCAGGGGCATCTAGTGTTCGCACCACAACACCCACTGGTGCCAAAGCTCCTCACCCCACCAACCAACCACATCCACATCTCTCATATCTAAACCGTCAAACTTCTCAAATCCCCTTTCCTGAACAGCTCCTCTTGATTTCTTGCTTTCCCTCAAGGCTAAATATAGAAGCGCTGTTGATGAATCAATGCCCCCATTTCACTGTCACCGGAAAACCATTATTAAGGCTTTAAGAGGTATGGATGAGAAGCTTGTTATTGGCAACACAATGAATGATAATCTATAAGCGGAGTGACATTTTAGAGCCTCCTCTCATTTTAAATGTACAAGATGTGCTATCAGAATCGGCTGTTTTGGCCATGTACTTGTGCACATATGAGGAAATTTAGTCTGGCGTAAAGCAAAAAACAAGGACAACAAAGCTGAACAATAGGAGCATAAACTACTAGAAACATTTTACTACTCTATATGTACAGATATAAATAGTGAAATGGTGACAAATGCAAAGGCTGCTGGAATAAATCCAGACTGATAAATGTAACAGGCTGCTTAAATACATGATGGTACAGTGTATACACAACATGCTTGGCTTATGTGTGACAGTGTGAATTTAAACTATAAAACAATACTATTTCCCAGTATGGTGGGTGCTTGGGTGCAATGCATGAACATGTTCCTCACAGCTGACTGTAAATATCATGTGCTGTCACTCCGAAAGCATTCCTCTATTGTAGCAGCGTTGCTGATGGAAAGCACCACAAATTTCAGGAGCGCTGCAAAAAGGAGACAAGTGGTTCAATGTGTCATGCCCTCTAACGGCCACTAGGAGAAATGACTGTGAGAGACAGAGTGAGTAAATGAATGGAGCTGCTTGAAGATACTGGTGAGTGAACTCCTTACAGCACTAGAACAACCCCTCTTTATCACACAACATGATTTTACATTAAGTTAATTTGTTAACAGGTTCAGGAGCAGGGCCATGCCTCAACCACACCTCTAATTATCTGCCATGCCGACCTATATCTGGTCAAACCTTCCTGCTTCTGTTTGTCTCAGATTTCTTGACCCTTTCCCTTCCCTTCATCCATCAGCCTCCTTTCCTCATACCTACCAACATTCCTTCACCCTCTTGTCCCTTATTTCTTTATCTCTTCTTATTCAATCTGGTGCATACCTCTCCCATGTCTCATTCTACCGGTACCGTCTGGGGGGCCTGTAATCAGTTCTGGTGGAAAAACACCTGAGACAGAGCCCCCACACTGAGTCTCCCTCTGCCCAATGTCCAGTACATCCTCCCAGAACAACAGAAGACATCCCTCTTCCACTTTCACCCCCCGCTTTCATCCATTCACCAGACCTCAACAACTAACGCCTCCTGAATTACAATTAAACATTTAAACGACATATTGTTGTGGCGTGGTCCTTGCTAGTGAATCCATCTTAAAGGGATAGTGTGACATTGTAATGCTGTCTCGCTGAGAGTTAAACGAGAAGATTGACATACATGAAGCTCAACCTAGGAGACACTTAGCTTAGCTTAGCTTAGCATAAAGACTGAAAACAGAGGGAAATAGCTCATATGTTTGTTACATTTGTATTTGAGAAAGCAAATAAAATTTGCAGGTGTATGGGCACATAACTTTTTAGACGCCAAACTACCTTATAAGCACTGGAAAACTCACACAACTGCACACTATTATCTTGCACACAAACACGTTACATCTGACTGCAGCAGATCAGCTTTCCATGTTCGTACACACACAAACGCCCATGCAGCCATGATGAATGATACAGGACCAGTTCATTCTAGTGGTTTGCTGCACCACTGGACTCACAACATCAATCTCTGAGACCAGCCTGTACCCCCTCTCCCAAGATAACAGCAAATCACACACTAATCGAAGTATTCAGAGTATAAAATGCGAGAATAAAACCTTTACTCACTTGTGCTAGGAAGACAACACCCTCTTCCACAGCCATGTTCACTTTCCCTCACTCTTTCTTCCTCTCCTCTGTATGTAGAGGAGTGAAACTTGAGCTCAGAGTGGCCGAGCACCCAAGCAGCCAACCAGTCATCTACTCAGTCAGTCAGTCAGTTAGCTCTGTCCTTATCCTAACCTCGTGGACATCCATCCCACTCCAGAGGAAAGAGCAAGGTGCCATTGGCTCAGGCAACAAGTCAAAAAAAAAAAAATCAAAGCACACCAACAAATGCGAGCACTGCAGGTAGCAGATACAACAGTTCCTTCCGCTGTCTGGTCGATGCCCTACACATCAGAAAGAGGGATGCTGGGAGGAAGAAATAGAAGGGAGGGGAGGATGAGGATGAAGGGTGGAGAGGCAAGGAGAGGAGAAGGGGTCTCTGTAACTCTTCAGCGGTGAGTAAACAAAGCGTCTTGCAGTCATTCACGCTGCGGAGAGGACACATAACAAATCCCCTCTGCTGCCTCGCTCTCCCGCCCTGTCCCCTCTCTATCTCTCTTTAAAAAAAAAATGTCAACAAGAGTAAATCCCCGCCGCCTCGCAGAAGCCGGCCCCTGCCCCAGAAAGCACCTTCGAGCGGGGAGGGTGCAGGAGGAGCACCCTGACTTACCATAATAGCTGAGGCTTCTCCCTCCCTCTCTGCCTCCTTCCTTTTCTTCCTCACCTTCATTTACTCTGAAGGGGGGTGGTGGCGGCAGTGTTGGCAGTGATGGTGGGGGGTGTCAGTGTGATCTTGATATCCAAGGTTGGGGAGGCGAGCAGGGAGAGGGGCCTAACCGAAAATAGCAGCTGAAACAAATACTTTAGCTAAAATGACTGGACTGTGATATGTAACCCCCCCTCCTCATCCCCCTTGTTATCCCACCCACTATCCCACTCTCCCTCCCACTCATTCTCTCTGGTTCACTCTCCCTTCCTCCCTCAGTCTCTACCAGCAGCTCTTTATTGTCATCCTGCTTATCAGCTTTTTTCCCCCCCTAACAAAGACCAGCGTGACTGTGTGGGGTGTGAGAGTAAGTCCAGCCTCGGCTTGCTCTACCTGGTTGCATGAAATCAACCAGCGGGATCTCAAAGCATGGCAGCTAACGGTAGTGTGTCTACTAGGGGGGGTTACGAATCCAATAACAGCAGAATAACAATAACACCAGATGCTATTTTGGGGCAAGTGTATGGTAAGGGGGGGGGCCCACCCCTAACAGTCAATGGGGACACTTTAACAGAGGATTAGGGGCTTTTCCTTTGGTATTAGGGACACCCTCTGTCCTCCTACCTCTCACCCCTCGGCAAACACGCCCCACTGCAGTCAGCTGAGTGGGAGCTGGGGAGGAGAAGCCCACCCCCACTGATTTCTCCTCAAATCCTGCTCATAGCTGAGCCCCAGCACAGCAAGGCAGCAGCCAAGTGTACTTGCTGCTCTCCTGGAGAATGCACATGGATCTGATCACTATCTGTGATCTAAGATAGCTCAGGTTAAGCGTAACATGAAGCGTAACTACCGCGTCCATGTTATATGTTTGATCTTGGGTTATTACACCTGTGGGTGGATCTGATTATCTTATCTTAGAAAACCACCCACAGCAGCATAGTGTTCTCAGACTGTTTTACCTTTAGGGAAGCTAAACTGTTTTCCACAATAGATCAACGTCTATCACAATTAGACCATTGGTTCCCACCCTGGGGATTAGGACCACCCAAAGAAGTCACAAAATCAATGGCCATGAGATGAGTAATTTGGCAGAAAAGAATAAAAAGTTTTCCCTAACTGATAGAGAAATTGTTTAAATCAAACCATCTGAGAACGGGAACTGCCCATTGGTTCGACATCCCATTGTTCCAACCATATTAAACCCATTTTTACGAAGTCCGTTCCGAAATCATCATGATGCCCTGTGGTTAAGGTCTGGTTAGATTAAGGCACAAAAACCACTTGGTTAGGGTCAGGAAAAGATCATGGTGTGGGTTAAAATGAAAAAGAAAGTGACAAACACATAAGCTGTGAGCCTGCTCCGCCTCAAGCCTTTCCCAGTTGACCCAGAGTCAGTCGCGGCGCACCATACGCCCGCCGCGAGCCATTCAGCACCGCGGACAGTCAGACTAATGGGATGTCGAACCAATGGGCTGTCGGACCAATGACATGGACCCCTGAGAACTCATAGATGAAAGGAATAGTTTGACATTTAGCAAAATACATTACTCCCTTTGTTGCCAAGAGTTAGATGAGAAGATTGATATCATACAAGACTGACATCCGTACAAAAACTATAAAAATAAAGTTGCCTGGCAACCCGTAAAATCTTCCATCAATGACTGCACCTGGCCAAGAAATTGTCCTGCGTATAACTACCCAGAAAACCTGAGGTCTCATTTACAGACATTGCGTACGCACAAAACAAAGAAGCAGAACAAAGAAGAAAGAGGCGTACGCTACTTCCCTCGGAATAGTTGGGATCTATAAAAACAGATTTGATGGGAGAAACTTTGACCCATGCTTACACACATTTTGGAGATTTTGTACGTACGTACATTTTTAGTGTGGAACCTAAGCACTGTTTTATAAATGAGACCCCTGCTAGACTTCAGTTTTGACATGGATTACAATCTCGGGACCCATCGGCTATTGGTCTGATGAGGATATAACCTCGGCAGGCAACAGCCAGTATTTCAGGGGTTTTGGTGCAGCCACAAATATCCGGGCCAAGACTTCCTCTTCTGTGTGCTGGTCATTTCAGCTGTCTTTAGAAACAGATATCTGCATACAGCAAATGCAGTTTAAAAAAGCCAATAAAAAACTAAGAGATAGTAGCTGATGGGTACAAGGATTGGACGCATTGTATACCTGAGTCTTAGGGTACATTCACACAAGGATAGTCCGGGGGACTCGGTTTGATTGGGCGGGGGATGCCAAAAAATTTCACACCTTCATTTTGGGCTGGTATTGCCGGAAATGACCACTGACCAGGAAGAAAAAAGCACGAGGAAGAAGAAAACCTGGCTCATCATTTGACCAGGACCGAAACAGGAATCCATCCCCTTCAGCCGGCTTGGTCACCGCAAAAACAATGGAGCAACAACAAATTTCTGCAGTCTTGGGGTAAGCGCCTGCATGTCTGCCCACCAGACGTTTTCCAACTTTTTCTTTTTTATCTGTGCCTCTCCCAGTTTGCGCTGTTTTTTCTACCCAAAATGCACTGTGTTCTACGTCACCTCCTCTCTTTGGTTCACTTCCTCTCTTTGGTTCACTTATAGCGGGAATTCAAAGGGACTATCCAGCGAACCAAAAGGGTTCACTTGCGAGTGAACCGAGACCCCCAGTTTTCAAGCAGACCAGGGTTCGCTCATTTGGTCCTCACCAGATTTTGAATGAACTCCAAACGAACCGAACCATCCGTGGAAGTGGACCAGGGTTTGTTTAAAGCAGACCAAATAGTGACTAGTGTGAATGCGTCCTTAAACATGATACTACTCAGACCACAAACAGAAACTGGAACACTTCTCGTGTCAGAACTTGTCCTGTTGCATGCAGATTTTGCATAAACATGCAGATACATATTTATAGAGATGATGAAATGAGATAAAACACATAGTGAGCTTTAGTGGTGCTGGTAGGTGGATTTACAGAGTCAGGCAGACTGTTTTCCCCTGTTTCCAGTCTTTATGCTAAGCTAAGCTAACAAACTGCTGACTGTAGCTTTTATCTAAGTCAAAGCAAATAGATTAGATCTTGCCTTATAAGCATAGGGAATAAATGATGAGTAATATGTGGTTATGGATGGTTAGACTAAACTAAAACACTCAAGAAAAGATCATGATCATGTCTAAAAAAAAAAAAAAAGCTGACCACTGGTCTGTGTCTGGATGCAAACTTTGGCCACTGGCACAAACGTCAGACCCATAAAATTCGAAAATTGGTCAATAAAAGCATAATTTGAGCGTACTCAGCTAAACAGAATTGATGGCTATCAGTGGAAAAGCTGCTCTCAACAGCTGTGGGCATTAACTTCCAGCATGGAAAATCCCTGGGACACACCGCTATGTGGTCACTCTTTCCCTCCGCCTGCAGTATTTTGATAATAAATGATAAACACAGTTCATCAGTATCACACCCATATACTGTACATGTTATATATAGCTGTTGTTCTGGTAGTGTTGCCTGTAACATCATACACACAGACGTACGGCACAGTCAGTCACATGCAGTCATCCCTCCCTCAGCCACTGCTTTCACATTCTGTCCCTACTCCAGAGGAATGGCACCACTGCATCATGGGTACTTTCCTGTGCTATCAACTTTCAGACGAGAGATAAAGAGCGTCAGAGACAGTCAGTGAGGGTCAGAGACAATCAGAAGGAGAGGCAGAGAGTGGTGTACGTGAGAGCTGACACAGGAGTGACAGATGCTCTGGACCAGAAGAGTTGAACATGTGATTGGTGGATCACAGACCCTTTCACACTTACACTGCAGCGAGCAGCCCTCCTTGGAAACGACAGGGTTACCATGGCTACAGGGGGAGGTTACAGCAAAAGAGGAAGGGAGTAAAGCCTACTTATGGAAAATTATCTCTTTTGACTGACACAGTTGTGCTCGCACACACTCAGCACCTCAGTCATTCTTATGTTAGCGTCTGCCAACAATCACACACTTGCATCATCAGAGAGATATTTTACTGGTGTTATTTTACATCGTATTTATGCATTTGCACAGTTGTGTATTAGAGCACTGAAATCACATTATTAGCAAGAAGTAAAAAAAAAAAAAAAAAAAAAAAAAGACAGAGGTCATTGTGAGTAAAACCCTTAAGCACATATCTGTGTATATATGTATGCAGATAAATCTGTTCTTCAATGTTTGCCATGTAACTATTCAACTTTCTGTTTCTCACAGAAGACTAAAGTTGTTTTTTGTAGTTTGTTTTTTCCTTTTTTCCTTCATTTTTTTCCATTTTATTTTATTTTTTATTTTATTGTTATTATTTTACACAACATAAACTAGCACAGTTCATTAATTATCTAAATCTCTATCTGATTATCTATCTATTATCTATCTGATCTGAAGATAGATGTCCTGCAAAATGTATATAATGTACATAATGTACAATAAAGACAATAACAGGTAACCAAAGTCACTTTTTTTCTTCTTTTTCTTATTATTTTTCTCTTTTTTCCCCCTTTTTTATTGATTTATTATTTAAAATCTGATCTGAAGCTGGATGTACTACTTGTAATATGTCCTGAAAAAACGATTAATGGTGGTCAAGGTCACCTTTGAATTTTGTTTTTGTTTCCATCTTTTCTTATTTTCCTTTTTTCCAGTTTCTTTTCTTTTTTTATTTTCTTTTTTTATCAAGACAAATAGCATACACAATATATAGCAACATAATTTATTAATTTTTTAAAATCTGATCTGAAGGTAGACATGCTACCTCTTAAATGTCCTGGAAAATGTATATAATGTACAAAATGCACATTAAAGACAATAACAGGTAACCAAAGTCACCTTTTTTCTTCTTTTTCTTATTATATTTATTATTAAAAATCTGATCTGAAGCTGGACATACTACTTGTTTTAAGTCCTGTGTACAAAATGTACAATAAATACAATCAAGACAATAAGAAGTGGCCATAGTTGTATTTTTATTTTGTTTTTCTTTCTTTCTTTTATTATCTTCCTTTATTCTTTATTTTTTTCAGTTTATTTTATTTGAGCAACAAATAACATACACAACATATAGCAACACAGTTTATTAATTATTTAAAATCAGAACTGAAGCTAGATGTGCTACTTGTTATATATCCTGGAAAATGTATATAATGTACATAATGTACAATAAAGACAATAAAAGGTAACCACTTTTTTTAACTTCTTTTTGTTATTATTTTTCTCTTTTTTTCTTTTCTTTGTGGATTAATTATTTAAAATCAGAACTGAAGCTTTTTATCTGTTTGGAAACTCAATAAATTAGTCATCATACAATATTAATACAGACCATTTCTGGAAATTCAATTGAGAAGCCATTTACAGATAAAACTGCCAGATGGGAATTAGGAACAGGCGATACTGACAGTAATCATTATTGGTGACTATCGCTAATCAAATAAGTAGAATCATTTACTCATTCATTTAATAACGCTAAAACACACTACAACCATGAAAACCTGGCAGAAAGACAACATATATTCTTATATCAAAATATGAAAATCCAAGACAATATTTGCTCTTATACTGCAATGTATACATCTATTTTCCACCAAGAGCTTCTCAGTACTGACTATTTTTAAGTATGATCAATGTACTCAAATTATACTGCAGAGTACCACATTAAAAACACTGTAATATTTCTTGGAAGTCGTGCTTTGTTCCAGAACTGTATTATGCTGACGACATCCAGCCCTAAAAAATCAGATATGCTTATATATTCAAAGGGAATAGAGATAGCTCTGGGCAAATCCCATCGTCTCCCGGCTGGCTTTCCTCTCCTGGAATCACAAACACACTCAGCCATCTCAGAGGAGCCGTAAAATATCACACGAGCCCCCGTACTGGGGAGTATCCTCAATATTTGTCGGGGAAACATACAACACAGCAGATATTTACTGCTCCTGCTGCACGGAGCTCGCTCAAGGGCACAGCTCCCCTCTGTCACCTGGGACATGAAACCGGTGGGGGAGGGAGGGGAGATGGAGAGGAAGTGAGGGAGGGAGGGAAGGAGCGGAGAAGGCAGAGAGGAAGGGTAGAAGGGAGAGAAAGAGGATGAGAGGAGGGAGGGGTCTTGAGGAGGAAAATAGGTGAACCATTCAACTAGAGCAGCTAGTGGATCATTTAACACAACCTCCTAGTTTTAGTATGTAAAGATTCATTATTAAGTTATTACTTTATTGGAAAATTCCCACAAATATCTATTAATAAATCCTGCAATTCTGTTTTTGTGCTTGTTCCCAGGCATGCTGAGGTGACATACATCTGTAAAATATTAATAATTTACAACCTTATTATCATATGTAGTCCCACAGTTCTCCCACTGCTGCACACACACACACAGCCTCCTGTCTCTCTACTGTCTGGGACCGGGAACAATAACGCTGACACTGACGTGGGGAGAACTTGAATGTCGCATTGGATTTCATCCAACTGACTCGTCAGCTGTACCAGTGAAATCTACACACTAGTGCACCGCGCGCAATCAATAGCTGTCCCGCCAAGAAGTCACCCTAAAACGGTCTCCAGGAGAGCAGAGGTGAGAGGGTGGAATGCATACAGAGGAGGGGCTGAGAGGAGAGACTGTAAAAGAAGGGCAAAAAAGTCCCTCATGTCAGAAACAGAAAAGAGAGGAAGACACATAGATGGCGACAGAGGCATGGAGTTAGAACACAGAGGGACAGGGCTCAGGGCCAAGAAGTGACAAGGGACCAAAGAAAACTAAACAACATACCAGAGTTTAGTTAAATCTGGCACAAAGTCACAGATGTCAAACTCCTCCTCCCTCTTCCTCCTCCTCCTCCTCCTCCTCCTCCTCCTCCTCCTCTCAACCTCTGCTCTTTCTCCTCTAGCCTCCGTTTGACCCGCAGCCGACTCTGTTCAACAGTCAAACACTGGACTCTGGTGGACAGTCTCCTGCATGACAACTGTGTGAAGCATCACAGGTATCTCTCTGACATTTTATTCAAGTGCCTAAATCTTGTTTTAGCATGACAAAAATTAAAAACAGAACTTTTGAAAAGGCTTGTATATGTTTTTGCATGCTTAGATCTGAGGGAAGTGTAGATCTTTAAGGTTAACTTGGACTTTATGCTATATTTTTAGGTTCAAATTTGACTTCATGCTCATTTGATGCAAGTCTCTTTATCCTTTTATCTTTTATTTGCCATTTTGTAAGTCTGAATGTTTGTCTAAATCAATGGTTCCCAACTGGTGGGTCTCTGGTCCATTCTGAATGGACAGCAAGTGACTCACAAACCTGTCACGTTTGTATAAAACACACTTTATTTTGAAGTACGGTGAATTTCCGGCACAGAGCTTTTATTTCTAAGTGCAGTTTCCTGCTGTAGAGTTAGAGTCTAACAGACATCTACTTCACAGAGACAGCAAACTAACTCAACAACATGGGCAAACACAAGTATGACACTGAAATATTAAACTGTGTGGACCTTGAACTAATGATTAAGGAGAAATCTGGACCCTGTGGCTGGACCAGTTGGGAACCACTGGTCTAAATATTATTCCTTTTATTGGCCTGTGTATGAAAGAGACTGAACTGCTCTCATTGGAGATGCCGTAATAAATAAAAGATAAATGAAAAAGATGCATTCCCATTATATTATACTTATTGTGATCATTAAACCTGCAGTAACTGTTTTTTTGGCCACTTGAGGTCAGCAGAAACAAGCTGTGAACACATCACTGACATATTATCATATTTAAGTTGATAGGGCAATCTTAGCAATCAGTTGCCTATTTACATTTCAGCAGATACAGAAAACATTATCATTCATTTGTAGTCACATTTCTGTCCACCTGATGAATGTAAGCCCAAAACTCACTCTCCAAGAGCTGTTATTTTGGTCTCTATAAAAACAGAAATATCTGTCTCTTTAGCCGTTAAATGCTCCACTGTCTTCCCCAGCTGTGTCTGTTTGTCACTTGGTGTTGAGCAAGTAGTGCACAGTGGAGTTTTAAAGCTTTTTCTCCCCCAAAAAAAAGCTGGCTGCTGTGGCAGAAAAGAACACCATGTGAGTGGTGAATGGAGACAGTCAAATTGTGGGCTGTAAAACCAAAACACTGAGCTGAAAGACGCTAAAAGGCACAGTACATCTGAGAGGAGCTGCAGAGTCGGTATATTATTAAACACAGTCATTCAAACCATTGCTGTTATGATCACTTCATGAATGAATGAGTTCCCATGCACTCAGTCTAGAACTTAACAGTTTAAACATGTCTTTTACCAAACAGACCTCCAGGTTACACCTAGCCTTTGTCTCATTTCAATAATCCACAGTTCACATTGCTGAGAAGTGAAGCCATCTCAAGGTAATGACTCAGAGGAAGTCAATAAACCGTCTTAAAACACCTTTGTGTCAAAAAAAAAAAAAAATCTCTACAGAGACATTTTCTTATGAGTGACTTTCCACTCTTTGTGATACAGTAATGGGACATAAAAATGCAAATGACTAACCAGTAGATGGACTGAAATGACTATTCCCAATAATAAGAGTCAATCTTGTGTGAACAGCAGGTAGTATAAACGAGTGGCGGGAGCTGAAATTGAGATGAGTTGTACTGTAAGTGTGTGTGTGGCTACACAGAGGAGAGGGAGACAGGTACCTGTGACACATACATTTATGAATTTCAATAAGTGTGTGGGAAAGATGTGACAGAGAAACAGGTCAGTCCATCAGAAAATAGGAAACAGGCTTATGGTAGAAACAATGATATCACCAAGAATTCTAACTGCAAACCTCCGTCACGACTGTGGTCCCCTGCTTCCCCCTCTTCCGCGTTAATGGAGGCATGTCCGCTCAAAATACTACAGAATGACAGCCCAGTGGCGAGAAGGATATCTTGCCACTGTACGTTTATGAAAACCACAAATACGTGAAGATTTGTACGTTTTATATGTATCCTATCAACATTTCTAAAGTGATGTAGCGTATGAGAGGACGTTGTCATCAGGAGGTGTATGGAATGGTGCAGACAATTGTTCGAGACCAGCAAACAACAAACCTGGTTGCTTTTTAGCAAGTCAACGCTGTGTTTCCATCTGCTTTTTAGCAACCAAATATGGGTGTTCTTTAGGGAACTGTCACTGTTTCTTGGTGTCAAAAAATCTGTTGTTTCTTACCAAGACATCGCTGATTCTTTAGCCGTGATTGTGGTACCAAAACCAGGTTTTATAAGCCAAAAAATGATCTTTTCCCCAGATAACCAAGTGTGTTCTATTTGCCGAAACCCAACCACAAGTTAACCACAGCACTGTTGAAATACAAAATCTCAGTGTGTCTGCTACTTAGCAAACGTACAAATGCAAACCCCCAGAAATAAAAGAACGGGTCAAATATGTTACAAAATCTGCCGAATCCATGCTGACTAGGATGACTAACTGTGCTCAAGGACCAATCTGGAGGGATTTTTGGAATTATTTTGCAGTCATTTTTTAACAGTCACATACCAACCTAAAAACCAAAAATCAATAAAAATTTGAATTATAAGAAAATAATGCACAAATATAACATATACATGATTTGCAGAATCATACAATGCCAACATTTTTTTTTAGCAACCTGGCTGCAAATGAAGTCTCTCTGACTCATCATTACAGCAGCATGCTTCCCTAGTTGCACACATGGATTGATGCTGTAATTTAGACTCAATGGCAAATTGGACTGCTATCAGATACACACATACTTTACACACACAGATACATGGCACAGGCACACAAAAAGAACACAGATCAATTCTTTCTTCTCTCTTCTGTTTCTCAAGGTGCTGTATGAACTTGAGCAGGCTGACATACGACATGATCAGTCTAATAAAACAATTGACTTTTTCCTAAATTTGTCAGTTTATAAGGGGACTGTGTCGATTTGAGCTGTAGGGTATCTGTTACAAGGACGTTAGATTTGCCACTGATCCAGACAAGGAAGAAGAACAAGAAGATGCAGCCTGCCCCAAGAAAGTACTTATTTTCGTCCACTTGCTACCTGAAACTCTGTTCTGTGCTGCTCTGGTAATGTAGCAGAGAAGAAAAATGTCTCTCTAAGTCTCTTTGAAAACAGTTTGCCAAGGTGCATGATTAAACCACTTGATCAACTGTAGACGTCCATTGCTCAGCTCAATTTGTTTAAATTAATTTCTGGTTGAAAAAAGTGTTAGCGATGGCAGGAAAGATGTGAAAAGGCTTTAAGAATTGCCTTCTTTCCTTTGAGGTCCTTCTGCCTCTCTCCATCAAATCTTTACCAACCTCCCTGTCTCTTCTCTCTCCCATCCGTCTCACCCTACTGCACGCATTTCGTTTCGGTCAGCGTGTCCCATTTGTCCAAGTTCCTCCCCTTTGTCTTTCGGACACCTTTTCCCTTTTCCCACATTGCACAGCTATGACCATTCAATACCTCCAAATTACATGTGTTCCCCATCCAGGTCTCCTCTGAGCCAAAATGTCAGACTTTTCACATGGGTCTGCATGTGTGTAACAGACAGGGAAAAACGCGTAACTCTGCCTTCTACGCGTCCTATCTGTTCCACTGTGTTAGCACCACAGCTGGGCTACAGTGAGTGAAAGTGCTTTGGACAGAGCGAGAGACTGAATGTCCATCTGGCTCCCAAATTCGACAGGGCATGGTTAAATTGAAGTAAAGATGACTTTCAGACTTTAATGACTTTTGAAGGTGTCTTGTTTTGCCAGTTTGCCTGTCCATTTCCCTTTCCAATGCCCTGTTGGTTGGCAATTTCTGTCAGATTGACAGCACTGTATCTACAGTAGGTGTGTGAGTTTGTGAGTGTGTACAGTGTGTGAGTGTGTGAGTGAATGGTGATAATTATCTCCCTGCTGAGACCCCTACAGCAGACAGAGAGGCTCTTCTCCAGACTTTATGGAAAGGAAAAAGCCAAGTCTAAAAGCTTCTTGTCCACATTATCACTTCTTACAAAAAAAACTTTGTGTCCAGTGAGAAGAAAAAAGATTCTGTATTCTTGTTTGCATCCAACTAATGTCAGTCTTACACCATACAAGTTTTCAAGCGATTCGCTGTCACAGACAAATTTCAAATTCATTCACTTTCTGTAACCGCTTATCCTGTTAGGGCGTTGGGCCTCAGGGCGATGGGGTGAGAGGCGGGGTACACCCTGGACAGGTCACCAGACTATCACAGGGCTGACACATAGAGACAGACAACCATTCACACTCACATTCACACCTACGGACAATTTAGAGTCACCAATTAACCTGCATGTCTTTGGACTGTGGGAGGAAGCTGGAGTACCCGGAGAAAACCCACGCTAGCATGGGGGGAACATGCAAACTCTGCACAGAAGGACTCCCCCACCTTGGGTTCAAACCAGGAACCCTCTTGCTGTGAGGTGACAATGCTAACCACTGCACCACTGTGCCGCCAGTTTCAAATGTTGGAATATAATCGTGAGAGTCTGACCTCAGTTGGTGCATGCTTGCGACTAATCTCGACCGTTTAGTGTAAGGTGGTCATAAAACTCCATCTGAGCTGTCTTAGATCAGTCTTTTTCTTGTCTTTACACATGTTTAATATCATAGATCATAATAGATCCTGCTCTCTCCAGCACCAAACAAAAAGCAGCAAACCAGGTAGACAGTTAACATGGAGGGGACTCTAGAGGTGCAAGAACGTAAACAAGTCTCAAACAAGAGTTCATTTTTAATTTGGTGCATATCTGATCCACCAACCAGCACTTATTTTAGTCAGAAATCATAAATTTTGAAACTGTTGGCCTCTAATTCCCACAGTCTCCTCCTGCTTAAATAGTGCAGGTAATCAACAGAGGCTGGTAGCAGGTTGAGTTTCTTGTGTTTCTAGAGTTTTTGCGGACACATAAGGAGTTGTTAATATGTCATATTTCTAAAAGGGAGTTTGTTGTAATGTTTTCCACCAGGAGCAGGAAGGGAAATAATCTCAAAAGAAATCTAGTTGTAGTCTTGCAAATATCAATCCACCAAGATCCCCCGTCTTTGCAAAATCTTATTGTGTGTGACTCACATTGTCTTTAGATGGCAGAGGGTGCCACACTTCAGTCTTTTAAAAGCATTTTCAAAGTCTTCTCAAAGTCTTCTAGTGTATGGCAGGCACTAAACGTCTTAAGTTTTTAAAACTTTAAAATGGAAACAAGGGAAACTATAAAAACAGTGAAAGCGTTTAATGCGGTGCACACTTGCTCATGATGCTTTTAAACCGAGAGAACCAGACAAAGCAGTTGCAGAAACTCCCCTGATAAATTATTAAAGCCGTGCAGTTTGACAGATAAACACATGCCTCTCTGCCAGTCAAAAACTATGTTGTAATCTTCCAACTAGAAATTCCCACAGCAAAGAGCCGGAGAACAAAACCAGGCAGTCATCGTCGAATAAAGTCTGTCAGTGAAAACAAAACAAAATCTGTCGTAAATGTTATTTTCTGTAGTTTCCACCATAACATTTTGATAGCTCATAAAGCTATCTATAAAACAGAAAACAGAGGTCTGTTATTTTGGCCTGTTGGGCGGCGCTGAATGAAGCGAAGAGTGTTGTAACTGTTTTCGCCTGATCTTTGGCAGCCAGAGAGCACCAGACGAGAGCAGACCACGAGCCATCTGTCCGCCCTGAACCCCCCCCCCCCCCCTCCGTCTCCACACAGCACGCACACACACACACACACACACACACACACACACACACGGGCAGATACAAACGTGCACACAAGGACCTATACTAAACACGCACACGGATGGCTCAGTAAACACGTTAAAATTAGGGGACAATATTCTAATCCGCCATGATCACCCTTTGACACCAGGCCAACGGGACCAAATGCTCCATCCACAGAGGAGGAGAGGAAGATGAAAGAAGCATTGTGAAGAAGTACGACAGTGAAAGGGGATTTACATTCACCAGTACAACTGCTGATCTTTCGTTTATACTAAATCTGTGTACCCTCCTCCACAAACACAAAGGTTATTACACATTACAGCTTCCCATACTGGAGTAATGGTCTCTCAGATCCTGGCGTTTCTGCTTGGCAAACAGAAGGCTATTAGGTGCTGAAACAGCCAGCTGCCCCTCAGGCAGCACAAAGTAATAGGCTGTTGAATGGGGGAGGCCCAGATCCATAATAGCAACACTCCCCAAACGAAGCAGCGAGACAGGCAATTGTGGGTGTGGAGAGTAAAGAAATTCACCTGCGTTTTGTTGCTTTGAAATGGGCAATATCCCCAAAGACAAACCACTCCAGCTGCAGCATTTCTTTAACAGCAATTTGGGAATATATTTCAGACTTTTAAAGGTCACACATTATGCTAATATTTAGGTTCATACTTGTATTTTGGGTTTGTACTAAAACATGTTTACATGCTTTAATGCTCAAAAAGCACTTTATTTTTACTACCTGAATATAACTGTAGCCACTCTGTCTGAAATACTCAGTTTTAGCATATAAAAGCCCAGACGCTCTGATTGGTCAGTGTTTCCAGGTCTTCTACATCTGCACTTTCGGCATCCCTGCACCCTCAATGCATCCAGGAAGTGACTATAATGGCACTGTAGCACCATTTTCTCCTTTGTAGCATTGCTGGGCAGCAGCTTGGGTCTACATTTACATTTACAACTGATAGGAAATACAAAGGGACCTGTTTAGGATGTTTATGTTTTGAGTTTAAAACCGACCAAATCACCAAGACGTCATGCTAACAACAACAATCACTTCCAGGTAGCCAACTGGTAACTGATTTTAGCTGCAGAGATACGTAAAATCAGCAAGTTTGCTCATTTCTGTTGTCATTTTCAGCCTTCACTGTAACATTTAAAGACATATAATTAAACGCAGTGGCCTGACCTATCTGACATTTCTGCTGTACTGATTGTATGTACTGTGTTACTTTGCTATTGGCACAGAAGCTAAGTAATATGATGCTGAGGATGAGGGCTGAGCAAAATGTATTGTAGCCATCGAAAAAAATCAATATCGGTGTAAGTGAATGCTATCTTAAAATACTTTCTCTAACCAGCCACAGAAGACCAGCAACAATTTTTTTCTGATTTCACAGCTTCAAATCCCTGTCGAAAAAGGCTGTCCAGCAGCAAGGTAAAGTGGTGAAATTAATTTAAATATAGTGTACACTTAAACTGATATTGATTATTTTACATGGGCTCTTTTTCAGGTGGCTGAAAACTAACCAGCTGAGGCAGTGTTTGCTCAGCACTGTTTGATTTTATGTATGTGACACAAGAGTTTTCTACCTGGAAGTCATTGTAAAAACACATTGTGATTCAGTCTATAGTACAGTTGTGACATCACAACTTCACAGAAGTCCTGACAGGTTGTTTGAAGGCACAGGTTCCTAATAGAGACTGTGTGCATTTCTCTGTGGATGAAGTGTTTTGATACTTTCACAGTCTTTTTACTTCACTTATGCCTGCTTTATATTAAAAAAAAAGACATGACAATCTGACTTTAAATAATATGGGAACTTTAAGTCTGAAAACCTTCTTCAGTTTTGTTTATTCAGCTGTGTGAAAGCTGCAAAGCATCATCCATATTAGGCCTCTTAACGTAATAATGACACCACAACCAAATCACAACATCCATCCCAGAGGTCACAAGAGTTCAACCAGGTCAAGCGTGACTTGAAGAAGGACTTCAATACATTATTGGGACAGAGCTGAGGAATGGTCATTCAGTCTGTCTGCTTGGAGCAGCTCATTTGGATAAATAACACCAGCAGATGTCAGTGCAACAATCCTAGTCCCTACACTCCAGGGAGGACTGGCCCTGAAAATCATATCATGTGACTCCCTAAAATAAAAAAAAAGGAAATCAGGAAAGTAAAAAAGCTTCCTCTGTTGCCGTCTCTCTCTCTAATGCAGGCTATGCTTACAAGCGGTGTCCCTCTACAAATTGTGCTGTGTTTAGCACAGGACATGGGACACTGAAATCGATAGAGGGAATGGTACAGGATGATCCAGAATTTCTCTCTCCCTCTTCTCCTCTCTGTGATAATTTTGGCCAGCTGTCTTCCTCCAGTGGGACACTGCAATATAAATCTGATCCACTGGTATACAGTTATACCAGGGCTGCCCAATTTGGGGCCCGCGGGCCAACCGATTAGTTTTGGCCCGCGGCCCATGCTCAAATTTTCAATAATTAAATAATTATTATTTTCCCGCTGCCAGCAGTCGGAATATCTCTTTAAATATTTATTTATTGTTGCACTTCCTCTACTGACCACAAATCAGCATTGTGTTACATTGAGGGTAGGGTGGCGCTGTTTAGCTCCCGTCAGCAGTGATGAATGTATTGGAGGCCTAGGCGTGAAATGTCTGGCACTTTGGAGCATGTTCTGCTCTGTATGGTTAATGTTTCAGCTGAAATTAATGTAAACACAGTTCAGTGATTTACAAGAAAAGGCTAAAAAGCTAAAGCTGTTGTTCAATTATATTCCTATTTGAAAATGATTGTTCAAGACAGTGGAGACTGTAATATATTGGTCTTGTAGGGACATGTTGTGTCCCATGTTTTTAGAGACATAGGCCTGGTACTTATTATTTTTCTGCTTTCAATAAACAGAAATGTTATTCATTTTCTAAATTACTTTGTATGACTGTTTATTTTGCATAGTTATATCATAGTCATTTAATTAAATGCACTGCAACATGAATGTTTAGTTTTGGCCCGTGACCCTCCACCCTGAATCATTTTTGGCCCTCCACTGAGAAGTATTTGGGCACCCCTGAGTTATACAGTAACCTAAACTTTTACACTGCTGATCAGGATGCAAGGCAGCTCACTAACATCAAACAACACATGGATGGGTATTTTGCAAAACAGCTTGAGCATCATGCAAGTCGACATTTGGTGGTTCCTGACCTTACACTGCACGGATACCGTACGTAGGCGTAAACACAGCAGTTTATTCAGTGGATCCAAGCTGTCTAACAGAAGTGGCTAAAGGTGCAGCTGATGGTTGTTCTGATCAGTTAGTGCTGATCAGTTTGCAAATCACAGTGCAACAAATACAACTCAAAGTATGAACTATTTCCCCACCAGTTACACCTCCACTGAAGCTGCGTGTATCCTCATCATCATCATGCCCACCTGTTCATAATCAGATCAAATGTAAGGTTACGAGCTCCACTGTAATATTGGTGAATTATACTGGACAAAAAATATAATTCAGACATAGAATATGATGTCGTTTACCAGCCCAGTAAGTGGTTAGACAGTAGCTGGTCTTTAAAGGAATAGTGCAACATTCTGGGAGATATACTTAGGGATAGTATTTATTCCCCTCTCTTGTACATAAATATAAAGCAGCTGGTTATCTTAGCTTAGCACAAACACTACAAGCAGCAGAAAACAGCTAGCCTGCCTCCGAAAAGGTGGCAAATCCATCTATTGTACCACTAAAGCCCATTAATTACTACATTATATATTGTGTTTACTCTGTACAAAAACTTAAATGTAAAAACAACATGCTGTGCTTTTATGTAGCGGTTATGTGCCTGACTATTTCTTGGCTGGGCACAGTCAACCAGTGGAGACCCAGACCACATGTACCCTAATACTTTTTCATCTTACAATAGCGTTCACACAAAAGTAATCTCCGTACAAACAAGCTAAATAATCTCTGTCCATGCTAACATGCCTGAAAATATCACATGACCATTTATGTACACTGGGCACGCAACAGGAAGCAGGTTGTCAACTCTGTAGTTGGTTGCTTAGTTATAGAAAATACTACAGAGATGGCGAAAAGTAAGACCAAAGATTTTTTGCTTAGATCACTGACAAAGTAGAACTGTTACAAAAGTATCATGAGTATAAGGTGGTCAAGGCAGGGCAAAACAGATTGGGAATCACTGCAAAGTAAATACAGTGACATATCAGAGTGGCACTGGTAGCATTATCACTGGAGGAAGCCATGGCAACGGGAAAAGAACCCATACAAAAAGGATGAAATCACAAAAGGTATGTGGGCCTAACTATAATGTTTTGACTTGACAAGCTGTGACTAATAAGACCCAATTGAGAAATGAACATGGGTGTCTGTGTTACACCAGAGCAGTGTGGAGGCTAGGTGTGAAAGTAGCAATGGTTATGGGTTTTAAAAACAAACGTATTAGTGTGGATGTAGCATTAGTATCGAACTGTTCCTTGAATAAATGACACACACAATGAGTCCAATTCCTGGGTGAGAGCTTGATGATATACTGTGGTTTGCATGTCACTGTGTAACTGTCAGTGGAGGTAAAAGGCAACCACCAGTAAATGAGTGGTGGCAGGTGGGCCCATTGTCCTGCACAGCAGACAGTTTTTTATCGTGGGTGGCAGCACTTTTACTTTAGGCCAGCGTTAGTCCTGTGGCACTAAAATCTGTGACTGACATCTTGGTGAGCCTTCCCCGCCCCCCTCTGTATGGGGGTGTGGTGGCTGACCCTCTCTGACCCCCCTGTGTCCGTCCATCCATCACACACAGCCAGAGCCGACTGGCTCATCAAGGCTGCAGCCACGTGTGCTCACACATACACACACACACCTAAAAACAACACGTGCACGTACAGGGAGCCGTCCTGGACACATATTTTGTGCAGTGCAATACACTTAGTGTACACAGCAGCCTGGGTGTGCACACACACACACACACACACACACACACACACACACACACACACAAACTCATTTTGCCTACTATGGTACATATACATGCTCCAGCAAGTAGCGTCAAGGTCGCAGCTGAGCAGAGAGACTAATGACCTATAATAAGACACAACCTTGACTGATGGGTACAGTCAGTTAGCTTGTGTATAGCGGCCAACAAAGCAGCACACACACACACACACACACACACACACACACACACTGTTCTGCTCTCTGCAGCTCAGCTCTGTGTCTGCTCTCCTCACTGAGGTGGATTCTGATCTGCCAAACTTAATTTCACCTCATCTTTTTCAGCAGCCTCGTCTTATCTCTCTCGTCTTTGTACTTAATGTTTCTGTTTTGTTCTCTTTTGTTCTCAACTCTGGCCTGAAGGGACCTGAAAAAACTTGTTATCAGGAAATGTAAATGTTTTAATGAACTCAGAAGAATTCTGATGATTTTCTGTTTATCTAAATTAAGGATATGGTTGAAGTAGGTAACACATTCCCTCCATGTTGGCTACTTTGTGGTAAAATTGCTAGTGACATGCATGTTAGGGATGTGCATGATTTGTCAACCAGTTGATTACATGTTGCTACCCTCACTAGTCCGCACCAGAGTTTGTAGTTGGTCAAACTTATAAACATTATTATTATTAATGCGATTGCACTCAAATAATGAAAATGGCATTTCAATAATCAGGCACGCTTCCAAAGATTTTTCTTCCTGTTTTAAAAAAATGTTATTTGTTAACTTTTATTCAGCGAGTTGTTGCATTGTGGAATAACTTGCAATATTCGTAATGCAAGGTGCCAAGTGCGTCACATTTCAGCAGCACTGAATATATGATTTGGTTATTAAAAATGTAATAAATGATTTCAAATGGCTTTTAATGCATGCAATATGTTTTCAAACAATGTATGCAGTAACTGCTGGTATGTAAGTGATGGCCCTTTTCCTTGTGTTTATATGGTTGTGGCATTAACAGAGATGTTTATTCATGTAATTAATAGACTGAAAGCGAGGCGAGAGAGTCTGTGGAGCATAGCAAATACACCACTTACATACAGGGGATGTACAAACGATACTAATGCTAAGCGTTCTAACATTAGTAGCGTAACGTAACAGTTTGATGTGAGGTGGTTGGGTCACTCTTGCTGAGGGTGCACAGCAGGATGGCGAATATTTGAACATCTAAATATGTAAGTGATAATTGCGAGCGTAAACGTGTAAACAGTTAACTGTATAACCACTGTAATTGTATTTTCAGTAACACATGAATTAACTTAACTTGTAAACCTTACAGTAGTAACGTAGTTTTTATATAGTCAGGGAGGGGTTATGTTAAGGATGACTCCAGAGGCTAATCGAGACATATTTTCAGACCCACCCAAAAATCCTGGACACAGAAACGCTGAAAAACTGTTAAACTCCAAATCTCTCACATGTTTTCAACAATTATTTTCTATCATGTTTAATGCGTTTAAACAGAAATCACTGATTTGGCTTTACCCAAAATTAAACTCAAAAGATTAAATTTTGCTCAGTTTTGACTCTTTGAGTGTTTATTTTCTTTGTTTTTGCTTTTAGACTAGTTGATTAGTCTAAATTAAAACCTTCATTTTAATGTCAGGGAAATTAGTTGAGGGATATCCCTAATGGATTTATGTTCCCTCTCTACAGGAAAGAGAGACAACATTTTAATAGCAATAAAACTGCAGATATCTTAACCACATTAGAAGTGGTACGTGTTCCACTTTGATGTTGAAGCGGCGTCGGCAACAACTGACGTGATCAAGTCACGTTTGTTTAGTCTTTACCCCCACATGAGTGTCTCTTACATGTCACATTAACATGTGATCTACACACAAAAGCCCATTTAGAAAGGTAAAGGTACAATGATTCAAGGGCAGACAAATGCATTTAGAAAACACACACACACACACACACACACTGTATAATTACACACACAATATACACATAATCATACAAACACACACATCTCTACCCCTCACCCATTCAATCAGCCATTTGCACTACAGACGTTTACTACAGCAGCTGTAAAATGGCCTGTGCGTCATGGTGACATTTAATTAAAACTGTTGAATCTCAATTCCGCCAACACATCATCATGTGACATGAGAGACTTGACTGTCACAAAACAGACTCTTCAACAAGAGCTAAAGTCCTTTAAATCCTTTCTGAATCAATACATTTAATCACAGAGATCATTATTCCTAAAGGTGACGACTTAAATGACACAGAAGTCATGCTGACCCTGTGAGACGAATAACAAGCGCAGCTTTTTTTTCTGTTGTTGTCTACTCTGTGTCATTTCTGCTTAGTTCCAACATTTCTTCTAATTGGTCACTTCAGCAACTCGTGTGTGCGTCCACGTTTGTTTTTTTCCAAATGGTTGGAGAGGCGATTTGGCTGTCAGGACGGGGAAGGTCCCAGAAAAGTAAAAGTGCATTGTGGGTGTCAAGATGGCTGACACACAGCTGACAGCATCCCAGTCAGCAACACACGCACATACACACAAATACACCTGCACGCGCACACACACACATCTACAGGGTGACAGAAACCTAGTCAGCAGCAGCACTAACAACAACCTGACTCATATTGCTGCGTCTCGGTGCATCAGATCAAGCCTCCATGCTGACAGATAGCAAAGTGTGCGATTAGACAGAACTTCACAGACAGAGAGGACGATGGAGTGTCGACTTTTAATAATGTAGTATGTCATTTTCTACTGTAACCAGCGGGACTGAATCGTACAAATACAGCATTGAAACTAAAGATAACTTTTTAATAGGATTAATCTGTCATTTATGTTTTCCTGTAACTTGTAGAGCCCACAGTGACGTGTTTGACCAACCAACTGGAAATGCACTGCTCCAACTTCTTATCTCACAATATTCAGATACTTAAAAGGTGCAATGTGAAGTATACAGCTGTTTAAAACATTCCAACAATGAACCAACATTATTAACAGAACTTAAAGAAGCAACACAACACACGAAATCAAGAGGAAGAATAAGAAGCAGATCTGCCGATGGACAGGTGCCCTGAGCAGTTTGCCGTGAGTCACTGTAGTCTGCCCTCAGTCCAACAAGGGATGACAAACAAGTATAGCTGCCTCGAGGCCTGGTCAAGAGTCAGGTGATTGGATATATCCGATATCAGTGATTAGCTGAGTGCATTGCTGGTTGGATTTTTGGGCGATTTTGTCATTTAAATCTGCAAATACACTGGTCCACCTCCAAGGAATGAGTGAGAGCCACAGTTCAGCGGGGAGCAGGAGACAGCAGGGAGAAACAGCATGTTGAGCCAGCATATTTTCACATCTAACTCAATAATTCCACCAAAATTTCAACCAAGCCAGCGTAGGTGATTTTTGGAACTGACCAAGATGATTTTATTGAGTTTTATTTTGTCTCTCTTGAGTTTGAGGGAATGAAATGTGTTGAAAGAAGGTGTACGGTTGTATTTTTATGTTCAATAAGGAAAATGTGTATAAGAATATTTCTTTTCTTGACATTTTGTGAGTTTATTTATTTATTTTTTGACTAAAAAAGCCAAAAGAGTTTGCATTAGTTGGCTTGGAGATGAAATTCTGCTCCCATTAGTTTGGAGCCCATGGCCAGGCATTACACACTGCACCTTTAAAGTCAGGGTATCCACAGGTACTGAATAATGCAATGCAATCCACCTACTTTCTATTCTCCACATTAAAAACCTGTAGAACAGCTGCCTCACTGTGTGGAACTCACTGAAACAAAATAAGACAATATAATGCACCAGGAATAACTGCAGCATTAAAACCTAAAACAACTGAATGAAAGTAACTAAGTGTAACAGCGATCATGACAATGAAATTAAAAAAAAACTGTATTAAAGTAACACCTAATCTGCAATCTGGTAAGGCTAGTATCTTGTCCAAAACCCAAATATATACAATATATAAAAATAGAAAACAGAGTAAATCCTCACATTTGAGAAGCTGGAACCAGCACAATCCTTCATACTTCTGCTTCATGAATGACAACATTTCAATCAATTTTCATGATCATACCAGCATGATGATCCATCCATCCATCCATCCATCCATTTTCAACCACTTATCCAAGGCTGGGTCGCGGGAGCAACAGGCTGAGCAAAGTATTCCAGACGTCCCTCTCCCCAGCAACCCTTTCCAGCTCCTCCTGGGGGACCCCAAGGTGTTCCCAGGCCAGATGAGATATGTAATCTCTCCAGCATGTTGTGGGACTGCCCCGGGGCCTCCTACCGGTTGGACGTTCCTAGAACACCTCCTATGGGAAGCACCCAGGAGGCATCCTGATCAGATGCCTGAACCACCTCAACTGACCCCTTTCAATGTGAAGGAGCAGCGGCTCGACTCTGAGTTCCCTCCAGATGTCTGAGCTCCTCACCCTATCTCTAAGGCTGAGCCCAGCCACCCCACGGAGGAAACTCATTTTGGCTGCTTGCATCCGCAATCTCATTCTTTCAGTCAATACCCAGAGCTCGTGACCATAGGTGAGGGTTGGGACATAGATGGACCAGTGAATCGAAAGCTTTGCCTTCCGGCTCAGCTCTCTCTTCGCCATGATGGTCTGGCACAGCACCCACATCATTGTATAAGCTGCACCAAACTGCCGATCCATCTCACGCTTTATTCTACCCTCAGTCCTGAACAAGACCCCAAGATACTTGAACTCCCCCCTCTGCATGATGATGAAGAGTAAAATTGTACTTTTCAACCGGTGCTAAAAAGTTGCGTTAAACCTCAAAAGTTGAACTATTCCGGACAGTCTGCTGTGGTCCAAACAATTTCTGCTTTAAAATAGTGACTAAGTGACAACAGACTATCAGCAATGCTGCAGCTCTTGGTCTTCTTACTCACTCCCCTCTGGGCAGGAAACAGCTGGGTGGGATCATACTACTACTATAGATTTAAGATGAAACACAGATGAGACAGAGTGTCTCACAGTTCAGCTGTTTTCAAAACAACAACCAGAAAGGAAACCAAAAATAACCAACGCGGCCATACATATAATCAAGGGAGCTGGCTACAAGTTGCTGTAGGGCTTTTCTATTTTTATTGTGATGGGTGTTTGTGAAAGTGGCTGTAACCACACCGAGCGGGAGAACCACCAGGAGAAGATGCTGGAGATAATATGCCAGCTATCTTCTCAGTGATGGTGTACGAGAATTATTAATCACGTGGGGAATGAGAGAAATTGCCATGACTCAGTTATGTCTGGGAGAGCGGGCTCGCGTGATGGTAATGAAATCACTGTGTGAGGTGAAAGCTGATACAGCAAAGATTAAGTTTCACCGTCATCATCAGTGCAATAACAGTCATCATCCCTGCTTTATGTTCAACACCATCAGCAGCGTTGCAGTGGTCATGGATCCCTCTTTATTCCAGGAACCGGAAACACAGGACACAGGACAAATTTACCTTTCACCCTGCAGCTAACAATTATTGATACATTTACAGATTATTGTCTTGATTAATCAATCAATTGTTGAGTCTATAAAATGTAAAAAAAAATCTAAAAAATGTCTGTCACAATTTCTCAAAGTTGATTTAATTAGATTACTTGTTTTGTCTACCAACTGTCCAAAAATAGCAAGTGAATCTTTTGGAAATTATGTTTAAAAATGACTTTAAACAGTTGCAGATAAATTTCCTGCCAACTGACTTCACTACACTAGTTTTTTGGTTTCCCTCTCCTCTCCTCTCCTCTCCTCTCCTCTCCTTTCCTCTTTTTGCCCTTGCTGTACAGTATTAGTGATGGATTCCTGGCAGGAGCAGTGGGCTCCGAGGGCACCTAGAGTCAGAGTACAGCATCAATCCTGAATACCTGCTCTGCCCTGGGGGTAAAATCACATCACAACATGTACAGACATTTCCCCTCGAAGCAGAAAATCCTTTGTGGTATTAAAAAGTTAGTCAGGCCTTCATACAAACCTGTGAACCTGGTTTAATCATACACATTCAGTGCAAAACCACAACTCGGCTCAGCCCAGGGTCCGACAACAACACAGCTGTGCTCCATTGACTCTAATGCAATCATTTCAGATTTCCTTCATTTTCAGGCTGGTTTTGTGGATTTGGAGCTAAACGTTGAGTATTAATGATACTCGTTACCTGGAGAGGTTGGAAAAAGATATACGTTTCTTCCCTGTTCCAAAACCAAAATCAAACCCTGAAAAGTGTAGGGTTAGCTAGCTAGCTACTGAAGATATAGCCTACTGAATGTATACACATGCTGCTTTTGCTTTTTAATGATTATAACGGTGATAAAAAGACCGACCCTGCTGTACAGGAACCAGTGAAGGGAAGCAGGGAAACTTTGCTGATATTGAACCAGCTGTGTGTCATCACAGTGTGCGCAGATGAACGTTGTTGGACTTCACCCAGAGATTCCTGCCCGTCCGATGGGCACAGGGGCGAAGCCAAACACGGTTCATCTGCACACACTGCGATGCCACACAGCTGGTTCAATATCAGCAAAGTTTCCCTTTATATTCATTGTCTTGTGTGGCGATCAACTAGGCTGATATTAAATGATCATTAATAATCACTGATGTGAATGAGAGTGATGGCGGCATGATGACTGTACGAGGACAAGACCACAATGATGAAAAATATGATGGGTCAGATCAGAGGGCAGAAAAGTGGCACTTTTTCGCTAACAACTCCAGGCATTGTTTTCCCTTCTCTGGAACAACCAGGAACAGGGCAATAGGGGAGGACAGAGTAAAAAAATCAAAAAGAGGAAAAAACTCAGACTGTGGGTTTAAAATTAAGGACATTTGAGGGGGAGCACAAATATAGTCGTGATATAAATCACTACTTTGCTCTGTCCCCAGCCTCATCCTTGAATTTCAGACATAGTACAATTCCACAATGCGATTCTGTCACACCATGGCAGGAATCCTCTCTGACCTTTCTTAATCCACCATACAGTAGGTCGACAGTAAACTAGGTTGCGCTTCAAGTCATCCATCAGTGAGGAGAGTCTTCACGGGGATGACAAAACACACTCTCCATCTGAGTGTTCACTGATAACAGAGCCCAAACATGTTTGGCAAAGCTGATCGTGAATAATTCAGTATCAAACGTTAAGTAGACAGAATGCTCTGCTTATTTTCTCCCTGTCCACACAACTGTTAAGACAAACACACAAGAAACACAGCCAGAGAGAGACCTCTATGTGTCTCTGTGTATGATGTCCCACTGTCGAAAGGTCTATTTTTCCAGTGATCTGACACATAACAAGCTGAGTAAAAGAATACCAATCCCACCTTGGAGCTACAATCAACCTTTCCCCATCAGCCGGCATTATACTGGATTACTGCGTTCTGCACAAGACGTACACAACTAGCCAGCAGATGACAAAAGCGATCATTTCACTCTGTGTTTTACCTCCCACTGTACTGCACAGTACACCCAAGGCCACACACAAACACACACACACACACACACTGTGAAAACAGAATTTCCATGCTAAGAGTACACTGTAATAAAGACTGCAACCTTTTCACACTAAATTACCTCCTTTAAGGTGCAGCGGAGTCTTTCCCTCAGGGCTAAAAGCAAAAATACAGTATATGTTGTGACAAAGTGGCATTAGGAGCCAGAACTGTGGCTCAGTCTATTAGCTGGACATTGCAGGAGGTTTATTGTGCTTCAGAGGATAATAATACCCATTTCAGAAAAGAGGAATTGCAGCACACGTGGGCCGTAACAGCTTAATCCTTTATCGTGAGAAGAAAGAGCAAACCGGACAGAGGTATGGGTGCATGCACATGCTTACGCTAAAACAAGTTGGAGGTGTTCAGACAGGGTGCGTCTATGTTTTGGAGTTGGGTTGATGGGGCATAGGGGGCGGGGGTGAATATTTTTTCTCTAATCATGAATCTAGATGCTTTTCTTTTCCCAAGGGAGCCCTGCACCCCCACCCCACCCTCTGCTGCCACCTCCCACCCACACCCCCTCTTTCGCTCTCCCTCCCTCTCCCCGTCCTTTCCTCTCCCTCCCCCCATGCTAGAGAGCTAACCGTGAAGAGGTGTGATTACCATCGATCTGTCCTAACACAGCCCATTTCCCCAGCTCCAGAGCCTCTGAGCTCCAGCCTGCGTGGCGGGGGCCGCCACAAGGCCAGGAACACACGCTACTGCCCTTGCCCAGGGACAGAGGATTTTTTTTTTTTTTTATGGGGGGAAAAATGTGAGAGGACTGGGTGACAGCCGTGGATAGTTACTGTAAAATCTAGAAAGTGATATTACACAAATATTGACTTAATAAGTGAATATTATGGAACAAAATTTGGGTTTTTAAACTGCAAAGTGAAGCCAGGCGACAAAATTGATGACCGCGTGGTTCTAGTTATCGCTGCATGTGACGGCGGAGTGGCAGGTGGTTAAGTGGAGGACAGGGAGACGGCGTTGTGGTGGAGGTGGGGGGACAGCAAAAGAAAGTAATTATCAAGCCGTACAGGCGTGCGTCCCGAGGGTCAACAGAGTGGTGTGTGTGTTAGAGAAAGACAGCACCATTTCAGTAGGATAAGCTTTATCTGTGTGTGTATGAGAAGCACCTGCCATATATGCATGGATGTACACACACACACACACACACACACACACACGCCTGTGACACACCATTTGGCGCGTTTAGGAGCCTGATGGAGGAGGTCTGGCATTGATGCGCAGTAGGGGATTAATGAGTGTGATGTTGTAGGAGCGGGGGCATTGTCTCACACACACACACACACACACACACACACATGCACGCTGCTGCTTCAGTGAACAGTGAGTTGTGGATGACCCCAAGACAGACTTGTGCATCAAATGGAAAGGGAGGAAGACAGAAGCTATAAGCTTTTAAATAACAATTAGGCGTTATATTAACAGTATGGGGAAAGAGACAGAGAGCTAATCATTCACTGTCACGTTGTGTGTGTACATGTTGGAGTGCAAAGCAGACGTCTTCCTCCGCTGCCTTTCAAACACCAACACCGGCATCACCTGACGTCCACTTTTCTATTCTTGTCCCTTTTTCTCTTATTCCCTGTTTTCAAAGAGTCACCTTTCCCCCCTCTCTCCTTTCTCTCCTCCACACCTGCTCCCCTCTTGGCCTCTCTCTGTCTCTCTCTGTCCTTGCCTCATCCAGTCTCCCTTATCTCCTCCTCTTTCCTACTCCCCTGTCCTCCATCCCCCTCACCTCCTCCTCCTCGTTACATACCATTCAGCCCTGTAATCACATCATTAAGCATCACCACTGTATCTGTAAGTGTGTGTGAATAATCTCACGGTGAACTGCACTTACTGAACTCCTTCCCTGGCTCACCCCCTGAGCATCAGAGGTGAGCTGGTCCTGCTTAAATGAGATGAATGACGGAGAGGTGAGTTCTTACAGTTTGATTCAACTTGGTGTTGCTTCACTTGCACCACAGCAGCAGCATGTGAGATGCTCCTTCCAACATCTGCTCCTTACCATCCTCTCATTTGGCTGCCGTATGCATTGGCACGGAGCTCGAACTATAATCCTGCATCCTTATAGGACATCGGATGGTACCGGCTTATATATCCATCGAGGCAAACTGCAAAAACTCAAGTCCCGTATCCTGCTGAGAGGACTTTTCACCCTCTGTTACTGAGCAGGATTGGAGGATCGTGCCTCTGACGCCAGCAAAATGAATGTTTCATTAACATACAGCTCATTTGTATTGCAGTACAATTACACAACAAGAAGTGTATTTACATGCATATTATATTCTCTGCTCCTATAGCCGCAGGCTGCAGTATATTGTTTCTGTGCTTACACTGCTGCAACTAACAGTTATTTTCATTGCTGATTAATCTGCCGATTACAATCACTTGCTCCATAAAACGTCAGAGGATGGTAAAAAGTGCCAATTGCAGTTTATTAAATTCCAAAGTGATGCCATCATATCGCTTGTTTTGTCCATCTAAGACTCAAAATGTTAAAAGCCCCATCAATTTTTTTTTCCAACAAGCTTTGTCATTTTTCTCACAGACTATGGGTTAAGATAGGTGTGTATATATTTTTCTGGGTATCTTAGGTCACTCTGTGTGTTTTTATCAACCTAATTTTTACCTTAACCTAATTATTGTCTATTTGTTTCAGCTGCCATGCTTCTTTGGGTCATGTGATGGCCTCTGATTGGTTCCTGCCACTATATAGGTGTGGCCATACCTGTGTTGCATGTTTTGAAAGCCCTGACAATGACCTGCAGTGGTCAAAACATGTTGGCTCTTTTATTGATTTGGCCACTCCAAGTTTTTCTGTATTTTTTCAGAGTGCCTGGATTGCCTTCCTGTCGACCCAATCAATTTACATCATGTAAGACAGAAAAAAGCAGCAAATCCTCCCAATTGAGAGGTATATCGAGGAAAAGGTTCACATTTTTGATTAAAAACAGATTAAATATGTAATTTCAGAATATTTTTCTGTTGACTGACAAATCATTACAGCTGTAGATGCAGTGATTCTGCCAATAACTCTACAAAAGCACATACCAATTATGTGTAACCAATGACACACGAACACACCATTTAATGTGTGAAAGATATAGTATAGGCATATGTGATTTTCAGATTTTCCAAATGAAAACAGCAATTTTACATGATGAATCGTATGAATTTCATATTTATTACTGTGCAATATTTGGAGATTTTCAGATAGACTGAAGGATTAAATGCTCCTCTATGGGTTGAGAGAATTCTCCTACATCATAGGCTAATATAACACTCTAAAACCTATTAAATTGACTGCATTTCTTTGTTGATGTGAGGCAGTGAAACACTTTTAATGTATGGCATTTTCTCGTTAAAATATAGCCAGATATGAGCATTGAAAATATCTGAAATTTCTACATGTTGTATGTGAAATTGTGAAATCACACCCAGTAGTTCCACACGAGAGAGAGTGAGAGGCATGAAGAGGAGGGAGGGCGCACGTGCAATTGAAGAGCGGCAAGAAAGACGCCACTCACCTTCAAATGACCTTTAGGCTTACGATCATGCTCTCTCCTCTCTTTCTCTGCCCCTCTACAGTAATTCTCTCCATTTCTTCTTATCTCTCACTCTCCTCTCTTTCACACACATACTCACTCCCTCTCTCCATCTATTAGTCCTTATCTCCTCCTCACTCTTTCGACGTCTGTCTCTTCCTCTCACCGCTTCTCTTTCCCTGACTCTCTGATGCACAAATACACTTTATGCAGCACCTATGTGAGAGGTAACAGGATGTCAAAATGTAGTGCTGAACACAAGGTAAATCACCTGATGCACAAAACAGGAAGAAGACTGTGCGAGGAACCAGACAAGGAACCACAACTAGACATCATGGATTTTTTTCCCCAGTGGTAGGACCAACAAATCCCCATACACACAGGTTTCCAGTTACGAAGGCTCCCTAAGAAATCCCAGCACACACACACATGCGGACACACAAACACACCATCCCCCAGCAGTAGCTCTTGGTGAGGACCCTTGAAGTGGTGGATCAATAATTAGAACAATCCTTATTACACGCTCTCATTTCCCCTTAGAGACTGAAGCTAATGTAGAACAATAGCAGCGGCATACAGTAGAGCGAGGACGCTGTGACGCCCCCGTCGGAGGATCCTGCACGTTTCAGTACATGTTTCACTCAGCTGCAGCTGGTACAATACTCTGTGGTATGTGACAGCTGTCTGTCTGTGCTGTTTGTGTTTATTGTTGTAGTGGGTGTTTAAGCTGTCCTCTAGGCCAGGTTGCTCCTGAAAATATTTTTTTCACCTGGTTAAATAAATGATATATATACAGTTTAAAAGAGTGGGAATTAAAATTATTGGTGGAAATCACAAGAGGCCACACTACACGACACAAGTCACAATACAGTATTATTGCGACTTTAAACATTTTGCAATATGCTGATATTGTGAAAAAGAAAAACTGTGTCAACATCTGTTTAATAAAAAAAGATAAGGTTTTCAGTCTGTCCATTTTATCGCAGCAAAATGTACTTAACTTAAAAACTGTAAAAGCTACTTAATTTATTATTCTAAAAGGCTACTAGGAGTTTAATTTGGATTTGCAATATTGATAATTTATATAATGAAAAATCAATATTTGGCATCCTTGTATTGATGCAATATTGCCACTCAAAATATAGTGACACTATACTGTATCATTTTTTTCCCCCAACCCCTAATTAACTTGTCAATATTGTCAAATTGTCAACATTAAGATGTGTCACAAAACAACACAAGTTGGTTTGGCGGAACTTTGATTGACGTTTGACGTTGATTTCGTGACACCAAATGCATTATAAAAATGACTGCTGTCTTGTTTTGCGGATGCTTCTTTGATAATCAATCAGAGTTAACCTCGGTGACATTGTCCTGTCACTGCATCACAATAAAAGCTGCCTTGTGTTTCTCTAGTGGACGCTTTTAATGTGAATCAGCAGCAGCAGTGGGAAAAATTTAATCTGCATTAACAGTAATTTAATACACTGCTGATACGATGCGATGCATTCTTATACAGAGGCAAAATTACAGTGGATTACATTCTGCATTGTTCCTGTGAATCTCTTCCGCTTTGGTAGGCAATCTGAATGCAGCAGGGGAATGGCGGACTCTGCCACCACCAGTCAAATCTACTTTACAGAGATGTAATAACTGAATGTAAGCACACTGAAAGGCTATTACAACAATGACAACCATAAATAGTATCAAAAATTAGGTTTGATTACATGAAAACATTAAGGATTATGAACTCAAACGATAGGTTTACTACTTTGGGCAAATTTGTGATTTGTGATATGGTGTTATATAAATAAAATTATACTGACTTGACTAGCCATTCCTCCTGTTAATTATGGCCATTAAAAGATTTCTTCTTAACTTGTTTTCAATGTAAGTGATGTAGAACAAAATTTACAGTTCTTGTTAAATGCAAACATTTATTTGAAAGCTGATATATCTTCCAAAGTCACAGTCTACATAGTATGAATTCCCTCTTTGTGCTTCCACAGACAGTGTTTCCATGCCGAGCTGCAGTGGAGTCACAAAAAAGTGAATAAAATGGCTGCAACTTTGGGAGATAAAATCTTGATTTGACTAAGTCAGACTGCTGAAGCATCATATTACTGCAACTTCAGATAAACTTCAGATTAAAGTCTCATATTTTAGAAGACACAGCAGAAAGGATTCATGTGTTTAAATGTCTTTGTCAAAGCCTCACTACAAGCTGGACAATGGCTCCTTCGTTGATTAACCTATTCCAGCTGAATCACATACATCATATTCCCACTGAGTAAATAAGAATGCCATCTACACTACATCAATTGTCATTATTTCCACAAATTGAAGCTTGGCAGCCTCCTCAAAGTCACGCTCGCCGGCCGTCCAGCCGGTGGCCATCTTGATGGTGAAAACATTTTGTAATACTGGGAGGAGTTCCCAATGCCAATGCAATTAGCTGAGGCATGCATGAGCGCCGAATTCATTAACCTCCATCTTTTATTGGCTGGTGGGGAGGGGAGGAGGTGAAGGAGCGGGTGGGTGAGGGGGAAGGAAGAAGGAAGCGACACGCGTGCCGGCTTTGTTTCAGCCAAACCAGAAAGTGAGTGGAGAGAAACGAGGGAATGAAATGAGACAGAAAGGGAGAAAAAATATAGGAAGAGGAATCTATTAAAATATGTACTGATATTATGTTTCCTCTCTCGCCGCCTGCCTGCAGCCTGATGGCTCTTTTCCCCACGGTTTACTTTCCCTCTTAGGGCCAGGCACACTCTTGCCTTCCCACTGTTGCCATGGGCTTGCTCTGAAGGCAGCACGGGGCTGAAATCCAATTTCAACACCGCCGTTCGCCTTCCAGCAGTCATTTCAAAGTCTTGCTTTAGATTCACTGCTGTTATCTGGATTCAGACCTCTAATGAACAGTGATGATGGCGATAAACGATGATGACATTCGCCACTGATGAGCGGGACGTGCCAGTGATCTTTGGAATTTGTAATGAAGTGGATCAGATTTCGCTTTACCTTTTTTTTTTTTTTTAAGCTTCCAATAAAAAATGGCACAGACACAGGTGCACAGAAGCTGGGAAACAGGCACAGAATTTCCTTGGAAGATGAAACACTCTCAGATTTGACTGTAGAAAAAAAGCTAGCTCATGACCCATATAAGCCCTATGAGAGAAACAATAGGTACTGTACCGACGCACACGCTGTGTACTGGAACGATGTGTAAAACTGGGACCTGGCAGTAGGAAATCTATGCTTTACTTAGCTCTCCCTCTCTCTCAGGGAATCCACTGGGGGCTCCTGGCTCTAGATAATGTCATTAGAAGTAAAGCAGCTTGGAGAATTTATGTAGCAGTGTAGCAGGGGTTTCCCGTTCAGATGACCACTGCGGCGGCTACTGAGTTTGCTCTCTCACAAACTCTCATACAACACGTTAAAATGAATTCCAGTGTCCAACACACACACACAGACACACACACAGAGGTGTGCTCTGTCTCTCTGTGTGGTTAACATCCCACTTTTCTCAGGGTGCTAATGGTAAGGACTTAATCTCCCTCTGTGCTGCTTTCCTAACGATACAAACTACAAATACCCACTCACACGACACCGGGTTGTTAGCAGGGATCCCTCCCCAGACACCCTGAACTCCATTAGGCCTACACTGAACTGAGTGCCGGCTGATAAAAGCAGCAGGCTGCATGTCCAACTCTTTATCACCTCCCTTGCGTGCACTTTGTTGATCTATTTCTGCATTTTGATGGTACGGTGCTATTACTGTAACCCTTCAGCATCGTATTTGAGTGTCTAAAATCTGACTTTATTCACTGTATAGTGCCCTCAAGATTTGGAACAAAAAAAGTGACGTCCATGGCATTCACAGATGCACAAAATGACGACTAATAAGAGTCCAAAACCTAAATATGTTGCTCACTAAGCGACTGAGTGGAGTTAGGTAGTCGGGAATCAGTGATCAAAGGGTTGAGCACCACAGTGTGAGTTTCGATGGACTGCATATTATGTATATAAACCCAAACAAAATGGGAAATCGCAATGGGAACACTACTTTCCAGTGACCAGTCTTCATTCCTCTAATGCTCAAAACACAAAACTGGAATGTACTGTCACTCCCAAACTAACAGACAGACAGATATTTTCAAGTGGAAACAACTTTTCAACACTTCCAGTGGCGTTATTGCTGCCACCACAGTCGCAAAGACAATCAAACTGCTTTCCATTTTCCTCAGAGCCCAGCAACTACCACAGTTTCCGCAAGTACTTAGGTTGTTCCACTGTCCACCTTTTTGAAGCTGGGGATAGCACGTGCAAAGACCTTATATTGACACTCTTTGATAACTGGGCATAGCTCCCAATAACAAAACACTTTCCTCTTCCTGTTTTGGGTGATGCTCTTCCTATGTGCTGTAAACAGAGCCTTCATTTTCAAAGAGATGGTACCCAGTGGCAGACAGAACTGCACAGTGAAAGCGAGGCTTACAGAGAACCAATCTAAATACAGATGGTGTCATTATTCTGCAGCCACTACACTGTGCAATGAACATTTACTTCATAATGATATGTTAAAGTTGTCTATTTCCACTTTAATAAATGAATGAACACTAAACAACGTTCACAGGTAATAACTAAACATTAATCACAAGAACTCAAACTTTACGCTGATGAAGCTGAAGTCACACTACTAGAGGGCATTTTAGATGTGTATACACCCATTATTCAAGGTATATTATGCAGGATTTCCCCAGAAAGCAATGCATACTCACACAAAAGTGATCACTCTTATCAATTATGACCCATTATAAGTGTGTGGTCTTGTATTTATCTGCAGAGACTGCCCTCTGCCTGCGTTTTCCCCATTTCCCTCTTATTTTGCTGTGTCGGGGACGCTCCTGGGGACATCACGCAAGAGAGGTTGTGACCAGGTGCCAGACTGTGAGCAGCATGCATCCAAGAGGCAGCTACGAAATCACGGACACAGCACCAAGCGGAAAAAGCTGGGGATGGCTTTTACCTTCACTTTCACTGGTGATGGTTGTTTACAAGCAGTAGCCTATCATACCTTTAACAAAGATTCTACGGATGTTTCGCAGCATGTCATGACATGTACAGTAATCCACCTGCTTGGTGACTAATGCAGACAAACAAAAAATAGACGCACCACTCTGCATTTACAAGTAATCTCCACAAACAGTTTTGTACCTGTGCTCTAAATATAGCGCCTGTAGAGGTGTGAGAGGAGTGACTCAAAGCGGTTTGTTGCTCAGTTTGCACCAAGACGACCACATCAGCTTAGCTACAAGACTTACGGCTGAATAATAAAAGGAAACTGACAATGCAACCTGTGACTATAACATCCTCTTACAGTCTTCCCACATGTGTCACCTTTTCGTCATGTACTCGATGACACCTCTCAGTCAGTCTCTTCCCATCTACTGTACAGCGGGACGCAGTGAGAGTTGGACGGCCACCAACAGGGGTAAACAGCGCACAAGCAAGGGCAGCCAAGGAATAAAAACAGCCACTGTGTGTGTGGGAAAGAGAGTGACCGACAGCGATGGCTTTAAAGTTCACATCCCTCAAGTAAACAGCGACTGACAAACAAATTAACTTTAGTGTTTGACTTTGTTTTGTGACAGTGTATCGTTAAAAAGTGGCAGCACGAGCCAAACGGCAGCGCTAATAATAAAAAGAAAAAGTCAAAGAGAGGCATATAAATGGAGGCAGAGATGGGGAGACGGGGAAACAAAAGTGAAAGGACAAAGACGCAGGAGAACAGGGGCAAAAAGAGACAGAAAGGAGAGGGGAGCAGATATGTGAGAGGACAGAGGGAAGGACGCGGGGCAGGCCGAGGTGAGAAGGGAAAGTTTATTATCCTCATGGATGGTGCTGTGCACAATCCAATCAATACCTCCCTCTCCTCTCTCCTCTCTCCTCATCTCTGTCTCCTGTTCTCTTCTATGAAACATGACCCTTCATGAGGACTATAAACCTCCTGCACAGATCAGCATCTCAGACACATATATTTTCACACACACGTGCGCACAAACACAGACGAAGAGAGAAAGTAATAAACACTTATCAGCTTGTACACAGATTTAAAACTATAGAAGTAGATCCATAAATTCACTTGACCTTATCAATCTCTTTTTCTTTTTGGTTTGGAAAAGATCAGGCCGTGATAGCTCGCCTCTTGTTTATGCTGAGGTCAAATAACGTTGCCAGCAGCATAATTCAAAACCAGGCACCCATGGGCGCAAAGTTCAGTAAATGTCACTGTTATTGAATAGATCTCTCACGGTCAAATCTGCCCACATTCAATACACACAATGCAACGGATGCTTTCTCTGAACATTAGAGCGGTCCGGACAGCGGAGAGTTTATTTTAACACATAACTGTGGACAGATGACAAGTTAACCTTTGTTTTTTAGTCTTGTTTCCATCAGTAGTCGCTTATAATTTGCTTTAATCTAATGAAATACTTTTATTTTTGCACAGGTTTCTCCCACTGGCCTGTCCAAACTAAAGAGCTGACACTGAAACAGGGCTCTCTCAGCGAGCTGACATGCTAGAGAGGAGGAAGAGGAGGGAGACCCACGTGCATTTCAGTTCCTCCTCCATCATATGAAAAGCTTTGTCATCAATAAATCACTCGTGTATGCATTATACATGGCTGTCTGTGCATCCATGCACACACGCACACACACACACACACATACAAAAGCAAGAGCCCACAAAAACCCACTAAAGCACTCGCACATCACCAAAAGCATGATCAAGTGAAAGGAGCGTCTCTGCATCTTGGCCCGTGTTTGGCCCGTTTTACAACATGTGCTCTTGTTTGTCATTTAAAAAAAGATGCAAGCATGACCTCACACTCTTTGCAACTTCAGCATTAAAGCCCATAACAAGGTTACATTACACGCAGGAGGCGATGATGAACAAATCATACTCTGCACAGGGTGATCATACAAAGTGACCACCTCATTAAAAGACGGAAGGACGTGCAAATATTAACGGAAGCCCCGTGTGACGTAGTTTTACCAAAGATGGACAATATTAGGAAAGAGTCAGAGACGGGAAAACAAAACGCTCCATGTGTACGTAAGAGTGTTCACCTCATTCAGAGATGGCAGCTACAAGATCGTAATGCAGAAACACGTGAAATTATTTTTGAAGACACACACACATACATTAACATTACGCAAACACCTCGCATGCATACCAACAACACACACACACACACACACACACACACACACAGACTCCCACATCACACACGCACACAAGGTCAAAGATGCTCTTCAAACAGAGACTCCACATGTGTCTTGATTTATGCACAGATATGAGCATGGATGTATGTATTTGTGACGAGGCAACCTCCAGGCTCAGTTGATCTAGGTAGTGAGGGAGATGTAGCACACACACACACACACACACACACACACACAGAGTCACGCTCCAATGAGGCTAGCTGAGCGGAGCAGATGAAGCCACCAGCCAAGCCAGCCAGCCAGCCAGCCAGCCCCTCGTCTGTTACCTTTCTCTTTTGTTCCCGGGACGCTGCTCTCCTGCTCTTCCTCCGTTTCTCCTTCTCGTCCTCTATTGCATTCACATCCACTTCCCCCCGATTCTTCTTCAATTGGGAGGCCGCGTGAGCCATGATAGGCAATAAAAAAAACGAAGAAGCACCACACACTACACACGCGTGCCTCACCTGAAATCCCAGAGAAGTTCAGGGGCTCTAATTGACAAAACCGGGATCTCAGAGGAAAAAATCGGGGTAGAAAAGGAAAGGGGGGGAAAGGGAAGAAAAATGCCCTCCTTGAAAAGGAGAATGGAGAAGAGTAGGGTATCTTTTACATTTGTATGTATATCCTGTGTGTCCTTTCTTTAGGTTGTTGTTCTGGTCTGGTCTGCTCTCTCTCTCTGTCTCTCTCTGTCTCTTTTTTCTGTTTTTAAAGTGATGGAAAGATGGGAGAGAAGAGACAGCAGCTTCTCCTCATCTCCTCATCTCCTCCTTCTCCTCCTCCTCCTCGTGTGTCATCCGCTGGCAGTGTGAGAGGAGCGCGTCCAGGAGAGGTGAGGACAAACCGGATGGAGAGAAAAAGAGACACGAGCATCACCAGCACAGAGGTGGAGGGAGGGAGGAGAGAGAGAGAGAGAGAGAATGGAGGTGGAGGGAGAGTTGGAGGGAGGGGAACGGTTACTACGGTAACCACGCTCTGTTTCAGTCCGTCCTCTTAAATGTTTCTCCCTCTCTTCCTCTTTCTCTCTGCTCTGGTCCCTGCTGCTGTGACTCTCATGGTGCTCCACCATGGAAACGTGTGTGTGTGAGTGTGCCAGTGTGTGTGTGTGATATACAGTGTGAGAGAAAGAGATAAATTGTGTGTGTGTGTGTGTGTGTGTGTGTGTGTGTGTGTGTATGTGTGAGAGAGAGAAGAGGGGGTGCGAGTGCATGAATGAAGCAAAGGCACCGGTTAGGGAAGCAAAAGGAAATGGTGGCGGGGAGCAACAGCAGAACGGGTGAGTGTGTGTGCGTGTGTGTGTTTGTATACCCCCACCTATCTACTATCACTCACACACACACACACACACACACACACACACACACACACACACACACGGACACGCTTTACCAGCTGGAGGTAGCCAAGTGACAGGGTGGGGATGGGGAGAACATGCAAAGGACACGGATGAAGGCAAAGAGGGAGGAGAGAATGGATGATCCTGATGGTGATGGAGCACAAATGTAATTTCAACGTCCTCGACTCCATGATATACTCACACCTGAAAATGAATGAGCGAATAACTCAGTGGATGACAAACCAAACCAAAAGCTTGTCAAGTGAATGAACCAGTCAGGCAACAAATTATTAATTATTTAATAAATTAATTAATGCATGATTTGACGACCGCACGAGTCAAAAATTAAAGAAATGAAAGCCTGTTTCTCTGATTTGAGTTCTGAGCTCTGTGCGTCTCTAACCTCAGTGTGGTCATCCCACCATCTGGGTTCATTGACACCATGATGGAGAGGTCAAACAGGACCAGGGGAGCTTTTGTTTCACCAAATCACTCGGGTCTTTGTTGCAAACAGAGGGACAGAGGAGGAGGAGTAGGAGGAGGAGGGAAGATGTGCACAGAGAGAGACAACAAAAGATCCTGTTTGATTTTCTCTGACAAAAAAAAGAAAAGAAAAAAACACAAGACGTCTTATTTAGGATGTCCTTCACACCAGCCGTGCTCACGTCAGACGTGGCAGCATGGAGACAGACGGAGCACGCAGCAGCCATCTTTGTGTTTCTTCCCCCCGCATGCCTGCGTGTCAGAGGCACCTATGAGCCTGGCTGGGTCCTGTCGATACCGAGAGGCTGCCTCATCTCATGCCTGTCTGCTTCCCACACAATCTACCGAGCCTCTAACTGTACATATGGACTGTACATGAGAACCATATGGAGTAAAGCTGAGTGTGAGAGGAGGTGATTGGTCACTGCTGCTAGAGAAAGAGAAGAACAACCCTCCAGGGACAGATGACAGGTTTAGCCGGTGGACACCAGTCATGTAACGATGTGAGCGTGAAATTCCCCCTTTTCTCTTCCTCAAATATATTCATCCTCCCTGTTCCATTTTTCTTTCTTTTCAACCCCAAACACCAGCCACTGGCATGAAGGGGGGGTGAAGCTGACTTACAGCCCCCATCATGCATCAGGGGGTGTCACATTATGCCAAATTATCATGCGGTTGCTAGGCGAGGGCCAATGGGGTGGCTCCAGGGAGGACAGGATGGATGGATAAGGAGCGTGGAGAGGTAAGAAGAAGGATTGGGAAGGGAGGGAGCAGGGGGTGGGTGCATGTGTGCAAGTGTATGTAGATGCATGAAGAAGACAGGACGTATGTGCACATGATAAACAAACCGCTATCTGCGCAGAGAAGAAAAACCTTTGTCTGAGGAGAGATATGCAAAGAGGAGTCATGATGAATGAGCAGGAAATTGCGATCCTTTAATAAGGAAACATTTTCTGCAGCTAAACGCCACAAAAACCTCCATAACTGTGCAAAAACAAACATTTACAAGCTGTCAGTTGCACCACCTCTTTAAAAATTCATCCATTGATAAAACTCCACTCGCAGTCTGATAGCCAAAGGAAGACCGTCACCCCCCGTAGCCATACTTGTAGTAAAACCCACTGCCAAGGTGTCCTATATTCCAAGCACCAGCGTTTTGCAGGCAAAGACAAAATCGACTACTACAATAGAGCAGAGTTGGCTGGTGGCCGGTGAACTCTAGAAGTGGACGTTTATTGGATGTTTTCCACCGTTTTCCAGGCACAATGCCATAAACATGGAGCCAGACTAACACATCCACTACCAGAACAATAAATCACACACAAAGTGAAGAGTATATTCCAGAAAATGTGTGTCACAGAAATATTAATGTGATTATTTTCATTTAATAGCAACAGTGCTGGAATGATTACAAGATTAATCAATTAGAATAGTCAAAAATTAATCAGCAACAATTCTGATAATAAATTAGTAGTTATTAAGTCATTTTTTAAGCAAAACAATGTTTTAAAATACTGTTTTTAGTATCACACATGTGATTATTTGCTGGGTTTTTTGTCTTCTCTCTTAATAAACCGAATACATTTGGGTTTTGGACTTTTAGTAGCACAAAACAGGCAATTTACGCACATCTTCGGGACCATATGTCTGTATACTGCACATTCTTTTTATACTTTGGACTGTGAAACTGCAGATTCCTTGAACAATCTGCCACGTTTCTGGACAAACTACAATGTTAAACAACCGTTTAATTCAGATATATTTTGCACATATATACATATATATCTTTTTTATGTTTTTATTCTGACTTTATTCTATCCTGTACAAAATGTACAGGTATCAAACTTTAAGCATACATTTGACGAAAACAAAGCATGAAATCCAATCACAATCCTCCCCATTCCACTAACGCCTAATACCAGCTGCAATATCGTCAATAGGACGGCCCTCCAGCTCCTCAATAGTATAAAAAACTGTTGAGCTGCTTGTCTGGCTCAGTATTAAAAGAGGGGGAGGGAAGGTGCCTATATGCTTTTTTAAAATTATTATTTCATTCTCTCTTATTATATTTATGTCATGCACCAACACACAAAGCAAATACCTTGTATGTGAAAACCTATTTGGCAATAACCTGAATTCAGATTCAGATTTAAATCCTGCATCAACAAGGTAAACTTGTAAATTGTGATTAATTTCTTATGATTTTCTGACATTTTATGGCTCAAATAATGAATTATTTAGATAACTTAATTTGCAGACTAATCAATAATGAAAGCGTTTGTTAGCTGCACAATAAATATGACAGTTACTGTTATTATTATATTGAATCTATCTACATCCATTAAGGAACGTTTGAATTGAAGTGCTGTATACATTTCCCACTGAATAAACAAACGTGGACATCCGAAGCCAAACTTCCTCAGTCCTCACACTGTACGTCTTCAGGTCCCCTGAGACCATGTTGCTTGGGTCAGTGCTTCATCTGTGCTGAGTTCTCCTGAGTCTGTGCATCTCACTGCTGCAACTCCCACGGGTGCAACAAGACCAATCACAGCATCAATCTCATTGGCCTTTTTGACCTCCGCAGCCACAACAGCATGTCCCCATACACCAACAAAAACAGGCGGAGCAAAGAGAGCATCTGGACGTGCTCGAGCTGGACAGGTCACTGTGAGGTTACAGAGCAAGTAACACAGAAAACTACACTGATAGCTTTATCTGAGGGGCTTCGGGGGGGTTGATAGAAGTAGTTTTTTTGTGTGGAGCTGCTGGAAGAAGGAATCTACCTTCCATTTTCTTGACCTGCCCATTTTAGGCACATGCTCCTGTGACATAGATATGAACTAAATATTGCTCCTCTGTGGTCATTTTACCGTCTCATCTACATTATTAATTTACATGCGCACACACACAGTCATCATGTCGCAGGAATTATAGTGCAGGAACTGCAGTTTGTGAATAGAACAAGTCACACACCTTGCAGAGCATGTGCTGCCACATATCTATCATAAGGGAAAATTAATAAGCAGTGTTGTCCTCTGTGCTCCAGCTGGACTGCACTCATTCTTTGTACTCTGCTGCCCTCTAGTGCTCAACAGCATCAAGAGCCCAAAAATGTCCTGAAAGCGCACACTTGGCCTCATACACTACATTTATTTATCTATTTTTTAATCTGTTATTGTCATTAGAATTACAAGCAACACCAATCTGCCAGCCTAAATTAAACTGTGATTAAACGGCTCCAAAACACTGGAGGTAACATAACGTTAACAAATGTTAAAATATTTGTCTAGTATGTACAACACAACTGCTCTTTAAATCCACACCATAACTCATAAAATGATCTTTATTTCCAAGATTTAAGATTTTGTTTTTTGCCTTTCTGCTCACAGCTTTCACACCTGAAACCCCAGACGTCTCATATGCAATCTAAATCTCCTCCTTTCCCCTCTCTGCTGCTCCCCAAGTGTGGAGGAATCTTTGTCTGATCCGACTCGACTGGAAATGCCTCCAGGTAGAAAAAAAAAAGAAGGCAGAGGAAGGAGAATATGAAAGGTGCAAGGTCAAATGGCAAGTGGTTTGGACTGACAGGAAATAGATCCACCCACACACACAGAGAACCCCCCCCTTCACCACCTACGCTCGGCCTGGAGGCTAATGCATCGACATGAGGGGATGTGGTGAGAAGAGGAGGTGGGGGTCGGATATGATAAAAGCACAGCATACAAGTAGAAAAAAAAATCAGAGAAGGGAGGCGAGGGCAAAATCTGGATGGAGTAACTGCAGACAATAAAGGAGAGGCAGAATACAAGAGAAGTGGAGGCAGGAACAAAGTAGAGACAATTAAAAATCCAGAACAGAAAACATGGATCAAAACAAATTAATCATCACGCATCAATTTATATTCATTCCCACTGAAGCTCTGCCACCTGCGTAGATTCAGACAGTGTGTGACGGATGTTCCCAGTCTGGACATTAAGGCCACAGCTGAAGGCAAAATATGAGCTGTCTGGTGTTTTTTTTACTCTCATCATCACTTACATGTCCACTCTGACTCCACCAAACACACAAACCAGGTCTCACTTACGCACCATCTCTCTCCCACATCTTCTATCTGTCTCATCCTCCCTCGTTCCTCTTCTCCGTCATCTAAATTACTCTAATGTCTCCCCTCCGGATAAACAAAACCCACCACGAGACGTGTGCTTTAACCCAGTTAGCTACCAATAACCTACCTAAATGTGTGTCACGACCAAGCAGTCCCCTTCAAACCAGACCAAAATGTCCTTCCACGGTTTCCCCACTGAGGGGCAGACAGGCATTCACAGTGGAGGGGAGACACACACACACATATACACACTCACTCAGGCAAGGCAGAGTGCACAAAAGGCTTTGAGGTGGGGTCTTTAACGGTTGACTGACTGTGTGTCCTTTTTTTTTTTTTTAATTTGGTGAGGAGAATTGGTCAGGATTGAATGTTTTTTTTCACAGTGATAGGCAGAGAGAGGAAGATAATAGAGAGACACACACGTTTACTCTTAGAAATAAAGCTTATATGGGCATAGGCGTAGATTTTGGGGGGATCCCTTAATATTAAGAATGTGCATTTGCCCCCCCAGAATCAACAAGGAGCCAAGGATTTGGAATCTGATCAAATTAAAGACATTTCCACCAGGAATTGATGCAGAGAGGTCACAACTTGTGCATAAAATTCACCAGAATACAGGAAATTAAGTGTTTCATGCTTATAATTTCCCGGGGAGAACGCCTAAACCCTCCATTTAATATGTGTCCCCCCCAAATGTTAAAACAAAACCTACACCCCTGCATTTGGGTCACACTGAAGCCACTTCATGAATCACTCAAATAATACCTTCTGTTACCAGAAATGTGGTCACAATACAAAATGGGAAGACTGCAGAGCTTAGGATGATCATTGAGATCAAAAACAAGCCCTCATACCACCATGCAAACAGACATCACCTTGAATTTAAATCAACATAAACATCAAAGCTTTTACAAACTGATGATTCATGCAGCGTTGACAGAGGAGCAGGCACTGTACCCAGTGTCCACTGCTTTATGTTACAGGTTACCGCAGGATACACCACTGGGGGCAACTTGGATTTACACATGAAACAAAAGGACTGGATTTATGTTTCTATTACACCAGTGGGGGTTGTGTGCAGTCAAAGAACATGAGCAAGGTCTCCAGGTTTCAATTGCCTTTCATTTTAAATCCACTATCTGGTTTGGTGGAATGAAAGCGAGTCATATATAAAACTCAGAAACCCTTTGCAAGCAAAAGGAAGATGTTAATTTACCCAAACATTGATGTGAAAACGCTAGAAAACTGGTCACATCCATGTTGCGTCATCTGCCATTTCACCACAAAGCTAGTGTTGTGGAACAGAGTCACTAAGAGGAGAAGCGAGAAAACATAATTAAGATTTTTAATAGGTTGACGCACTTTCCCCGACAATATCTCCAGGCTATTGCGATGACTTCAGTGGGATATCCAAATAACAACAAGAACAAACACAGTCGCCTGTTGATTAAGAATTTCCGCTAATCAATGGGGAGTTAATTTCTTGGCTGAAACAAGTGGCGGTCTGACTGTGACGGCTGTTCAGAGGGGGAAGCAATCCCTTCTCTGTTTTACACAGAAATGGCAGCAGAAGAATAAACAATTTCACGGTCTGTTGGGAACAGTTATACACGGCAGTGCACAATCACACCCGGTTTCTTCCTATTCACAGGCCGCTTTGTATCAGCATACCGTTCTGCAATAAGTCATTTCATCGAAGCACAATACAGCCCAGCGGCTTTTAAAAAGTAGGCAATATGTTGTACAAAAGAGCGAGGAACAGGATTGGTCATCTTGGCGCTGGCGGTGTCTAAACTCTGCAGGGCAATTATTTGAAAGCAGTGCAAAGTTTCCATTATATTACTGACAGAAATATTCTATGCTTCCCTTGCACTTGGCTATTAAAGTGTCTCTTAATTCTCAGTACAATGCTGTTGATACAGTGAGTCCAATTACATTATGTTGTCCAGGAAATGGACAGAATGATTTTATTTGTGTGGCTGAGGAGAAACTTCAATCTGGGCATTAATAAAACACAATTTCCTGAGTCGGCCTGAGTGGTTTTTAATTGAAAACATTAGGGGAGAAAAACTGTGGTGCATTTACTTTGGTATCTTGATTCTAATGGGAGGGCAATGGAGGATGACGGTAACAAAACAAAACAAGGAGGTGTGATTGGCTAACAAAATGTATCTTAACTGATGATGAGAAACAATAAAGAGAAAGAGACATGGACGAATCATCAACCTGCTGATGGCTGAATACACAGATAAATGACTAATGCCTCACAGGTCAGGATCATGTCACGCCAATCACAGACACCAAATCCAGCACATAAACCTCTTGGCTATGCCTCGTCACCATGGCGATGGGTTTCTATGACGATGCAGTCCCTTAACAGTTATAGACAGCGTCCTCAGGAACTCTCTGGTGGGCGAGTTGGTGGGATATTCCGGGAACTTGACACACAGGAAACATCAAGGAAACAAAAGTTGCCATGGTTACCGGAGGCTGATTTTGCTGATGTGGGAATTAGGAGGGTGTTGAAAGAGTCAGTGCTGTAGCAGTTCTTTTCATAACACATAACACTTGATGTTGTGATCACTGCATGAAAATATTGGTTGATAAAAAAGGAGTGTCACTGATTTTGGCATTATTGGCAGTGGGCAATTTGAGAGGGGCCAAAGGGAGACATGTTCCCCTTGTTAGCAAAATGACCAAAATGCATCCCCCCCTTGTTAACCTGCCAGCCCTCTCCATCCAGGCCAGACTATAAAAATAATGGACGTTAGCCACCGTGATTCCTTGTGCAACTTAGCTGTCGCCATCTTCGTTTTTTGGAGCTAGAAGTGACCATATCTGGGCAAGAGGGTGGCAGGCAACCTGTCACTCACAGCAGTCCACCCTTAATTATGCAGAACTTTAAGCCTTAATAAAATGTAAGTGGATAAGTTATAAAAAATTCATTACCTGTACGGTTGTCATGAACGGGGAAATCAGGTGTCGAGACCAAAACCATTTTTTCAACCAGGCTGTAAACAGCCACAAAAAGTTCCTGCTGTAAAGCTGGGCATTTTACCTTGGGTGTCTGGGCACTGACTCGCTTCTGGAGCCAGCCTCCACTGGCCACGAGAAGAACTGCAGTTTTTTGGCACTTCTTCTTGACACTCTTGGATAGTGGAGTTTTATAGCTTTAATGATATCAGTAATGTTTTTGTACTCCAAATATTAACCGAAATACATTACAGTACATAATGACTTTCACCGAGCCATAATTTTGAGAAAAAGTCCTTTAAGTTTGCAGTAAAGTACATGGCAGAGCCTATGGCCGGCTAAACTGGGAGCGAGTGGGCTATCCTGCAGTGAAAAATACACTGAAAGCTGGGGACACTTATTTTTCAGCCAACAAGGTAACAAAAACAAGCATACCCAGCAACATGGTGCAGGAAGTTGAGAAAATATGTCGGTTAGTTTCTGGTAAATGACCATCGATAACAGCTACATACTGGCTGTTAGCTGTATTACTTGTCATTTCCAGTAAATAACACAAAATAAAATGTGTGTTTTCTGTTTTAAAAAGAACAAACATACAAAGATAGCAAATACTGGCCCATCTTTTCAGTGGTTATGTGTCCTGTTGAGCACACAGCTGACAGGTAGCCTATGTGGTTTGTTTACATGACAAACAGAAGTGCATATTTAACAGATTCAGTGTGGACAGAGTGCAACGCTCGCTTGCTGCTAATGCACGGTGTAAAATTCATATGAGGCATGCATTCCCCACAAACAGATTAAATAAAGTGTCCGCAGTGCACCTGCAGCACGACAATGGCACAGGACACAGACCTGTCATTTGTTATTTACATGGAAATATAACATCCAGGCAAATGAGCTCATCTTATTTGAGGTATTCCTAAAATAATCCAAAGTATTTACGATACTTTACTTAGTTTAGGTAATAAATAAGTAATGATGGAATTGCATTTTAGGGCATGTGGTGTTATGTTATCTGTGGTGAAATGTGTCCAAACAGTGTTCATGAATGTATATAATGGACTCCCTTTTCCAAAAGACAACTGTGCATTAAAAAAAAATAAAGACTAAATTTAATAAAATTTTGTATTATACTGCATTGTGAAATAAAAGCAGTATATCCTGGGGATTTTTTTGTCATAATTGTAGAGCCAGAAAAACTGATGGGAGCTTCAAGACACACTGCGATTGATTTTTTTTTTTTTAATAATGAGACAAAATGATGCAACCCAAACAGTTAGAGATTTTTAGGCTGTACTTTGTGTGCTGTGCTCTGTGATTTGGAGTCTGATCAAAGGCGAGCACAGTGCCTTCCTCCCATGCGAAGCAGCAGAAGCCACCAGCACCATATGTGTGTGCCCATCAGTGGGTCCACATGCCATATGCCTGAATGTGCTGGTGTAATGCTTTCTCTGTGCCAATCAACTCACTGTCCGCTCAGCAATTGGAGTGTTCATTAGTGCGGTCCTGGGGTGGGCGTGTGTGCATGCGTGTATACATATCTATATTTGCGTGTGTTTAGGTGTATGTATGTTCTGCATGCTTCAGCCATGACTCTGTGCCATGTTTCTGTGTTTAAGTGCACAAACTGCTCGAGTGTGTGAAGCCCTGTGTGTGTTTGTGCAGGCGTAACTGCACTTAGACCCTGTTACTGGAATTGCCGGAGCTGTGTGTGTTTGTGCAGCTTTGTTACTCTCCCTTAGCTGCTGGGCAGTGGAATATCCTCCCCAGTGTCGAGTTTCCCCGTCATGATGGGATCATAGAGATGTGCCAAGAAGCGCTGCGCCCAGGGAGCCTCGCTCACTCTCGCACAGTACGCCAGCCCCATATCAAAGTATCATCACACACACTCACTCACACACACAATGCAACCACCTGGAAAGTACTGCTGGACCCAGAGAACCCAAAAGTCTTGCGTGAGTGCACACACACTGAAGCGCAGACAAATACATACACACACACACACGCACTCATAAGTTATTGCTTTTCTTCACAGAGGAAAGGTCAACTGCCACCTTGAGTATTTACAGTCTGTTTTTGTTTCTGAGCCTGGAGATATTTACCATACTTCAGGTTTCTCACCTATCACTCAAGTATTTGGTTAGACATGCAACTGCTTCTGTGCCTCTTAATGTTGCGCCAATGCACCTAAGGCTTATTGGCCAATGTACTGTGCAAGTGGTTTAACAGTATGCTGGTATGCGAACATGTTATGTCAGCCATTAAAGGGACAGTTAGGAATTCTTTTGAAGTGGGGTTGTATGAAGTACTTATCCATAGTCAGTGTATTACATAAGGACGTGTCTGTGGGCACGCCCCCAGTTTGGAGAAGCGGCAGGAATTCCAACACAAGAGCTAAGCAAGGTACTGCCACCTATAGAAAGTCCCACCAAAAAAAAAAACATCGATAACAGTGTAAGTGTACCCTAGATTGAGAGTATTTTCAGCGCTTTGCCTTTCTGTCAGACAGCACATTTCTGACAGGGAAGGCATTAATGGCTTCAGTTCCCCATCTATGCTCCATCAAAGCCACCAGACTCCATTGACAAAAACAGTAATTTTAGCTCGTTGAAAAACAGGAGCTGCTGGTCTACCACTACCTCGATCAGTTAGTTAGTGTTATAGTTTGACTTTGGTGAATCCAAATTAAACCTCTTAAACACCGAAGTCACACAATAATGCAAACAAAAAAACTGACTGAGGTAGTGCTGACCAGGAGCTCCTTTGTTTAGCGATGTTAAATCCCTGTTTTTCTCAATGGAGTCTGGCTTTGAAGAGGGCGATGTAACAGTGTCATTTCCCCATGGAGAATCATTGTCTAACGGCAAGGTAAAGCAGTGGAAATATGCTAAATACACCATACACATAAACTGATATTGATTTTTTTGGGGGGTGTTTTTTTTTAAGGTGGCTACTCCCCACTCAAAGCAGTGCATTTCTTCGCTTCCCTTTCGAACTCCAGCCTGCTTCTCCAAACTGGGGGCATGCCAACTACAGCATGTAACACGCTGATTATAGATAAGTACCTCATACAAACCCACTTCAAAAGATCCAAACTATCCCTTTTAGTTGCAATGAATATGAGGTTTTATGCTTGTCAAAGCAATACTCAGTAAAATAAAGCCAAATAACCAACTGTAAGATCAATGCAACTTTCTCTATTTTTAGCAGTCTCCTCAAAGCAAGGTGACATAAAAATACTCACCACTATGAGTTTCTCAGTGCTATCAATTACACTGCTCTGTTACAATTTGGGAACGGTCCAGCAGGCAAAATTTTATGTGACAAGTCTGCCTCCAAGTTCAATGGAGACAAATTTAGCCAACTGTGTTTCAAATATTTCCATTTCCAAACCTTCACTGTGACCAGCAGAGATACTTCCCTGGACATATTTGCCATCAAAGTGTACACACATAGGGTTCAGAGTGGAATAAACCAACTGGACTGAAGCCTTAATTTTTCTCGTAGTAACCTCTCGCCTAGTAACAGCAACAGCAAGGACGTTTGATCACATGCAGGCTTCACTGGAAAGAAGAGGCCAAGTGTCGGCCAGAGGTGCAGACAGGTGGTGTGTGTGCGACCGTCTGTCCGTGTTGGAAATGTAGCACTACTACTACGCTTAACTCATTCCATTTCTCATACTAGTGCTACCAAAAGGTCAAGATGCCGTCTGATATGGCATCTGGAAATACGAGAGCACGGAAAGGTTACAGACGGAGTTTACTGAAGTTTTAATTGCATGCAAATGAGCTAATTGTGTTTGCACAGTGAGAGCTGAGCTGCAGACTCTGTAGGCTACATGTGCATGCAGACATACTGCACATACAAACAAAGTCTGGGTCACACGCATCCAATAAAATCATGTTACTCGCACCTTAGCAATGATCACCATGCATACACACACACTGGATGTTTGGATCCAAGGCTCAGGGTTGAGAAAGACAGAGGTGGTGTAAATGTCAAGTCCTCTCAGTAACCACATCAGACAGTTGAAGATATCTCATGCCGTCTACCATGAATACATAAAAAACAGAGAGATGAAGTTTATTTAGGGTTTGTACTGAGTTATTACATACAATCGCTTGAAATCTTTTCCCAATTACGTCAGTGGAACACTTCAGGAAGCATCAACCAATAAACTACTTCTTGAACTGCTGGGACAACCACTTAGAGTACTCAAACACCAACACTCTCTCCTGACCAGAAACCCATCTATATTCAATGCACTGATGTGGTTTCATAAATGTGAAGCTGAGAGCATCATTTATCTCATCTTAGGTAGCTCAGAAAACAAAACCAATGTCATTCTGCGAGATAAGCCTTATAAGTCTGCCGGCATCACAGAGAGACTATCACTCGCTCTATCACTGAAAGCAATAATGCACAGAGACAGAGAAAGAAAGGAAGAGAGAGAACTTATCAATGTTCTCCCCCCATAAGCCATAAAGCTGCGAGATCTTGCCAAGTCTGATAAGCAACATCCAACGCTCCCATCGCTCTCTTCACCCCACCCTGCCCCTCCCCGCTGCTCCGTCTTGACAGCTGGGGCCCCAGTCCCACATCAGTGGAAATTTCCTGAAATGTCACTCCAGTAGACGGCCTGAGTGATTGTATGGTGTGGGGAGTATTGCTGCAAAGGCCATACACAGACATACACACAATTCTCCCTCAGCCCATTGTCCCTAGTCCCCACACGATGGCTGTCACCCCAGCTTCAGTACAAATTTGTCCGGCCATGCGCGTGTTTCTGTCTCAAAACCCCACTGTGACTCGCCTCCCTCAGCCCCTTCATATTGTGTCTTCACCTTCTCGTCCTCAGAGTTCAGCCTGTCATGGTAACTTAACCGGGGGCCAGGATGAAATGGTGATGGGTCAGAGGTGAAACAGGAAGTCAGTGCCTTAATGGGTAAACAGTAATTGGAATTGGAAAAAAATGGAATTCAATCAGACTAAGAAGAATGGTTCATCTTTAAATGACTAATTAATCTACATTGTCTATATGTTGTTTAAGCAAGAAAAAGACAAACAGTCTGCAGCTATGCTAGCGGCTCTGTGTGCTTTACTCTTAAGCAAATATCAGGGTTCACACAAGGTGCTGCAAGTGCTTGAATTCTGAGAGTAAAGTACTGGGATACCTTGAAAATAGCACATTTTCTTAAAGTGTTTAAAAGGTACTTGAAATTCAAATTCACATTACACTGTCCTGTATTGTGTTTAAAATTCTGATGCATCTTCGTCTTACTTCACCATGGCACACTCTTTCTCTCCTTTCCTCCTTATCTTGATGATGTCCTGCTTGACAATGTAGTTTATTCTTACTTCGCTCCACTCTTACAAACCTCAGCAAGACCAGTAGGCAGATGTTGGCATGGCTAAACTTGAAATGACTTAACTTAATGAAACAGTTTTTCACTGTGATTGGTTTTCCTCTCTCTTCAGTGGTGTCCTGATGTAACCTAACAGCTCCATCAAAAACTGAAAGTGAAAGTTCTAGCTTTACACAGGGATTTTACACAGTTATGCCTAAAAGAGTGTGATAAGTGACCATTTGCTGAAAAGAGAAACATTGATCACATATTTAATGTTTAATAACAAGTCCTCACTCACAAAAAGTCTTGAAAAGGTACTTGAAGGTCCTTGACTTCAATTTTGTAATGTCTGTACAAACCCTGGAACAGTAACATGTTAAAGTGCTGACAGTGACAATGCCACCATGTGGATGTTTATCAGGTATAATGTTAACCATGTTCACCATCATACTTTAGCGTGTTAGCATGCTAATATTTGTCATTTAATACTAAACAAAAAGTATCGTTAAAAGGCTAGACCCTTTTACTAGCCACTTATGGTGACAAATTTTGACAAATAAAAGCCTGTCTCAATTAAACGCTTGGTCTGGTTGCCAAGCAGTTCATTTTCTTAATATAAGTTCTTCAGATGTATAAAACCAGGTTATTGGCTACCTCAAATTATGTGTCCATTCCTCAGTTACCCTGTAAGCTAGTCATATTCCTTCAACGCATAAGTGCCCTTAGATCAAAAGAATCAAAAGGGTTTTTAATATGAGTTAATCCAAGTTGTGAGGATTGTTTTAACGGGATGAAGTGGTGTTGTGTCTGTACGCCAGGTTTCGTAATCCTCAAGTGCCATAACTCACTCTCTCTCTTTTTTTTTTTTTTTTGTTAAGATTATTTTTTCTGGCTTTTTTGCCTTTAATGTATAGGACAGAGTGAAATGGGGTGAGAGAGCGGGGGGTGACATGCAGTAAATGGTTGCAAGCCGGACTCGAATCTGTGACCACTGCGTCAAGGCACTGCCTCTGTACATGGGGCACCGGCACTATCCACTATGCTACCGATGCCCCATAACTCCTCTCTCTGATGCGCTGTCTGTCGGAGCTATTTCAAATTAATGATTTAGAACTGATATTGTGGTTAATCAACAATTTGATTGTATTTCCTGATCTTTGCTGAGCAACAGATTTGTGTGAAAGGAATTAAAGGCCTGTCCCATATAGATGCCTGTCCAAGATACAGGCCTGTTGATTTCAGCGATTTAAGCAAATAATAGCCCTAGCTAGTTTTATGGTAGACCAGGGGATTAAGAGGATGTCGTTAGTTTCCTAAATACTTGGTCATAAACCAGTCTTGGACGAGATAAAATGCTGACCGCCACTAGATGAAAAGTCAGATGATCACCAAAGTGATCGCAAGTCACATGAGGGGAACACAAATGCCTGTACCAAATTTAATGGCAGCACATCCAACAATATTTGACATTCATCCAATATTTCCACAACAAATATGACCTCTGGCATAAAATGAAAAGTCAGAGGATCATCAGAGTCAGCAGAATTAATTCTCGCAGAAATATGAATGCATGTACAAAATGTAACGACAATCCACCCAATTTTTTGGACGTATTTCAGTCTGGTCCAAATTGGTGGACAGACCAAAAGACCAACAGGAAGAAAAACAAAGGTAGAGCAACTGCGACCTTATTAGATGGAGATCTGTCTTACCACAATATACATCTTGGTAAACTGTATCAGGTATTGTACAAGCGTTTAACCTCATTAGCTATCTAGTTTGTGATAAAAGTGGCAGCAACGTGGGTCCTGTTTATCTTGACCTCACCTTTACTTAGATCAACACTGGCTTATCCAACTTGTGGATAAATAGGTTACCAGTGTGGTTTAATTAGCACAACCACAACCCTGTTAGCCTAGCGTTAGCAGCTCTCTGGTACTTTAAGTAGGTCTTCAAACAGAACAGCAGTGACATGTAAAAAAACATTCAAGTCCATGTGACTGTTCTTTTAAACTCACCCTTTCAACTCTTTGCATCTTCACTTAATCCTGACCGTCTCTGACATTGTCCGCCAAGTGCACCAGGTGGGAAAAGGGAAAGTATCGAAGGCCGTGAACCGACTAAAGCCGAGACAGTGACAGTGCACAAAGCCCTGCCCATACCCAGTTCGGCTACAAGTGGCAGCAGGGGTTACAAGCAGTTAATCAGACAAGCGATAATCTAGTTAGGAGATCAACAAATGAGCCTCTCAGTGCTGGAAAGGAGGACACAACCCCACAGACAATGGAGCGGGTCAATGCCATTGTGTTTGAGAACAACAGGAGGGATGGAAAGAGAGGGTTATTGGAATAATTCAGATCAAAACGAGGGTTGAGTGTACAGCGGGAGCACTAAGCCGCGCCTGCTAGTGGGAATTTCTGCTGGAATAATCTGTGTTGGACTAATTGTTGTGGTGACTTCATGTCTCAAAGCAACACATTTGAAGTTGTCTGAAAGTGACAAATTGTGACTGTGTTCATTTGTGTGAATTAAAGCATAACATTTGATATTTTAGATGTTTAAAAAATATGAGTCAGGCGCACTGGATGTGGTCTGGACCAGCGACAACCACCTGCTCCTTCTAATTAGCAATGTCAAGAAATTGTGCCTTTGCAAAGCGTCCGGCTGTGAAGGGCTATTAAAGGTAAGTGGCAGCGGCTGGCAGCACGTATGACAAAGCCAGTGACCATACAAGGGCTTGAGGATTTTCCACACCTCTTTTGGTCTCCATGGAAACAAGGACAGGAACGTTCAGGCACACGGGAGCCGCGAATAGATCATCACAAGGGAAGAGAAAAACATGCGTCCTGCTACTGGCATTTTCACAGACTCCAGTCCAGATGTTTTCAAACCCCCTGGAATCGAAGTGTTGTTTATATGCTACTAATTCAGAGTAGGCTGTCTCAGTGCACACCTGATGCCTCCTGTCTTTCACTGTTTGCCTTCTATACGAGCCTACAGCCGGATAAAAAAATTGTCAGACACAAATATGTCTGGCATATTTAACTACTTTAGGGCTGTGCTGCCAGTCATTTTAATCCATTTTAAACCAGCACAGATTCCTCTAAAAAGAATGGTTCATATACCTGCCTGTTAAAGCACATGTTGGCCTCAGCTGACAAATTAAAATCCATTTCTGTTCATTTTTCTCCAGTTCCAAAGCAGGAAATAGACACAGCTTGGTGATGACTGTGTACTTATAACTGTTATAGTTCCCATAAAGAAACTGTTATGCTTCCACAAAGAGCATCTGTAAACTGTTATAAACACACTAAGACAGTGTTTGTTAAACTTAGCAGTCACAAAAGTGGGAAATGGCTCTCGCTGTCAAGCACATACAAACAGTGGCTGCTCTGCAACAGCCAAGAGTCTGACCCCAGTTTGAATGACAACACTATAGATCAAAACGTGCATTTCTAAAGGGATACTTTGCTGATTTTCAACCAATTTTGTGTCATAACAATGTGGGTAGTATGTGTAAATGAACCCTCCATCTTACCAGCCGCCAGTTCTCCCTGCTGGCTCTAGGGCTGTTGCGTCAACTAAAGACTTCACATTTTTCCATGTGGCCGACACCATGGACACAAAGAGTGCAGAAGCGTATTGAGACAGAAAGCCGCCCCTCTCTGTCTCAGACTTAAAACAAACTGAAATTACGCGGTAAAACTAGGCAGTGCTGATCAAATATGAACCAAGAATCTAATGTGTTGCCTATATGTCACTTCAAATATTTTCAGAAACATGTTTTAGCTTACTGTTTAACTGTAATACAGGCATGGTGATGCAGCAGTTAGCATTGTCGCCTCACATTAAGAAGGTTCCTGGTTCGAACCCTGGGGTGGGGGAGCCCTTCTGTGCAGAGTTTGCATGTTCTCCCCATGTCACCATGGGTTTTCTCCAGGTACTAAAGCTTCCTCCCACAGTCCAAAGACATGCAGGTTAACTGGTGACTCTAAATTGTCTGTAGGTGCGAATGTGAGTGTGAATGGTTGTCTGTCTCTGTGTGTCAGCTCTGTGACAGTCTGGCGACTTGTCCAGGGTGTACCCTGCCTCTCACCCAGTGTCAGCTGGGATAGGCTCCAGCCCCCCCGCGACCCCCAACAGGATAAGCGCTTACAGAAAATGAATGAATGACTGTAGTACGAGATCTTATTTGTCACCAGCCAGCCACCATAGAGAGTGGTGCAGGTATGAGTCCTAAAACCTGGAAATGAGTTAGCATGTTATCACTCCTGGTTCCTTCGTCCAGAAGTCAGCGGGTTTTTTTTAATGGATCTTTGGTCAGATGCCTGAAATAAGGTCTGTGGTTAACACAAGCTAAAAAGGCTTTTTTAGACAAGTGGCTAAATGAGACAACAGAGCGTCATAAAGCCAAACCGGGATGAATACGGCTCTACAGCCCCATTTTGTTGAAGACAATGAAGTCAAACGACCGTGATGTGGTTTGTTTATAGCCTAGCGTGCCTAAAGTGGTCATTTGTGAAGATAATCTAGCTAAACAAAACATGTACCATAAACTTTTAGTTGCCAGGGAGCCTATTTTCTGTCATAATCCAAAATCCAACGGAAAAATCCCATTGGCTTTTTGTGGAGGGAAGCAAAGCAATACTAACTCCTGCGTTGGTGTACAGAAAATATCATCCCTGTAGGAACCTACTGTTTCTGGTGGAAAAACCCACTAGCAAGAGCATTTATTGGTCTGGTGTGGCACACTGCGTTCTCATAGATTTTCCATCTCTCAAGCAAAAGCATTTCTCGCTGGTAATATGGCACCAATTTCAAGAGTAGTTGTGTCTTTCAACTGCACAGACAGCCTAGTTTTATGAAGAGACCATCTTTCCAGCAGTGCAGTGTTTCTTTAAATCTATTTTTAGAAAACAAACAGCTGGCCATACTGATAAAGTATTATTATTACACGTCTTGTCCAAACACAGCTCATTTGTTGAGTTTAAAGCTTTGTTTTATGCAGCCATATGCTTTTGCAGTTGCAGACACATATGCTGATAAATGTTTTGGAAGGGAGCAGATGATAAACTATCACTGGCTGACCCAGACAGGAGGTGAACATCTGAGACGGGGCACGGACAGACAGAGAGAGAGGTCTTTCCTCGTCGACAGCAGGAAACACCATCCTCTCCACCTGACCTGCATCTCTGCTAATGTTACTGCTGTACTTAAGAACCAACATGCAGCAATGCAACAGCAGAAATGCACATTTGCAGCCCAGATGGATGGACATTTTCTCCACCATACACATACACTAACAAGCACACACACACTCTGGGGGCCTTGTTAGAGTGTGCTTGCAGGCAGGTTCCAGATGCCACATGCTGGGCTGAGTGGCTGCTGACTGTGCCAGACGAGGAAATAGACATAGGACTCGGCACATACATTTCCACAACAGCTTCGTGAGGCACACACAAGTATGCACGTAGTGATGCTCAGACAAACAAAGAACATTTCGACAGTGATCTGTCTGTTTTACATTCTCTCACCAACCTCTCACTCTCTACCTCTTTCTCTTTCTATCCTAGGCTGCCCAGTGATCTGGCTTGTCGGCAGGCAGAGAGTGACGGGAGCTTTGATGTTGAGACAGCGTGTCTTCATATATGTGTGTGTGTGTGTGTGTGTGTGTGTGTGTGTGTGTGTTACTAGGCGTCATAGTCAAAAACTCTACCCTCCTTCAGGTTTTCACAGTTCCTTCCCGTCACTCTGAGGCAGCTGCGAGAAAATGAAGAGGCTGACAGTGAGGGAGGAAACTGAAGAGGGAAGAAAGACGACAGTGAGAGAAGAAGAGAGACAGAGTCGTGCAGAGGGAGGCAGCGAGTGTGAGGAGAAAAGGAGGTCAGATAGTGGATAATGTTTTATTTCACTGAGCCACAGAGTGTGAACGCCTGAAGGTTGAAGGTTTCGCTTTGGTTTGACAGCACGATGATGAATATGGATGGACGGATGAATGGATGGATACACTGATTGAAAAAAGTTGGCACAGTGTCATGAAGTACATGCGACCTGAAGGTTTTTCTGTTCAGAATAGATCCTTTTAGAGGAGCTGTGTGTAGGATTTAGTGACATCTAGTGGTGAGGATGCAGCCAGCTGAAACTTTCTCCCATGTGCCAAGCGTGAACTCCCAGTTAGGATTCCTTCAGTGTCCATTGTTCAGGTGGTTTTGACAGGGAGCTGAATTAGCTAGCTCCACCACCACCACCAGTGTCTGGACTCCATGGGGGGGATTTATCCTGCTGCCACTCAGATGTCCCTCGATCACAAAATATACCAACACATTCTCACTCCGACCTCGTCACACACTGACATTTTGGTCATGAACTTTACACGTCCACATACGACATGCAAGGTACCCTGGGTGCGTTGGTTGTTGACGTTCTGGGACACTGTGTCAAGTTCTGCCTGTTACATGCATTGTCTTCTTTCAACATACACTTCTGTTTTCTCAGGAAAACGAAAGTCGGAGTTTATTGGACCCATCCACCACGTCTCCCGCCCGCTCTACTCTGACTTTTGCTGCCTTAACACCTAAACTGTGTTTCCCCCTGATGCCGCCGTGGGCTGTTAAACTATCACACCATATATCATGCCAAAGTTACAAGACACCTGTTTTCATTGGTTTCTGATGCCACAAGTCACTGCCAAAGCGCCGGATTTCAGAGTGAGACCAAGCTCAAATATCTCCCTCTGGTGTCCAAGCTCCAAACACTTCTGTTAAATCTTGATCAGCACAAATCATCTATTAAACTGTACACTCATATTCTGTATTAAATATTTTATTTACTTCATTTTTCTGAAATAAAGTAGTCTTATGTTACAAATTAGTGTTTCTCCAACGCTGTTCGGCTTGACGCAGATGGGCCGCTAGCCCAGCACCTGCTGTGTGCTCACCTTTTCTTCTCTGATAACTTAAGATCCAGAGGTCTCCTCCTCTCCAAAACAAAGGAACTCCATGATCTGAAGTGGAAACACAGAATACTCAGTGTTCTTCCATCGCTGTCTGGCTCATCGCAAAGGGACGGTTATCTGCGGTGGCCGACGGGAAAACATGAACACATGAATGGCCCAAACTAGAGTCAGTGTTTGGTTTATTAATTCTGGGCTACTGTAGAAACACTGCAGTGCTCCCTATGTAGATATAAACAGATAATTTTAAGGTAATGGAACACAATGATTCTTATATTCAGGTGATTACAAGCTAAAGAAGATATACTTACTATATCATATTCTATTTCTGTCAATATATCCCCCTGAATCCTGCACACTGGACCTTCAAGCCACTTCTATTTCAACAGCATCACAAGAATATGCTATTGTTGGGGCCTTGGAGCCACGGGCTGTCATCATACGTCTTTTTATTACACAGAAAAATAGAAGCCTTCAAACGTGATCAAAGACAGAGACGAAAAAGCAGCGGAGAATTCTTGAATTACCAATCTATTTCATTACATTTTCTGTCAGACAAACCAATGTTGGTTTTGGCCTTTTCACTCACTAGCTGCATGATTTTTTTTACATTCTTCCTCCCTCTAGCTCTCACACACACTCTAATCATCTCTCTTAGAAATGTTGAGGTTGTGCGGTGCCTTTCTGAATGGCGTACTCTGATACAGATTATCAGCAGCTTGACAGCTCCAATTAGTTGGTATTATAGATGGAATAATAAGGTAAAGCTGCACTGTAGAACCTAGATCATTCCTCCTCTCCAATCTCATCCCCGTTGACACTGAGAAAATCCCTTCAGACTTTCATATGAAACACTCCTCAGCGGGCTAATCTAACTACAAAGTTGGATATGGATATTTCATCCAAGTGAGCAGCTCTCTGCCTCGGCCTCAGACGCCTCTGGCTTCTTTCCGTTTCCTTGTTTGCTGTGATTTATCAAACACTTAAAACTGCTCTTGAGTGTAAACCCAGTTAGGTGCTGATTTCAAAAATGGAGCAGAAGTCACGTTAACTTCATTTGCCTCCATCTACCACGATGTCAGCCCCATCCCTTCAGCTCTCAGCACATTACTCAGTCACAGGCCCATGTAGGGTCAATACTAATGCTGTCTTTATCCAATTCAAACTGTGCCTGTGCTGGTAAAGCCGACAATTAGCTGCCAGTTTCAGTTAGGAAATAATATTTTCCCTGAAATGTATCGGAAGTTTTAGCACACGCAGACGGCCCTTATTACAACGATGCTAATCAGAAAAATATCTGGGTGTTGACGTTATTGAATTAAATACCCAATTAAGAATTAAATACCCGTATTGAATTCAATTCCAGCAGCACAGCCTCGTAGCAGATAGTGACATGGACGGCGACACTTCTCAGAGATCACCTGATGGATGATGTGTGGATAATTAAAATATGCAGCTTGAAATGTCTTTCTGGCTATGCCTCTTTGGGTAAGTAATACATTTTTAACATTTTTTGCCATCTGGACGACTGAAGTAGGGCACAAGGGGAACCCTGGAGACGCTTCAGTGGCCAGTTGCTCGAGAGGAGGCCTCAGACTTCATGTCTTACATACAGGGATGTAATCGAGCACAGTATGTCAAGTCCAAGATGAATTCATGACTGAGCACAGTCGAGTGAAGGCGCCTATAGACGATAGGTGTTAAAACAACAATCCTACATGTTCTCTGTCACACTGTGTGTGATGAGTCTAATGATAAGACGCAATCTGCGTCAGACTGTTCAATATTGATTTTGAGGCATGTCAGCTAGGGCAGTTAATGTCTAGTAAATCACTGCACTACGATGTAAACAGAAAAACATGTCATTCACTCATGTCATCCATGTGTGTCAACAATAAACAAGCTTTGGCCACAGCGCTGACACTCCTGTGCATCTTAAAAGCCCAATAGAGGAGGAAGAGGAGGGTGTGATCCTAGTTGTGGCCAAGAAATAAATGGCAACAATGGCAATTTTGCAAAGTGAGCTTGGGGTAAGTGTGATTTGATTATGGGAATGTATCATATATGAATGCACCTACAAAGTGTTTGCATGCTCTGGATTCTGTGTATCATGGTTTATGGATTTATTACCAACTGTAAGCCACTACACACACACACACACACACACACACACATAATGACTGTATCCTGTATGCTGGGGTTGGCAGGCTATCTTCACAATTTCATAGATGTCTTCATTGGCATTCTCTTGTTTACAAAGCTATTCTTGGCCTACTTCCAGCATGTTTATGCGTGTACATTAAGCAAAAAATTGAAAATGGCTATGCTCTCTGTTCTCAGAACATGTTTTTATTGCTTGTACCAGGGGTACATAGTTTGGCAAACAAGCATTCATGTATGCAGCTTCCTACATGTGGAATCTTCTGCAAAAAGATTAAAGCTGCACTCATTGGTTCCTCTCAGCTGATTCAAAGCACTGTTGCAGGATTTTTGTACACAGTCTTTCATATGCTAGTGTCATGGTGTGTCTTAGGTGGTCTTTGTAATCATGTGTAGTTGCCCTTTTTCGCGTTTTATGGTTCACTTCTAGAATACAGAAACATACGTTTTGGCTCTTCTTTGTAGTAATCTTATTTTGTGTTTTATATTGCTTGTTTTAGAGCTGCATATTTTTATTCTGTATTTTTGTTCTGTGTTGTCTGTAACTTATATTGCTGCCTGTCTCGGTTAGGACACTCTTGTCTTGTCTTGTTCTGATGGGATGGTTTATGGGTCGTAGCAGCAGTCACATTTTGAGATTTTGGTTTGAAAAGTTTAGACACAGGCTGTCTTCAGTCACTGTATACCGTACAGCAGTGGTTCTCAAATGGTGTGCTGTGATGCCAAACTAGGTGTGCTGTGGGATTTTGTCATAACCAAACATTATTATTGCAATATTCAACTGGGCCTTTACAAAACGTTACGAATGAATTTTTTATTACTGTATCTGTATGTTGTGTGCACCAGTTTCCTAATAAAGAGGCAAACTCTAGCTAAAAAAATTGAATGTAATATGATTTAATTTCAAAAACCTTCACAGGGAACTGATTTGTCGCTGTTCGTGCATGGGAATTTAAGTGTGTGACATGTCAAAAGCCCTGATTGGCAGCCGGTGTGAGGGAAGACAACATTTAAAAGGAGAAAGCTGTGAGTGGGACAATGGATCACGTTATTGTACGGAGAAATTTACAGCAAAGTACCAGCAAAGACGACCTACCACTGAAAGAAAAGAGAAAAATAAACTGTCAGTAGACACTAACATGAAAGCCTATCTGATTTTTCATATTTTCATTGTCTTATGTCATGATAAGAGTGACTACACACTTAATAGAAGCTATTATGCACAGACATAAATACAGGTGTGCCTTGAGATTTTGGCTTGCCCTTTGGTGGGCCTTGGCTGCAAAAATTTGGTGAGCAAAAATGTCATGTTTCTTGGTTAAAAAGGCCCCGACTCAAGATTCAGAACCAGATAATGAGTCCTTTCTCAAAATCAAGGTCAAACAGTTATTTTTTATTTCAGATAAGCAGGATTTACAATCCTATTATTTCAGAGTCAGTGTTAATGTAGCGTTTTTTGTGAACAAAAGGTGACCTTCCTCCAAATCTAAGTGTGCATGCCGCACATGCCTGCCATCTGGCTGACTGAACTACAGGAAATCCCACTAAATCACGCCTTTATTTTTCTGCCCAAACAATACGTCTGGTGTTCTATACTGATGAATTAAAATTGTAATCATTTACAACTACAAACAAGACCACAAAATTGCAACACTGAATTACATCGAAATTGTATTCATTTTTTGTGGATTTCAACGTCTGCTAATATTAAGATCAAAGTAGATGAATATCTTTCATGGAAACACAAGTTCTGCTTAATATTACTACGTAGTATTAAGTATTAAATATTTGTATCTTTTAGCACAGATGTTTAGGCACTGATGTAAAGAGAGAGGAACCCACAGGTTGGTGTTTAAGCAAATGTTTAGGTCAGTAAATTATTGGAGCTCCTTTTCTGGTATGTTACTGAGGAGTAATGCAGTAAGGCAGTCTGCCAGAGAGACTGAACAATGTGTGAGCGGTAAGAACCCACAGTCGCCACAGGCACTGGTTTAACAATCCAAATTTAAAACTGAAACTCATAAGAAGCCTCAGTCCCTTTTTTAAGATTAATTGCAAGCAGACAACCAATTACACAAAAAATACAGTATACATATATATATATATGTATTATGTAAAGTGTATTGTGGGGTAGATAGCATGACTTTCCTCATTATCCTTTTTAAACAGTGTGTAAGTTTTCTTTAACTATTTTAAATTGTGAAAAAGGGATGTGTAACAAACGTATACATTGTCAAATTGAGGATCATTCCAGTACATTATTTTGAAGTTGCTTAGGAGACCAGGCATCCTTTAGGGGATCTATTAATTTGTCAACACCAAAACATCAACATATGACTGCTGTGCATATGGAAGCCTCAGTCCTTTTATATAATGAATTGCCTTGCTGTGAAGCACTCTGTGCATATAATATTTATATTAGTACCAAGTAGGCTTTATATTGTATCTTTGTATGTTTGTGTTTTGCATTATTTATGGCATTTTATCCCTATTTTTATGCTCATTCTGTTTCCTTTCTCATGTGAAGCACTCAGAGCATGTAATTTACCTTATTGCAAAGTACTTTGTGAAGCATTTCTTGCATGAAAAGTATTATAAAGTAAGGATATCATTATTATTATCATTATTATTACTATCGTTATGTCTAAATTAAAGTGTCTTAAAGAAGCATATTAGGACAGACAGCCACTAGAACAGAAACAACATTAGATTTTAGGGAGATTTGTGTCTTCGCTAATGCACTTTGTCTTTGACCTGATGAACTCTACTCATGTTACAGCAGAATAACAAATGCAGTCTCATGGAGATTGTTGAGCTGTGGTCACTGATCAATAGATAATCATATGTTCCAGAAGTCTCTAGTGGCTTGAGGCTTAAGTGAGCAATCATGGATTACATGTTACACTACATCTTGACGTGTTTAAATCCAGGATGGTGTTGATACCTGTAGCTGAAAGAGAAAAACAGATTCTTCATCTCTAGCTCTCAGTTGTACTTTGTACTATTGTGCTTTCCGTCTCCGTCTTTGTTTCTGTGCCTTTAACATGCCTCTCTAAAAAAGAAACATACAGACGCACACACAAGCCATGACGAATAACATAATCTATCACAGCCACAGTGAAACATAGGTCTTCCCAGACCCGCTCAATCCCTCTCTGTCTTGGCCAGCGAGGAGGATGTCTCCATTGTTTAATGACACTGAGGGAGGAAATGGTTTCTCTTTGTTCCCTCACAACTCCATTACTGTCTGTAGGGGAGTGCAGTACTGTACTGAGCTGACAAGACTATATCATTTAGTAATTTTGACTGTTTTTTTTTTTTTTTTGGCGCTGATCTTGTCTTCCCACTCGCTTTTATATAACACCCTCCTCTGCGACTGTATTGAAGAGGGCAGTGATTTTTAGACAGGCATTTTTATGTTTAATGTTGGAGGATTCAGGTGCATGTGCTGTAATATAGTTACGAAAAGCTCTGTATATATACACTGGATATTACTTGGCTTCCCTCGTGTTATCAGTTTTAAGTGTCTGTCAGGTTCATCTATCTTCCTCTTAACAGTATTTTTGTGTTGTTCAGGCAGGTAATATTCAGCACCGGGGATGTCCACATTGTTAAATCTCCCCCGCGTACTTTATAAGTGTTTGATTTTCAGTTGTGCTGGGTAATTGATGATGGATGAAGCAATCATAAAGAGTCCCCAGCTGGTAAATTACGGCTTATTCTCTGTGGGTAAACTAGGCCATCTGGGATGAGCTATAACTATGAAAGCATACTGGTCCAACGCCGGGCTAGACAGCAAGGAGATCTCAGCAGTGATTTATTCATGACACAAGTGGGTGAGGACTCAGCCTTCCTCTCTCCTCCCTCAGCTCCCCCTTTCCCCAGCTGCCTCCGAGACATCATCACATCATCCTCACATCCTTTCTGCTGTATCCCACCGTTCTGCCCACACGCCCCCTCCCTCCCTCCATTTTCTACCTACTCATATTAATCACATCAGATCACCCGCAGTAATTCATTTTCACTCCCCTGGCATGTTCTGAACATGTATGAATAGACTATTTTCACTGCACGATTACGTAATGTTGTTGTATTTCAAACGTATATTTAAATGATTTAACTCAAAACTGAATTTGTAAGATATAATATTATGTTCAACCCAATAGACCAAATCATTGTGATGTTTCTCAAAAACAATCACTTCCATTTTAAAAAATGGCAAATGATTTGAATCACGGAGATATGTAAAATCAGCAAACTTGTATATATCCGTTGTCATTTTCAGATGTAATTGTAACGTTTCAAGATATATAGTTAAACATGATGCTCTGACCTATCTGACGTTACAGTACTGTGTTTATTTGATGTACTGTGTTGCTTTGCTAGCATATTTGATCAACTTAATCCTGAGGCTTGGAAGCTAAGAAAGGTACTGCAGTGGATGGGGGCCAAAGTAATGGAATATGTTCACCGCCTTACCTTACACACTACCCAATCAAGGCAGCGGCAGACCAGCAACTACTGTGTTCTGGGAAGTAAAATCACCATTTTTGTCAATGGAAATTGGTCGCTTCACGTCAGAATCATAATTAGCATCGTCACATTACATTCTTAATATAAAGTTACGCAGGTTAGGTTTAGGAAAGTTGAGTTACAAAAGTTAGGTAAAGCTACTTACTGAACGTAAAGTAACAACATGACGATGTGCCTTAAAATAACTTCACTTGGTGAACACCGGTTTCATGACAAAATGTGATATGTTTGTTTTATGTATGTGACACAAGGGTTTTCTACCCATAAATGACTGTAAACAAAGATTATGATTTGGTCTATAACCTTAAAAGCACATACACATCGCTATGTTAAGTATGAAGCTACCACTAGCACCCATGTAACCTAGCTTAGCACAAAGACTGGAAACAGGGGGATCAAGCTACCCTGGCTCTGTCCACAGGAAGTAAAACTGGCTAACAACTGGCACAATAAAGTTCACAAGTTCATACTCTGTATCTCATTTGTTTTATCTGTAACAAACTAAAATGTAAAGACGTGTAAAGAAGTTTTACAAGGGCTTATGTAAGGGCTGACTATTTCTTAGCCAGGCCAGGACCAATAACTTCTTGCAGTCTACACTACTAGCAGGCAGACTTTGCTGCCTTTGAGTAGGCTAGCTGTTTCCCCGCATTTCCAGTATTTACATTAAGGTGAGCTAGGCTAAGCTAATTGGCTGCTGGTGGAGCATCATATTTAGGCAAAGTATCCTCATACAACAGCTCCTATGATATGTTACGAAAATGCACATAATATACAACAGTTCATATGATAGCTAACAAATTAGCACCAGTTAGATAAAGTTTAGAAAAAGAATAATGGTTGGGCATCATCGCGTTATGCGCTTAACTCAACGTTATGCAGGTTAGGTTTAGAAAAAAGAGACATGGTAAAGTTATGTACTGAACGTAAAGTAACAACATGAGTGATGTACCTTAAAATAACTTGGCCTGGTTTCACAAATGACATGAACACCAGTTTCATGGACGAAAGTGATTATATACAAGAGTCAGTTAGAGTCGAGTGGTTATGTACGAAGGTACATACGAACAGTGCATGAGAACAGTCTGCTTTAGGGTGCAAACATTAAATTAGCATCAATCTTCTCATTAAATTCTCTGCAACAAAATAATGAAACCATAGATCAAGCTTTTCCTTTGACTTACATGCAATAAACTTGTTAAAAGAGGAGGCAATATCCATTTAAATTAAATGACAAGCACAATAACATATCGGGAGTGCTATTATGATGTTTGGTGTGGCTGCTGACAGAATGAATGTATCACCTCTTGTAAGATGTCCAGGTTGTTCTATTAACAAACAAATGCACACATACACACATGTCCAGAGGGTATCTCATTAGCAGACTCGCACCCTCACAGCTGGGCGTTGTCACATTGTGTGTATACTGTCACTGACCACAGGGCAGGAGAAACCCTGTGACTGTGAAGAAGCCAACTGACACACCAGCCTCTGCAGATACACACTAACTCGTTCCAAAACATGCGAGCAAAATAGAAACACACAACCTATACATACTGTGAAAATCACCATGCTATCCCTGCACAACTCCCACATGCCTCATCCAAGCCTCGGGCAATGCTGCTTTCACACCTCAGCTTACTGAAAGATCAGTAAACACAGCTCAGGCACACAGTGAGTGTGCATACAGGAATGGCAACTGTGGCTAGAAGGCACTCTGTATTGGGGCTATAATCAATGATCAATTTAAAATTCCATAGTTTCCACTCTTACCCCTTTTGCACCAACATGGAATAAGTTCTGATGCAGTTTGTGCATCTAATTTTTAACAGTTTGGAGCATTTTGATCAAAAATAAATTGGTTCAGACCCCAAAAAAGATGGTTACCAGCTGGAACCCCAAATAAGAACCTTGACCACATCAGTAGACACATTATATTCTATAGGTTGGTACGTAATGATCTTCTACATCTTCTTATCCTTGATAGTCAGTCCATGCTTGTTTTTTGGATAGAAACAAATATCTGTAACTAATAACAGAACAGGCGGCACGGTGGTGTGGTGGTTAGCACTCTCGCCTCACAGCAAGAGGGTTGCCGGTTCGATCCCGGGCGTGGGAGCCCTTCTGTGTGGAGTTTGCATGTTCTCCCCGTGTCAGCGTGGGTTCTCTCCGGGCACAGTCCAAAGACATGCAGATTGGGGACTAGGTTAATTGATAACTCTAAATTGTCCGTAGGTGTGAATGTGAACGTGAATGGTTGTTTGTCTCTATGTGTCAGCCCTGCGATAGTCTGGCGACCTGTCCAGGGTGTACCCTGCCTCTCGCCCGATGTAGCTGGGATAGGCTCCAGCCCCCCCGCGACCCTCAAGAGGATGAAGCGGTTAGAAGATGAATGAATGAATGAATAATAACAGAACAAAAGCTTGCAGCGTTATCAATGCAATCCACCATCTTGCCCTTTGTTGATGATGCATTCTTCATTACAATAGATCCCCCTCAGACCTGGTCGAAAGAACACTGAACCAACCAGTTCAAGAACCAGAGGTAATTCGGTGGAAAAGTGGTATCTGTTTCCGGTAAACATCCGTACTAAACTGGCTCTTTTCAATGCCAAAAATGCAGCTTTTAAATAGAAATATGCCAGTCATGTAGTTTCAAAGAGAGGAAACAGGTCTTTTTAAAAACGCTGATATCATTGTCAACCTTCACAGACGTAGTTGAGCACTCCCACGTAGCAGCTGTGATTTGAAGCCAACTTCCTGTCAAGGTTCTCCACACAGCTGCTCAGGAATTACTGTTTGCCGGTTAGCAGGAAGCAATTTTCACCCTCAATCAAATCACTATCTAATGCTCATGCTGTTGCCTGATGAAAATAACACCAACACGCCAATGACAACACCTTTATTCTGTGTCCAGGCTTACTGAGACACAAAATAAAGTAGTTACATCTCCAATATCCTTGTGAATCTGAAACAGGATAGGGAAAGCAGGCCCAATGGCATGTAGCCTTTTCATTTAATGGGCCATTACATCACTGCTGTTTGTACAGTGGACTTAGGTCGAACAGCAATAACATCTTGTGATGTGTGTCGCTGAGCGAAGCAGGTGACGGAGCACATACAACCACTGCCGGCTCCTCGTTAAAGTCAACGATATGGGGAATGGATGGTGTGTTGGAGAGAGGATGAGGTAAGAGGTACCCTGAAGGTTTTCAACATGGTAATAAAGGGTGAAATGGTCTGATCATTAATGATTCAAGTTAGCTTGTAGCATTAGACAACGGAAAAAGTCAAAATGTCTCCGGCCAGATAAATGGCAAGCAGAACGGGAAAGCTTTTACTTGCTCCCAGAGGAGCACAGCATATCATCAAATAAAAACCACATTGGTCTGTCTGCAACAGGAATTGAGTTATCAATATCAATATCGAGCAAATCCCATCAGTCTGGCTCCTCTGCTCTGTAGCTGTGAGAGGGAAAGGCGAGAGGAAGGCAGACAGTGCTACAGAAGAGATTTTTGTTCTTACACCGAAACTTGACAAATGTCACAGTTTCACTACAGCAGCAAAGAGATGACTACTTGAGTTATGTAATAATGTGATAGAGGAAACTGTACTGTCGCTGTCACTGAAGCCCCTGGGAATGTGGATCTCATGCATGCCTGTAGGGATTTATTTTAGGTGTACACATGTGAGCATTAACTTGCATACGTTCATCCCGTCCTCCCACTCTTTGCTTTGCTTAACATCTCACAATCCCCCGTGGTTTAACCTGTCGTGAATCTCTACGCCTCGCTTACTTGTAAAGATGCGATTCTCCAAGTCTTCTCCTGTCTCTCATCCATCATCATCCTCAGCCTTTACCTACTCATTCCTTCCAATTCTCTTCCCCAGTGCCACTGTACCATCTGGCTCAGGTGATGTTGCCTTGGGGCTCACATTACGCTGCTGTCATCCCTGAACCGAAATCTAAAAAGGGGAGCATTTAACATGGTCCTCCCAGTCGGCATACCACCCTCCGCCCCCGCACCTCATCGCTGTTGCAGTTTCAAGAGCCCCACTGATAGGGTTGGCCCTTGTAGAAAGGCACAAGACATCCTGGGAACAACCATAAAACCGTGAATATGGAAGCACACCACTGTGGAGCCCCTGCTGAAGGCTGATGGAAATTGGATTTTGTTATAATGAGGAAACATCACAAAAGTGATACTAAGCATATCAGTAAAACGATCAGTGACATCAGATTTAATTAGTTTCCTTGCAATTTCCGCTTTGTGCGAATCAGTATCTGCTTGTAGCAAGTACAGCATGATTTAATTTATTCATGGTTATATTTTGGTATTCAGAGCACTTGGTTAAGGTTATGAAAAGACCATGGTCTTGGTTTAATATTAAAAAAGTTAGCGGTGCCTTGAAGCGCAAGACATATGATCGATTGACCAAAACCTTGACCTTCCTTTAGCCCTAACCTGAGTGCTCTTATTGTCTAAACATAAGCACACACAGGACTCAGGATGTAAACCACGTCCCTCCTGTGATTTCTCTGCCCATATCCATCCTGACCACTTCCCCTTGTCTTTCATGCAGTACAAGGACGTAGCATTTTGCTCCATGGAACAAAAACGAAGAAAACAAAAACACTATGTCCATTAAAATGTAAGTGGTATAGAAATGTAATTTCAAGGAGCTAGTGTTGGTCTGAATCCACACAAGTCTAGACCCTGAGGGCCTGTTTACACCTGGAGAGCTTTTAAGGTCCAGTGTGTAGGGTTTAGGGGCATTACTGTATACTCACCTAAAAATGAGAATTGTTGTTGTTACCTTGGGATGAGCAGTTTATATCTACATATGAAGCAAGTCTTGTTCCATGGAGCCCCCATGCTGTTCTACAGTAGCCCAGAACGCACATATCAAACACTGACTCTTGATAGGGTCGTCTGCATTTCTGCATTTTTGCACCCCTAGACTCTACTAAAACCTAAAAAATGGACCTCTGAGTCTGTCTGTTGACACCTGGCATTAGAATGCATCTCCACATGCGTCTCGAGTGACCACTTGAAATCAGATCTCACTTCCCCTCTCTATATGCAAATAAACTAGCCCTAGCCCACACCATTTCATTCACCATCATAGGAGAGTACAGCTGCGAGAGTGTGACCTCCTCGCCAGGGTTAGTTGGTGAGAGTCCGACCACACAAACACAGTGACAGGGCTAACTGTTAGCATCACGTGGCTGACGTTACTAAACAGAGGCGAACCATTTCGGTGTGTTTGTTGGGACCATTTAAGAGCTACTGCACCATTAACTTGCTAGCCAGGCAGGTAATGAACTAACATTGCAGACTGACTTTGTGGGAGAAGAGCAGCTCTGGGGATGGTCCTTTGTCACTGCGTCTAACCTGTGTAATGGCAGCAACAGAAAGTTTGCTAATCTTGCAGGGAGTCTCATAAGCAAAGACATCAGCTGTGGACACATTAGCATACACACACTGCTATAAGAATGTAGCCATATGTGGCCAAGACCACCTCCAAATAATGTCCAGAGCAATCAGATCTCAAGACGCATTGAGGATGCAGTGGGTGCAATCACACTTGTCCACTTGTGATCCGATCACCCAATACATGTTAATACCAGGTGTAACCAGGGCCTAACACTAGACCATTAAAAGCATCAATGAATTACACTGACTAAAAAATGTTGCTTAGCAGAGAAATGTCTCCAGGATGTCCCCCTCACCTAGATTTCCGGCAGCAGTTTAGCATGAATAGTGCTAAATTGGCAATCTGCTCTGCATTTCAAAACACAGCCTCAGTTCTGTGGCTACCTGTCAGACAATCTGAATTTCAGAGGAAGCCAGATCCTGCTGTTAAGTGCATCTTCAAGCTGAGAGCCAGCAGAAGGGTCTAAACACATGGCCTTTTTGGGAGAGACTGCCACAATCTCCCTTGCTTGGGATTACACAGCTCATCTTTCATTTAGCTATTTTATTCAAGTGCAAGCTTTCATTCTTCATCCCGTGGAGGAAGCAGGGGTGAGCCATCTGGCCTGGCTCCACTGTGGATGTATTCCTGATCTCACAATACATCATCCAACTCACATAAACAACACCTGAGAACCAAAGAGACAGTGACGGATACGGTCCCCATTTCCTCCTTTTCAGTTCATTAAACTGTGTTTAATGGGTTCGTTTAATTACAAAGACATTGGGATTTCTATCGCTGGCACCATTCAGATCCTGGTGCGGCCACCGCTCTGAAATCTGAGACTGAAATCTAGACTGTTTTCACCCACCACAGCTTGCTGTACGCATTTATTGTGAATAAACACAATCAGCCTGCACATCAGACATGAACAACAAGAATTTACGTCACGTGACAAGATGTCTTTTGCCTGCTGCTTTACTGTGGGAATTGGTGTGGGAATAGTGTAATCTTTGTCAATTCTCACACAACAGTTTGGACGTTATAGTCCTTGCATCATGACCTCAGTCTTATTAACAACTCATACTTTCATTTCTGTGGTGATAATTTTTTGGGGAAGACAATTAACAGCCCTTGCATCCGTGACTCATTAATTTAGACATGGACTAAAAATAAACCATCGATTTTTAACTGTTTACATGCTGTGTTTCTCCTACAGCCATATAAGCCAGCGTTAAGCCACTGATGTTAAATAATTGAGAAATCAGGTGAGACAACGCTGCGGTCACAACAAGGTCGGCAGACAACACAGCGAGCATAAACCACTGTTATTGCTTTTGGTACAGAACAAAAGCTTTTGTTATCCTGCTCTGTTGCATTTAACAGTTGCCATGGCGACGCCGAGCCAGGAGAGGCTTAAGGAGGATCCCAAACTCGATAAAAGGGGTTTCTAAATCTGACAGTGGAACTCTCTATTTCTCTTTTTTCTCTCTTGTTTTCCATTACCGGCTCGCACTGTGTAGTCTTTTGAAGAAGAGAGGAAAAAGAGGACGAGAGGGATGGAAGGAGCACAACAGAGCGAGATGTAAAGAGCCTTCCGGACGGAGCTGTGGGAAACGGAAGAGGCTGCGGGGTTCAGGCAGCACTGACTGCCAGCAGAGAAAAATACCAGTAGTGTGGATATGAAGGCACACATTATTACATTGTAGACGTCTCAAAGCAACTGCAGTCTGGGTCACCAAGTAGCCCCGGGTTGAAAATGTTGGTCCTTTTTGCATTCAAATTTGATAGTGATTCAGCGATTTCATTCATCTGAAAGGGCTGTTTTTTTGCTGGGTGTATTTTGATTAAAAGCACACCCAAAATATTATTCAGCAACCCGGAAGTTTAATTTCCAGACAGAGGCCTGACCTTTTTTTAAATTACAGAAACATTTGACATGTGTTTAACAGACAAAATCATTCTGATTCCAGATAACAGCCCAACGCCGGCTCTCGCTGTTTCTTACAGGGAGAGAAACTCATTTTAAATTGCGCTGAGCTCTCACTGGTATCGATTCATTCTCGCCGACAGAACATAAAAAAACTCACCAAGGCATTTCTTCAAATTGCTTGCTTTTGTTGATGGAGGGGGCGAGCGTGGAGAGAGGTTTGTGGAGGGATGGATGGATAGAGATAAGAGTGGCGAGCCCTTGTTAGGCCTTTTTGTTGATTAGGTCTGGTTCAACAGCCTTGTTAGTTGGCCGTGACCTCTTTATTTATAACTGTGGTCTCTGTGTGACTGCGTGTTTCTGTTTGTGTGTACTGTATTACTCGTATCCATGCTAAAGCCTGCTCTAGTGTATAAATGCATGTCTTTGTCTGACAACAGCAGCTGCCTCAGGTCTGTATCTAAAAGGCTGAGTTGTGATTAAACGAGAAAGCAATTAGCAAATCGGGCAAATAACTGGTCAACCAGCGAGGGAATCAGTCAACCAGTAAGCCACACATATATGCAGGACTCATAACTGCAAAAACATGAAGCAGCAGTGAATAATTACATTTCTCTGCAGCTGGAAGGCACGTTCATGTGTTTCGGGGGGGAAGAAATACTCTGTAACATAGCTCACACATATCACAGGAGTCACAAGACTGTTTACTGCGATTGGCAGCGGGTATTCTTTTGCCACAATTCGCCGCTAAAAGTTCCCTATCCCTAAATTTAAGTTTGGCTGCACTTTGCCAAAGAATCACACAGCTGCAGCTCGTTTTATAGACACTGCATGGCAGCTCGCTATCTCAGGCCACATTTTACCACTGATTGATGTGTGTTTGGCATTAGGGCTGGATTGTGCTTGTTAATAGAATGTGTCCTCCGACTATATCAGAAAGCAAACATGGTAATAGCTGTTTAACCCTTTAAATCCTGGAGCAACATCAGTTTTCTTGTGCTGCTTTTAGACACCTTTCGCAAGTATTTAAACCCTTGAGCTTTGAGCCAATTGGTTTCTTAAAAAAGAAAAGGGAAAAAAAGGCAATGAGAAACTTGATTAAAAAATGCAAAAAAAAGAAAATGAAAGAAATTTTTTATTTAAAAAAAAAATACGGAAAAAAGCTAGGGAAGAAACTATTTTAATAATAATTATTATTATTATTATTACATTTTATAACTATTTTACAGAATTATTAGACATTTATAATATTATAAATATAATATATTCCGAACTCAACAGGCCTATATTTGGGACAGGCCTTTAAGTCCTATCACACAAAACTGTTGCTAAGCAAAGATAGAATATACCAGGTGTCTTATTGAGACAGGCATTTATTTGTCAAAATTTGTAGCCACACCAGACTAATAAAGGGGCTGGGTGATTAATTGGGACTAGGGTTTTAATTGAAGTTTTACTGTATGCTTTAGTGAAAGGTTTTAAGTCATCTCCATGATAACCAGAGACACCCTGCGTTTACTTTCAGTCCCAGTCTATGTCTGTCATGTTAGTGAATCCTACTGTTTATGTGTTTTTAATTTACTGACCAACAAGCTAACATGAGAAATATTTCGGTTCAGTAAATGTCTGCTGTCAGTCAGCCTGAAGGCAGTTTGGCCGGCCGCTGTCTTCTCAGCTCTGCAGGAGCTGGTGCTGACAGACGGCTGCTTCTGTGGACAGAGACGCTAAATGCAGGTCGGAGTCGGTGTGGATTGAAAACTACTATCTCGGTGGTGACTATAGTAACAATACCAATCACAATGTGCAACAAAATATGGTGTTTTCCGAAACATAATAAAATTCTCCAGCTGTTGAACTTTTTTTCTGTCAAAAATACATCATATCTGTCAAGACACTCAAAATTGTCGAGCAACCTCTCATAAATCAGGCTTTATGAGAGCTTTCTCACCTGCACACACCTAACAAAGCGCTACAGCCTGGTTTCACTCCCAGTGCACCACAAACCACAGCTTGGTCACTCTGCATCAGATGAAGAAGCCAAATGCACCCTTTAGTGTCTGTATGAGACACACCGGGCTTTGAGCCAACTCCAATGTAAACCCATCAGCATCACTATTAAACGGTCAGAGCAATAGATGTACTTGTAGTAAAAAGAGCAAAAAAGTCTGTTTAGGTGGATGGGCCCAACAAGTACAGGACTTTGACTCGGGAGGCCAGAGCTTGTGTCCCATCTGAAACTAAAAGTCTGACTTATTTTGGCACGTCAATCATTAGTCACTCTTTGATAGAATACAACACAAATGGCTGCCCAAGCGTCAAAATATGACAAGTAGGGATGAGACAATAAGAACAACCCCAGGTTTCTTTTCAGCACTGTAGCCAGGCTGACTGAGAGTCAAAGCTCTATTGAGCCTTGTATTCCTTTAGCCCTTAGCAGTAATGATTTTATGAGCTTTTTTAATGACAAAATTCTAACTATTAGAGGCAAAATTCATGACCTCCTGTCCTCAGATAGTACCTATCTAACCTCAAACACAGCCGTAAAACCTAATATATATTTAGATTGCTTCTCCCCAATTTCTCTTCAAGAACTGACCGCAGTGATTTCTTCATCCAAATCATCAACGTGTCTCTTAGACCCCATCCCAACTAGGCTACTTAAGGAGGTCTTTCCTTTAGTTAATACTCATATATTAGATATGATCAATATATCCTTATTAACAGGCTATGTACCACAGTCTTTTAAGGTAGCTGTAATTAAACCTCTACTAAAAAAGCCCACCCTGGATCCAGAGGTGTTAGCCAACTATAGACCAATATCTAATCTTCCCTTTATGTCAAAGATCCTTGAGAAAGTAGTCGCAGACCAGCTGTGTGATTTTCTCCAGGATAATAATTTATTTGAGGAATTTCAGTCAGGATTTAGAGTGCATCATAGCACTGAGACAGCACTAGTTAAAATTACAAATGACCTTCTGATTGCTTCGGACAAAGGACTTGTCTCTGTACTTGTTTTATTAGATCTTAGTGCGTTTGACACAATTGACCATCAAATTCTACTGCAGAGACTGGATTACTTAATTGGCCTAAAAGGTTCTGCACTAAGCTGGTTTAAATCTTATTTATCTGATCGTTTTCAGTTTGTTCACGTTCATAATGAATCGTCCTTACGTACCAAAGTTTGTTTTGGAGTTCCATGAGTTCTGTGCTCGGACCAATCCTATTTACTCTATATATGCTTCCTTTAGGTAACATCATTAGAAATCACTCTATAAATTTCCATTGTTATGCGGATGATACTCAGTTGTATTTATCGATGAAGCCAGAAGAAAGTAATCAATTAACTAAACTCCATAATTGCCTTAAGGACATAAAAACTTGGATGAGCACCAATTTCCTGGTGTTAAATTCAGACAAAACTGAAGTTATTGTTCTTGGCCCCAAACAACTCAGAGACTCTTTATCTGATGACATAGTTTCTCTTGATGGCATTGCTCTGGCCTCTAGCACTACCGTAAGAAACCTCGGAGTAATATTTGATCAAGATTTGTCTTTTAATTCTCATTTAAGACAAACCTCACGGACTGCATTTTTTCATCTGCGTAATATTGCAAAAATTAGGCCTATCCTGACCCGAAAAGATGCAGAAAAATTGGTCCACGCTTTTGTTACCTCTAGGCTGGATTACTGTAACTCTCTGTTATCAGGTAGCTCTAGTAAGTCCTTAAAAACTCTCCAGCTAATTCAGAATGCAGCAGCACGTGTACTAACAGGAACTAAGAAATGAGATCATATTTCTCCTGTTTTAGCTTCTCTGCACTGGCTCCCTGTAAAATCCAGAATTGAATTTAAAATCCTACTGTTAACTTATAAAGCTTTAAATGGTCAAGCTCCGTCATATCTTAGAGAGCTCATAGTGCCTTATTATCCCACCAGAACACTGCGCTCTGAGAACGCAGGGTTACTCGTGGTCCCTAAAGTCTCCAAAAGTAGATCAGGAGCCAGAGCCTTTAGCTATCAGGCTCCTCTCCTGTGGAATCATCTTCCTGTTACGGTCCGGGAGGCAGACACCGTCTCCACATTTAAGACTAGACTTAAGACTTTCCTCTTTGATAAAGCTTATAGTTAGGGCTGGCTCAGGCTTGCCCTGTACCAGCCCCTAGTTAGGCTGACTTAGGCCTAGTCTGCCGGAGGACCCCCCTATAATACACCGGGCACCTTCTCTTCTTCTTCTTCTTCTTCTTCTTCTTCTTCTTCTCTCTCTCTCTCTCTCTCTCTCTCTCTCTCTCTCTCTCTCTCTCTGGTATTCTATTACTGCATCTTGCTAACTCGGCCATTCTGGATGTCACTAACTCGGCTTCTTCTCCGGAGCCTTTGTGCTCCACTGTCTCTCAGATTAACTCATATCGCAGCGGTGCCTGGACAGCATGACGTGTGTGGTTGTGCTGCTGCCGTGGTCCTGCCAGATGCCTCCTGCTGCTGCTGCTGCCATCATTAGTCATTAGTCATACTTCTACTGTTATTATACACGACTATTGTCACACATGTATACTGCCAGATATTAATACATACTTTCAACATATTGTACCACAGTAGCCAGAACTATAACTATAATATTATTACTTTCAATAATGTTGTTGTAAGCTACTGTCATTACCTGCATCTCTCTCTCTCTCTCTCTCTCTCTCTCTCTCTCTCTCTCTGTCTCATTGTGTCATGTGGATTACTATTAATTTATCATGCTGATCTGTTCTGTACGACATCTATTGCACGTCTGTCCGTCCTGGAAGAGGGATCCTTCCTCAGTTGCTCTTCCTGAGGTTTCTACCGTTTTTTTCCCCGTTAAAGGGTTTTTTGGGGAGTTTTTCCTTATCCGCTGCAAGGGTCATAAGGACAGAGGGATGTCGTATGCTGTAAAGCCCTGTGAGGCAAATTGTGATTTGTGATATTGGGCTGTATAAATAAAACTGATTGATTGATTGATTGAGATCTCATTGGCTGTATGAAGTGGGCAATGTCATAATGTCGATTTTGGAGAGCCCTCCCAATTTCAACATCAGACAAGGGAGGGGGTTCCTGAAGCTGTCTGACCATCTGACAAGCACTCCCGATGAAGCACTGGCCCCAAACACCTCCCCTACAGCAATCAGGAGATCAAGGGAGAGCTCCAGAGTGACAGAGAAAGAAACACTCCTCCTTCACACCTCCTTCTCCCCTTCCTTTCCATCCACTCCTCTGTCACTCCCCCAGCTCACACCTCACTCACACTTCTCCGTCTTCAGCCGGTCTTTTCAGCCCTCTCTATTTCACCTCCTTCTCTGCCGTCCATATCCATCCCTCCCTCCCCTAGCTACTCGTCTTTCTTTTTCACCTCATCCCTTTCTCCTTCCCTCCCTCAGTGTAAAGAGAGGAACAGAGACAGTTCATCTGAGAGTGATGGAGCTCTGACAGGCTGATCCCTCTGCCCTGTCCCCGGGGCGTGCAGCTGTGCCTGGGCTCTGCGACGCCTACCTCCCCAAACACACATCCACACAGGAACAGTCGGAATACACCCACCTACACACATGCATGCATACATTTATAGACGTACCGAGGGAGCACACATGTGCACTTACTAACACCTCCACACTCTGATACAGCACATGTGCATGTGTGTGTGTGCAGCTTTATATAAGGCCTCACATTTCTATGCTGCATCCAGGATATGCTGTAAAAACGAGGAACGTCAAAGAGGTGATGTGATGGGGAATCACAGGGTACAGGATTTTTTTGGCCTCATACCAACATCAATATTCAAGTCCAATCGATTTTTTTTTTTTTGTTTTATGTGTGTGTGCTTCTGCAAAAGGTTGCGGAACAAGCTTGACATCATACCTAAAACAAGTTATATATAATTCGAAACTCTGACATTTGAAAAGCTTTTTTTCCACGTGTCATTTTAACATTTAACTACGTGTCATTCTAGTGATATCATTATGCTTTTAATAAAGTTCAACGCATTAGTGACACACACACTGTGGCCAGTATTAAACACATTAGTCCATAATTTAGCGACTAATGTTTCTTTTCATTCGTGACTAATCGAGTAATTGTTTATGAGCTGTCAAAATATGATTAAACATGTCCATTACAGTTTTCCAGAGTCCAAGGTGATGCCTTTAAAGGTCTTGTTTTGTCCTACGAACATCCAAAACCCAAAGCTTTTCAGTTTATAATGATACAAAACAGAGAAAAAGAGTAAATGCTCACTCTGAGAAAGCTAAAACTAGGCAATCATAAACGATATTTCACAATAATTTCACCACTGATCAACTAATCCATTAATTGTTTCAACTCTATTCAGCACTATACTGTATTTCCTGCACTTCCCCCTAAAGTACACACATTTTCTCCACATACTCTCTCCCAAACAGCCCATGAAGCATTACCTACCCCTCTTAAGGATTTGATCTGTGCCAAGTCCATTAGCCTAATCTGAAAAACAAAAGCAGCACTTCGTTTGCTCTCTCTCTCTCTCTCTCCACACACACATGCACACACACTTCACATCTTCCATCAGCACATTCACCAGTGCCCTGCTGTTATCTGGGGGATGTGATGTGCCATTTCTCTTTGAAGGCACTGTCACAGAACGGCTTATTTCACCAGTCCTCCAGACGCGGGGCTCTCTGTCTCTGGCAGGGTTTTTCCATCCAAGACAAAGAGCAGAGCTGCCCGAGCCGGGCTGCCTGGCTGCCTGGCTGTCTCATTAGGAACAAGACAACAGAGGCCGCACAAAAGAGTCGTGTACACAATCCAGCGAAAAGTGGAAGGATGAGTGGAATGAGCTAAAGTCATCTTTTTATTTTTTCTTTGTTCATTTTCACCGCAAAATGGAGCTCTGGCCTAAAAAAGCTTGTGTGTCACTGACAGCAAATATATAGCAACAAGTAAATGAACTCTCCATGTCGCTTTTAGCTGTTTTGGAAGTGTGAAATATACTGCGAGGAGTGGCAGCAGAAAAATACTGACTGTGGGGAATTATGATCAGCAGCAGTGGCTTGTTTGTGACAGAATTTCAGTGTTTCGGTGATACCACATTTCTCAGCTGTCTCCATCAGTATGTTTGACGAAAAAAAAAACAGCTCTGCTTGGGTTTTTCCTGACAGACACACCGTCGCTCCTTACACAATCCTTACACAATCATCTGAAGTGTAAACATACAGCACATCTTTGCAGCCGAGGGGCGGCTTATTTTTGGAAGACATAAACCTGGAAAAACTATGGCGTTTCTAAAGCATTGGCGTGCAGGCATCTCTTATATAACGATATGTTGACTTTGCTGCGGAGATTTATTTGGGAGACGCCGTTGATGTGGGCAAACTGTTCAGTTATCCTTCGCACTTCTCTCTCTGTCAATCATGTAAGTTTTAATTTTTAATTTAAATCACAATGTCTGCTTTGTGGGCTTGTCTATAAACATACGGAACAGTTATACAAGTCTATATAAGATCAGGGTATATGATGTGTATTTGTACTGCAGTGATAATATAAGCATTTCCTCTCTTCCTTCAGTCAAGCAGTTGAATTCTGTTGAGCTTAGTAATAGTTATTAGGATTCTGGAAGTGAGATACTTCCATATAAGTCCCCTGAGGTCCTTCTTTATCTTGCAGGCATATTTTTCTCACTTATTCCTATCTTCTTTTGTGCAAGAAAACTGTTCTGTGTCCAATTTAACCACGCTAAAACCCAACAGAGCACAGCGCACCAGATGTCCAGAGACAAGAGTGTACTTCATGCATGCACAAACCCACACACACACGTACAACTACTCGATAAAAGGGTTTCTCTTGACCCAACAGCAGCTACTGTGGGGTGGGAATATATGCAACCAAATTCCTGTTAATACTGCGAGTGTGTGTGTGTGTGTGTCTGTCTGTTATGTAAACCTCATTATCTCTATCACTACATCAAATTCTTATCATTAAGCCTCTCTGAGATCATAGAGCATTTGGAGAAACATCAAAGTGCTACACACACTCAGTGTCAAACACTCACAAACGCACACATGCCCGACTTTCACACACACTCACCGATGAGCACAAACACACACAAACAAGCAAACACAATATGGTGTTTGGTGCTGATTTATGACCCTCGTCATAATCGCGATAAGTCTGGGACCTTCAGTCAAAAGATGTTTGATTGTATCCTTGAGCTTCCCCCCATCACAGCAGCTGCCTCATGAAAAATATATTTCTGTTCTGGCCACCAAGTTCACCAGTCCACCCCCTCTTCACTTCACTCCCTCCCTCTCTCTCTCACCCTCGACATCTTTCGCTCAGAGCACAGACTAGTTGCCATGGCTACAATCATTAACACATCTGGCATAGTTATCTGGCACGCGCATGCGCACAGAGCTGAGCGCGGACACACATGGACGCACGTTCGCACATGTGTGCACACACACAACAAACAACATACATATGTAAAAAGCATTAATATGCATCGTTGTGCTGCGACGTTTTCAGCTTCATGGCTGCAGTCTGGAGCTTGTGTGGGAGAGATAACGGGCTGAGGCTTGTTGGGGAAAATACATCAACGGAGAACTTTTGGTCTCAGTGATAATCCTATTGGTGAATTTAACCCAACCTCCTTTATCTTAATCCGTTGGGAAATGGAGTTGATGTTGAGTGGAATTGAGTTTTCATAATATTTGGGTGTTTCCAAACTGATATTTAATGGTCTGCCTCAAAATATTGTTCAAACTTCATTGTCACGAGTCAGTGTAGTGAAGGATATCCATGTGGGATTTCTGAGGCTGATAACGATATCGATACTTTAGAGTGTTTAAATCTGAGATCTGATCCGACTGTTTTATAACAAGTAAATATTATAAATTCAAATATAAATCTCTGCACCCTTTACACCCTGAACCATTTCACTATTTCACTAACACATATATAGTTTTTAAAAATATATTTATATCTCTTGATCGCAGTTAGATGTTTATATTTGACCTGTGGTCAGCTTTTTTGTCCAAGTTATTGGCTGTATTTCTATTTATGTGTAAGTGCATTGAGACAAGGCAGTGGTTAGCACTGTCGCCTCACAGCAAGAGGGAGTCCGAACCTTCTGTGCGGAGTTTGCATGTTCTCCCCGTGTCAGTGTGGGTTTTCTCCAGGTGCTCCGGGTTCCTCCCACAGTCCAAAGACATGCAGGTTAACTGGTGGCTCTAAATTGTCCGTAGGTGTGAATGTGAGTGTGAATGGTCGTCTGTCTCTATGTGTCAGCCCTGTGATAGTCTGGTGACCTGTCCAGAGTGTATCCCGCCTCTCTCCCAACAACAGCTGGGATAGGCTTTAGCATACCGGTGACCCTGTACTAGGATATGTGGTAATGGAAAAATAGATGAATACATTCCAACAAAACAAACAAACAAAAACGAAAGAGTCAAATACCTTGTGTGCGCACACATATTTGACCAAAATATGTACTGTGTGGGACATTTTACAGTGTAAACACTTAACTTGTGAGTGCTCTCTGGTGATCAAACTATGTAATCAAGACACAGTGTCTATGTTTTATATATATATATATATGTACAAACTTATTTATCATATTTCTATCATGCAATTTACTGTTAGATTATCAGATGACATTTATAATAATATGCTAAAACTGCCGAAAAAATTGGCTCCCTTTAAAGATCCAGTATGTAGGATTATGTGGCATTTAGCGGTGAGGTTGCAGAACTGAAACTTCACCTATGTGCTAAGTGTGTAGGAGAACTACAGTGACCGACACAAAAGCGCAAATGGCCAGAGTTTGATTTGTCTGTTCTGGGCTACTGTAGAAACAACATGGTGGACTCTGTGGACAAGCACCTGCTCCGTATGTAAATATAAACAGCTGATTCTAAGGTAACAAAAACACAATGATATTTATTTTCAGGTGATTATAAACTAATGAAAACATAGTTATGAATATTATATTCTATTTCTGCCAATATATCCCCCCTAAGTCCTTCACACTGGACCTTTAATGTCCCTCAGTTATGACCAAAATGCATACTTACAGTTTGAAAATCGACTTGTGAGTGCTCTGTGGTGAACAAACTATGTAATGGAGACACAGTTTGTGTATTATATACATTCAAACTTAAATATAATATTTCTACACTGCAATTTTTTGTTACCTATCAGCTGTTACACTAAAATTGTTGCTTCTATCGGCTCGACAAATTTGATGATCTGGCTCCTTTACACATATTTTGGTTCCATAAGATCAAAGAAACCATCATGAAATACATCCTCTGAATATATACGCTTCCACATACACATTTTTTTATTTGCACTTTGTTTCTTTCTAACAATTCGTATTTATGCCGTTGAAATGTTATGTTATATCACATTGGTCTTGAGGTGAACAAGGTTCAGTTTGCTCACATTTATTAATTTTCAGCAGCCCCTCCACCACTAACTGTGTCACAATCTTTTAAAGTCAATATTTCATTACTGAAGTCAACGGTTTGAACATCTTGTCTCTTGCTGTCATTGAGGAGCCAGGCTGACGGCTCCACCACTGAGGGTGACACATATCACAGCAGCTATAAATTATTTAACGGGAAACAGAATAAATTTAATTCTCAATAACAGATTCACTCAGGCTTGTAAAACGTATAGCGGCTATCTGCTGGAACTGTGCTTCTCCACTTCGCTTTGGTCTTCCCCCGTCCAGCAAATCCCTGATCTCAAGGGCCACCTCCATGTAGCTTCAACCCCAATCCGAGCTTAAATGGTCTGGAAAATACTACTTGTGTGTATTTTGTGTCACTGTTAGTGTATGATCAGTGGCTTTCGGCACATAAACACATTTATCATAGGCTCGCCACACTGTCACAACAGCACGGGAGGCGCAGGAGCAGGCCATAGGCATGCTTTAGTTATGCTTATACCACAATGTTGAAGGTGTTTAAGTGTAAACCACAAACTGAAAATCACGTATAAGTATATACATGTGAGCACAGGCACACAAACACATTCCACTTCATAAGTCAAAACATGTTTCTGTGGCTCCGAGCACCTTCAATTAAAAACCACAATAACAACTCCTGAGGAAAACAACAAGACAGCTATGCATGCGTTACATTAATGCATGTATCTCTCACACTCACACACAGCTGTGGAGGAGTTTGACAGTACACCAGATGCCTGTGTGGTGCATGTATTCAGCTGCCCCCACCCTAACCCCCGAGGACATCCCCTTGCCTCCCATTACACACACTCACTCTCTACTTTACATACCACCGCTCCCCCAGCCAATCACCCAGAGCAAAACAACCAGACCGACCAGTCGCAGCGTCGGGATTGTAATAATAACCAGTGACTGACAGACAGCTTTTCAATGGGCTTTGGTAGCATTCCAGGTGAGGCTGAACAAATATTTCTTCCTCATGTCAAAGCCACATGCGAGCTCGTGGAAAAAATGTAAAAACACTTGACAGTTATATTCACAGAAAAACAACCAGGTGTACAGGCTGTACTTTAAACACATTTTCTCTTACATAATTAAAACCCACTCATTTTTACACTTATTTGAAATGTGCTGATGAATCATGACTTGATCAGAATGAATGAGCAAACAAAAAAAATCTAATAAAAACACGCCTTCAGCCACTTTCTAATGGGTTCATCAACCTCACCCATTAATCTCACCTCACCCAACAACCTCTTACCTCCCATACAAACACATAAAACACCTTTTTTGCTGAGCCGAAGCAACAACTGAGCAAAAAGCGAGCGTGCCGAGACAAAGAAAGCTCTTCCAATCTCTCATACCTTTTTGCCTTTCTTCTTGCGATGGGCTGCTTTCCCGCCACCTGCTTTCTCCTTAGCTTCCTCACTCATGTTCAGAGATCTCCCCCTGTTCCTTCTCCTCTCCTCACTTTTTTTTTTTTTTAATCCAGCATGTAGGAGCTTGTGGAGCGGAGCGGCGAGCAGCTGCTGTCTTCACTGGTGAAACGTTGCCACAGAAATGTCCATTTAGAAGCAGTGAAGGAAGGATTGTTCCATGCAGAGTGGGAGTGCGCGTGAAGAGAGGAGAGACTGGGAGGACTGTGCTGATGCTCTCACCCTCCTCCTCCTTCCTCCTCTCCTCTTCCTCTCCACGCTCACAGACACACACCACTCGCACACACTTACAAGCACGCTCGCCGAGGTCCACTCCCACTTGCTGCCGTTCGCCGTGCGCAATTGGCGACTCTCTCCAGCGCACTCAGAGGCAGGGTGTGGAGGCAGGAGGAGAGTGGAGAGAGATAGAGGCGGAGGAGGAAGATGAGGAGGAGGATGTGTGTGATGAAGGAGGGAAGGAAAGAAGAAAGAATAGAGAGAGGTAGACTGAAGGAGTGTATTCCTGGCTGGATGTGGTGCTGCCTACCTGAAGCTGAAGACTGGAGACACTCTCCCAAAAAAGATGGAGACAAAGAAGAAAATGAAAAGAAGAAGAAGATGCAAACAAAGAAAAGACAGAGTGAGAAAAGACAGACAGAAAAGAGTATGAAATGGTGTTACTGTTAGTGAAAGAGAAGAGGGGGGTGTGATCCTCTCAGTCTCTTGACTCTGCCGGCTGGATGATTCCTGCTCCCTGCTCAGACGTTGTGATATGAAATGAGACTCTCCAGCAGAGAGAGAGGGAGGATCATTAACACGATGCATCAGGTCCTTCCAGAAAAGGAAGTCTCCCCACTAGCCTCTGCCAGCAGGATCAGCTTACTGGAAACTGGAACAGAACTGCGCCCGGCACTGGCTGGCTGACTGGGTTGACTGAAGTGTGTGTGTAAAAGTGTGTGTGTGACAGGCAGGCCTAGGGTAAAGAATAAAAGGAGACAGGAGGTTTATAATACCCAAACAATCACCAACCATTAAAATGTTCGTGTGGTGACTCAACGGACAGAGAGAGACTTCAAAAAGACAGAAAGGCCACGCCTTCCCGCCTCTAACAAGCTACAGCTCTCCACCAATGAAACACCTAGCTAATGAGGCAGGAGAGCAAGTGGATCAGGGAGAAAGAGGAGAAAATGGGAACAAAAAGCCCTGGTTGACACAGGGGGAGAGATCAGAAGGAAGGGTGAGGAGGAGACAGAAGGGAGAGAAAATGACAGTGAGAAGGAGTGAGGTAGGGAGGGCGAGAACACAATGTGATATCAGTGAAACAGACAAACCAGGGAGGCATGGAGAGGATGAAAGAAACAACAGAAACAAATGAGGAGCAGAGACAGAGGCAGAGAGAGGCAGGGTTTGTTGTGATTTCCCTCTAAACAACAGGTTCTTTATTCTGGGGGGTATATTGCTGTTAACCATCCCTCCCTCCCTCCTGCTCCTGACGAGCTGTATGCCATCACCACCATGCTGCTTGATGTCAATTAGGCCCTGGCCTCAGATCAGAGAGATGAAGGCCAGTATCTTTAGAAAAATCAATTTTTTCCAATGGGAAGGCATAAGTGGACACAAACAGATGCAAAGATGCATCAGCTTTAAAATGCTCCAACTTAAAGGGGAACTCTGGTATTTGTCAGCCTATGTTCCCATGTTTTTCAACCAGCTGTGTGTCGTCGCAATGTGTGCAGATGAGCGTTGTTTGACTTCCCCTGGAGATCCTCCGATGGCGGAGGTCCAAGTGCTGGCAGCGGCAAGGGGCAAAGCCAAACACTGATCATCTGCACACACTGCGATGCCACACAGCTGGTTCAATATCAGCAAAGTTTCCCTTTATATTCATTGTCTTGTGTGGCGATCAGCAGTGATGTGGTGGTTCACTTTTACACTGTGATCTGTAGCCTATAGTTCGGCTTTAGCTTCTAACTATCTTTGTCTTTTTAACCTGTTGTTGCTGCGAGTCAGTTTGACATCCTGGATATATCCTTCAAACACAGACTATAGACCCCTCTGTCTGCTTCTCTCTGGAATCGGGGGCGGGCTTAGTGAAAGATCAATTGGTCCAGTATTGAGTGTTGCACCCGGCAGTGCGGAATAAGCTACTCTAACTGCATTTACATGCAAAATAATATTCTATATGAAAATATTTTGAATTCACTACAGCTCACGTAAACAGCATGTGCGTTTTTTACGGATATACTCAAATATCATCATGCCAACCTTTTCAAGAAAGCAGTTAAAGAAATTAAAGATATGAGGCTGTGTTCGTACATTTTGATGCAAAAATAGGAAGTTAACTGCTGACTCTAAATTGTCCGTAGGTGTGAATGTGAGTGTGAATGGTTGTCTGTCTCTGTGTGTCAGCCCTGTGATAGTCTGGTGACCTTTCCAGGGTGTACCCCGCCTCTCACCCAATGTCAGCTGGGATAGGCTCCAGCCCCCTCACGACCCCTTAGCAGGATAAGTGGTTATGGAAAATGAATTCATGAAAACAATAATAAGCAAAATGTCATAAAAGGCTACAGCCATTTCACTTTTCCATATTTTGACATGATAAATGACATGTTAGGGCACGTTAATGCCAGGATGCTTGGCTGCAAGTAAACGGGAATATTAGCGGAATATTGATTTTCATTAGCCATGGAAACAACTAGGTACAAATGTTGTCTTTTTCAGAATAACAGCAAAAAGCTGAAGATTTTGTGCATGTAAGCAGCGTCAGTGTAATTAACTTACTCTGAAAGTGCTTGTTTTTGCCACTGACAGGCTCAGATTGTAATTCTAAGTGTCTGAAAATGAAATGAAATGTTTTCCATACCTTTCGCTTTTTCCATTCTGTTTAATGTCCAAGTCTCGCGAAAGAGAAATTGCAGTCTGACATCACGTGAGAGGTGACTTGTTGCACAAAAAAAATGGTGAAAACAAAAATGAGAGTTGGAGAGATGAGTGCCATGATGAGTGTTTGTTATATTAGAGTATAGAGAGTATATCTTATTCTTTACTAAAAGATTTTCAATGACGTGGCTGAATATTTAGCTGATTTTGATACTGTGAAAATGTCTGTAATATTTCAGAAAAAGGCTTAAGCGAGACTTAGACATAAAACATAATGGAATATTTGAAAGGTATGAAACATTTTTTTAATTTCTCTGTAGGGTCCTCTCTGTAATGATATTATGTTATGAGTCACTTCGACACAAAAACATGGGAAAATAGCATCCTGGTTGAAAAATAGTGGACTTCCCCTTTAAGTAAAAAAACAAATAAACAAACAGTGGCCTTATCCTGAGGCTGTAATGTTGCAACTCTTCAAACACTGAATAATACACACACATTCCTGTGTGTAAGTGCTGAGCTGTATCAAACACACACACACACACACACACACACACACACACACACACACACACAGAGTTGATAACTATTGATGGTTAGCTACAGCAAGCATCTGTATCACATCCACCTGCTGTTTATGGCCAACAAATACTGACTGCCAAAACACTCCAGCAGCCACATTCACACCAATAACACATGACAAATTTTTGCTTCATCTGCAGTTGAAGTACACTTCAAATCCTGCAGCTATTGTGAATGACTTGAACAATGACAACTAGAGCATGACTGACAAATCAGCCAAGCTGTTGTATCAATCAATAGTAGCACGTTGCAGATATCTTGTTATCAGCATAAATGTAAGCAAGACATTTCAATACAGAAATGCCAAGAATATATCTAATTTAGAAGCAGGGTCTCTGTTACATAGTCCGTCCAGCAGAGAGCACTGACGAGTTTATTTTTGTTCCTTCAATGACAAAATTTAAGGGATATCCAGTTAATCTCTTAAAACTGTAAAAGTAGAAGACAGTGTGCAGAAGTTCCTTGTTCTACTATAGTCAGCTCACAGTCTTCTCCGACGCACCTGTTGACCTACAGATGTTCAAGAGTTCTGCTTTTTGATTCTTAAGGGATTCTCACCGAAAAATATTTCTCACAGTACACACTTGGCTTTAACATGCGGTTTGATGACCTGACCATAAGTGGACAGCCAAGATACACTGCAGGTCACACTTGTGTCTATCATGTGTCACTGGCTGACCACTTGTGTTCAGATTCCATTACTGCCTACGCACTACTAGAAGGTCCACTAGAAGGTCAAAGGGCCCTGAGCACAGTTGACAGATGACATTGCCATCAGCAGAATCCAGCAAGTCTCCTTCCAGACAGCAAAAGGATGGACGTTCATGCAACACTTGCCAACTTGTAGTTAAATCAGCAAGTTATAGACCATTGGTGCACTGTCACTGAAACAACCACCACGTCTTGCATTAGTTACATGTTGCTCATCAGGGATGCGTAAGTGTTTATACAAAAGATATGTAGACAAATGCATACCAGATCACCACGGCAAGTGGTTTGAGTGATCAGATCACAATGCGTCCTGGTGGTCGTTTACACTTGAAATTAGCACTGTGCACTTGTGATCCGATTGCCCAAACCACATTTTAAAACCAGTTCCAGCATGGTTTGGGTCTATCCCAGTTGGAAGTACCCAGAAAATCTCTAATGAGAGGCGTCCAGGAGGTATCCTGATCAGATGCCCCAACCATCTCAGCTGGCTCCTTTCAACGTGAAGGAGCAGCAGCTCTACTCTGATCTCCTTCTGGATGTCCAAGCTCCTCACCCTATCTCCAAGGCTGAGCTCGACCACCCTACAGAGAATGATTCAGATTCTTAAACTCTCAAATACTGATCTCCTCAATCACGTACCAGTTGGACGATGATGACATTATACAGCATTAAGTCAGGAGTGTACATCAAGCAGATTTGGTACGCAATAAAAATTAAGGGCACTTCGCAAAGGAAATGAACATATTGCTCACCAATAATCTTAGTGATGAACTGGGTACTTTTACTGGTGAACGCCTACACAGCCCATTAACACCAGTGACAGAGCAGTTTCAAAATCAAATCAAATGAAGGACACGCTCTACTAAAGATTACAGCATGTTACCACACCCCCTTTGTAATGCAACTGGTAAAGGATTTACTGGCTGAAATATGAATTAATCCATCCGCTGCTTAAACAGGCGAGATCCACTGAGATGTTTCTCCTTCAACAAAACGCTGGCCGAGAGACACAACCAGAAACAATGACTGTGATAATGTACTTCTATGTGATGACTGGGTAAATGTTTGTTGGCTTGTCTGGTAGCAAACAGGCAAAATCTCATTAGAGGAGGAAGATGGCGGGAGTGTGATGAATTTACTTTAATTTAGTTTGCTTTCCCATCATCCCATTTGTGTACAGAAACACTGATCTGCCTCAGTTACACTCTTTCTGGCACATGTGGAAATCTAATGCCTGAATCAAACATGTTGTTGTGGTTATATTTACACTAATTGTACATTTAAATTATGTTTACCATATATGGTAAACAGACCACTATACTAAAAGTGAGGAAAATGAGGAAGACAGGAGGGTGAAGAGGTGCCCCGGACCTGTCGATGCTGTAAATTTTACATGTCGCCATTAAAATATTGAACAAATTTCTTAAAGTGCAACATATATGCACATTAAATCAAAATATTGCACCAAAGTTGTGAAAGCTATCAATCTACCGACTTTAATATAGGTTTCCTAACTCCAACGCTGTGCTCTACCTCAGTGAAAGCTAATAACAGATTACCAGCTATAGCACCAGCTGACATATGATGTTCTCCAGTCGAGACCATCATCCTCCTCTTTGTCATCTTCTCCTCCCTCCACCTTCCCCCATCTACAACCCAGAGTCCTCAGAGTGAGAGGAGAGAAGGATTACACACTGCTTCACACATTAATCTGCAGCTTCACTCCATTTTGTGTGACAGAAGGAGAGCACGTACAGTATAGCTGATGGGGATGTGTGCACATGTTTGATTCTGTGGGTGCTTACGGCGAATGCATGCCGTGCACATTTGTGTGTGTGTGTGTGTGTGTTTCAGGGTGTGGTTCGTCTGACTTGGTGCCAGCAGTGGTTAGTATTGATTGTGCCAGGAGGAAGCTCCATCAGCCGGCAGCTTAAGCCTCACACCTCACACCGGGAAACACCACCAAGTCATGCAGAATTTACAACCATCAACATCTGCTTTTCTCTGTTTACGGCAACATTTTACTGCCTCCATCAAATAAATCTGCTCCATCTCTCATTATAAAGAGATTCTTTTAATATAATCTCATGTTAAAATTAAGTGTTATTGTGCTATAATAACAAATGTTAGTCCCTATAACATGATACGATGCTATAAAAAAATGTGTTATCACAAGACAGCACCTTGTTACGAGACCTTGCTTCTCACAAACTGTTCTGATTCATACAAAACACAGATGATGGCACAATATCTAAAGCTGTATGTGTAACAATATATAGTGTGTATGTTCAGCAGACTGTAGCACATCAGCTATTTCAATGTTTACTTTTTCAACCCAGTACTTTATTTCTTGCAAAATGTCAGCTATTACATCACCACGTTGTTTATTCTGCATGCTGCATTACCCACTAAATACTACCACTTCTTTCAGCTTTATTTATCTTTCAACACACTTGGCTTGGCTTACTTGGTGGCTGTAGCTGTTGACCTGACTTAGAAACATGTGCACACGCTGTTCCTGCTGTACATTTTAAGAGGGGGAGTTATATTTGGTGGGGATGCTGGATTTCCATATCAAAAGGAGTATTTCTCTCCTTGCACTAATCCGCTAAAGTAGCAGGGCGTAGCGTCCCCAAATCAGCCGTTCCATCCCGGATAATGCAGCATCAGGGAAGAGAGTTGGAGATGCAGATGGAAATCTGACTGACAGATGAAGAGGAAGAAAAAGACGAAGACGTACAGTCAAATGTGGCGTCATTTTCCTCCTTCTGCACTATTTCTGCTCTTGTTTGGATAACAAGCAAACACTCTACTGAAGTGTTTTTATATTTAGCCCACAGTTTTCTCTGCTAAAACACACTAAATGAAAAATGTCTAGCCAGTTAAACAAGCCCCATATCACAGAGATACAGATACTGAGCAGTTTACTGTGTAATGTGTGTAGTCTTGCCTGCAGACTGAGTTGGGGAGGTAGGTTATCACTGTAAGGAGACACTCAGTAGGTTATCTCTAAGGCCATCCGTCACTGTGGTCATCCATGACTGCCAATCCATATTAAAGGGTTTACAGTTACCATGTCATTTTTAATTACATGGAGAAGCTCCAGTGAGCTGCTGGTAATTACAATCTGAGAAAAACAGCTTGAATATACCAATAATAGTATAGATAGCACTGATAATGATGCCAGTATTATCTAGTATCATAAGGAATATACAGAATGATGAGTTTAATAAAAATCATCGGAAAATATGCAGGGTTTCACTCACATTCATTTATCTGTGGCAGCCCGCCACGAATAAAACATCTGCTGCCACTTTATTTTCAGAGTTGGACCTTTCAGTACGTGTTGAAATATTACTATCGTTCGGTTATTCATTGCACCACACTCTCGAAGCACAGAGGTACTCCGGGCACAAACAGAGCAGCAGAACATCAGGCACAGGGAAAGTGAAACTTAACTGTTCATTGCGCTGGGTCTAAAAGTTTGCGTTCACTCACACACAGCTGCTCCTCTCATCTATCGATCTGATCTGATTCTAACAGCTGCTAAATAAGGTCTGCTGCGCTCATGGAGGGGACACAGACAGATACACAAGGACACACAGGCGAACATATAGATTGTAATTCTATGGGGAAACACATATGTGATCATAAATTAGAAGACATTCATGTTGGATGTGAGCATTAAATGATCATCGCTATAACAATCATGACAGAGGCAGACATGAAGCAACTGCACAGTCTCCAGATCTGTCGTTATACGTGTCTCGTCCTTGTGGCAGTGACCAGACAATGTCGTGGGATCAGACTGTGAACTGTAACACATCACTTTCAGACCTCAAAGAGCACAGATGGAAGTGGTCATCACTGATAGTCACAGTTTATAGTCGGGCTGTGCTGAAAGCTTTGAAGCTTTGAGGCTTCCCTTGTTGCCATGGTGATCAACATCCAAATCAGTATTCCAGTGCTCTAATACTATATATACATATATATATATATATATATACATATATCTGTGTATAAATAAGAAATAGGTAATTAAAAAGGTAACTTTAATGTAAAAATTATTTAAAATATATAAAATATATTTAAAATAACAAAAAATGTTGTTCAGTTAAAGAAAAATACATTGTTCTTTATGCATGTTTATTTTGATTTAGAGTAATAGGTCACATGACTTAAGTCTGGTTTTGTATCCAAATGGAAATAAGACATTTGTATGATGCATGGCCATTATCTTGGAATGGTGTAGTTACGTACATATAGGTAGGTTAATCCAGATATCTGCGTAAGAGTGCAGATAAATTTTGAGATAAACCATCGTCATGCTACAGCTGATGGGTTCTGAAATTGCATGCCTCTCCACACGAACTGTTTATCTGCCACTCAAATGTGATTGGTCATTGGGGTGTCGGTAACGTAGTGGATAGTACCGGCGTCCCATGTACAGAGGCATTGCCTTGCTGCAGCGGTCGCAGGTTTGAGTCCAGCCTGCGACCCTTTGCTGCGTTTCAGTCCCCATTCTCTCTCTCTCTCTGTCTCCCCATTTCACACACTGTCCTGTCAAGTGATTGGTCAATACTCCTCAGAGAACAAACAGTCTAAAAAAGGACACCAGGATGCTTGTGATGCCAACATGCTGAGATTAATTAGCACTAAACATTGAGTACAGCTGAAACTGATAGTAATGCCATTAGCTTTATTGACAAACGGAAATGTTTATCCAATGATGGCACCAGTGGCAAAATTAAGGGATCGCCAAAATGATTACAATCTTCTTGAAGAGATCATCTTGAAGAAGTCCATCCAATAGTTGTTGAGACACCTTAATAAATCACAAAATGTCAACTTCCCAGTGGCACAAGTGGAAAACTCGGTAGATATCTAAAGTCAGTAGGATTCACTGTCTGGAAACCATGAAGACACTTCCCTAAAAAAAAAAAAAAATGCTGGTGGCGCTTGAGTTAAAGTCGAGAGATCACGTACATTGCTATGATTCATCCAGTCCTGTGAGCATGAATGTATGAGAGATTTCAGTTTGGATCAAAGCAGTGGACCGATCGACAGACAGAGCTATGCCACTAGCATGGCTGAATATATTGAAAGGTACATTGATTGTGCAGATTGCATGTGTCCTTCCAAGAATACAATGCAGATTTCACCAGTCCATGTTAACCCAAGAAGCCACACTAACAGAAAATAAAATGGTGGAGGCTTTGCTAACATACATGTAAATCTGGATTCTTTACCACGACTGTAACACAGACATGTCAGCTACCACACCAGACAGTGACTAAAGCCACCCTACAAGCCTCTGCAGTGAAGTGTCTTCTCACATCCATCATGCTCAGGATCGAACGCCTCTGATCAATTTGCTGTACACAGAGGCCAGATAGGGCCTGACAGACAGTTCTACAGGGGGTTCCTATCTTAGGCTCAAGATGGGCAGGGCTCCACACAAATCAAGCGCCCCCTTCACTAGAAATCAATCATCACATAAGATGAATGTGGCTCCCTCAATGAAAACAACCCTGCGATGAATCATGCCAAGCTAAGCGTCAATTCAATGACGGCCTTAGTGCACAGAATAACAGCGGATGCAACTTCTGTCTCACAATTTGAAATCGACTGGTATGTTTATCTGTGATCAATATTTGCAAGTGAGATCATTATTACCCCAATCAGTTGGCCTATGACAGCAACTCTTGTTTTACTGCCAAGCCAAGCTCTGCACTATGAAAATATATTTTAACACCTTCCCAAGCAAATGTGTGAAACTGCATTTTCCACTAGAGATCAATAGATTTGGTCAAAGCGGCACGGATGGACAGATAATTCAACTACGATCGACTGGAGAACTTGGGAAAAGCTTCGACACACCTAAAAGCACATGTGTCTAGTAATTCTATCCTTATGAGGACCCTATATTGACTGCAGCCAGGTCCTGAGCCACAAAACTGAGCCCGGATCAAAATGGCCACTCAAATCTGCAAAACTGCCCACATGCCGAATCTGTAAAAGACAGAAACACAGGGCCACATACTGTTCACACACACCCTCACAGTTCCCTTTTTAACTGCACCCAGCCTTTACAGAGACGAGTGAAAGGCTCATTTTCAGCTGTGTCCTTTCATGTGTGACAACAATGAGGGTTATATTCAGACCTACTTTCCTCGGTAATCAGGTCAAGTCCGGACAGGTGCTCCCTGACTGATAAAGAGTTGTGAGGATGGAGAGCTCCATTTTTTCATTCTAACGTTCAGGGAGTCATTTGTGTTACTGGCCAATATTAACACACACACGAGCGCTACAAGCGACCTGATTCTGTTCAGCGAGGCTACAACAAACTGAACCTGTTATTTAGCTTTGAACAGTTAGGATTTTTTTAGATTCTGTTGGGAGAGCAGAGGAAAATTTAGTACGATTTTTTTTGCCAAATTTAGTCAAACACTAACTTTTTCTTATCTTTTTATTTCTAAGGGCATTAAATAAATTAAGTGAATCTTTTTCAAAAGACTGAGCCAACCAGGAAGCAAACATTTACTCTCCTTTGTATTTGCAAAGCTTGTACAAACACTAGAAGTAATAACGTACTTGATGCTGCACAATGAATCTTAATTTGTTGAAATATTGCACTGAACAAAATACATCCTTCATCCGTGCCTTCCAGAACAATGCACATGAGTATTTTCTGATGTGACACAAGCATCAACAAAATGACTAGAGCTGCACGATATGCAAAAAATGTTAGACTGAGATGAGTTTGACAGATACTGCAATTGTGATAAGGGTCAGACAGACAACCATTCACAACTACAGCCAATTTAGACTCACCAATGAACCTGCATGTCTTTGGACTGTGGGAGGAAGCCAGAGTATCCGGAGAGAACCTAGCTGACATGAGGAGAACATGCAAACTCCGCACAGAGGGGCTCCCCCATCCCAGAGTTCAAATCCCCCACCCTGGTTTCGAACTGGGAATCCTCTTGCTGTGAGGTGACAATGATGACCACTAACCACCGTGCCGTCGATTTCAACAATACTTCAATTAAAAGTGCTGCACTTAGAACATTTGTCTGCGTCTTCCAAAGCTGGTAAAAAAAAATAAATAAAATGAAATATAAACCAGTTTTATGATCTGTCAACATTATGGTCAAAGTTTGGTTAGTTTTAGGCACAAAATAAGTTGGTTAGTTTTAGGGAAGGATGATGGCTTGGGTCAAAATTACTTCTTTGTTAAAGTCAGGGGGCGTCCGCTTTCACAATAACCACAAGGTTAAGATTAGGGGTCTCATTTATAAACACTGCATACGCACAAAATGAGGCCTGAAAGAGGAGTACACCACTTCCAACGCCAAAGTTGTGATCTATAAAAACAGAAGATGATGGGAAAAACTTTGACCCATGCTTACAAACATTTTGGGAACAGGAAAATTGGTGACGCAGATGGTGAGGTGGAAGTCTGACTGTAGAAACTGTCGAATATTTTTAGGGACATGCCATTTATGGCTTTTGTCACTACATACATTTTTAGTGTGGATCCTATGTATTGTTTTATAAATGAGAGCCCAAGTAACAACCACAGCCACTGTTAAAGAAGACAGTGTTGACTGAAATGGGAAACAATCGCCATTCGCTTATGTTAAAGTACCACATTTTTTCGGTCCATGTCATTGGTCCGACATCCCATTAGTCCAACGGTCCGCGGTGCTGAACGGCTCCGGCGTATTTCTGCCTTGATGGTGCGCCGCGACCGGCTCTGGGTCAGCTGGGAAAGGCTTGAGGAGAAGCAGGCTCATGGCTTATGTGTTTGCCACTTTCTTTTTCATTTTAACCCACACCATGATCTTTTCCTGACCCTAACCAAGTGGTTTTTGTGCCTAAACCTAACCAGACCTTAACCACAGGGCATCGTGATGATTTTGGAACAGACTTCGGAACAGTGGGTTTAATATGGTCAGAACAATGGGATGTCGGACCAATGGGCAGTTCCCCATTTTGCTGACCCATCTGTCCACCTCAACGTCCTCCCTATGTGGACTTTGTGGCTCTATAACGTCAACCAACTTCCTCTTTTGCTTCCGACAGACAAGATTCATAATTAAATAATCGTGTGCAGAAACACACTGACATGCAAGAAAATGCATCAACATGTTCATGTTCATCCCTTCATAAAATAATCTTTGCTAGTTTCTCTATCTGTGGAACTGTGCCACATTGAGTCACTTCCTCACAGTCTGTTAATCCACTCTGCAAATATTGTAAAGCCAGTTCAAACATATCATCCTAAAGCAAACATACATGACATCTTTTAATTAGCACAGACACAATCTACTTTGCAGTGTTCAGTGTTCTTAAAAATCAATACTGTTGTATTGTATTATTTGGTGCACTGTTCCCAGTGCCGAGCACCCCCATCACTACTGGCTGCTTATTGTGAAAATTAATGCAGCATGCTATGCAAACATGACAAAGAGCCTGCTATTGATTTTTGCATTTTGATTTTCCTTCTGAGGCGTCTTGCAATTTTATGGTCTGAGTGCTTGTGCAGAGGCTTTTCACATGTCTCTGCATACATGCACATCTCCATTCATCTTTGTGTGTGTGTGTGTGTTAGTGGGAGACACACCTGTCTTAATATTGGCCTGTATCTATTGAGCACAGTGTGAATGGTAGATGTGCTGAAGAGTCTTGCACTTGCCTTGCTGTTGCTGACACTGCAATGTCCAAAGGCTGCCTGATCTCTCCAGTCAATCCAGTCTCACTATGCTGGAGCTGCCAGAGGAAGCGGAGGAAGGGAGTCACTTAACGGCAGACAGCAGACTTCCTCAGCCCACAAACTGCCCTCTCTAATTACTCTTATTTCATGAAATAACTGCTTTTACAATAACGTGACCGCTCCCAAAGCAAGGAAATAACAGTGCAGTGATGATGAGATAGAAACCCACATTTATTCAGAAATTTACAGTAAACAGAAAGCGTAAGCAGGTGAGGTTTAGTGTCTTTAAATTAAAATGGAAGAAGAGAGACGTCAGAAAAAAGAATCATGAAAGAATCTGCCGTAAACAAATTCCTTTGATTCCCACTCCCTCAGACAGGTGATGAAACCTGACAAAACTTGTACTCCAGGTCAGGATTCACCTCAAAACCGCTACAGATCATTGAAATCTTAAATACAGCTGGAGGGCTTTGACAAGACACACGCAGAAGATCAGTCTGTACTCCCTTAGAGTGATGATCTGGCTTCACTCAACTGTCGCGGTGAAAAAAAAAAAAAAACTCCTGAGGCTTCTGTTGCTTCAGTCTGAAAGTGTTCATTTACACGACTGTGTGTTAATGTAACTACTCACGCCAGGTAATTTACAAGCCTGTTACAGCAGCGGGTTTTTAAATTGTATCTAAAAATTCAAACTGATCTCTCCTTCTTCAGCCTGACTTTTTGTTTCTTTATCGAGCCTCAGAGCTCCAGTCAGTAAGCCAAAAATACACACAATAACATGCTCCATCTAGGCTGCAAACAATAATTAACCAGTGGGTTTCGGTGCAGACCATTACATGATGATAGTAATGGTGTGGCTTTGAATTGGGTGCATCCCTATTATTCCGTATGACCTTTCTTCTCTGCCCCAGTTTCCCATTCTAATCTTCTTTTTTCTGTCCAGTGAAGCAAAAACAGCTTCTGTATTCTTTAGATCGAGCAGTGCTTTAAATTCTGGCTTCATTTAAACATCTGTATTTACACCAAGCTCCAAAAATAGCTCACTAGTTTCAGGATATCACAGGAACAATTAAAGTCTCAATGATCATAATCCTAATTCAATTTTAGTAATGACTTTTAAAGCTCAGAAGACATGACCATTATTTAAACTGCGGTTCAAGACAGATCACAGTTGTTTACAGAAACTCAGATATGTTGACATTTAGCATCAGATTTAGCAATTTAAAGGGGACATGGCAGCAGTTCAATGCATTTAGACATGTAGACATGGTCAAGACGACCTGCTGAAGTTCAAACTGAGCATCAAAATGAGGAAGAAAGGTGATTTAAGTGACTCTGAACGTGGCATGGTTGTTGGGGCCAGACAGGCTGGTCTGTCAGAAACTGCTGATCTACTGGGATTTTCACACACAGCCATCTCTAGGGTTTACAGAGGATGGTCCCAAAAAGAGAAAATATCCAGTGAGCAGCAGTTCTCTGGGTGAAAATGCCTTGTTGATGCCAGAGGTCAGAGGAGAATGGCCAGACTGGTTCAAGATGATAGAAAGGCAACAGTAACTCTAACCACTGGTTACAACCAAGGTCTGCAGAAGACCATCTCTGAAGCACCAACACGTCCAACCTTGAAGCAGATGGGCTACAGCAGCAGAAGACCACACCAGGTGTCAGCCAATCTGGAAATCCATCGGCAAAAAAAAAAAAAAAAATTTAAAAAAATGGAGGCACAGCCCGGGTACTTCAGGTAGAAAACCAGCAGAGTTTAGCTATATCATATTTTTCACATCACTATATCACCGTGTAGACTAATCTGATGTTTGTTAAGTCTATAAACACAATGATTGAACAAACTATTTCTGCGTGCACGTTTTGTAATTAACATGGTTATCGTAGATTAGCTGGGCTAACCGTTAGCTGTTAACGTTAGCCGTTAGCGGTGTCTGTAATGACCATAGACTGTATAAAAATAAGGTATTAACTCAATAAACGGTCCGTGAATAAAATATTTTATCCAGCGGATATCTTAGTTACAACATGAGTGAGCTAGCAAAGCAGTTTTGTGTTGCTATGTGTGGTATTTATTCAGTTATGGGAAATCACGAAGTCTAGAAAGCATCAGTGGCTGCAGCTGACAGGGACAGTTAGCAAACCTAACATCAGGACGTCATCTGTTAAAAGCCTCCCGTTGTCAGATACGACATGAAACTACTCCAGTTTGCTCAATCATGTTGTAACTAAGACATCCGCTGGAAAAAAAAAAAAATTTCACGTTGACGAGACGACGAGAATAAAGTGGTCAGTGAGTGTATCATGTTACAATATCAGGTGTTCATATTAAACGTGGTCAACATATCAAACGATGAGATAAACATATGTGAAAGTGTTCCATTTCCAACGTTTTTCTTCTTTCGAGACAAACTAATTTTCATCATACATCCATCTTTTCAAGGCATATTACTGTAAGTGTTTACATTATGCACACTGCTACATGAGAAGCTCAGCATAAGTTCAATCAGGAAGACTTTCTTTATGGTTTATCCATTCACAATTTCCTCTCTATCCCACTGCCACCATTTCCTCCGATCAGCTGACTTTAGGCGAACTTTGCCATGATCTCCTTCAGCCATTCATGTTGCCTCTACCAAACTCTAAAACTGTTCTCCTCACATTAGGCAGAATGGTCGCACCTTCCACCACCCCATTTTCCTTCAGTCATCTTATCCGGAGCTCATCAAAAGCCCATTCCTCTTAACATTCAGATCCTCAGCTCCCTCTTCATCTCATCTCATTACCACCACCAGCGTCTTGACTCCATAGGGGGGGCTCCCTAATCTACTACATCTTTAACACCCTCTTGGAACAGATGACACCAAGATGAGCCAAAGACTTTCAACGTTTCTCATACTTATATGTGCGTGTAAATAAATATTCTTTTCTCTCAGAACGAGTCTCCCCTGATTGAAGTAGCTATGTGCTAACATCAGGAAAACATGTAATCTCGGTTGCTGACGTTAATTTCTCCCCAACTTTGGATCATATTCCTGGGTGCATTTTTGTTTAGAAGCCTTTTTTGGTGATTTTTCATGGTACAAAATGCCACTATATTCCATCACAGTTATTCCCGGCTGCAATGATGATGCAGAGACGCTGAGATACAGAAGACCAATCAAAGCCGACTGGATGTATTTCAGGAGGGGGGCTTACAGAAGAAGACGCGAAAACTCAAAGTTTCAGACAAAGGTGAATAGAGGTGTTCCCGCACCGAGTGTGTGAGGAAAATTAAGTGTTTTAGGAACATATAAGCATGTAAACATGTTCTAGCAGACACTACAAAATGTGTATTGGGAGGGATATCTGCAGAGTTTTATCCCTGAAGTACATCATTAATGAACTGATTTATATATAATGTATATATTATATGACATTTGCCAGACTCTCCTGTAATGAAACTTGAGAATGCAAAGAGAGGAGACCCGTGGGTAACTGAAATTAATTGTGCAGCTGGCAGACCAAACCCTCAGCAGGTTTTCTGCAACAAAATTACAGTTATTAGCTTCATTAACATTAACTAGAAGTGGTGTGCAGTGTCACAGCTCCACCGTCACAGGAACACTCAGCCTGCTGATTGTAAGCCACGCTGACAATCAGCGCTGTTTTGTGATTTGTTTGTTCTTATTGAGTCATGGAACGACTGACGGAGGAAGCATCTGGATGCCATTCTATCCTGGGAATTAGATGATAACTTATTCCAGTGACTCAGCACACTGCACCATTACCCACCATTACAGCTTGACATAACTTTGTTTGAAACAGCATTAAATTACATTTACCTGCTTAAATGGGCCATTAATGTCAGGATGGCATTCCCAGAAGATGGAGAACCCGAGTGAGAGGGCTGATTTTGTTCTGAGGAGGACAGAGAGAGTGAAACCAAAGGCAGCACTCATGAGTGAGGTGATAAGAGAAAAAATATGAAGTTGTGGGACCAAAATTGACAGAACTTGTATCATTTTGGGATTACTGATGAGAAAAAATGAACGAACAAATGCTTCTGAATGACTCATTTTAGTGTCCAGAATGTACCAGGTTAGCCTTTTGAACTTCCGAGCGACCATGAATCCCAGACTTTCCCCACTCGCTCACACCCTGATATCGGATGGTACTGCTCCCACTGTCTGCTATGGTGAGTGAAAGAGAGCCAATTAAATCGGACTTGGCTCGGGACCACTGTCAGCCAAGGCTAGTGGTGTGGTCAGTTGCTCCTCAGATGGTCGTTCTTCCGACTTGGTGTGCACATGAGCTTAAACCACATGGAAACAACATGGACACTACATAGAAGATGTGTTGTATTTTAATGCTCAGAGAGTTTAATAAACACCACGTTAACAATGAAGAGGAAAGGAGATGGATCAGGTGAGCCATCAAATATGATGAGGAAAGCATTTTTGCAGCCGAGTGTGAAGTGGTCAGGATGAGAGTCAGCACCTCCAAATCCGAGGCCGTGGCTCTCTGCAGGAAACCGGTTGATTGCTCCCTCCGGGTCGGGAGAGAGTTACTGCCTCAAGCAAGAGAGTGAGGGTAGAATGGAGCATTAGATGGATCTGCAGGGATGCTGGCGCTGCGCCAGACCATCGTGGTGAAGAGAGAGCTGAGCCAGAAGGAGAAGCTTTCAATTTACTGGTCCATCTACGTCCCAACCCTCACCTATGGTCATGAGCTATGGGTAATGACCAAGAGAATGAGATCGCAGATACAAGCAGCCGTAATGATTTTCCCCCGTGGGCTCAGCCTTAGAGATAGGGTGAGGAGTTCGGACATCCGGAGGGAGCTCAGAGTAGATCCGCTGCTCCTTCACGTCTAAAGGGGTCAGTTGAGGTGGTTTGGGCATCTGATCAGGATGCCTCCAGGGCGCCTCCGGTTACAGGTGTTCCGGGCACGTCCCACTGGTAGGAGGCCTCAGGGTAGACCCAGAACATGCTGGAGAGATTACATATCTCATCTGGCCTAGGAACCCCTTGGGGTCCCCCAGGAGGAGCTGGAAAGTGCTGCTTGGCCTGCTGCCCCCCACGACCTGGCCCCGCATAAGTGGATAAAAAACGGATGGATGGAATTTATTTTTCAGATTATTTTATGAATGCAGCACAAGGCTGGGGTGGGAACTGGGCCGTCTGCAACTTGCCCCTCAAATAACGACAGATCATTGGTCAGTGACATTTCTTCAACAGCATATTGAGCTTACATAGCCTACCTATAGGTGGGATCATGAATCACTGCATTGAAATTAATATTTAGTCATTTAGTGTAAACTTATACACCATGACAGGTAATGCATTGAAGGAAAGTTTTGTGGGGCAGGCAACACTAGCTGTTGAACATGCATTTACTAAAACAGAATGTTTTTTTTTTTTGTAAATACAATGATTAACCCACATCCTTTCACATGACTCCTGTTTGACTCCAGTATATATTAGGCGTGCATTATTATGCTCGTTAAAATGTGGTTTGTTTTATCCCGAAGCCCTGCTACTACATCACTATGTCCTCATGTTGAAGTGACATGTTGAGAAATCTGATTATGCTAGAAGTCTGTTAGCCCTCCAGCTCAAGACGTCACTCACTGTTGTCTTGGTTAATATCATCATAATGTATTCTGCTATGTTATCTTCCTTAGCAGCCCTTCGGCAAAGGACGTATTTTGCTGCGCTCAGTCCTCTACACATGCTCACTCCGGCAAACACGGAGTTGAGGGCTCAACAAAATCAAAGTCATTGCTTTTGTAAGTACAAATCACTTTCGGTATCTGCTGAGCATCTTTAAAGATTATGCTGAACATGATATTAGTTTTAAAAGAAGAACAAGTGTAATTTGAGGTTCTTTGAATCACAGTAATCAGTTCCAGTGGAGAACAGGTTCCAAATGGGAATCATATGCCTCCAAGCTTATCACTTCCCTTTATCGATGTTGGCATGTTTTTCTGACAGTTGCACACTGCATAACAATGATGTCAAACTCAGGCCCCTACGCTGCTGGAAACTTGCAACAAGAAGCTCCAAAGCGTGGCTTCACTTGATGAATAAAGATGACAACACTGCAGCTTGTAATGTCTGTAAAATTTGAATTTAAAGAAATACTAATATGCTGAAACACCTTTCTAAACAACAAGAGTTTAAATTCCAGGAATGCCTGGGGCTGCTCGCACAAAACACCTTAAATTAAGATTTTCAATAAAGTCCTAGTTAAGGTTTCCTCAAAATAAAATTGGTTGCACAAAACACCCTTAAGTCTTTTCCTTAAAATGCTCACATATGTATTTATGGTTTTTTCGTTGTCTTGGTCTTACACTTAAGGCATCCCTAGACCATTGTACAAAAGACCTTAGCAAACAAAGCAAGGTAAAAAAAAAAAATTGTTAAGGTACCTCTATCTTAACTGTAACTTGAGGGAGTTTATGGCGATAAATGAAAGCACGTCCTAAGTAGAGTGTTCTGCAACCAGGGTAACCCAATGGATACGCCTTTGATTTTACACTTTAGACTTGACTGAATTCATTTTCGTTGCAATTTCTTCCTATAATCGTTTTCTGGTATTTGGGGATCAAATTAACTTTGCAGTTTGTGCTTTCTATGACTGTATTCCTCCAGAAGTTTAATCTTTTCCTCCTCTCACCAGTACGATTTTCTTGTCTTCTTTTCTTCTGCCATTTTATTCACTATCTAACTACAAGCCAATTTTGTGAGACGATAACAGACATCACAAGCATGAGTCCAACCAAACAAACAGTCTCCATGGAAACTTGTACCGCTGTAAAATCTCTTTCAGCACAGTAAATGAGCTAACATTTTCCTTAACAAAGAAAACCTTATTAAGGGATTCTGTGCAACTCTGTAAGTCCCTCAGCTAAGGAGATAGTAAGCCTTAAGTGTCATAGTTAAGGAGAAAACTTCCCAGCCCCAGGTATGTGACACTCTATGCATGACTGCCACAGCTTTCCATTAGAGCAGCATGCCTGTTACCAAAGGTAAATATCCTATCATAACAACATTCGCACCACACAGACAGCTTTGCACATATTTTCTTTGACTAAGAGAACAATTAAACAGTAGGGCTTGGCACACCTGTGTCACATGCATACCTTTTTTTCTACTGTTTCTACAATGTGTTCAGACTCACAGGTAATAAAACAGCTGCACTGACGTCTACTTTTTTCCCCACACAGAAGATTGATCAGGAATCAATAAAGAAACTGACAACGAACTGGAACAATAAAGCAGTAGAATCGATGATGGCATTGGTGTCAATAAAATCTTACCAATTCCTATCCCCAGTTACAAGTAAAAGCCCTGGGGCTAGTTGCAGAATGCACCTTAAGTCCTTTAAGTCCAAGTCAAGGTTTCCTTTAAAAATAAAAGCAGTCGCACAAAACATCCAGTCTTCTCCTTAAGGTTTACTTAAGTTTTTCTCTTTATCTCGGCTTACACTTAAGGAATTGCTTTAAGATCATTAAACCGTTGCACAGAGGACCTTAGCAACCAAAGTGAAGAAAAAAACATAAGGTGCCTCTGACCACATCTTAACCTCAACATGGCTGAGTTTATGGTGATCAGTAGATAATGAAGGCATCCTGAGCACTATATATTTGAGCGGAGGTCAATTTATGATTTGAAATTGGACTGCCACTCAACTTTCAGAAGCTGCGCTCCTCCAGCACCATTACAATTAATGACTGCTCTGCGCTCTTATGCAACACGATCTTTCCAGTCGGTTACTGGCAAGGTATTTCATGAACACAAGTCAATGCTGTGCCACGTCATTCACCAGGTTTCAAACGCCCTCACCTGTCTGCTGAACACAGTGGTGAAGGTCTCCTCCAAACATTGTAGTTTCCTCCAACATTTGTTGCTTCATGTTTGCTGTTATTTTCAGATCAAATGTACTTTTCAGTTTGTTCTTTCTTTTATGGAATTCCTCTCGACGTATGATTTTCTTCTTCCATCCATCCATCCATCCATCCATCCATTTTCATCCACTTATCTGAGCCGGGTCACAAGGGCAGCAGGTCAAGCAAAGCACCCCAGACATCCCTCTCCCCAGCAACGCTTTCCAGCTCTTCCTGGAGTACCCCAAGGCATTCCCAGGCCAGATGAGATGTTGAGCATGTCCTGGGTCTACCCCAGGGCCTCCTACCAGTTGCACATGCCCAGAACACCTCCAATGGGAGGCGCCCAGGAGGCATCCAACCAGTTTGGTTTTGGTATCTTCTTATCTTCAGGCCAACTTTGTGAGAGAATACTTAGGTGCAACAACAGGTAGCCTAGGCCAGTGGTTCCCAACCGGCCCAGCCACGGGGTCCAGATTTCACCTTCGTCGTAGTTCAAGGCCCCTACAGTTTAATACATTTTGTGTCATACTTGTGTTTGGCCATGTCGTTGACTTAGTTTGCCGTCTCTGTCCAGTAGCTGTCCATTAGTCACTCACTCTACAGCATGAAACTTCAAGATAAAAGCCCTGTGCTGAAAATTCACTGTACTTTTGGGGCGTTGGTGGCTTAGTGGTAGAGCAGGCGCCCCATGTACAAGGCTGTTGCCGCAGCGGCCCGGGTTCGACCCCAGCCTGTGGCCCTTTGCTGCATGTCACTCCCCCTCTCTCTCCCCCTTTCACACTTGTCTGTCCTATCCATTAAAGGCTAAAAATGCCTAGAAAAATATCTTCCAAAAAAAAAAAAAAAATTCACTGTACTTTAAAATAAAAAGTGTTTTTTTTTACAAACTTGAAAAGTTTGCATGACACTTGTGGTCCATTCAAAATGGACCAGAGACCCACCTTTGGACCGCAGCCCACCAGTTGGGAACCACTGTCCCAGGCTATCACAAGCACACACTCAAGCAAAGAAATGGCCTCCATGAAAACAGTAGAATTTTACTGCTGTAAAATCTTTTTCAGTGCAGTACACACGTTAAAGTCTTTAAGAAAACATTTAAACAGACTCTGTGCAACACCCTTAAGTGATTTCCTCAGCTAAGGAAAAACCAAATCTTAAGTATCATACATACAGCACTTAAGTACTGACATCAAAATGTATCTGAAGTACAAAAAGTACTCATTACACAGAATAGCCCATTGCTGAATAATATATATTATATGATTGGATTACAATTACTAATAGATTAATGTACATGTCACTTTAATGTTGCAGCTGCTACAGGAGGGGCTCATTTCAATCACTATATATATATTATAGGCTACTTTAATCTAGCCAATAACAATTTATCATCATTAACTGTTGATACTTGTACTAATAATCTGAATGTGTAAAGTAACTTGTAACTTAAGTTACAAAATAAATGTAGGAGAGTAAAGAGTACAACTGAACTGAACTGAACTGTTGTGAACTGTAACTATAGAGTAACATCAGGGGATTATTGTTCAACTAGCCACAAGTACCCTTAAAAATGTAACTAGTCTACTTCAGTACACTGTTTGAGGCATGTGATACTTAGTTACTCTGCACCACTGCTTCTTCTAATGCACACACAGCCTTTTTTAAAATTAATTTTGTGTCACAGTTGCAGTGTGAACTCACTGAACTACAGCCCTTAAACATGTAAAGAATCTGCATTAATTAGGACGCAGCTGAAAAAAGCACAGCAATGCGCATTTATCTTGACAGCAGATCATTAACATACCAGAGCAGAATCACGTTAATAACCGATGTCATGGTGATAACAAGATTTACATGTTACCTTCAGAGCCTGTGGAGCAGTGCAGGGAGCTGATTTATGCCCCTCTGTGTGTGAGTTTGTTGTCTAGCTGTTGTCCTTCGACCTGCAACAAAACTTCTCTCCTGGTGGCAGCAAACATCAAATCAACACACAGTCCTGCACCTTCACCTGGGCCTCCTGGACATTTATTACACGCACTGCAGCACGTTTTGTTCCACCTGTGCAGGTACCTGCAGACACACTTCTCCCAGACATGTGGAGTGACAGGCTAGCACTGACAGCTAATAAATTAGCTAACCTAGCTGCTGACACTGGCTGGGTCAAGCAGTCTGAGCCTGGGACGTGTGCTGCATGTCATACCCCCTGCCTGCTGTAAAGTGCAGAGAAAATGCACAAATAAATAAATAAATAAAATAAAATAAAAAATATATAAATAAATAAATAAATAAAATAAATAAAAATATATAAATAAATAAATAAATAAAATAAAATAAAATAAAAATATATAAATAAATAAAATAAAATAAAAGTCTGTGGCTGTGTTGTTTGGTCCTTATTTGATTTTGATCCACATCTTTTATTATGTGGTCTCTTTAGGGAAAAAATAAAGCTGTGAAATCACTGTTTTTGTTTTCAAGATTCGAGAAGTTTATTGTCATATCACATGCAAAGTAAAAACAGCCGTTTACACCATACAATGACATAATTAATTGCCAGGCTCCCTTTACTCATAACAATAATAACATCAGAATAAAAGCTAGATTTTAAGAAAAATAAATAAATAAATTAGCAGAAACAAATAACTAAGTTAAAACCGTTGTTTAAAAGTACAGTGCAATAATAATACTATATATTGCATTATATGTTGAATATTGCAACATTTTTTTTCTGTTTTGTCTGTTTCTTTATTTTCAGAAATCAGAAAAAGGGTGATCCAGCTTTGACAGGTCCAGAGGCTTGTACTATGAAGCAAGATTTAGAGTTAGTGAGGTAACTTCAGGGTTAGCTCAGAGTTTCCAGTACTGAGAAGCTGGTTCTCTTTTCATCGGGATAAATCACCATGGTAACTTATGCTGAACAGTTAACCTGCTCTGGAGCAGGTTAACTTTAGAGAATCACATCACAGCCTGTCAACACCCCGACCTCTGACTAATCAGATCACTGAAGAAAAAAGTATCCATGGGCAAAAGTCCGGAGTCTCAGGTAAAAAAGTGTAGCCTATATGCTGTTGTAGTTCAGTAGAATAATTTTATTGTTTGAGGGCTCTATTTCCACTGGTTTTCAAACAGAGCCTCGAACATTTACAAACTAAACACATGATTTTGGCACTGTTCTAAAAGTTTACTTAAATCTGCAGTGATCGTTGAGAGTGCTGCTACCTTTACATTCTGAGTCATCACTGCAGCTCAAAATAACATGAGACACCTGTGTGATGAGAACTAGAATAAAACATTTAATATTTTATTAAAAAAAAATCATCCACACACTGTTAATTGGCTCCTGTTATTATAAATGCAACATTTCGGTCAGATAGACCTCATTAGTCATTAACTGGGCTACTTTTCTACCTGTTACTGCAGCAGCAGAAACAGTCTGGCATCTTTTTAAAATATTTTATGTGACATATTCAGAGTGGTTTTGTCATCGTCCAACTAAACAGCAAAAAATACTCTATACTGCTGTCACATATAGCCTAATGACACCTGCACGTAATTTAAGTCACAGATGAAGGTGAATTTTTGGATATTGTTTTCAGTGTTTCTAGATTTTCTGTTTTAAGACTACAGAGTATCGTTAACATCCCACGCCACTAACATTTAACTGTCTCACAGTCCCGGGCACCTGTGGTAATATTCCATATCATATGAAATGGAGCAGCCTTCTTCATCCATGGTTCTGGTGAGGTCATTTGTAATTAACACCCCCGTCTCTTTCACATGAACACGCCCGTGGCTGGATAAGAAAACCCAGAGTTGACTGAACTAGTTAATAACCAGCTTTGTAGTACCAGTTATCCAAACTGCCACTGTTAGGGTTAGTCACACCTGATAATAAAAAGACATCCTAGGTAAGTTACACTGGCTTCATAGTACAGGCATCTGGTCTGATGTTGCCTAAATAATAATGGAATAGAAATATAATTAGATTTCACAAATCTAAAAGTGGATTTAAAACATTCAAGGCTTTTATGATGATGACTCATAATACTTTTTCACAACTATTAGGGGTGCAAAATATCATTTATGTAAATCTGAAGCTGTAAATTAAAGGCCAATTTCAGTTTCTTGTAACATTTGACATAAATGAAATTTCATTCCCTCATGTCTCAAGTAAGACCTGTTACACAAAAACAATGGACTTTGTAGAGAAACTCTTATTATGGCATTCTTTGCTACAGCATCTTACATCAACCAGTCCTTCCATCTTCATCTCCAGCTGTGCGCCATTCACTCCCATGAACGCACGCATCTCATCCTAAATAATGACTGAACGGATCCTCCCCTCCCATCTCCGCCGCCACCTCCACCGCCTCTAAAATTGCCATTAACACCTCTCTATCACCATGGCATCCAATGCTTTGGGTTTAATTTTAGTGAGGTGGGTCACAGCAGGTCAACACAACAAAGTGACAGATACAAAAGCAATGCTTTTTGACTCAACGCCTGCATTGTGCCATAGAATAATCATCACTGACGTCACCGCAACTCTGTGTTCAACGGCAACCTCGTGGCATTTTGATGCTGAGAATTGAGTTGGGAGATTTCTGTGACTATATGTTGTATTCTTATACGATAAGCACAAAAGTACTCTCAGGTATTCACAAGACTTAAGAGTTGAATCAAGTGTATCTTAGTTCTGCTTCCTGAAATTCCAGTTCTGTAGCCGATGATACTATCAAATGTCTCACCTGATTTCCTCTAGTGTCAGTGTTGCCATTGTTGTAAAGTTCCTTGGAAATCAGGCTTTGTGAATTTACAAACAGCGCTCCTCAGACTCCTCACCTCTATCAATATTACTTTTCATTGAACGTTCACAGGAGATGAAAAATGGGGCCAAGCCTCCGTATTGACATCCCAGTTTGAGTTGTTAAATGATGCTTTGTTTTTCTCTTTGTTGCTCTCCACAATCTGAATATGTGAGAATGTGCGTGTCACACGAAACCGCTCGCACTCTGTGCCTGTCACAACCTGTACCATCAATCAATGTTGAGCATGAGTATCAATACACGCTGTTTGTTTTCCTCCTCAGCTCTGACAGGTCACGTAGTCACCCTCAGACTGGATAAGAGCTGTGCTGCGTGCAACGCTAGACAACCAAATTACCCTTCTTTTTTAGACGGAAAATATCATCTCTCGCCGTCTCTCTCCCTCTCTGTGTGTTTGTCTCCTGTATACCCACACATCCACAAACACGCACTGAAACACATGGTTGATTCGGAACTGCTGTTCTGCCAGCAACATCATCACTCTCCTTCCCACCCTTGTCTCCATGGAGACAAGCTTCCAGAGCTGGCTGGTTCCAGACCGTTGTGAATCAGCACAGACTAAAAAGGGAAGGGGAGGGAGGAGGGGGGGGGTCTCTTTGTGTTTAAACATGACTAAAAGAACACTGTGAGCTCTGTGTTATCTTCGTCCCTACACTGAGGTGATCAAACCATTCATGCACGCAGGTGTGAAAAGACACCGGGAATATTCTGATAAAGACGTCTGTGTTTGAGATTTGGGTTCAGTGTGTTCACAGGGTAAAGGTGCCCGTCTATCTGTGCATATAGTGCAATGGATATTTCCACTTCTTCTTCTTCAGCTTACACTACACCATTTATCCACCCAGAACTAAAGAATATAATTTTGATCTGGTGGTTGTTCATTTTCAGGAACATTAAGTGTGAGTCCCCTGTTATCTCATTCTCTCACACAGACGTGACAGTATCATAAAATGAAGCGCGTGAACATTTGTTTTATTGGCTTTATTGGCACGATTGACTTCTAGTGCAGCATATTGCACGGCTTTATTAGAAACAGGATGTCCGCATTTTTACCTGTTTTACAGCTTGTGTTTTTATGATCTCACAGTATGATCTCTTGAATATGCTCTTTTCCAGGGACCAAGTGATGGAAACACTTTGGACATCCTATTAAAGATGGACCATATTCATTTTGTTTTTTAGCCATGCTAGCAGCATGGTTCTGGTAATGGCAGTGTTGGTCTCTGGGTCGGTCAGTCACTTTGATTCAGACTGAAATATTGAAGGAGTCTATGAGATAGACTGCCTTGGAATTTGGCACAATTTTGACACTCATGCATAGGTGTAAAGGGGCATTTGTACCTCACACCCCAACAAAAATATGTAAGTGGCAGAGGACCAATAATTCAATTCAATTCAACAAAACTTTATTTATCCCGAAGGAAATTCTTGTGCTAGAGAACAGACACTAATTACAGTAACCACAATTTTAACGTTTCACAACCAGTAAAAACCATAGCTACCAGTGGGTTCCCCGGGTCAGGGTCACTAACTGGATCCAGTTTTAGAGAAATAGAGTGTTAAATATCTGGCAGAATATATAAATATACAAGATAAAAGTGTTTTCAAGGAGCAAAAGAAAAACAAATATATATTATATATATGAAAAATATCGCACACCATAAATTGATCCAGAAAAATATGTGCATAAAAATTCACCAGACTGCTGGAAATTGGGTGTTTGATACCCAAAGGACCCCTAAACCCCCTTTCCATATGTGCACCCCTCCATGTTGACACAAAACCTGCACTCTTGCATTCATATTCCTTAATTCTATTTACCTTTGTGATCCTTTGAATTTTCATCTAGTGCCAAAAATACTTGGTTATGACATGATACCTGCAGTATCAGTACTACTGCAAGTTACAGCACAGGCAGTCAACTTGAGTCTGCATGACAGCATGGCATACTCTTCTCTGCCACATACACTATGTAAAGGTCAAGCGCTGAATATGGGAGCAAGCAGTGACGCTGAATGCACTTCAGGTGCATGTTTGTTGCATTTGACTGTAGTGCAAATGTTATTGTTTTGTTGTCTGGTTGACCTTTTTTTTTAATGTACATTTTGTTTTCATGTGTTGGAATGTTCCCGTCACTGTTCATATAGCATCACTCCAGCATCCAGCTGTAGAGTCTGAGCAGGGGTGAGCAGGAGGTGGTCTCTGGGGCTCGAGCCCTGAATGTTTACTCTCGACGTTTCAAATCTATATTATTTTCTAAAAAAAATATTTAATATAACTGAGTAAATGTTTTCTGTTGGCCTAATATTCAATTCAGATGTACTGAAGGCCACATTCACTTGGCGTTGTTGGGGATTCTTGTTTCACAATTAACTAAACATTCTTTCTGTGGACTCTACTCCAGCATAGAATAACAAAACTAGGTTACAAGATAAGTGACACTGCTTACACCAGATTCCTTCACTATCTAACTTAAAATAGTAACATCACACAATTTCTTTGCCTCGTTTTAGTTGGCAGGAGTGAAAATTAGTCATCTACAACATTTGCTGTGTTATTGTTTCACAATGATGAAAACGGTCGGAGAACAATTGATACACAATAGGATGTCGGCTCTATGGGAGAATTCTTTTCCTTGGCAACTTTCATGTTTTTCCCAAATGATTTTTAGGCATTTCATTATCTCAAATGGCTTGAAGAAAAAGTGCATATAGCTGCTGTAAATGGGGAAAAAATATCCCTCCAGGGAGCATGCCCTCAGACCACCCCAGATTTGGGCTGAGCCTCAAAAGTTCACAACATTTGGCTGCACCCCCAGGTCTGAGTCTGTATTCCCCTCGAGGGAAGGTTTTTATCTTCACTCCTCAGTCCCTGTGATGCTGAGCTTAGTGCTTGTGGGGAGTGACGAGGTCAGAGCCAGTACGCCAAATATGAATGTTGTGCATACTCTACATTCAAATACTAATCTATTCCGTGTGAATTGAGTGACTGAAATTAGTTTATTTTAGACCCTTGTCTGTCTTTTACCTGTAGTGTTTAGCTATTTCATCTCATACCTTTACTCCTGACAACGTAATACAACAAACGCTTCAAATAGGCTTTATTTTTAAGATCAATTTCTCTAAACAAATCCCACGTCTAGACCTGCTGAAGTCACTGATGTGCTCAGAGGCTCAGAGGATAGTGATTCCATGACTTTTAGAAACAGGGTGCCCACTTAGCACTACTTAGAAAGACTGATGGAGCACAAAAACAGGTAAGGTAAGGTCATGAGTAGGCAGAGAACAAAAGGGGGGTGAAGAAAGAAGATGGCTCTGCTAAAAAAGGTCCTCCCTCCCGGTTGTTGACTCAGGAAAACGTCTTCCTGCTGTGTGTCACTGGTGTAGACAGACAACCAGAATCAGCTCCAAGCCTCCATGATGAATGCACTAACAGCTGGACGCTTCCACAGTCAGAACAATGTCGGAAGTGTTTAGTGAAGTCTGTTTTAGACCGGATGTAATGGATCTGCTGGAGCGTGTGTTTATGTGTATAAAGTTCACTTAGAGTAGCAACGGAAGAGAAAGCTTTCATCAGCTTAACACCTTCACCTTAACTAGGAGTTTGAATGGGTACTGTGTGTTCATCACATTTATAGATACACACACATAAGCATGCATAAAAATAAACGCACCCTTTGCACGAAGCATGCGCTCATGCCATACCGTGTGTGTACAATTACAGAGGAAGTGAGTCTTATTAAAGGTCAGAGGACACAGAGATTCTTGGGAGTGTACTGGCTGCTATACAGGGGCACAGAAAGAGCAACGTATAGTTTATGGAGGAAGGAGGGCGCAAAGACGGCTGGTTCCCACACTGCATTCTGAACATGTAAGTTTTACTGTGAGAGTCTGTCAGAGTTTAGGAGCAGGAAATGGAGTGAAAAGGAGGGACAGTGTAAAAGCCACACTAGCTCATCATTATTTAGATGACCCTGGTAACAAGTTTTTCCCAATGCACATCCAAAAACAATAACGTTGTTTTGCTCTGGTCTTTAAAGGAACCGTGTGTAAGATTTAGGGGGATTTAGTGGCACCTAGTGGTGAGGATTGCAGATTGCAACCTGCTGAAACTTCTACCAGTTAGAATTCCTTTAATGTTCATTGTTCAGGAGGTACTGGACGCTTAATTCTCCACAGACATCTGCTCCAAATTAAATGGACCAGGAGATTAAAATCAGTGAGCCTGGCACCTGTCAATATGTGCTCACCTTATTTCCGAATGTTCAGGAGGTTTTTACTAAGAGCAAAATTGTCCGCAGAGGTTTCCTCCTCTCTAAAACAAACAGACCTGGTTAGCTTAAGTGGTAAAAACACTCAATTGAAACGTCTCTAAGTCCCGCCCCCGGACGCAGACTGACGAATCATAACGTAGCATCAGACTGGCTCAGCCCAGGGTCCAACAACAACACAGCTGTGCTCTATTGACTCTAATGTGATTGCTTCAGATTTCCTTCATTTTCAGGCTGGCTTTGTGGATTTGGAGCTAAACGTTGTGCCTGGGGCACGTCGTGTATTAATGATACTCGTTACCTGGAGAGGCTGGAAAAAGATATACGTTTCTTCCCTGTTCCAAAACCAAAATCAAACCCTGAAAAGTGTAGGGTTAGCTAGCTAGCTACTGAAGATATAGCCTACTGAATGTATACACATGCTGCTTTTGCTTTGTAATGATTATAACAGTGATAAAAAGACCGGCCCTGCTGTACAGGAACCAGTGAAGGGAGGCAGGGAAACTTTGCTGATATTCAACCAGCTGTGTGTCATCACAGTGTGCGCAGATGAACATTGTTTGACTTCCCCTGGAGATCCCTGCTTGCCCGGTGGCAGAGGTTTAGGTGCTGGCAGCAGCACAGGGGCGAAGCCAAACACTGTTCATCTGCACACATTGCGATGCAGCTGGTTCAATATCAGCAGAGTTTCCCTTTATATTCATTGTCTTGTGTAGCGATCAGTAGTGATGTGGTGGTTCACTTTTACACTGTGATCTGTAGCCTATAGTTGGGCTTTAGCTTCTAACTATCTTTGTCTTTTTAACCTGCTGTTGCTGCTGAGTCAGTTTGACATCCTGGATATATCCTCCAAACACAGACTGTAGACCCCTCTGTCTGCTTCTCTCTGGAATCACTCTTTTAATTTTCTGAAAATATGATATTTCTTCAGGGAGTGCAGTTAGTTACAGTGTGGGCTCCATGCTTACTTTGATAGCTTGTTGGATGATCACAAAGGGGCGGGCTTAGCATCGGGTCAATAAAGCAGTTTTGGGTAAAAATTCTGTGATTTTTCCAACACTTCTCGTTGCGGAGGGGCTGCTAACTATGGTGGCTGATGCAAAAATGCAAATGGCCCCTATCCAGAGGCAGTGTTTGTTTGTCTATTCTGGGCTACTGTAGAAACATGGCGATCTCTGTACACAAGGTTCTGCTCCCTAAACAGCTAAGGTAACCAAAAACACTATTATTCTTATTTTCAGGTGATTACACACTAAAGAAAACATTTTTACTATAATATATTCCATTTCTGCCAATATATCCCACTAAATCCTACAACTGGACAGACACTGACAGTTTTATTGTCTCTGTTAGAGTTTAAGTGATAAAAATGGAGTGTCAAAGAGGGACAGTAAGAGAGTGTAAAGCCAACATTAGCTCATCATTTTTGAAATGACACTTTGCTGGACTGGTAACAAGTTTTTTTCCCCAGTAAAGGCTCTTACAAAACCAATAATTTTGTGTTGCTGTGGTTTTTAAATCTCATATAATGATGGAAACTGTTTATCCGGAGTTATTTAAGCTTCACCGCAAATAAATCTCCCCCTCGTCACTTCAACACGTCTTTGTCATAACATCCAAATGCTGTTTATGTGGTACAGATGGTGGAAGGACAACCACTCACGAAGCTTTTATAATTTGTAGACACAAGGACGGGCATATGCTCAGGGTCAGTGATGGGTGATGGTCAAGAGTGATGGCTGCTTACCTCACTGTAATACTGATTAGAGAGCTGGAGCACAGAGTGCATTTTGGAGATGCAGGGGTTGCAAATGACTGTTCTCCAAATGAGCATCTTGTGGGATTGTGGGTTTCTTATAATTGGGCTCAGGCAGGTCTAGGCACAGATCTAGTGAGACATGTCAACAAACAAAAGGAAAGGGAAAAAAAGAAAATCAAGTTGCCCATCAACAAGCTGTCATCGTGGCCGGAGGATGAAAAACAGGTTGTACAAACCCACAAATCCTAAAGTGAACCCAGCCAAGCCCTGATGATTAAAGGAGATTGCTCTCCTTTTGACGTTACCGAAGCAAGCACAGACTAAACAGACCACAAGTGGCATACAGGAGCCAGCGCACAATGGAAGTGAAATGCCAAACGCCTGAATGGCCTCAGGGCAGGTACATTGTTTTGGCCCATTAACTATGAAGTTCCTCGCAAAATGACTCGGGGAAAACATCAGTGGCCTTTGCCGCTCGCTCTCTGCCCTGGGAACAGGATGCAAACATTCACACATGTGCTGCACAACGCACTCACGCAAATACAAGAGGAGACATGTGGGCAGGCGCACATGCATGCACAGCACATACACACAGATGCAGTAACCTGTGAGCGCGAAAGACACGGACAGACTGTGATTGTGAGAAGGACTCAAGCAAACAAATGATGTCATTATCTCAAAGCACACTAGCTTGAATATTATTACCATACCAGTGGGAGGCATTTGGCATTCTCGCCTCTCATAGCTATGTGCTCACAAGTGAGAAAGGAAAAAGAGGCAGCATTGTCCTGAAGTATTCTCATACATGTGACATTTGCACCATCAAACATGCAGTGTCACAGGGAAAAAATCCATTCAGCTGTTTTGGTATTTCTGCCATCCACCGAAACAGCGTCAGGAATACCTAGACGTGTTTCTACAGAAGGCAATCCCTGAGGGCACTCCCCTGTACTGCTAATGTGCTTTTTTTTTAAGCATTCGTGTACAGGAGGCATACAAATGATCATGCAGAAACATGATGAGAGCAGGAGGAAGGCTGTAATACGCAGGTCCCCATGGCAACCACACAAAACGGCATGCACTCACCATGGCAACAGAGCTGGCGAGGGAATATAGCGGAGACAGGGTTGGAGCTGGTGCTGGCCTCTGGCTGTTTGAAGTGATACATACATGCCGGCAGCAGCATCAGCAAGTAGTTCACTCACACTGAAACATGAAGACTGACATGTTACTCCTGTGAATAAATACCGCTACTGAGATGATGCATGTACATCTCACTTCAAAACATGGACATTTAAACCTTCTAAGGTGGACCTTAGAGCTATATTAATCAATATTTTTATGTTATCAGTGGATCAAATGTCTATAAAGTGCTTGTATAGATACAAATCCTCCAAAAAAAACTCTGTAGCTCCCTTTTAGCATCTTTCAGCTCCTTATTTTGGTTTACTTTACTGTTTTGGTTTACTCTCAGAGCTCTCATCAACCTTGTTTCTTTTCATCAATAAAAGCTCTAAAAACCCATCATACACTACCTTCACAGCACCAAATTGTAGACGGACCAAATTATCAACTAGCTGGCAAACATCATGGAGCATTTAGCAGCTGAAGAGCCAGATATTTTTCTCCGGAGTTGGTGAAACAGAGCTAAAATAAAAGTTAATATTGGACTTGCATTTGCCAGCCTGCCAGGAACATGATTCCAAATTAATGATGCTCCATGTCGGCTGGATGTGTAAAAAATATTACTGTTTGCTAACATGCTCGCTATAACCGTGGATGTGATAATATGTCACTGTTGTTTTAAGATATTATTCAACCCTCCACAAACCAATTATTTTTGTTTTAAAGGAATATTTCTACATTTTGCAAAACAGGTTTAAAGGGACAATTCAACTGGAAATCAAAAATACATATTTTTCCTCTTATCTGTACTGCTATTTATCAGTCTAGATTGTTTTGGTGTGAGCAACTGAGTGTTGGACATATCAGCTGTAGAGATGTCTGCCTTCTCTCTATTATAATGGAACTAGATGGCACTAGTTTGTGGTGCTCAAAGCGCCAAAAAACTACATTTGAAAAACTCAACAGCAATGTCTCTTTGCAGAAATCATGACCCAGTTACTCAAGATAATGCACAGACCTTGTTGTGAGCAGTTTCATGTAGGAACTATTTTCTTTCTACTGAACTACACCTGCCAACCACATCACCAAGCAGAAGGAAGTGTGCATCTACTCATGGACAAAGGGTTCATGCTTGTAACAGCCAAGCCCATAGGAACAGTGCCGGACTGTGAAACCAATTTGATGTAATGGTCAAATCGTGGAATTACAACTAACGGGCCGTCATGTGATGCTATGGGGCCCAAAAAGACTTTTTCCCATAGACTTACATTGTGAAAGAGAAGTCTGTAAATCAGTGGATAATTTTTTTTTTTTGAGCGTCAAAAAATGCAAAAATTAATCATTTCACTATCAGAATTTGATGCATTCACTCCGACAACATTTTGAAAGTCTAGAAGAGCCACATGATTAAATCATTTTATTCCCATTCACATTAGCATAGGGCTAAGGCAATAGGCATAGGTTTTGGCACCACAAGTTCAGTGCCGTCTAGTTACATTATTTTCAACAGAAGGCAGACATGTCTATGGACAATATCTCTAACACTTGACAACTCACACCAAAACAATCTAGACTGATAAACGATAGTCTTCTCCTCAACTCATGTTAACCTGAGCCTACTGCTCATTTTAACCCCAGCCTGGGAGCTGATCAGCTGTGAAAAGCCTAAAACTCAGACTTTGCTCTAACAGGGAGAAGTGCAGCCTCGAGCAGAAACATGCACAGGCATCGTTTTGTTCCTGTACAGTAGAGGTATGTCATGAAATATACAGTACAGTACAGTACAGTACAGTACAGTACAGTACAGTAGGCCTTGGTTAATGGAGCCACAGACAGCTTACCTGAAATGACAAATAGCCCGACACATACTGCTGATGCTTTAAGGCCACGGTCAGCTGTACTGTAAACGATAATGGTTTCCCTGCTAGACAAGGAGAAAGCCCCAGAACAAACATACATCATCATTGTGTTACTGCTGCTGGTTAAACTCAGATAGATTTCCACACAGTGGTTTGAATATAAAGACCTGCCTGCTCAGACTTGAAGTCAAAATAAGTTCACTTGTGAACACCCATCATGACACATAATTTACCATAATTTTGAAATAAAAAATGACTAAAACGACCTCCCAAAGCTCCAAAAAATCGAAACCATTACACCCAAACAAGGCGTGATTAATCCCCCACATTAAGTGGGCATTTCACAAAAGAATCTCTCTAATGAGCTTGGTTGTCAGTGAAGTATTTTTCCTTTCATCGGTGCCTTTAATTAAACACCGAAACACAAAGAGACACAGATATTAATCACTCTGGTTTAAGCTGCTTTTCAATTCAGCAGCCATTAAAAGTTGCGCCGCTTGACTGGTTGCGACGTCAGCTGAGGCTGGATGGAACTGTGTCACTGCGAACTCAGGAGACCTCTTAGTTAAAAACAAAACATGTTTCTTGAGTGTGTGTGGGAGTTCAGACGAGATTTCAAGTGCAACATAAGCAAGATGAAAATCACTGATGCTCAAAGAATCATTTTGTGCTTTGTGTTTCAGGGACTAGTTGGCAAAGCATATGCTTTTGAAAATCTTTGACTTGAAGATAATTTCTCTGCATTGATATTCAGCCACCCTGGAGCGAGAGTGTCTGCTGGAGCTGTCTGCTCAGTGGAATAATCGGAGCGGGTGGGTGTGGCAGAGGGCGAACTGGCAACAACAACACCACACAGCTCGCTCAATGTCTCCATCTAGTGGTGACAGGAGGCTTAACATTAACAGGTGGATCTTTTTTTTCTCACAATAACAGAGCAGTCATGGTCACGCTATTCTAAAAGTATATCTTAAATCTGTTATAGCACAGTCAGACTTCTTTTAGAAAATATTTTGCTGTCTAATTTCAGTTGAGTGATATTATATAGAGTGAAAAATGTTTTTATTATGCAGCCCTTTAATTGCCCGTCAGCCCTGGTCAATATCATTATTATTTTTTTAATCTAATATCTACTGCATTTTTCCTGAAATACACACAATATGGTACAAAATTAGGCAGCGTGGAGAAAAAATGTGCAGGTGAAGCCTCTGTACATGTGTAGACCCCTCTGTTGTCGCTTTCAGAATTACAGGTGCCCGTTTCCTTTAACCCCTGGAGGAGCGAAATATTGTTCATATTTATTTAATGATGCACATCTAGCTGGCGGAGAGATGTCTTAATTATATTTTGTTTTTTCTGTATCACACAATGTTAAGGAAAGATATATGTACAGTCAGTTTGTATTTGAGGTACATTTCTACAGTGAGCATCTCTGCTTTGGATTCCATATAAAAGTCTAAAAAAAGCAGATACAAGAGTCTCCAACAAGGCCTGTCGACAGACAGTGAGAAAAAGCAGACGAAAGACGAAAGCGTAAGCAAAATTGTCCTGTTTAATATACTCTAGTTTCTGCCTGACAGATCTCAGGTAGTCTTGGAGACAACAGACCAGGAGGAAGTGGAGGAATGCATCCTTAAAGGGACAGTTCACCACCAAATCAAAAATACATATTTTTCCTCTTTCCTGTAGTGCTGTTTATTAGTCTCGATTGTCTTGTTGTGAGCTGCAGAGTGTTGGAGATATTGACCGTAGAGATGTCTGCCTTCTGTTGAATATAATGGAACTAGATGTCACTCAGCTTGTGGTGCTCAAACTGCCAAAATACTACATTTAAAAATCTCAACAGCAATGTCTCTTTCTAGAAATCATGACCTGGTTACTCAAGATAACCCACAGAGCTTGTTGTGAGCAGTTTCATGTGGGAACTATTTTCTTTCTACCAAACCACACCCACCAACCATATCACTGCGCAGTAGGAAGCGTGCATATACTGCCAGCTCACCTAGCACCACTCATCTAGCTCACGTCACAGCTCAGCCGAGGAGGAGCTGTCACATGCATGAGCCTTTCATCCATGAATAACTCACATCAGAATCATACAGATTTAAAAATAGCTCTACATATAAGAGGAAAAATGTATTTTTGATTTTGGGTAAACCCGTCCCTTTCAAACAGTAGCAGCTGCATTGTTGAGGGAGAGTTGCTGGAAGATACTATATACTAAGGATGCATGATATTGGATTTTTTTTTTTTTTTTGCAAATATCTGATATGCCAATTTATAACAATGTATTTGGTCAATAACCGATACCGACATATATCCAGTTTTTTCTACAGGTAATTTTAGTCATCATCAAGTCTCTTCTGTAGCGGAATTAACATCATATTATGCATGTATGCTCTTGTCATGACAGCCCACCAGCAGATGGAGACATGAAATACAATGCTTTTAAACTTATGTGATATTCATTCATTGTGCAAAATAAGAAAAAGCATGTTGGCCTATTCTGATAGTTCATTTTAAAGCCAATATCAGCTGATACCAATGACGTGCCGAAACTATAGTGCATCCCTACTATACACCTTATAGCAGTTGTTCCAAACCTTCCATGATTTGAGACAGCTTAATATAAAGCTGTGTCTATTCGTGACCCCTCATCACAACATTTATGTCTATAAAACTGTGAGCAATTTCACCGACAAGTCTTCCCCCTCAAAACTTCTCAAATTTAAGCACGTGTTAGAGCAGTGTTTCTCAGATGGAGACACACATACCCCTGGAGTATTGCAGGGGGTACGTGAGATTTTTTTAAAATGTTAATTTAAAAATTTCAGTCATTCATAGCCTAATTCCTTAAATATTTTTATCACTAAATAATAGATTAGACTTTATTGTCATTGTGCTGCAGCGCAAAACAATGAGATTAGGAGGTATTCCTTGAGTATACAGTAAGTGCAACTTATCAGAAAGATGTGGTTCAATGCAACTATAATGCCGACTGTTACTGCAGGATGATGAAAAATTGGTTTGTCATGAATTATGTGATGGATTTTAAACATTTGGAGGTGATACTGTGTTGTACCTCCTTGTATAGGCTTTTTTCTTCCACTGTTTTACGTTGGTCAGGGGTATTGTCTACAAAATATTTCAAAAGGGGTACATTATTGAAAAAGTTTGAGAACCTCTGTAGAGGCATGAAAACTACTATCCAACATTTCACAAGAAGAAAGAAATCTGACCCAGAGGATCAGCTGCCAGTAAACAACTGCTCATTTGTTATCAAAATGTATTAGAGTCTGAAGATGTGTGTGTGCTATATGCAGTTTCCCATCTATGCCAGCTGGTCACAGGGGATTTCAACAAGCCATTACTTTAATTTCGCCAGTCTACATTACACAGTCTCACTTTTCATTTTACGCACGATGTCTTTGTGTGTCGTGATCTCATATTTTCTCTTGATACAAATGAATCCATGTCTTATCTCATCACAAGAGTGCCATCATGTGTTGAAAAGCAGCACCACAGCAGCATCTGCTCAGTGCACATGATCTAGTATCAAATTAGGCCTGTTAAATGTTATTTAAATTAGACAGTTGTATTTTTCAGAAGTATTCACATAACTGCATCATCTCTGTGAGTTATCATATTTGACATTAGTTGCATGGGAAAGCTGGAATAAAGCGGGAATAATCTTTCAGCTGAACAGATGTTTGCATTGCATCCTCCACTCTGAATACTGGAAATTGGGGATGATGATTAACCCTTGGAAACCTGCAGTGACACATTTCTTGTGCTGCTTTTGCAAGTATTTAAACCTTTAAACCCTGAGCAAATTTGTGCAATTTCTTTAAAAAAAAAGAAAAAAAGAAAAGGGGGGGGGGGGGGGGGTGCAATTAAGAAATGTCCCACAACTTACTAAAATGACCAAAAAAAATGAATAGACTAATTAAGTTATTAAAGAAAAAAGCTAGGGAAAATCTATATTAATTATATGATTATATATTATTTATTAGACTTATTTCATAATGTTTAAGCACTCTTTCCAGGTCATTCCCTTGTTTATTTGTTATTAATTTTTATTTTTTAACTAATTTTCTTGTTCTTAATTTTCTCTTTTTACTAATTTCTCGCAATTTTTTTTGGGTCATTTCTTCTTTCGTTGCTCACTGCCTTCTTCCCATGTTTTTAAAAGAAATCAAGCCAATTTGCTCAGGTTTCAAAGGGTTAAAGATAAAAGATCAGTCAGCAAACTCAATATGGGCATCAACAGTATTAGATTGTGATTAAGAAAACAGGAATCACTGTAGTCACTTGAGCACATGCTTGTCATAATGATACCTATGTGCTGCCAATGATTCAGTCTGCAAGTGATGATTTATTCCACAGATCATTTATGATTCATTACAGTTCTTCAAAAAGTTGTCCATGCAACAACTCCCTCATCACACCCATATGCTAGTATATCACTCTAAAAAATACATACACACAAATGACAGACTCATCTCAGTGGTCATATATTATCAATATTATTACGCACAAAATATAAAACTAGCATCTGTCTTTGACATCAATACATAGTGGCTGCAATGTTGCTTCTCTTGCACAAAATGTTTTGCACACTTATATATACAGAGTCGTTCCTATGCGGCGCATAGTCACCGTACATTTCTCTTGTTATGATATTGCATAATAAATATCATCTGTCTTTTAAGACTTGCTTTGACATAGACACGTGTGCTGGCGGAGAAAAGACTCAGTTAAGACAGAATAAATAAAACCTTGAGGAGTGAGTGCATGAAATGACGACAAGCAGTCGAGGGTGTGAAACGTGACCTCCTCGAAGGGCTACTGTGCGTGTGTGTGAGTGAGTGTGTGTGTGCGGGCACTCGTGTCTGTAAATGTGATTATGTCATTAACAGAAGAAGTCGCCTCGTAGACCCTGAGATAGCTGTGTCACCAACGATGTACTTGTGGAGTTACGAATGGAAGAAGTTTGGCTCTTGTGGTAGCTGTCAGTCAGGCTTTGTTACAACAGCTCAAGCAGGAAAAGGGTTGAGCCCTGCTACTTCCATGAAACACTGCCAAAATAAAGACATAACAACTGTGTGGTGAAGTAGTTTATATTGTTCACGGATTCCTTACTCGTAAATTCTAAAGTTGTAATCATGACCTCTGCACTTCCTCGTGGAGTTTAACACAGACGTCCAGCAGGTACTGCGTTCCTGTTTCCTATTGTCTCACTGAAAAACAAAAACCTATCCAAGAGCCTAAAATCTTCTACCTAGTACAATATGGAAACCTGACAGATGATATAACACCCTTTCACTCAAAAACCTTGTGCAGCTTTTCCATGCCATACTTCTCTCTAACCAGTTATCAGGGTCTAAGACGCTGGTTACACAGTAGCCATTTTGGAAGTAGAGTGGCAGTACATGACAGTGGGTTATATAAAACTCTATGTCACACAGCTATAAGTTGGGATCCCTGTGGAGGGTTGGTGGGATCTCAGCTGATTTGTGTGCTTCAGCATCCACTCTGTTTTAAAGAAATAACCCATGTTACATTTTCTCCACTGCGCTGAATACTCCTGTTTGGTTTCTGTATATTTTTTTCCATCGGGAACCCCTAGGAGTTAAACTCGTCTGCCTCGAGCAACGACGCCTGTTTCACACTACGACGGTCATCAGAAAGCTATGACGCAAATGTCTCCCACTTTGTGCTTCACACGTCTTCATTAATCAGCCTGTAATCGGGCTCGTTTCAGGTTGAGTCGGCCTGGCGGCTGCTTCAGTGAGCAGCGGCGCCGACTTCAGATTATCTGTACAAATTCTCCATCATCGTTCTCTGTCTCTCATTCTCTGATTTGCTCCTCTGCTTTGGTTACTTCTCCTCCTGTTTCCTCTCTCTCTCTCTCTCTGTCCTCATTCACCTCTGTTTCTCTCACTGGGCTCTCGCTCTCAGTGTTGCAAGAGGAAGTTGGTTGCCATGTTGATGTCGTTGTTTGAAGCTCTGAGGGCCTCGAGGGCATCGATCCTGGAAAAGCCCATTTCCACCAACCGTGCAACCTGAGGGACAAGAAACACCAGCTAAGATGGCAGACAAATCATCACCTGGGAGTATTGCATAACAGAAAATGTGAAGTGTGGGTGGGCCAGAGAATGTTATGGTGAACAAGAGTTAGCAGTCTGTCTATCTATGAAGATTTGAGTCATCCTGGTGATAAAGAAGAAATCACCAACTACGCCAAGATTGAAAACACTACAGGAAAGGAGATAGAACGAAGGAAACTTGTACCGCTTTTCCACCAAAACTAGCACGTTTATACAGGTTTTTTAAACATGGGAAAAACCTGCTAAAATTACGTGATAGACTGCTTTCCCATTGCCAGTAGATGAATACGCTATTTTCTTTTTTTGACTCTCGGATGGTGGGTCTCTGCTGCTGCTCATTGCTAATTGGCGCTGCTTACTTATATCATTGTGGTATATTTATCATGAATACAGTCCATTTGATGCTCGTTTTGTTTCTGTTTTTTGCCGTTTCATCACTACTACAGATGCAACTGTAGCCAGTAACTCACTATCACTATCTTCATTCACACTTTAAGAAGCTACAAATTATATTCAGCCACAAACTAAACCTGAAAAGTTGCAAATCAGAACGGAGGTACAGAGAGTTGTTGCATAGAGATGAAACACCATCTCATCTAGTTGCATTGGTGTGAAACGGCAGGTTTTTACAACGTTGCAGAACAGCGCATTGCAAGTAGTTGCCTGTTGGATCTCACCTTGTCTCAAATCTTTGGTCTGAACTGGGCTTTACAGCGATTACTTCTTTTTTATATCTGTTACTAATTCTATCTCTCATTTAAAGTCGGTGTTGACTAATTCGGAGCAATGTTTGAGCGTTGCTTGGATGGGGACAGACGGCATTTTCTGGTGGCATGCCACAAAATAGGCAATGATTAGCATGTCCACCCAGGAGTCATATTTCATCACTGCCAATCAGAGCCTGGAGAAGATAAATACCCATGACTAGTGCAGAGTCATTTGTCTCAAGAGTGAAAGGGGACTGTCGCCTTTCCACTAAAGACAAAAGCCAGATGTTGGGTGTAAGTGGTTTTTTGTTCAGTGGGAAAGGAGCTATACACAGAAACACACAAACACCCACCTGCTCCTCTGCGACAGGAGAGTTGTCCAATAGAGGCGACTGTGTAGAAGGGTGTGACTGAGCCTGGGGGCGGGGCTGCATTGGAGGTCGGTTCTGCCCTCTGTGTCTCAGGGAGGGGAATAACCTGGTCCACTGTAACAACCCAGACTAAACACACACACACACATCCAGGCAGAATCAAGTACTTTATGCAGAGACTGAACAGATAGTACAACTGTCATTACTGACATCTGACTCTTAAAGTTAATCAAGTTGTGACATGTCTATTTGTGGAGAGGTCTGTGTGTGCATTTGTGCTGCGATAAGTCTGTGTGTGTGTGTGTGTGTGTGTGTGTGTGTGTGTGTGTGTGTGTGTCTCCTACCTGTTGCTGTTGTCTGGCGTTCCTCCTGGACTCGTTGTATTGGGCCAGCAGTAGCTGCTGGTCGAGCATGTCCATCCTCTGCTGCCTCTGGATGTCCAGAGTAGCACCCATCCCCAGGGGTGTCTCACTGCTCGGCTGGGAGCCTTGATGACCACAGACGTTAACAACATTACAAAGCAGTAACCACCAGGATTATTTTTAATAATATCCTGTTTGCTAATGAGTGGTGTCTATAAAACTGGGAACATGAGTCTGACTTTAGTCTAATTATAAGCACAGCAAACCATGATTTTACTTTTCCTCCATTTTATTAATGGAAAATAAAATTAAAAAATATGAAGAAGAACGTAGCCTGTGTTAAAATCCTAAGTCATTCTGCATCACAGCACTGCTCAAAGGCCTTAAACGTACAAATATTAATATTCCTTAATTAAAAAGAGACAGACAACGACTCCATGTCAGGATCCTGCAACGCTGGTCGCTGTGCAAAAGGATTTGAGCAGGATTTGTGTATGTGATTACTAACGGTTGGACTCACTTGAGAAGACGGGCTCCAGAATATACCGTCCAATACAAGACACCCAGGTGGGCACAAAGAGGAGCTTCTGTAACCAGAGGACGTTGGAGTGGTACAGTCCGCCTGAGATCTGAAAGACACATTGATAAATGGAAATTAAATACAGTGTGTGTATATAGTGTGTATATATGGGTTTGTTCATAGAGCACCATTCAGACACAGGGCAATTCAGAGTGCTTTAAAGGGGCACAGAAACATATTAAATACATAAAGAAAACATTGAAATGGCATACGAAAGACAAATAAATAATATATGTAATAATATAGTATAGAAGTCAAAGCAAAACCTGTATTAATCAATATCACAATGAATTAAATTACTTATGTAAAATGACAGCTCACAACCTGCATCTTTGCAAAACTTTTTAGCCACTAAAAGCTTATTATTTTGATTTTCTGTCCCACACACATGCTGAGTGCAACTTCAACAATCACCCCATGTGCCTCCTACTGGTCATAAATTATATATTGCTGTTTTTAATACTGATACACTTCCTGGATACACATAAATAACAAGATGAATTTGGCTACTCACCAGGCCACTGAGTGCAAGGAGCCACATGAAGGGGCTTGAAGTCAGCAGCTGCACCACAGAACGATAAGAGAGGAAGACAGAAACAATGAGGATAAGACCAGTGAGGATTTTAAAAAATTCATGGAGAGAAAGCAAAACAGATACTTCCCCAAATGAGCAAAACACAGGCTTACCTGCAAGCCTACAATGTAGACCAGAGACTTGTTGGTAATGTGGATGTGACCCAGGACCTGGGTGACTGGCATCCTGGGGATCAACCGGTAGAAAGGCACAAACAGAGAGAAGACTGGAGCGAGCCTGTGAGAAGAGCAGTGGAAAAGTCAAGAAGACATTAACATAAAATAAATTGGTATTTAGCAGAAGTAGTAATATTTCAGGCAAACTGGGAAAGACAATATTAGGTTTTTGAAATCGTTACTTTACCATCTCACTTATTTAAACAACAACCTAATCTTATTATTTGACCAAGTCTGTCGAGCCATTTTATTTCCCTCCTTTTGTGGAGGTGGACCGAATGCTGCAGTCACAGTCCACCACCATCTAAATACCGTATACTCAATTATAATGCAAGCAGGGGATTAAGAAATGAAGAAAATGGATACTGCCCGAGGCTTACATGGTGATATGTGGAGGTGAAAAATGAAGATTTTCTACTTAAGGGAAACATGATTTGTGCATTGCTTCTTTCCACACATCATAAAGCTAAATGCCAGGGTATTCATATTTTTATTGCAGGATCCTCAGTGTCCATAAAACTAAAAAGCTTGGCATGTACTACTCACAGTCCTGCAGGCAGTTCCTCCACCTCATAGTCAAACAGAAACTGGAAAACCTGAGCCAGCAGGAAGTCCATCAGCGCAGAGAGACACCAGGTTCCCAACAGGAAGGACTAGGAGTAAAAAGAGCACCGTATGTGACTGTTGGAACAATGCGGGCATAGCAAACAAGCCTTCTTCATGCCGTCAAACATTTCACTACATTTTCACAAACATAAAGTCAGTGTCAGTTACACAGCAAGCAAGTGAGAACTGCTTTGAGCCAGATGAGGAAGTTGTGTCTACTCTTCCCTGAAACATGATACACAGGTGATTCTGATTCATGATCATACTTATAATTCTGTTACAATTTTTTTTGCTTTCGTCTATGAAGGTAACTGTAGTATAAAGTGGAAACTCATCACGTTAAATCGATTCATTCTTGATTTGGGAGAATCTAGTTCGGCTAAGAATATCAGCAAGTTCAATAAATTTGATATCTACGTATTCATCTGTCAATGGTTTTTGGTACTTACGGCAAACTTCCTGGTGCCAAACCTCCTCTCAAAGATTCTAAAGTTGTAGATGAGCAGGCTGCTGCAGAAGGAGTCCTTCACATCTAGACAGACCAGCCTGCCGCACAACAACCTCCACACCTACAGCGCAAGGGAGCACAGAGGAAGAATGATGACATTACAGCTTTGTGTACTGAGGCCTTTTCTGAATAACACAGCATACATATGTCACATATTTGATCCACCTAAAAACAACAAACTTCAAATCATTTTTAAAACAATTTAACAACAAAATATCAAGTCCACTTAGTGGCTTTTTTCAGAGCTTTCAACTGCATTACGTCATCACAGTGTGGTAGTGAAGTCATGTGATAACAGATGATTATATATGGGGGGGTGGAAGTGTAATCCCTGTCTGTGTTTAAAAAATCAGGGGCTGTATTCACACACACATTCTGAGAATAGACCGTTTCAAACTGGACAACATAAACATTCTAAATGGGTCCCTTTGTATTTCCTGTTTGAATATATGTTAATGCAGATGCTGACAGGAAGTAAACAGGGACCAAAGCTGTTGCCCTAGCAACAGAATAGCAATGAAACGGTCCATACTCTCAGAGAGCTCCTAGCTTAGCCTTAAAATTCTAGCAAGGAGTCCTAGCTTAGGAGTGACTCAGGAAAATTCTCAAAGCACCTCTGAGCAAGAAAGGGACAGAAACATTTACCTTAGTGAGGAGGTGCGGTTGACACTGTTGCTAGGTATGATGCATTCTTTCAAAGCTCTTTTGAGAGCCTGTAAAGTGTGGTCACCCAGTGGAAACTAAATGAACTGCGTCACAATATGAGACTGTGAAAGCACTGTGTTTGTTTGTGTAATCACCCTGCTGATGAAAGGCTGAGACAGACCCAAGTCATCACTGCTGCACTGTAACATTTCTTTTTGGTTGCCTAATATCTTAGTGTTGAGATCACTTTATTTCTGGGGTAATAACGTAATTGTATTGGTTTGGAGTTGTGGGTGCATCTCGAATGAGATTGAGCACAAACATCCATGAACGATTTAATCTGAAATGTTTAATTAACTCACTGTCATTCAGAGTTATTTCTCCTGTCTCTTTGTCTTTCCACCATTTTATGCTCTGCTTCTTAAACTCTAAAGCCTCTTAAAAGTCCTCCTCCTTACTCCTCACATTTTTCCTTAGGAGTCTAAGAACCTTAGGAGTTCTGTTAAAGGCTAAGATGCTTTGTGAATAACTTATCTTTACCAGCAACTAGTCTTAACTGTAAGAGGAAATTCTTGTCATTATTGTAAGAATTTTAAGGGTCAGGGTTAGGGCCTGAGATTTAAATAGGCTTGATGTTTCTCCAGCCACACACTCTCCTCTGGTCCATGACCTTTGACTCTTTCTTCAGTCGATGCTACCACCAGTTTTGATCACAAACAACTGATGTTGTCAGTTTCTTCTATTGTCCTGGGTCTTTGCAGTGTCACCATTGTAGATAACATTAAAATGCATCAATTTGTCCGGCACTCTGTCAATGAAGCTCCTCAGGTCTCTCTGATTTAAAAGCTTTTTTTTTTTAGAAAATAATTGCTTGTTGTTGGACTGGGTGTCTAAGCCAAAGTGAATCCTGGTGTTTTCGAAAACTCTTGTCCTGATTAGGGTTGTAACAATATGAGATTTTCATGGTATAATAACCATCTCAAAAATTATTATGGTTTCAAACACCTCGTTCCTCTAATTGAAACTTTAAACTCTTTTTTTAATGGACGTATGTGTAAAAAGTTTACGCTTTGAAAATAAATAAAATAAAGGTCATATTCTCCATCCAGTTGCATTGTTTTTTCAATGCTGTAGATAAGTAAAGGTAACAATAACTTTCATATCATGGTATACCTTCAAACTGGTATATCGCTGCAACTCTAGACTTGATGATGGTTAATGTCTCTCCAAGGTAAACACTCTGTGATAAGAGTGTGGCACCCACAGACACACACTATCTGGAGACACTGGGTGCTGTCTCTTAGTCCTTCACCTCTGCTTCTCACACACATACAGCTGTTGGAGACATACCTGGTGCTGCTGTGTGACAGCCTGCAGGTTGTACATGAACAGCTCTTGGTACTGTGGCAGCAGGGTGAGCATCACAGTCAGCCCATTGAGAACCAGCAGGAGGCCTTTAGACAGAGGAGCCTTGTCTGTGGAGAACACACACACACATTTACAACTAAACAGTGACAGTGTCGTCTTCTCAAGGAGGCAGCTTTGCATATGTGACGGCATAACTGAAGACAGAGAAACGGCTAATTTGTATATGGAGGCAGGGCAGACAGTAACGTTACCATGAATTAGCTTGATGTTTAGCTAGTCAGAAGATACTCTTTCTACTAATTTCTGTTATTTTTATTAACAATGACATCTTAGCTGAACATAACGACTAAATGGTGAAGCAACACATATGCTGTTAATTAACTAAACGCAGCTGTAACTGACAGAAACTGCCTCGGGTAAATGAATGACAGCATAATGCTAACGTCCGTTGGCTAAGCTAGCCGTTACCGCTGTAACTGACAGGGGGAAGCGGTGAGAGGAATGCAACAACCCGGCAGTCGCTTAACGGCGGATCCGGGGTACTTACACAGGCCCCGGGAGCCGGTAGTGGTAAACATGGTGTCCAGGTGATTCACGGAATCCAGACGATGGCCGTTAATCCAAAGGCAACGGGAAACTAACACTCAAACACCGAAATAAAGTTAGAGAAAGGGTCCATGCTGTGACTGTGAACAGAAAGAGACAAGGGGAAGGGGATCTGCTACAGGAGCCCGAGAAGACCAAAAGGTGTTAGTTCGCTGTCCGCTGACGTTATAATGAACTGGACTGTAGAGGGCGCTGTTGTTCCACGTTAAAGACGAGATGAAGCTCACTAGACAATTTTACTGATAACCTTATTATAAACACCACATTTCTATGATGGTCTTAAATACTTTAATGCTGAGGGAACAGCAGATATTTAGGAATACGGATAAGTTATTTCTGTAATCAGTTTCTAAAGGAATACAACTTCATAATAAAACCATTTCCATTTAATTTATCACATTTATTTTACTAATAAAAGTCATCATACAGTAATTTAAAATGATGAATACAATTAAAAAAGGAGAATTAATTTGAGTCTGCAGTGCTATTACTACTACTTCCACCAATAATATTATGACAACAACAACAACAATGATAATAATGATAATTATTATTATTATATAATGATAAGCGAAGTAGCAACAAAACAAAACAGCAAACAAATAAAAACAAAACATAAATTTTTAAAAATCAAGTCACAACAAAAAATAGATATTCATGCAGACTGCCACCCTTGCCCATAAAATAAATAAAATAAAACAGAATAAAATAAAATAAAATAAATTTAAATCAAATTAAATTAAATGCAAAAAAAAAAAAAAAAAAAATAAAATAAAATAGAAATATGTTTTTCCCCTCTGTCTCTTATTGTTTTAAATGCAGCACTTGCAGATGCAGTTCAGCATATTTGCTGAAGTTGATTGGTGCATGATTCTTGCAATTTTTGGGTCGTAACCATGTGATTTGATGCACTTGTTGTAAGTCACTTTAGCTTAAAGGATCACTTAAATAGTTTATGTGTAATACAATGTAATACTACCACTATAATAATGTATTTCAAAGCAAAGCGGGGAACAAAACAAGCACACTATATAAAAAATGAAAAAATGAAGTCAAAGGAAAATGATAAGTCATATCAGAAATAGATTAAAAGAAGCTAAAGAAAAAATATATATTAAAATGGAGGAGAGCAAATTATCTCAAGCGAACCTGTAAAACAGTATTTGGCAGATCTAGTTCCCACCCACCAGTGTGAGCAGGGTCATCTCCATCTGCAGCCATCGTGATCACCAAGAGGTCTGTACCCCCAGGTTGAGAACCACTGATCTAACTCCCGCAGCACCCCTGCAGCTGGGATTTAGTGTCTTGCTCACAGGCATTTCAGCAGGGAAGCTGCAGCCAGATGATCCTCCTGATGAAGGGCAGTCTCCTTACCCACGATGCCACCCTGCTGTTATCTGATGCACCTCAGACAGGGTATTCTCAGGCCCTGAAGCGCTGGCCTAATAATGTTTAATCTTTGCCATTTATGACCATTTGCTCAGTGTGTAATATGTGTTCATGGGTTAGATATGCACGGACGCAGCAGACAGGGAGTGTTTCATGTCTTGAAGCCATGTGGTCAGCTTTCTGACAGAGAGGTAACAGTGTTAATTATCCTCGGGGCCTTGAGCAGGATGTGACTGCACAAAGTCCAGATTAATGGCTTTTTCTTATGGTGCTCTTGGCCTTATGCGCACAGAGTCATATCTTGTCAAGGTCCAGACTTCCTTTGCAGAGGCCCGGCTTTGTCTTGCACTGCAGGCTGCCAGTTTTCCTCACGTCAAACTGTGTGTATACCTTCATGCCTGGCTGTGATTGCTTCTGAGCCAATTGATCCAATGCTTATGTTACGTCCAAGTACATTTGAAAAGATATGGCGAACAGCTGTCTAATAGTGTTGCATTTCCCCATCATCCACAGATGCAGCGTGCATGTTAGTTCCCATTGGTTAGTTCCCACCCATTAGGTCTATTTGGCTGCTTGTGGTCAGATGTGACTGCAAAGCAGAGCTCAGGAACAGCTTGCTAATTGTGTTTCAGACCTTCTCTGTCACTGATGTAGGAGTGAGGTCTAAAAAGGTTGCTTTGCCCCTGTTCTCAATCAAAGATAATCAGATTAAACAGCGCAGAGATGTGTGTATGTGTGTGTGTGTGTGTGTGTGTGTGTGTGTGTGTTTGTGTGTGCTTACCAATAAAGAGACTCCAGATTTGGAGACAGCCTTGACTCCTGCTGTTTGCTTTGTTCATTAAGAGGAGATGAGCAGATGGTTTGCTGGTCTGTTGTGCAGTACACACACACGGGCACCACACACACACACGCACATGCAAATGCACATACACACGTGCATGCTCAGTCCTGTCACCTTAGCTTTATCCTCCATTTATCTTTTCCATTACACATCTCTCGGCAGGACAATGCGACTCGGTGAATTGTGAGGGATGTGTGCGTGTGTGCGTCTGTGTGTGTGAGAGATACAAGGGAGCGTGAAAGAGTAGAGCGGTGCTGAATGAAGTCACAAACCTTTTTAGTCAAGACAGCCTCTGAGGTGGTCATCTGAAAAGCTGATGACTCATTCACACATTCATTTATGTGACTCATTGCTATTCACTTGTCAGCCACTCTGTATTCAGGAAGAATTGCTTGTAACAGAGGTATTGTTTTAGTCCTGCATCACAGCTTATCTGCCTGTGTCCAGGAAATGGCACACTGCACATTTACACAAGGTTGCATGAGCAAAATCTGGCCTACTTCAAGGATTTTTTTGGGCACAACAAATGGGTTCAGAACAATGTGGGATGTTATTACTTTGGGAAACTTACTATCACTTGCCAATTAGGATCCCGAGCATCTATGAGGAGGAAATTATCTGCTTCAAATATTTCTAAACAATCAGAGTTCAACAGCATTTGTGATCCTCGACCCCTTGCATAATTTATTACATATTAATTCATTTGCCCTCTGCTTCAGTCGAGGAACACTTGGTGTAGTTTGCACATCTCTAGCCACACACTTTTTGCTTTCACTGCCATAAAACGCTTCTGATTTCAGATGATGATGCTTTCACATTTGCAGAAATACTTACTGAAAATTACAAGTTGAGCTACAATTGATTTATATTACCAGACATATTCAGGGTTGCAATCCAAAACGAGTCTGAAAATATTATTCATTAGTTTAATTAGATATAGTTCCATCTTCTGCAGTGCTAATATTTGGCCGGCGAAGACTATAAAAAAAAAAGCACAGCAAAAATGTCTGTTCTTTATTAACATAATTCTTTTTCCTGTGATATTGAAGATGAAGTTTTTGCTTTACAGTCCTGTCTACAAAGACATAAAGTAACATATCATTCATTTACGTGGATTTTTTTTGGCTGGATGACTCAAAAAAACCTGAGCTGTGTGTCAGGAATTGAACCTTCTCCGTAGCAGATTTTATCAGGAGAAAAGGCAAAATATATTTGTTTCAGACCAAGCTGTAAAATGACCCGTAATTTTGTAATTAAATGAAATGTTTGACCATTGCAGCTGTACTTTTAATGTCTTGCAAACTCATGAGGGGTGGGCACTTCCTGTGCATGACACAGAAATAAATAAAAAAAGGAAATCAATTAATCAAAATTATCTTCCTACACATTTACTAAATTGCTCTCGACCCACGTTTAGCCTTTAAAGTCTCTCACCCTCCTCTTCATACTGAGACAGAAACGTGATGAAAAAAAGAGTGCAGCCACAGAGAGTGCATCGTCATCATGTTTCACTAAAGGACAGCTTACATGTGACCCTGCTCACCACCTTCCTGTCGTTCTGTCAATACTTACGTGTATGTTTTTTGGAGATGGTGCAAGAATCAATGTCACATCACTCCCCACTCCCTTGCATGTGTAAAGACATGCAAGCAGAGGGACCCTCCCTTCCTCCACACACACAGAGCAAGTCTAAAGAGTTTCCTGTACCATTAGACTATAACAGAAATCCACATTTCAGATAGGTGCAATATATATATATATATATATATATATATATATATATATATATATATATGAAATCTTTTCACATAGAAAGGTGTACATTTAAAATAAAGGACGAAGCACTGACACCATTTAATAAAAAGGATTTGTATTGTTTGTATTGTCAAACTGCACTACTGCATAACATACACAATACAGGTCATGTACTGACTGTACAACATGCCATTATGTTTTTGTGATAATAATTATAACAAAAAAATGATGACTATATATATGTACACAACTCTGTTACAAGTTATATTCATCACTTGTGTCCAGATAAACAGCACTGACAAAAAAACAACTATGGTCATCTTCATCTAGGATCTAAAAAACCTTGATTGAAAGAAACACAGTCAAACACATCATCGGAATAAAGTACTGTTCCCACTACGGCCGAGATTCTGTGATAAATGCAATAAATTAAACGAGAGAGCGATGGGAAAGTTCAAATGTCACCCTTGAGGTGGAGGGGGAGTCCTCTCGAGGAGGCGGAGATGTGTATCTCAGATGCAACCGCGCGACCGAGCATGCCTGTCGATTGTATCTCTCATAAATGAGGAATCGTCGTCACTCTGTTCTTCCATTCGTCCGTCCATTCATCCTTCCGTCTGGTCTTCAGTACATCCCAGTGGTCTGCAGGAACACTCGGCCCTCTGAAACACAGAGAGAAATCCAGTCTAATGAAACACAACCATAATTTATAAGTTGTAATGAATTTAGATCCTTTAGGTAACAGTAGGAGGACAAATGCTGCGCGTTATAAATTCATTCATATAAATATTGAACAAGGTCCCATAAAACCCTGACCAAAGACCATTAATAAAAGATCATTATTAAGTAAGGCTCAGTTGAAAGTGTTTCTCGGCCCCTGATCCCTGTTTTTGGCGATAAAACTTCCTGGCACAAAGGAACCACATCCTGCCCTGCTGCCTGACAGACAATTCCCCTTTAAATGATTTATTACTGGGTGTTAATTATGCAAATGATGTCCAAACAAACTCGTCACGAGGACAATTAAGACAGCCGTTAATTAGTGGCCAGTTCTCTTCTTGCTTCACTGACATTCAATTAAAAATTGGCTTTGAACAAGCACGCTGTCTGGTACGGCGGTCCTGGCACGGCGCGGAGCAGAGGTGGGCTGGAACCATGCACTCTTTTGATGAGGCCGGGCTAGAGATCACGGCCATTTCTTTTTCTGTCTATTTAAGACGTTACATGTGGGATTTTCTCATTAATCTATCCCTGTGAAGACAATAATGTTGGCAAAATAAATATATTAAACGCCCATCTCCATTAAAATGGTAGCCCCAGTGAACTGCCTCATGCTTCATTTAATTTTGTTCAACTTCTCAGGAGCAGTCTCGCTGTGAAATCTTTGAAAACCCTTCCAGTCGACCGGTCAGTTAAGCATCAAAAGCAGTGAGTGATAATGAAATCTGTTGTCCCTGCTCAGTTGATAGGAGCTAAATAAATCCCCAGCAGCAGGTATATCACTGTTTATTCCACAGCTCTTACACTAAAATGGCGTTTTGTAGTCAGTCGATTTACCACTGTTAATAAGTAAATGATTCCCACACACTTGGTGCAGCATCCTTACAAATGTTGTCACACGAATCTTTGCTTTTTTAAAAAACTATACTCACATTTAAAAGATCATGCAGCTCCTTTCATAGAGAAAGGAATAAAAATATAATTTGAAATTGTTGTTTGTCTTCATTTCCTTTCATGACTTCACTCTGCTTCATTCTTTTCTGTCTAATAATTGCACAACTACACCCTTTTTTTTTACTCGTCCGAATATGAAGCTTGTTTTTGCTCCACACCAAAGAAACAGTGTTTGTTAACCGGACACCTGTACCTTGTACTGTCGCCTTGGTGTCCAGCCTGTTGTCATCGTGACTGCTCCCATCCACGTCCTGGGTCACGGATTCTGTGTGAGGAGGGGCCGCCGATGATTGATGGCCTGTAGTTTTGGTCATTAATTAATAAAGACACTTAATTAGAGGCAAATGAACAGTCGGGGCCGTGTTGCACCGAAGGCTTGGTGACATTTAATATGAAAATTACAAAACTTAGAGCTCACACAAAAAAAACATGACAAATTTATGAGAGTGTCAGAAGAGTTGCTGTGCCTGTACCTGTGTGTGTGTTGGCGGTGTGCAGCAGGGTGTGCTCGGCCTGATCGCGCAGTTTGACCTCCTCCTCCAAGGCCTCCTGTAGTCTCCTCTTACTCCTCTTTTCCTTCTTCAGGCGCTTCTGGATCAGAACTGGAGAGAGGAGAAGGACAAAAGATCACAAAGTAAGTTCCGATACCATTCCTCCTTTCCCGATACCGATTCCAATACGTAAACTTGTGTATCATCTGATACAAAGTTCCAATCTGGTACCATTGTTGTAAAAAAAAAAAAAAAATAGGGCTGTCAAAAATAAAGCGTTAATTTCGATTAATTAATCACAGAAAAAAAAACATGTTAAGAAAATTAAAGGTGATTAATCGCCTTCTGTGGTGACCTTTGACCCGGTGAGTCTTTGAAGGCCACCGTGGCTTTGTCACATGTTGGAGGCAGACGACATGATGCTGCTTGGCCCCATGAATGGAACATTTAAATTTGAAAAATGCTCAGATGGAACTGTTGATAGGAGCACCAACCTGTGCAGTTTCTGCAGTAAGGAATTTTCACACCATCAGAGTACTGAAAGCCTGAATTATCACCTCAACTCAAAGCATTTAGCAGCAAACCCGGAGGTCAGAGCTAGCAGAGCCTCTGATGTTAGCACTAGCAGCGAGCCTCATCAACTGAGTAAGTCTACCTGTGACCAACTGACTAACTCCCTCACAAAATGGATTGCAATGGACTGCAGACCAGTTTCAGTGGTCGAAGACAGGGGGACTATTGTGTCCAAAACCCAGCAGCTTTACTACGACACATCTGTCAAAATTCATTTGAATTTACAATTTTATTTTATTTTTTTTAGATTATTATTTGGGCATTTTTTTGCCTTTAATGGATAGGACAGTTTAGCGAAAGGAGTAGAGAGAGAGGGAACGGCATGCAGCAAAGGACGGCAAGCTGGAATCGAACCTGGGCCACTGCAGCAAGGATGGAGTCTTTGCACATGGGGTGCCGGCTCTATCCACTAAGCAACCGATGCCCTGAAACAACATTTTTTTAAAATACTTTTACAGCAAAAGTTGATGCATGTGATTAATTTAGATGAATTAATCACAAAGCATTTAATTAATTAGATTATTTTTTTAATTGCTTGACAGCCCTAAAAGAAATTAAGAAAATTAACATCTGTGTACAACTAACTCTGTATGGATGTGAAATAATTGCTTTTAATGTTGTATAGCATGGCTCAGGTACCCTGTGTAGGACATGAAGAAGATCATACAGAGAATGAATCCCATACAATTGTCTTTTATTATTTAATTTGTCATTATGCTAACGGCTAATGTTACACTATCTTTTTCGCTATTCTAAAACATGAGTTGCCAGTGGCTGCACAGCACAACTTCCTGTGTAGGCTTCTGTATTAGAGCGAAGACGAATTGATTTCCAGGAATACTGCCATTTTATCTGCGTGTGAAACTTCTTTAAAGTTTATTTATAGATTTTGTGGTACCATAAACAGTGCGTAGACTTGCTTACTTGCCGATACCCGAGCCAGCATTTTAGGCAGTACCGAGGCACTTCCAATACTGGTATGGGTATTGGAACAACTCTAGTGAATCATATTATTCATACGCTTCTATTATTTTTATAGTTGTCGCAGTTTGTATCTATTGATGTAGGAATTTGTTTCTGCTCCCTGATCTTCTCAGATCTTTACATCAAGAGATTTGAGGGGCTTTGAAGGTATTGTGAGCTTGTTGTGGTTTCAGTGAGATTTTAGTTGCTAAATAAGGCCGATATGCTCCTTGCTCACAGTTTAACAGTACTGTGCATGATCTTAAATTGGCTGCATTCACAGAGGAGGTTTGACGGGTTTGTCACAGGAGAGTTGTCGGTGTTTAGATGTAAGAATTAACACCATGCCAGTGTACAGAGACTCACCAGGGAAAATGTAACACAGATGTATAGTAGCTCTGGATGAGGGTAAAACAATCAACACTTGCCAACTAGAATAACTTCCAGGTAAGGATCTTAAATTAACACCGACAGTTGGTTCTGATGTTTCTGTAAAGTTTACTTGAGCACATCCTCCCTACAATAGTGTTCGTGATGTTTGATGTGATGCGGTCTACCTCTGTTTTTCTGCTCCATGCTGAGCTGTCTCTCCAAGGTCTCTCTGAGCTCCCTCTCTCGGACCAGCTCCATCTTCAGCTCCGTCCTCTCCATCTGGTCCTGCTTCTCCTGCGCCCGGGCGTTCTCTATGGCGACCCTCAGCAGACCCTGCTTGGAGACACACAGGCACACATCAACAGGTTACACGCTGATCAGAAACCCAAGAGAGAGGAGCCTTACTTCAGCTAATCCTGAGAAAATATATCTGTTTTCATATCACTTTAACAAAGGAGGTTTGCTTTTAAACTTTCCAGATTAAGATCATTTAAAATGAGTTAGTATAAAAAAAGAGCACAGAAAGATCACAAAGAATGCGGCTCCTCCTCAGGCAATGTTTTGGTCTAATGTTTTACTCAGGTGTATAATTCCTGGATTTACTCAGGCAGGAAAAGAAAAAAAAATAATTAAATCTCATTTTAACCTCATGAAAGTCAACGCTGATCTTTTAACTACATGCTAAGTGCCGTCACATCAGGGTCAGATGAGGTTAAAAACATGCCTTTTTTTTCCCTCTCTGAGAAACCCCAGCCTGTGAGTGCTTTCATTGTGACTCTGCTGTAACAAAGACATGTAAAATCTGAGAAGCAGGTCAGCACACGCCCATCCCAATTACCGCACATCCTAAATGTCTGCCTCGTCTGCTATTTACCATTTCAGGAAATCCCAAAGAGTGGCTCATCTCCCTTCCTATTCATCTCAGAGTATAATAATAATAAAGCCCCAGCAGAGCCTCACCTGGATGTTCGTGAGCAGGGTCTCTATGGAGGACAAGCCTTCCGGGAAGATGAAGGGAGTGTGGTGGAGACCTGCTGGGAGCTTCTGTCCCGCGGGGTAAGATACCCTCTCGCAGCCTGACGGGGGTTTGTGGTAGACTTGTCTATCACAGCTCTCCCTGGTTGTCTGAGTGGCCATGGAGCTGCTATCTGGAGGGGCAGAGAGACATTTTCATGTTTCCTCAGCTGAATCAGATTAACACAAAGGGTTTACAGTTAATATTTGCAGACTTATTCTATATTTTTCTTCCCATGAAGAGACCAAAACCAACAACTGCTGATTCTATAGCTGACTCCACACTGTTGCACTGGGTGACATATTCCTTCATTACCCTTAATATGAGCACTGTTATTTAGGAGTCGTTCTCACATACACCATTCTGCTGCAACTAACTACTATTTTCATTTGAGTCATTGTTTGCTCTATATAATGATGAGAAAATGGTTAAAAAATGTCGATCAGTGTTTTCAAGACCCAAGAAAACGTCCTCAAATGTCTTGTTGTGTCCACAAACCAAAGATATTCAGTTTAATGTCACAGAGGAGTAAAGAAAACGGGAAATATTCACGGGTAAGAAGCTGGAATCAGAGTATTCTGACTTTTTTTCCTTGATAAATTACTCAAACCGATTAATCCATTATCACATTAACTGCCGATTAATTTAACAGTTGACAACTAATTGATTAATCACTGCAGCTCTGGTTGTAATTATTCTGTAGTGCACCAAATCTGAAAATACTCCCCATAAAATGCACTGTTTATGTGTGCGGAACAATACAGTGCCCAGCTGTTTTAGGAAAAACTTGGCCTTAAAAAAAGAAAAGACAAAAAAACCCCAAAAGAAAGTACATATTTGTGACCTGTTTTAACTATTCAGGTAATTCAGGACCAATATATTCAGTAGAAACAGATGGGCTTGGGATGAGAGCCACATACATAGGGCAGCGTAGGGAAGTCAGATGGACCAAACATTACTGCTTTGGTCTTTTTTGGGGTTTAATTTTAAATGTACAGTGAATCTATAGTGATTATAGCTGCAAAGAAGTGATGCTTTGTTTGTTTTGTGGTATGTACTAAGTGCGTTCACACTGAGAAGTATGGAAAAATGCAGTGCACTATGAGTACCCGGATGGTGCACTCAAAACAGTGCGGAACTATGGACACTTCTTGCCCTCAATGGTCACCATCTTGGCTATGTAGTGGAGGGACCACTTTTCAAACTGGAAATGGCGGCTGAGGACTGTGTGACCGTGAACGTCACTGCATTGTACAAATACATGTGTTTTTTTTTTGCACTAAGCACCACTATACTGTAGCCAGCAGTATGTTTATTGGGTTAATTTAGCAGTCTGTAATGATTTGGTACAGCGAACGATAATGCAAATGCTAATGCTAGTTTTCTAACTAGCTAGCTCTGCGGTTGTCATTTCCGGTGAGTGCACAACGGCCGTGTTTGGTTTGAGACACTACCCTGTCGGAATTTGCGCACTACGCCAATGAGTACATAGTGCACATAGTATACTACATAGAAGTGTAATGGAAGTATGTGATTTGAGGCACAGCAATGGCCTATAAAGTAAATGTTCGGTTGATGGTTAGAAAGATGTGATTTGTAACATGGTGTTAGGTTGTAACTAGAGTCCACGTAGAATGACCTGGGTTAGTTAGCGAAGTTATCTATTAGCATTACTCAGGTAGGCTACAGCAATATTTTAGTAGTTTAGGGGACGTACTGGTGCACCAACAAGTCTGGGCCAAAATCACTCTGTAATATGAAGCTTAAACTGTTATCAGCATGTTGTTTTAAATCTCTTGAATCTGAGCAAGAAAATACAACACATCTTCTTTGTAGCTTCCATGTTGTTCCCACATTATAAAGCTCACAAACACACCAAAGTTGGAAGAACGACTTCCCAACATGGGAAATGGGACCATCGGAGAACACATGAATGCAGCATTTTCTTGCTCTTACAACTAAATATTTTGTGTTCCATTTTGAATTTTTGTTTTTATACATTTTCGACTCTTTATATTACATTATAATAATCTGACAGATGCTGTTGTGCAAAACATCTTACAATAAGCACATTCAACATGCGCAGGAACAAGAGAGATTTCTTTTTCTTTACTCCCTCCTGTCTTGAACAGTGTTGTGTAAATTAAGTTTACATACTGTCTTTCCCTGTGCCACTGACTAAGCAGTGAGCAGTTTCCACCACCAACATACAAGTATTTCCTGTTTAATAGATTGCTTGAAGCATTCAGGTGCCATGTTTGTTTCAAACCTGCACACAGATCATCGTTCCAGCAACATATATAATCAAGGCCGAATGTAAATTTCTGTAATTCATAGCTTACTTATACATTTCCTTAATGTCTTGTAAACATATCAAGCCCAACAGCAAATAGGTGTTTAAACTAATTACAGTGTGTGTGTGTGTGTGTGTGTGTGTGTGTGTGTGTGTGTGTGTGTACACATACACGAAAGTCCTGGTTTGGGGTTTTGAAAATGTGGTTACCCTTTATTAGATGGCACTCTGCCTATTGATAATGCATCACAGCTTGACATCTCCCATAAAAACAGCTAAGAAGCTGCATTATGGATGACCATCTGTTTGTAAACCTGAGAACTGCGTGTTCCCGATTCGTGACGGTAGGGGAGATGAAGATTAGCCATTTTCTGCATTTTTTTTCTTCCTCCCCACATCAGGCAGTTGCTCACTTTCCGCGTTTACTGTCATCCGAGCCACTGAGGACGAAGACGTCCTGGGAGTCCAGCGGTTACTGGAGCAGAGACGAGTGTGAACGTGCGATGTGATATCTGGCACTTTTCTCTGTCTGTGACAAATGACAGTGTTTTCTCCACTTAGCTGACCACAGCATCTTCTGCTCCAAATCCACCCACCTCCCCTACTCCGCCTCGGCCTCACGTCTTGGCAACTGTCACATTCAAGGTGTTTCACAGATGAGAAGCAATACTCCCCCCTCCTCCTCCTCTTTCTCCCTCTTTCTTGCTAAAAGCATTGCTCTGTAGAGAAAGGTAATTAGCAGGTGCTGGCGAGCTCAGCGGAGGGCATCCAACTACACTCCCGTGGCTCACATACAGACACACACACACACACATTCGTAGCCGCTGAAGTGCGCAGTCAGCAGCGTGGGCTCCCCAGGCTCCTTGGATGTGACTGATCCTTTATTGAGTTACTGTTTTACGCCTACTTTACCTCACACTCACACACACACGTTTGGTATAAATACACACACACACACACACACACACACACACACACACACACACACATGGCTGCCAGCTCATTTGATCATTTACCCATCTCCCTAACCAAGGTCACTGTCTGTTTTTCTCTTTTCTCCCAACTTCATCTCTCTTTTCCCCCCTCTCTTATTCCTCTCCCACCCGTCCCCAGGGCTAATGAACTTCACCACGTGAAGACTGCCAGTCAGCGGAAGAGAACAGGAGGGAGGGAGGGAGGAAGAGAAGGAGAGAGACAGACAGAGAATAAAATTCTGCTGATGTTTGGTTAATGGGAGTGAGGTGTCAGGGATGGCCTCTGATCTTTGCTGCATGGATACGTTGTTCAAAGACCACTGAAACAGCACACACAGCCAAAACTGACTCACACACACACACACACACACACTCTCAGAGATTATCATACAATGGATTGACAGAATGACAGCGCTGAAGTGCTCTTTGAAACTCTGTTCAATCCACGATAAACCTATCTTGTGATGTTGTAGGTCGAAACACAAAAGCCTGCAATCCAGCAAATGTACATGTGTTTCATTTGCATGCAGCAAAATCAATTGGAAATCAATTGCATAAATGCGATGTGTGATGCATGGCATTCACGTTGTTGGTGCCATCACTGTTTTGTCAATATGTTCACAGATACCTGACAGCGTCTGAAACCTTACCTGGGAGGCCTTTGTGATTTTTAGATTCGATTACTGAATAATGTGATTCAGTATTAGAATACATTTAAACAGGCGCGTGCACACACATACAAACTCCCCGTTTCGCTCCCTCTCCCTCTCTCGCTGTAGATTTCTGCTGACTGTTTGTCCTTGAGCAGTCCTCATTAAGCTAATGCAAACCTCCCTGACAGAGAGAACCAAACAACTGACGTTGCAGCGCCGTGGCAACGCGGGCCCTAACGACAGGGAGGCGGTCGTTATGCAGATGAGGTCCAGCTGAGAGCGCGGGAGGCCGCCTGGCTCGTTAGGCCGCGGCCCGGCAAATGGCTCGCTAATGTAACACTGCTTCCTGGTCTAATGGAGCCCTGTTTTGCAGAATTATTTGTCTTTGCTCTCCGCGGGAAGCTGAGGGGGGGCCACCGACAGCGAGGAGGAGAGAAGGAGGAGAGAAGACAGTGAATCCTTATCGACCTGTTACTGAGATATTTCTTTCTTGTCACACAGTCATAAAGCCTTTTAAAATAAATAGTGTTAAATAAACCATCACACACTTGCCACAAGTGTTTAAATCCACCGAGTGTAAATGATGACAGAGATGGATGGATTGGATGGAAACTGAGTGCTTGTTTTACTGTATTGACTAACTGTGTTTAAAGGCGATTGATCTGTCTGAGAAATAATCATTACTCATTAATAATCATTAAATGATTGATGACTGGAACAAGACATTCTCAGAAACAGCAAGAACTTGACCTCTGAAGCGAAGCTGACATTGTCATCCAACACATTTGAGTAACGTCAGACAGTTTGTGCTACTTATAAAATGAGACTACAGACAACACAAGTTAAAAATTACATTTAAATGTGATGACTCTATATGACCTATATAAGCAAACCAGAACATCAGCGAGAAAACTTGCCTACTTGTGTACAGTTACTCTTAATGTCTCTCCCTGGATCTGATTCCCTGCAAAATCAGACTAAACGATTTACAGCACGAAGACCTAAAGAACCCATGTATAACTTTTCCCAGGCAAAGTTTGCAGTGAGTAGTACGGTCAGCCACTTAAAAGAAAGCAGGAGGACATTTTTCCTCAGAGAATTTGTTTTTTTAACATTATATTTTCTGGTTATGACTGATACTGGGGCAGGATCAGCAACAGATGGAGAGAACTGCAGGATTTGAGAGGATTCAAAACCAATCCTTAACTGGCCCTCATCCCCCTTGATAGGTATGTAATATATTGCGAGACATTGTTTAACATCAATATATGAATTTACATTGGTAGCTCAAACAAAGTTTACTTTAACATATTCATAGATGTATAAAATAAAAGACACAGCTACTGTGACATCAACCATTGGTTTGTGGGCTCCCGTTTTGAACCCTCAAGTTTGGCATTTCTGCAGTCACCATCTTGTTTTTTTGGAGCCACAAGTGACCATATTTGGGCGAGAGGTGGATCTGACCAACTGTGGCCTGTCGACACTCAAAAAGCCCTATATATAATTATGTGTAACTTTAAGCTTTAAAAAAATGTAAATTCATCCCTGTACAGTTGTCATGAATGTAAACTAGCCACAGAGACCAAACTTTTTTTTGTAGCAGGCTGCAAAGATGTTCATTTCTGCTGCAGTTGGGTGTTTAAACATTGGAGGTCTATGGGGATTAACTCACTTCTGGAGCCAGCCTCAAGTGGCCATTCAAGGAACTGCAGTTTCTGGCATTTCCATGTTGTCTTCATTATTCAGCCCAAGAGGCTGCCGCCTAGTCGTATTACGGTTATTAATCTTACAAATAGATATAGTACGTCATTTATTCCTCTTGCAAACAGCTGTGTTTAAAAAAGAAAAATAGTATTAAAAATAAGTTCTTCACGTCTTCTTTCACTCGCCTCTGAAACAAATACACGCACTAACCAGATCATGATCCTTACCACATGAGTTGGTGGTGCACATGGAAATACTATGGCTATTGTCCACAGGAGCCACCAAAATAAACACAAAATGAAAGTCTAATTTTGTTGCTTTAAAGATGAAAGTTCTGCTTGACCTGATCCAATGCCAACTCAAGCTGTATTAAAGTAACAGTGTGTCTTACCTCTGTCGCTGTGGCCCCTCTTGTTCTCCTTGCTGTAATCCACTGAGGTCACATCTGTCTCTCTGGCCCCGTGCACCACACCAGGTGAGTGCCCCAGCACATTGTGACTTGATGACAGGCCGTCATCATGTGGGTCTGAAATGAAAATACAAAGAAAAGAGATTATAACTTTTTTTTCACAAGTGCTGTCACTGCTACAGCATCCATAATTTTTGTGAGAACACTTTTGCACTGTTAAATATACGTACGTGTGTTTTCCGCAGTGCGTTCTGTGTGAGACGGGGAGCTGGACACACTGCTGCTGTGATTGGATGACATCTGAGCTTCCTCCAATGAGGGAGAAGGGGAGGGGCTGTCACGCACTCGCTCCTACCGAACAACAACAAAAAATATTATAGTGACATAGTGTGTTTACTTTGGGAGCAATACTTTTCTAGAAAATTGTGTAACAAATAAAGTTTGTAATGTCTTTTATGCTATTATTTTAAACCCTTTGAGGCTGATTATTTTGCCTAAATGTAGATGTAGATACTGAAATCTGCACAGCACACCACATTGGGTGAATTCCAGTTAGTGCTACTCTGCGAAGCTACTCTAGGCTAATGGTAGTTACCTTCATTGGTGGATCTAAGGGAGGGGCCGGCGGGGGGCATTACCCCTGTAATATTAAGCCTAGACCCCCCCCCCCCCCCCCCCCCATAACTGTAGGGAATATTTTTGTATGTTTTTTAACTTGCATTAATCCCCAGAGGATGGCAAAGGCATGACCTGCCCTATGCTTACATCTTATGCTGCCTCTGATTGGCTTACCCATACCCTTAACCAATTTCACACTTCATGCCTAAGCCTAACCAACCCAACCAACGAAGGCCATAAGTACTAGCCAATCAGAGGGGGCTTAAGGCAGATCATTCCTTCGCCATGCCCATTAAAACAGATGTTTTTCAATTACGTAGAGTGCTACAAGTAAAATAAAGTGGGCCTACATTTCAATTAAGTGAAGGCTAGCCTGTGGTAGCTAGCTTTACCTTTACAGACTATATCTGTGCAGATGCTGATGCCAGATTCTACAACCCAGAGTTTTTCTCAGAAATCCTATTTTTTTTATTGCACATTAATTTTTAAATGGTAAAAATGGTATCAAAAAAGTTTCTGGGCTAAAATTATTCTGACCAAATACCTTTCAGCTTTGTAGGGTAGAACAGAGTTATCCACAAATCACCTGTAGTCAAAATTAAACCATATTGTTGAAAGGCCTGGAAACATCATATGGTATTTTACATAATCTGGTGTTTACAGAAGAATTTGGCGCTCATTTCAATACACCTCATAAACCATCTTTGGGACTCAGCCCAGTGTTTAAAAAAAAAAACAATGGTCCGTATCGTTAAAATTATGACCGGAGATGGTACTTCCTGCTACTGATGAGGACATGGTGTAACGTTAGACTCTGCAAGGACTGACGCCCACAATCTGAATTTTTTTGGCAATAAATAAATCCTTCCAAACCTCCTTTAATTAGTCTGAAACACAGGACTGCTTTTAAGCAAAGGTAGCAACTTGGCTGGGACAGTCGGAGTTTCTGTCCGTGTGCAGGATATCTCAAATATTTATAAATAGATATGGGATTGGCCTCAAGCCAGAGAACAACTGATTACATTCTGGTAGCGGTCCAGATATCCACCAGTAGACAATTACCAGTTTTTAGCCATAACCATTGGATGAAAGTAAATCTAAATTCAGCCCGCTAAATTATTAAATTATCTTGGATTCAAGAGTCATTGGGTGTTAAAACTGAGTTAGTGTTATGTCTTTTGTTTTTCCAAATATCTAATTTGTGTGTAATGTAGCTATAATTCTGATTTCATTCCATGAGATCATGGGTGTCATACGGACTCTGGCCGGTGGTCAGATCCACCAAGCTGATGGGCCTCTGAGTTCACCTTAATGACGGAGGTGGGAGCCCTGGCGGGGGGCTTGGCGTGGAGCTGCGCCACGTTGGCCATGCTGGCCAGCGTGCTCAGTCGGTTCATCTGGCCCATCGCCATGGAAACCGAGGCCGGCGCCAGACTGGCAGGGATCAGAGGATGTGACATCATCATGAAGGGCAACTGATCCAGAACTGGTGGGGGAGAATAGAATAAAATAGAATGGAGAGGTGTTGAAGGAGGGCGAGTACAGTAGAGTACAGTAAGTGTCTGTCGCTCTTCGTATAAGGTCAGACCAACAGCTCTGTGTAAAGGCCAACATACACTGAGCACCCAACATGAAACAGGCCTCATCTCTCTCTTCTTTCACTTTTGCTTCAGTTATATTTATCCAACACAACTTAAAGGCTCTGCGCCGTCCTGTGCTGTGTACTGAGCTGAAAGCCCGCAGCGTCTCTGCTTCTCCGAGGACAGGCATGAAACCGGACACCAATGTCATTCCTTTGTGATGTCAATATTACCTGGATGACTGCTCTGCTTCTAAACCACGACTTGAAAAATGTGTGCATGTGCGTGTCGGGGGTTTAGAGATGTGGAGTGTGGAAAAAGATGAGAGTGGAGAGGTGAGCAGAAGAATAAGGGAGGGGGCATGGCTGAGACACACTCATCCTGCTTATTACAACACCAAGATGTAAAAACAGTGATAGTCTAAATGTGTTTTTGTGATGCTTCAAATGATTTTCATAAGTGTCACCTGCAACAACTCAAAACACAGCCTCTGTGGAATCAACAAAAACTGGCTAACTTTTCCGTCAATGCCCCGGTGTTCTTGACAATAATCCAACACGTTTTCAGCGGTTCAGACCAAACTCTTATTATCTTGGACAATCTGTTGTTCGCACTCGTCTCTTTACGACAAGCATCCACTATCTTTAAAGAAAATCCTTCCTCTCAACAGCACCCTAGTGGGTTGTTGCAGTCCCTCTATTCATGAAACAAACAATCCAGTTGGGGGGGGTGGTGGATAAAATGACATAAATATTTATCATTTAATAAAAGGAAAAACAAAAACAAAAGAAACACAGGGAGGAAGTGGAACAAAAGAAGCTGATGGCAGTCCTGGTGCTGGGCCAGCAATGCACGCTGGGTAATTATAAACACAAAGGAAAAAATCTTGGACTCTATTCCGCACAATTGTCACAAATAATAGAACGAGTGCATGGAAACAAAAAAAGGCTATCCAAAGAGGAGAGATGAAATAGAACAAATAATGGAGGGAGAGAAAGAGAGAAAGAGAAGAAAGAGAGAGGAAAAAGGCAAACTCAGAAATAAAGAGTGAGGCGTTGACTTTATGAGTCGGGCTCGCTGGACATATGTGCAGTGCTTTTGTGCATTTGGCAGATTAGTCTCTCACTTGCCCAGAGCAGAAACCAATCCAAACAAAAGATCTGTCTGAATGGAGCTAAATAACCAGATGCTCCGACAATCAACTAGCAGCCAACTCCAAATATTAAGCCTTGGTTAGAAACCAGCACTCCACTTTTTGCCCACCCCCCCCTCCAACCTCAGCCCCACCCCCAACCTCTATAATTTCATTTTCACTCTCCTTCTTCTTAACTCTGTTTTTATTTCCCCCTCTCTTCACTTTCTCTGCCCTCCCATCACTCTCTCTTATGTTTCATTAAAAAACATCAAAAGTCAAAGTGCCTCTCTTATGTTTATCCAAACAAACCATTACTGTAAACAAACAGTTACTGTAAATTTCCCAGAAGATCTTGTTAAATGCAGAAATGGCTGCTCCCCGCTCTTCCCCGGCCCATAAGGTGTCACACTCAGCATTTGTGAGTGTGTGTGTGTGCGTGTGTGTAATCTGAGATTGCCTTTGTAGTGGTTAAAGCTCTGGTAGGGGCCTATCCTTCCCATAAGGCCGTGGGTGGCGGTATGGAAAAAACACATCGTTTCTTATGTGTGTATGTATGCCTGAGCTGTGTGTTTGTGTGTGTGTGTTTCCACTTGACTCTATCATTAACAGTGATTAAGCTTTACAGGTTTATAATGGCTGGTGGTAACCATGCCACCTAACTGCGCACAGATGCCGGCAGTCGTAACTGAGTGTATACAATGGTAAACAATGCTTAAGACTGGGAGTGTTTACAGACATGGGTAGAGAAAAAAATGTACTACACACACACACACACACACACACACACACACACACACACACACACACACACACACTCACACAGTCAAAGCCAGAAACAAGAAGTAACAGGCTCAAACATGCTGTAATTTCACTTTTGCCTCCTTCTAATTTATAAAAAAAAGCACAAGGACACTTCCCTCCCTTTCATTTCTGTCCTAAAGCCTCACAGTATGCGCCACATGTTAAGTGTGTGTGTGTACGCGTCCCAGGTTAATAGCGTATTCCACACAGACCCCCATAAGCCCTGTCATCTGTCTAAACACACTGATGTCGCTTTAACCTGTCGATAACAGTGGGGGCGGCGCGTCCCATTTGTTTGTGTGTATGTGTGTGTGTGTGTGTTGGTGCGTGCATGTGTGCGTGCGTGTGTCCGTTCCGCCATCGATTGTCCAGCATTTGTCGTTTGCATTCAGGATAGTGAATTAGAGAGAAGACTATTGATTTGGCTTCAGCCTCTCATCTTATTCATCTCTCTATCATCCTGGTGCGCTCGCTCTTGTCCACTGGTGCTCTGCTTTTTGCTGGCTGCTCTTCCTTCACTGCACAGCCGGGGAGCGGTGCAGTAAAGGGAACAGTTTTAATATTACACGACTAATTAATATACCAGCACAAGTAGCCAAAAGAATGTGAACACTTTGCTTACTTAAAGACCCTTTCCAATGAAAACCAAGTTTTAAAACTGGTTAAATATGATGTTTTTTATACACGACAAGACATAATGTGAGTGAAATAAGCAGTAAACGCCATGGCTGAGCATTTTCACCTTGGAACTGCAGTGAACCAATGACAGTCTCAAAAACACGGATTCAGACAGCCATGGTTTCATATGTCACAAACCTGAGGGACCTGTCAACTTGCATATCATTAGCATGATGCTCTGCCAAAACAAGGTGTATGAAATGAAAAGCCAGGTGCTGGTACGTATCAGTATTTTGCAAGCTAATTTTCACTTTCACTTATACTTGTCAGAACTGGTGATCAGGAAGAAGGTTTATCTAATATTAGCAAAACATTATCAGCTGTTTGATAACGTAGTAAAGCCAAAGATTCATGTTATCCATTACCGTTTACAAGCAAAGGTTTGTGCGTTTGACCAGCAGAGTCGAAGGTGAGCAGATGCGCTTTCGCTACAGATGAGCAGCTATAAGGGGTGGGTGGAGATAAACTTGCATATTCATATATGTGCGTACTTAATGAGGCAAGTTTGTAGAGGTAAGGCCCAAACACACTAAACCAGCATCAAAGAACTAGTAACGATGAAGGCCGACTGTTGCATCGCCCCACGTCGCCTGTGTCTCAGCCAAAAAGTTGCAACTTAACTTTATTTGTATAGCACCTTTCATACAAACATGCAGCCCAAAGTGCTTCACATGGGAAAACTGGAATGACACAGACACAAAACAATAAAACATCAAAAAAGCAAACCAACCAAAACAGAACAAACTAACAAAAGAATGATTAAAACTCCATAGAAATAAAATAGAATAGAAAATGAACGGGGGAGATAAAACAAGGTAAAAACCAATGGTTAAAACGTAAAAATCAAGACTGTAATGTTACACCACATTAAATGACACATTAAAAAGGTAGGTCTTTAATTTACGTTTAAAAATAACTGAATAATAACTGAAGACAACACAAAGACTATGGTCAATGGCCAACTAGCACGTACGCTCTGCACCTGCGTGAGAGGAAGTAACTCCCCATTCCAGCAGGTAGCGGTAGTCTGTATTCATCATTGAAAAAAGGAAAAGCGACAGGACGGATTCAAGACGCTAGCTAGCCAGTTAGCATGTTAACAACCCAACCCAATGTTGAAAGAACAAAGCATATTCTTGCTAAAGAGCTCAATGGCTCAAAAACAATGTAACCTAATATAACAGATTTGTTTTCATCTTACACCCTGCTGACTTTGGCATTTATTTGCTTTCCTCACTTCCGTTTGTGTTCTTGTGCCATCGTCTCTGACGCCGATTCAAGATGCTGAATCAGCCAAAAAAAGGCGCCAACTATTGCCAACGGTGCAGGACATACTGCCTCAGGCAACTAGGGCGACAGAGGCTCACCAACAGCCCCACACTGACCAACAGCTGACCACCAGCTTGGTGTGTCTGGGCCCTTACATCATGGAAAAAACTTCTAAATGTGTACTTCTGAAAAACAGACATGAGATTCTAGGGGTTTAATCGATGCCAGGAGAGGAACTTTTATCCTTAAAAGTAGAGACTTTTCTTCCCGTAAATCCTGATCTAATGTTAGTCAATACGCGAGGCCCATGCCATGTTGAGCATGAGTAACAGATCTGGTTTGGGTCTGCTCTCTCTTGATGTCGTGACTAATATGTACTAATGATTTGCGGGCAACATTTCGAGGCCACAGAGCGGATGACTGACTGTGTTTTCTCAGGAAACGTTTCCTGAATCTTATTGAATCCCACAAGTATGCAAACAAATCAAAGCTGAGGGAAATATTCGTCCTTACGGGCATTTATCAAAAATGGAAAAACACAACTGGTAATAAAAAAATATGATGCTCTCTATGTTTCTGATGGTTTGGATTACCTGACCCAGATGTTTGTTTCTCTTCTTCTGAAGAACTAACTCATCACTGCTGTAGTTTGTTTTTCATCCACTGTCGCTCAGAGGAAGCGTACCAGCAGCAGAGGTGATGTCACATCCTGGTTTTAATCAGCTCGGTTCAGCAGCCGCACATAAACACAGCTGCTCAAGTCGTACTGACTTGGCATCACGGATGTATACAGACAACAACCGTGCGATGTGTTATACGACCATAATTAAACATTTCGCACAGACGCGTGTGCATGTGTGCGGATGGACCAACGGATGCCACTCACCCAGTCCATGGTTGTGGTCCCCGTTCTCTCCGTTTGGCCCGCCATGTTGCTGGTTGCTGTGGTAACCGGCCATCGCCTCCAGCTTGATCTTCTTGGCCAGGGCAGACAGATCTGAGAGGGAGACAGATATAGAGAGAGGTGGAAAAGGGAAGAGAAGGACAGAAAGAAAGAAAGAAGAATCAATAAGAGCCAGATCAATGGCCCCGGTGGAGGATTAGAGCAGTGGGTAGGCAGGAGGTTGTCATGGGAAGACAGAGGCCAGCCATTCATTCTGACTGCACCGCTGCACTGGCCATTTAGTCTGCCAGGGGAATCGGCAGTGATAGGAACAAGCCAAGACATTCATCTCTCCCACACAGGGACATCACATCCCACAGCACAGCACACAGGATGACAGTCAGTGGCGGCAGCAGCTCCACCTTTTAGCCAGAAAGCACTTCTTTATCAGTACAAATTAGACACATTAGAAAAAAGTGAAGATACTTGTTAATAGGGGTTATGCACTTTTGGATAAAATGAAATGGAGAGTGGTAAAATGTGGCAGCCACATTTTAATTTGTGCCTTGAACCCCAGAAGGTAGTCTGACCCACAAAGCAACCTTTAAAACTCCATCTTATGCCACAGAAAATTAAATATCTCTTGCGCTAATACAGACAAACAGTGAATTATTAAAGTTGGACAAAGCATGCAACTGTGCAAACACGACTCAGGAAACGCAAACAAACCATAAGTCTTAATTTCCTGATCTTGGATACAACTAAACATTTGCAACAAACTGAGCTGCTGAGTGTTTTCTCTTCGTTACACAATTGGTTTTCTCAGGTGAATCATCCGTCCGTCCGAGACAACCACAACAAATTGCTCCTTTTCTTCTCATCTTCTCTCCCTCTCTTCCCTGCCATCTTCCCCCGCTCTCCTCCCATCCCCTCTCCTTACTTTACCTTTTCAAATGTCAGCATCACAGCAGGACATAAGCCACTGTGTTGCGTGTGTGTATGTGTGAGTGCACGAGGGCGAGAAAAAGAGACTAAGGAGGATCACATCAAAGATTTCTCCCTGCCTTTTACGCTCAAATGTCCTCCCTCTCTCTGTCTCTTTCTCCCCTCTCATGTGGCCAGCTCTAATCAGTAGCGCTGACATTGCCGCCGTGCCCTCTCCTTTGGTGGAAAAAGACTCTTTTCCCACTGAGAAAGATGCTCTTGAACACTCACGCATGCACAACACACACGTATACACACACTCACACACACACACACACACTCAAGCACCTTTGAACAGTGAGAGGAAGCGGAGCTAACAGAAAATGGCTTCTTTTGAGGCGGGGAATGAAAAGATCAGGTTGCAGTGAAGAGCACAAAGCCAAGGGCAACTTTGAGAGCGGTGAGGTGCCAACAATTACTTTTCTGCCTTTCTCTGCGTTTCACACACACACACACACACACACAAACACCACAATGGGGACTGAAACACACAACTGTTTGTGACAAGAACAAGCAGCACTATGGCCTTTAGCAGGCACTTGACTGAGGCTGTTCAAAAATATAAAACAGACTCTGACGTTACAAATAACCAGTTTTCCTTCAGACATTTTTGCTCACCTTTTCACCTGCCACTACATTGAAAATTTCAGTTATCCTAAAACTTAATTTAATTCTTTGAGAGACATTTAATGGGCTAGTTTGGAAAAGGGGAACTGAAAATCTTAAACAAATTAAACATATTTTAATCGCTGTGTTTTCAAGCAGGAGGCTTTTAAGGAAATTATAAAAATTGATTTCAAAGCAGTTTCAGAGGCCCAAAGATTATGAATCTTACTCAACTTAACAGAGGACTTTGTGTACTTATAATTCAAGAAAAAAGGCAAACTTGCAAGTTATGAGTTGTTTCTCATGTGTCAGCAGCGTGTATGGTAATTTTATTAATCAACACACAGGTCGCCTCTCAGAGCCCCGCCTCCTCACACTTATTGATGATGGGTAAAATGTGTCATTATAGGGGTCTGCAGGAAAAAGGTGGAAAACCGCCTCCCCATCCCATGTGTCTACTCTGCATCAGCAGCCTGCTCTATTCTTTAAACTGATGGGAGTAACTCAGCTGGCTGCCAGGTCATTGCTTTCACTTTCCGACAGCTGAAAAGAGAACAGAATCTGAACTTTGCCAGCAGCTCCTCTGAGGGCTGGAGCAACAATGTGTCACTAATTCACTGTTTAAAGAAGCTGGTGGAGCCAAAAGAGGGATTTCTGCTGCGACTTCTGAGGAATTACAAACTTCGACCTTATGAAAAACAAAAAGGGGGGTTGAGAGAGTCGGAGAGCCTTTTTTCCTTTTAATGGGTCTTTGATACAGAACACTGGAAGGTGACCTGAGTGAATGTAGTTCATGCCAAATTACTGAAGTTTTTATGTTTTCTCTTCAAACAACACAGATATCAATTACACATAATTAAAAATAGATTTATATGAGTCAAAGCTTATTAGAAGGAGTAAATTATATTTCTTGCTTTACTTATTTATTTAATTTTGCTCATCATTTCATTCATTAGTTTATTCTGATCAGTTATTTTTTTATATTTGCACATTTTACACCTTTTAATTAAAATACTGTGCCTAATTACATATGTGCCAGTAACTGCAATTTCTTTCCCATACATTTTTATTAATATATATAGATATATCTACTTCCCCATGTCTTTTTGTCCTCAATACTTAGACACAGATTCTGGTGTGTCACTGACTCATCATCATTACTGACGAGTTTTGACTATAAAAGTGTGCAAATTCTTTGATTGGAGGCATGTAAAGGGACAAAAATACTTATTTTTCGCTTGTTTGCTGTATCTTCAGTTCACCAGATAAACGTGTGTGATTCAGAACACTGTATTTGTGGTGTAGAGATCTGCTCCCTGATAGTTTTCTAATTAACATGCTGAGTAGCAGACTGTAGAAAACCTGTGGCGAAAATAAAAAAATACAAAGAGCAGAAAAAAAGGGAACAGTTTGTCAGAGTTGAAGGTAATGTTTTTGTCAATCAAAAAAGGCAAATAAATAAAATCTTAAAAATTGTTAAATCTAATAAAACTAATTTAGATTGTGACTGGTAATAAAATAAAATAAATTAAAACACAAATAAAATATTTAAAGTATATATTTTTCCACACTAAAGTGCACATTTTGGATCTTGCATATGATGTCAGTCACTTTAAGATGCAAGTGGACACCATAATTACATGGTGTCAGAAATTATTCCTCTCAACAGTGGTAGTTTAGTACCTCTGAGCACCTGCGTGATATTGTTTCTGCAGCACATGTGTGCACATGTGTACATATATACTGTATGTGCGTGTCGAGGCCTGGGTGGTCACCTGCAGGAGGCATGATCCCAGCGTGCATCAGACCGCTGTGGGACAGCATGTGGTGAGTCCCGCCCTCTGTCACACTCTGCAGCCTCTTGGGCGGTCGTCCTGGCCTCGAACTGCGGGCAGAAAGCACAAGTTAACATTAGTCATTAGGCAGTTTAATACTTAATACTCCCCTCAGTCAGTCAGGTTTTCATGCTGAGACTGAGATGGGTGGCCTGGGTAGAGAAACTGCCCTTCAGTCTGTAAACCTCTGATCCTGCTGAAGTGTCAACAAGCAAAACACTGAAACCTGACCGGTTCCAGGAAGGCTGCTGTACAGCAAATCTGACCTCCCTGTGGATACGAGCAAGCAAAAAAGGAGTTTCCCTATGGCATCAATAAAGCACCTCATTACTGTTCAGCTTACTCATTCATTTGTTTGCTTATTAAATGTGTTTGCTCGTCTCCTTTCCTTTCCATCCTTTCCTCACTCGGTCATTCATACCCCCCACCCCCCCCCCCCCCGCCATGTCACAAATTTCCTCAATAAAGGCTGCGACTACAAGCAGATTCACATGGTTTGATTGAGCCGGGCATGCTCAATCAATCCTGGAGGAGGTATGTGAAAAGCTGTCAGACATCACTTTGGCTCTGACTAAACGGTGTGAATGTCCTGACAGGGGAAATGACACGGGCCACATCAGGCTTAATGACAACCAGCGCAGCTCATCTCCTCTCATACCAGCCTGACATTGGATAACATGAGTCTGTGGGCGAGTGCGCGTACGAGTCTGTGAAAAGTGTGTGTGATAATAAAAGACACAGTGAGCGAAAGAGGGGAAAAAAGAAGAGCGGGAAGAAGAGGGTGTGACGTGGACAAGAGAAACAAAACAATAAAAATGTAAAGGGAGATGAGATAAAGGGGAAGATGAGGAGATGTAAGGTGAGAGGAGAAAGACGAGAGTCCGAGAGAGCGAGAAAAGGTGGGAAAGAGTAAAAAAAAAAAAAAGGGAGGGAGAGATAGACTAGCAGCAGCAGCAGCAGCTTCCTAGCGTGGGGTGTCTTTGAGCAGATTTTAATTAGAATCTAATCCAGCCGTCATTAAGGCCCCATAAACGAAGCTGTCAGTCAGGAGATTAATGGCGCCTCATTTGCATATTGCATATAATTCATCAATTACCCAGCAGAAAGGACCAATCCCCTGTTGACACACCCACTGGCTGAGAGAGGGGGGAGATGGAGAGAGACAAAAAGACAGAGAGAAAGATTGTGTAGTCACTAACTGTGGGAGAAAAACAGGTAGCTCGAGTGTGTGTGAGCGCACATCACTGTGTGTGTGTGTGTGTGTGTGTGTGTGTGTGTGTGTGTGTGTGTGGCTGTCTGGTATGTGTGTGTGTGTGTGTGAAGTGTTCAAAGGTTAATTTGATGAGCCGATGAGCTCCACAGTTCCTGCCCTCAGTTTTAATGAGTTGTTATTATTGTCTCTTATTATGGGCCCAGACCGACTGGGATGTGACAGCTGACATCAGATATCACACACACACACACACACACACACACACACACACACACACACACACACTGGCACGTAGACAGTGAGAGAGAGACACTCAGGTAGACGTATGCATATTCACACACACCCTGACAGACAGACAGACAGACAGACAGACAGCAGGAATGTGCAAGAGGGATGAAGTTGTAAACGTGTGCAGCCGTGGGAGTATGTGTGTTTTTTCGGGAGGTGCATTCACATCACACACTTTTTTTTTTTTTTTTTTTTTGCAGTGCATATAGAGCAGCATACTGTGCTTCACAAAAGCAGGAAATTTATTTTTAGGTCTAAAGTTTGAAGGTAAAGCAACACACTGCAACTGATGTTGAAACACCTCAAATGAACACACACTCACACACACACACACACACACACACACACACACACACACACACACACACATATGTACACAAATGCAGAAGCGAGCACCGGTGGGGGGAAATAAAATACACAGAGACCAAAGACTGTGGTTGGTTTTTACAGCAGCCGCTTCCCTTTCCCTTACTACTGTTTATTTGCACAAACTAATTAATGGCCTGTGTGTGTTGTGTGTGTGTTGGTGGGCGTGTGTGCCTTTGTATATGTTGCATTTTAGGGGGCATAAAGAACTGGAACCTAATTTTGTGTTTAGTCTGCAAGTGCGTTGATACATCAAAGTGACCCGTAGAGGGAGGTCTATGTGTGTGTTGTGCATGCGAGTGTGTTTTTGCGAGAGTGTGTGTGTGTGTGTGAGGTTGGAGAGCACCGGTTCCCTGAGGTAGGATTAATGAAAAAGCCTTTCATGGAAAAGTCATCAAGCTGAGGGGATGGAATGAGAGAGAGGAGGAGGGGGGGGAGAAAACAGTTCATTGTGCATGTGCGTGTGTGTGTGTGTGTGTGTGTACAAGGTGTGTGTGTGCGCAGAGGAGGGGGTGTATGGCTTATGACCTCTTTGTCTCAAACTTTAATTAAAATCTCACCCAGACGTCCTCCCTCATGCCAACGCTCTGGCCACACACACAAACACACACATTAAAAAAAAGAGGTACTCTGTACATTGAGTTCTGCCCTCCAAGCTTAGATTAGTGTGTGCGTGTATGTGTGTGTGTGTGTGTGTGTGTGTGTGTGCGTGTATGTGTGTGTGTGTGTGTGTTACCTGAAACATGAAACGCCAAACATGGCAGCTGGAGCTTAGCACAGGTGGAACAGAAACAAAACATAACAAAGATGACAGATCTCTCTCTTCCTCACTAACACACACATTCACACACACACACACACGGAGAGGAAAGAGAAAAGTAATGAAAGAAGAGGAAGTGTTACAGTCAAAACAGTGGAACAGCTACTGGCTTGGAGAGACTGAGGTGCTGATAGGTAGCAGCTGTGTGTGTGTTTATGCGAGTATGTGTGTGTGTGTGTGTGTGTGTGTGTGTGTGTGTAGGAGAACTAGCTCAAACAAGATTTTGTTTGGAATATATTAGCGGCGGTTTACAGCTCCCATGCTCCCATCCTTTCAATCTGTGTTTATCACACGGGTTTGTATTCGCCGTCACGGTCCGGTTTGATAAATCATATCGTCGCCGCTGTGCACAGGAAGACTTGAGCTGCTGGTTAGAGAAGGCAGGGAAAGATTGATGTTGTGATCTTCCTCTCAAAATCGAGGGCTGGAAAAAAAAAAAAAAGCTTTATGCGCCATTGTTATTAAGGAAAGCCTGTGTGATGATGTCATGAAAGAAGCAGGCAGGACAGCACACACACAGTGACTCACACACACACACACACACACAAACACACACACTCACACAGGACGTTTGATCATGGCAAGAATCTGATCTCCTAAACTGATACCGCCTTGCATTCCTCTCCCACATTCCAGGGTCAAGACGATGTCAAGTCTGTGTGTATGTGTGTTCAAAAGTGAGTGTGTGTGCTCAAAAGTGTGTGTGTGTGCACACAGTGTACTCCATTAAAACCTGTCATAGTAGAAGACACGGAGGCCCTCTCTATCTCATCATGCTCTTCTCTATAAAACATCAAAAGAGTGCAGGGGTTAAAGTTGAGCTAATCACCCCATCCTAACACACACACACACACACACACACACACACACACACACACACACAGCCCTCCTCCCCTTCATCCTAACGCTGCTGACTTTGACAGTGAGTTATGGCGTGGCGGTGGGGCTCGGCTTTGAGGAGTCCACCTTCCCACACATACACACAACACCGGCTCGCCGCTGCCAACTCGCACGGCCGAGGTTCGCCACAGAGAAACACAAAGAGCAGGCTTTTGTTGCACTCTGCAGGCCGCTGCGTCTCATTTATCATTCATCGTTTCATTTAACTAACTTTTTTTTTTGGTTTGTTTATTCTACACCTGCCTCATATTTGTCTCTGCTTCTGTAAATGTTCCTGCGTGTGAGAGCTGCAAAGAAACACGTGCGAACTCAGGACGTTGTCGAACGTCAAGAGTCAGTTAACCTAAATTACACAGAAACATAATTTCCCTTTAATCTCCCGTGCGATCTGGCCATGGTGTTGAGTTTTCTGCTCCCACCCCAATACAGTGGAGGTGAATGGAATTTGTTTGTGGTGTTCACACCCTTGCAAATAATATTTCAGCAACCTTTTCCCAGAAAATGTCCCTCTAATGCAGGATAACCAACGCAACACAACAGTTTTATGAGGACTATTTCTTCAGAAGTCCTCCGAAAACCGCTATCTGCCTTCTCTATGTTATCTGTTCTCCAGAGTAACATGGAAACTGTGTCTGGAAAGGCACTTGTCAGACCACCACAAACAAAATTCCACCTCCATTTGTTGGGCTCTAAGCAGGAATCTTAAAAACAGACATGGGTGTGAGTTTCGCCTCAACATTGGGGACACACACACATGAAGCCAGCCAAAGAATTTTGTGCACCAACACTTCATTTCCTGCATTATGGGGATTTTTTTATGCACCAATTGCATCAATTTATGGTGCAAACTTCATCAGAATGAAAGTCTTTTGCCACTTTTGTGTTTTTAGTGGGGGGGGGGGCACATTTTAAATATTGAGGGAGACCTTTCCCTTGCATCCCCACGGAAATCTACACCAATGGAAAAAAGACGTCTTAAAATGAGGGCAAGCAAAAACAAAACTGTCTGCATGGTAGATATCAAGTGGCAAATGATAAAATATGTGTAATTTATATGAACCAACCCTTTAAAGTAGCACTGCTAAGGAAACATGTCCTCGCTGTGTGTAAAAAATGTTCACACACACAAATGCAGAAACCATGTGCTGCTGTTAACACATGCTTTGTTAAAAAGTAACAAGAGATCATGTTACTTCACTGCATTAATAATATGTGGAAAGGTGGCATTTGTATACTCTACACAAGTATAAATGCACAATATATGCACACACACACACACACACACACACACACACACACAGAGTTTGACCTGAGCGAGCTGTTTGATGTGTGTTCCTAACAGAGAATGAAACTGTTCCTTTGTGAGGGAGAAAGAAAAGGACGGAGGATCAGGTTGCCTCCTACACGCCATGTTCTCTCTGTGGAACTAATGTCATTTAGCAGCAAAGCCAGCAAACACACAGGCGTGACCGTGTGAGCTTGTGTGTTCAGAGATGACAGAGGGAGTGTGTGTGTGTTTGTGTGCCACCAATGCATGAATTATAACTAGGCTTTTGACTGGGGGTGAAGTCGGCCCTTCTTCATGGTTTGATGAGTCAGTGGTCAAGGTGTGTGTGTGTGTGTGTGTGTGTGTGTGTGTGTTTGTGTGTGTGTGTGTGTGTGTGTGCACAGCAGGGATAAATGAGTGAGACAGAGAGGAGGAGGAAAGACAATGATAAACAGAGGATATTTTTCATGACCTCTGTTTTGTTTTAATGTTAAAAAAGAGGCAATGAATGAATAAACAGGAGGAATTCATATAAAGCGTTTCGTTAGTCATGTTAAACTATCAGACAAGGCTGTTATTTCCCCTTCAAGCCTGTCCGACTGTACTGGACTGGAAAATAATAAGTGATGGCTGTCTTAATCAGTAACAAAAACCTCACTGAGCCCTGACGCTGTCACAGAGCTGTAACATCATGTTCTTAGAGATGAACTTTTGGGTTCAGTCGGCAGGGCCGGGCCAGTCCCCGCTTTAACGACACCCATGTAGAGGCCCACTTTTACCTGCTACTACTGTACGTTTGCTCCAACCACACCAGGGATTACTTAGAAACTTCTATTGCAGGGGGCTGATGCTAATGGCCACCACAGCACATTTGAAGCCTTCAGACAAAGAATCACGGAAGTTGTTTGAAGATTTCAGACGAGTGATGTTTTCAGATCTCATTAACTAAAGGCTGTTTGAGTGTTGTGTGGATAATTAGAGACGGCGGAGGCTGTGTATTTTCAGCGGTTGTATAACAACGTTCCCATTAACACCTGACATAGAAGAAATCCCAAAGCAGCCAGAAGATGCATCTGGATTTTGTCTTGGTTGGAGGGCCTCAGATGCTTAAGCGCAGGTGTTAATCCACGCACATGGAGCTGGAAGCTGATTCTCATAATGGCTTGTTTCTTTTAAAAGTGTTTCTGGTTTTGCTCAACAAGTCAAAGCTTGTTTCAAAGCTCCAAGATAAAAGTGGAGCCAGATTAAAGCATCTGAATAATTTGACCTAAAACCAAGAAACATAAAGAAGTAGAAAATAAGTAGTTAATACTTTGCAAATTCAGTTTTTTTGGTGTCTATCGCTGCACATCTTGACACATCCCCTATCTGTATTTAATGGCAGGTGTAAATTGGATCATTCATGCTCCAAGGAGCAGGGATTAACTATCAAACAATATAAATTCCCCAAACTAAGGCTAATCCACACTCCTCTGGATTCAAACCCATGCTGTTACGAGCATGTGGTCTGCACAACAGCAGACTGAGGCACCAGGAAACCACAAATCCCAGCCAATTTATAGCCCTTTATCCAAACATCTCTGTGGTGCACTGGATTGATGACCCATGTAGTTGGTCACCAACGGAGTTCTGCAAAACAGCTAATTTACATAATCGCATCATAAATACCGAGAATTCATTTAATCATCTCCTCTGTTCTGATGCTCAGGGCTAAAGAGTGTTGATATGATAAGACAGCGAGTTATTAAGGAAGGAGAGAGAGGCAGAGGCAGAGAGAGAGCAAAGGGATCAGCGAGTGAGTGAGTGAGCTTGTCCTGATTTAAGCTGCCGCTTGGGGCCAAATGAAAATTAATTAATTTCTGTGAAGAATCAATTTCTCAGAATGACAGTGTCAGATTCAATGTGTGCATGTGTGTGTGTCAGAGAGAGACTGTGTGTGTGTGTGTGTGTGCATGTCAGAGAGAGCGGGAGATCACAGCCTACGATAACATGACAAACTTTTAAAGATTTTTTTTTTATTAGGATTACTAAAATTCATTATCGTCAACACCATCATCACCATCACAGTGTTTATCACCCTTTAAAATGGTAATTAGTGACAGGCGGGCCTATAGCTGCAGTGATGTGGGGAATAAAAGGGGGCAAACTGGACGTCCAGTCGGCCATCATCATCAAGCGGTACACAACCAAACAAAAACAATTCATAATTTCAGATCATTTCATATATTGAATACTCCTTTTATCTGATACAGTTACATGTGTAACAGCATCTAGAAGCTTTTAATTTAGAGATATGTCATGCAGATTTTAGCGTAAACCCAAGTACTCAAATATTCACAAACAGTAGGACACAGAATGTCATACATAAAACAATTGCAAACAACAGGTCTTTGCAAACTAATCAGTAATTATCAATGCAATTTGCAAAAAGTTATTATTCAGATGTTTGTCATGATGTGCAGAAAAATTCCACAGTTTAAAATGGGTGGGTAAATGTCCCTAAAATCCTTTATGTGTCTTGATACCCAGTGGTGTACCGGAGGGTAAATGCAGGTATGCAGGTATACACACTTCTTTTTCTAGCTGTTTACATTATACCCGCCTATCAGCCAAAATGTGGAACATATAGGAGGTTATACCCACTTCCTCCATGGTTATCTACCCACCTCATCAGCGACCACCAAACCACTGATTGTACCTGCTTTAGATAACCCCACCTGCTGCACCCACCCCCTTCACACATAAACTGGGCAGCTTAACCCATCACCACCAGGGCTGCGTCCCCCTCTACTCACTATATAGTCCTCTATAATGCTCCCTATACAGATGAGTAGTGAATGAGTGAATGGTTTCGGACACAGCCCGGGTCACCCTCTGTCACCCCTCCACACCCTGCTCACCTTGCGTTGGTACAGTCGTTGTAGAGCGTCTCGAAGTCCTGCCTGGAGATGAGTTTGCACCGGTTCACCCCGGGCTGGATGGCCCCGAGCCCCCGCAGCACCCGCACCTGCTCCACGTTGCACACCACCGGGGCAATGTCCAGCCGCTTCAGCTTGGTGTAGACGGTGTGCAGCCCGCCGACCAGGTGCTTGAGAAACACGTCGAAAGCCTGGGGCAGGCAGATGAGCTCCGTGTCTTTCACCGTGAACGACGCCAGCTTGGCACCTTTCACCTCCACCAGTTTGCACTCGTTGTTCTGCGGCGTGCTCTCCACGGGCGACGGGGTGGCGTACACGGGCTTGCTGGCGCTGCCGGACACCGGAGCTCCTCCGGTTTTCAATGGGGTCCCGTTCGGTAGTAAGATGTCCGCCCTGAACTGGTGCAGCAGCGCCGGGTGCGCCACCGGAGGAGCCGGGGAGGAGGCGGCGGAGGTGGCCGCAGGTGGCGGAGAGTTGGTGGCCGGAGAGACGGAACTCGGCGCCGGGTGGTGCCCGAGTGTGGCGGCGGGGAGCAGAGCCGGGGCTGCCGGAGTTGCCATGGTGGTCATGTCCGAGGAATTAGGAGAAAAGTAAACTTCTAAGTGAACTAATTTAAGAAAAGTAACTTCGCCCAACAAATGCGGTTTGTCCGCGAGAGGCAGCTGCGCATTGAGGAGAGGGGGACAACAGAGAGAGGAGACAGGGTCCGTGTGTGGAAAAAACACATCACATAGTTGAATGAGAAAGAGAGGAGGCTTGTCTCCGAGCTGGAGATGCTACTGTCACATTATCATAAAGAGGTGGAGCCTGGGTGTATTCTTAGAGAGTGAGAGACACGTTCACACACAGGGAGAGAGAGCACAGATTAGCCTACATAAACTTTGGATAAGCCTATTTATGAACGCCTAACCAATGACACTTTAATATTAATGCTCCTGATGGGACTCAATCTGTCTTCCTTATGACATCTCTAAACCTTCATGGCATCGCTGTAATCTTCCCACAACATCGTTTGTGACTAATAGTTGTATAATTGTATTATCTTTGGAAAAAAAAAACATAGCTTGATTACTGTAGTTATTTGTCTTGAGAGCAAATATTCTCCATGTTTAAATACTTGTTAATATGAATACCATCAGAGAGACTTTGTTTAAGCTGATTATAGAGTGCTGAGGAATAAAATACAAAAACAGACCTGAAAGAGAGAGACATAAATTTGTATAGAGGCTTTGATAGGAAAGAGATAACAACGTTGTGAGATATAGGAAAAGACACCTGCCAAATTACTAGTACATCCACGTTAAATGCTTTTTTAAAAAGGTAAATCAGGGGCGTTTTTAGAGGACGTTTTACCTTTGTATAAATAATTTATGTTGCACCTCATTCCAGGGGCGGATAATGAGACAATGGGCTTCTGGGCACAGATATGAAACGGCCCCACCACCTCTCCCACACAGCAGCAAGAAACAGACTTTGTGGTGCTTCATCTCTTGTTTTGTTGTTGTTGTTTTGTGTATCTTTAGCCCCGTTTCCACCGAGCAGTACAGTACGGTTCAGTTCAGTTCGTTTTTTTTCCATTTCCATTGTGAAAAGTTGTGGATGGTACCAATAGAACCGTTCTGTACCGTCCCCATTTTTGGTCCCCCCTCTGTTGGGGTACCTAGCACACAGATCTGGTACTAAAAGATGGAGCTGTGAACACTGCGGTCTGTTGATTGGTCAATAGAGGACGGTCACTCTTCTCAGGGCTGAGTTGTGGCTGGTTTTGAGGCTCATGTAACCACCGTTCATGCTGTGGAGAGTTTTATTAGTAAACTGTAACTATAAAATGAAAGAATGTTTTGCTGCCTCTTGCAGCAGCTGGAGTTGGAGAAGAAAATAACTTAATTCATTGGTCCCACTGCCGGCAACTTTAAAGGTGGAACGTTAACTTGTAGTGTTACTCAAAGGACAAGTTTACGATGTGAATCCATCAGCACACCTTAAATTTCAATACGACAACTCTGACCATCATTTGACAACCCCACCCACATTTAAGAGTACTGTTTGTGGTGAAAACTCTAGGGTCTAGGTACCATGTGTCTAAAGGGTTACCTTTGGTTCCATACCGAAAGTGTTTTGTGGAAACTGAGCTTTTGTCGTTGTGTGTGTCTCTTTAAGGTAATTTTGTGTCTCTTAGAAGTTGTTTTGTGTCTCTCTTTGGTTGTTTTCCACTTCTTGTAGTTACTTTGAGTCTCTTCCTGGCTGATTCATGTTAATTTGATTAACATTTTGCAGGTAAAGGCCAGAGGGCTGACACTTTAGGCACAAAAACCACTTGCCTATGATTAGAAAAAATCATGTTTGGGCTTAAAATACCTGGTTTTGGTGTATTAAAAGCTGCTGGAAATGCAGAGATGTCTTGGTAAAAAAACAGCTGCCTTTCATGGCACTGCCTCCGATGGAAACGGCCCCACCACCTCTCCTACACAGGCGCAAGAAACAGACTTTGTAGTGGTTTGCCTCTTGGTTTGTGTATCTTTGGAGTCATTAATGTCTCTTTGAAGTCATTTTATGTCTCTCTTTGGTTGTATGTCACTTTTTTTTGCATCTTTTTGTAGCAACCTAGCTTCTCTGTATCTCTCCCAACTTCACATCCACACCCCCACGCGCTCTCAGGTCTTCCTCATCCATACAACTTGCCGTCCCGCCACCCCGCCTGACCACCATGGGGTCTAGAGCCTTCAGCTGCTCTGCCCCCCACCTCTGGAACTCCCTCCCACTGAACAGTCGTCGCATCAGCTCTTTCGCCACTTTCGAATCTGCCAAACACATCCATTTTTTACATAGAATTGTATTCACTGTTAACTTGTTTTGTTGAAAATGTATTTGTTATGTTACTATTATATTATAATTTATTTTATGTTATTTACTCCTTATCTTGTTTACTTGTTTTAATCTGCTGTCATTTTCTCTACCATTACCTGTAAGGTGACCTTGAGTGTCGTAAAAGGCGCCTATAAATAAAATGTATTATTATCATTAGTTATTGTGAGTCTCCTCCTGGCTGATACATGTTAATTTGAGTGACATTTTGCAGGTGAAGGCAAAGGGGGGGTGACACTTTGGGCTCCTGGGTCTGTGCCCGGTAGGCCCATTCAGTAATCCATCCATGTCTCATTCCTGCCGGGTGCCATTATTTGTTATTATTGTAATGTTGTTTGCACTCCGCACCGTAACGATCTTAAATCAACAATAATTAGAATCAGAATTTGAATGAAAAGCGTCCAAAAAAAGAGTCACATCAGATAGATAAGAGATTGTACAAAAGCTCATAAGGGGGCCAATAACCTTGTCTTGACAAATTGACCCCTTTACCTGTTCCCTGTTCTGTTTCCTCATCCAGTCCCCACACACACACACACACACACACACACACACACACACACACACACACATACACAGAGGCACACACACTCCCATCATTTACATATGGAGCTTGCAGTCCTTTCAAAGTGGCTTTCACGGAACATTGTGCTGATAATGATCTTGGTCGTGAGGGAGAGAGAGACACAGATCTCCAGAGACCATCTCACCATAAGACAAGGGGGAAGAGGATAAAACTCCGACTGTACTCCAACTCAAAGGACTTTAACACTCTTTTCCTCCCGACACCCCCCCACCCTCTCTCTCTCTCTCCAATAAGCCCTCTTGTGTTTTTTAATTGGCAGAAATTAATCTTTAGGATGTAGATGGTAGATTTACATTCATTAAAAGTCAAGAGAGGAAGCCAGGCTTGATGCTAATCAAATCTGCTTAATTATGCTTAACATGAGTATCTCCAGGGGAAGAGAGAGAGAGAGAGAGGGAGAGAGAGAGATAGCTAACTCGAACTTTTTACTTTTTGCCTTTGATAACTCCTGCTGAGTATGGCCTTTTCCTTGCCAAAAAGAAATGTCACGACTCTCTTTCTCCATCTGTAGAAAATACACCGATAAAGCCATCAGTGTTAAGCAGAGCTGATTCATGTGGTAAATTCCCACCTTAAAGTGTTTAATACAGTGAAACGTTCAGTTTTAACCTCCCAGGCTAGTGCACCGCAACTTTTTACACTCGTGGCAACATCTGATAATAGATTTACTTTGCACCTTCCTTAACCTACAAAAGGCGGCATAACACGGACCTGATGAGTAATATGACAGCCGGTGGAAATGATTTGTGATTACACCCTTACATGCTAGGTTTTGCTTAATTTTTCATTTAGTTCATCCGTCCACGGTCTGATAAGCAACCACAGTGTTTTAAAAGAACCCTGTTAGCAGTAGGTTGCAGGATGCCCTGGTGGGAAGTGACTTTGTCTCACAACAGGAAGGTCACAGGTTTAATTCCTACAGCAGCTATTGTGCTTAAACTCCCATGAAATGAAACAATGAACTGATACTTGCTGCAAAATCTTTCCGGTTACTGAACTATAAAAATACAGCATACCAACCTCAGTTAAAGGGGAACAGCTTACAGGTGTTGGAGCAACCGAAGCGGCAGAATAAATGTTGGCATTGTATGTTTCTGCAAAACATGGATACAATACATTTGTATGTTATTATGAAGATGATAAGGTCGAAACTTTGTGTTTCAACAGTGCTGTGGTTAATGTGTGGTTATGTTTAGACACAAAAACCACTTGGTTATGGTTGGGAAAGATCAGGTTTGGGCTCAAAACACCCACATTTGGTGTCTTAAGAAGCTGCTGGAAACACAGTGATGTCTCTGTAAAAATCAATGGCATTTAGCTGCGCAAAATCTAATGAGGCGACTCAAGCGATGTCACTTGAGCAAATGTTGGCTCAGACCGAAGACTAGAAGAAATGAGAAACAAAAAATTTGGGGCGTGGGGAGTTAAAAAGAAGTGGGACCTCTGTATCTCCAGGCTGCATTAGCTGCTATTAGCTAACACAACTGAATCTAAAAATTGTTAGTATTCAAGTTGCATTGTGGGTAATGTAGGCAACAGGTTTTGACAAGGAAGAAGAATTCATAATTTAGGTCCTTTTCCAAAAACTGTCCATTGTGAGTTTGACAATTTCATAAGAGGGCAAATGTGCACTCTGCTGTTTTACTGCCTTATTCATTTTTCTTACAGTTTAAATCACTGGGTCTGTTTGTTTGGGAGAGGAGGAGAGCTCTGCGGATAATTTGGCTCATAGTAAAAACCTCCTGAATGTCTGGATCAGAGAAAATGTGAGGACAGATGAAGTTATCAGAGAAACAGGTGAGCATACATTAGCATTTGCTGGGCTAGCAGCCCGTTTGTGATGTGCCAAACACTGATTTGTAACATGAAATGGCTTTATTCAATGTTTTAATCACCAGGTTCATTTTTATTAGAAAGGAAGAGACCTCTGCTGATAATTTGGCTCCTGTAAAATCCTCCTGAACACTAAACAGTGAAGGATTTCTAACCGGGATAAGTTTCAGCTGGTTGCAATCTGCAATCCTCGCCACTAGATGCCACTAAATCCCTCCAAATCTTACACACTGTACCTTTAAGTTCCCCTTCCTCACACTTTACAGGCCTATTCATCTTGACCGTCTGGGAAGATTCTCCCTCCACTGAATATTACCAGGCTAATACATTTTTAATATCTTCTTTGATTCCTATAATTGCTCCAGTGCAATGTAATTTTGCCTTGATTTATGTTATTGCATCATGTAGTCTACATTAATTGTTGTTTGAATGTTTTTGGAGGAAATATGTGACCTGCGTTTGCCATTTTCTGTATGTTTAGATCTTTGGTAAACTTACTGATTAAATTAAAGATTCAACAGTCAGATCCAATGTGAGTTGTTTGCCTAGACCGATGCACTTGCCAGAGATTTGAATCTTGTTTCAGACACATTTTTCTTACCACTTTAGCTGTCTTAGACAAATATACACAGCCTCCATGAAGGAGCCAAATCTAGCTTTTCTGTTTTAACAGTTCATATTCATTTTGCCATAGTGCCATCGTGAGCCAAAGAGACAAAGATAATGTTCATGTTGTGTCGCTGTTTGAAAGCCAAGCTCTGGTCCTTTCCACATGTCTGTTTTGGCCAGTGAGCAGCAGAAGCATGAGGGAAATGTGTAGGTGGTTAGATCAGCCGATGAAGTGTAAATACCACTCAATCTGTTCTCATTAGAGGAGTAAAAACATACGAATCACTTCGCCTCTATTAAAAATGCCCCAGGGTCCTGGTTAAGTGTGTGTGTGAGAGTGTGTGCGCGCGTGGTTGTGTATGTGGCTGTGTGAGTGAGAAGGAGGGGGGTGACAGAATGATGTTTTGGCATTTGTGTCTGCAGAGGGGATCTGAAATGCCACCACCATCAACGCTGCTTAATTCTCAGAAACACACTCTTAATCTGAACAGACAATCCGTTCCGACAAGCCACTGTTATGGTTCAAATCAACTTGGAGTGAAGGGTGTGTGTGTGTGTGTGTGTGCGCTCTTGTGAGTGAGAGTGTATGTCATTGTGTTTTGCTATGTGATTAGATGTCTGTGTGAGTGCTCATCTCTGAATGTGTGTGTATGACCAAGATATCACACATCCATTCCACATTCCCCTATGATAATGTGGATTGATTATGGATATGATAATGAGAGGCCGGCGCGGCGTCGCGACCTTCACAAGGTCTAATTGAAACAAGCGTTGGTCCTCCGAAGCACTTATCAAGTCACACAGCACATCATTAATCACGGAGAATACAAGCTGTCACTGTAACACACATGCACACACACACACTCACACACATTCTCTATTTTTCTGTTTTTCTAACATACACACACACACACACATGCTCTCTCTCCTGTCTCCTCTCTCCCTCTCTTTCTCTTAAACACACACACACACAATGCAAGCTGTCACTACAATATGCCTGGCATTGTCTTCTTTTAAGGAGAGTGGACAGCTAGTCCACCCTCCATCTCTATTTTCTACAAGAAAAGTTGGAAGAACAACAAGCTGTTGGAGTTAAACATTAAAAAAAATGAGGAAAAAAACAAGAGAGGGAATGTTAAAACAATTCAACAAACATGAACAGCTGTTCCCTTCACCCAAACTCGCCTGAAATTGAATTAACTCAAGTTGTTTTACTACCTGCTTTTATTGGAAGACAATTTAACAGCCAAATGTGATTCCAATGTCTGATTAAGGCGGCATATGGTGCCTACCTGTTAAACACAACATGCTCAACACCAGCTTAACGCCTCAGTGAGCCACTCGAATAAACTAATAAGCCCAATATCATATTAGTCATTACATAGTCCAACACACAAAATTCCAATCTGATAAAAAGGTGGTTTCATTATCATCATAGGGGAAAACACAAGGGAGTTTGCACGCGCTGCGTCGATGCCATCACCAACTTTGTTAATTGTTATTCAATTAACTGCTTTTGTTAATGAAACCAATTAATACTTTAAAACAAGCAGGGAGATATATGATTATTATGCATCTATGCAGAAGACAGCTAATTACAACTGTAAATCAATCAATTCTACATTAATCAGCTTGGAAAATGTCCAAAAATAACAAAGTCACTAAAAGACTTTGGAAGTTTTTTTTTTTTTTTTAACATATTTTGATTGCCATGCCATTATCCCGTCTAATGATTGTTAACGATCCTTTAAAGAGTTTATGATCCAATTTCCTTGCTGTGAATTTAATTGGGACCTAAATAGTATAATCTTACAGTGTTAAAGTGTGGCCTGTATGTAATCAAGGGTGGTGTACTGGAGTGAGAGCTAACAAGGTCACAGAGCTCCTCTCAGGGCAGATACAGTCAACGAGGTTTCACACTGCTGAAGGGCCAGATAGACCTGTCAGTTACAGAAGTATTAATAAATTAATCACTTTAGTGCCTATATATACACCTATGTAAGAATAATCTCCTCAGGATATGCATAGGGTGTCAGTTAATGGGTTTCAGCGCATTAAGAATATGCTTATTTAGTGTGAGAGGAAGTTATTTATTGTTAGATTCTTATGTAAAAGTAGAGATACCACACTTTAAACATACAAGTAAAAGTCCTGCCTTCAAAGTTGTACTTAAAGCAGCACTATGTAACCTGTGAAAGGACATAATCTTCCTCTAACAAGTTAAAGCTGTTAAAGCTGGTCGCCATGGAGCTAATTCCACTGATTTTATGCACTGTATAATGATGCATCGTATTTTACATGCATATTATAGTGTTTTAAACTCTTAATCAGCAAAATAAATACAACTGTTAAATAAATGTAGTGGAGTAAATAGGACTATATTACCCCTGAAATATAGTGGAGTAGAAGTATAAAGTAGCAAGCAATTAAAATCCTAAAGTTAAGCACAAGTACCTCCTAATTGTTCATTTGTATATATTCTTTGGCATGCACATAAAAGTGCCCAGCCCAAGTTTTCATTTTATTCTGTTTATTTATTTAACCTTTACTTAACCAGGAAGTCCCATTGAGATTGAAAATCTCTTTTACAAGAGAGACCTGGCCAAGGTAGCAGCCAATCAAAACACATTTAGAATACAACAAATACAACCTATGATACAAAAATCCACAATACTACAACAACTTTATTTATTTACTTGCTATGTTTGCACATGTTTGTACTGAGTGTATGGTTTTCTATGTACTTCTGCTGCTGCACAACAACTTGCTCCTTGTGGGATAATAAAGATTTCTTGAACTTGAACAACTATTCAAACATAGTGGCCTCTCAAGAAAAACAAGCACATGTCTCTATCACCACATTCTTTATGATGGCTTTAAATTCATAAGACACCAAAAATACCATTGCAGCAGTGAAACAATTAGGTGGATTATGTCACAGTGGGCCCCTGGTCCTGGACAAGTAAAAGCCTCCACCCTCTACCTACCCCGCGGCAGGACAGGTACAACATGCTGTTGTTTCTCCCCACAGAGCTGACGGGGCCGCATTGCATCGAGTCTTCAGCCTATAAAGTCATTTAGATAAACTGAAGGTATAGAAACACTCACTAAAAATGTGTCACAATGGTTCCTTTCTTGCATCCTTTAAGTAAATATTCCTTCAGTTTTTTTTTAGAGGGGGCTCTGTTATTGACGTGATGACTAAGCCCTTTGACAAGAAATGCAAAGTTAACAACAGGGTTTGGCTCCAAGAGACTTTTTTGTACATCTTGGCATGTTACATGTGCCTACCAATTTTCATATATAATGTAGGTGAAACATGAGGCAGGGGCTACATTTTTGAAATTTTGTAGAGGGCGCTACTGAGCCAATTTTTTGCACCCAAGCATGAGACCCATAAAATATCAACTTTTACACCAGTTCTGATGCGCATGCTAAGTTTTGAGAGTTTTTAAGCATCTTTAGCCCCTCGAAAATTCCCTTTAAGACTACAAATAAAAATCATAAATAATATTAAACACAGGGATTTCAAGCTTGTGGTGCCCGGGCCCTAATAACAGCAAATTCACTCAGAACCTCTGGCGTAGGGGCCCCCTGAGCCTGGGTCTGGTTGGCCTGTAATACACCCATGCATTTGTCAGACAACAACATATTTATTTGTTTAATCATTTTTTATTCAAGTGTCATGCCTTTATTGTCCCATCCCACGTTGGACTGGAAGACATTGTTATTTTCTGACCATCTTTGGTCTTGCATGTACAAAACAAAAGGGGGAAGAGGAAAAGAAACAAAAGCAACACAAACAAATGAAAAACAAACAAAACCCCAACATCCCAATGAACTGCTCACATGAGAAACATTTACAATCTCAATAAAGAGCCCTCTCTTTAATATAACTTCTTAGATATGACAAAGAACTTTATTTCTTCAAATAAAATCTACCACAAAAAAAAGTTCCCCTCGTAAAACTTGTCTTTATTTTTTAATAACCATTCCACCTGAAGAACTCATCAGAAATAAAGTCCTATAACCTAAAATTCTAGCCCTTAAATTATCATATAATTTGCAATAAAACATGAAATGGACATAACAAACAAAGCCTTGTCTCTGCAGGGAGACCATTAGACCTACCTGTTTATGGCTAACGGTAATTAGTAACCTAAATATAACTGTGCACAGAGATCTTTGACTTTTGGTTTCACTCTCCTTCTCCTTGTTTTCATGAGACATTGTGTTTGTAATTTGGGTTTGTACAAACATCAACAGACCATCATTCCCTATGCATAAGGAACTTCTAATCAGTCCAGTCTAATTATTTTTTATAATATCCATTGCGCGCACCTGAACCGTAATCTTTCACTTGTAAATGAGACTGCCCTCATTTATCAGAAAAATAATCCTCAGCCGGGGTAATTATCAGACGTACAAACATAAACACCTTCAGAAGTTCAGATGTGAGGACCTGCTTAAGTTTATACAGTCATGTGACCTGACCAGTGGCCTAGTTGAACACCTCTTAGATGTTTATGCATATATGGACGCTAATCTCTCAGTCAGGACTATGGGATTTGAGAATATTTTGTTTTATAGAGATCAAAGTAGCCGGCAAGGATCAGGAGAAACCCTTCAAACACATCAAACGGAAAGCAATGCATCCTGAATCCCACGCCCACAGTAGCCAATCAAGCCATGCATAACTCTTTGTGAAAGAAAAGGATTCTCAATGTGGCTCTCCTCTCCATCATCTCCTGCAGCTCACCCCCCACGGAGGACAGGGGTTGTTCGAGCTCACGAGCTATCAAGGAGAGCCACTGCGCCGTATCTGTATGCCTCTCATACTTGGCTAACACGATGCTGGTATTGAGGAACAGAGAGATACTGTGTTAAGAGATCAAAGCGGCGGTACAGAGATTTAGACTCACAGCCTGTCAGTCAAGATGGCGAGACAAAGCAGAAGAAGACAGAAATGCTTACACACACACACTCTCCTGCTCGCTCGCTGGCTTTCTCTGTGGTGTGCCTGTGAGGGGTGAGGCGTGACTGTCAGATGGCTTAGGGGGCTACTCATTTGTAGACATCTACAGCGCTGCAGGAACACCTAAACTCTCACACACATAGAGAGGGACACACACACACACATTCAAAAAGCTACTGATTCAAGCCCTTTTGGATGAGAGGTCGCTTCTAGCCTGTATATTGGCCTGTGGAGGAATGTTCTGTGCTCTCAGCATTTTCCCTCGTCTCGAAGATGAATAGAGCTATTTCACAGACGGTGGAGAAACAAAACAATGCTCTGTGTGGTTAGACACATGATGTAGGGGGTTTCATTTCTGGTTGATCAAAGACGGGTTGTTTTTTTTTTGTCAAGTTTGCAATAAATCTCTAATACTTTTTTTTTTGTGGGGATAGAGTACAGACATAAAGGAGGGAGGGTAAGATTTCAGTTCAACAGGACATCCTGCTGTAAAGAATAACCCTTGTTCATGTCTTCTGTTCTGTACATGTTGATGTGATCAACCCCTGCACGGTTTGTGTTTGTCTCTTTGTCCCTTTCACCTAGTGTGACAGGAAAGATCATTTCCTTTGTAAAATCCCTCAGAAAAATGTCAGGTCCTATTTGAAAGCCTGCAAGAATTACATCACTGAGGAAAAATGTTTAGCTGTGTTTTACAATGGGATCAAGGCAACACAGAAAAAGTCAGCATTGTAAATAAATAAGGGAACATGTGATTTAAAAAGTACCTGAAAAAAATAACTACTCAACTGCTCTTTAACATCAGGAATACTACGAGATAAGAAACTTGCATAGTTAGAACACCCACTGAATACCTACACCTTAGAAAATAAGAAGGACACAACACCACCTTGTGGCCGTTGCTTGTAACATTTTAATTTAGGCTGTTCCATCATTGATGGTTAAATGGACAATGGAAATCGCAAAAGGATTAGGTTGAAAATGCATTACACAAACTTAAAAACAAGTCCTAACAAAAAACATCATAAAAAACATTTCCTCATGAAAAGTGCGACACAAGCCGACTATCAGAAATTAGAAGTATGCTCTTAAATTAAGGCAGGATATCGATGCAACAAATGGCTGAAGGAGAATCTTGCAAATCTGAGGCAGAATGGCCGAGCATGGTCTCGTATCGGGAGAAGACTCGTGTTTCGGGAGAGGACTGAGGTTGACAGCTCCACACAAAAACTCAAGACACAAGTCAAAGCACAGGACAGGAGCGGTTCGTCGCCGAGGAGACGCAGAGGACAGAGTGCAAACACACAGGCAAGTCCGACTGGCTGGAGAGCCTGTCATAGGTACAGATCCAGGAACGGGGCATGATCCCGTTAAAGTTCAAACAGAGGAGACCAGGCTGCACCTTCAGTTAGTGCAGTTTTCAGACGCCTGAAAGAAAAAATAAACATAGTGGGGTTTTTTTCTTATAATCAAATTACACCTGCTTTGTGGACTGGCTAAAACTGTGCACAGGTCAAATATGTTTGCAAAACTGAGAGAAAATAAATGGGAGGGAAATGGCTCCCGGGAGTTTGCTATATGTGGGGAAAAAAAAGCTACACCAAAACAAATTTTAATACATCACATGGTGCATATTTTACTTTTTCCTGGCCCTCTGTGATGACAACTTTCCCTCTTGCCTGGACAACAACATATTTTCCTATTACCAGTTGTCCTCAGTAGTGACTGAAATATTCCGCTCATGATTAAGGCACTCAGAAGATGAGAGTCCTCTAACACTCATATTATCTTATTATTTTGTTTAGCACAAAAACAGATATTAAGGTTCATGAGTGCATATGCTCATGGAAAACATTTAACAGATGGTGACATAAGAGGTGGCCAAATTCAACAGTCCAAACAGAATGAAACTTGAGCAAGATAATGTCATGTTAGGAGATGGAGACGGATAGACTGTAAAGTGTGTGTGATTTTACATTGTGTTACAATACATTTTCTGGAAAATCAAGTGTTTGTGGACAGAACAACCAATAAACAACCAGTGTGTATTCTTTGCATAGTCGACTTAATACCTGAAGAATTAATATACCTCATCACAGATTTGTGCAAAAATCATATAAATCCAATACTGCTGTAAAAGCAGTCATGCCCATCAATAAGCAACATTGCTCATGATGACCTGATGCTGCTAATGATGCTCAAGGAAATGATACCTCGGTATTAATGGAATCTCTGATGGCTGACGCATTTTTTAATGTCACATCACCCAAACCTGTACCATCTCACTGGAAACATTCACATCTAACAGCTTTGTTGACAGTTTTCCGTGTTAGGAGACACCTTGGTTGCAGAACCAAGACCACGATGTACAGCAGCTGCAGGCATCTCAACTTTCAGTTTGACAGCAATTATCAGTGCTGGTGTAAGCTGTTGTATCGTCATCAGCTCAACATCTGAATAAGTGCTGGAACTAGTAAGTGCTATAAGTGCTGGATTCAGTCATTAGCTGATCAACAGAAAATGTATGACTTTCAATAAATCTATCATATGTAAACTTATTTATCCTATAAAAATACCAAACACTGCACAACACGCTGGTTACACATTCTAAAATATGAGGGTTTTCTGCATTTCTCCCTGTTATATGATTGCAAGTTAAGGATGTTTGTTTATGTGTTGGTTAGACAATTTATGAAGTGTCTGTACCTTTAGTGTTTCAGAAGCTTTACGCAGCTCTTTGATGACAGCAGACAGAGCTTCTGGGTTGATGCCCTGCTCACACAGTCTCACACATATGGACAGAGACTCCATGTCCAAACCTGTGTTCAGCAACCTGGAGATCTCCAGAAGCACTGGTGGAAGAAGGTGACAAGTAACCCGAGTTAAGATACATTTTCTAGACAAAGACAAGACAAAACTTAACTGCAGTATGCCCTGTACCAGGGCCTCGGGACTGGGTTTAATGGCCTGCAGCGTGCCTTTCAAAATACTGTATGTGGCCCAACACACAATGTTGGCTAATCAAACAAGATCACCTCGTATTTTTTCTACTCAAGTTACAATGGAAAAACTATAATACAGTTGGTAGACATGCACAAAGTGCAAACAATGCAGGTGGAACTAATGTGTTTCATGAACACAACGTAAACAAGCAAACAAACTGCTGCCTAATAGCTGACGTTTCCTGCTAGGGGTCAGACATGGACACAGCAAAGAAGTGTAAAGTCGACAGTGAGGGCCAATGCTTTCAGTAGCATTAGAAAGTTTAATACTTTTTCGCTGACAGATGAACAGTTGCATTGTCTCATTTATATGTGATTCATAAAGAATAAAATAACCCATAGGATATGAGAGGCAGCTGGTCCCCAGATATTTTCAAATTATCTAATGTGGCCCCCATTAACGAAAGGTTGGGACACCCCTGCCCTACACAATCTGTTATGATAATCAGAATAAGGTTTATTGCCAAGTATGTAGGTTATCACATACAAGTAATTGGCCTATGTGTTTAGTACTTAAAATAAACACATTAAGACGAAATAAACATAAATGCACTGCAAGGGTTAAGAACTAAATAATAACATAAAATAATAATAATAATAATAATTAATACAATAAATAATATAATTATAAAAAAATATGCACTATACGGCTGTTTTAGGATTAGAGAGCTGTGCAGGTTTGTGCAGGATATGCAAAAATTCAGTTTATCAATACGATCACAAACAAGCTAAAGGTTAGCAGAAAAGCCCGATTTATTTGCAACAGAGTTTGACGCTATTTTACAAATACAAAAACTGCTGCATGTGTATAAATATATATTTACCGTCCATTGTCTCCCGGACTGCGTTTAAGTTTGCATTTGCTGCACTTGCCATGGTGTAGAATGGATATGGTTAGCCAACGCTAGCTAGCTGGCGGCTAACAAATAAGACTTGAAGAGGTCTCTGATGCGATTCAAGATTATGTTATTTTAAAACAGTTCAGCCAGAAGTTAAACGTTTCGTTTTCATGTTAGACACGATCTCCAAAAATTACAAAAACACATTAAATTCGGGACGATATTAGCAGCTAGCTAGCTAGCTTCCCTGCTTGCTAAACTGACAAACGAAATTGGAGGAGGAAGTGACGACATTCTTCATTGATTGGTTCCCAACAACTTCCTGCAACGTTTCTATTGGTTGGTGGGCAGTGTGGGCGAAATTGAAATAAACGTTTGAACCCTCTCGTTGCTGATTGTTTGCCGACTCTTCAATGAAGGAGGATTTTAGCTTTGTGTTCAAAGTCCTGGCTCATTAACAACTGTAAGTACCAACAGCAGGTTGTTATATGTCTAATACTTAAATGTACTTTATTTATTTTTTTTACGTTAAGTGGGGTGTTATGATAAAGAAAAGGAGGAAACGTGACGCTGCGACCAAATTCCTTCCACATTAATAGCTTCGAAGGCTTGTTAACGCTATAGAAACAGGAAAAGTAACGTAGCTAACCGACTAATTTCAACAATTGACTCGCCTTTCAATGAAATAGAAGCTGTTGTTTGAGTGTGTCATGTCTGAAATGTCATTTTCCTTTATGCTGACAGGAATATTTCAGGTAAAATGGGGGACCATATTGAGCTACAAATCACTCCAGAGACTCCAGGCAGACCATCCATTAGAAACCCCTTTGAAAGTCCCAATGACTACCACCACCTTCATGAATCCCTGGTGCCAAGCCCATCTGTCTTCAAGTCCAAGCCTTGTAAAGCTGTAAGTTTGAACACACCTTACACCTTCTACCTCAAATCCTTTAGGTCTACTACTATGTGACACATCTCCCATTGCAAATCTAAATGCTGTATTGTGTCCATACATTTTTTTCTACTTATGTGTAGTGTTGTTCCTCACTTCCTCATTTGTTTCTCCCTCAGACTCCACCCAAGTTTAACTGGTCTATTGATGAAATGGCCAGCCTTCTCCCTGTCTACATAGACCCCGAGGACATCCAGCGACAGTCTTTTTACCTCAGCCAGACAAGGTATGTAATGCAACACAGCAGTCATGGTAGATATATAGGTAATAAGGATGGCATTATGATAAGGTAACTGGTAATTAAAGCGACATTTTTTTTCTACCAAACATCTAGGATGGATTCTGACATTGAGGAGAAGCGTCAGAATGCTATCGAGCAGGTATGTGATTCTAATCCTATTGTTTAATAATAGAGAAATGAATATGTTGATGATTCATAGATTGTAATATTTGCTTTGTCTCCCATTTAAGTTTTTCACCAAAGGAACCATCGTGCCCTCGCCCTGGGCAGCACCAGACCCCCGTAAAGGCCCCCAGATCTATACGAAAAGTAAATGATCTTATTGTTTCTATTAATTTTTGATCCTTTGAAGTCTTTTATTGTCAAAAGTTTCATGTTGTATTCTCATTTTCTATGTTATTTAAGCATTTTGTGTGTATGTAACTCTGTGTCTTTGCACTTGTAGATTTGAAGTCTACAATGATTGCAGAGGAGCCAGAAAAAATCTCAGGTAGGTGTCTTCTAAATTTGTAACAGTGACTCATCTCTTCTTTTTTCCTTCTCTATCTACAGCTTGTTTTTTTAATCTCTCTTCATTATGTTTCTTTTACAGTTGCGTGTCAGACAACTCTTTCATTACCTCTGGCTTTTGATTTGGAGAAAATACTAGGTAAGCCTCCAATAAATGCCGGCACAATCAAATCACAGAGTCTGCTTTGACATATTCCAATGACTACGTTTGTCTGTCTGTTTCTTCCCTCTCCTCAGGGGATCATTACCGCTACGAGGAACCGTGTGATGCTGTGCAGGAAAGTCTCAGTTCCTCCTCCTTAAGACGAAAACTCTTCCTTGATGGCCAGGGCCCTTACAGCGGCTCTGACAGCTCCAGTCCACCAAGTCCAGAGAGAAGCTATGCCAGGCAGGAAAGGCTTTCTCTGAACCGAGGAGAGGAAGCTGAGGGAGGGGTTGCAGTTTCGGAGGGAGAAGCTTTATCATCTATCTTTTCCTCCCCTTTGCCCCGCAGCGTTTTGGCTCCGACTCCCTCTACAGTGAGTATAGTGATGCAAATAATAATTATTTTGATAATCCACCTTCTGTTATTGACTAATCTTTTCAGCACCAGAGTACTGCAGACTTTGGTGAATGCTCATAAGCAGTAACATTTTTTTGTATTTGGATTAAACTCTTCATTAAGTTAATAAACAAAAACACCATTAAACAAAAATGTATTTCTCTTGTGTTAAATTATAGGGTCAGTTCTCATCCAGTCCCATCCAGCATGGCTGCTTCCGGGACTGCAGCCTCGGCAGCATCACCAGTCCTCTGTTCCCTGATAGGTCGTCTCCTGCTGGTCTTGTCTCCCCCACAATTTCTCCTATTCTTGCACATGCAGTACGCACACCCACATGTTCAGGTAAACTATTTGTTTTGTAACTCAAAAACTTTTTACGATAGGGTTTTACAACATACAATATTTTAAAAAAGACTCTGTGGTAATGTTAACTAAGTTTCTCTTCAATCTGAATCTGTGGTCCTTCTTTAGCTGAGAGGAAGCAGCCGAGCAACTTGACTCCAAACAGCGTTCCCCTGGACGTAGATGGCACTTCCTGCAACGAGAGTCCATTTGTCGAGGGTTGCTCTCCCATTCGTAGCTGCTCCCCACACCAGCACCACTGTTACACCGAGCCCCAGCACAATGCCAGACCCAAGCCCCGGCCCCGAGTCCGCTGCTGGGCCTCCCCTCCCCTCATCTCCCCGATCCTCAACCCTAACCTCCAAGACAATCAGGAAGCTGAGGATCAACTCCCCTTTTCCTCCTCGTCCTCCTCCTCCTCTTCTCTGCCCCCTATGGAGCTAGATCCAGCTTCGCCCCTGGCCCGCAGCGCTCACCCCGCTGACAATGAGAGAGTTTGTTTGAATCCTATGGAACCTGTGAAAATGGAGGAAGGCAAGGAGACGGAATCAGAGGGGAGGTTGGAGGATGAAGAGGAGGAAAGTGGAAATCATTCAGGACAGCTGACCAGCTCTCGCATGGGCAATGTGTCGGCGACAGAGAGCTCTCAGATGTTTGTATCTCTTCTGGCAGAGGGAAGCAGCATACGCTACGATTCCAGCATGCAGGTTCGTGTCAGCAATTTCATCCATTTTCATCTAATCCAATTTATTCTGGTCTGTCAACGGCATATTTGTAATGAACTACTTTTTGTGTGTGTGTTCAGGTGGACAGCGGGTACAACACTACCTCAGCAGGCACGGCCAGTCTTATAGATCTACTCAGCTCAGACTGTCACGGCAAAGAGTCCTTCAGTTCAAACCTGGCAGAAGACGGTTTCCAACTCACTCGACACACTAAACTAAAGGTAAGTTAAAGGCTCATTTATGCTCAATGTTAGGTACGGACACAGACAGAGCCTTCTGTCCGTACTCTGCGTTCATGTCGTCCATGTTTGAGTATGTTTTCTGAGACAAACAGTGGTACTTTTTGGGGAGAGATTATGCAAGCAGTTCAGTGATTTTTAACATCTTGATGATGTTATTTTGCCCGGGCACAGGGACAAAACATTATGACAGATCAGCTGGGAACAGATTGCAAGGGTAATCATGTCACTTGGAGGGTTGAGAAGGAAAAGTAGAGGTCTGTGGGAGACCGTGACCCTTGATTGACCTCTAGTGAATGTATCCATGTCGTAAGGGATGGACGGAAATATGTGGGCAGTAACAGTGACAAATTTTGAAATGAAAGGATCTATTTTTGTTCATAAAGGCAGTATGTATATGAGCCTTAAATTAACCCTTTACACACAAACACAGGCTTGTAGACACATGATTTTGTCTCTTTAGATACTTAGAATTAAGTATCAGCACTTATTTAAAATGCATTACTGAGAATATTTTGCAGACTTAACTAACCGAATTGTCCATTTTCATCTCACTAAAAATGTGTTTCTTATTTTCCAGGTATTCTATCCTCACCACTGAGCCATGTGATTGGTGCTTTTAAAGGGACGCCTCTTCCAGTGGAAGCTTAAGATGATTATTTTGCAATCAAATACAACAAAGTTTACACTATGCTTTGGAGCATTTTTGTCGCATTAATTGATTAGGGTGAATGAATTGGGTCAACTGTTAATGGCAGTGAGAACTAAACTGGTTTCACAAGTGGTTATTTGTTCTTTGAAGGTTTAGAGTTCAAGTTGTCAGACAGAAAGCAGACGTTCTACGGAAGTATGTTTTTCACATGTTAGAAAGGAGGAGATCTTAGTCCCACTGTAAGACACTGTAAAGCTGTAATTTAACAGCTCTGTTAGACCCAGTATACTGGTGCGATAAGGGGAAAGAAAAAAATGTCAATTTTGAATCAACTTGCACAACAGTAACCTCCTTGAATGCTGTATTGATGCTGATGTCATCATTTCCATTTTTATTTGGTGCTGACATGATCGACTTGATCGATCCTGACTTTCACATGACATTCAATTTGTACTGTATTTATCGTTTTATAAAACAGTTTATCATGTTTTTATATGACGAGAGCTTTTTGTTTTATTGAATGAGTAAGAATTGTTAAAATTCAGGTTAGCTGTGGATCTTATTTGGATTGTCAGAATATTTATTCCTGAATAAGATGCACCGAATAATGCCGCTAGAAAATTAAAAGCTGATTGAGCCATTTTTTTTCTTTTGCATACTTAAAAGCATGGGCTGGATCATATCACATTAAATTAACTTGAATTCTTTGTCTGGCTTGAGATGGCTTCTTTTTTTTTGTTTTATTATTGTGGGGTTTTCTACAATGTATGTATTTTGACTAAATGGCTTGGTCCAGAAATAATATACAGTAATACATAAAATTCAGGGGCAAGCTCCCAATAATTACGTAACATTAACCTCTCAGTGTAAGTGCATTGTGACAATTGTCAATTTTCACAATTCCGTTCAAAACACGGCAATGTAAGCAGAGTGTCTACAGGTAACATACACTTAAATTTAAGTTAATTTTAATTTAAGTTGTAAGTTAGGTTTAGTTTTTTAAGACCTTTTTATATAGAAATTTTTCAACCAAATTTTCAACTGATTTTTGGACAAATCATCTTTTTCCTATTCAAGCATGACAGGAAAGTATAAGTAAAGTAGTACGCGGTCCCACACAGCGGTCAGTTTAATGTAGAAATATGGTTTTTAGAGTAAGTTAGGTTAATTTTACATTTTGCCAACAGGTTTAGTGCCAGTGTAAAATAAAGCTTAAAAATTTGTAACATGAGAAATTGGACTTAAACACAGAAGAGCTTGACAAAAAGAAATTAAAAAGAAAAATTAGATAAAGTGTTTGTGGCAATTAAGACCTCACAAATTCAGATTTAGGACTACTTAAAGAGGTGCACCACCTAAATTAAGAATTCTAATGTTATTTCCATGGCTGGGAAAGTTCAGTCAATATTTGTGAACATGAGCTGTTCTTGGTCAAAGCCAGAAACCAGAGAAGTTGTCTCAATCAAGTCTGAGCTGCTCCATAGACAATAAATGGGAGCCTGATTTTGTGGCCCCAAATGTTTTGTTTTTTGTTTATACCCAAATGAGCTTTATTCTACTGTAGTATTCTCAGTTTGGAAACAGGAAGTGCACCCATATACTACCCTCCCCTCAAACCCTTGTGACATCAAACATTTGAGTTTAACACTATAGTTTTTGGTTTTGGGAGAGAGTTGTTCATGCTGACTAATATTTTTAGACTGTTTGAGATCACAAAAATAAAGTGTACGCAATTTAAAATGGGTGTAGTTTGCCTTTAATGACTATTAAAGTCTTAACATTTATAAAATTTAATTTTAGACTTTAAGGACTTGCGGACATCCTGGTAAGATTCTAAATAGCTGAGAATATTCAGTATATGATTTGTCAAAATTATAGGATTCTGATGTGGTCAGACTAAATAACTTAATGAAGAATGGTTAAAACATTGTCATATTTGATGTTGAGAGTGCTGTGATATTTTTTTTATTGTAGCAAACAAAGCTGTGGACAATGATGACTTGTTTCTGTCAGTATTTATTAACCATTTTCTGTACAAGTACTTCAAAAGATTAAAGGTATACTATGCAGGATTTTTCTAAAAAGCAATGTATAGACAGACTAATTTAAAAAAGTAATCACTGTCAACCATCACTTATAAGCCACAAGAAGTGTTTGGGGGTGTGTATTTATCTGCAGAGACTCAGTCCTCTGCCTGCACTTTATTTTCTTCTTATTAGCTGTGTTTGGGAGTTTCCTACAAACACAGACAATGCAAGGTTAGGACTTCATAAAAAGGTAGCAACCAGGTGCCTGACTGTAAGCAGAACACATCCAGCTGAAAGCTACAAAATTAAGTACTGTTCATAAACAGTAACCAACAATTCCTGCATAGTGTATCTTCAAAATGCATGCTGGCTCTACACAAAACACACAGAATCAAATAGATTAAAAAACACTTTAATGACTGAGTCGCAGACTACATTGTTAAACTGCGTTCACGACTTGCGCTCCAGGTTCTTGTCTATGTACAAACAAGTGTTTCACATCATAAAAAAGCAGATTGCTGCTTGAATGGTTGGAACATTGCAGCGTCACTGTGCTAAGTTTATTAAAATGGCCACATTTACTCAAAGTATAGTTATGCTGATGCATTAACACAGGAGTCCAAACTGGGACTTTAATAGACATCTACCACTTCTTGATCTGGAGGATCAGCTGGTGGCCTGGGGGAAATACTATGCTGCTTCCTGTGTCAGCGGTCCAGTTTTGGCTTCTTGGCCTGTGGTTCAATATCTGGGGCTGGAACACTCACACCAGGGATCTGAAATAAAGACAACTGATGCGTATAAAAGGCTGGTAGGTTTGAGTTTAATTAAACAAATTGTCCTTTTAGGACAGAGTGAAAACATGTTAACTTTCCTCAATCAAACCCAAATACTGCTGATAGAAGAAAAATCTTACCACAGGTTCAATCAGAGCCATGCGGATCTTCTGGTGCTGAATATTGGAGGAGTCCAGGCTGATGGTGACCTTCACGTTGTCAAATATGTGGAAGGTGTGTTCCTCTACTTTCAGAGTGGGACCCTAAACACACACACACATGACGAAGGGATCTTTTAAGAACAGCAGCCTCTGGTAGTGCTAGTTTATCAGTGTTGATCTAAGCAGCTGTAAAGAAACAAAATCTCATGTTTATACCTCCTCATCAAAGACAAGGTTTGGAGCCGCCTTGTCTTTGGCGTCAAAGAAGACTGTTCCCTCCAGGCCAAACTTTGGGATGAGTACGATGATTGCGTTTTTCCTTACAAACAGGACAAATCCGTCTTCATTCAGTATACCTCGACTTTTGAAGAACAACTGGAAAGAGATCATTTGTATTAATACCACAAATTTAAAGCAAAGTATGCAGTATGGTTCGAGGTCTGTTTGATTATCTTTTACTCAAACGGACATTATGATTCTTTATCATGATTGTTCAGGACAGTGGGGTATTTCATGTGAAAGCAAACCAGTGTGTCCACATTTTTACCTGTGTGTGGAATGCCACAGACGACCTCTGTGCATACTGAGCCATTTTATGCCTGTAGTTGAGGTTGTTGGAGAGGGCTGACTGCTTGTGTTTGTCCATCAAGTCTGGGTAGGTGCTGTCTGCTCCTATGGCCACTGCCAGCAGGCGATGCACTATAATATCTGCATACCTGTGCAGGAGGGCAGATGAAGATGGTGAAGGGGGGAAGAAGGGGAAAGGTTTCAATGCAGAGAAAAGGTTAAGAATATGGATGATGGTGGTTGTTTTTCAATTATGCACGTCTTTGTCATAAAAGGCCTGACCCAACATATGTAGTCAAGATGTGAGGAGTATCTGTTTTCCTACCTCCTAATAGGTGAAGTGAAGTGTGTATAAATGGGTGAAGCGAGGCCGTAGTGGTGGAAATCGCTGTCCATGCCAGAACAAAAATAGACAGCCTGCATCATGCAGCGAGTGGCCAAGATGCGCAGGAGCGTGTTAAAGTACGGGAAGCCGTCTACTCTGGCCATGTCAAGGGAATCAGCCAGTGCCTTGGCTGAATCTGTGTGAATATCCACATCCTGAGGGGAAAAGGAAACAAATTGTTGACACCTTAGAATATATTTATAGTAGCTCTTATGGAGGCCATGATTAAGCTGTTCTGACCAGCAACTTTGACCCTGGCTTCTGACATTTGAAACGACTGCCAATTCTTTGACAACATCCCCAAATCATAACAAGGCAAACTGATTACATAAGCTCAAAAAAAATACACATAACTTGAGCATAGTTTCCACATGATCATCCGTCTCCCCTCACCTTAGACTTTGCAGCCTTCAGCAGGATGTCATAGTTGGATGGAGGCGGTGCTGGATGTTTCCTCAGCATGGCACAGTCTGGAAATTCATCATAAATCTTCTGGGCGACTGAAATATTGGCCAGCAACATGAACTCCTCAACCATGGAGTTTGTCTCCCTGATAACAAAGACATTGGTTTATTTTTATGACACAAACAGACACGCTTAAAAAAGGCATCAAAAATAGTTTGGAGAAAAGTGTTTCAAAAAGGGTTCTCCATTTTGAAGTTACTTACATGAGTTCTTTGGTCTGGAGGTCAATGGGGTCGTGGGTTTCACTGTCTATGTGGAAACGGACCTCTAAGGATGACAGTGTCAACGCCCTACAAGATATCAAACACAACACAACAGTAAACACATTCATTTTAAATACAGCCAATTTAAATATGTGCCTCTTACAAGAGTTAGAATCAAATGCTCAAAAAAAGGCTCAGCTTTTGAGTTGTTGTTTAATTTGTCAGTCAACAGGAATGCAAGTTTCCTGATTTTTAAGGCAGCTGAGCCATGTGCAGACTGATAAATACTCAAACCAACACCATCTTCTGCTCATGGCATTAAAATGTACCATCCTACACAACTATACTCCTGCCTCTACTACTCCCAACTCCCAGTCCTTACCCGTTCTCTATCCTCTTTCTCTTCAGGATTTTTGCTAGTTTGTTGAGACCTCGCAGGCTCTTGGTGATGTCATCATTCTTGGTGGTGTCATCAATTCTCATTTGGGCCTCAGCGTAAGTTAACGATGCCTGTCAAAGAAGGAAATAAACAGAAATAATGCATAAAAATATCTTGACTCTAGAATTTTGTGTCTTACAAAACAAAAGCAGGTGGCAGTAACATAAGTTGCAGTGTCACAGTCACATATCACTGCAAAAGTATTGAGGACAGCGCATATATACCTATACACTATACCTTGGAGTTAATGACACTTTTTGTGAACCGGGTCTTTAGAATTTCAGCCTTGTGGTTCATCTCCCAGATACACGAGAAGGCCAGCCTGGTAAAAAAAAAAAAAAAAAAAAAAAGAGAGACAAACATTTCTCAATATTTTTTCAATGGAATATTTTGGGAAAGACAGAGCACTGATGATAATGATAATTCCGTGAGGGCAACTGTGAGCATGTTTCTCCATTACTCACCTTTCCACATTGGAGCGAAGAGAGCAAAGATTGGAGCTGAGCAGCTCAGGAACCATATCTATCCTCTGGTGGACACAGAATAAAAATCTTTTTAGGTTTTTTTTGGAGTCAAAATATGTTTTATGAATCAATCACCTTCTGAAATGTAGGAAACACCGTTGTCTCAACATCACAATTTCAATTTAAAAAAATGCACTGAATTCATAAATGGATTTTATACTCATTCAGTGCTGTCACTAAATGTGCTTGGCACCTTCAGATGTCATAAATTCAAAGCTAAAAGATGGATGGAATAGCGAAAAGAGACATTATTATTATTATTGTAGTTAAGCTGCAATCAGACCAAAAATGGTGGACTGTGCCAACAATAGTCTACTACAATACATTTTTCCAAATATAAAGTCACACAGCTTATGGACTCTTGTGATATTTAATGTTGGTACGTTCAAATTCTGATGCTGTGAAAACACTTGTGTGAGTGTTTTTCCTTACTTTGCCACACAAGTAGACAGTGGTGCCGCGGTTTGCAGCCTCTTTGTCCAAAGCGTTGCCAGGTCTGATGAAGTGACTGACGTCAGCGATATGAACGCCGACCTACAGCAGACAAACAAAATACTGAGCTTAAAGATAAACAGACACAAATATGTAACTGCTTTGTAATGTATGTGTCCAGTATGTGCACCTCAAGGTTTCCATTGTCCAGTTCTCTGCAGTGCAGGGCGTCATCTATATCTGTACATCCAGGAGGATCCACACTGCACACTGTCAGATTTCTCAGGTCTTCTCTCCTCACCATGTCCTGTTCCACACACATTTACATTACACAGATTTATATGCTTTAAAATTACTGAGTGACAGACTCACTGACAAATGACCCAACAAAACGGAATAGAATACTGCTACGTGTATCCAAGGTACAGCTGTCATTACCTCTGGTGTGATGCCCCATGGCATCTTGGGAAGAAAACTGAGCACAGCCTGAGAGAAGGCCTGGTGGGGGACGTCATGCTCCAGCAGAAGCACCTCCTGCTCTGTGTCCTTATCCCCTGCATCTCCCAGACTGCGCACAAAGTGACCCTAACAAAGAAGAAAAGGCTGGTTTCTTTCCAAGGACAGATTTTTTTTGCACATATTACATGTCGAGCCAGAGGAGTGTGGCTTTATATGATGTAGAGGGCAAACGATTCAAATTCCTGTCAAAAAGTTTGACAAGTGGAGACTGCGTAGGTACAAATTCCAAATATTTGATAGTCTGACGAAGTTCCAACGCACATTTGGATATCTGGAGTTTCTGGGCCAGCCATCGATGGCCACCATAATCCTCTGGCCTGCCAGTGTGGATGCCTGACGTGTTTCAATGCGAATGCGTGGGATACGGCGGTCTGCTGGAGTGAAAAGGTGTCGGGTTGACTGAAAAGAAAAAGGAAAGAAAACAGATGGTGAGTGCTGAGAGCATAAGACAAGGAAGTGCTATAGAGAGAGTGATTAATTTAGGCAAAACATGCATACCAGTTTTGATGACAGCTTCAAATTTTCAAACTAGGCAAAAACTAAACTGTGTATGACATATGGTATTATAGAGAAATCTGGATTTACCTCTTTAATCTGGGAGGGATTGAGCATGCCACAGAACGGCCTCCAGTTCCTTTTGATGATTCCCACGACTCTGCCTGTGGGCTTCTTGGCTGCTTCAGCTGCGGATATCCTCAACTGCTCGGACACACAGGAATATGGAGGTCATTTAGGTTTCTATAGCTACAAAGACCAAACTGGGGTTGTCATGTAAAAATAAAGTTTAAGCTCTTTGCGTAGCACAGCAGTAAACACCCTGATCAATTTCATTTCAACTATAAGACAACAGGAAACAGCGTACACCTCCTCTAGCTGTGAGCAGAGACAAAGCTAGTCTGATCACTGTTCCTTTCATTCAGACGATATTTACCGCTTTCTCCTCCTCTTCCTCCTCTTCCTCAGTATCATCCTTTGCTGAACCTTCATCCTGCAGCACAACTGAGGACGGCGCCACCCATTGATCACGGGGTAACAGCTGCACGGCAACTACATCCTGGTACACCGCTCTGTTGAGGTTCTGAAGACCCTGGATGAGAACCTGAAAGCAGATCGAACAGACAGCACAGAGCTTTTAACGTCTGCACGCTTCCTGCACCTGTAAACTCACATCTCAATACAACATGACAAATTCTCACCCAAACCCAGATGAGGTCTGGGAGATTGTTACATTCACAGATTTTTGATAATTGTCTAGACAAACTGCATATTCACAAACATGTGTACACACACACCTCTGTGCTGTCTTCCCCCTCTCCCTGCACAAAGACTGTGGCCTCCAGGTAGTTGTCCCTGCTGGCCCTAAAGGTGCCCTGGAGGAAAGAGCCGCTCTTAATTCCTGCCTGAATCCTGGACAGGGGGAGGTGCTCTGGGAATAACACCCTACTGCTAGTGATGTCACTCTGAGAGAGGAAAAAATGGAAATCAGTGGAAGAAGAAAAGCACAGATAAAAAAAACGGGGGCGTAAACAAGACAGAAACAAATTCTACATACAGAATTAGCTTCAATTTCATACCTTGTCATCATTGGATAAAGCCAGACGATCCACAAGCTCAGGGTTCCCGATGAGACTCTTGATGTACTCTTCACCTAAGAGCAGAAGTGAATAAATACTTGTGACAAAGTGGTTAAAACAGCTGATGCCGTTTAAAACCACACTTGCATCCAACAGAAAAAAGTGGGGAGGCCTATGAAGGTTTCTAAAACATGGATGGTGGTTGAATCAGAGTGCCTGTTAACCCTCTGTCTGCAAGCTATGATAGAATTTAAAGCAATGCTTTTGGGAGCTGTGTTCTTGATATGCAGATTGTTTTAAACTGATCTCAAGGAAAGACCAAAGAAAGACTCCTTACATCTGTACACCAGCAGGCCGCTCTCCTCTGCTTTCTGCTTGTTCCCTTGGTCATTGGTGAGGAGGACCACCTTGAGCCCATCTGCCTCAGAGTTGGACGTCTTCAGGTGCTGGCTGTACCATTTTGTCGCCACACGGATTGCACGGTCGTTGCGGTCGTTGGCGCTCTCCCCTGGTTCACGTTCAATGAACGTCTCTCTGGAAAAATTGAGGATGAATGTGTAAAGGTGACCAACAGGCAGAGATGTCTGTCATGCTTTTAAAATGCATATCATGAGAGAGGTCTAATGAGGAGATCTTTGTGTGCAACTGGTGAAAATACTTTGTCACTAATACTTTGTTTTACTATTGTGCAATTAAGATGTTGTGATGCAGTTAAAGGGTCAGTGGTGTCTTTGCACCTGTGGTGTTCGTTAGTGAAGGTGTAGAAGTGTTTCTCCTTCTCATTTATGATGTCCTTCAGGCGTTTATAGACCGGTGCACTGCGGTGGCGTACCTCCTGCAGCACAGTCTGAAGGATTATCACATTACGAATCACAGGGTCCTCCAACACATCAATCTGCAGGACACAGAGAGGGTACACATACATTTGAAGAGAATCAGAGCTATTCAGAATCAGGTGCAAAGGTTATATGGTTGTAAATGCCAAAAAAACGGTAGTATAATTGCCTACATTTAAGGAATGGCTATCACAATCATGTAAAGGCACACAGAAGAGAATATATAGCTGTGTGAAGAGATATTGTTAATTCACAACAATAACAAACGTGCTATTCATTCATGAAGTCGTTTAACCCCAGTTTTTGTAGTATCTTGAGATACTACATGAGTTATGATGTTGTATGATCACAATACATGACAAGCACAAACTATGGCTACAAGTCTGTATGGAATATTACATGTTAAATATCTGGAATCCATCACATTGGACAACATGATAATCAAAAGGGCCCTTCTGGATATGCAGGGGGGGTGAGAGACAACTTATTACCTGATGCAGGACGACATTCGTGTCAGGGACCAAATAATGTGGATAAGAGCACAGGTTGCTCTCAATACACGCGTCACTCTGCAGCACCGTGGACTCCTGTTTGCATTCAGTGCAAACTTCGCTCCCGCACCAAATATCATCTCTCAGGTAATGCTCGCGCACTATCTTCATCACCCCACCCGACCGTTTCTTCTTCACGAAGGTTTTTGACTTCAACATGATGACGGTAAAAGCCTCAGAAAGTTAAATCCCGGTGTTTTTCCCCTACCATTTGATGACAAGAGAGGAGCTAGCTAGCAGCCCATGTGTAGAGGTGTAAACTAACTAAGTGGGCCGTCAAAACTTTCCCAGAGTTTCGATAAACACGTAGTCGGGTTTCAGGTGTTTGTTTTCAATCGTGCATATTAATCTCTATTTAGTTTTTTTTCCAGAAAATAATACACAAATAATGTATAAAAGGTATGGTGATATTTTATAGCTTTTATGTAAAACTAATTTAAGGTCTGCGGTTAGTTTTGGTCGGCCATCTAATGCTTGTTCAATGAAAACAAAGCAGAAGAAGGCAGAAGAGGGACCAGCTGGCGGCGTTATTAAGAAGTAATTCATTCTGTAGCGACCCCTAAGTTTAGGAGGAGGTACTGCATGGTCTGTGCGTTGTAATGTATTACAGACGAGCGGCCGTTGGTTGTAGTGCAGGTGAATAACCACAGGGGGCGCTGTAGTCGACGCCGTTTACACTGTTGAAGTGGAGCCGTTGGCGGTTAGCAAGCGACTCGGAGCGGGACCCTCAAAATAATAACACCTCACGGGGTGCTCTTGGCAGCTCCGGGGTGTGAATCTTATTTTCTTAGACATGAGTACATTAATAGGCTTTTAACAACACGTATGCTAGCTTGACTTGGGCTCAGTCGGCATTTGTTATCGGTTAAAGAGTCACATATCGCGATGTCCGTTACCAAACTTTTCTAATCTCGCCTAATCTCCGCCACAGTTTAACTGGCTAACTCGTATTCCCAGCAAAACAGCTCCCAGAACAAGTCAAAATGCCTCCCAAGAAGCAACAGCTGAGGCCGAGGACAGCCAACATCTCCAGCTCCCTGGACCTGGAGTCGGAGGACATCAGCCTGGAGACAACCGTGCCCACCACCGAGGACATCTCCTCGTCCGACGAGCAGCGGGACGGATCCCAGAAGGTGACCCGACAGCTGATCGAGAGGAAGGAGCTGCTGCACAACGTCCAGCTGCTGAAGATCGAGCTGTCTCAGAAAAACCTGATCATAGACAACATGAAGGCTGATCATATGTCCAAGGTAGGAGGGGGGAGGATGGATAGTGTGCATGTGCATGTGTGGGTGTATCATCTCCAGGTTGTGCCTCTCATATATTGTATTATGTTCATACTATGAGATGCACAAGTTGAAGATACATTATGCCCATCTGACAAAGACAGATGCAGTAACTTTGTTGCAGTAATAATACTCTAATTGTTTCCATGCATCTGTATGTTTTTTATGTCAGATCGAGGAGCTGGAGGAGAGGCTGAATGATGCTATACATCAGAAACAGGTTTTGGCCCTGAGACTGGACAGCCAGCTGAAACTCACTCAAGAGGAGAACAGGTGTGGAAAGTTTTTTTAGAAAAACTAATCTATTTTTAGATTGTTTTAACAGTATATAAGTATTAAAAAAGAGAAGTCATGATTGCATCTCTTGAAAAGGCTTAAAGGGCAAAAAAGGACACATGTTTGCACTTTGAGGAATTCATACTTGCAGACTGATTCTCATTTAAGATATTTTGTTCTCAAGAGTTTTCTACAGCTATCCATCTGTGGTGTTTTGACAGTCATCTTAGCTTTACACACTTAAAACACATCTTACTGACATAAAAAACAATTAAGAGCACACACGCTGAGAAAGGCAGAGCCTGAAATGTCTGTGTGTGTAAGTAACTACTGATCAAATTAAAAGAGCAATATATGGAGAAAATGTGTTGCCCTGCTTTTATGACAGTTACGATGATCTAGAAATTATGAAAACCCAGATAGTGATATGTATAGTTAGTTAGTTAGTAGGAGATCATTTCAAACATGTAAGTAGCAAATAAACAAAATACTCATACAGTAGCAGACAAACATAAGAAAACAGATTACTAAAGGAAGCCTGAAAACTGAAAACAACATATAATGATTTGATTTACATGTCCAAAAAGGAGTGGGAGAAAGCTTATTTATTCTCACCCCTTCTCCATAAATTAATAATAGTGAGTAAGGTAGCTCCCCACCAGTATAAAGCTGTACAATAAAAATAAACAATTCTCTTAGACCTATTTTAATATATGGAACTAATTACCAATACCGTTTGTCTTACAGCTTGTCTTGGAAGCTTGAAAAAAAGTTTTAACCAGTATAACTCTACCTGTATCTAGGCTGCATATTTAATGGCAATATTATTGAAATCCAGAATGGCCAAGTGCAATATCCAAACTGCAGCAGCTGCAAGTTTTGATGACGGTGTGTCACAACATACCATGCCATGCCATTATATAATAACTTATTTGGCCTGTAACTATTTCCAATATTGATGTATCCATTTCTTCCCCACCTTATTTTAGTGATCATCAAGTCTCTTCTGTAGTGGAATTAACATCAAATTATACATGCTTACTCTTATCATGATGGCCCACCAGCAGATGGAGACATGAAATACAATACTTTTCAGTATATGTAGTATTCATTCATTGTGCAAAATAGGAAAAAGCATGTTGACTGAATCTGATAGTTAATTTTAAAGCCAATATCTGCTGACACCAAAGACATGCTGATAATATCTTGCATTCCTAATACCGTTATAAATAAAGCACTGGTGCTACAGAGATGCACCAGCTTACAAATCATATTCCAGATGTAAGTTGTTTGATACAGGCCCCAGCAAAAATCAAACCATCATTATCATTATATTTTTTTCAGTAAAAATTAAATGCAAAAATTACAATTCACACTAAAAATTGCAAGCAATATCCCAGTCTCAATATCTGTCGAAAATAATTACAATATCATTTTTTTTGCGCATTTCAGGCCTGAAATCCTATCCTATTTACGAATATAAACCATGCTAACAAAGATTGTCATCACTAGGAAGCAGCAGGCTCTACGTAAGCAGGAGATGGAGGCCATCCTGCTCAGGCAGCAGCAGCTAGAGGAGACCAACCGGCAGCTGTGTGAGAAGGCTGGAGAGCTGCGGAGGTCTCTCAGGGATCTGGACATCTCCCAGGACAGGTACCAGGAGCTCCGTGACCTCCCTGACGACAAAATCTCCATACAGGAATATGTAGCTGTAAGTATGGGGGAGCGCTCCCTGATGGTAAACAGAGACAAGATATGATGCAGTACACGATGAGGCTGTTTCCTTTATGTTGTGTTTTTAGATGCGTTTCTACGAGGTGGTGACTCCTCTGCGGGCTCAGCTGGCTGAGCTCAGTGTGAAGAGAGGCTGTTTGACTGAAGACCTGGATACACACAGGACCCAGATGAAGGCTTTGATGGAGGTACGGCACACATAGACAAGTTTGTGCTACACCTCTGTATTGCATTCTCTCATCTTTCTGTAGGAGTTCACATGATATGTTTGAGGATACTCTAGCATTTTATCTCACTGATGCATTATTGTATTCTTCGTGTTTTACAACCGTTTTTTGTTTATTTTTCTTTCATTCCTGTTCAAATCGTAGACTGTGTGCTGTGGAAAGTTCAAATAAACATCCCTGTTTGTGCAGCATATCAACAAGGCTGCTCATAACCTTACACGTGTTTGTGAGCACACACATTAGATAAGTCCAGAATACCAATTGGCGGCATTTTTGCCTTTGTTTTTCTGCCTTTAAACCCTCAAGAGCAAACACGCTTTCAACAAACACTCACTCCCCCCAAGCTTTGAGTCACATATTTAAAAAGTGTAGACGTGAAGAATGCAGAGAGGGTCAAGAGGTTCAGTTACCTTTAAAACTAAGTGACAATCTAAGCCACCTGAAACCTGTTCTGCATCTGCTACACACGGCAGAGTCCTCAACATGGTAATTTTCACAGCCTGCAGTGTTGAGAATAAGAGTGGAGTGGTTCACAAAAAAAAAAAAATACGCCATACAGCTGATCTTGTCAGCAGTCGCCCTGTAGGCATAAATGACACGTTGATGAGATAACGATGCAACATGCTGAAGGCAGGGTAAGGATTTGGCATAAAAAATAACATGACAATGAATGAGTCCCTTTGAGACAGGGGTATGCACGGGGTATCAAGACATTGTTACTGAACAGGTGCTCAGCCTTGTTGTTGCAGTTTTTATACATCCAGCAGGTAAATTACTCATCAGCTCAAGATGGCTCCAAGAACAGTATGTGATATTCACTGCATGACTTTGCTATTAGAGAATCTGCATGAACTGTGTGACACTGCTCAGACAGCATGGAGCAAGATGCTTATAGGTATTTTCTCTACAGAGATTCTTGCTGAATTCCAGTCTGACAAAAATAAAATCCTGCCTATTGCATGGTATATGTCTCAATATGGATACCCCATGTGACCTCAATGTTGTCTGCTCTGTGTTTGTATCCACAGAGCTACGAGGAGGAGCGGCGGCTACGTACAGAGCTGGAGTTGAGGAGCCAGAGACTGACCCTCGAGCTGGCCGACACCAAACAGCAAATCCAAGAAGGGGACTATCGCAGAGACAACTACCCTGTCATCAAACGGTGTGTGTTTATGTGACAGAACAGAAGAGGTGACTCCTCTGTAGACCTGTTTATTGATGATGAGGGGTCAGCCGTTTACCTTTGACTCCTCCTGAAGGCTGCAGTTTTTGAAGACCGGAGGTAGCGCTTGAAATAATACTAACAGCCATAAGTGTTTGTGTTTGGTTTATGAAGGAGAATCACGAGTCAGTTTGTGCAGACATTTCTGAACGTTGTGTGCATCCTTAATTAATTATTATTTGATGTTTTAAGGGAGCATCGCCTCACAAATTGATACTGGTTATCATTTGTTGGGACTGATTCTTTTTCCTCCATGAAAGCAAAGCTCCAGAACACCTTTAGTCTCATCTAGTTTCCTGCTATATTTAAAGTCTGGATATTTAAATCGCAAATGAAATGTATGTTAACCTTTAACACTTGGGTTTTCAGTGAGCGTGACAACTTTGAGTCAGATCTGAAGGAGTTAAAGAGAAGATTTGAGACACTAGACTTGACTCACACTTCAGTTACCAGAGAAAGAGACTCACTCAGCAAAGAGGTGCTACACACACACACACACACACACACACACACACACACACACACACACACAAATACATTTTTTCCTTCGTAACACTCGCTGGAATCTTTCCTAGTGTATAGTGTTCTGCAATAGTTGTTTGTTTTTCTCTCCTTGCCCTCCAGGTGGCGACATTGCAGCAGTCACTCACCCTCCTGCAGAAGGACAAGGAGTACCTACACAGGCAGAACATGGAGCTTAGTGTGCGCTGTGCACATGGGGAAGACCGCCTGGAGAGGCTGCAGGTCCATATTGATCAGCTAGGAGGCTCATTAAGTACAACAGGCATTCAGTAATGTGAAGGAGTCTTCTAACGTGCTGTCCCTTCTTGATTCTGTTGTGCAGGTGCAATTAGAAGACACTAAGAAGGCGAGGGAGAACGCCTACGAAAAATATGTAGCATCCAGGTTAGACTCAGCTGTTTTACACCATGAGAGACCTAAATTGTGCTAAAACACTGACGCTGATGGTTTCATTTATCAGCCACATTATGATCTAGTCCATTTCACCTCTGATCTGACCCACAGGAAGAAAACGTCTCGGGAAAATGATGTTTCTGGAACTGCATTCATGTTTTTGTTTCGTCTTCTTCCCACTACAGAGACCACTATAAGTCAGAGTATGAGACCAAGCTGAGAGAGGAGCTGGAGAACATCAGGCTGAAAACTAGTCAGGAGATAGACAACCTGCAGAGAACGTCCAGGGAGATGTACGAGAGGGAAAACAGGTATCAGTTGTTTTTTGTTTTGTGTGTATAAAAGCAGAAGTAATTATCTCATTACATTGATTCTCACTCAACTGCATGTGTACAGCATACAATCAGCAACTGAAGAGGAAGAGCTATCACCACACATACTTCATAGTAGCATCAAAATAAAAGGAAATACTTAAAAAATAATTTTTTTAAAATTATGTACATCATAACAGAACATGCTGATTCCTTTGTACTGTGTATTGTGTGTGTGTGTGTGTGTGTGTGTGTGTGTGTGTGTGTGTGTGTTTTTGTCCAGGAACTTGCGTGAGGCAAGAGACAATGCAGTGCTGGAGAAGGACAGAGCCGTTGCTGCGGAGAGAGACACTCAGTCCAGATATGACCAACTGCTGGAACAGTAAGTTTTACGATTCATTAAACACATAAAGATTTGATACTGAAGTCCCTCCAGCGTTCGTATACACTGAACATTGACAGTTACTTTAGGTTTCATTTTTATTCTTTATTTTTCTTTTATGACGACAACTCAGACAGTAAATTTTAAAGACAGCAATGACAACAAAAACATTTCCTCACTCATCTCCAGTGGTAAAAAGCTTTACAGATTAATTGCATTTGGTTATCATAAAGGAAATTCCATTCAGCGTCTTTATCTTGGGACAATGACAATTTTTAACATTAACATTTATCAAACAAATAATTTTTGTGTGTAACTGTATGTTTCAAAAGCACAGTATTTCACAACTTTCTCCCAACAAACTCTGATGTCTGTTCATATCCAATAAGACGAGCAGATGATATTGATCTTCACTGTTGCTGCACAACACTTGCACAGTATGCTTTGAAATACAGCGGACAATTACTCTGGAACAACAGCCCTCACTTCATTAAAACCTGTCCATCATTACTCTCATTTAAATGTAATATGAAAAAACACCTGTGCCATAGTTAATGTATTAGTTATGTTTATGTCTTATGTGTATGTGTCTGTTTCATTGATGATTTCTCAGCTCTCCTGCACAGTCCCTGCCATTTTTATTTTCATATACTTGTTTTTAATCACATCTTGTGTGCTAATAAAATTCAAATTCAAAATGCAATGACCAAAAACAAACACATGAAAGCCTGTATAAATAATATTAAAACCCATCTGCATAGTCTCTTGTATCGTTATTTGGGTGAACTAACCCTTTAATGAGCAGGAGACAGTAAAAAAATATACTGTAAAAGCTGCCTTTTGACAAATATACATGCATTTTTTATGTAAAATATTTTCACTTCACATAATTGTCTGGTTGAACGTCTCAGTTTTCACTATCTCTTAAATCCTCAGCAGCCACCTGCACTCGTTGCTTTTAGATACTTTGGTGAATAAATAATTAAGACCTGATTTGGCATTTTTGCAACCATCGCCATGTTCCACAGCTCCACTGACCTTTTAGGAGTTAAAACACAACTCCAAGTGCTGCCTATAAATGTAGGTCACTTCCTGGATGCTCTCTAATTAAACTGTTTATCAGGAAAGGTTAAGGAACTTCACCCGAGGGTGACTGTTAAACTGTTAAGAAAGCTCGGACAAGTTAGTACAGTTTTTTTGTTGTCAAGCAACATGGTGTGAATTTGAAATATGAGGTTGTGAACCACATCACGCCACCTCTTTGTATTGTGAGCTAGTTGTGATTGGGAGTTGCCAAAGCCAAGCTATGATTTGTTATAAACTCATCTTCAGTTTGCGTTCTGCTGTATTTCCCTGAAAGTTGGGAGCTTGTTGTTGCTCTGATGCTCATGCGTGAGCCAGCGGCAGTCTGTCATTAGCGCATGTTGTGGGAGAGGCAGGCCTTTGTCGGCTGTGGTTCCCTGTCTCTTACTGAAGATCACATGAATGCTTTGCTGTAACTCTGGGGTCAGGAGGTTACAAGGAGGTCAGAGGTCACTAGAGGTCAGTTTCATAGCATCTGGTGTCACTGGCCTAGCTGCCTGCCTCTCGGGAGTGAAATACTTACAACGCGGGTTAAATACAAAGAGAGAGACAAGGTACTGTACGGTACTGAAGACTATTTAGAGGCTGAGGAAATCTCCTTAAACTGTGGAGGATCATTTTAAATAGTTTCTTTAGACTTCTTTTATCTTGCTCTTGGCAAAGCTAATGCCTTTTTGTTTTGTTTTTATTTCCGTTTTTGTTTGTATTTAATGCTGCTTTTTAGTCATTTCCCATTTCCAAACATCCTCGCAGTGATTCATATCCAAGTTGCTGGTCAGCGTCTCCGCCGCAGGCAACAATGCCCGTCTCAGTATAGCCTCAGAAGGTGCCTCTGGGTCATGGCCTTGCAGGAAGTTTCAAATCTTGCATGGAAATTGCAACAGACACATTGTGAGCCCTGCTACACACACACACACACACACACACACACACACACACACACACACGCACGCACACACACATTTTAAGTCCCCCTTCCGTCAGCCTTTCAAACAGCGTGTCCTGTTTTCATGCTATATTCCTGATGATGTGTATTTGCATTTGATTTTTCTAGTCACACACATTTTGGAGATTTGTTCTAAGCACTGAAAGGAATTATGTAGAAAAATATGTCTCCACCAGGGTATGAAATTAACAAAATATTTTGGGGGCAATTTTGGCCCCCACGGTCTAAAAAATGGGGGCATTTTCGAAATGTTCGGGGGCCATCAAAAAATTGTAATTATGTTCTAACAATAAGTACATGAAAAGCAAAACCAACTAAGATAGTGTCTTCACTCTTCAGTAGAAACCACTATAAATGAAATAAATAATGGGTTACATAAAGTTATGGTTGCAAAATATCACTCAGATTTCCTATAATTCAACCAGTTTAAATGTGTTAATTTAACCATTAATGTACTGATAGCAGTACTAATGTTTCACCACATTACAGTTACTTTTACTGTTAAAAAGGCCAAATTACTATAAATTCCTTAGATGCAATCCTGGAAGTAAGTTAATTTAAAATTTAACATTCATTCTACCTTAATTTTTCATTCATTTGTCATTGTGTAGACACAGATCACCCAAGAAATGGTTAGTTTATACTTATGGTACAGCAAAGCCCCCTCCCCTTCTCTGTCAGATTATTCTCACGTAATCAGTGCAATCTCGTTGATTATGTCTGGAAAATGAGTTGTAGACGTGACGGTAAATTAATTTAATGAAAATAAAATTATACTTTAATGTCAGATTGTAATACTGTTAAAAATATAAATATATATAGTTGTTTCGAAAACCTGGGGGCAATTTTGGCCCCCGGAACATGGCTTTTGGGGGCATTCTTGGATAAATTGCGGGCCAAATGGCCCGTGGCCCTTGCTAATTTCTGACACTGGTCTCCACAACATGTCTTATTTTCTTCATATTTCAGTAGTTAGGAGCATTATTTAATTTAAACTCTATTTTACAATATTTTATCTGTACCAGGCAGACAGAGAGAGAAGCACGCACACAGCAGCAGCAGCAGCAGCAGCAGTAGTAGTGGTGTCCCTGTTCTGGGTTACTACTACATACCAGTCATTTCTCTAGATCCAAACCACCAGCTGTTGGTCTTTCCATACACACACACACACACACACACACACACTTCACTCTCTCTTGCGCTCTCTCTCTTTCTGTGCCGCGATCACATTCCCTCTCTGCGTCGCATCGCAAGCCAGCAACGACAGATGCTAGCCACAAGCCCTTAACCCCTAACCCCACGCATGCCCCTATTTTTGGGGCAAAGAATGAGGCGGACAAGCTTGAAATGGCGTCAGATGATTGTAGCATAGAAGGCCGGCTTGAATCTCAGCGCTCTATTTCAGAATGCTGGCTAACAGGCCAGTTACCGCGATCAACTTGTCGGACACACAGACAACGTATTGAGTACAGTTTTCCATTTTCACCTCTCGAGCAGACGTAAACATGTCGTGATGAAATTTGCCTCAGGGAGCCCCAGAGTCAGGTGCTCTCACCTACTGCAGCTGTAAATATTGCCATTAAAATTGCCATTTAAAAGTAGAAAGAAAGGCTCACTACACCCCTGTGGTGAAGTGAGTTTAAATTTTTAAAAAACATTTTTCCTCTTTGCATCTAGATTGCAGCCGCCATTAATAAAAGAAGGCCTGAAATGTCGGCCATGTGTACACGTCTGTCACCGTGAGCACACAGCTCAGGCCTGCGCTCTATGGATGATGAAATCCTATCAGGTCAGCTGTAATCGAGAGTTATTAATATTATCCAACCAACCTCCGTGGTTTAATAGAGTCTGTGTGTTGGTGCTTGGAAGCTGCCTGAGGAAGAGCACTGGACTCAAAAACCGTTGCCTGTCTTTGTTTTTTTACTTTAGGGCTGCAGCAAATGATTGTTTTCACCTTCTGTCATTCCATTGATTATTTTTTCGATTAATCATTTAATTGCTGTGTCTATGAAAGATCTGAAAATAATGAAAAGGCCCATCATAATTTCCCAGAGCATAAAGTGATGTCCTTGAAAAGCTGTTTTCATCCAAACTATAGTCTGAAACCCAGTGACACTCAATTTAAAATGAAAAAGGTGGAATTAACAAATGTTTTGCTGCCTTATGAACAACTTAAAAGATCGATCTTTTGCACCATGCATCATCTTGTGCTTTTGCAATTTTGGGATTGACATTAGAAGGTTGGATCAATGTTATCTCTGTTGTGCACAAGCTTTCCCATCTGCACACATAAATGTTACAAGGCTTCGACTCGATGCAAAATTGTCTCATCTGAAAACTGAAACTGCTGTCTTTCTTCTCCCTGCTTACTAAACACTAAAGTTAAAACATGTTTCCCCTGCTGCCAACTCCAATAATGAAGGATCAAACAAGGCCAAATATTGCTGCGAGCGTCATTGAGAAATACTCTTCTGCAACTAAATGATTTAAGACCTGCCTTCCTGCCCGGTGACTCGGCGTAGCGCTGTCAGGTACCACACAACACTTTGAACACAAAACCTCAACATAAAAATCGTTAATTGCGCAAGGCACGCTAAATAGTCACTTCCTTGCCAATTTCCAAATAAACATGTTATCCTGCAAATTCTCACTAAATGTCTTTGTATCTATATGGGGGAAGATGTTGCAACACTTGTTTGAAACCACCAGGCATGCCTGAGCTCAACCAGGGAGCCCAGAGCTGAGTTTACCTTCTCTATCTGTCAGCGCCAAAACACATTACCCCACAACACACCTATAATCTACCTGTGTGTCTCCATCTATGCAGGTTTCGTCAGCTCCAGCTGGGTACTGATAGCCGGGTATCAGAACTGTCCAACCAGGCCAAGCTGCACTCCTTCGAAGCTGAGCGCGCTCAGATGGTCAAGGACGAGACGGCTAAGGCCCTGGCGCAGTGCCAGGTGGAGTGTGAGAAACAGCAGAAGAAACTGGAGGTATTCTAAACAGTAGAAGATGTTTTACTTGTTGCATGACAGCAGTATACCCAGTAGCACACTCTTAACTTCTGCGTGCCTTTCCCTGTCATGATTTCAGCCAGATAACATTTACTCCTTAATTTGAAACTTAAATAGATATTAAATAATAAGCAAACACTGTGTAAGTGTGCCTCAGCCATTTTAGATTCAGTAGTCCCTCTTTGCTCATTAAAATTCAATATTTTTAGCTGACTTTTTAAGCGCTAATAAATATAACTGTGCACAGATTTAAAGATAATTATTTAAAATATTTTTATTGAGCTAAAAAAAATTGTTTCCACTTGAAAAAAAAACATGAAAGAAAAAAAAATACATTAATGTATATTCACAGATATAAAATAGATAATAGAAGAGATGTAGGATTGTATTATGGGATGGGAACAGTATAAAAAAAATAAGCAAATTAAAAAGAGAGAAGGAAAAAATGAAAGATTTAGATGGTATAATCATTTAATTCTTTCATTTTTTGTCTTTTCTCTTAAATAAATTTAAATAAAAGAGGCATAAAATCTAAGAATAGAAACATAACTAGGAAAAGGCAGTCTAAGAACAGTAATTTCCATGAGCGTTTCTTAAAAGTCTCATTACTCTTCATTAACATTGTGAAAGCAAGGAAAAACAGAAATAATGTTCTTACTTGGTGCAAACATCATATAAATGATTCGACCAAAAATGCACAACCGATGCGTAAATCATTAAATCCCTGTTCTGTTCATTTAGGGAGGAGTCCATCCACTGTACTTTCAGATTAATGTTCCACTCTCAGGAATATGTCTATCCCGTCTTTGTGCGTTGGTCCAGTGGCTCAGTTCTTATCTCTGTTCACTGTAGCACACCCATTTATACAAGAAGTTAATTGAGTGCAGATTGTTCTTGATGTCTGGATGCACTTAGCCAAGGTCCACCTCTTCACCTGTGTTTAACCCTGTCCTTCTTGCCAGAGGGACACGCACGATGAGACCATGCATTGCACATGATCATAAAGGGGAAGAAGGAAGGATGAGGATCTTTTCTCTTTTTACAGTCAGTGAATGAAGAGCTAGTTTAGGTTTTGACATTGGAGTTTGTTATTTAGCTTTGATTTTGTTCCAGTTCTGTATAATAGTGAGGTTTAAAGCTGGTTTTGGAAGAGAAGTCCTTTCATTTAGATTTTTTTCCTCTCCTTTTTTTCCCCTTTCACTTCTCTCTGTCTCTGTGAATGTTTTTGTTCATGCTTGGATTTGATTTTTATTAGGAATTTAAAAGCACAAGGACTCAAAGGCGCACTATGACACAAAAATCCCAGAGAACAGCACTTAGAAGCATTACTAAAAACATTTTTTCCAAAGTGGAAACAACAACAACACACCGTACATAGAAACATGTATAATAATAATTCTTGGTAAATGTACACATAAATGTACAATGTAAATGTTCATATTTACAATGGAAGCAGGGCAGTTTTATTGAGTTTCAGTGTGAATGAAATGAAAACATTTTAATCATACAAATTGCCTGGAAAATTGAGAACATTTTTATTTAATTCCAGCTGGCAAATACTGTAATGTAATAATGTATTGAATAGAAGAGAAAAAGATTTGAATCCATTATCTATAATTTCAATACACTGACATTTATATTATCTTTATTCCTCAGAGACATCATCCTGTACAATTAAAAGAACGCTGAAATTACCGTTGTTTGCTCTCTATCTCCCAAATCTCCCCTCCTTTACCCTCCCTCCTCTCCTCCCGTCACACAGCTCCTGACCCAGGAGTTTTACAGGCTACAGACGTCATCAGAGAAGCGGCTGGCGGAGCTGCGAGCTCAGAATGCCGAGCAGGCGTCTCGCCTGGAGACGTACGAAAAGCTCGAGCAAGAGTTGGACCAAGTCACCATGCAGGCTGCCGAAAGTAAAAACCGTACTCATTACATTACACACATTACTGTGAGGTCAGAAAGATAGAAGCACAAACAAGTACGCACTTGCTCCTTCAAATGCCTTGGTCTGGCGTCAGAGAATGTATGAAATTATATTAAGAGATAGTGTCATACTGGATTAAGATGAAGGGAACAGTAATTTGAAAATGTGTAATTGTTATTTTGGAGCTGTAATTGACGGCCTTGTGACAGTGGGTGGAACAGAAGTTTAGATAAACAGACAGATGTTGTGTGAAACAACAGGATTTTACTACAGGCTGGTCTCTGCCACATCATCATCATGACCGTCCCGGAGATGTATAGATGGTATTTGTGTTTCTGTCTGTTGCCAGTTGAGAATGAAGAGGAGGCAGAGAGAGTTCTGTTCTCATATGGCTACGGTGCCAACGTTCCCACAACAGCCAAGAGGCGATTAAAACAGAGGTACAACACATGATACACTTCACATCAAAGGATAGGACACATGCCTTTTCCTAAATACACTGTATGTATTAAGAAACGAGCATGGTCAGGCAGATCTTGGATTTCTGCCAATAATCATTTGGTTGTAGTGTCTGTGTGCTTGTTTTTGTTCCTAAAAATGACACATGAAATACACTCGCATTTTACTCCACACTTCATCTTTGATTTGAAGCATCCATGTTGCAGCCAAAAACTCAAATTGATCCCAACTGTTGCGGTTGCATCCACTGTACGGTAAACAACTCTGGAAGTACACACTAGTGTAGACTTGCTGGTGTTGTCATGTTTTGGAATTTCCAAAACTGTTTGTGTGCTGTGCAGCGTTCACCTGGCTCGCAGGGTGCTGCAGCTCGAGAGGCAGAACACGTCACTGAGGAGAGAGCTGGACAGACACAAATCACAGACAGGACAGATATCTGAGGAGGTAAACACACACACACACACACACACACACACACACACACACACACACACACACACACACAGAGAGAGAAAATTCTGGTGTGTGTCTGCCCTGGGACCGTCATTAATGGGTTAACATTTAATTGAATGCCTATAAACCAAATTGAAAAGTGCTGCAAGTCCGTACCTGCAACACTTGTTTTCCCCCTATCACAAATCTCCTACAGCGGCTCAGATTATAGTTGTTCCATAGCCTCTATCAAAGCCATATGATTTATTTCAGCTTGTTTCTACATCTCTGTGATGACATAACAGTCATTATCACAGAGCCAAGATCGGCGGCTCCTCTCTCATCATCCTCCATTTACCTCCTCACACCATCGCACGACACTCAGCTGTGAAAGTCAATGGCGAGAGCACATCTAATCACTCTCTTAAAGACTGACTCTGCAACGTGAACAAAAAAAGAATGTAGCAGCTTGTGAGGTCGGTCACATGTATCATCAAATGCACTTCAGGATTCCGTAACGAGAGTATCCTCTGCCTTTTCTTTTTCAAACTTGGGTTCAAGTGTAACAATGGTCCTGCCAATTCTTTAAATCTGCTTTTAATGGCGTGCCAGTAAAATGACAGGTTGTTTGAAAGCAGACAGCAGACACCGCAGACTTTGTATGTGAAGAAGAAGACGTTTGTCTTAGTACCTGTCACGCTTGTTGACACAGCGGGGAAACAGTGCCAAAAAACCATGACGGCCATGCTCTTCACTCTCCCAACAAGTCACCACACCAATCATTGAGGCTTTTGTTGTGTTTGGCACTCCATGTGCATGTGTGTGCAACACTCAGGCTTTCATTCGGGGTGTATTTGTATATAGTCACATGTCTACTACTCGTGCACTGATGCTGAAAAAATCATCCAATAGGGTTTAAAATGTTGAGAACGACAGCTCTGGCAGCCAGTGTGCTCACTTTTTTCTTACTCCTTATGTTAATCTCAATGAGAGGGGAGATTGTGCAAGCTGGACTCAAGAGGCTGGGCAGGTTTGAGACTAAATAAGCCGAGCCATTCAACTGTCAGGTGTGACTGACTGGCACTTGTCTGGAATGCCTCATAATTCATCGAGCATGAAAGGAAAGGGTGAAAAATTATACTTTTTATTCACGAGAAAGGGTGTTAACCACTTAACCACCCACACAGATGTCCTGACTAAGTGACTATTGTCCTTCCCCTCCCACCCAGTTCTACTCGCTACTGACTGGCTGTAAAAGTGGCTTAATGAGTAACAACCTAACTTTATCTATTGTTTCGCAGATTTTAAGCACGATACTGACTAGTAAGTAATACAATAATACACACAGTATATTGAAACTCTTATATAAGAGTGCATCAAAACACCATAAAGGAATTTTTCTGACCATAATTTCAAGAAAGACGTTTTCAAGATTATGAATTTTTGCACTCCGTTTCCACTTTATGTCGTAATACTGCTACTTTTAATAAAAATGCTACAACTTAGATACACCTTCATAAATACTCACATTTATGGGCTCTCTAGGCTGCCGTCACAGATAAGGAAGTCTTGGCTGTGGTTGTTGTGAAAGAGTGATTCATAAATATCAGATAGAATTGCTCTGTTTTATAATAATAACCAACACGTGAAGACAGTTGCAAAGCGGAAATATTCCTTAAAGGGACAGTTCAGCCTCAAATCAAAAGAACATATTTTTCCTTTTACCTGTAGTATTGTTTATCAGTCTAGATTGTTTTGGTGTGAGCTGCCGAGTGTTGGAGATATCACAGTCTGCCTTCTCTCGAATATAATGAGACTAAGTGGCATTCAGCTTGTGGAGCGCCCAAAATGAATTTATAAAACTCAACAGCAATGACTCATGTGGGAACTATTTACTTTTAGCCAACTACACCCGCCAACTGTATCACCACGCAGAAGGCTAGATTCTAGCAAGTCAGGCGTCTGGAATCTTTTGAAAATTGAAGGGCTATACCTGACTCCAAATTACGTTACTCAAATCAGATTTAGGTGTTCAATACGAATATTCAACCATTTCTTTTTTTGTTCCCCACATAGAATTTGAAAGGGGTTCAGCAGGATGATCAGTGACAGTGACATTCATGTAATACAGTTAACAAGATAATTACACTAACGACAGATCAGAAATGTGCTACAGATTTTTTTGCCAATTTAAATATCAAACAAAAGCTGGAGATTGTGTTGTATTGAGTTGCTGCGAGCTGTAAATTCACCACTTCTAAGCAGAAGACGGAAGATAACGTGATCTCGGAGCGTGACTGAGCAAAGCCACTCCTCTGCCAGGCAGCTGCCTCTGTGTCTGCAGCTGCCTGTGTGTCTGCAGCTGCCTGTACCAAAAAGCAGCTTGAAAGTGAGGAGCACTTACTCTGCTTAATCTGGGGACCAAAATGCCTTCAGAAGTATACTGACCAAAAAAAAAAAGACTGTTGGCAGGAATCTGAGTCGACTGAGGGGTCTTCGACTGCTGATTTGAATTTCTGAATCTCTTTTGTTAGGGGGCAGCCCTGCATAATTATCAGGAGGGCAGACGTTTAGCTCTTTTTGCATTATACGTGATTGTGGAGAAATGCAGGACCTGAGTCTAGGGAAAACAGTAACCTTAGTCGACCCTGACATTGTGTACGTGAAGTAATCGTTTTTATGATTGCCCCAGTGTGCACGCATGTGTGTTTTTCCCCAGTTGTTGGCAGCCAACCAGCTGTTACAGCAGACTCAGCAGCCCTATAGCTACCTGATTGAGACGGTGAGACAGAGGGATGCACAGATCAGCACGCAAAAGGAACGTCTCACCGCACTTGAGGACGAAGTCAGGTACATGTACAGAACACACCCTCACAAACAGTACACAAGGAGGAAGTGAACTAAAAAGAAAACACCTGACCTTTTTTTAATTAAAAGTGATTAGGCTTTCTGTCCTGTTTGCCAAGCTCTGTCCTTGTTAATTTCATTAGTTACATTTCGTACCTTGTAATTTACTCATTGCAGCAAGCCATACCTCCCTTCCCTTGGGCGTCTCTATCTCCCTTTGTCTTCATTTGTCCCTCTTGAACCTACCTCATTTTATCTTCGTGCAAAGCTGCATGAGTTTGTCTATAAGTGAGTGTTTCACATCAGCACACCTGACGCTGATCAACTGGAAATCTCCCCTGTCCCCCTCCGTATGAGAAATATGCAAACTGAGAGACAGCAGGTTTTCTCTTGCTGAGCGCTCACCTGGGGCAAGCAGCAGAGCGAAAAAAAAATCCTTTAAAATCCCTTTAAGCCTCTCAAACCTCCCCATTTGACAGAGATATTGAAGTCTTCCTGTGGCAGTGCTGTCTGTTTAACAGCAGAGACACAGATTCTCACTCTATGTTTGCAGTCTCTCTGTATTAACTGTATTCACAGGGTTTTTTTGGGGCAATAATCAAAATTAACTCAGCTCAATTCGGCTAACAAGAGTGTCTCAGCAGAGGCAAATCTCAGGCTATGAGACCCAAGTTGAACTCTTTTGTCCAGAGTTCTCAGTGCTCTCATTGGTGAAGCTACCAAGCCACTGTTTCAAGATTTGCAAGATTTTCTTTAAAGTTTTCGACATCACAAGCTCCTGCTCGTATGTTTCACAGCCCCGGGAAAGAACACTTGGATAGTACTGCAGAGAGTTCAGCTCATGAGATAGAAGAAACGTGTAAAAAAGAAAAGGAGAAAAGGCAATTTATTATTTAGTATATTTTATAAATGCATGACTCATGTATTTAATTTATTATTTGGCTGTTGATGGTTTTATACCAGTGATTTATACTCCCAGTGCTAGTGAAACAAACTGCTGCCATTTAGACTGATTGCTTTATAGTCCAACATTTTTTACCCCCTCAGCTATACTTCAGTACACAGTCACACACATGAGGCAACATATAATTTTAATGTACACCACACCTTCAAACTGGATCCTGTGTTGATCCTTACTCGACCCCGCGCTAAAGCTGAATGAAACTCTTTCTATTTAACATTAGGCATCTACTTTATACAGTATAGTACGCTGTTTCTACAATCTTACAATGTCCTGCCTTAAAGGTGCAGTCTGTGATTCTAATCAAATACACATTTGCTCAAGTTCAGCAAATATATATCTCCTTACAGCTCTGTGTGTGTGCGCTGAGAAAAAATCCAGTGTTCATGAACAGCCCTGAATCTGTTAATGGAAAACATAGAAAGCAGCTTGGCCCAAACCATACAATACTGATCAGGCCAGTTAGCAACAGGGGGCATTCATGTTCGTGCACAGGACGTCAGAAAGGCAATGGATGTATAAAGAGAAGACTTAGGAGCTTCTGAATGAACAGTGATGGGAGGGGTGTACATGTTTTGGTGTTGAGTCCAAATAATAATTATCTTACTCCAGAATGGCACTTTTAAAGACTCCACCTTTAAAGAATGTTATCAACATCCAAACTGTGATTCACAGGACTAACTTGTCCAGCAAGTTTCACATGACACAGAATAATAAATTCATAACATGTGGCAGGTACAATAATGTTTTTGTCTTAATCAGATCTGCTCTCTTTCTGCCTGTTTTTGGGTGTAACCCCAGTTCTCTGAGGAAAGAACGGACTGCACTGCAACAAGTGAAAAACAACATGGCCGCCGATCTGGAGCGACTCCTCAACCATCGAGAGGTACTATCTGAGGTTTTCCACTACGATTATATGTAGCTGTGACAACCTGTTTGAAAATGGTGAGCAACAGGAAATTCCAGCCAAACCTTTATTAGTAAAATTCCATGTTGCAGCAAGGTCAGAGCAATGCCACTGATGCTATAACTGCTAACCTGGGTGCTAACTAAGCAGCAATCTCCAGGGCTGAAAAATGAAGCCAACACAAAATGGCAAAAACTGCAGTTCCTTGAATGGCCACTTGAGGCTGGCTCTGAGAGCATGTCAATTCCCGTGGACCCCCATGTTAAAATGTCCAACTTTACAGCTGAAATAAACATGTTTACAGCCTGGTACAAAGAACAGTTTGGTCCTCACAGCTAATTTCCCCTTTCATAACAACTGCACTTGGGTGAATTTTTAAACTCACCTGTTTAAATTCTACGTGTCTGCTGGTTCTCAGTTTGATCCGCCCCTCGCTCCTCCACAGCTCCACTCTCTCGTCCAAATATGGTCACCTGAGGTCACTTCTGACTCCAAAAACCTAAGATGGCGATAACCAAAAGGCCAAACTCAGGGCTCCAAAATGGGAGTCCACAAACCAGTTGGTGATGTCGGGGTGGCTTCTGTGGAAACACACCAGTAATGCCTCTTCTCCACTCCATCATTGATTAATCTTTCAATTCATAGTTGGGTCTATGAAACATCAGCAAATTTGAAAAAAAGTCCGTCAAAATTTCCCAAAATGGTGACATCAGGGCAAAACAAAATTTGATTATATTTTAAGACAAGGAAAAGCAACATATTCTCTTCAGAATGCTGAAAAAGTAGGTGTTTGGTATTTTTGCACTGAAAAAAGACAAATCATCAATCGATTATCAAAAGAGTTACTGATTAATTTTCCATTCATCAACTAATTGTTGCAGCTTAACTTTTTATCCTTTAAAGCAAACAGGCTTTTGATACCCAGACGAGTTATTGCACTGTGTTGCAACGCTTCCTTCAAGATTGCGTGTGCTTGTGTGTGCGTGCGCGTGGGAGTGCGTTCCCCTCGAGCCAGCCGTTTGCTGTATGAAGTATGTGCCCTGTCACAGACAGCTGTTCCTCAGCTTGGCTGTTTGGGATGCCACCAGTGTGCGTGAGCGTTCCTGTGTATGTGTGTGTGCTCGTGCTCGTGTGTGTGTGACATGCCAGGGCTCATGTCCTCAGGGGTGATAAATAGAACCGTGAAATGGCCCAGAGTCCTCCCCTCTGCCCTGCTGCCACCCCTGCAGACCCTTGAGCTTGTTGAGCTTATTATTGCAAGTCGTCCCATAGTTGGAGTTCAAGCAGACAAACGTGTCATCGGAAAGCAGCAATAAAAATTCCTGAAATGTACATTTTAAAGTAAATGTTTCACAGGATTTTGAAAAGATATTACCTTAAAAGACACATGTTTGTATTGAGTTATTTCAATCATACAAAATATTTATTATTATATGATGGTTTATTTCACCACTGTTTGAATTTCTGTTTAAAAGACGGATGATTCAGTTGAGATTTTTGGCCTTTTGGACACTACACTCCCCGTTATTTCTCATAAAAATTCCTGTTTATTATTTTACCCTTGTTTTCACATCCCTATTTTCATGACCCGTGTGATTCTCCAGGAGTTAGCGGTGATGAAGCAGGTCCTGATCAGCATGCGCTCCAGACAGGGAGACGCGCTAAACCTGTTGGAAACAGATAAAACTGCCGTCAGGGCCACTGGCGCAGGAAAACACCAGTCCAAATGTATCAACAGGGCCACAGAAGAAGAGTCACCAAACAAACCCAAACCTACTGTGTTTGTAAGTGTCTGGCTTTGCAACACGCTTGTATGAGTCACACCAACTTAACCTGCCTGGACTCAAGCTCAGACAAAGGAGATCTAGAGGTTGACAGGAAATGATTAATTGTATTTTTGTTGTTTAGTTTCATTTAAACGTGTCATTGCAGACAGCTGAGCAAAGATATGCGGTAGTATTAATCTTTGAATCATGAGGAAGTTAAATAGATGAGAATATGTTAACAATCCAAAGAAGAGCTTCTGCTGGCGTGCGTCTAATACTTTCTAACAATCATTTTTCTCTCTGTTTCTTTCATTTGCAGACCAATAAGGAAGTTCCTGATTGGTACCAAAAGATAAAGCAGAAACCAAAATGAATGTTTATTTCTGTTACCGCTGGTGCTTGTCTCTCAGGGTTTTAACAATCTTATGTTTTATCAAGGCTTTTGTTTATTAAACTTGTAACTTGCACTTCTTTTTGACTTGAAATACAAAAGCAGAAACCGTTTCTAGTGTCCGAGTGTTTTGTTGTTCTCATCCTTGGTTACATATTGTTCAGAAAATTCCCTGCGTACTGGTCCAAAACCAGAGGTATTACCTTCCACAGGGTACACATTCCAAGCTAACTGACTGCCCAAAAATTCCTCTTTCTTGGCAGTGGTGTATTTTATTAGGTCTGTCTATCATTATTTCCTCATCTTTTCCAGGTTTGCAGATACTGGTGACTGCAGACAAACAGCATTGCAGGAACCTTAGCCTGGGATTCGCACGAGCCGAAGCTCCTTTGGGTTTAAATATAGACATAGTGGACATACCTTTATCATTTCAGACCATGTTCTTATCGGTGTCGTATTAAACTCGACCAGGGGACGGCTTTAAAGCTGTTTTGTCTCTTTTCTTGAGCATACAATACACCACTTTCTTTACCTGTTACAGGAAACGGCTAGAACATGAAATGTATTATAATATGCTAAAAAATAAGCCTGTATGATCTATTGATTTTTTTGTAGAAACTGAAATATGTGAGTCCAGATGGTATTTTCCAGAATTAAATGTGTATTTAAGTGTGATTTCACAGTGTAAGGGTGCCCTGTTATAATAAATTATATTAAAAAAACCTCACTATCACATATTAAATGGCTACGCCTCCAAATTTTGCATATGAAGCTCAGTTTACTTGTCATTAGAAGTGCTGTTCAACCTGTGAAAAAATGTTGAATTATGTTTTCTGTGAGTAAGTACAGAATGGCAGAAGTTTCATGTTATTTATTTATTGCCATATGCAAAACGGTTACAGAGAAGCAGTCATTGGCAATGAAAATCTTAGATATCAGGCAAAAAAATGAGAGAATCTTGGACATAAAATATAACGTAGAATTTAAAATGCAAATTTGTGCTAGACAGGTGTACGATATTTGCAAATGAATAAAGTAGGGGTAAACTGGGGTTCTGGCGGGCCAGAACCGGCTCAAAGACCAAGAGATTCCAAGTTTAAATCGTGAGCAGCCTATTTCATGTACCACCCTGACCAGACAAAAACAATGAATTGTTATTGTGGTGGCAGTAGCTCAGTCCATAGGGACTTTGGTTGGGAACTGGAGGGTCACCGGCTCAAGTCTTTACTGGGACTGATAGCTGGAGAGGTGCCAGTGTGTCCCCTGGGCACTGCTGAGGCTCCCTAGCCTGAGTGTCAGACTGAAGCTCCCAGAACCTTCAGTCTGACATGGCTTCCATTGAAGGCGATTTACAAAGGGGAGGGAATTTGATTTTTTCCCTAACCAATCAGTAGAGATCAACAAGCGAGCATTGCCCGTTTAAAATGTCTCCGTCATTGTGCACGCCCAGCTGCATCGCCATTAAATCCAGTTTAGCAGCTTCCTTAATTTGGTCCTCCATTAATGCAAGTAGTGGCGAAATACCTCGATAGCATCGGTAATGTGGTCTGTAGGATCTGTAGCGGTCGCCATTGTTGTTGCCAGTTACCCACCGGTGTACAGCTTGACATCAGCGTGGCGCTGATTGGCTAATCGCTAGACCCGCCCCCACCCCCGGCGTTCATTGGTCCGTCCATCGTTTGGACGAGATAAATTGCAAATTCATTGAAGTATGCCAGACCAGAGATGCAAGCCTACTCAGTTGAGTGGGCGGGGTCTGTGGTCTGGAACCAGGCTAGAGGCTCCCTTCAGCTAAGCACCGAACCCCCAACTGTCAGTGGGCAGCCCCCTCACATCGCTTCATCTAATGCTTGTATAGGTCCTGTTTGTGTGTGTGTGTGTGTGTGTGTGTGTGTGTGTGTATGACAACAGAGGGAAAAAAATTATTAATCCCTGAGGGAAATTAAAGTATATCTGCTTCTTCTTTTTCAAAAAGATATTGAACCTTGTGCAAAATATTGTCAGTCAGCAGCTTCACTACAAAAGACTCCCTATCAGTCTTATCTTAAAACATACTGGTCAAACCATATTGCTAAGGCACTGCCAAAAATTTAGCTTTGTAAAAAGGTCTGTAAGGCAGGATATAACTTCACCTACCTTCCTCAGTAGCTTCCACTTTAGTTTGGTGTGGTGTGGTGATGTCAGCGTTACTACACAGGAGTGGAAATAAATGGAAACACACACACGTAATGACAGTGAGTAGTCGACTGACAAAATGTGGAAAAACTGAGACTGTTGAACTGTTAAAAAATATTTTTCTGAAGAAATGTAAGGCTGTTCATCCTCTTTAGTAAATGGATGAACATTTTCAGAATGCACTTAAAAGGAAACAAATGCCAGTAAAATATGCAAGTGGCTGCTAGATTTGCTCACCAGCCTTAAAAACTATGGTAGGCTATTGGTAGATTTTGGAATCCACTAGCCACAGTGGCAGGTTGATAAATAAGTTAATTTCCAACCCTGGTTATAGGTTATTATTCACTGGTTTTATTATTTATGTAACCCATGAACTAAATTGAGTTTGACACCCCTGGATAAACATAACTGCTGATCTACTGGGATTTTCACACACAACCATCTCTAGCATTTACAGAGGATGGTCTGAAAAAGAGAAAATATCCAGTGAGCAGCAGTTCTCTGGGTGGAAATGCCTTGTTGATGCCAGAGGTCAGAGGAGAATGGCCAGACTGGTTCAAGATGATAGAAAGGCAACAGTAACTCTAATAACCACTGGTTACAACCAAGGTCTGCAGAAGACCATCTCTGAACCAACAACACGTCCAACCTTGAAGCAGGTGGGCTACAGCAGCAGAAGACCACACCAGGTGTCAGCTAACAACAGGAAACTGAGGCTACAGCTCACCAAAATTAGCCAACAGAAGATTGGAAAAACGTTGCCTGGTCTGATGAGTCTGGATTTCTGCTGCCACATTCAGATGGCAGGGTCAGAATTTGGTGTAAACAACATGAAAGCATGGATCCATCCTGCCTTGTATCAACAGTTCAGGCTGGTGGTGGTGGTGTAATGGTGTGGGGGATATTTTCTTGGCACACTTTGGGCCCCTTAGTACCAACTGAGCATGGTTTAAACACCACAGCCTACCTGAGTATTGTTGCTGACCGTGTCCATCCCTTTATGACCACAGTGTACCCATCTTCTGATGGCTACTTCCAGCAGGATAACGCACCATGTCACAAAGCTCAAATCATCTCAAACTGGTTTCTTGAACATGACGATGAGTTCACTGTACTCCAATGGCCTCCACAGTCACCAGATCTCAATCCAATAGAGCTTTGGGATGTGGTGGAACAGGAGATTCACATCATGGATGTGCAGCTGACAAATCTGCAGCAACTGCGTGATGTTATCATGTCAATATGGACTAAGATCAGTAGTTCTAAGGGCAAAAGGCAAGCAAGATGTACCTAATAAAGTGGCTGGTGAATGTACAATGACAATAAAGGATCTTTATATCTAAAATGAATGTAAATGTATGTAGAGAAGCAGAAAATATGTATATACAGAGGTGTAAACAGTTTTTTAAAACAGTAAAATCATATTCAGGTAAAGTGACAGTGTCAAAGGCTTTTAGGAGGCTTTGGGGGATCTTATAAAAATCTCACTTAGCAGCTCAGATTTTTGCCCATTCTTGTTTTAGTGTGTGTCTGTTAAGAGCCCCAGCTTTATGAAAGCCACATAAATTACTGGAATATGCCTTTAAGGGTTTATAGCAGAGAAGGAGGTGTGTAGATATATGTAGTGGCAAATTTGACTATGTAAACATCTTAAGAATTTGATTATAGTTCTTTAAAACCTCTGTATGGGGCTATATTTTTAATATTTATATTCTTGTGGAGGAAATATAGGATCTCACACACACAACAATACAGTTTGAAATGTGTGGTTTAGGTGAGTTTAACCTTCACCTCCTTCCTGCATGTGTGTGCAGTCTGGCTGGTCCTGTGTACACTTGACGACACTGTTGTCAGTGTGTTTAGATGGAGCGTAGGGCGGTGGCCGGTGAATGAATGATCAAAGCTTTTTTTAAAGGTTTGGTGGGCGGTGCATGAGCTGTATTTACACTGGGCCAGCCCCGCCCTACAGCAGGAGATAGAAAACTGTCTGTGGGCCGGTGGAGGGGATGAAACAAGTGGAAGGAGATGTAGCAGACAGGCACGCGTTTCTAACTCGCACTGCTCCACCTCGTCGGCTCCACTCCTCTCGCTCCTCTGTAGCATCCTCCCTGTGTGTGCACGGGCGATCATTTTGCGGCGCTGCGTCGGAGCTTCATGGCCGCGACACTCGCGATGAGCGGCGGCGGGCAGGAGGATCCCTTCTACCCGCTGCAGAAGGCGACTCTGCCCGCTGGATTCCCCCTGGAGGACTCGGCGTTGTTCGGCTTGGACTGCAAGATCGCGGACGCAGACAAGGCTGGGCAAAGCGACTACACGCAGGTAAAGGCTTAGGAATTACACATTAGTGATGCGTTTCATTGAATGGGCGTGGCAGATCGGTTGTAGATCCATCCAGGTTGTTTTTTTTGCTGGCCTCCAAATTTCAGTCGGCCTATGTGCGTGATAATCACCACTTAGTTTTGCACTATTTGCGGTAATAAAAGGAGCAGGCTGCAACCAGCTGGACCTGGAGCCGAGCTGCTCCGCCTGCAAACGCATTCACCGCATGTTTTCTATGCCAGCCAGTTGGCCACCAGTTGTTGGTCTTCTCTCCTCTCCTCTCTCCACCCCCCTCTCACCATCATACCACGCTGACAACAACTGACTCCAGCTTCGGACAGAAAGCTCCCGGCAACTCTGTCCCCCCAGTTAGCAGCAAACTTGTGCAGCAGAGGAGAACAGCTGGTCGGATCAGGAGCCTAGAAATAGCAGCCCATCCCCAGTACAGCCTGCTGCTGCTGCTGCTGCTGCTACTGCTGCAGCGGACAGGGAGGCATGGGTGTTTCCCCATTCCCTTTCATGTTGCTGTTTCATCCTCTGCTGCAGGGCTTCTCTAACTTTTACACCCGCCTTCACATTAACAGGAATTAGGCCAAAAAGCATGAACAAGGCATTTGTTGGCCACCAAGTTGCTCACTTGTGATGCCAGTGTGATCAAACATAGTCTGCTTTCTTTATTCTGTTATCATAACTGCAGTTGTGCAGATTTCCTAACGTTTTATACGAGAGGATCTGATTTCCATGGCCTGATCCTCAACTGTTGGCCTCACAGCCGGTGGGTTTCTGAGTTCAGCCTTGCAGCCAGAGAGGGAATGTGGCAACTGCCTATTGATGACTACTTGATAAATGTTTCAGCGGTGACTGTCCTATCAAACCTTTGTCTTCTCAGAATAGCGCCTCAGAATAGATTCATGGTGGCTCACGAGGAGCTGGATACATTATGTTAACTTTAAGACCGTGAGATGTTTCTAACTTAGACTTTTGTTTGTGTTTTTATCAACAGGCAAAGTGTGAGATGGACAGGTATCTCTCGCCTCAGTCTCTGCCCCTTCCAGCTCAGCAGAAGTCACAGAGAGACAGCACGTTGGATCAGTTCTTCGCTGGTGATCACACCGGGGCTCCCTACACCCTCAACATGAATCTTTACCTCCCCGACGCTGCCTACCTGAGGATGGGCTTGTGTCAGCAGGTGCGGCCCCCTCAGCACCAGAACCCCACAGGTCTCACCCAAATCAAGACAGAAACAGCCTCCCCGTGTTTCTCCCCCAACGTACAACTACACTGCCCCAACACGACGCCCTCTAGTAGCTGCAGCACATCTGGGCATGGCCCCGGCAGCATTGCCATGGAAACTTCAGCCATAAACATGACGTTAACAGGGTTACCGGACTTCACCAGTGTTTTTAACCAGTCAGGAGGCAACCGCGGTGGCGATTCAGTGCCGGAGGTGTTCATCAAACAGGAAATGTCATCGCAGTTTGATGCTCTCCACCATCATGACAACAGTGGCTCGCTGTTTCAGCTACTAAACTCCGGCTTGGACCATCACCATGGCAATGGTATGGAGGCTCAGCATCAGCATCAGCATCAGCATCATCATCATCATCATCATCAGCAGCAGCAGCAGCAAATACAACACACTTCCACTTCCACAATCCACACGCCTTTCCATGACTTGCCTGTAGCTTCTTCTGCGTCTCAACAAGAGCAGACTGCAAAGCCTGCCTACTGCAGCCTGGGTGGCGGGGCGTACACACATCCTCATGCTCAGGGGCATCCCCATTTCCTCCAACAGCAGGTGCCCTACCTGCCGCCCTCTCCGCCAAGCTCGGAGCCCGGCAGCCCCGACAGACAGAAGGAGCTGCTCCACACCATGTCCCCTCCGCCCTCATACGCAGCCACCATCGCCTCCAAGTTGGCAGGTAGCACCCCTGGACTCGGCCCCGGCCCAGGACCGGGCAGCTTAGCTCTGCCCCACACTACAGGTCCCACGCCAGTCCCAGGCCAAGCTGCAGGCCTTCCCCAAGCACCTGCAACAACCCCAGCCCAAACCCCAGCTCAGACCACCGTGCCTGCCCGCTACAACCGGAGGAACAACCCGGACTTGGAGAAAAGACGGATCCACCACTGTGATTACCCAGGTTAGAACAATCACACAGGTACACACTGTACATGCTCATGCATGTCACTGGTGTGTGTGCATGACTGTTGTCAGGTAAATATCTGGTCACTTACAGTACAAAGGTCAGCCTCAAGAGAACCAGCTTTATTTTAAGACGCCCATGCATTTTTAAAAAATTATATGTTGTGTAAGGAATGACTTTCCCAGGCCTGTGACTCACAGTTTGTACTACAGCCACAGCAGAGCTGCTGCTTCTCTGGAATTGAAATATGTTGGCAATGAGAAACATCAATCACTGCCTTCCAATTAACTGTCTGCATAAAAAACTACAATGCATGTATCATCTCACCTCAAAGGACTCGGGCACTGTCAGCCGTGAGCTCTCACACATTGCTGTGGTCGCTGGTATGATTGTGGAATGGACCTGTACGTTTGTGTGTGGGAGTGTGTTAATTAGATAGACGCTATCCTTGAGTCATTCGATCTTTTTTTTTTTTTTTCCTCCCTACGCATCTTTTGCACACCATCACACTTTAGATTGTTGGCTCTGATTGCAGTTGTACGATGTGCAGCTACTTGTAGGACATGTAATGTCAACTAGCCTGTGGCAGCGTGTAAAATAGGCTTAAGCGGAGCCTCCTGCAGCGTGTCACCACACGTCTAACTTCTTCAGAGTCACATGGAGCAGATCCATCACAACCACAAAAGGACGCATCCACACTTCACTCATGTGTGTGTTAGTCACACTGCTGCAGCTGTTTATGAAGTGCTATCATCTCCCTGTTTAAAGCCTGAATGAATCTGACTTTTTAAATCACTGAAAATACTAATGACCTTTCTGACATTGTAATCAAGACTTTGTGTATAAGATAATGTGCAGAAGATCGCATAATCCTGAACTTAAATTATATCTCAATTTTAATGTCAAACTGACAGGTGCAGTGAACAGAAGTATTCTGTGCAATTAGTTGAATATGTGTTCTTGTAAATACACCAAAATTTCAACAGTTTTTAAAACCAGATATGACTCTGTGTGAGCCACTTTCCAATGCAGTCACGTGTACTTTTTGCAAAACATTTACTATATCTCATTCCAAACAGCCTCTGCTCTTCATTAGTTCACATTTCCAGCATACCACAGCTCAGTTTATTGGGTGAATACATATCTGACGCATGAATGATTTGGATTAACTCCTCTGTTTGTGTTTATCTCCCTGTCTGTCGTCAGGCTGCAAGAAGGTCTACACCAAGTCGTCCCATCTGAAAGCCCACCTCAGGACTCACACGGGTAAGACATTCCTCCAATTAATGCAGCTTTTTTAAAATAGGGACCCGTCCAAAAAAAATAAAAAAGAAATGCCGCTGCCCACACACGACTCGTATTTCGGTATCTGCACTGGCACCGTGTTGCTAGGCAGAGTGTTGTGTTCCTGGCATGTGTGTGTAAAAGTATCCTACCCCATTCCCATCCTCTGCCCAATATACTATTCCATCAAAACAGGTGGAAGTGACACACTTCTGCCAGGGGATGACTCTAAGACTATGTGGTCAGCGCGAGCCGTACGGTGCCATCTCTCCCAGGATCCCCGTGCCTGTTCAGACATCGACGTTTAAATGCTTTAATGTGCCTGTGCGGCTTGTCCGCCACTATAAATACATACAAGATCTGTCTGCAGGGATATAAAAATATCTTAGATCGTCTTGTTCCTAATATCTCCACTGTGTGCACTTCAGATTCCTTTCTTTCTTTCCCCTTTCTTTCAATCTGTCTCCCTCTCTCACATTTAGATTTGAACTATTAGTTTTGGATGAGCAAAGTCAACAAACAAGCGCTTAGGTGTTGGGCCCCACCTCGCTCCAGCTAACAAAACAAAGCTTCTGTTGATATCTACACATTCCTCTCTCATCTGGATACACACAAAACTCACTCTTTGCCACTTTTATGATCCACAGTTTTGTTCCCCTTATGAATCTGAACGGCTTGTTCAGAACATCGCTGTGGGTGTGCGTGCCTCGCATTTCAGTTTTGGGAACATGACACGACAATTAGATCTGGCGTCATTCATGCTGCAGGCTGATTGTGGTTATTGCAGTTATTATAGACCACAAGATGAGGACACGACACGTAAAGAGGGATGTAGCAGCAACTTCCTTATCCTCTCTGCTTTTGTCAGTCTCGCTTAAGTTATTTTCTCCCCCCTTTTTTTCCCATCTATCACTTTCATTCATCTTATCATCCTCATCTCTGCTTTGTGCCATCCTCCCACCTTCAACCCTCCCTCCCCATCTATCTTTGTCCGTTACTCATTCTACTTCTCTTATTCAGCTGCTTGAATGCACACTTATGCTCTCATACACACATACACACACAGACACACGTTCACACACACCTGTCAGTAATCTGTATGAGATGATTCCTAATGCGTTTGGGTCCCCGTGGGAGTTCCCACTCTAATCTCCATCAACATCCATTACCCTGATTGTTTGTGTGTCTGTCTGTGTGTCTCTGTGCGTGTGTGTGTGGGTACATGTGTTTGCGAGAAGTGAGCACTCCTCCCAGTTCACTCTTTTTTTCCTGTCTTTTCTTTGTGTCTCCTCATTGTGTTTAGTTTCAGGTGTGTGTGTGTTATTAAGTTTGATGACGATGTGGTTAATTTCGTAACGGGATTACGGCTGTTGTTTTAGCGATGCTGCAGAGCCTGCTGTGCTTGTTTAAAGGGCCAGTTCACCCAAATGAAAAAAAAAAATCTAATTTTTTACTTACCTCAAATTATATTAAGTATGCAGATAGTTTTAGATTTTATTTGTCCAGCTTTTGAGATCTCCGTCTCTTAGATTTCTGCTTCTACGCCAGTTTAATGGAGGTGAATTAAATTATGTTAATGCATAGAGCTCTGGAAATTACATTTAAGCTGTTAAACTGGTTTTTTTTCCCCAGAATTGGCGTCTTATTAGTTTGAAGAAGCCACAGAGCACAAAATAGTCAACAATTTTCAGCAGTAGCTCCAATGCAGTGAGGTTTGTGGACTGTCCAGAGTCATGGGGACAAGTTTCTGGAAAGAGACGCTGTTTATGAATTATCTGACATTTGCAGGAGAATTACAAACACTCATATTTCTCACCCTGTTTTTGATTATTAGGAATACGTTAAATAGATGTTAAAAGAAGGAGAAACAGACGACACAGACCATTAGATTCCTTTATGGTTTGCTCTTACAGCACAGTGGCTCTTTTTTAAGGCACTCTTTAATCAGTTACACAGAGAAGCAAATGCATTTGTTAACTTCAACAAGAGATTATCTCAGCCAACCTTTTAAATGCAAATAAAAATGAACCAAAAGAAAGGAGACAAACCAAAGGTAGAGGAAGAAAAGAGGGGCAACATAGCAAAGCAAGACTCAACATGGCCATATTTCTTAAAAGATCAACTCCATCTGCGTACTTATGCAGGTTTTTCAAATCAAAACACCCACTCACCCATTAGCAAGAAGCAGTGATGCAGGTTAGACCGCTGTGGGTTAGTTTAAAGGTCATGAAATGGGGATGTGTGAGGTACAAGTCCCTGCTTCACCTTGTTGTCAGACCAGAGTTGCTGGTCTACGGCTGCCTCAGTCGGTTAGTTTGTTGTGTAAGTGTGTGATCTGTACTAACATGGCATCCACAGCAGCACATTACTTAGTGTCCTTGCTGGTTTTGGTTCAAATGCAGAGCTCTACATGAGCACTACAGAGGGCACGGGCACATGAGGACTGTTGAGGCCGGGGCTCAGTTGGGGTTTCATGCGAACGTTCAACAAAGAGTTAAAGAATGTTAAAAGAATAAAGCTGATTAAAATTTTCTCTAAAATGTGTTAACAGGCTGAAAGAAATGGCCCCAAAGGCACTGGCAAGGTTAGATTTGGGTTGAAACGCAGCGCTACGGAGGATACGGGCACATGGAGACATTAGGGGGTTAGAGGAATAGAGCTAATTCGGAAGACTGATAACACACAATTCTTAAAGAAGGCTTGACTGTCATTAAGAGCCACTTTGGCTGGGCTATGGCGTTTATATGAGCAGCGTAATCATGCTGAAGCCTACATCAGGTCATGTGGGAAAAAAGTCCTCGAAGGTATTAGGAAAATAGCATTTTGATGTCAACACATACGTACTTCAACAAAATTTGGACGTTCAGATCTACATAAATACTCAAGGAACAATAATGGGAACTACTGAATAATATTAAAATTTTAAAAAGAAGACAAAAACACAAATAATGTAACCACCATTTAAGCATCAGTTGTTACCAGAGCATGTAGAAATGCCAACATGCATAAGTTACATAGCTGTGCTTCCCTGTAAAGTCTGTCTGCGGGGTGTTATGTGCTCAGGTTGTTTAATTCTCTTAATGTCACCAATGAAATTCACCTGAGTTGTGTTTGGGTGTCGGCAGAAATGTCACAGGCAGATATCTCCAAACCTGCACTAATAAAACCCAAATTATCTGCATGGGTAGATTCTGCTAGGTGAACAAATCCTTTAATCCCACCTTTGGGCCACTGGACGAGGGTGGCGGTGGCTGTGCATCACAGTGTGGACGGTCGGGCCTGAGACGGAGCCGAGGCTGCAGGAGACAGGTCGCACTAGTTTTCACAAAGTGCCTGTGGCTGCAGCTGAACATTATTGGAATGACAGAGTGACAGAGACAGACTACATCTGTCAAAGAGAACTGCACAGAGGCAGAGGCAGACAATGCAGACGAGGTGGCCGTGGGAAACTTGTGCAGCGTGTGTGCTTGATGAATGCCTGTGACAGCGTTATGACTGTAACTGCATTTTTGTGTAAAGCCTGTTTTCCCAGTTCCTCCACCCAACTGTGTGAATCATGTAACGCTGGGAATTAGCATCAGTTTTAAAAATAATCAGCGTCATCAGTTCTTACAATCACACATTGACACATCTCTGCTGTTTGATAGAGAGCTGGAGATCAGGTGATCAAGCAGGAAATGCAGTGCTGCTGTTTGCTCATGTTTTTTTGTCCCCAGAGAGCAGCTGTACTCATTCAGACTCTTTTCTCTCTTCCTGCAGGTGAGAAGCCGTACAGATGCACGTGGGACAGCTGCGACTGGCGTTTCGCTCGTTCGGATGAGCTGACGCGCCATTTCCGGAAGCACACTGGCGCCAAACCCTTCCAGTGCGCCGTCTGCTCGCGCTCCTTTTCCCGATCCGACCATCTCGCCCTGCACATGAAGAGACACCAGAACTAGCAGCGTTTATACACACACACACACACACACACACACACACACACACTGACACACACATACACACTACAAAACACACAAGCGCTATCTTGACACACATGACGCACTCACTCCATCTCCCACGACAACGTTACAAGCTGCCTGATGACACCACAGCTGCTCCTGGTGCTGCTATCCTGTGCTGAGATGGTACGATAGCCTAACAGATGTGTTGCTCTTAACCCAGAGTGGGACGATTCAGAGGTTGTAAAGTTAGAAACCTCCAGATATAGATTTCTTTGGATGAATACAAAGAAGAAAAATAATAACAAAAAGAAAAATGGTAGCTCCAAAATGTGTCTCCAGTCCATTTGGACTCTTTTGTGTGACTGGAATGAAAGCACTTACCACTCAAAACTTGTACATCTTTTGTTTCTGTCCTAACATAGAACTGGCTTCATTGTTTTCTTTTTTTTTTACAAAGGAGAAGCTTTTGTTTGCAAAACTAGTCAAGCCAAATCATTGTTTACTCCTTGGTTTGTTCATATAACTGGAAAATCCAGGTTTTATTTTTATTTTTTTTCAACCAAATCCTTCGGTTTGCACTAGAATTGGTAATCTGTGTCTGAGCCTTTTCGGCCCATGCATCTCATTCACCACTGGAACGATCACTATCACCACTGGACTGAATCTCTGTGAACGCCACACAAATCATGGCTGTTCAGATATTAAAAATTGAAGGCATTTATACTCTGGAGAGAGAGAAGATAGTGCAGGAAAAAAGGAGGGAGGGGTGGAGATGAAGAGATAGAAAGATTTTTGTTTTTAGAGAGAGGAGGAGATGTGGGGATGACGGAGGAACGGAGGAAGGTGGATGGTTGCTAAAGAGCAGCAATTAGGTGGTGAATTATTCATGTTGTCTTTTCCAAGCCGAGAAGTGTAAGCAGAACCCGGAGACAGATCCCAGAATTCATTCAGTTAAAACAGAATTGACTGTATTTGATGCACAAGCTTGAATTAAGCGTCTTTTAAAATCCAATTACTGTACATCTGTCTCATCCAGCCTCCTTTTGTTTTTACTTCTTTAGAAATGTTTTAACCAAAGTATCATTTTCATCATCAACACCTTATTAAGTGCCTCCTTCTCTGATTTATGTGTTGTTGCTCAGTGGTAGCAGAGCTGTGATCAACGTAGAGAGACAGTCCTTTTAAACACACATGGTGCTGTTTTTTTATTTCTTAATCTATTGAGATCTCTAGGAGAAAAAAAATCCTTTTTAAATTACAAGGTTTACCCATCATTCATTGTGATTTAACAGCTCGGCTCAGGCCACCTCACGGACATCCTCTTTTTTATTATCAAAGTGACAGTCGGTCCTTCCTCTGAGGGTTTTACCTCCCTCGCTCTGTACACAACTAACTTGCGATGCGGCTCTATCAGTCAATCGAACATGGACGGAATGTTCTGTTCAAGGATAAGTTCTCATTTTTTTCAAGTCTTTCACAAAACAACATGCCCACATGTTCATTGCAGGGTTGCTTCAAGTGTTCCTCAAGAGCCCATCACTTGCATTGAAATCATTCTAGGAACTGATCTCAGTAGGACGAGAGGAACAGTTGCATCAATCAAAGACTCTAATGTAGGGTAAGATGGAGGACGATGCCCCCCTTTAATTCCTCTCCTGACCAACAGATTGTGCCAAATCGACTCTCAGTACATGAATTGCTTTATACTCTAGTGCAGGGTGCTTGAAGTTTTTATGACTTAGGTCAATATAGGGAGCCAGCATTTGACTAAGGGCCACACAGAACAAGTGCATTTGAGAGTTGTCCACTGAAATCACTAACTTTAGCTCAAAGCACTAGCACTGATGATGGAACGTAATTCCCGTGACACTCGTGAGGTGCAAGTTGTCATCTCTGACCTGACAGACGCTTGTTAGTTAATTCTCTATTAATGGATTAGTTGAAATTTCAGAAAATGGAGAATAATGTCAGTGTTTCCCAAAGCCCAAAATGACGTCCTCGATTGTCTTTTGTCCAAAACCCCAAATATTCAGTTAACTGTCGTAATGTAAAGTTAAAAAAAAAAAAAAAGAAAGAAAATATTCACATTTATGAAGCTGGAGTCAGAGAATTTTAACTTTTATCTTAAAGAAAAAAGCAAAAAATGACTCAAAAAGATGAATAAGTTGAGAACTAATCGATTAATCGTTGAAGTATTAAATGTTCGCAATTAAAAATATAGTATGTTGATTGAAAGCAAATGATTAAAATATAATGCAAGCATTTCATGTCATGTTCTGGGATCTTACAAAATGTTTCCGAGGGTGGCCTCTACCCTACGTCACGGACTTTGAGTTACAAAGCTCTAGTGAATTCTGATATTCCATCCGAACAACAATACCAGTTGTTTTTTGGCGACCCTTTGCGGTGTTTCCACCAAGTTTTGTGGCACCAAACTTAACTTTAATGGCACATTGCTCATTTCCCAGCAGCATTTTAGCAACCGAACTTGGGTGTTTTTCACCGACACAAAGCAAAGCGTTGAGAGAAACAAGGTTTAACTCATCTGCTTTAAAATAATATCCAAAGGCAACATATCTGTGGGTTGCAGAAACATACAATACAAACATTACAAGATTTTAATTTTTGTGATGTTACAACAAAATTGGCAGCTCCACTGATATATTTCTGCCGACAGTGTGTTGGTTTATGCATCACCATCCTGCACACACTAAACTCACATCCAAACATGTTTTTATTTGACAGTAAATTGACTCTCTTCTCAAGGGTATGCTTCCCCCCCATCCTACCCTGCGCATGAACATGAGAGTTGTTTTAATGCAGACTTGAAAACATGTGAACTTGTCCTTTAACACACACTTGAGTGTCCACTTTGACGGTGTGATCGAGCCTGCGCCTATAACTGTATTTGTTCATTCACTGCAGGTAGCATAAAGATAATATAGCACTGTAATGTATCATGGTAAATCTGACTATTTATTTGATTGTGTAGAAGTGGGGGTTGTATCAGATCAACCGTCTTTCTCCCCAGCAAAAATGCCTTAATGTAAATATATGCACTGTAAATAACTATTGATTTGTTTTTTGTTTTTGTTTGTTTCCTCTTTTGTTATTATTTTGTAAACAAAAGGGCAAAAAGAGGAAAATGCCCTGCATCCAAAAAATATTTGAGCCTTTTTGTTTTTTCCTTTGGTTTTGTTTCCTTGTCAAAGATATTTTGATGCCATTGTTTTATATATTGTCCTTCCAACGACTTATTTTGTAGATTTTTCTTCCTAGGTAAACGTTCCAAAGACAAAAGTTGTTTTTTCTTCAACTGAGTGAAACCGATCCTAATAAAGTCAACTGACACTTTTACAGACGGGCTCTTGTGCTGAAATTTATGTGGAGATTTCTTCTTTTACCTGCAAACAATGAGCGAATTTCAGGGCTCAGCTGTGGCAAAGTATGTGGTGCGGATAGTTATCTGGCCATGAGGTTTTTATTAAAGCAAAATTTTTTGAAGAGTAAGCCATGCTGTGCGGATAGAGAGTGTGTGGTGCATTAAAACAAGCCTCGTCAAGGGCTAAATGAAACAAATGAGACATAACCGCTTTAATCTCTTAAAATCTTAAACATGTTTCTGTGGAAGTGCTGATCCTCTGTGTCTGGGATTTTCTGCGGAGACATGCTTAAAAAGTTTCAGCAAAGGGAGGTAAGATGTGGAGGAGAGGCGAAGTGTTCTTGTCCGGGACCTGCGAGTAACCTGCAGCACCCTTGCTGATCAACAAACAATAGTCCTTTGATGTCCCAGCAAGAGACAATGGACAAGAAAATAAATTTGACCACCACTCAGGGACCGGAGGGGAATCCCACTGCATTGCAATGGACACACACACACACACACACACACACACACACACACACACACACCATATGTTCTTGATTTAAGTCATAAATGTGACCCAGGGTCTGTGTTGTAATCTACCTCAGATGTCAGAGAGGAGGGATGTGGAGGGGAGAGAGTGAAAGAAGTGAAATGCAGAACAATCTAAACAAAAGAATCTCTGGGGGGAACCAATCAACCACTTCCGTCCTCCTACATCTCCTCTCGCTCTCCTCCTCCGCTCTTCTTATTTAATTTCATTTTCTCTCCCTCTCTTTGTCTTTCCATGCACCGTATCCCCCCTCTCCTCCCCGGTGGAAAGTATTGTATGAAAGTCCAGGGGCGCAGCTCCATGGGTCAGAGTGGAGACTGTTCTCATAACCTGCTCCGCTCCTCATCGTTTCCCCCTTCTTTTAATCACACACCTCGTCTCCCTTTAGTCCTCCGTGCTCCATCTTTGCCTCCACCTAAAACTCAGAAGGGGGAATTTTCATGTCAGTCGTCTCCTCTTTTCTTATCTCGATTCCCCCTCTTGCCAAGTCTTCAAAATTATGCGGAATATATGAAAGTGTCGACTTGCAGGTGAATTTCCGAGTGTGAGAATATTAAAAAGTTAGGATGAATGTTCCACACACACACACACACACACACACTCACAAACATGCACACAGTGGTGATGAGTGAGTGGGAGCTACCGGTTCATGTTTTGGATCAACTAAATTAATGTCACACATCTGGAAGAAGGCTCCTGCCTGCTCCACCCTCCGCTGTGCTGCGTTGGTGTGATTCCCAGTTTCCCTTTGTGTGTGTGTGTGTGTGTGTGTGTGTGTGTGTGTGTGTGTGTGTGTGTTTGTGTGTGAGTGTGTATGTAGGTATAATGTTTCCAGTGCTCCTCTCTTGGAACAGACCACCCACTCAGAAGACCAATAGAAGGACTACAGGGAGCCCGGATAGACACACACACACACACACACACACACACACACACACACACACACACACACACACACATAGTCAACATAGTCAACATAGTCCAAAGTCAACCATTCCCAATATTCTCAGAATAGAACATGTTGTTATCAGAGATTGAAGAGATACCAGAACAGCTGACATGCTATCAGAAAGTTAAAAAGATAATATCAAAAGTCGAGGAGGGTTTCTTTCCAAGACACTACGTTCATTTTCAAAAATGTAGCCTCAGGTGAACTGCTCAGTGGTTAGACAGCATTAGAGGTTTGAAATCAAATATGAGAGCGACATGGCGGCTGCTAATACAGGTACATTTGTTTTCTGTATGGAAAGGGGCTGTACCTTTGGGTGCAGCTATAGGGGAGTTGCTTTGAGGACAAACACTGCACGTTCACCCTGAGCGCCATCTGACATTTGGGGCGGCTGCGGCTCAGCAGGTTTAATCACTATTTGCAGGGTTGGCAGTTCGATCTCAATAATATGATGACTTTAGACTTGATAAAATAAAAACTGATTTGCAACTTGGACGTCAACACCAATATCGTGACTTCACTTGACATGAAAATACTTGAAACCTCCCTCCAAGATTAAAAGTATGTTTTTTAAAAAGTGCGCCACAAATCACTTCAGTTTCCTTCATTTCCTGAATCAACAAACCTTAACCCTTTTCATTCCCAGCAAGTCAACATCTAACTCCCAAGATGATCCACTCTAAACCAATCCAACAGCTTCCAGTCACGTTGTAGGAGAAATCACAACTGAGGTTGAAAAAATGATACAGAAGATACTTTTGCCTGCGTTCAAAACCTTTGTGGCGATCAACATATGACAAATTGCAGTATGCACAACATGTGGAACAAAAATAACAGCTCTAGATGCAACAACTTCATCGTTGTTCAACATCCGAAGTTGCACAAGAACGTTAATAGTAACGTTACAAACAGGTCTCAGAGGGTCCAGGTTAACAGGACATTGTCAAGTACCTGTTTTTCTTCGACTGGATCCCCTCATTATGTGTTCTTTACCCTCTTTTATTTTGTTCTATACACAAATGAATGTTAAAGCAATCATGCGTCACGCTTTGTCCTTAAGTACGCAGACAACTCTCTTATTGTAAGTCTTCGTCATGGATCAGAATATGATTAGCACTGGATGAATTTGTTAATTGGTGTGACCAGTCTCTCCTCCACATTAGTGTGGAGAGATGGGAGAGATGCTTATTGATTTTCAGAGGAGGCCCTGCCTCACTGCTCCTGGTGTGATCAAGGGGGAGCCGGTGGCAGCAGAGCAGCAGTATAAGTATTTGGACACTGTCTTAGAAGACAAGTTGAACTTTGATGTGAACACTGACAGCATCTGTAAGAAGGCAAACCAACAGCTGTTCTTTTAAAGAAAGCTGAGGAGTTTCAGTGTAAATAGGACAAACAGGACATTCATCACCTGTTCATCATCATCAACATCATCTGTTGGTTTGGTAATCTGAGCCTTAAAAGCAAGAACAAGTTGGAAAAAGAGGTCAAGTTGTGCCGTAAGATCACTGATGTTACTTTTAATAACTTACAGCATCTGTATGAAGAGAGGGTCTCCTCTAAAGCTCGGTATATTGTCTCAGACTCTAAAAATCCCCTCCATGTTGAGTTGATGTTCTAGTTGCTTACATCAGGGCGGAGGTTTTCCCTCCCTAAACATAGCACTTTGGTTACAGATCATCCTTTGTCACGTCTGCTATCACTTATCTTAATCAGCAGTGACCACTCATTGTCCATGAATTACCCCTGACATTCAGTACGTTTACGTGGACAGTTTAATTCCACTTTCATTCGGAATGAAAGGCCATTCCGATTAAAAGTGGTCATGTAAATGGTCATTCCGATTGAAAATTAAATCCGATTAAAAGGGGGTGGTTTATTCCATTTGTCATTATGAATGAAAGAATTTTGTGTGCATGTAAATGCTCATTCCTCTTTAAGTTCATTCCGGTCTTTCTGCGCATGCTCGTTTCCTTCCCCTTCTGGCGCGATGACGTATAGCAATGGGCTGCATAGCAACGGGCTGAGCTAGAGCAGTTGGACACGTTGCACTCACCGGTTTCCATTCGCCACAGCACGGTCTTCTACCTCCCTTCTCCTCCTCAACAGACGAAGCATTAGCAGAACAAGGTTGTTGTCGTACTGCTGCTTCAAGAATATAAGCAAAACAAGCCCGAAAAAATGGCACTAAGAACGGCGTCGTCAAGCATCTTGTTATCCGGAGCGAGGACTACAGTGTTTTCTTCCGGTAAATGTAAACACGTAACACCGCCCCGCCCCCTATCCAATCAGAAACCTTCCCTGCCCCAAACCTTGCGCAGACCCGAATAAAGACGATTAAACTGATCTCCTGTGTAAACCCTCATTCGGAATGAATATTTCCCATGTAAACTACCTGGAAAAACTTTAATTCTGAATGATTTCATTCAGATTTATTTCATTCTGAATGAGAAGCCATCATGTAACCACATCAGTGTGTGATACTGTTATGTTGTACTAATGACGACTGTCTGTATCTCAAATTGCCCCTCGGGGACATTAAACTTTTACCTCACCTTACCTTATGTTAGCTTATAAGCTAAGATACTTTTTCACAAACTTAAAAAAAAAAAACTTCCAAAACTTTTAAAAAGCATTCAGAATTTTTGTAATGTTAATATATTATTGCCGAGAGTGAAAGAAAGATTCAGAATAAGATCTCTTCTTTGTCAGTTTCTCCTAGACAAAACTGAGCTCAGTGTAACCTCAATATAAGATTTTGACCATTTTTTCATACTTCTTACATTCAGTTCCTGAGAAATAGCCTTACTCTTGCCTGAGCCTGATCTTTATTTAAGATCTTAAAATGCTCTTAACCCTCTTTCACTGCAGTAATCTGTATTTGTCTGAAATAATCAGCTCTTGAGATCACAATAAGATCCAAAAGAAAACTAGGTTGGCTTATAAATGAGTCTGCACGTCCTCAGAATTGTCTCAGTGATCATATTCAAGTCCCAGCTCTGCATTTTATCAGAGTTGAGAAACCTCTGAGAAGTTTATGAGCACAGCAAAATCACTCCTGCTGATTCATTCATTTGCTCCTTATTTCTCCTGAGGGGAGGTTAAGGAGAGACAGATCAGAATTTAGTAATCTCCAAATAGGATGCTGATTTATCTCTGATGCAGCAAAAAAAAAAAAAGACTATTATGAGCAGCAAAATTCTCCTCTGGGTGCTCTGTTATTAAAATGACATTACATTTGATGATGACGACTTATTTAGGATTCAAAATTCAAAGTGTAAGACGTGGAAGTTGTCTTTGGACTTCTCAGTCTTCTGTCTTGGGACTTGAGTGCAAAGATCTGAGACTTAGATGTGACTTGTAAAACAATGACAAGGTCCAGTTTCTTTCAAATTGTGCTTAAGCAAAACGCTGAACCTCATGGTCAGACAGAGGCCTTCCATGGTGGCTTGCCTCCATCTGTGCATGGGTGCAGCTCTGATGACAAGTTTGGGGGGGACACAATCAGTTGTGATTTTTTTTTTTAATTGCACGCGTGCAAATCATGCCCACAGAGCGCTTGAGATTGCCAGCATATTTCACGATTTCATAGAGGCTCATCACCATCACCAAGTCATTCAAAAAGCACTACAAAGAGAATCATATGCTTACCTTTACTGTTTATTTCTCTTAAACAGCCGGTAGTACATGGAACCAGCCATCACCCTCCTTTTCACTGCTTCGCTGTTAGTTAATGCTACTTCTAGTTTCAGGGTCTCAGGCATGTTATGTCCACTCACGTTCTCATCTCTCGCCTCTCACGGATTCCCATTTCTCCTCATCTTCCCTTTCTCCCAGTATATAGGACTACTGTATACATTTGTTCAATTTCAATCATTTAAGCTATTTAGAACTGGGGGGGACAATTTGTGTTTTTCAGAATTTGGGGGGGACATGTCCCCCCAGTCCCCCCCGGGATCTGCACCCATGCATCCGTGTGTGTGAATAGCTGAATGAAAGGAAAATAATGTATGACCCTGACTCAAGGGAAGCAACATAAATGAAGAACTGAAGTTGAATGAACAGAATTTCCACTTAATTAAACAAAGAAAATAAGAAGCAAAGCAAAATGGCAAGAGGAGACTCTTCTCCCGCAGAGACAGCTGGCAAAAGAGTGCTGCTGAACTGAAGGATGGGCTTTTAAACTCAGGTAATCAGAGTAGGTGCCACACATCAACAGTTAGGGCTTCACCCTGCTTCACCTGCAACCCATCAGCACAGATGGACACAGAGAAAACAACAGGCCTCATTAACACACAGTGCATACACACATTTCTGTGATTAAACTGTGCATACAAATGTTTTACACACAAATCTGGGACTGAATATTATCTTACCTGAATTTGTCTGCACTCTGTGAACAAATTAAACACTGCCTCAGACCATGTGTACACACAAATGATGAAGACTCCACTGTCTTAGAAAATATTAACATCTTTTAACTAAATGCCTATTAAAACTGCATCCATTAAAAAAGGCTTTTATAGGCAACAAAATTTGAAACTGTTAATTTACTAATGCATTTACCAAATGTATTAAATAACTATGAAACTTATGCCCTTTCATCCTCATCAATTACTGACATAATTAAAATATTAAACCATAAAAACTGAGTGTAGCTTTAACCTGAGGATATGAGAGTGTCCATATTGAATATCCAGTGCCATGAAATTGCACATATTTCTGGTGCACATGTATCATAAATCCGACGGTAATTTTGCATATGTGCTTATTTTGTGTGCAAAGAATATTTCTTCGCACATATAAGTGAATGAAGGTCCCAGGACGTAGCAAGTGTAAAGTACTTTGGATAAACTGGTAACTTAGTTTGTACTTGTTTGGCAGTTTGCACCATTAAACCAAATATAAAGTAAAATGATAAGGTCCTTAAGGTCTGAAGATTCTTACTCATAATACTTTCAGTTACCGGCTCACCCTTTTTCCCCTTTAAGGACGATGGCCATGTGGGTAGCCTGTGAGGGTATGACATGTACTTCATTGTGTATATGGAGTGAAGCAGGTCTCTTGGTGAGTCATGGTGAAGATGGCAGGCGGCAAATAGTTTTGATAGTCAGCAGAGATGAGCTCAGGGCTACTGTTCAACCACATGAGAAGACCAAGTTTGTTGTTTTGTGGTGGCACCCGAACGCCTCATCATTCTTCCTTCTGCAAAGTGGTCTGGACCACTAGAAGCTAGCTACCAGCTAATAACGAGCCAAGCTAATTAAATGTTAATAAGCCAGCGTGTTCCCAACGATAGTTCGGAGCCAGTAAGCTTTCATTGAGAGACAGGTAACATTTCTATTAGAGTGCCCCTGTGTCAAAATCTAGTTTAACTGTAACCCCTGTAACAGGCTCGCTGTTGGAGCGATCATTACAAACTGATGCTGGGTGTAATTTCTTAACTCCAAGACAATCCTGTGTTTCAGGAGACAATAAAAGCACCCTCGATCTCCGTAATTGTTTCGAAACCCACGGAAGTTTATTTTAAATTCTCGTGGAGATCCCAACATTTTCATAGATGCCAAATATGTCAGGATGAATTTTGAGTCTCTGCCTTTAATATTTCTCCCAGTGTAAACATCATATACATGTTACAGTCACACAGTGAGGAATAAGGGGATTTCTTCTTACGGTAAAGCTACTTTCAGTGATGGGAAACAAAAGTGGGGCTGTATGTTATGGAGTAACTTTATTATTTCAGTTGATAATATTCTGGTTCAGATTTCCTTCGAGTATTTGTGTTGAAATTACCACAAACTAAAAACTCATTGGGTCAGATTGTGTTGCAAGAGCACTGCTTAGTTGAAGCTGGCTTGTGTAGTCGGCCGTGTGCTCTGTACCTGATGAGTAAAGCAACAGGATATAGTGTATGTACACAATGCAATGAGAGGGGAGGAAGGTATCTTAGCTCAGCCCAGTCGCCAGAAGAAAATCTTGGCATTGTTTGTTTCTGCAAATCATGGAAACATCAAATTTGTGTGTTTTGTATGTATCAAATCAACATATCTCAAGTGATCTGGGATGACCCTGACTCGCAACATAAATGAAGAACTGAAGTTGGAAGGCCCAGTTAGTAAATTATGAAGCTATACTGCTAGGTGAGCTTTAAACTCCCATGAGCCATACTGTAGTGACACTAAAGCCCCGAATGGAAGCAAAAGTTAAACAGTGTAATAGAGCATGAAATGAATTTAAACAACAGACATTAAATGCATCAACACAGGTGTATTTATTCCCAAATTTGGTGAACAGCAGAGAAAAATGTTCACACCAGGAACTGTAGACAACAGTGTTCAACACCCAAGTGAGCGATTAAATGAGGTGACACTACAGATCTGAATCTGGGTCACAAATCGGGACTGCAGTGGTGAGTCCCGGGAGTCTACTGCCAGCTCTGAACAAATTAAACACTCCACAGAATGTGTACACAAATAATAAACTTTCTGTCTTTAATATTAACATTAGTGGATTTAACTAACAGGCGCCCATGTACAAGGCTGCTGCTGCATTTCGCTCATAGGCCCTTTGCTGCATGTCATTACCCTCTGCAATTAAGTCCAGTATTTACCAAATGTTAACCACTGTGTTGTTATAAACTACCGTTTCAGCATGAAGTTTTAATGTATCTGCAGTAACGAAACGTACAAATATAAGGTACTCATTGCCAACATTTATTCTGGCAACTGGTTGCTTCGTGACCTCTGTAACCACATTTCAGATTTCATCAGGCATTTTGGTCCAGTGTTGACATGCACATTGCAGTTTAAGCTTTGTAGGCAGCATGGAAGGAAATGTAAATGTTAGATTGTACAATGAAGAGAAATTGCAATTCTGTGTCATTTCTATGCTCATAGAAAGGGGAAATTACAGTGAACACATAGTGATTTTTTTGTCAGGTTGATCCCACCCTATGATCAACATCATTATGTCAGCTGATAATTAATACAGAATCAACTCTGCCTCACTGATCATGCAGCAGATCAAAAGGGGTGAGCACACACCACAGTACTTCAGCTGAAATACACTCTTACCAAAACAGTGATTTCATAATCTCTCATTTTGAAATGAAATACTTGATCAGTGACGCGGAGAGCAAAATGTTCCTAAGCAGTTTCAGCTGCTGCTCTGAAGGGCAAAGTCTTGTTTTATTCACCATCACAAGCTGTTTCAATAATTTACTTTTTCAGGTTTAAATTCTTTGTCACTGTCTGCCTCCCTGTGTGAAACATAACAATGAAGCATCAGCTGTCAGGGGGTTTTAACATCACTCTGCGGTGACTAATAAGAAAAAGATGACAAATCCTTCAAACCAATATTATAGTCTTAGTCACAGTTCATGATAAAACATTCTGGTAATTCAACTATGTGGTCAGACTCTTGCAGGAACCTGTTGTGATAGCCCTGAGCCACCCAGAGCTACAGTGCAGTTATTCCCTGAGTAGGTTCCTCGGCATGTAAAATGAGTTCAAAGGACAAACCCATTAGGCTTCCCTCCATATCAAGCAAATATCTTTGCACCTGCTAAACACTCAGGGTGACACCCTGCGTGGGCCTTAAGAGGATACAACAAAACCCTTTTGCTTTCACACTTGAAGTGAGGAAGTGGAGGACTTTTTTGTGAGTTCTTATCGGGATTTGTGAAAAGGGACTGCAGGCTATTTTATCGTCCACATACACTTAATCAAAGCTGTTTGCACACCGTTAACTCCTCAAGTATCAGACTGTTCTGAACGCCTCCCTGACCAAACAGCTGATAGTTTCCTCTTGTCTTCTCACATGTTTTATGGTTTCATAGATTAGAGGCAATGAAGCACATGTGGTCGCAGCTCGGTTAGTCATACTGTCTTATAACTGGAAGCTCAGCCCGACGTGACAGTGAGCTGTAAATGTGAAACTCAATCACTCAAATAACCAATTACATATCCAGACTAAATGTGGTCCTCTGCATGCCTTATGTTTTTAAGGGAGTAAAGAAATATTTCATCCTGTTTTGTCAAAGATTTGGGTCTTTGATAAGTTGTATTGGAACACACGTATGGTCCCTAGTTTCTTTTTGTAATCTTTTTGGGGGGGTTTCCAAAAATATTTTGGTTTTTGATTCTGTGTTGAACCTCAGTACTCAGTTGCCTTTGGCCATGACACAGAGATTGCTTTTTCTCTCCTGTTCTTTACTTCTGCCCTACTCAACCCTAAATTACACCAGTAAGCATAGGTAGATTAAAAAATAAAAATCATAATTTTATTTAAAATAGTACATGGGCATATAAATCTGAATGAGGTGTAGAGAGGCCCAGTTAGTAAATTATGAAGCTATACTGCTAGGTGAGCTTTAAACTCCCATGAGCCATACTGTAGTGACACTAAAGCCCCGAATGGAAGCAAAAGTTAAACAGTGTAATAGAGCATGAAATGAATTTAAACAACAGACATTAAATGCATCAACACAGGTGTATTTATTCCCAAATTTGGTGAACAGCACTTTCAAAATGTTCCGACACCAGAAAACTGTAGACAACCGTGTTCAACTCCGTCCAAGTGAGCGATGTAAATGAGGTGACACTCCGTGGGCAGATCTGAATCTGGGTCCTACGGCGTGCAGTGGTGAGTCCCGGGAGGTCTACTGCGCCAGCTCTGGTCGAAGCACACTATCCACAGAATTCACAAATACTAATAAACTTTCTGTCTTTAAGGGGCATCGGTGGATTAGTGGATAGAACAGGCGCCCCATGTACAAGGCTGTTGCTGCAGCGGCCCGGGTTCGACTCCAGCCTGTGGCCCTTTGCTGCATGTCATTACCCCTCTGCAATTAAGTCCAGTATTTCTTACCAAATGTTAACCACTGTGTTGTTATAAAGTAACGTTTCAGCATGAAGTTTTAATGTATCTGCAGTAACGAAACGTACAAATATAAGGTACTCATTGCCAACATTTATTCTGGCAACTGGGTTGCTTCGTTCTAGACCTCTGTACCACCACATTTCAGATTTCATCAGGCATTTTTGGTCCAGTGTTGACATGCACATTGACAGTCAGTTTAAGCTTTGTAGGCAGCATGGAAGGAAATGTAAATGTTAGATTGTACAATGAAGAGAAATTGCAATTCTGTGTCATTTCTATGCTCATAGAAAGGGGAAATTACAGTGAACACATAGTGATTTTTTTGTCAGGTTGATCCCACCCTATGATCAACATCATTATGTCAGCTGATAATTAATACAGAATCAACTCTGCCTCACTGATCATGCAGCAGATCAAAAGGGGTGAGCACACACCACAGTACTTCAGCTGAAATACACTCTTACCAAAACAGTGATTTCATAATCTCTCATTTTGAAATGAAATACTTGATCAGTGACGCGGAGAGCAAAATGTTCCTAAGCAGTTTCAGCTGCTGCTCTGAAGGGCAAAGTCTTGTTTTATTCACCATCACAAGCTGTTTCAATAATTTACTTTTTCAGGTTTAAATTCTTTGTCACTGTCTGCCTCCCTGTGTGAAACATAACAATGAAGCATCAGCTGTCAGGGGGTTTTAACATCACTCTGCGGTGACTAATAAGAAAAAGATGACAAATCCTTCAAACCAATATTATAGTCTTAGTCACAGTTCATGATAAAACATTCTGGTAATTCAACTATGTGGTCAGACTCTTGCAGGAACCTGTTGTGATAGCTGAGCCACCCAGAGCTACAGTGCAGTTATTAGTAGGTTCCTCGGCATGTAAAATGAGTTCAAAACAAACATTTAGGCTAAAAATCAGGCTCTATCCATATCAAGCAAATAGTCTTTGCACCTGCTAACATCACAGGTGACTCACTTCTATGGTTTCTGGCTTTAGAGAGAGTTGATGTTCACAACAAATTGATCGAACTTTCCCAGCACATGGAAATAATACTGGAAACCTCAATTTAGGTGGTGTTCACCTTTAACTGTACAACATTGAGGCAGCAAATGGAAAATCACAGCTGAGGATGTAAATGAAATTTGTCTTGAAACCATGACTGATGTGCTTCATGCTTTTCTTTTTGTAATCTTTTTGGGGGGGTTTCCAAAAATATTTTGGTTTTTGATTCTGTGTTGAACCTCAGTACTCAGTTGCCTTTGGCCATGACACAGAGATTGCTTTTTCTCTCCTGTTCTTTACTTCTGCCCTACTCAACCCTAAATTACACCAGTAAGCATAGGTAGATTAAAAAATAAAAATCATAATTTTATTTAAAATAGTACATCAGATACCTGTGGATGGAGTGCTGAACAGACCCACCAAGTACATACCCACAGACCAAAAGTGTCAGGGGGCCACCTGGCCTTCATTTGCACAATGTCACCCTAATTATTGCGTGCTGACCAGGAAGAGACAAACACAAACAAAAAAGACACAAAATGATCACAAAGAGACATAAAACAGCCATAGGGAGACACACAATGACTACAAAGCGAAAAAAATGACCAAAAAGAGACACCAAATTACCTCAAAGAGATAGAGAGAGAGAAACAACTACAAAAAGACACTAAACGTCAAAAGGAGACATAAAACAACCACAAGGAGACACAAAACGACCACAAAGAGACAAAAAAATGACTAATGACTACAAAGAGTCACAACAAAACCGCCACAAAGTCTGTGTATCTTGCTGTTATGTAGGAGAGGTGGTGGGGCCCTTTCCATACCTGCGCCCAGGTGCCTATTGTCTCATAATCCGAACAGCTCTCTCAAATCCAAAAACTAGAGCGCATAAACTCAACTTTGTGATGTCATAGGCAGTGGTGTACGATAGTTACGATGGGCCACTGTGCACACTATCATGTCGGGCCCTTGTGCCAGATTTTGCATCAAAACAGCTACCGTTTATTTTTTAGTATCGTCACATGATCAAATACAGACTTGACATTGGATAGCATCAACATACATATCACCAATTGTCACTGCAAATCAGAATATGACAAAAACACCAAATAAAGTAAGACATTTTCATATTTTTCTTTTCTTCATTTTCAAATATTCAGCATCATAATTGTGTTTGGCCATGTCGTCAAGCCAGTTTTCTGTCTCTGTCAAGTAGCTGTTCGTTATTTACTCACTCTACAGCAGGAAATAGCACTTCAAAATAAAAACTATGAGGGAAATTCACTTTACTTCAAAATATAGTTTGTTTTAACAACTTTGACATGTTCCCAAGTCACTTGTGGTCCCTTCAGAATGGACCCAGGACCCACCTTTGAACCACAACCACCAGCTGGGAATCACTGGTTTAGATAGTTTATGTAAAATTAACGTGATTTTTTTTTATAGACTTTTACTGATTGTTTCACAGAAAAAAAGAAACACTTGCGGAGATGCATTTGCTTTTCCGAGGGCATATAGCATTAACAGTATTTCTATTTTAACCTATCCTTCTTTGAACACAGGTGTATTTCTTAGGTGGCAAGTTGCATCACTCGTAAGGGCCTGTTCTCAGAGAGAATGGGCCCCCCACCCCCATGGGCCCCAGTGCAACCACACTGCCTGCACTGTCTATATTGCTGAGTCTGGAGCTGTAGACAGTGAATTGGGAAAGATGTTCAAGGTGACACTGAGAGCACTGTGTGTATATGGGAACATTTTCTGTTTCAGAACTGAAAGCACCACAGAATAGAATAAAGCTCATTGGAGCGTAGAAAAGAAAACAAACATTTAGTGGGTCCAAAAAATCAGGCTCCTATCCATTGTCTTTGAAGCAACTCCAGTCTTTATTCCCTGTGACATCACAGGTTTGACTCACTTCTATGGTTTCTGGCTTTGAGAGAGAGTTGCTCATGTTCACAAATATTGATCGAACTTTCCCAGGCCATGGAAATAATATACTGGAAACCTCAATTTAGGTGGTGTTCCCCTTTAACTGTACAACATTGAGGCAGCAAATGGAAAATCACAGCTGAGGAATATGTAAAATGAAATTTGTCTTGAAACCATCACTTGTGCTTCATGCTTGTGATTTTTCATAACAAGTTGTCCTGATTGAAAAGTGTTAAACAGTCTAATTGATCGCGACCTTTTCAGGCACAGCTCCACATGTGGCTCCACCTAATCCTGAAAGTGTGTTCCCACCACAAAATGCCACATTACGCCCACTTCAGCTCCTCATCTGATTAATCAGAAATGTGTCATCAGTAACGTGTGAAGCATCAGATGTGTATAAAAGAGAGAGTGTGAGGGTCTGTTGACTGAGGGAAATGATATGCAGCAGAGGGTCAATGACTTGTCAGTGATGTGAATGGTACTGATGAGTTAAACCTGGAGCTTAACCACCTGACTGTGCTCTCTTGTGTTATTCTAGGAATTAATTTGTCCTGTTTCAATGTAAATCTTCACGAGGGAACCTTTAGCTCCTGTCATAACAAAACCCCCTATAACACAGACACTTCTAAAACACAATAGTGTCATTGTCAAGTTGGTTTTTTTTATTACTGATTGCTCATTCTTTGGAAGAAAAACTTCACAATTTAAAGTCCCAACGAGACTGCACTGTTGAGACTATCTGACATTATTTGATGTACTTTCTATTGAAACATTATGCTCAGGCAGGACATAAATCAGACGTTATTCACAATTATGCACCAGTGGAGGTGGTTATGTTACAGAGAGGTGGAGGGTCAGGAAAAAAAATAATGTGATAGTTTTATTGCTGGGAGAATTTAAATCTCAGCAGAAATGACCTGTTGTTTTCCAGGAAATAGAGGGTAATGAAGTATTGATGAACAAAAAATACAAGTAAAATACATTTTGAAAAATCAGTAAAGGCAGAAAAAAGTCTCTCATTTGATTTCACTGTGATTTTAAAGTCACTATTCACGTGTGAGTTCTTTAAATTTGCTTGAGCAAGCATTACTAACTCAAACTGGTCACTCAGGTTTGCGCTTTCGCTCAAGCACCAATCTATTGAACAACAATGACATGAATCATTTCACTAATTTATCACCACCCTGAAGGACGTTTGGTTTGCAGCCAGGAGCTTAATGTGTATAAATCACCTGACATCAATTCAGCAGTCAAGCCTCATGTTGTGACACGTTCTTCCAGTATCTGTGAGGATTTCCCTCCAGTTTCGACCCAAACACATGTCGATTTGCACCAGATACAAACTCCTCAAATTAACAAATTTGAGCTTTGTGAAAATTGGCCATATAAATAAATAATAAGAGGCCCTATGATAAGCAATGTGAAAGAGTTTGTGGGGTAAAATCCAGGCTTCTTAACCTGTGTGTGTGGCCAGGGTATACAATCATACAACACAGAAAAAACGCCCAGAGAATTAAAAGAAAAGTAAAGGTTTCAATCAAAGTTTTGCTAATGACTAGCTTTGACATTTATCACTATCATCATCTCATTTTTAAAATTACTCTTATCTGTGAACCTCATGTAGGTCCTCATCCTTAGCTGCTTGTACAGAGATTTTGGTAATAACCTCAAAGATTTTCATCCAAATGAATGTCCATTAAGACACTATCTATCACTGAATGAGGTAACACAATGGTGATGAAGGTGTGTTGGCCACTCTGAGTTGCAGCCATTTGATACTACTGCAAAGTGCGGTCAAACAAAAAGTTTGGGATAGTTTACCAGTAACTTTTAGCAGGCAAATTGCAGCCAGAGCATACCTGCAGCCAATCAGTAAACAGAACTGACCCTTCAATAAGTCCCTCTCCTGGACGTAGACTGGCCAATCATAACATAACAGTCCAGGGTCCGACAACAACACAGCTGTGCTCCATTGACTCTAATGCAATCGTTTCAGATTTTCTTAATTTTCAGGCTGGTTTTGTGGATTTGGAGCTAAATGTTGTGCCTGGGGCACGTCGTGTATTAATGATACTCGTTACCAGGAGAGGTTGGAAAAAGATATACGTTTCTTCCCTGTTCCAAAACCAAAATCAAATCCTGAAAAGTGTAGGGTTAGCTAGCTAGCTACTGAAGATATAGCCTACTGAATGTATACACATGCTTATAACAGTGAAAAAAGACCGACCCTGCTGTACAGGAACCAGTGAAGGCAAGCAAGGAAGTTTTGCTGATATTCAACCAGCTGTGTGTCATCACAGTGTGTGCAGATGAACGTTGTTTGACTTCACCCAGAGATCCCTGCCCATCCAATGGTGGAGGTCCGGGTGCTGGCAGCGGCAAGGGGCGAAGCCAAATACTGTCCATCTGCACACACTGCGATGCCACACAGCTGGTTCAATATCAGCAAAGTTTTCCTTTATATTCATTGTCTTCTGTGGCGATCAGCAGTGATGTGGTGGTTCACTTTTACACTGTGATCTGTAGCCTATAGTTCGGCTTTAGCTTCTAACTATCTTTGTCTTTTTAACCTGTTGTTGCTGCTGAGTCAGTTTGACATCCTGGATATATCCTTCAAACACAGACTGTAGACCCCTCTGTCTGCTTCTCTCTGGAATCACTGTTTCATTTCTCCAAAAATATGGTAATATTTCTTCAGGGAGTGCAGTTAGTTACAGTGTGGGCTCCATGCTTACTCAGACTGCTTGTTGGACTATCACAAAGGGTCAGGGCTTAGCGAAAGGTCAATTGTGATGATACTGGGTAACTTAATATAAAATGTATAACCACCTTTAGAAATGGTGTTCTGTGCCCTTTTAATGATCTTTCTTATCCGCATTTTGTGTGCGAGTTCTTAGTTTCATGGGAAATGATTAAAATGCAAGGCAAAATGTTTCCACACACAACAAACTGAGAATGATCTGGCAACAATCACCCGTTGGTTGGACTAGTGACAAACCAAACAAAACCTGTGTAGGAGTCACATAGCTTGAAAATATTTTAAGGTGTGACAAAAAATGTTGGGGAAAAAATTCTCCAGTGACTGAAGAAAGTGCAATGAACTTCCTAATACTGTAAACCTCCTTTAAAAATACTTACACAACCAGGTTAGTTGACTGAGAGCACATTATTTTCAGCTCTAACCTGTAAGATGCATACACTCATACACAGGGTCTGTCCAGTATACCACCACGGCCATGCCAGTTGGGTCAAACAGACAGTCAGTGTTCAATTTAATGTGTCACGAAAGCAGTTAAACAGGCTAAAATTGCTTCTATTAAAAGGAACTGGCAGCATACACACACACACTGGCAGACATGCAGTCTCTTGTAGCAGAAGGATAAGCACATAATTCCCTTTGTGAATAAATGTTACGTAATGAAAATAAGTTCCTATTGCTTGTCCTAACCTGTCCTGACCAGATACTACCCTGTGTACATAAATGTGTGTGTGAGTACTATACACACACTTCAAACAGGTTGCAAAGTTTTGTGGGTGGACAACCATGCCAGATCTGCTTCATGAAAATAATCAGCCTCTCTTCCCCTTCTCATTACCTCCTCCTTTCTTCCGATGAGATAAAACATTATCCTATTATATGACGAAGGCCCCTCTCATGCCTGAATCCCCCTGCTGCAGCCAAAATATCCCCTAACACCTACACACATTCACTGAACACATGCTGCAAGCACACACACACACGTAAGGAGGCAAAGAATCACACATCCCCTACCTCTCAGCCCCCTCCTCCCTCCCCCTCTCTCTCTCTCTCCCTCTTTCTTCTCTGGCAGCTGCACGTCATTTTAACTGCTCTCTATGAAACCTGGTATTCATAACTGCTGGTCATGATTCCACCCTCGAGTCCTACTAACATCATAATGGTAATAGTTTAATCTGTATGGTCTTGACCCTGTCCTGTTGTTTAGATGTGACCTGAGTGGGAGACAAGAGGCTCCCTCGGCACACACAACGCAACGCACACACACACACACACACACTACAGCTGGGAGCCATTGTCTCCATGAGAAAGCAACGGCCAGTCTGACTTCTATGTCCAGAAATTATCTATCTATCTATCTATCTATCTATCTAGTTCTGCTGATAATAGTGATGTGAGCTAGCTATCTGTACAGTAGCTCGCTAATAATCTTGCTAACGTTACTCCACAACATCTCAGTCAAGTTTTTGTACTTTTTACTCCTTTTACTTCATCCGACAACTACTAGTTACTTTCATTTACCAATTACGTACAAAATTATGATGCATTATAGAACAGTAATGTATGGAAAGTAGTTAAAACTGCTTAAAATTGGAACCTTGACGACCCAGCTGGTCGTTGGAGGTTGATATTTAGTTGAATTTAGGTTGTGACATTGAGTGGGCAAAATTCAATGTCAGGTCAATGTCCAATGCTAACGTCAACTTGAAGTAGAATACTGGTGACACATGACATTAGCTATGTTTTCATCCAAAAGTGGTTTGAATCATTGGGAAATGCGCATTAAAAGAAACACGAATCCTATGTATTTCCATTAAATGTATGGACTTTGGTGAGTTGGCGAGTTTTCTGCAGAACTGGAAGCAAAACAAGTCTTGGATTCTTCTTCTTCTACGTTTTCTGGCGGTTGGCAACCAGCTTGTAAATGCATTACCGCCTTCCCGACCCGGAGTGTGGATATCACCATGGAGAGAGGTGCGCTACGTCAGACTTAATTGGAACATAACTGTTTCCATCCCCCGTTTTGTGAATCAACATTTTTTCGAATTAACCAAAACACGGCTAAAGCGAGCATATTTTAGTTTGTGCGAATCAGAGGATTTTAATTCAAATTTTGGCGTTTCCATCATAATTTTCCGATGCGTTACTTCTAGATGCACATCTAAACAGGCTGATGGAAACACGGCTATAGATACGATAGATGGACAACGCGTGTCCGCTTACTCCCACTGTACAAAAATGAAGCCAAAATATTGTGGATGCTGCCACCACTGTCTTGCCCTGGTGACGTCATTTGGAACCAGAGTCTGCATGGTAGCGATCTCTGCAGTACTGCCTACGTATGACCAATGGCACGTAGCTCCATTGATCGCTAGCACACCAATCGGCACACACAGCTGTCAATCACATTGTCAAACCCCTTTTTACAGCATCATATACCTAGTTATGATCAGACTTATCAGAAAAAATAACATTTCAGACTACAGCAGCATTATAAGAACTACCTAAAATGACAGAAACCATCACTGGGAAAAATTTATTTCAACGTGTGTTTTAAATTTTTTGTTTGGCCCATGTCCCCTCTGCTAAAATGGAGGGGGCGGGTTTTATGGTCTGTACTGCAGCCAGCCGCCAGGGGCGATCAGCATGTTTTGGCTTTACTTTTGAGGAGCTGTCCAGACGGGTGCAGGAAAGCTGCTCAGCCTTGCAGTAAAATTATCCCAGTAGCCGCTTGTGGTATTGCAGTGATAAAATCCCCACTGCCCAAAAAGCATTTTTCCCATAGACCACCACTATAAAAGAGACGTCTGTAAAACTGTTGACAGGACACCTCGAACTGCAGACAAGGTCAATTATGACTTTTTTATTCTGAATTTGTGAGCCGTGGCGGTATAACATTTATAAAACTTTCCTAAAGCAGTAGCGTCATCACAGTGTAAAGTCTGGGAGCTGAGGGGGAAGTCGCGGGCAGCGACAGTGTGAGAAACACTACTGTGCATTTTCTGTGAGTCGCATGCTGGGGAGGTGAACCCGGAGGCTAGAAAATGTTCTTGGCATATGCGCCAGATGAGCAACTACATTGGGATGAATTGGCACCATCTTGGCGTGAGGTATCTGTCATGTGGGCCATATTTATCATACAGTTTATGGATTTAAGATGTGTTAAGTAACCAAAATCCAACGTTTTCTGAATGTCTCATACCACCATCATCTTGCCGTAGAACGACATTTAGTCATGAGGTATAGAGAACAAAAAACAGTATCTGCAAAACATTATAGCTCTAATGGTGTTAGATATTTAAAATACTGTCAACCCGATTTTCACTCCAACCAAAATTTAATGTCTGTCTGATGTCATATTGACGTCTGGAGCCAGCTGGGTAGTTAGCTAAGGGAATACTTCAGCCATAAAATAACTATTTGAATCAATTAGTCATGTCATGTTACTTTGAGTTTGTGAGGAAAACATTTTTCTCACACGCCTCCATGGACAAAAATGAGCATGTTGTTTTACTGATTGACTGGGGACCACATTTAACAACAACAACAATATTAAAACATCAGTTTTCAAACTCTTACACAACTCTTGCAGTATAATCCAAGTCTCATTCATTCAGTCGTATGCTCAGTAACTCCCAAACACATATATATTTTTTTAACTAAAGAGCCTTAGTATTAGAGTCTGGCTTTGAAAAGAGCATAGATAAGTTTAACTTTCAGTTGAGTTTAAGGGTGCTTTCAGACCTAGAGTTGTCTTGCTTTGATCCAAATCAGGGACTAATTTTGTTACAAAGTTGCATAATTGCCTAGAGTTGGTTCATGTTCTCACGGCAGCATTTACAAATGGATCAGATCAAATGCCTTGTGTGAGAAAGCTGCTCTTGCTCCATGCGGGGAAAATCCAGGAAGTAAACAAAACGTTGAAGAAGAGTACACTTGCAAGATAAATGTGACACTTTCTAATGTCACAATGGAGGGACAACTGCGCAGGTTGATTTCAGCGCTGCTCATCGTGGACTATATTGCTGTCATTATTCATTTTAGTCAAACCATACAGTTTGAAAACGAGGCGCGGCTCCAACTAGAAAACAATGTTTTGATGCATTGGATGTGCTGAATGTGCATATTAAGGCAGTACAGGAGGAGGTGCACATTAATAATCCTCCAGGACTGTAACATGCTCATGTTTAACCCAAACAATGTGTCATGTGACTGCAGTTGGTTCAGATCGAGGCCAGAACACGTTCTCAACACAAACGAACCGTGCCAGAGTTTGTTTGTAACCAGACCAAGACCACCTCTTCAAGAAGTTCTTGGTCCAGTTGTTTTGGTGCACACCCGAGTGTGATTGCTGTGTTCACACCTGCCCAAATGAACCGCACTTAGGGGGCAAACGAACTTGAGTTTGAATGAACCGAACCAAACAGAGTTTTTAAACAAATGTTTTGACATATTTTGGTGTTGTTGATTGTGCCCCCCCAGTCAATCAATATGTTTTTCTTTCCCATGGCAGCATGCGAGAAAAATAAAGTTTTCTTTATGAATTCAAGGTAACAAGGGCGGCACGGTGGTGTGGTGGTTAGCACTCTCGCCTCACAGCAAGAGGGTTGCCGGTTCGATCCCGGGCGTGGGAGCCCTTCTGTGCGGAGTTTGCATGTTCTCCCCGTGTCAGCGTGGGTTCTCTCCGGGCACTCCGGCTTCCTCCCACAGTCCAAAGACATGCAGATTGGGGACTAGGTTAATTGATAACTCTAAATTGTCCGTAGGTGTGAATGTGAGCGTGAATGGTTGTCTGTCTCTATGTGTCAGCCCTGCGATAGTCTGGCGACCTGTCCAGGGTGTACCCTGCCTCTCGCCCGATGTCAGCTGGGATAGGCTCCAGCCCCCCCGCGACCCTCAAGAGGATGAAGCGGTTAGAAGATGAATGAATGAATGAATGAATTCAAGGTAACACAGCATGAGTAATTGATTGATGAATAATCATTTTGTGGGTGAAGTATTCCTTTTAGTTACAGGTATTTCAGACTGATTATACAAAACAATTTAATTTAATGAATTATGACACATTGTTATGGATTAAATTATCAAACAGCAGGTAAAGAAGTTGTAGTTGGCACCAAACCGACCAGCTTTGACATCTTTACATTAGTAAATATGATTATATAACATAATATATAGGCATGATGATAAGACACTGGTGGGGGCTGCATTATCAATTTAGAAATGAACATTTTGCTGATAATAGTAGCTAGCTACTTAGCTAATCTGTAATTACCAAGATACCGTATCTGTCTCATGCAGGCAGAAGATGGTGAGTCATGGGTGAGCAACCACCAGGAAACATGACAGAGAGGTGTTAGATCCCCTCTCACACACACACATACGCCACCTGACTGGAAAAAGACTACATGCAGTCTGCTCAGAGTTTCTCAACACCTTTGTGTAAAGAAGAACTCATTATTATAGAGACCTAATTAGTGTTATCCCTGCCTGTGTCAGAGCTCCACCCAAAGCCTTATCTACACAGGTCTCTTGCTAAAGGCTCTGTGTTTGTGAAATCATATTTCATGTCAAAGTGAGTGGTTGACATTTTCTCAGAGATTCTACTCCAGGCACGTGTCGTGGTGTTGCAACAGGGCCGCAGCCACGTAAAGAGAAACGTATAGACTGTGGTTAATCATTGCACATCATCGAGGATCAACTCCTTTCTTTGACAAATAACCGCCCAAACAAAAAGAAAAACATCATGTTGATAAAAGCAGCTTTCATGTGATCTCACTTTATAAAAATAAAGATGATTGCGTGTAATGGCGCATCTTCCCACAGGTGACGGCTCATGACATGACACTGACCTCCCGAAGAAGGATATCAAAAGAAACTATAAATACAATCATTATCCCTCTCAGACCACTGATTACAACATAATGACACACTGTAAAGGTGTGTGTGTGAGTGTGTGTGTGAGTATGCAGGGTTAAGAGCTTGATTGAAAGAGTGTGGGCTGAAAATGTCATAACCTTGCACACATAGGATGGGTGGAGACTCCAGACATTGAGGAGGCAGAGGTTATAAACTTGGGAAAGACTTTTCTCATGAAACGCCATTGTTAGTCGGCTTTTACTGTACATTTCAGATGAGTAATGTTTAACAGTATCGCTTTAAAAAAACATATGGCTGAGTGTTGTTTCCATGGAGGCGGTGTGCCTTATAGGTGGTATTTACAGTGTTGACATTACAAGTGATGATATAACAGTGTAGCCTATCAGTGACTGCAACATACATCTTAAACTGTCACTGACTTAGTCACTCAGCAATTAGTTTTCTCCTGTATTCATGTTGGGATCATAGATATGCTTTATCAAAGGTACAAGCTGAAATACATTGGTCTCACTTACTGTAAAGATGTCTTAATACTACAATCACTGCTGAAGTTTTAACCCTTTACATCTTGAAAACAAGTGAAGTTGTGCCAGAGATCCCACTCTTCGTAATGCAACAATGATTGTATTTCCTAAAATAAGAGGAACATCTCTTGTTTTCAGAGGTGTGGACTTGAGTCACACGACTTGGACAAAATTGATGACTCTGGACTCAACAAAGTATAAACAAGACCTGCAACTTGGACTTTAAAGACACTGAATTGTGACTTCACTTCGACTGAAGCCCTTTGACTTGATACTTGATACCTTCCCCTAAACCAACAGATTAAAAAGTGTAATTTAAAGTGTGTCACAAATGAATTAATTGAATCAATCCAACAGTGTCCACTGAAGTTGCAGAGAGAACCATGAAAAAGTAACACTCTGTTACTGAGCACCAGCTGGAAAAAATTCTACCAAAGCAACACATTCTCACTCTGACCTCGTCACATATCGTCATTTGGTCATGGACTTTCCTGTCCAGATACGACGTGAAAGGTACCCTGGATGTGTTGGTTGTTAACGTTCTGGGACACCGTGTCAAGTTCTGCCCGTTACATGCATCGTCTTCTTTCAAGATGCACCTGCGTTTTACATACAGTCTCTTCCAAAATAGGTACAACAATGCAAATTGACTTTTTTTTTCTCCAACAACTAATGCACATTGTTGGGTTTTGACAACAAAAGCATGTGGTGAGGTTTAGGAAAAAAGAACATGGTTTGGCTTTAGAATCGTACGAGACCGCTCTCATGATTGACAGCTGGCATTTGTTGGACCCATTCACCACCAATGCCGTCCACCCTACTTGGACTTTCGCCAACATAACTTTCGTTCTTGTCCCACCACATTTCCCCATGACACCACCGAGCGCCGTTAAACTATAACAGCAACCAGCCGCATATAATGCAGATGCAAAAGAACGGCTTTTTTGTCAGCGTCTGATGCTGCAAGTCACTTCCCAAATGTCGGATTTTGACGATTTGTGAGTGAGACTGGGTTGACCAAAGATAATTTAATTTGTGAACAAAAACTACACATTGATCAACAAAAAAAAATGAATCGCAGTATCCAAAACATACAGGTCGTAAATTACAGATGGACCGCAAAATGTCCAGCAAACTTGTTTTAGCAAATAGGTTCAAATGTTAAACAGCAGTCATGTTTTTTGTATATTTAATAAATTACTCTGTTGTTAAAATGTTGTTCTGGTGAAAAGAGTGCATTATGACTTGTTTAGAGGTTGAAACTCGAAGCTTTGGACTTGGGATTTGTCTTGACTTGGGACTTGAGTGCAAAGATGGGAGACTTATTCGTGACTTGCAAAACAATGACTTGGTCCCACCTCTGGCTTCTACCACAACTGTTTCCTGTATTAGAAACAGGTGACAAACTTCACCTGACAGGTGTTTTTTTTCCCCCCTTATTGTTTTACTGCAAAAATCACATTTAGGAACTTCATGATTTCCTAATAAAAGGTGCATTTATTTTTCAGTTCATCTTCCTGTTTCTTTGTCTCCACTGAGTTCAACAGCTGCTTTATTAAAGGACGCAGTGATCCCGAATGTAGTGCAATAGCATGAGGCGACAAAATCAATCCCCCTCACCACAGACTATCACAATCAAATGAGAACTAATTAACTATTTACAATGTTAGCCAGTATTGCTTCCCATTTTCCTCTCACACATGACCCTCGGTCTGTCTGTCTCTACGCTGATGACTGTGTGCTATCCACCCCTGGGAGCTGCTTGGTGGTTGTGCGAGCCTCTGAGGACGAGCTGCAGCACAGCGCTCTGCTCCTCTGATGTTTGTTATTGTGCAACTTCTCCACAGGTCTCTCTGTTCCGTGGAAATCATCATAAGTTCTACCTCCAGGCATGGGAGAGAGCAGAGCTGCCCGTCAGGCCCGCTTCATTCTCCATCACTTGCTCATTCTCTCTGTTTCTCTCTCTCACACACACACACACACACACACACACACACACACGCACGCACACACTCACACGCTATGCTGCTCCACCACACACAGTCAGAGGCAGAGATAATATTTTCACTGAAAGCTTCTTGCAGATCTGCAGATGGGATAACATGCCACTATTTTTGCCAAACCGCCTCTTCCTGGAGGCTGCTGTTTAAGTTGCCCTCAGTTTTAGGAGGTCAGCCAGTCGGCCATCAATAAGGCGCAACAACAATTCAATTATACAGTCTCACTTTGGTGCGTGGACCAATTATAATCCATTTACCCTCAGTGGATGATCAATGAGCTCATTGTATTATGACTGAGAGAATTGTGATCTGCTGCCCTCTACTGCTTCTGTCTCACATTACAGCCACATTTAATTTCTAATACACTGTAGTAACACAGCAATCTTTGTACAGACAAGCCTTTCTCTGTGGTTAGTCTAAGGCCATCAGTTACAACAGTATTGCCTTCACTAATGGCTCTGACTACATTAATAATTTCCCTAACTGATCACATTATCTCACTCCAACAGTTATGAGCCTTTTACATAATCTAAAGAATGATGGTAAAAGCTGCACAGCATGTTTCTTCCTCTCAGCATACTACAAATGTCCTGAGCCTAGTGTGGGGGTGATGGGTTTTGTTTAGATCCCATCCAGGACTGGTTTGTCATTCTTTCTTACTTCTCTGCCTCGCCACTTTGTCCTGTCTGTCTGATCAATACTGGAGCTGAAATGTTGCCGTGGGGGGTTTATGAGCATTCTCCACTTTGTAACCTCCTCTGAGCATTTTAAGCATGAATTCATGTCAGGTTTTGTCACATTCTTTGCAGAACGAAGCAGGAAGGGGAGATGCTTCAGTCAACTTGAATATCTTTGAGTGAGGGCTGTTAGTGAATGCTGGATTTATTTAAATGATCACAGTCAAATTAAGGATTTCAGTGAAAAACTGATTCTATTAAAGGGACAGTTCACTCTAAAATAAAACATACATATTTTTCCTCTTCCCTGTAGTGCTATTTATCAGTCTAGATTGTTTTGATTTTGGTTGCCAAATATTGGAGATATCAACCATAGAGATTTCTGCCTTCTTTTGAATATAATGGAACTAGATGGCACTCAGCTTGTGGTGCTCAAAGCACCCAAAAATACATTTGAAAAACTCAGCAGCAATGTCTCTTTCCAAAAATCATGACCTGGTCACTCAAGATAATCCAGCAGTTTCATGTAGGAACTATTTTCTTTCTACTGAACTACTACCAGTCGTAGCTCCACACACAACGCAATGGTAGACTCACAAATGCAGTCTAAGACGAAATACAAAGTTCAGGGTTTTTAATCCAGTCAGGGTCGGTACACAAAAGGCAGTCAGCACAGGCAGAGGTAACCAAATCAACAGGCAGAAACTCACTGGTCTGAATACGAAAAAAGGTCAAGCTCACAAGGAATACACACTCTGAAGAACACCGGAAAGCTCACATGAAGGACAAGACAACCTAGCAGAGAACAAAGGGAAGACACTAGCCATGTTTCCATCAGCCTGTTTAGATGCGCATCTAGAAGTATTGCATCGGAAAATTATGATGGAAACGCCAAAATTCGAATTAAAATCCCCTGATTCGCACAAACTAAAATACGCTTGCTTTAGCCAGGTTTTGGTTGATTCGAAAAAATGCTGATTCGCAAAACGGGGGATGGAAACAGTTATGTTCGAATTAAGTCTGATGTAGTGCACCGCTCTCCATGGTGATATCCACACTCCGGGTCGGGAAGGCGGTAATGCATTTACAAGCTGGTTGCCAACCACCAGAAAATGTAGAAGAAGAAGAATGCGAGACTTGTTTTACTCCTGGTTCTGCGGAAAACCTCCCGAGCTCGTAGTTTTCACCACTGAGTCTGTACATTTAATTGAAACACACAGGATTTGTATTTCTTTTAATGCGCATTTCCCAATGATTCAAATCACTTTTGGATGGAAACATAGCTACAGACTTATTTACACTCTGACAGGGTAGATAATGAGACACAGGTGAAAGCAATCAGACAATCAGGGCGGCGGGAAACTTGACAGGACATGGGGAGACAAATCAACATGCTTTGAAAATAAAACAGGAAACAGAACCTCACATTTAAACGCTGACAAGAAGGAAGATGGCACCTAGCGCTGCTGAGCTAACTGACATTACAGCTCAGTCGAGGAGGACATGATTAATGTTTAGATCTCCTGCTGTCACAAGCACAAGCCTCTCATTCATGAGTAGATGCACACTTCCTTCTGCACGGTGATACAGTTTGAGGTTGTAGTTCAGCGGAAAGTAAATAGTTCCTACATGAAACTGCTCACAACAAGGTCAGTGGATTATCTGGAGTAAATGGGTCATGATTTCTGGAAAGAGACATTCATAATAAATCTTTCAAATGAAGCTCTGTAAGTTTCTTTCTCACCCTGCCATTTACTCTTTGCACATATGCTCACTCACTGTCTCTAGGTGTCATTGTCTGGGTAGGTCAGTTGAATCATAAGCTGATTCAATCAACCAATAGCACAGCGACACACCTTCTCTGTCAGCCTATCATCTTACTGCTCCTCATTTTAAGTATGGGTCTTTCTTGCTGCCATCATACATGTGCCCTCCACCTCCCCATCACCACCTAGTCTTTATGGATTCATCAGCCTCATCGGCCACAGCAGCCAGCAGCCTCAGAATCATCAACCACCACTAGTGTCTGGACTCATCAACCACCACTAGTGTCTGGGGTTTATCCTGCTGCCACTCAGATGTCCCTTGATCACAAAATATCTCCCTCTGGTGTCCAAGAGCCAAAGACTTCTGTTAAATCTTAATCAGCACAAACCATGTGTTAATCTGTACACTCATATTCTGTATTAACTATTATCTTTACTTCATTCTTCTGTCTCTCTCGATTTACAATCTACATTGTTAAACAGCACTACAAGTGAGAGGTAAAATATGTATTTTTAATCTTGGTGTAAACTGTGCCTTTAACATTTAATCTTATAATAAAGGGATGTGATGTGTGGGTTTTGTTTATGCCATTATTTAGATTAAACTCTTTGTGTAGTGCATGCCATTCATCGTATAGTACCGCTCATGTCTGCATCAACAGTGGGATTATCCCTGTGCTGTTTCTACATGCAGTGAAAGTCCAACACATGAAATAATCACATCTCTGACAAAGTAGTTGTACCAAACCAGGAACATTTATTAGATACTGTGAGTGCAAAATGGCAGCGAATCTACAGAGCTTGGGTGAGATGGAACCCAGTGAGCTGGTGAAACACCGTCAAGGTTTACACACCACTATTTATTCTCAATTTTCACCCACATGTAACCCAGTTGTAGCCTTGACAGCTTTTCAAACCAAAATAAGAAACACTCACAGGGAAGCAGAGAGTGCACTCACACACTTCACAACAACATCAGTCCTTGGCAGGGAAGAGTAGAAGCCGTGGTGAATGCACGAGTGACAGAGGGAGCCGTACGCAGCAGAGTCAGTCCTTTATAATTCAGTAGGTCAAACAAGGTGAGAGATGGCATGAAGAGCCAGCCCCATCATCATCATCTAGCAACAGTGTAGCAGGTTGGCATCTTAAGACAACCGACAGGTTTGGTTCCTCCAGTGCTGAAGGCAAAATCTCAGCACAGTCAGAGGCTTGGAGAACATCAGATGGGCTTCGTGCCAGGCCGTCGTACAGTAGAAGCGCTCTCCAGATTAAACATCAATCAATCATCACAGTACAGAGGCATCCATTGCATAACAATACAGACACACTCACATCTGACACATTTAAACCTGGTAATTGTTTTGTTTGGACGACTTTTTAATAGCAGCTGAACACAGAATACAAATTTCACACAGTAGTTTTGCATCTCAAGTGTGTACAAGTGGATTACGGTGTCCTATAGGGGACTGTACAAAAGGTATTACGGGGTGACAGGGTCAGAAACGGGGTGTGGTATTTTATTTTTGTGAAGGGAGGGTAGTTAATATTTTTTTGGGAGCGCATGGGAGGACTTTTAAGGTTTTTTTCTGCCCCATATTTGTATCTTATTGTAGCTTTCCTTTGTGAGATTCATTATACATAAAATAGATAAAATAAAAGTATAATAAAATAAAATAAAGTAAAATAAGAGTATATCTAAAAAATAAAATAAAATAAATAAAATAAAAGTATAATATAATAAAATAAAGTAAAATAAAACAAAAGTATATTCTAAAAAATAAAATAAAAATAATCAAAAATAAAAAATCAATTATAATGATTTAATTTAATTAATAATATTATTAATTGATTTATTATTATTAAACATTATATTATTATTTATAATGATAGTTACTTAATTACATAATTTATTAATTAAATGTATTAGTTAATTATTATTATTTAAATTATTATAATTAAACTATTAAATTACACACACACACACACATACATATATATATATATATATATATATATATATATATATATATATATATATATATATATATGTATCATTTTAAGTCAAAGGAAGTGTGCATAAAAAGAAACACTAATAACTCTGGAGAAGGTTTGAAGCGTAAATAATGAATTTCAGTCCCTCATCACACATCAGTAATTTTTGTACGGTCCCTAACTATGACAAGGAGAAATGTGTCTTTGTTGAATTGAAAGCTAACTTGGAAAAAAATATGTATTGCACTGAATCTTCCTCTAATCCACAGGCTGAGTAAACACAAGCTCTGCAATCAAATCATGAACCACACTGCACATTCGACACCAAATCTGTGCCTTCCTCATGATTCCCAATCATTTGCTACAGAGTATTAAGCTTCTCCAAATCTTGTGGCGAGCTTTAATGAAGACACATTTACACGACAACCTTGTACAACTCATCACCACAGACATTTTTAGAAAGTTATTTGGTCCAGTGCACACCAGTTATTTTTACACATATTATTCCACATTACATGCACATACACACATCCTTCTGGCCCGTCTGCGAAACTAGATAACACTTTAGCCCACAGTGCTCAACATCCTGCAGCCACCAACCCCAAGTGGAAGAGTTTCTACCACTTGAGCAGTTTAAGTTGCTTTTGATGGCTGGTGACAGTAATATTTCTGACATTTTATCTGCCAAAAATTGAACTACACGACCCTGGTGTTCTCTATTTTGGTTGCTGAGCTCCCGACAACAACAAATCTAACTCTATTACTCATACAGTGGTTTGATAGCACCTGATAAGGTTATAGAAGTCCATTTAGTGTATTATTTCAATACGTGACTATATTGTACAGCAGTTAGTTATGAAGCCCTGAGGTCAGCCATTTAAATTCGTTAGGACATCCACGGTTAATGACTGAGATTATCAAATATCTTAACTCACTCTTATGACAACTGTCTCTCGCCAGATATAAACACAGACAGACTGTACAGGGATGGCACACACAGCACACCACATACATCTTACACTGTACTACTACTGCATTCACAAGACGACTGACAGTGAGGGTGATTTATTTAATGGCATGTTTTTGCAAGTTTTTATAATTTAGGGAATCATCGTGTGTCTCGCAAAGCTGGATGAAAGACAAATGTTTCCGTCGCAGCGGTTGCACGGTAGCTCGCTCCTTCCCCATCTGGCTTTGTTTACTCCCATTTGCACATCTGACATAAACAAATGAGCATAAATGAAAGATATCAGACGTCTCTGCTACTTGTAAGAGGAGAGGAGAGGAGAGGAGAGGAGAGGGAAACTGTAGTAAGACGCAGTGACATCTCTCTTCTGCTTTTCATATTGGTTATAATTTGTTTTAAGGCTTTAATTTGGTGACGGGATGTTCTGACTTTAGTGGGGCTCACCCATCTTCCTCTAAGATGCAAACTAGGTTCCTACATAGTAGTTTACCCATGTAAACAAACACATCCATCACTTGGATCTGCTGTCATTCTTTCTACTATCATGTTTTTTTCTACAGGTAAAATTACCCAACATACAAAGCAGTTTTATTTGGACCAGGTTTGTTTAAACCCCTAATAAAGGATGCAGTGTTGACTCCATTTGTGTTAAAATGAAATGAAATATTACTTGAACTATTACAGCAATGGGACAAGGGCACAGGGCTGCATAAAACACTTCCAGCTACTATAACTCTGCTGTGGAGGTGATAGATTTATTTCTCCACTTTCTATTATTCACAGCATGCAGGACAGGATTTTCATCTTTAAAATCTAATCTGTTCTAATCTTCTACAGCAACTCCATCCCAGGACATCAACAACACCAAACCACTGTAGTGAGAGGGGAAAAATGAGTGGAAAAGGCACTATAGAAATATCTGATTCATGGCGGATCAATAGAGCCAGCTGGACAGAATAATCACGTCAGAGATCAACCTGAGAATTTAAAATGAAGCCGTGGTTTTGATCTCTGTGGGGTAAAACGAGCTGAACTCAATGAACAAAAGCATCACAGGGGAGGATCCTCGGCCCCATTCGTCTGATAGATGATAAAAAGGGAGACGATGTGAAGCCGCTCAGCTCTCCGTCTGCAGCTGGGGTGATAACAGTATTACTGCATGGGCAGAAAAACTTCAAATACTACCACTTTTTTCTCCCTCTAACACTGATGTATAATTTGTCGCCAGCTAACCGTGGTCTTGCAGAGTCCCTGGTGTGTAATTTCTTTTTGTTTGTGGTCTGAGCCAAGCAATAGAAGCACTACAGACAACCTCTGCAGATGTCACACACATCCCTGGCGATCTGCATCAGTCCACCATCAGCTGCAGATTGAGTGGTAATTTACAGATGCAGCTCAGTTTGATAAACGTGTGACCACAATTTTTCACCATTCACCATTGTGTGACACAGTCGAGGTGTAATTTTGCTATTCTCAAGGTGCCTTATCTATTTCTGCTTCTGTTAGTGATGACTGCATCCCTGCCCCTTACTCAGACCACAACATGCCCTGCAGGTAGACATGCATGCATCAAGGACTTCTGAGGTTAGTCTCAGTGGAGAAATTGGCCCTTCTGCCCTTTATATGATGGAAATTTCTCCCCGTATGAGAGCAAAATGTTGTAAATTGATGGAATGAAATGGATGGGGTTTTTTTTCAGTTCACGGACTGTTGCAAACACTCCCCCCCCCCCCCAAAATTATGATTATTATTATAGGAACCTAAAATGCAGCAAATATCACTGCACTGGAAATATGTTGATGCAACATCATGTTTAGTCCATTATTAAAGTGGAAATAAGTTTTTTGCTATTATCATTACAAAGTAAGTGCTAATTGCACAGTGTAATGGCTGTAGAATAATGCAGGCTCTTCTCATTCACTGCTCTTACTTATACCTACAAAAAGTGATGCACTATAATTCGTATATAATCTATGTAATCATGATCCAGGAGGCTGTGATCATGTGACCTCTACACTGCAGGCTATCATCCCTCACTTGGTGGAAGCAAAGGAAGAAGTCAGGTAACGTAGTGTAAAGAGAGTTTAACTCCACATAGCAAGGAGGTAGGGGTGGAAGGATGGGTCAAATAAACACAGGACTTTGACTCAAGAGACTACCGGTTGTGTCCCGTGTAAACCAAAAGTCAACGTTTTTTAAGTTACATACGTACATGATGTCACATTATCACGTGATACCCATCCACGATTCTCTTCCTAAACCTAACATAACTTGTAGGGGTGCTAATTTGTAAGATATCATACTAACTGTTGTATCAGCATTTAGATTTTTTGCCTATAAGCCTCACTTTCACTATGCAAGTCTGTCTGCCACTTGGTACAATCTCCCGAGAAACTGAGGGCTCGATATACAGCACAAAGGAAGTGTGTCAATCATTGCGCAATCAAAACGGGAAGAGGTTAGCGCTTTTGTTTTCCTGGGTAGCTAACAGTAGTTGTCCCGTTACTTAAGACTATCAGTGTAAGTTCTTTGCAGTTACTATCCACAGGAGCGGAAAAAGCAAACCATGGAACGACACAAGAAACAGCAGAAGGTGTGCTAGTAGCTAGGCTCTCAGACACTACCTTAAAATGCTGTGTTTTCTGACCTGCAGTGGGCGAACAGTTCACCTCTCTGAAGTGATGTAGAAGTGCACTTCGGGGTGTGTCAGTGCACTGTGACATCACTGGTGGGTGTGTTTACAGGTGCAACAGAGCGGGCTCAAGTCCAAAATTTGTGAAATTAGTCATTTTGCGGGAGCTGTGACACTCAAAACGTGTCCACCGATTTACAGACATCTCTTTTCCAATGTAAGTGCATGGGAAAAGTCTTTTGGGACCAAGTGGCATCTGGTGACAGCCTGGAAGTCGCAATGCCACTTTTTGGCCACTAAGAAAACTGGCCTCAAAGCCCTGCACACTTCCTGGCGGTCTGAGTTAAACAAGTGAGATGGGTTCCTAAAATGGCTACAGCTGTACTTCTTTTCCATAATACAACCCAGTCACTTTCAAACTAAACCTGTGAGCTATTTATCAAACATTGTATTAAAATCACCAGTTGACAACTACATAACATGACAAGGGGTGCCTGCTATGACTAACAGTAGGGCTGCAAAATATAGTGTTTTATTGTTTATATTTTCTTTTGCTCCATAGACACATAGCAAAAAGACTGTGGTATTGCACCAAGGGATCTTTTTGAGTCAGCTGAAAGTGAGTATATCATAAGGAAACCGCACTTTAAAATGTAACTTGTAATCATTGGTGTCTTACTGGCATCTTTTGAGTTGAGTTCAATGTTCAATTTGTTCGATAAAAGAATGCTGTAAATAATTTAATTTCGTTTGTTTTTAAGATATTTTTTTCAGGATTTTGCCTTTATTAGACAGGACAGATCCAGAGTGAAAGGGGGAGACAGAGGGGGGACGACATGCAGCAAAAGACCGCGGATTGGAATTGAACTTGAACGTACAAAGCCTTTGTACGCGGGGCAACTGCTCTACTAGGTGAGCTAGTAAGTGCTTTGTGTTTTAACAGTTCACTGAAAGCAGTAGAAAACTGAGTACACTTTAATATCTGTTAATTTATCACACGTAATATCGCTACCATGATATTCAACAACGATTTCCTCATATGGTGCAGCCCCAATAAACAGTGCGAGGTGAACAGTGATTAGACACAACAAGAGCCACGATGACAACAACGATGCTTTGGATTAGTGAAAAAGTTAAAAAAACAATCACAATCTTGAGTCTTAGTGACAGAGTGGTTATGGACATACACTCAGTACAGTAATTTGTAAACAAAATATACACATACATACTTCACCTTGTTCTCTAAATCTACAGTGGAAATCTTTTCTGTTTTGGTTACTGTCATTAATTGTCTTTTTTTCATTGGCGTTTTTTTCATATAATTCATTTCATTAATCTACGTATATTTACAGAACTTATCTACTCATATTTCCCATATTTTTTCTGAGAGCAGTGTATACTATTATCGGGTTCAAAACTAAAAGGATTATCTAGTAAACATGTTGCTACCTTTACAACTCTCCTCAAAGTGCAAAGACCGTGATGGGACAAAGTGCATGAGCCCTGCCAGCGAAAATCCCTCCACAACTCTGCTCTGCCAGCGTAAACACCGTCATCTCACTGCAATACGTATTCACACATCGAACCATGCTGATCGAGCAAGCACACATAAAAACCTTTCACTTAAAGTCTTCATTACGTGATTCCAGCGTGACGATAACATGTCGACTGCATAACATGTTAAGCAAAGCAAAGTGGACTGTAGAGTCCTTGTTAAAGCTACACACAGCAGTGTGTGTAGTCATATGGTGTGGAGACTGTAAGTGCATTTTAATCAGATAAACACTTTCATTGGCTGGGCAGGAGGTGGCAGGTCTAAAGCTGTTGCTTGGCAAGAAATGTGCCGCTGCAAGAATACAACCAAATGTATCCATGCCTCCATGTCAGAGAAGGTATTAGAGGATTTTTTAAAGACATATATAACAGCAAGAACACCCACAGGTACTATTAGCTGCAAATGTTCTCATAAATATTTAGTGTAGCTGTGGTTTTTTAGATCGTCAAATCATGTCATCGCTAAGTGATGTCAGCTCTGGAGATCCTGATGAGATTTGGGCACCAATTTTATCAACATCAAGATTTGTTGCAACATTTTGGATTTCTGGGACATCTTCTCATCTTATCAGCCACCAGCAATTCAGTTCCTGTTCCTAAATCTTGCCAAGCAATATTATTCAAGCCCCCTGCCCACTCGCCAAGATTGTACTCGTTGCTTAGCAACACTGGCTTACTTAACATCCAATCAAGGAGATTTTGAACTTGTTGTGCCCTGCAAAGCACAGTTAACTACATGAGTAATAAGTCGGGACCAATGAGATAAGTTTATCCGCCTTTGGAAGTGTTGGTGCGAACGTAGGCTGCAGATCTGATGGCATTTATTGTCTTTTTAAGACCCTGAAAATCTATTTTTTACATCCGCCTCTTATTATGAGCGATGTAAACCTGCATGAGCACATTTTCTGCCAAATTGGAACCATTTAGATTATTTATTATGGGAAATGTATGTATTTGTGTCTTTGTCTGTGCTCTGCTCACTGCTCACCAATCAGGATTGAGCATTGTTTAAGTTAGGATTAAGTAGACTGTGGGGTTGTTGTTTTATGTTGTCAATCAAATCTGATCAAACCTCACCCACACAGTCCTGATGAAGGAAATCAGCTGAGTTTTTAAGTGCTAAATTCTTAATAAATAAAACCTAACAATGCTTTCCCCACCCAAAACTTTCACTAAAAATGTCCCTATTAGCCATAAATATTTATGTTTTAGAGAAATAAGGCTTGGACGGTATCTTTTCACTCAGCAGACCTGAATTGTATTTACCGGGATAAACACTGGGTGGCGCTGTATTGATATTTCAAGTCTTACGGTATAAAGGTAAGAACAACATTGTTGCTGTCAGGTGTTTCACCCCGGAGAGCAAAAGGTTCTTGACCGCTGTGGTGTGGGAAAGTGTGTAACGTGCTCTAAAAGTTCTGTATTCGGCTTAGATTAAAGAGAAAAAAACCTGACATTTATTCAACCTGTGTTTGGTGGTATGAATAAATGGTATGAATGATTACAGTCCTGCAACGTTACCCCACCACTTGCAGTCGCCATCTTTCTCAGCTCAGCTGCCAGTTCCACCAGTAGAGACTGACCTCTGGTGGTGTGTGCTGTGCACTACATCACCTTGATACAGCATCTCTGTATGAGTTTAATAGAAACAGGAGCGTCTGTATCGTACCATCGGCATTTTGAAATATCATGATATACCATAATACCTTGATAACACCCAAGCCTAAGAGAAATACAATAAATAAATAAATAAACATAAAAATAAAAATCCCAAAGCAAGTCTCCTTTTAATATTTTCTGGGCTCTTTTAGAAGTGAGAAGCTTTGAACTGATGGCACACTGCTGTGTGTGGCTTTACATCACCTGACAGTCTTCCTCTAGCGAGTACACAGTATGCAGCAACACGACACATCTGGGTCACAATAGCCGTACGTACCTCAGGCTCAGCGTCACACACACAAATGGCAGTTCCACTTGCTAAATACATACACACTCACAAAAAAAAAAAGTTTCAAAAACCCACCTGGAGCAGAAATCATTTTCACACCGAACAAGAGAACATCACGATCCAGTTTCTTTATGCATGCAGCGTGTGGACACACCATTGTCCTGTTTACTAAGCTTTTGTTACAGGGTCACAGGTGTTTTTGCAGAGTGTAAATATCGAGCTACATGTAGCCTTTTGCGCCTGACGAGCACACGTTTGGACACTCACACGGGAGATTCAGGCTCATATCGAGAACTTCGCTCTTTGACAAGAGTTAAGACTTGACATCATTTAAGGGTGAATTCATCCCGGTTTCATTGTTTCCGCCTGCATCTCTGCTTGTGAAATAGCTCCTGCTGACAAATCCTTAGTAAATCTGTATGGTTAAAAGTTGCAGTTGAGGCATGTGAACTGTCCCATGGCTCATGATTCTCTATTGTGTAGTGTGCAGTCGTGTGTTAATAACTATTTACAGTACCACAGAAAACAACTAGAGGAAGAGAGACATCGGCTTGGCACTGCTTCAGTATTATCACATCGACACAGACTGCAGAGTCTGTACAACCGTAATCAAGTGTAAGTGTGGGTGTGGGGCTTGTGTTTGTGTTTGTGTGTGTTTTTGTTGTGCGCTCCTGCTGTCCTCATCCTCCTCCTCCTCCTCACTGTGTGGGGGAGCAGTCGTCTAAATCCAGCAGCTCTCTGACCAGTCTTTCTCCAAACTGCGCTCGGCTGTAGCGTTTGACTGTGTAGGCGTCAGACATCTTGTAGAGGATGTACGCGTTGTTGATGGCGATGCTGATGCTCAACCAGAACACCTGCTGCCAGGTCTTGTTGGGTTTATGGAAGATGAAGTACCTGTGGGAGAAACATATCTATTTACTCCAGGGTTTCTACTCAAAGATCCTCTATTAAATGAATGAGTAATATTAACACTCTACTATAAATAATATGCTCTAACAGCCATGCTGGAAACAAGTTTCAAAAACAAGTGCATGGCCATAGATTGGGGAAAAGAAGTGGACGTAGCCGCTGTGATGTCACTCATTGGTGTCCTCAAGTTTGGCAGTTTGACTGTCACCACCTTGAATTTTCAACCAATCCTCCAAGCCATACTACTACACAAGTCCTTTGATACCTTCTACCTCTGAGTACGACCCACACGAGCATTTCCTAAATTAGCCTACCTACTGCTGGCTTGTATGCGACTGTTAATGGTCACAGTTTTAAATACCTGGGTAATGTTACGAAACGGTCGCAGTTGCACCCACACTACTTGTATGAAAAAACATCATGGTTCGGCTTGAGATAAGAACGATTAAGACTAAGGTAATGTAACACATCTCACATAGGATACATTAATATGCTATGGTTCATTGTTAAAAACAGCATTTCTCAGCAGCATGGTGCTAACGTCACTACTTTCTGAGTCAAATAGCTTCTCAGTAGTGAAGTTAATTCATTGTAGCATGGTAGCGTCCACAAAAGTTACAAGCTATTTTTCCGAGGAAAAGCTCTGAAGTGCAGTGGACTTTTTTTTCTACGTAGGTTTGGATAAAAGTAAGGATAATAAAATTGAGGCTAAGTAATGCGACTAACGCAGGGCCACACTGAGGCATACACTTCCACATGACACATACTAATCCCTCAGTTTATTCTGCTTGCTGCTTTCACTATTGGCTATTCTGCAGCTGATGGGCTACGTGGCACTTCTTATTTTCTCACAGTTCTTTATGCAACTTTCTTTTGGAGTCACGCCCTGCTGGACATTAAAAGAATGCAGGTTTAAGGCACTTCTGCATTGGCCTCATTTTTCAGACCCCGCGATAACCTTTTGACAAAGGCAACACAGTCTTGCCAGTCAGTTACTTTAAAAGTCATCATTAAGGCTGGAATGGGACCCCAAGCAGTAACAAGCAGGAAAAAAACCTTTTGATGCTTTAATTGTGTAATAAAACAGTATGTACGGATGTATCTGTCGCTGTAAGGGCAGAATATGTCATGCTACATAAAAAATAGGACCGGTTCAGGCAGGAAAACAGTTTAAAGATTACACGGTAATTGTATCATCTTGAATCAACTTGCAGTGTTGCACTTACTTGCTGTACTTGTCGTCGTATTTGCAGATGTAGCTGAGATGCGCCGCAAAGGCCTCGACAGCCAAGGGGCATGGGATCTCCCCACTTTTCCTCTTAATGATGATTCCTGCCACAAACACACAAACCACAGAATGAGAGTGAGAGACACACGGCCGAGATCCCACTGAAGGGACTCCAGATTCTCCAGATTATGCAGTCACCTGGCCAACAACCAGACAAGGGAGAGGAAAAAGAAGTGCCCCTTTACATGAGAGAGGCTTTCCAGCTGTGCTTTGTTACTATTTATGTTTTTAGCCGGTCTCCCTGCAGGGCTGCTTTGTTTAATGGCCTCTTTACACAGATAGACACTCGCATTGTGTTCTAATACCCATACTATGCCAGAAAAAGATTTAGTACATCCCGATATATATATAGTATGTCAAATGCAGCATGCCATAGACACCAGGATGTTCAGCCAGCATGTGTTTTTGGCTACTCTGACCCACAGTCATCTGCACAGCTGAAGAATCGTTACATCAACTGAGTGGCAGACAGATGACAGCTTGACAGCTTGACAGCTCGTTGACAGCTGACAGAAGCTACAAAAATAATCATTAAGATAAATGCTAAAAACAAAAGGACACAATTATGAAAATAACAATGACAGAGAAATGCATATGTAATTTTACTGTCATCAATAAAACACTGCTTGTCAGTATGCAGTCATAACTTGAATGTTAAAATTACATACATTGCAAAGTAACAACAGCAGAGCGTTACGGGTTGAGCACCTTCTCTGGCGAGCTCAGCCAATGGCTGCTTGTCATTGTATCTCAAAGGTAACATTAAGTGATAACATCAAGATTTCAAATCTCATTTTTCTTTTTAATTTCATGCTACAAACTGGAACAGATATATGAGTAGGAGGGTCAAATTTAAAGGTGCAATGTTATGATGAAGTAGTATGTCCCAATGCATACTCCATGCAACCGTAAGCACTTTGTAATGGCAAAGAAAGAATTTGCCTTGAGCAAAAGAAAAAGAATGCAGACTTCTCCAAGCAGAAAATGCACAGGTGCATCTAATAACATTAATAATGCTTTCCATTTAAGTCCCTTTAAGCCGTGACAGTGAGCCATGCATGCACAATACCTTTTAATAGGTACATAGCAGGTAAATGGAAACGCAGCTATTATTATTGTTAGCAGTTACACATGTAGCTAATAGCATTTCTTACATTACTGGTTAAACGCTCGCGTCACTTTCTGTACTATCATTGGTTTTTGCTTCAGATTCTTTACCATGAAAAACACCTCAGCTTCTCTGGGAATGTCAAACATCTGGCAAAATCACTTCCTGAGCAGATTTGAGGCAACAAATACACAAGAGAGCTGCAGAATTATGCCTATAGATATACCATGCAGGATATTCCTTGTAATCCTTCTAAATCATCATTTACAACCCACTAGAGGTGTGTGGTGGCGTGTTTTTCTGCAGAGGCTCTGCCCTCTGCCTGTATGTTCTTATTTTCTGCTCTCAGGATGTTTATGGCCGTGTACCCCAAAGTGCTCTCACGAGGTCGAGGCTTTATCAAAAGGTAGTAACCACGTGCCGGACCGTAAGATGCATGCATCTAAGACAGAAAGCTCTGAAAAAAAAACAACAACCCGTGACTATAGCGAGAAAACAAGAGTGAATCTGGGTTTGGCTTTTAATGTCACTTCCACAATCCTGCATAGTGTACCTTTAATTTTGTATCTACAACATCTAGTTAAAATAGCTGTGAACTAAATAAAGACTTCTGTATGTATCTGACACGGCTCAACAGGATGTTGTCAGACTTGAAACCAAGCTTTCAAGATGAAGTCTTTGTGAATGTTGATTAAAGGTATGGATTTTATTAATAGCAATATTTAATGGATAATGTAAGTAGGAGATAAAAATAAATTTAAACATCTCCATAATGGTGCTGTTATACCCTGATGTTTTAGATCACATTCCTTATTTACCATCATGCAGATCTTTTTAAGTTACCACTGAGAAAATCACGTAATATTACCTGTGTAACAACCGCTAATCTTGATATGGTTTAATCATACGTGTTATAATGAGAACAAAATGTTGTCAGCAACTTGTTTTCTTCTCCTTTTTGCACAGAGTGAAAAACAGTTGCGCACACACACACACACACACACACACACACACACACACACACACACACACACACACCCATGCACACACTCACAGAGGAAAGAGAAAATCAATATTGGATAATAACAGTTAAACTGATCCGGGGCTTCTGCTCCCACACTCTTCATTCAAAGAGCTCAAACACACCGCAGCCCTTCAACTCAGTTTAAAACCTAACAAAACTGTTTCAATGAGAGTGGATTACTCCGTAAGAGGAGGGGAATATCATGATCCTGTCGCCTCCTGGAAACGGATTATCGCGGATTAGAAGCTCTCATTGATTTTTTTTCAGACAGGAATGCTTAACGAAGTGCCAAATTCACCTGATGGTAACTTGCATACAAAATGACAGAAGAGCTAGTCTTATTTTCTCTCAAAAAACCCACAGATCAAAGGCGAGACTTTTCGAATTTTATGGCACATTTGTGGTTTATTCCAACTATAAATATGTGCATTTCTTTTGCACTGATGCATATTGCATGTAGTGTCTCCTGTCAGTGCTAAAATTCTTAAAATATTTATAATTCAATGACAGGAATCTACTTTCACAGTTTTAGTTCTGGGTACATCAGAGCAGTGTTTACCTTGCTTTGTTGGGGAATAAGCGTTAGTGAGGAACCTGAAGTGTCCCTTGTTGTACCAGCTGATCAGGGACATGCTGCCTTTCATCATAACTCGGGACTGGCCACGTTGCGCTGGCGTGGAGCCGCAAACCAGCATGCTTTGTGGTAAGCCTGTACAGTCACTCTTTCTGGTGCTCAGCAGACCGCAGCAGTAGATATCTGGAGAGGGAAAAATACAATTTTATAAATAACTCTGCAACTGAGAGAAGTTCTAACAGTATATACACAGATATATTGCACAGACACATTTACTATGGATCAAATACCAAGTGGTAGTAGGGTGGCAATGGTATCAGTGGCAAAAATCCCAGAAAATATCATGGTTTCATGGTATATCCATTATTGTTCTCACTGTGCATGCTGCCACTTGGTGACATTATCAGAGAACACAATGTCTGTTTCCATAGTTACGCGGATGACACGCAACTGTACATCTCTGCTGAACCAAATGATGCTGCAGCCATAGACTCCATTCCTACCTGTCTTTTGGCAATTAATAAATGGATGAGCAATAATTTCTTAAAGTTAAATGGAGACGAAACTGAATTGCTGCTTGTTGGCCCTAAAACAAAAAGAGAAATGTTGCTTAATAATCTGGGGAAATTAACTCCCTGGATTAAATCCAGGGTTACAAGTCTTGGTGTGATCCTTGATTCAGCTCTAAGCTTCAAGTCCCACATTAACAAGGTGACGAAAACATAATTTTTCCACCTCAGAAACAAAGCCATGGTGCGACCATTTCTTAATGAAAAAGATGCAGAGAAATATATTCATGCCTTTATTTCAAGCCAAATTAACTACTGTAATGCACTTTTTACTGGCTGCCCAAAAAACACCACTGAGAGACTTCAGCTCAGCTATTAACCAGAACCACAGGAAGGTCCTCCTCTTTGTATACAAACCGTAAATAAGCTTGGACCGAGCTACATTGGTAAGTCCCTTGTTAACTATTTTCCTCCAAGAACACTGGGATCATCGGCTGCTGGTTTACTGGAGGTTCCAAGCAACAGCTGGAAGAAGATCGGGTATACAGCCTTTGTCAATTACACCCCAAAGCTATGGAACACACTACCTGTAGATACTAGGGAAGCTAGCTCGCTAAATATTTTTTAAAATAAAGCTAAAAACTTATCTGTTCACTTTTGCCTTTAACTAGCTCTTTCTTTTTACACTTCATGCTGCTGCAACTCTTTTAAAACTAGCTTGATTTTACGATTTATAATTTTAGAACTCTAGAAATGATTTTATGAATCAGTTAATTCATGTTTTAAACTGTTTTAAATGTCCCTTTATGTTAAATTGCCTTATCTGGTTAATGTCCATTCTGTCTATTTTCATATGAAGCACTCAGTGCTTTAACTGCCCTTATTGTAAAGCACTTTGTGCTGCATTTCTTGTATGAAAGGTGCTGTATAAATAAAGTTTATCATTATTATTATTCAGAAGTTTTTGTTGATGGGAGGTCTGACATGTCTCCAGAGTCGTCTTGGCCTCCTCCTTCTGTTTACGGAGAGTTTTTCTCATCTGGCTCAATACCAGATCAATGGCCCGACCTCTAGCTTGCTCATATGCCAGATCATTCTCCATCAATTCTGCTCATGGACAAACCTCAGATTCTGCTGAATCCATGTCATGCTGTCGCACCATCTGGTAAAGTGTTGCGGGCTTTGCAGTGTTTTCAGCCGTTGCACAGTGCTGCTTTACGGCATCGTGCTCCCACCTAATCAAATAGAGTTCTTTTTGAAGGGCCTTTCTCTCACCCTTCGTCTGCTTAAGTTTGGCGAGCAGATTGTTGTTGGTGGAGGTTAGCTCCTCATGCTCTTGAGCCATCTTGGTCTGCAGCTGTCTGAGCTCCGACTGTTTGGCTTCCAATTCTTCTTGTGTGTCCTTGAGTGTTGTGCAGGTCTTCTCCAGCTGCAGTTTCAGAAATGTTATTTCTTTCTGATCTGCAGCCATCTTGCTCTTCACCTGTCTGAGTTCTGATTGCTGTTGTTCAAGTTCTTTATGAAGGGCCTCCTTTGCTCCCTTCACCTGCTCCAAATCAGCGCCCAGGTCCTTACTGATGGAAGTCTGCACCTCAAGATCTTTTTGTGTGGTCTTGAGCATTGTGCAGGTCTTCTCCAGCTGTGGTTTCAGATTCTGATCCTCAGCCATCTTGCTCCTTTCCTGTCTGAGCTCCGACAGCTGTTGTTCTAATTGTTTATGAAGGGCCTCCTTGCTCCCTTCACCTGCTCCAAGTCAGCGCGCAGGTCTTTATTGATGGAAGTCTGCACCTCAAGATTTTTTGGCGTCTGTCTGAACATTGCGCAGATCTTCCCCTTGGGCAATTTCTGCAACTTCTTATCGCTGGTTGGAGAGTCCATCTGGACTTGTCCATAGTCGGACTTGATGTTCTCCCGCTGTTCTTGGAGCTTGACCAGGAAATCGTCCAGCAGGTCCTCTTGGACGTCCGGGAGTACGCTCCCCTCTGTTGTACTTGGGGTGAGCCTGGCCCCACTGTCATTCAGTTCATGCTGCCACTGTTCCTCTAGTGAACTGAGATAAAAATTAATTTGAGGTTCCTTTTGTCTAGAATTGAATATTATGAATTCCGTCCCTCTGTGTTATTTTTTATCGTTTGTCTTGGATGTGAGATCGAGCTCGATTTTGATCGACTACTATCACGGTGAGATGCTCTGAACCAAACTCTGAGCGTCTGATCTGATCTGAACAGCTCCTACTTCAATATTTTTGACCCTCTGAATGTGATGTCATTGTGATAAGAGAGTTCACAGTAGATTCAGATATTACATATTACATATTACATATTAAGCACACAGGAGTCACATATGCAGGTTCGATGTTATACTGATGTAGTCCATTCTTTTGATTACTATACAGTCACTGCTCTGCAATTATTTTGGTTTTCATTTAACTGTTTAAGTTATCTTTAAATCAAAAATGCCAAAAACAATCACTGGTTCCAGCATCTCAAATGTATCTGTTGATTTTCTTCATATTATGTGACTGCTGTAGTTTATCGTCCTCACAGCTGAACCACTTTCACTTTTTCTGTCTTTCCACCCATTCAATTTCTTTATTTCTTACATGGATGAGCAGCGACCAAACAATCATATGGCTGAGCGCTGCTGATTTGTTCTCAGTTTGGAGAATGATGTCTATCTGTGTAGTACAGTACATGTGTGTGTGTGTATGTGTCCACAGTAAGTGCTGCAGAGGTAATTAACTCTGCTAATTAATCCAGTGTGATAAAGTTGATAGAAAAATGTCGGACAATGCCTTCAGTTTTTTATTTTTTTTTCCAGCTGAGCCCTGTGGTAGCTTTGCCCAATTAGGATGACAAAATATTGATTTTATCTCTGGACATGTTTTTCTTGACTTGACGTTCTGCAGCTCGGCCCGGCTGAGTTTAAAATTGCAGTATTTTTGATAACAGGGGTGTAAAACTTTTCACTTTAAGTCATGGTGATGATAATGTCAAAGGAACCTGATGTGTTGTGCTGAATGTTAGCTCTCTGCCGTCACTGATTTGCTCATTCTCAGCCTTTTATGTCACAATGACATTGTCCCATATTTTGCTATTATTACGAAAGAAGAAAACAGGTCAGTGAAGAGTATTCAAAAGTGACTCACCATAACCACAACAGGATTATGCTTTCATAATAAAATATGCCTTTGGTATAATGAGCATGACAATCAGAGCTCTGTGGAAACCTGCTTCAAAGACGGATTATCAGCATAAAATATCACAATTTCCTCCAGAACTATTTCCTGCAGATTGCCTCCTGATAAAATATCTCACACTGAGAATATAAGCTACTAACAGTCATACAAAAAAAACCTGTTTGGATTCAGAAGGTGTAGCTGTCAGGTGTTGCAGTAAGTGGTGTGTCTTTAAAGTGTCCACTTTACCTATTGATTTTTTGAGCCGTGACAAGGCTAAACACTCCCCGCTGAATCTTCCATGATGCATTGTGCACGTCAAAAGACAATTAACAGACTGTTGAAGCGCATGCTGGAACTGCTGGTCGATGTTGGTTGAACAGCAAAAAACCATCAATCTCAACGAGTCACTTAGTGGGAGATTTAGTTGTCAAAGTTTAGTGATGTAATTCCACTTCTTTTTAGTGCAATTTGTCTTTGTTTCAGGAGTTTGCAGCCATGAATGTGAATATTTGAAATCCTGACAGATACTATTACACAGTAATTCATATCAGGAAGAGATGTTACACCAGTCGCATATTCGTTTGACTTGTTTTTAGGAATTCTGCATTGACAAAATCTCAACATCAAGTTTTTTATCTTGTTTTGGAAACTTTTAATTCCCTAGCTGACAGATAAATACAAGAACAGTCTGTTGGCCCATGTTTTCACTGACATAAGACAGAGGCATGCTCGTGCTTTCACACATCCCCCATGTGGTTAAAGATTTTTCACTCGGGGTGTAAGTACGGACAGATGAAGAAAAGAAAATGAATCATTCTATCTGCATACTGTGGTGCTGATATTTGAAGGTGAAACGTAACAGACTGTTCCTCCCTGTGCTGTTTGGCCTGGGGATGTCATCGTCACAACATGACTAAAAGCAAATAAACAAATAAAAAATGCAAAAAGGGAGGGAGATGAGGAGAGAGACTACACCAAAGCAGAGAAGGGAGACGACGAGAGGTGACAGAGGAGGATGAAGAAAAGGTGTTTTACTTACGCAGCATGACCGAGACAGGCCGACAAATATCTGCTGCTACAGCTCGTTTGTATACCTTGTTTGCTGAATTCGGTGAAGAGGCTGAGGCTCGTGATGGACGGTCCGGTGAAGATGATGGTGTTTTTGCCCGAGATGTTCTGGCAGAGCTGCTTGGCCACAAGGCTGTGGAGCTGAGGCTTGTTCTTCAAGGTGGCCAGACTGTCTGTGCCCTCCTTCAGATGGACTGAGATCTGCAGCGTGGGCGGAAAAAAACACGTCGATAAAACAGACATAAAACTAACAAACTTTACTTCAATTTCAGTATGGTTTTATTGTCCTCTGGGACAGAAAATCCTGCAGCTGCTATTTAAGGCTTAACCCTCTGCAAGGCTGCAACTTTCACTCTTTAGCAGTGTGTGATGGAACAAACAGTAGTTTCATGATTTTGTTTTTCTTTATCTTACCAGCAGAGGCTAAAAAATTTCCCTTGAGGTGGCCCTAGGGAAGAGGCCAGGAGTGCCTTAAATCAAAATCTACCTGTATACATAAACTCATGAATGCATTTTCATAGCAATATGCCGATGTCATTTATGGGAAAAATGCCAGGTTGAAATATATCTGTGACTGGTTGCACAAAACACCTTAGGTTTTCTCCTTGAGTATGACACTTAAGACTTAATTTCTCTGTGGCTTAGGAACTTACACAGTTACACAGTTACACAGAATCCCCTAAAAAAATCCATTGTTAAGGAAAACTTATTTACTGGGTTGAAAGTGTGGTGATGAAAAGGCCTACAAATACTTGACCCTTAAGGTCAAGTTAGAGGCAAAACCTGTTTACTAAAATTGAGCAACCCTGAATGGTCTCGCTCTGGAGAGAAGTCTTGGAGCAGAGTGACCTGGCAAACATTGTGATGGGGAAACATTGTGATGGGGAAACATTGTGATGGGGAAATAGATGTCGTTGACAGAACACCTTGTGGTAAAATGTCAAGTATTAAAGCTATAGTTGGTAATGCTGGAGAGCTAGCAAGATTTGAAAGCGGCACCTCCTCTAAGCTCCACCCCCTCCTCCCCCTCCCGTCAGTGCCGACTCTCTTTTCTCAGCCTGTTTAGCGGGGCGAGCCGTTACAAGTAACACTGGAAGTGGTACTTTTGGCTGCATTTTCTCTGCCATTGGTCAGCAAACTCCTGCTAACTCTGTATTTCTGCTGAGGAGTGTGCTGAATATTTCCGGCAATGGTGACATGTGATGAGTGCACACAGGGAGGAGGGAGGGAGGGACAGAGGGGGGCTCGGGCAGGACGAGACATGAAGGCATCTGATTGGTTCTTTCCATTCGCACCGAATGGCAGGGATTGGTCAGAGTTTTTACAGGCCTGAAGCTGCCACAGAGGTCGGATTTTTTTCATCCCTTTTTCTGAACACATTATGTATTGACTACTCTCAGGATAGAAGGACCATTTCACCCAGTATAACAAAAAGTGTTTTTGAACAGGATTACCAACTATAGCTTTAAGATAAAGTTCTGGAAACGGCAGGAAATTACACCCCCACATCCCCACACCCACACACGGAAAGTTAAGTATGATGTTTATCTGAGGAGGAGAATAAAAATGTTTGGTGAACTGCTGATTGTCCATGGAGATTTGCTTGGACTCATGCTTGTGATGCCTGTTATTTTCTCACAAAGTTGGCTTATAGTTAGTGAAAGAATGGCAGAAGAAAAGAAGACAAGAAAACCATACTGGTCAGAGGAGGAAAAGATTATACTTCTGGAGGAATACAATCATAGAAAGCACAAACTACAAAGTAAATTTGATCCACAAATACCAGAAAACAGAAAAGAGAGTGAATACAAGCATATTCAAGCAGACAGTGTGAGAAAAATTAAGTATTATTTAAAGCATGTAAACATGTTCTAGTAAAAAAGTATGAACCTGCATAATAGGTCCTAATCGAGGTCCCTTTTCTTTCCCTCCTTCATTTCCTGTCATCTTTTTACTGTTAAGTCTCTCATAAAGGCAGGAAATACCCAAATATATACAGCAAAAAAGTATATTTTAGTCTGATGTTGCCACAAGAAGAAAGCTCATAAAGAGTCCAAAAATTAAAAGATTTCATCCTCTTGAGAACATCAATGTGTTCAGTAAATTTCATGGTAATCTGCCAAATAAGTTTTGATACCTAAAGTTGGGCTCTAACTTTTAAAAACATCCCAAGCTACCTATAATATCCAAACTGTGAGGGGATCACAGAGGTGTTTTAAGAGCGCCCACTGAGGGCTGTGATATGAATATTTCATGGCAATCTGGCCAGATATGTTCCTCTGGATAAAGGCGGACTGAGCTGTGCTGGTACATGGTGCCCTTGAAGATACAAGTCTCAAAAGAAATATGAAGAAAAGACTGACCTTCAAAGAGAGCCATTATTAAATATATACAAATAGAGATGCAAACCTTCAAAGAGTCCAGTGTCCTTATATTCTTGCCGCTGTTCACGAGCTGAACGGCATTAGCCTGATTAGTCTGCATCTACGTCAGGCCTTTAGCTATTACACTAAGTGGTCAGTCCATGCCTCTGTGTGTGTGTGTGTGTGTGTGTGTGTGTGTGTGTGTGTGTGTGTGTGTGTCCCCGTGTGGTGCACTGGCTAATGGAATCTCATTGATTCACTCCATTAACTCATTTTATTTCTTTGAATTTTTTTTTCTCTCTCCCTTGACACAATTCATTTAAAGAGAGAAGATCTCAGTGCAGGCACACATCCACGGACTGGTAAAGACTGAGTGACTGCCAAATGGCCACAGTCAGTGTGAATGCTAATGCTTATTTGTTAAATGGATGGGATAATGGGATATGGCTCTAAAGGATGGAGCCTGGGATGCGTCTTTCGCACAACTCGTTTTACACAGGAGATTTGGGATTACGAGAAAAATTATGAATTGATGTGATTTCATTCGATATAAAGCAACAATAAAAGAGAAAACAGCAAATTAAAATTCTGATCGTGGTTGGTCCCTGACTCCGCTATTGTAATTCTGGACTACATCCAGGCTAAAGAAGGAAACGCTTCCCCTGCAGCGTAGTCTTATGCCCAAGATCTATCTATTTATGGGATCTCTGCAGTGAAAAGCCTTTTTCTTTACAATGTGAGATTATTGTATCACTGTACTTTCCACCAGAGTTCTCCAAAAGCCTGGTAAAGTTCCTTATTCTCATACTTGAGCAAGAAAATGTGAGCATGCTTTACTAACATCCTTCTTTTATTCTGTTTCTGATGCCAGCATTAAATACTGCACTGCACTGGGTGTTATTGTTAAAAAATAAAAGATTAAAAAGGTCTCTTCCCATTGTGCCTCTAGTGCAAGCGATGAGGGACAAAATCTCCCTCAGGCACAACTCAACACAAAAACCCAAAAAGAGACTTTTGTTCTAAAAAGACTCAAGAAGATAACGACTTGGTTTGACTAACTCAGACAGCTGAAGCCTCATAACAGCTTCAGATAAACTTTTAAATATATTTTTCACAAAAGAAGGATTGTGTCCGCCCATCACTGACATTTAAAGTCAGTTTGTCTGCTGTTACCTGACAGATAATTAAAGCAAGCAAAACCTGTTCATATGGACAGTTCAGCAAGGGAGGACACGCACAAAGAGAACAAGAGAGACTGAAACTAGAGTCTGGATTTTAAATTCTTTTAAATGTGAAAAAATGTGCAAAAATTGCAAACATTTCAGTCCATGTTGGACTCTCCTCAGTGCAAAACGAGGCGTGAGTCACCTTATATGTGGGTGACTCTACAGATGCACCTAATCAATCACCTGGGGCTTGACTGAACACACATGAAGCCAATTGTGAGCAAGTCAAGTCATCACAAGCACACCAGAATAATACAGTTCCACAGCACTGACACATTCTCATACACATACTAACATATTTATAATTAACTTTAAAACTTAACACATTTAAAACACAAGGAGACTAAAACAACTAACATGTCAAAAAAAGATAAAATAAGGAAGGCCAGAACTAAAATCAAGAAAACAGTTCTGAACAATCGGAAGTCTTTGCGAGGTTTTTGATGAAGATTATAAACTCCGATCAGCCAAAACATTAAAACCACTGACAGGTGAAGCGAATAACATTGATAATTTTGTCACAATGCAACGTTCTGCTGGGAAACCTTTGGTCCTGGCATTCATGTGGCTGCCTTGCCTCCAAAGTCCCCACATCCGGATCGGATCGAGCATCTGTGGGACGTGCTGGTTCCCCACCTCACAACCAACAGGTCAGACACCACAGGAAACACCCCCAGAGGTTCTGTGTCCATGCCTTGACATGTCAGAGCCAAGTCCAATACAAAGTTGCACCACCGTGGATTAGAGGTACCTCTGGGAAACTAGCGCATCCCACAATTGCTCAATCAGATTGGGATCTGGGGAATTTGGTTTCAGGTCATTCCTGAGCAGTTTTTGGAGTGTGCTATGGTGCACTGTCCAGCTGGGGATGCCAGTGCCATAGGGGAGTGTTGAGAACAGAAATGATAGACTTGTACACTGGGGATGGGACTCACTGGTACACGAAGATAGAGTCAAAGAAAAGCTTTCTAATGCTTTAATTTGGTCAAAGTCAAAGATATGTCTGCATTAACATTGAAGGAAAACTCCACTGCAACAATCAGGACCCTTGAATATTGTGTTAAAACAGGCCTGAAAACTGTGACCCCATCCTTTGAGGTTAAGGTTAGCTACATACTACATGATAGTTACTATGATTAAAGAGTTGGTTTACCCAAATTTAAATCATATGCTCTCTCTTGAAACTGAAATTACAGTCTCTAACAGTCTCTCTGAAAACAGTCTCTGAGTAGAGCAGACACCATTTCTGGAGAGACATGTTGAATTTTTAATGCAACGTTTCATCACTGTGAGCACCATAAACCCCAAAAAATTCCCTTCACCTTCAATGTACCAGGGTACATATGAAAATTTCAGAGACATATCTCAAAACCAGGACAAATAAAACCAAATTTATATGTCAAAAAAAGGTCTAGCTGCATAGTTAGTTATCACTGGAGGTAAATAAATTATGTGAATGATGGTGCTCCTCAGTATCGCAGTGCTGGTGTGCGTGAGTCCTGCATAATATTTATACAGTCATAAAAAATCACTTTAACAAGCTGCATCCTGCGGGAAACATGAGCGCTCTCACTTTCAGTTTAGCATCCACAAATGCAGTGCAGTAGTTAGGAGGGTTCCTCCATCACTTGTCACCACTTTAACAACACAGAATAAGAATGGCAGCCTCTTCCAGTTGTGGTTTATAATGTTTTCTCCTCAGTCCTCTGTAATGGTCAGGGTCGGTCAGGTCTGTCAGTGCTCCTGCAGTCCCTGGCCTCAGTTAAATGGTGCTGTTATATAAGCAACCGGCGTAGGAGTGGAAGGTTGGAGTAAGGGCAAGGTTGTTAGTGAGCAGAGCAGCCCTGCCTGCCTGAGATGTGACAACACAGATCTAATCGTGTGCCGGCGGCTATTCAAATCTAAAACAACATCAGAAGAAAAATCTTGACAACGAATATTTTTGCCCAGAAGATATTTTTCACTTCGATGAGATGAGTTTGATCATTTTTGAAAATCAAACTTTGTGTTTTCTGCGTGTAAAGCCTGCAAACATTCACCATCAATTTATTAAAAGTTATTTTATTCTTTGTAGCGCTGGCGAGTAATTGGCTGAATGCAAAACGAGGCAACATCGACAACCTGAGAATGAGATTTGAAACTTGGTGGAGATCAAAGACTCTGATGTTTTCATGAGAGCGTTTTTGACTTCGGGCACACTGACGACTTTTTCTTGCATTTTTGATGTAAAATATTATATTTCTGCCGTGAAGTTTGAAAGCAGCAAATTAATATACCCTCATGGCTAACACACAAACTCATACACTTTTCTCTCTCATCTCTTCACTCTTGCTTGCCTCTTTTCACCCTCAAATCAGACCTGAAACTGATGTGATCCTGATTGCTGAGTACACTGAGGGGCGAATACATAAAGAATGGATTGCAGCCACTGAAAGCACCGTGAATTGCTCATCACTTGAAACCGCTATTTGTCCCATCCAAAGGTCTGATTCACAAGAGACATTGGCTACTATTATAGTACAGAGCAAACATGCCCATTAAGTTTTGCAGCTGAGTGAATTTCTTTTTTTTTTTGCATCTGTTGGAATTAAGCCGCATGGAAAAACACACATGTTGCCTTTGTGCCAAGAACACAGTGGGCAGATCAATGGAAGAGAGAAAAAGAAAACTGAAACTGAAACAGAAAGTCAAAAGTGAAATTCTCCTTTGATATATCTGCTCATGGCGATGCCTTTGCCTTCTACAATCACTGCTACCATGATCACTGGGTAACCACATGTGGCAATTAGCGCTGGGCTTTGTCTATAGCTTCTTTGCATATGACATCATACATCAGTGCACTGTACAGATGGAGGGTAGTGAGCTGGAGGCAACACTACACAAACCTCCGTCTAAAAAAAGCCACTTAAAATCCCGAAAATAGTGAGATGTAAAGGGGAGAAGAAAAAACAAAACAGAGAAACATCGCCAGGTGTGGATAAAACATCTCCTTCAGTACGCCGGAGTGGAGTCAACTAGTGTCAAACGTTAACATTAAATTGTTGTGTAACACATGCCTCAAATTGGAAGGAATTACAAAGCAACTTCTCCGTGTTTTTAGCCACGACCCAGATTTCTGACGGCATTTTAACAGACCTCTGGGGACAGTTGAACTCGTAGGTAGAAAATAATAACTAAAGTTAGCTAACGTTAGCTTGACAGCGGTGCATCCATGTACTAAGTTGGAATTGGGGGTGTGCCATATCATTTAATTCACAATAATACCGGTATATTTTTTAATATCATATTAAAAACTCATGTTGTGATATTTGCAATATTTCGGCTTGTTGACATACTGACGTCATACTGTTACCCACGGCAACAACAAGCATGGCTGAAAGAGAAATTATTATTGACTCCGCAGTGGTTCCAAAAAGAGGAGCAGCTTCAGTACTGTGACGTCCTGAATGTTTTATGAACAGCCCCGGACTTCTCAGACTCTTTTAGCAACTTACAGCTCAGAGGGAACTCATTCAGCGGCTCCTCTGGCAGCAGCACAGCGTCTCTCCCTCTCCTCTCTCGCTGTGTGCACAGCAGAGTCGGTGTCGTCAAGTGATTTTGTCATAAACCTTTGGTAATGTAAACCTACGTGATGCTCGTGACTTCACAAAAACTCCATATATGTGAATGTGTGATAGTTGTGGTATCATAACAGCCTGTCACAGGTTACAGCGTGATGATTAGAGGAGAAATGGCAGAGCATAAAGGTCCAGGTGGAAAAAAACAACTCAGTCATTTAGGATTTTGTTAAAAGAAGGAAATCACCTGTTGATTTATATATATATAGATCCCAGGGGACTTTTTTTGTATTCGGGAGCTGTTTAAATGTGTAACTTGTGGTAGATTTCATTTTTTTGAACTATTAATATTGTATACAGAATCTTAATCTCACTCTGAGTTACTGTTGTTGTTCACATACTAAACAGAAATGATCTCTCATTTGTTAGTTTTTACTGAATATTATACAAATCTGTTAAATCACCAGGAATATTGTTATCGCAAAAATACAATGAAATATCAAGATATTATTTCAGGGCCATATCGCCCACCCCTAGTTTGGAATATCAAAGGCAGTTATACTCAAGCACATTTACTCATCCTGCCAAAAACAAGACAGCAGTCATTTCAGTCATGAACCCATCTGTCCAAAAAGTACTTTTAGTCCACTGGACTCTTCCTACGTGCTATATCATAGGCAACTGGACTTGCTTCCTGAAGACGTTTCACCTCTCATCCAAGAGACTCCTTCATTTCTGAAGAAGCCATAAACTGAAGAGGCCTCTTGGATAAGAGGTGAAACATCTTTAAGAACTCAAGTAAGTCTAGTTGCCTACAGTATAGCACTGACCTGGATGACTCTTGGTGAATCTTCACCAACACCGGACTCTTGTTCACTTTCATTCACATCCACACCTTTTATCTTGTCTATTTTTACAGTTTTAATTTTATACTTGTTTTTAAGATCTATACACACTGTGTGTGCTTTCAGAATCTGTGTTGTGCGATTGTTTCTAATCAGTGTATTGTCTTGTATGTGAAGCCACGTCAAAGAAGATTTTCTGTTAGGACAGACAATAAAGATTTCTGAATCTGAATCTGAATCTAAATTTGCTTGCTATGTAACGTTAGTAATGTTAGGAGAACTGGAGGGCGAGGGAATATGTGGAACGATGTGTCCAAGCCGGGCAAGTCGTTGGTTGTGGGACAAATGACTTTTCTTTGTATGGATCACATCAAACATGAGTTTCAGTTTTCTTCATCTTACCATTTCTGTATTCCCTTTCCTCTTTATCCTATCACGCAGCATAAGGATTTATTGCTTCTTTCCCTCTGTTTGAGTTTGGCGCATCATAATAGTCATGTGGTTGCAAACAAGCTATTGGAATGTTTTTGCAATAAGGCTTATTTGCATGGAAAGGAACCAATTTTACATCAAATGTATGCATGCTACGTTATTTAAATAGGTGCAAATAGCACAGGAGCAATGAGAGAGCACCGCAGTTAATGGTACATTTTAGTTTGTGTGGGTGCTCTTAGAATTACAGTTTATTTATATCTTATTTGTGCAGGTTTAGCGGCCGCAAAAGCCGCGCAACCTCTTTCTGAATTCGTCTTAAGTATTGTTTGTTGTTACCTGACAGATGAATCCAGTCGAGGTACACTGTCGAACCCAGAGGCTGAACTTCCTCTTCTTCCTCTTCCTCAGCTCTCTTTCCGTGCAGGTGGTAATGAACACCGGATCCTCGTCTATCAACGGCTCATGAAGAACCTGCAAACACACAGGATGAGTTACTGTAAGTTTGTCTCGGTGGATTTTTATATAACCAAGTCACAAGTAAAGTACTCATTGTGTTCCTGGAGAAGAGCTGGCCTTGAGAAGAGAGAATAAAAAGTATTTTTGTGTGCGGCATAAGAGCGAGGTTGTGTTGATGATGTAACATTACAGTGAAGGGTTAGAGAGGGAAGGCAGCCAATCGAAGATCCTAACAAGTCTCGTATGTGTGTGAGTGTGATACAGTAGAAAGAGAAAACACTGTCCCCGGCAGAAACACGCTCTCAGCTGTGCCGATCTGTCTGCAAAAGCCTTCAGAAGAACGCCTTTCCCTTTTTTCTGTTGTTTCAGTTTTTGCTTTGTCCTTCATATTTGCATTAATACGCTATCCGCTTCAGTATTTCTGTCTGTCTGCATCTTTCTTTTTATAACCACGAGAAGAAAAAAAAAAGAACAAAAGAAAGACATTGTCTGTGGTTCGCTTTTTAGCTTCAGACCAAAACAAAACAAAACAGACAAAATAAAAAATAAATCTAAAAAAATAAACAAGGCATGACTGTAACTGTGTCCCAAGTGGTAAAAATAGAGAGAAAAGAAGTGTTTACTCCTTCAGACTTTTCTCAACTTGGCTGTGAATGATGCAGGAAATTCATTGAGACCTGGGGGAAAATGTCTCGAGGAAGTTATCACAAAAACAGTGGTTCTGCTGTCTATTAAAAATTAAATATGATGGAAAATAATAGAGCCAAGCAGTTATCGAGTTATCTAAATGCTTTTATGATTCTCCACCTTTATAACAAGCACCAGAGTAAAGCTGGAATGACTGGCCAGTTAATCAATGAGTTGATCCAAGTCGTTGGTACTCTCGCTAGCATCAGAAATGCTGGTCGGATCAGTAGACGAAGTGAATATAGGCCTAACAGATGACGTCTGGGATAAATGTTTAAGGAATATACACAACTGTTCAGTCAATGTCAGACTCAGTCTTGCACAGTTCAAAACTTGAGAACATAGACATAGACTCTATTATTCCAGGGAAAGGCTACATAGCTTTTTTTACTGATGTGCCACCTGTCTGTAATCGCTGTAACTCTACAATCAGCAGTTTAGCACATGCTCTATGGTCATGCAGTAAATTGTAGACATACTGAAAGAGCATTTTTCACTGTTTGTCTGAGGCTTCTGGGAAATCTTGGGAATCTGATCCACTCACAGCTATCCTCAGAGCGACTAGCTCCTTTTCCTCTGAGAATACCGAAAAAAAAAATGGCTGTTTTATTTGGAATGGTGATCGGAAAGAAGTTAATTTTATGAGTGTGGAAGATGGTCTCTATTCTACGGAAGCGTATTGCATTCACTTGACAAATTAAAAAAAGCCATGTTTTTCTGAGTAATTTTTTCTGGGGTTTTTTTTTTTTTTTTGAGTAATTTATTTATTTTTCTGTTTTTCGTGGTAATTTTTTTCTGTTTTTTGGGATAATTTTTTTTCCTGAACGAGGAGACGAGATACTTCAAAATCTCGCGAGAAGCTTCCACCTGGCACCTGCAAGTGACCCCTGCATCCATGGTGACTCCTGCTCATGGATGTATTTTGCATCCGTGCTCCTGCTCCTAGACAATTTCAACTACGGGATCAATAAGGGTAAGGCACGTAATTAGTTACACACAGGGTATGATAATCTTGCTATGTTTTCGACTGCATCCTTGTAGAGTAGGCCAGTCGCTCAATTTAACAGGTTAGGTTAAAAAAATAAATAAATAAATAAAAAATAAATAAATAAATAAATTACCATGAAAAACAGAAAAAAATTACCACCCCAAAAAAAAAAACCCCTGAGAAAAAAAATACCCCGAAAAACAGAAAGAATTACTCAGAAAAACAAGGCTTTTTTATTTGTCAAGTGAATGCAATACACTTCCATACTATTCCCACATATGATGTAGGGTTAAATGAAATGACTAACACATGACATCTTGGAGAGACTGAGATTCTATAAGGAGGACAAAGGGTGTTTGATAAGATCTGGGACCCTGTACTGAAATTCTTTCAGAGCGAATGCTAATGTAATAATATTTTTTACATGAAGCACCTTGCTGTGTATATCTTCCCTTTTCTGTATATGTAATTTTTACTACTACTACTTTGTGCTAATTGCTCTGACTGTGGCCACTGTTACATGTGATGGCTATGCTTGTTGGCTTTGTTTAAACATATAAAGAAATGCTAGTCGGTTAAATGTATTATTAAAATACCCAGAGGAAAATGGGAGGAGTTTGAACAAACACATATGTGCACTCTCACACACACTGTACGTGTTCTTGCTAAGCTGAATGAGAGAGGTGCTTAGGGCTTTTCCTTAGTTGGCCCCATGGGAGATCCTGAAAAGACTGGACGTATGTGTGTGTATATGTGATTGTGTGTGTGATTGTGTGTGCGTGTGCATGAAAGAGTTATCATGTGAGTGTGTTTTTGTTGAATGGAGATGAGTTGCGATGTTAAATACTCAGTAAAGAAATGCTTTTAGCTTTATTTATCAAGTCATTGTCATGTTTTTAGCGCACAGAGCACACACATTTCAGTAACATTTGAAATATGATCTGGTATTTGAAAAAATGTGATTAAAGCTTATAATATGCACAACAATATTTTAGACAATGTTTGACCTGTTTGACCAACCTCCTTGTGGGAGAAAGCCAAGCAACCTGGAGAAAATACCCGCTGACACAAGGAGAACATAAAAATCTCCACGTGGAGAGGCTCCCCGACCCCAGGTTCGAACAAGGAAGAATTGCTATAGGCGACAAAGCTAATCACTGCACCACCATGTCGCCAATGTTTGACCTTACAGATTAAATGTAGCTACATTTTGTCTGTTAATTATAAATGGTAAATGGACTGTACTTGTATGGCGCCTTTCTAGCCCTTCCGACCACTCATAGCACTTTTACACTACATGGCACATTCACCCATACACACACTGGTGGCCGAGGCTACCACACATGGTGCCGCCCGCTACTCAGTAACCATTAGCACACACTCACACATCGATGAAACAGCCACTGGGAGCAATTTGGGGTTCAGTATCTTGCCCAAGGATATTCTGACATGCGGAGTGGAGGAGCCGGGATTGAACCGCCGATCTTGGGATTAGTGGACGACCCACTCTACTGAAAAAACTGAACATCTTGAACATCATGTGTTTTGTTTGTTGCTGATTTTGTGGTCATCAATTAAGCTGATGAACACAACTGAAGAAATGTCTAAGTTTATATAAAAAAGCAGGGTGAACTGTGGCATCTTACTCTCTTCTTTCTCTTGTGCATTTACTGTTTCCCAGATCTGCTCACTGTCTTTAAATAGTCCAAAAAGGTCAGATGAGATACTGAGGATGAATTTCCCAACGGGGATTAACTAAAGCATTAAATGCTGGTGCACATTCACGAACACATCGAAACAGGGGCATTAACAGGAAACACACACACAAAACCAAATATTATCTAACCCTTTCTTGGACAATTACATGAGCACAGTACACATAAATCCTGGCCAAATATTTCCTTTTGGCCACAACCAATATTTGCATTTCAAATTTCTCTTCCTTTCTCCGGTGTCTTCCCCGCCTCAGCCTCCTCCCGCTCCATCATGATTTGACTAAAGCTGAAGTGCGCAGTGACCAACAGCTCTCTCCGGCTCCAGGACGGAGCGCAACAAGTCATTTCCAAGTCAAATATGGAGTTATGGATTATACAAGTGGAAAATTAATTAGGCTATCTAGCCTCTGGATGGATGACATCACTCAAACCACAACGGCCTTTTAAGAAATATCTCATCCTGTCACTACCACACATTAGCACAGCGGTAGCTCCTGCAGCATGCTTCTCTTGGTGACCAGATATTTCTCTGCACCTTATCTTAACAGCTGAAAAAAAGGTAGTGCTCATGAATGCCTCGAGTAAATCATTTGCAAGGGTTCACTAATCCTGTGCTGGACAAAGAACGGAGGAAAATCAATCCACTCACTCAACTCACAGTCTTGCAGTGGATGTTCTGTGAGGACTGCGACAAATGCTCTCAAAGATTTTACACTTGCAAATCAATACAAAGCAATGTCAACAGATCATCTTAGCGACTGCAAAACTGCCAGACTGACACAGAAAATGTGAAGCGTTGCTGTCAACAGGAGCTGACATGACATGCTAATATTCAGCACTGCATTTGTTCACACGTTAGCGCCCATGTTCACACACACACACACACACACACACACACACACACACACACACACACACACACACACACACACGTCCTGTATTTGAACAAAAAAATGGATGATGCAGTTTCCTCCTGTTTCTCATTTTTTGACACTTAAAAATAGAGCTAAATTATTTTTAATCAATTATGATAATCAAAATAATAATAATAATAATTCACATAATCAAAACAGTCTTTTTTTTAAGCAAAAAATGCCCTAAATTCTCTTGTTCCAGCCTCTAACAGGTGACTATGTGCCTGTTTTCTTCTTTAAAGGAGCATTGTGTAGGATTTAGTGCCATCTAGTGGTGAGGACTGCAGATTGCAACCAGACGAAACTTCCCCCATGTGCCAAACGGGAATCACGGTTAGGCTTCCTTCAGCGTTCATTGTTCAGGAGGTTTTTACAGGAAGCTGAATTATCTGCAGAGGTCTCTTCCTCTCTAACACAAACAGATCAAAGATTTAAACTGGTAAAAAACACTAAATAAAGCGGCTTCACATTACAAAATCATTGTTTTTCCGATGTAGTTTGGCTCGTTGGGGAGGGGCTGCTAACTATTTTGGCCAAGACGTTTTTGCGCCAGCCACTGATGTGGAATAATAATGATAAAGAATTGGTACATCATGACAATTTATAGTGTCTAACAAACAGGCACTGTAGCTACTGAAGGTACTTTGTGATGCTTCCTGTTATTCAGATAACCCATTCTGAAAACAAGTGCTTCTCCTCACATAACCAAATTTGGCCAGAGTCATGTCAGATCATCTGGCTGAAGTCACATCAGGTCATCTACACTATAACATCAAAGTTAGCAGTGTTTACCAGTGTTTGGTTTGTCTATTTTGGGCTACTGCAGAAACATGGCGGTGCAACATGACAGACTCCAGTCATACTTACTGCAATAAATTCTATTTCTGCCAATAGAGTGTGCCAGGGCTGATGTCAAAACCCGGAAGTTTAGCATCGCGCTGGTTCCCGGAAGAGAAAGTGAATGTGATTTTTGCATTGCGTTTTGGATTATGTCAGAAAATAAGATCTGTGGCTAACACAAGTTTGTGATACTTACATGTTTTGTCCAGCGAGATAATCTTCACATATGAACACCTTTCATACCACATTTGAAGCTTAAATGCGATCGCCAGAAGTAAAAAGCTAACGTGAAGCTTTATCGGACTACATGACTACTCCACGGTCGCATGACACTTGACGTCACCGCCACTAACCTTTCAACTGATTTCAGCCGCTTTATTTTAAAAACATTGTATAATGGGGAAATCGGACTGTTTAAGCTAAATAAGAAGCTATAATGGCGGACTGCCAGCACTCTTGTCTGTTCGGGGTGATGACGTTTAATGTCCTCGACAGGGTTTGTGGTCGTATTGAGCAACTTGTTAGCAACCGCCTTTTTTACGACATGTAAAAGCTTCAAAATTCACAAGTAGGGTATTTACTGACGTGTTTTATGTCGTAGAACAAAACCTGAAACTTGCTTAAGCTTTTGTTAACCACAGACCTTATTCGAGGCATTTTACCAAAATCCCATTCAAAAAACGTATTGACTTTTAGACGAGAGAACCGGAAGTGCTAAAAGCGCTAATGGAGTTCTGGGTTTACTGGCACACTCTATATATCCTCTTAAATCCTACACACTGGGCCTTTAATATCAACCAAACAGTGCTCAATTGTTGATATTAAACACGACAGCTTGGACTTTTGAAAACTGTAATTTCCATTTTTTGCTATTTTCTGTCATTTCACTGACTGAATTATTAATTGATTCATTGTGAGAACAAACAACAGATTAGATGATAATGAAAATAATCCTTAGCTGCAGCCTAAAATCAAACCAGTACATCAGCCTTTTTCCTTCCTTCTACGTCAGTCATTAATGGTCTGCCCATTTAATGACTTACTTTTCCATTGTCTGTGGAGCAACAGTTTCCGTCTGTGCCACTCTCGCTATCTGGGCCCACTCTCTGCCCCTGGCACAGAAAACCAACAGATAAAACAAACTGGCCTAGATACACATGTACATCTCCACAGCTAACGACGCACACACGCTGTCTGACAGCCGGTCTGCCCTCATTGTTTCACTTTAGTCAGTTTCAGATTTAAGTGGATGGAGAGACATGAAACCGTTTATTACTTCACAATGCAATAAACTCATCAGGGTTTACATTCAGACCACTTTGACGGCACAATGACACCGCTGATTGAGACTTGGATGTGATATGAGGAGGGGGGTTTAACAGCCTGTGTTCCCAAATGCATCACAGCACTGACATCATTTTGCACAATGACGATGATGTTATAGCACTCATAGTGCAGGAAGGCAATTTAATCAACTGCTTCCCAGAAATTCATTAATTTTTAAGAGCTTGACAGTGTCTGCAGGGGTGGCATCAAGATCCCACTGGAATATGATTAGTCAACCCCGATGCCCTCCTCCTAACCACAGTCTGAATACGTCAGGTTGACTTTTATGCAACCCACTCCCAAGGATAAATGGTGGTACTGTACCTTTCTTGTCTTGAAAAGCGCCTATAAATAAAACCTACTCTTCTTATTATCATTTGCAGGTTATTATGTAGCAGATATGTTGAACTTTATGTTTCTTTACGTTTTGGCAGCCCTGTAGTTAATGTGTGGTTATGATTAGGCATAAAAATCTCTTGGTTATGCTCAGGACAAGATCATGTTTTGGCTGAAAATACTCAGTTTTGCTGGCACAGTTACAACTGGAGAGGCTGGGATGTTTCGGTTTGTTGGTTTTGAACATTGGTCTGCAGCTTGGCAGCCACCTCACTTAGGTCTCACGCTGTCCACCATCCCCTCCTCCTCCTGATGACAAAGTCTGCTCATTTACACACAATCAGACCTATGTAAAAATGTATCGTATCTGTGGTTTCAAGAAATGTATAATGCTAACATTTGCCTCTAGCAACTGTGCTGGCTATTTTCTATGTTTCTAACTCATTGTTATTGCTGCCTATCTCGGCCAGAACACTCCCCGAAAGATTAAAGCTGCATTAGTCTTTTTTTTAACATAAACAATCGCTGAAATGACAGCATGTAAAGTATAAGTGTAAGGTGTCGCTTGTAGTGACATACCTACAGAGAATTATCACCTGACTTAGATTATGATATGATTATTTTAGGCCCTTTAAAGGGATAGTGCACCCAAAAATGACGTTTGAATCTGGGGCGCCATAAGCCTCCATTAGGTGGAGTTTTGTTGCTACCTCCTCTCCCCTGGGATCTCCGCAAGTGTTGTGAGGACTCTAAAACTTCACCTGAGCCTCCATCGGCATATGGGTGAGTAGATAATGGCTAAATTTTCATTTTTGGGTGCACTATCCCTTCAAGCTTATTGTTTTGGTTTTATGGCCCACGACTCTCCTGTTTTGGTCCACTCTCATTGCTCTCAGCACAATTTCAACTGCAAGAGGCAGCTGTTTTCACTAAAAAATGCTGCAATCTATTGAACTTGGAACATGGAAAATTGCAATGGAGCGATCATTTATGTCCGAATTGCAAGTCAGAAACTTGGAAAAGATTCAGTTTGCCTGATTTTGCCAACATAAACATATATGACGTCACAGCAACATGGCGGCGCTTACAGTGTATGGAGCACCATTATCTTTTCATTTGTTTTTATTTTTTATGTAGTGTTTGTGTTCTATAACTCTAGATCACACTATTACACTCGGCACCCACAATTTTGAGTTGTTGGTTATCTTAATGAGCAATGTAGCGCAAGACAGCTGGCTTATTTCATACCCCATCTCTCCTTACTAATGGCACTGTGTTGAGTGATGTAGGTCCTCTTTATATGCTTGTGAAGCTCAGAAACTTGCCGGACAAACATTATGATGACTTCTTGAGCAGATGCACCGGGTTGCACTTAGATCGGAAGTCAGGGATACCCAATCAGAATTATCGACGTCTGACTTGCAATGAATTGCAGGGAAGCTCACATAAATTTGACTGTACACTTCCTGCCCAGCATTGAAGGGTTGACAGACAAAATGAGCAACTAGCTGGTGAAATTTGTTTCTGGTGACTGGACCTCTCTCAACCATTTTCACGAGTCAGTGGTAAATAAAAAGATGTTAACTTGGGACGATCAGGAGCAAACAACACACTATGATCTCTTTTCCTTCTGTGAATTGCCACAACACTCTGCTCTTAATAACACCCACTTCAAACTTGATCTTCATCAGCTTTCAGAAAACATGCTTGAGTGGTTTCTGCCGCCTCTCTTTGCTCAAGAAGAGCGCATCACTTTGTATTGTTTCTCAAGTTGAACAAGAGCACACAGATGATATACAAGTGCTAATCTGATATCACAGATTCTACTTCAATCTGGTTTGTTTATCTGCTGCTCCTTTAGAATCTGCAGTGCTGCTATTCATCCGGAGAAGAAAGTAAAGTAGGAGTTGAATAAACTTCCAGCCCACCCAAAATAGAGTAGCAAGGCTGGCGCTCCACTGCCCCAGTTGCATAAATGTAACTCTAATGCGTACAGTGCAACTGAAAACAAGTAGAAGTGAGTCCTCTGGAGGGGAAGTCGTCAACAATGACTGCCTCACCCAAATACTTGCTGTGTAGACGGTTTTCAAACTGGGGCTGCTTGGGGGAACTATTCAGTTGGTTCACCCTACTTCAAGAGAAAATTGTCTTTGCATTTTTATTTTACAAGGTAACTGGGGGACTCCTTTGCTGCTGTATTAACAGTGCATACATATACCTTAAAGTGAACATACACTGTCAACCAGAAAACAGCGAGTCAGCAAATCTCTGATGTCTAAAATATGAACTTAAAATGTCTCGAAACATTTTGTCTGCTGTTTGCCAAACATAGATCACCACTAGAAGTTTCATATGTCGCATTTCTTAGAATACCCTGCATTATTAATGAGAGGTCATAAAAGATATAATGCTTGATGTCAGCTGTGTTGTTAAATCTCGTTGACCCCTGAAAGACAAGTTCTGGGTGTGAGTTAATAAAAAGTATAATGTTCAAAGCAGGTCACGGAAATGTAGAATCAGTATGAGAATGAGATATGTAGCACCGAGCTGTCTATAATTATAAGATGCTTTAGGGCAGTGGTTCCCAACTGGTCCAGCCACGGGGTCCAGATTTCTGCTGAGTCATTAGTTCAAGGTCCAAACAGTTTAATACAGTCAGCGTCATACTTTCGTGTGGATATGTTGTTGAGCTAGTTTGCTGTCTGTCAAGTAGCTGTTACTCAATCTACTGCAGGAAACGGCACTTCAAAATAAAAATTCTGTGCTGGAAGTTCACTGTACTTCAAAATAAAGTGTTTTTTACAAATCTGACAAGTGTGCAAGTCACTTGTCACTACTTTTTGGACCACGACCCACCAGATGGGAACTGCCTTATCGACACCCAGGTGTGCAGGAGAGTTCACCCACCTGTGTCTGTGAAGGTCTGAAGGTGCAGCTGAACGACTGCTGCAGCGAGTCCAGGAAGGGCTGGATCTTGTACAGGCCCTGGTTGCTTCCCTGTGACGGCCGGAAAGCCACGATGTGGAAGTACTTGAGGATCTTCTCAAAGCGCGCCTGGCTCATCTTCAAGGCGATGCTCCGGTTGCTGAAGAAGCCCGAGCTCCAGATGCTGAGCACTGACTCACAGCGGTGCACGCTGGTGGAGGTGACGAAACCCAGGAAGGCCTTCATCTCCTGGGCTGTGACTGGACGCCAGCCTTCGTCTGAGCCAAAGCGCTCCTGGAACTTCTTGGCGTACATGTTAGTCTGGGTGACCATGTTTTGGATGCAGTTGTCCGGGACGAAGAGCTGGAAGAAGTCCAGAGCTGTGGCAGTGGCTGGCATCTTCTGAGCGGGGCCTGGATCAGGAAAGAAAGGACAAAAAAAAAGGATTATGACAGAGGGAAACGGACAGATTGACAGATAGAGAGTCCCGTGTGGGATAACTCACAGACGCAAGTGTCACTTAATCCTACTTTTTAAAGTTTGGCAGCAGGCCTACAATTTGACTGCCTTTGCTGAATAAAAAGTTTCTCTTTTGACACTGTAAGACACGATAAAATTAGATTTTGTTGAGCCGTCACTGTCAAGGCTGTGTGGGATGCATGCAAACAGTCTCTTGCTTACATAAACTCCATTGTCATCTCATAAGACGAATCAATAAAAGACAGAACATCCATCAAGGTAGTCTTATGTTGTATTAAACTGTCAGAAGAACACACTACTCTCACATACAATCGCTGTGCTTTTTCATAAATCAGCCACAGCGGTGTTTGGTGTTAATGTCAGAGGCCCAGGGCAGCGGTTAGACTGTTTACACAGTATGACAGCCACCACACTGTTGTCCTTGTCACAGCGTGGCGTTCCTACGCTTGCTGAAGGTTTCAGTGTCTTGTTGTTTTAGCGTTATGGCAGGCAATGAGTCAAGATCATGATCTGATAGTCGTGTCAGGAGAGAGCCATGAATGAAAGGCGTCAGAAGTCGTACTGTCAGTAAAGCACCAGCTGGTGAAAGATAGGGTTGTATGCACGTTGTAATGTAACAGACCTTAAAGGGACAGTTCACCCCCAAATCAAAAAATACCCATTTTTCCTCCTAACTGTATAGTGCTGTTTATCAACCTTGATGTTTTTGTCTGAGCTGCAGAGTGTTGGAGATATCAGCTGTAGAGACGTCTGCCTTCTCTCTAATATAATAGAACTAGATGGCACTTGGCTTGTGGTGCTCAAAGCACCAAAAAAAACAAAGAGTTTCCCACACACACTTATTTTTAGCAGTATTTGCTGCCTGCCAGACATTAATTTTCTATTTTTGGAGCTGGAAAGTTAATTAGGAGCACTGTTGGAATATATATATGTTCCGTTATACTCTGGGCACAACGCCAGGCACAGTGGAAGTGAAACTTTTTTTAATCCATACAAAAAATAAAATACTCTGTTAGAGTTCTTAGAGGAACTCCACTCTCATTTAGGTGTTGCCCGTCATTTGTTCAACCAATTTTACATGAAACCAGCTGCGTTCTCATCCAATCCATTGACCTGATCTGATCAACTCTGATTGATCCAACTACAAAACTGATTGACTGATCAAATCTCCACCCCGCGACTCAAACTCAACAAGCTTAATAGATGCATAGATTCTGATTCTGTGGGAAACACTGCAGCAGCAATGTCTCTCTCCAGAAATCCTGACCCGGTTACTCAAAATAATCCACAGACCTTGTTGTGAGCAGTTTCATGTTGGGACTATTTTCTTTCTGAACTGCACTGTGCAGAAGAAAGTGTGCATCGACTCATGTATGAGAGGCTTGTACTTGTGACAGCATGAGATGTCAACATTAATACAGTTGTCCTCCTCAGCTGAGCTGTAACATTAGCTAACACAGGTGAGCCTACGGGTGATTTTCATATGTATTTTTCTGCACTTTGAGCACCACATGCTGAGAGCAATCTAGTTTCTTTATATATATGATATGATTTATATATATGATCTCCACACTTGGCAACACACACCAGAACAATCTAGAGTCATAAATAGCACTACAGGTAAGAGGGACTGATTTTGTGGTGAACTTTCCCTTTCAAGCAATAGCTATACTGTTGAAATTGTTATATTAAAGTAACAATTAAATGATAAATAGCACAAAATAATTATAATAAACAGCTTTGGGGGTAGAACTAACAAAAAAAGTTAAGTCACCTCAACCAGCATGACTGGATTCAAAAAGTTTTCTCCCTGTTCTATGAAGCTATTTTCCCTCTTTTATATATTGTCATTAATTAGTTTCCTGAAGGGAAAATTACATTTACCTTCCATTTAAAAGCTTTCTGTGTGTATGCTTTTAGGTGATGCATTGGAGTCACACAATCAATACACAATGCAGTGACTGGCTTGATGTGTTTGCTCTAGTAAATTAGAGATTTTCTCTAAGGCTGTTGGATGCGAGAGAGAGAGTATGGACGTCGAGAAGAACAACTTCAGGCTCAACTGAACAGCACGATCTCATTATCTCTGAGCAGAGCTGAACAAGGTTTTCACTCTCTCTCTCTATTCCGTCTCCAGTCCTGAGTGGCTGCAACCGCAATAATGAAGGACTTTTACTTCAAGTCTTTTAATGCTGAGTTAAAGATAACATGTACAAGGCTTAAACCTAAATGGTACACTATTCAAGCGGCATGTGAAGAGCACAAGAAGAAAATAGACAGTAGAGTACAAGCACGCCCACAAAGCTGAGCTCGCGGCCAAGACAGCAGAAGAAGTCGGGCCGCGGCTCAAAATCCACTCATTTGCATTCTATTAGACTTGAAAGCTGAATGTAAAATCCAGCGTGACTCCAAAAAATCGAGCCACTCCTCCATAAAAACATGAGACACTGAGATGGAAGGTCCACGGAGGCGAAATGACTCACCTCAGCTCCTCTCAGGAGTAAGCCAAAAATACAACCTGAAGAAGAACTCATTTTTACAGATAATGGAATTGTTTCAATCTATTTCCTCCATAGATCTTCTTTATACACCCCTGCCAGCTTATCTACGGCACGGCCTACATCACGCTGATAAAACAGGATCAAACATTTACATAATTCTTCTTTCAGACTACTAATATTAGCTAATGTTTCTCTACACAGGAAGCTTTCAAATATCAATTTCCCACATTACAAAACTCCACCTACGTTGCACTCACAGACAGAAGTATAATCCCTCATGATTATCAGCTGTTGTAGTATTTCTATTGGCGAGGGACAAACATCTGCCTGGTAGAGCTTTTATAGCCACGGATTTAAGAATAGGGGATTAGCGTGTAGTTGGGGTGGATAAACCCTTCATGTAGACGAAACATGCTTTGAGCTCAGTTTTTAGCGGAAATTACAGAAAGCACTGAGACTGAGAGAGATTTCTGAGTACGCTCTCAGACAAATCCCTGCTATGGCTGGGCCATATACTAAAATTAATACCACAATATTAATAGAAATGTACATTTTTTTATGTCAATATACAGTGGTGTCATTAAAAATATTGATTTATCTATACATGTCAGTGGTGAAATCTTGAAATTGTTTCAATATTTATTTTCTGCAGTATCGATACACTGGTAGCAGCTGTGCTTTCTTGCTCTACATTATTGTTAAAGTTTATTGAAGTCATTCTGTTGTTATCTATTACTAACCAAGACAAGAAGAGTCATCATTGTAATGTTACAGCCTTGTTAAATATATCTCTTAATAAGAAAAATTAACCTTTATGCCCTCAATGCCAATTTTACCCATGGCAAATGGTGTGAAATCAATATTTTTCAATTCAGTTAATTCATTTTCTGTAACCGCTTATCCTGTCAGGTGTCTTGGGGGGGCTGGAGCCCATCCCAGCTGACACTGGGCGACGCAGGGTACACCCTGGACAGGTCGCAACACTATCACAGGGCTGACACATAGAGACAGACAACCATTCACACTCACATTCACACCTACGGACAATTTAGAGTCATTAGTTAACCTGTATGTTTTTGAACTGTGGGAGGAAGCCGGAGTACCCAGTGAAAACCCACGCTGACACAGCAAGAACATGCAAACTCTGCACAGAAGGGCTCCCCCACCTTGGGTTCGAACCATGGGTTCTCTTGCTGTGAGGCAACAATGCTAACCACTGCACCACTTGTGCGAGAAAATGCTTCAAATTACAGTAACCAAAGTTTAACGTTCACAACCTGTAACAACCAGACAACCAGTGGGTTCCCGGGGTCGGGGTCACTCACTGGACCCAGTTTTAGAAGCAATGAGTATTAAATATCTACGACAAGAGCAACTCTAGTAGGCTGCTGCCCAAGAAAGTGCTGGAAACTGTATTGCGTGGACGTTAGAAATTCCAGTATCATGACAACACTATTAGAGTGCCAGACCACATATAAAATGATCTGTGTTCTACTGCTGTGCATTACATCAGAGAAAAAAATCTTCATATGTGTACAACAAAGACATTAAAAATTCATTTTGTTAGTTTTCTTTGCTATGAATCATTTATTTTGACAGCAGAATTGTCGTATCATATAATATCAGTCCAATTTTCTTTGTGTTGTACATACAGTACTATCATTATGTAAGAGTTTCCATATTTCATGAAATAGCTCACTAAGTTTCTCCCAGAAGCCTGAAAAAGACAGCAAGATGTCTTATTTAATTGGAAATATTTCTGATTCCTCCAAGATTACACGGTACAGTACATGTATTGTCAGTAATATATGAATTTAGTTATAGAAAAAGAAAACAAGAACATCTGATTGTGAAATTTGGTTTCCTTTATCCTGTTTTTTATGAGCACCATTTCAATACAATTCCACTTTAAGTCGATAAATCACTATAGACGAAGTTACATGACCTTTCAGTTATTTTTTTCTGTGTCAAGCATAAATGTTTGTTTTCCTGCCATCCATAGTTCATTTTATTTCATTTCATTTTGTATTTTTTGTCTTTGCATATCCAGGTCCCTTGTTGGATTGAAAGACCCAGACGTGCATCTCTGCCTGTCAAACAGCTGCTACATCACAGTTACCTTCTCTCTGTATCTAAATGCTTCAATAAGAAAATTATCAAAATTCTCTTTGTGTGTCTGTGTGACTGTGTTTTTCCATATGGCTGTGCAAACAGTAGGAGGCACTGTGCAGACAGGACAGACTGACAGCTAGATAAACTGACATATGCAGAGTCCCTGTAATCTATCGGACATGCTCAGCAAAGTGAATGAATAAATAGCTCTTTAATTCCCTTCAACATCATGATAAGGTGGTTATATAATCTGAGATGTGGATCTATGCTTCGTAATCCTCAGCTTGGTCCTTTGCCACAACCTCTCACACACACAGTGGCAACAGTCTCTCACTGACATGAGCATAACACATCACCTATAAGCCTGATCTTGTGTTAACCGCAACTCCGCGTGGTTTCAAACTTCTGCTACAGGTTCAAAGAAAGTGCAGGAGTTGCCACTGCGGCTGTTAACAAAGCCAAAACCCAAGCTACTTGAAGCCTTTGAGAGTCTGCATGAGGTTGACTTGATGCTTTCTGACGGTGGCTGATGATTTATGTACTGGGTGCATAGTCTCCAAGGACTGGAGCTGTCACATCAGCACTGTGTCTGTGTCAGCACCGTCACAGCCGAGACAGGAAGACAGACAGGGAGGCAGGTGAGAAAAAAAAAGCCAGACAGGTGCGCAGATAGAGAAATACTGACATATGATAAAATTATCACTCATGATATTTCCTTTGCATCTGCCAGGGGCCGACTTAGTGGCTTAAGCAGCCTCCCATCCCATCACAACTGATGGAAAAACATATTTATGTAGGTACGCTGAGGCTCGGGATGCAGTCAATCTTTACTTCTTCGGGCCGATAAAATCAAAGCACGCACTTGGCCACTTGAGGTCTGAAGTGTGATTATGCTCCCTGGCAGTCCTGCCATCCATCCAGTCTGGCAGCTCTTAATCATGATGCAGGATGGCGGGACCACACCCACACTGGCTGTGCAAACAGACACTAACTGTATCTTTACAAACCAGACCAGGCTGTACGAAGCAGACAGACACACCTGCTGCCTCCAGAGCTTAGGTCAACAGAGCAGTAAAACGTCAAACAGAGCAGGACAGGGCAGAACATCCTGTAGCCTCACCAAAGAACCTCTCATGATAGTTTGGTTCAGATTATTTTGGATAAGTGAAAAAGGCACCACTCCTCTCATATCTCATGAAACAGGATTACTGAAGTTAGCTGGATAACCGGGCTCGCTGAAAAGCCTTCAAATCTGGAACATGTACATAAGTAAACAGAGCTGTTCCGGGTTGTGTTTGGCGTCCTGCTCGGTAATCCTGCTTTCTGGGACAGGTCAAAGCCACCACCTTCAATTTGGGTGCCATACCAACAGCAGACACAACAGCGAAAGACTTTTATCCCATCATCATCATATTGGGCTTTTTATTTTGGATTTTGACGTACTCTGCTGGCATTAAAAGCTTTTTGCATGCAGTTTAATTTCCAGTGGTTTCCTGCCACTTTACCTCCATCCAATCGGGTGCTTGTGCTTTAAACAATTTGCATATGAATGCTCCAACGTGTGTTTCCATGTTATGTGCGAGCAGCTTGTTCCATATCTGCTACAGCCATATGCTGCTGGTGCACCTCCAAGGCTGCCACAGTGCAGCATGTCACAGTGGATACAGGATGGCATTTCCACCCATCGCTGTGGCTTCAGCCGAGGCAGGAGAGATGGGGAGAGGAGGGCAAATCCAAACGAAGCCTGACAGAAAGCGCTGCACTATAAACCCAAACCCCCGCTCCCCTGATGCATCACGCTGTACTTAGTGATAGATAAATGGATAAAAACTGTTCTGAGGAGGCAGACTGATGGCGTTGTACATGATGGGTTTTAAACAGAATGAGATCAGGCTTTTGGGGCATTTATCACAAAGACAGAACGAGACAAAGGAAGACGGAGCAGTGTGGGTGCATGGTGCTGTCACGATTCAGAGACACAAACAGAAAGTGTGCAACCTGATCAGAGTGCCATGAGCTTGTGTCTCATGCTGATACAGTTATAAGTTGTGTTAATTAAGTAGAAAGCATGTGTGTGCATTTATTCTGCATGCTTACAGTGCAGTATATGATGTGTATGTGTGTGTGAGTGTGTAAAACCAGGGGAGACATCACACTGTTTCTCTAAATTAACCAGCATGTCTCCCATGCCCTGCCCTGCGACCTGCACACACACCCTCACACACAGGACAGCATGTGCACCACAGCACCAGAGGGTGAGGAATCAAAGGCTAAGCGTTGGCAATACAGCAATTAACGATGCAGTGTCATGCTTCTCTCTGTCACTCACTCACTGGGATGCACACATCACAAACCATAGTGAGACAAGCATCCAGTTGTTCCAGAGCACAAGCCTTTTGTGTGCAGCTCTGGCACCAGATTGAGAGCCTCAGTAAATGGCCTGCATGACCCCAAAAAACCATGAGCTGCACTATTTCTGTGTCTCCATCCAGTCACCACACACACACACACACACACACACACACACACACACACACACACACACACACTTCTTCCCCGTTGCACAAATGACCTTATTCATGCTGTCGTGCATCACGTCTCACCATATGTCTCTTTGAACGGCGGCACCGTGACATCCTGCAGAGTCTCCGTCCAGCCCTCCTCCTCAGCCTGACTCCGGGACAGGGAGCCCGGGGGACCGGCTCCGCTGCCACCACCTCCTGCTCCCCCGCGGCTCTCCTTATCCCCCCTCTTTTGGTGGTGGTGCTGCTGCTGCTGGTCCTCCTCGCCTACCTCGGCTATGTAGTTGTCGGAGTCGGAGTCTCCGGAGGTGCTGTAGAAGGGATTGTCGCTACTGTCATCCCCGGACTCGCCGAACACGTCGTCGGATATCTGCAGGCTCTCGTACCGGGAGCGGGCCGCTTCCAGGAGAGACAGCGCCTTCCGCCCGCACTCCGCCATCTCTCTCTGTAGTGATGCTCTGCTCCCCCCTTGTCTCTTCCTTCCTCCCTCCTTCTCACCCTTTCCACTACGGCTCCAGCGGCGTGCAAGTGGTCACGATCTTGCAGGAGCAGGAGGGGGGTGTTTGGCTCTAATGTGGCCGCTGCACCTTCCTGTATCCTGGGTATGATTATGATCCTGCCCGCCCTGCAGGCTCGGATGTGGAGCCCGGCGGTCAGAAGCGTGTGGATCCGGGGAGAGCTGTCCGCTTCAAGGGTACTGAAATATTTCCGCCCCCTTGCTCTGCCTACAGCGCTGCGCACTGGGCGAAATTATCGATAGTTGTGGCACAGCATCCGGGTTGGGAGACCAGTGATTTCTCCACAAAGAGAGGAAAATAGAGAGAGTAGTGGCTGCCGCTGCATCACCTGACACCACAGCCCAGCCCTGCCGTCCAATAAGATGCAGCTTCTCATCCAAACTTAGAGAGGAGCGGCTGATGGAGCCCAAGAGTGCAAAAATCATAGGCATTAAACTGTAATATAATATTAGAATAAAATGTCTGACACAGAGAGGATCATCAAAGGATAGGACTAATGAACATAAAATATATATGAAAATTAATATAATAAAAAAACTTGCAATTAGGCCTATGTTTTTCAGGATGCCCACCCTTAATTAGGTCCACAAATAATAATAATAATAATAATAATAATAATGATGATGATGATGATGATGATAATGATAATAATAAAAGACTTCACAAACACCACCTCCAATACTGCTTTAACATTTTTACAGGTGTTTACCATATCCTCCTGAGACCTCAGCTTTTGTTTAGTATGCATTTTTAATTTCTCTTAGCTATTTGGGATGTAATTATAAAAAATAAATAAATAATATAATATAATATAATATGGCTGTGCAAAAACTAAATTACATATAATGCAACATATCTAAAAGCCTCGTGATTTACTAAATTCACAAAATAAAACACTAATAAAGTCCCAATGTCCTCAAATGAGTACTTCCTATTCAACAGTGTCAGTGTTGCTATACTTGGTCACATGTGTTGCCATATCAAACTACAAACACTATTAATCATAAATAAACAAGTTTCAACCATTAAATGTGATCAGATTTTTTACCTTGTCCACTTTTGTGTTGGGATCAGCTGCAGACTGACTTGGCAGAGATGGCTGCCATCTTGTTTTTATAGATTAGTGTATTGTGCTCTTACTTACGGCAGCATATTGATGCCACACCAGGAAAAAAAAAGAGACCAGTATCAGATAATAATATGAAAAGTTTCTTGTTAGAAGAAGATGTTTTTTATGTTTTCTGCAAGATACTTTTCATGTTATAACATGAAAAATGTGAAAAAAAATCATGTTATTACCTGACACTGAGCTTTCTTTTTTCTCGGCTTAGCATCAATATGCTGCCGTACTTAATACCACTACATGGCACAAAAAAGTGTCGACAAATGAGGAGAACGTAGAAAGTATAAGGTGCAGGAAGCCCAATGTCCATATATGAAGACACAGGGTCTCAGGAGGTTAGATTTTTACTGATTAGACCCAGAGACTTTTATTTAGTGGACACAGAGTAACATGCATTTGGAGGCCCTAAACAACCTTCACCTTTCTGTCCCCCCAAAAAACAAAGCAGGTGATATATAGTCTATTCAAGCTATTAATTAAACAAAAACAAACAACAATGACTAGAAAATATCCCCCCAAAATAAAGGAGTCCCAATGATAACTAACATTTGGATGTTCAGGGTGTTGTTTCTGGGAGCTGTATCTCCATGTTTGAAATGCATCACTTCATTTGAGCTAAAAAGCCATTATAAAGGCCAGGATATGTTATGAGAATTTGCTGATTGGCAGGGTCATTATGGGCCTTTATTGCCCTGGTGTTTGGGCACTAGTGTGCTCACATGTATCAAACATCCTGCACTGCTGACCATAAATATTATTAAAAATATTTGATAATGACTTCTGGTCAGGGTCAGCATTGAGGGTTGTGTCATTGAGTGGTGACCTTTGATGCTCTATATTGTCATGTATTCTCTTGTTAATAATGTATTGATTTCTAAAAATAAAATAAAATAAAATGGTTATCCTGCTCAAAATGGGTGCTGGCACACCTTTCTTTCTTTCTTTCTTTCTTTCTTTCAAAAGACACTGAAGCCCTGACATGGACATAAATATTTTACCCTGTCCAAATAATAAGCCTATGACAGCAGCATGTAACCCTACAGGGAACTCATCATCATCCTCTTAATCTAATGGAGTCACATACAACTTGAAGTTTATTAGACTTTTGTATCTACGGTGCAGCTGTTTCCTGGATTTATCTATCAACATTTGTTTCATGGCTGTATACTGGAAAATGGCCCCATGCAGTTACCTCTTGTTGCCTTTAGAGGGCGCTGTGGTGTTAACTTGTCCACTGGTCCTCCTGACTCTTCTTCGTTGGTGCACTTGCCATGTTTGCGGAAGCCCGGGTGTAGGAGCTAGCTGGAGGCTTCTGACTTTATCTTGTGTGTATGTTGTAGCTGTGTTTAATTCTCCAACATGAATCTACCGAAGGGACCAGACTCTTTGTGCTTCGATAAGGATGTTTTTATGAAGGTAACAATTCCCTTGATCACGCGCTATAGCTAATGCCGTTAAACTCAAGCTAGCATTAGCTAACGTTAGTTGACAGTTAATAACTGTTCATACTGGAGGATCCTGGTTCTTTAACCTGTCTCGTTCGTTATTCGAAGCGTTTAATAATAAGCGTTTAAACTCAAATCTCAGTTTTGCTAATGCTATTAATTAACAATAATCGCTAATTGTAAACGACGTTGATAAAAGGAGACTTAAGTTAATTCTGTAAAGTGTATTGGTCTTTTGGTCTGTCAGTCTGTCTCTAAATCTATTTCTCTCTGCGTTTTCTGTCAGTGATACTAGATATAACTGTGTGCATGGCTGCTGCTGTGATACAAATGTGCCTGTCTCTCTCTCTGGTCTGTCTGATGTTGCTGTCTGTCGTCTCTCTGCCTGCAGGATGACTTTGACGTTGACCAGTTTGTGGCGGAGTGTCGGAAGCAGGTGCAGCTGGAGGAGATGAGGGAGGACCTGGAGCTCTACTACAAGCTGCTGAAAACAGCCATGGTGGAGCTCATCAACAAGGACTATGCAGACTTTGTTAACCTCTCCACCAACCTGGTCAGTTGTGCATCTTAGACTTTACAACCAGCAGCTTGTAGTCCACAGAAGACAGGGAGGGCATCTAGAAGTCAGTGGTCTGTTGGGAAATATTCTCTTACAAGGTCTAAATCGCAAAATTGACCTATAAAATATTTTGTTACATGCTCAGTGTATCGGCAAGTCATTGCTTTGATAGTATTATAGATACATTTGAATTGGTGTGTGTGTTAGTAAGGAAAAAATAAAAATGCAGAGCAGTAAGCTGCAGCAATAGTATTTTTTTAAATATCAGCATCAGCCTCAAAAGGTCAGTACTGATGTGCTGGATGAACGCTGTATAGTTTGAATGTTTTTAAGTAAAGTTGAGATTCAGACTATTTCTAATCTCTGCTTTCTAATCTCAGGTGGGCATGGACAAAGCTCTCAATCAGCTTTCTGTGCCGTTGGGACAGTTGCGAGAGGAGGTTATGGTATGTAATCTGAGTAAACATACTTTGAGCTTTGATTAATTCCTGCCACAGAGTATTCATGCATGTTTCTGGCTGTTATCTGTTGCAGAGTCTGCGCTCCTGTGTGAGTGAGGTGATTCAGGCTATAGACAACCAGCTCACCAAACAGGAGGATCTGCAGAAGAAAAAGGTTTGGCTCTTCATCTTCCGGTCTGTCTTCATCATTTGATCACATTTTGTAGTCATCATTGAATATATTTAGTAGGGATGTCCCGATCCAGCTTTTTCTACTTCCGATCCGATACCAATATTACAGCCTTGAGTTTTGGCCGATACCGATCCGATCCAAGCACGTATTATACATATTCACTTATTTTGTTGTCAGTCATGTTAGAAAAGGTTTGATCAACTGATATTACTCTAACAAGAAGAACGTCTTAATCGGGTTAGTTAGAATGATCCACAACAGTTGGTATGAGAAACTGACCCGTTTATTGTTAACAGGGTTAAATAAACAAACTTTAAACTTGATCGTTAACATTAAATAAAAAATATAGCTGGTTTGCTTTGGCCCCTTAATAAATAGAAAATAAATCAACACAAAAAATCTTTAAAATGTCTAACATTAAAATTAAAATAACAGCAAGACTCCACACACTTGTGCTTTGGCCCCCTAATAAATAAAAAATAGATTAACACCACAAGACATTGTTGACATTTAACAAACAATGCAGCCTTTCCTTTTCAGTTATTTTTGTGGTGTGAATGCAAGCGTGGTGCTGCTGTTTCCTGGAACCAACAGAGGGGACAAAAAAACCACACACAATATTGTACAACTGTTTAAACAAGCAATAGTCCATCCATGGCTCCAGTTTCACTAATTGTGCCCAAAACAATGTCACCAGTGCTCTTACTTAAACAGTAAGAATGTAAACCAAATAAAAATATCACTCTCAAAAAAACCAGAGCAGAAAACAAATAGTCAGTTCACTAAGTTGACCGCTACTCTTCCTACCCTTCCCTCGTGTGTGTCTGCCGTCTGCATGCTGGCCTGGTGGATGATAGTAAGAGCTGGAGCGGATCACTGGAATGGACTGCTTGAATCACAGAGCACTGGGCTGGTCGGAAAACCTGGATCGGACTCCATGAAAAACTGGATCGGAGTTCTTGGATCAGCATTTTTCCATGCAGTCCGATCCAATGCCGATGCACGTTTTTTGCTAATATCGGCGGCCATCGGGACATCCCTAATATTTAGTGATCACCTTTACATGCTCTTTGGTAGTCTAGTATGGTCAAACTGTGAGCTATATTTGGTGCCCATTTTTGAATTTTTGTATAGTAATAGTAGTTTTTCAACTTTTAATTCAGAGAACAATGTGTAATGGTAGACGGTTGTCTACTCTGTGGGACAATTGCAATTAAATATCATCTTCCTTTTATCATCCCATCCATCAGGTGTGTGTACTGAGGCTGATTCAGGTAGTGCGCTCAGTGGAGAAGATAGAGAAGATCCTCCACTCACAAAACTCCAAGGAATCTAGCTCTTTGGAAACCAGCAGGTGGGAAACTGACATGTCAACAAACCCACTGGTGTTACTTTGTAGATAACAGGCTCTTTACCAAGTAATGGCAGTGTCAGTATTTGAAAAAACATTTGAGCACACCAGAGGTTTGAATTATTTGAGCTTGATCACTACAGGAATGTAACGCTAAGCTTTTGTGTCTGACCTCATGTCTGTCTGTCTGTCTTTGTACAGTCCCTTGTTAGCAGGTCAGATCCTGGAGAGGATTGCTACAGAATTCAACCAGCTGCAGTTCCACGCTGTGCAGAGCAAAGGCATGCCCCTGCTGGACAAAGTCAGACCTGTAAGTATTAAAGGGCCGATCAGTCTGACAGCAGATGAATAATAGCCACTCAGTTAATCAGTGAGTTTGTCTGTTGTGGCTCAATCCATCAGTCCTGTATTTAATTTACAAAGATAATCAGATTCTGTTCGGTCTTTTCCAAAATATTTGATCCAAGTTTTCACATTGATTAATGATTCACTTGTCTGTGTGTTTTGTGGAATATACTCTGTTGGGACATTTTCAATTCTTGGTTGTGTCCTCTGCCAGCGTATCGCAGGAATCACCTCCATGCTGCAGCAGTCTCTGGAGGGCGTGTTGATTGAAGGTCTGCAAACATCCAACGTGGACATGGTGCGTCACTGCCTGAGAACGTATGCCACCATAGACAAGACTCGAGATGCCGAGGCCCTGGTAGGACAGGTGCTGGTTAAGCCATACATGGACCAGGTAAACACACCACACATATATTGATATACTGGAGATGCCAGATTTTTTTTTATTTTTTTTTTTTGAGGACATTAATTCATAACTTTGACTAATTACTGTTTAGGTGATTGTAGAAGAGGTGGTGAAGTCCAGTCCGAATGGTCTCCAGCTGATGTACTCTAGACTGTTGGAGTTTGTTCCCCATCACTGTAGGCTGCTCAGAGAGGTGACTGGAGGAGCCATATCCAGGTATTGATGTTATCATGGAGGCAAATTCATTCAAAGCATGCGCAGATCAAGCAACTCTTTGTTGTGTTTTGAAATCCTCTTGCCTCTTTTAGAAGAGCAAATTGTCTGCTTTCATCTGTAGAGCTCTTACATTCAGTATAATGACCTCACTCTTTTGATATTTATTCATTTTATTTTTATATATTAATAAAATTATCATACATCATGTACTCAACATATTTGACCAACTACTATGCCTGAATTGTGCACGTAAAATGAATCAGTGGATGATTAGTAGCAGCCAAGTCGATGTTATTAATGACATGTTTTTTGATGTGCTGTTATTCTGTCTCTCCTCAGTGACAAAGCTGACATAGTGCCAGGTTATGATTTCCTGGTGAACTCTGTGTGGCCGGAGATGATCAAAGGGATAGAAGAAAGGCTGGCCTACCTTTTCAACCCTGGAAACCCTGACATATTCTTTGAGGTACAGCCACAATAACACAGTTCATGTGTGCATACATTCACTTCGTGAAAGTTCTGTTTTGTGTAATTCAGTGTGAGATTGAGTAGTTTCATCTGTGTGTGTGTGTGTGTGTGTGTGTGTGTGTGTGTGTTTTCTGTTTACCCTTCTCTTCTAGCGTTACAGCGCAAGTATGGAGTTTGTGCGGAGGTTTGAGCGTCAGTGCAGCTCGCAGGCCAGTGTGAAGAGACTGAGAGTGCATCCCTCATATACCAGCTTCCACAACAAATGGAACCTGCCTGTCTACTTTCAACTACGGTGCGTATTACCTCAATATGATCTATACTCTACATGCTACAGCCTATATATTACACTATGTTCAGTATACCCTCACGTTTCTTTCCAGAGCAAATTAGACATTTTGTAAACTGCAGGCTTCAGCCTTAATCATGTTGGAAGTGTGACTTCAAAATGCTATATATCCTTTGGAAAAGTAAGCAAATGTTCAGTACTCGTTTGTTGAAAATACAAAAACACACTTTTTTTCAGGGAATAGTTGGGAAGTTATCTGAGGAGATCAATACCACTCTTATGTCTGTTTGTTTAATATGAAGCTGCAGCCAGGAGGGGGTTAGCTCAGCTCAACACGAAGACTGGAAACAGAGGGAGACAGCTAGCCTGACTGAAGTGTAAAAACAACAGTTTGTGGTGTTACGAGGGTTATGCATATTATTTCTTGGCTGGGAAAGGAAAAGCTGCCAGTATGATGTTTCAGAAGCACTTGTCAGATGGTTGGAAATCCCCCTCTCCCCCACACCTTTCCGATATTGGATCAGAGGAGGCTGTGTGTGACCATGTCTGTAACTTTCTGAAGCAAACTTCCAACATTCACATGCATTTCACACCATGATCGGCCAGCTGGTGGATGTGAGACAGGAGCCAGGGTTTGAACTTCTCTCTCCAGCTCTCTTTTTTTGTTTGTTACACAACTATCTCTGTCACTTCATGTGAATAATGGAGAGACTGTCTGAAAATGTGCACTGTTATCCCCATATTTAAATAATTTAAAAAGAACCTTAACTGTCTATCACATAGTGATAGAAACTTGTCTTAGGTCAGGGGCTCACAGACAGCATCCCTCTGTAATGGTCGGCTTTTCACTCCACCTTTGAGTGTGGCCAATTAGTGCCTGAAGGTCAAGTCAGTTTTATTTATTTAGCACATTAAAAATAACAGAGGTTGACACACAGTGCTCTCCAGTTGAGGCAGATGGGTCGGGATTTGCCTCAATATAGATACACATGATTAAAGAACACCCAACACCCCAACAGGCAAAGATAGAGAACCAGCTGGACCAGCTGAAGTTTGTGGATGGACTTGAGAGGGAGACCAAAATGGAGCGAGTTACAGTAATCAATACAGGATGTAACCAAGATGTGAACAAGCATGGCGGTACTGTGCGGTGTGAAGGACGGGTGTAGACGGTTAATGTTGGGTAGATGGAAGTAGGCAGACCGAGTGACATTATTGATGTGAGATTGGAATGATAGAGTGCTGTCGAGGATGACACCCAGACTCTTAACCTGAGTGGAGGGGGAGACTGAGGAGTTGTCAGTATCAAGTGTGAAACTGTTGATTTTTGCTGAGGTGGATTTGATGCCAATGAGAAGTAACTCAGTTTTGTCACTGTTTAATTTGAAGAAGTTGCCGGAGAACCAGGATTTGATTTCCTGAAGGCAGTCAGAGAGGGAGGAGGGCAGGAGGATGGACAGATAGAGCAGGGTGTCATCAGCATAGGATGTTAAATTTATGGAAGATGAAGCCGAGACAGAAGGCAAGAAAAAAATAGGAAGTTTGGAGAAATGGAATAAAACCATCAACAGATTAAAAGGCAGAAAAAGACAGAAATATGTTAAGAGGGGACTTTACAAAAGCCATGGGGCAGCCGCAGACTGAACTAAACGCAAGCAAAAAAGTTGCGTCTTTAAATCTGATTTAAAATTATCCACGATGGAGCAGGTCTTAATGTAGAACAGGAGGCTATTCCAGAGTCTGGGAGCAGAAACAGCTGAGTCAGCTGTGGTTTTGAGGGACTGAGAGGAGATGTTAGGATGACCTGAGTGGCCTGAGGGTAGCATGCAGAATTAGCAGGTTGGTAATGTATTGTGAAGCTAATTCAAGTAGTAAGATTTTAAAATCAGTTCTGTATTTGATTGGTAAGGTGGCGTGAAAAGCAGATACATTATAGTTTACCTTTAAAGTCACTGTAGCTTTTCACTATATGAGAGTGGTATTGACAGTCTCATCTAGCTCTTGGAGAGAAAGCATAATACTGTTCCTTCAAGTTAATGGATATTTTGGTTTAGAATGAAACACATACACACACACATACACAACCCTAGGTTAGATTATTTTATGTGCATGCAGTGGATAATAGGTGTGTTTTAATCTTTTGAATCTGGACCTGTCAGCTTGCATAAACACAGACGTCGGAGAAGTTTGAATTTCTGCACAGCGTGTATTTTGAAGAATTGACTGGTCTCGTTTTAAGGACTCAAGAGACAAGCTTTGATTAAAATTGCAGCCTGCCAGCGTTTTTTAGAGGAAAAAAAGACAAGTTGGCAGGTGTCCACGAGCTGAACAAAGCCCGTTTTTACAGGAATGTAGAAAATTGCTTGTGGGTGAGAGTTTCACACAGAATGATGACAAGAAGCAAAACTGAGGATGTGTGTCAGCATATTACTAAACACAGCCCATAAACATGACACTGGGCCTTGACTGTATGGTCATTGATTTGTGTGAAAAAGTAGAGAGGTTGTTTGCCAGTCTTCCTCCTGCCCCTACAAACAGGCACACACTCTAATGATCAGGGCATGTGACCTCATTTCACAACTCAGATCTGCACAGTTCAGCTTTTCTGGAAAGTCCATAATTTCCGAGGCACACTTTGTGTTTCACGTCATGAGTGTGTGCAAATCAGAGCTGATGCAACACATAAGCTGATAACACATTGATTGTTTTGTCCCTCCTTGTTTTTCCAGGTACAAGGAAATAGCCGGAAGTCTGGAGAACGCCATCAGTGACGGGCTAGAGGCAGCACCAGGTAGGAATTTAGTCTTTATCATGAACATTAGTGCGTAACTTATACTTCACCCACCATAACCGTGTATGTGTCTCCTCTTTCCCAGCTGGCAGTGTGTACCACCTGCAGGTATCTGAGGTGTTGTGGTCCTGTCTAATGAGATGTTGGTCAGACAAAGTGTACCTGTCACCTCTGGCCCATCGCTTCTGGAAGCTCACGTTGCAGCTCTACGCACGATATGCCAAGTTTCTTGATGAGGCAAGCCAGTAATTCCAGCAAAGCAGTATACAAATGAATCGCCCTGTTGCTTTTGCTTGCCCTGGTTTCTGATTTTTATCGGTGTCTGCACAGGTGTTGACAAAGACTCCAGCCCCTGAGGTGACCAAAGAGCCAACCAGGCCTCTGCCGAGCTCGGCCTCCTCCACCTCCAGCCGAACGTCCATGGATGAGGGCGGCAGTGAGAGTGGGAGTCCTGCCTCCCTCTCCACCAAACAGCTGGTCTACATCGCAGCTGATATCCAGAAGCTGCAGGAGCAGGTGCACACGCGGAAACAAAATACACATAATTATATTTGTAGCTCCAATTTACCTACTTATACTACATTATAGACTCACCAGGTCTTTTACATTAGGCAGAGTGTCTCTTTTTGAGAACTTTATAATGGTTTTCACTTATTTGTTTCCATACTGACAGCTTGCTCGTCTTTCTCATAGATACCAGAGTTGTCGGAGATGGTCAGACAACGGTTAGAAGCCATTGGATTTAAAAACTTTGCTATTGTGGAAGGTAAGCTACTCAGACAGTGTGTATGGAAGTCTGCTACACTTTTCCTTTTGCAATGTTTGTTTGATCTTAGAAGAGGATCTTAATATAACTCCACAGCTAGGGTAGCTCTCCTGAACCTTTATAGATTCAAAACCAAGATGGGGAAAGGTTTCTTTGATCTATGCTGGTGCTACGGAGTGGAACAAACTGCCTCTTGCAATAAAGGAAGTGCAGAACCCGGAAGCCTTTCAGAAAATGTCAAACAGAGGCTGCTATATAACATCTCAGCAATATTTTGTCCATTAATGAGGAAGAAATGTGCAGGAGGATCTTTTTTAAACAAGTATATAACACTGAATAGAAACTGTAACATTAGTGGAATCTGTTTGGAGGATTTTTTTGGTTATTCAAAGGGATGACTGCATCATATCAGCTGTAGACTTATTTTTAAGGAAAACATTCCAAGAGACACACGGCAATTCAAACATGAACTCACAATGTTCACTGACATTTACAGATGTAACCATTCAATCCCCAACAGGCTTTTCAGCATGACATCTTCAAAGAAAACATCTCAGTCACAACTATATTCATCCCTTGACCTTTGGCCTCCCCTGCTCGCCGTCCCCGGCTTTAGCATCAGGGTTACTCAGACCTTGTGTGTGTGCTTTTGCATTTACTTGTGCTCTCTTCTATATCAGATGCTCTTACAGACTCCAAGGCCTGTCTGTCAAGTAGCATTCCCACTCTGAACACCAGGATGACCCAACATCTGACTGAACGCAGTTGCCGCTTCCTGAAGAGTGCCTCCGAGGTTCCACGGCTCTACCGCAGGACTAATAAGGTCAGTGAAGCTGCAAACATGTACGTGTTTCTCCTATATGTCATCATATAACATTCTCTAAATACATATCTTGGAAGAAAAAATGGGAGCATTGTTAGTCTGATTTAGAAAAAAAAACCTGGAGGGTAAATGCACTCCATTTTTTCTCATAGAAATGTTATAATTAAAGGTCAGAATTTCCCCTTTTGAAATGAATTGACTGACCAGATTGAGATAAAACTCGGAGTGATTATGCGTGGACATGAATATACATAACATTAATGAATATTAATGAAATAAAAGATGTTTCAATATGAGTATGGGCACCCTTTGATGTTCTTCATATTATGGATGGGATGATATAAGATTTTATTATGGATAACAATAAAAAACACTCAAGTAGTTGAACATAATGAATTTCTGTTGAAATAGACTTTATTGTCATTGAGCAAGAAGTACAACGAAATTTGCTGTGCCATGCCTGAATATTAAAAAGTAGAAAAATAGACAGTAATAAATACACAACACATACACATACACAATCATCCCAAATCAATAAATATAAAAATATAACATTAAAAGCAGTATTGCACAAGTTGACCCACTATTGCATGTTTGAGTTCAGCTGAATGTTATCTGAATAATCCTGAATATCGTGTTCAGCGGCGCCCAAAGAGATGGCTGGGCAACCAACAGTAAAAGAGTCTGCAAAACACGCTGTATGAGCACCAACCTCATATGTCTGGAGCTCTAGTGACAGAAAGTTTGAACAGGATATCAACCACCTCTCCATCCTCAACATGAACAAAACACTGGCCAGCATTTTTTTACACAAGCAAATATTCAAATGTGTTTCTTTTCAACTTTATTGACGTGTTTAGGATCTGCCGGTGCGTGCATCAGCCTACATGGACAACGCCTTACGCCCGTTACATCAGTTGCTGACTGACTCTACGGGGTTGGTCAACCCCTCTACAGCACAGGAGTGGCTGCGAGTTGCACTGTCTGACTGCACACAGAGGTACGCTAACTCACCTGCAAACATAAATAGACCCAGATATAGTGCTGGTGTTGAAGAATTGCAAAGTAGTTTAATTAGTGATTGGGCTTATGATGTTTACAGTTATGATGTTGTATTTCATTTATTTTATAAAGTTATCGTTTCAGCTGCAGTCCACAGAGTTTATGTCTCCTGGTTTCATTTTTGATCTCTCTTGTCTCCAGGTACTATGAGACCATCTCAGAGGTGCTGAGCTCAGTGAGAAAGATGGAGGAAAGTCTGAAGCGATTGAAGCAAGCCAGGAAGGGTGCGAGCACGACAACCACAGCAGGAGCAAACGGTGGACCCACAGACGACAGCAAGATCAGACTTCAGCTGGCACTGGATGTGGAATATCTGGGAGAACAGGTAGGTGACGTTTGATAAGTGCAGACACGTGCTGATCTGGACACTGGACCCCAAGATGGTGCTTCTTCAGTCCAATGAGACTTGCTCGCCTGGTGCATATGCCAAGAAAGTTTTTAGTTTCCAGGGTTTGCTTCTGGGGTGTGAAACCCACTGAATATACCCAGTAGTGTTGCTCCTGCTGGCCCCATGAGTTCCTGCTTGGCCCATAGACTTCACATTGTGATGACTTTTCTTGGCTTGAGGAAAGTTGAACACATAAAAAGCCTCAAAGATCAAAAAATTTACAACAGAAAGAGTCGTAATTCATCTTGTTTGCAGTTTGAGGTGTCCTGTCAACAGTTTTACAGACTTCTCTTTTAGTTTAAAGTAAGGCATTTGCACATCCAACTGTCTCAGATGCAATTCGTTAGAAAATATCACTTGAATCTTTGAAAAGAAAATTCTGCACACTGCTCTTGCTCAGCTTTACAATTTATTAGTTACACTGGCAACACGTTTCAATCCTCCTGGACCTTCGTCAAGAGTGTTCAACACCATTATTTCCAACACTGAGTTAAATAGAAACTGCCCCACCCGTTTCACAGGTGTGCATGGGTGTCAAAAACATTAGTGCAGTATATACAATATATTCTGTATATATCATCTGAAATGCATTTGATTATTCCCTCTCTCACTGCTTTGTACTGTTGTGTGTCTCAGATCCAGAAGATGGGTCTCAAGCCCAGTGACATCTCCATGTTCTCCACTCTCATGGACCTGGTGAAAGAGGCCCGAGAGCTCGCTGAGCAGAACCAGTAAAGAGTTGACTCCGTAGTTAGTGAGAGCTGTTAACATGCTGCATTGCCTGAAGACTTGTGAAGGAAAAAACACGTGTATCAGTCCGGGCCAAGGTCATGGTCTGGTAACTGTTTATGAAGATCAGACCACGACGAATGTAAGACAAGAACTGACACTACTGAAATCCTTTTGTACAAAAACCATTTAACACAGACGTTAGAGCCACAGTGCACAAACATTTCAACAACAGGAAGCTGCCAGCTGTCCGATCAAGCTGTAAATTGTTGTTGGAAGCAGCAGAGGAACTTCTGTCTGAGAGTGAGACTGGATCATCATCATCAACTCTGCTGTAGGCAGCGTGAATAAAAGGGACTGCATGAAATGTTTTCCACAAAATGACTGACAACGGATGCTGGTGACGCTGTGCCATCTATTATTAGTTGTAAAGAGAGAATGTAACAAATTACTCGTCTAATTTCTGCTACGTGGTGAAGGTTTCATCTCATATCAAGAAGTCTGTCAGTGTGTAACATGTACATGTTTGTTCAAATCAAAGTTGTATAATATAATTGACATAATTAACTCGGGAATAAAATAAAAAACTTTGGATACAGTGTTGAGTTTGTGTTTTAATATAAAGGTTGTCGCACTGCATACATCTTTCCATCAGGACTGTCGACGAAGCCACAGGGTTCTGATCACTGTGTATAGAAACAAGTCATTGAAAGCTTAAAAAACACAAATATATCTCAGTCAAAGTCAAACTGTGGAGTAGGGATGCACGGTAATATCAGCAGGTTATCGGTATTGGCTGATATTGGCTTGAAAATGAACCGTCAGAATCGGCCAACTTTTTTTTTTTTTTACACAATAAATGAACACATATGTTGAAATGTATTGTATACCATGTCTCCATCTGCTGGTGGGCCATCATGATAAGAGTGTGCATGTATAATGTTAATTCCACTACAGTAGAGACTGATGATCACTAAAATCAGGTGGGGAAAAAAGTGGATATGTCAACATCAGTATCAGTCAGTGATCACTCTCAATATCTGCTCAACATTCAGGGTAGACTAACTTCACTTTGTCAACCAGTGACAGTCTGTTCTTTTATTATTCACATAGATTTTGTTTATTCTTAAGTTTAGCTGCAAATTTATGTTGATAGTGGGAGAAAGACACATATGGGAGTAAACATGAGGATTTTGGAAGAGAAATATGCGATTTATGAACTGAATTTAAAATGTTATGTTTTGGTTAAATAAAAATGAGTTTATGTACAGTAGTTGATGAAATGTGTCCAAAATAAATAACTGTCTGAATTATTATTCTGTTTCTCATCACAGTTTACACACTGTCCCCAAATGTATCCTCATCCCTCATACCATACCAGTACCAATACCAGCACTCAACTTCACCACACCACAGACATGTTGTAGCTGCAACAATCACACATAATGGACCGATCACATGTTGCATAATATCAAAGATTGCTCTAAGTTATTGGCTGCAGACTAAACCATACAAATTTTTATCTTCCTCTAGATCTGGGTACAAACAGGATTAAATGCATTAATCGTTTGACTGGCGAAGCTTCAATTCTACTTGGTACTGGGGTATTTCAGTTGATCCGTGTAGCTGTCACACTACCCCTGCACAGACTCGCAGATTCAGCATTCTGTCCATATGCAAGACTTTTACTGACTGTTGCCTAGAAGACAACAATAAAATCAGCCCTAAACATGTGCCTGTGGCTGCTTGGCTCCTCCAGCACAAGCCTCCCAGTCCATTCAGTTTCAACTCACCTGGTACCACTCTCATGAGCCAACCCCCCACACCTCCACCCAGCAGCTGACTACTAACCACACCCAGCTCTAAGTGTATAAATTGCACAGAAGTAATTAATTCCAATTTTTTAATTAAATAAACTGCTAGTCCTGTTTGTCCAAATAACCCAGTTCCTGTTTCTTCACAGAGGTAAATGGGAAGCCAGTGTGCTTGGTGTGCTCACAGCAGCTTTCAGTGCTCAAGGAATATTATCTTCAGCACCACTGTCAGACTCATCACAGTGAAAAATACAATAACTTACAAGGACAACTAAGAACAGAGAAGATGAATGAATTGTTGGCAGGTCTGAGGAAACATAAGTCTTGTTTTAGTTTTCGCAGCGAGATCAGCATTGCAGCTGTGAAAGCTAGCTACCTTGTTGCTAACAAAACAGCATTAGCCTATAGCCAAACTCCAAGGGGGAGTTTGCTGAAAAACAGACAGTGTTGAAATTGCGCTTATTTTTCTTTCATCCTTCAGCCATCATCTCAGGCTGTTCGTTTATTTTTTTAAATGGATTGTTGAATTGTTTTCAAAATGTAAGCTACTTATAACGTCACTTCTTTACACTAAGAGAGGGAACATTCTGAAGACTTTATCATTTACAGGTTATTGTGCAATGGTTTTACTGGTCCAGCCCACTTGAGATCAAACTGGGCTGTATGTGGCCCATGAACTAAAATGACTTTAACACCCCTGCCTTATAATCATAATAATAATGCATTTTATTTATAGGTGCCAATAATAAAAACACAATAAAAGTTAATAAAAATGACTACACAAAAATCATAATTATCAGTATTAGTTATAAAATCATCATAATAAAACCATTATCATCAATGTGTGTCTCCATTAAATCAGACCGAATATGCCAGCTTGAAAAGGTGTGTTTTCAAACAGGATTTGAAAGTGGAAAGGGAGTCATTGCAAAAGTCGTGGGTGCGAGAGTCCCAACAGCCGGGGCAGAACAATAGGCATCAAGTACTGATACTAGAGGTTTGGGATAAACAGCTATTGATGATAACCATGATATTTAAAAAAATAAATATTGATATCATATCAATAATACACACACAATAATATTGGATAAATAATGCAGCACCTCTTTAATCATTTCTCTCCCTTCTCACTTAATCACCCTTTCTATCCCCCTACACTCGAATTTTAAGTCTAATTCATTCACCAAAACTGAGACAAAACACACAAACAAAACTGAAGAAATCTAAATAATATTTTTTCCACATTCTCTATAGATATCACAAAGATATCACAATCATGATTTTTTTTTTGTTGTTGTTTGTTTGTTTATTGAAAATTTGATACTGTGCCAACCCTGTCACGTTTCAGTTCAGAGGAGGACCCAAATGCAGACCAACAGACAGTCTGAGTTTCTACCAGAAACTGAGCTTTAATGTAGCCGATTGGAAACACCCAGTGCAGGTAGGCAACTCAAAGTCCAAACAAAAGCAGAGCAAAAACCTGAAACTGAAAACCAACTGGGAAGAACACAATGAACAGGGATGAATGCAGGGATGAATGCAGGAACGACCACAGAATGCACCCAGGATGAACACAGACTAACTGACCAAGAACAAAAGGAAACACACAGGTATATACACAGAAAAAAAATCACAAGAACGAGACACAGCTGGAGTCTGAAGACACAGGCAAAAGGAGGGAAAGGGGGATTGGCTAACAACAAGGGTGGAGCAGACGAGACTAATAGAGAACAGGTGTGAAGGGACGACTCAGGGAACAGGGAAGGGCTAACGAGACAGGCGTGGCAGAAAACAGGCGGGAAAACACACAAAGACAGGAAGTAAAACCAGACATGACACATGAGGAGAGAATCTACAAAATAAAACAGGAAGCAGATTAGAATTATATCGGGATACAAATGTTTTATTGCAGAAATCACAAATCATACCAAAACAAAAATAAACTCTTAGTTACAATATACAACGTATCAGTCATTCATGGTAGAGGTTCAAGGTTACTGTACCTACTCTACTGAAAATACTGTACAGAACTCTGCTATAATAAATTTTACAGAAAGATTGAAAAGTTCAGCTTAGTGTAACAGGTTCATATAAATACTGACACAGTGACTGTGAGTTTGTGGAGAGCTCTGATGGCTGATGACAACTACAACACTGTTGAATACTGATAGATTCTTCTTGAGCGAGGCTGCGCTATTGAGTTTTTAAGTACTATATAACTTTACAGTGTAGGATTGGTGATCTTGCCGAGCATGAGGATGGCGTTAGAATTTCCCTCTATGACAGAGAAGAAGAACGGACGGTTGATGAACAGTTTCAGAGGGACACCTGCTTCCTGGATCTTGTCCTGAGGTTCTGCTCCTTCCTCGGACATCTCAAACGTCACCCTGCTGACCGCCTGAGAGGACAAAGAGAGATCAGTTAAAGACGCGCGCACACACACAGTAAGTGTTTTCCACCACAAGATGGCCACTCATGTAGTTCACCTTATCTATAGTGAAGGGTTTGATGTTGCTGAGTTGGCTGAACTCAGCCAGGGAGCCCAACAGCTTGGCCTCAATTTCTGGATCCATGTGGGTCAGCAGGTCGCGCATATCAGTCACAGCGGACATGGAGAACTTTGGGAGGGACAGCTCCAACAGACTGGACACATGGACACAAGAGGAAACAGATTTTAAGATGACAAGTGTTTGAACTAAAATGGGACTCTTTCTCCCTTTAAAATCTATAGGGATGACATGTTAATGATTGACTGATAGACAGTTACTAGCTCAGGTATTTAACTTAGAAGCCAATAAAATGGTGCATTCTGTAAGACCAGGAGCTCTGAATGCAGAATACTTGGAGCAGAATACTTCTATGCTGTGGTATTGCTACTTTAACTTAAAGGTCCAGTGTTTAGGGTTTAGGGGCATCTATTGGCAGAAACTGGATATCCTCCTGAGACTTTGTGTCCTAATATTGGGACATCACATTTTGGGTTTACTTGACCTTATACTTCATTCTACTTAACTTAGACCTGTTGTCCTTGTTCATGGGCACTTTTTCGTGCCATCTAGTGGTAGTAAGAGCACAATACACTAATCCATGTAAAAACAAGATGGCAGCCATCTCTGCCAAGTCAGTCTGCAGCCAATCCCAACACAAAAGTGGACACAGTCCAAAACCTGATCACTTTTTATGTTTGAAACTTGTTTATTTATGATTAATAATGTTTGTAGTCTGATATGGCAACACATTTGACCAATTTTAGCAACAGTAACAAGATAAGATGCTGTTAATTAGGAAGTACTCATTTGAAGACATCAGGACTTTATTACCGCCTCATTTGAGGACACTGGGACTAAATTATCGTTGACAGTGTTTAGATTTTTATACTCATCGGGTCCTACTGATCCCAAATAGCTAGGAGAAATTAAATATGCATACCAAACAACAGTTCAGGTCTCAGGAGGATATGATATTTATAACTATGTTTTTATTAGTTTATGATCACCTGAAAATAAGAATTGTTGTGTTTACATCACTGTAGAACGAGTCTATAACATACAGAGCGGGTCCTCTTCTAAGACGTCCGCCATGTTGTTCTACAGTGGCTCAAAACTGAGAAGTCAAACACTGGCTCTAGACAGAACCATCTGCATCTTCACGTTGGCCACCGTAGTTCTCCTGCACACTTAGCACATCGGAGAAGTTTTAGCTCTGCAACCTTCTACACACCAGGGGTCTCATTTATAAACATTGCGCACACACAAAACGAGGCCTGAAAAGTTGTGATCTACAAAAACAGATTTAATGGGAGAAACTTTGATCAATTCTTACGATCATTTTGGAGATAGGAAATTGGTGATGCAGATGGTGAGGTGAAGGCCTGATTGTAGGAATTGTCTAATATTTTTTGGGGCATGCCATTTTTGGAGTTTGTCTGCTCTATATTGTTAGTATGCACTGTTTTACAAATGAGACCCCAGACCTTTAAATAAAAGTTCTCAGTACTTCTGCCACTGTAGGATATTGAGCATGGAGACATGGTGATACTACTCTAGGTCTGGTTATAAAAAAGCACTCACCCTTCCTGGAGGCTCTGGTACCAGTCGGACATGACGTCGGTGAGCAGCTTAGACTCAATGTCATGGAGGTCGGCCCCTTCATGAGGCAGGACCAGCAACATGTAGGACCGTTTGCTCAGAGACAGCTTCACAACTGTGCACCGCCGCACCTTCATGGTAACAACAGAAAAATATTGTGGATGAATCCTTACCCAAGTCCGTTTCATATTTTCACATATAAACAAATGAGCCAATGAATTAAAAAGATGCACTAAGATTTACCTTATCATTTAGGTAGTGGTACCGACCCGTGTGGGTCATCAGAGGAGCCATCACTGTGGTTGTTTCATCCACATGAAACTCCTGCAAGGAGGTCTTCTCTGGCTGAAAAGCTGTTCTCCAGTTGCCTAAACAGACAATCAAAGACCAGTCAGGTACTGCAAGATGGTGCAGTAGTTGACAGAACTATAAACGTTGTTATCTGTAGGATTTCAGTTTGATGTATCAGCAACAACACAAATCTAAGTGTGTTTGACTGGCACATGTAAATACTCTGTGGTAAATGTACTTAGAATTTATTGCAAATCTGATCATGGTCATTAGAAGTGGTACCAGGCTTGATTTAATATCATCATCCTGGCATTGTGATAAAGATTAAAGTCTTGTGGTGTCTGTTCACACTCCTATAATACAGGTAGTTAAATTATGAATGTTAATCTGTGTATTCTGTATAATCATTTTAACAGAGGTCTAAGCAAAACAGAGGACGAGCCAGACCTTGGAAGTTGAAGGAAGTAGCAAACAGAAGGTCGCTGCTGGAGTTCAGATCTTTGAAAATGCCCTTCACCCTCCCGTCTGATGTCTTCTCCACGAAGCTGTTCACCAGCTGCTCCGCCTCCTCAGGTTTGGAGAAATCCACACCGCGGATGAATGATGTGTCAGAGAAGTCCTGCGTGCCTTGAATAAAGTCCTCGGACAATTGAGCGTCCTGGCGAGTGAAGGTCCAGACCTGGGTGGTGATTTCATCTTTGGGTCCGTCATCCACCAGAGAGTTGATGCCCTGCAGGGTCTTGAGAACCTTGTGTCCATCCACCAAGGACACACAGTCCTCTCGGTCGGTTTCGCTGCTCAGGCCCAGTAGAAGCTGAAAGGAAAGGTGGGAATTGAGAAAGATTAACGTCTTTGAGTAAACGTACAGCACCTGATAATCAGATAGATGGTAAGGATCGTACCCAAAATAGTAAAGGATCACCAAGTACTGCTTGCCTAAAACCCTTTTGGGCCATCTCTACAATGAGAACAAATCAAAAACAAAGACCTGGAATGAGCTTGCTGTCTTCTTGGAGGCCCCCAGGTAGAAGGTGACGAGGGATCCGTAGGTGTTGACCGGAGAGAGGAGAGTGTTGGTGCTGCGCTGCTTGCTGCTGACAGCCTGGTACATCCTCAGGCCCAGAGAGTTCAACAGCTCTGCCAGAACCGCCGTCCTCTCTGTGATGTTCTGCCTCTGTGTATCCACTTTCAATGGGTCCCTGCTGTCTGGTGTCAGGACTTCAATATCAAGCAGGGACACAGGAAGTGTCTCCAGGGGCTTTGACGCCTGGGTCTGCAGGGTCTCACAGGTGACATTCTCGGCAGCGAACAGGTGGAAGGGGTGCACATAGACACGGTTGGCTTGGGTTCCTGAGAGGTAGCAGCAGAGTAGGAGGGCTACCACAGGCACGCGCAGTATCTGCATTTTACCTTTTGTTGGTATTCACCTTAAAACAATTCTTTCTGCAGAGAGAGACAGATATTTTTAGTTTTACAACAAATTACCTGGAGTTTATCAACCTATCAGCTGGCTCTTGAATCCTTGGAAAGTTAGTATAGGGTGGCCTGTGGAGCTACATCACTATTAGCGTGGCTTTCGTCAGAAATCTGGCTGGATCTGGTTTTCCGTCTGTAACAGGATTGGCTGGCAGGGACATTGGACATAGAGCGCCATGTCAGTGATGGATTGATGGCTCTTTGTGTTGCCTTTTTTCTGCTGGTCAGTGAATGAGAGCAGGCATTACCCTCTGCAACAGAGGTCGCATAGATAATGAAGACGCATCTACGTGTGTCTGTGTGCAAACTTGTTTGTGTTCACAAACTAAAATAAGATGGATGATTCATTTGAATTTTGTTTGTTGTTTATTTGAATCCTGGTAAAGCAGCCTTCAGATGGAGGATGCAAACTGAGTGTGCTCAGGCAGGCCCCAGACCAAATTGTCCCAATACATTAAGACAAAACAGTTCACCTTGGACACCGTGATTGGAAAATATGATACTTGTGACAAATTTGGCAGCATTTATGTTGTAATACCTGCACAAATAAACACATCATCTAGAATAAATGACAAGACATAAGTTGCAAAACAAACTTTTACACACCTATAGTATATAATTAAAAATAATGGACAAGTTCATTGACGTGTTTCACATTTTCTCAAGTTCCCAAACACTTTTTATGCATTGACCTAGATGTCTGTAGAGGAGAGTAACTTTGGTGAGCGCTCTTATGCAAAAATAGGACTTTATCCTTTGAGTTGAACGTGCAGAAAATGTGGACTGATGGACTCTTGGAAGATGTGAGCAAACACTAGATTTTCCTCTATTTGGAAATGTACCACAGGACATGGCCTTGGTACCTTGTCAATAAAAGCAGTGTTCTTATACACAACCAACCCACCTATGTACCCAGTGACACAATGGAGGAGGTCAAAAAACCTGCCTGATTCATTGTCACTGATGTTTTCTGTCAAGATCCAGATTTCTAACTCATTGGATGTGATTCATTATAACCTTGTCTTTGAGTGGAAACTTAGTTGTACTGTTTATTTTTATAAAGTATTTAACCCTCACATTAAATGATACATTTCAAACATTAAGTTTTGGCTTTGAATAAGATTATAGATTTGTCACGAGTTATAGGACTCCAAAAGTTTCCCCTCGTCTCTTTAGAGTTTCTACATTCACTGCACAAGCAATTGATTAGAGATAAAGTTTGCTCTTACCGTATGTGTCTGCTGCTGCTGCTGCTGCTGCTGATTGAGGTGCTGAGTGAAGTCCTGGCTCCTCTGCTCCCTCTCTTTAACCCGTCCAGCCTGCCGTGGTGCTCCCACCCTGGTTACTGATTAACCAGAGGAGCATTGAGTCAGGGGCTCTGCTGTCATGACTTACACCCCGCTTTGTACTGACGCGCTACTGCTATAGATAAATAGATCTGACAGAGAGAGACCACCCAATGTCCCTCTGCATGTTGACTTTAGGCTGATGATGCAAGCACATCCTGGAGGGGGTGACAGGGGGCTCAACTTCCACAAAGGACGAGTGGGAAGCAGAAGGACAGCCAGGCTTGTTTGTGTTTGGTAGTGACTCACTGAAATGTCACCATATTGTGGGGTGTTTATTTGTAGAGAAGAAAATGTGTTATTGATTAATTACGCATGTTCTTTGACAACCCAGGGGTTGAACAAGTAAAGAAGTGTCAAACCTGAATAACTTAAATCAGCGTGAGAAAAAGAAGACAGAAATTATTTTCATGTTTTATCATTCTGTTCTGCTATTATTGTTCCTGTTTTACTGTCTTTATCTCTATACACTTCCTCCGGTCTGATGTAGATGTACTCTTTGCTATGAATTTACAATAATGCTCATTAGATGTGTGAAATTCTGGACATCCCACTGACTTGGATGTTAGTTCAATAAATGCCCTCAAAAGTGAGGACTAATCAAAAACCCTCTAGTGTCAAACTGTATAAAGTTACGACTGCATTTAGAGAGATAATAAACCCAACATGTCCTTGGAAAAGAGCAAATATTTTTTGTAGGCGGGTAAACAAGCTTATTAAGCACATTTAGTAGCTCGTATTTGCTATTAAAGGTCAACATCCGTGACTTTAATGAGGAAAATCCTTCACGCACACCTGATTCAACAGGGCAGGGTACACTAGGTTTTCTCATCAGAAAGAAGAACATTGTGTTTTACATCAGGTGTTTTACAGCCCTGGCTTTATCTTTTATAAACATTGTTGCAGTGATAATTGATAACTGGAAGTTAAGACTGTGTAAAGCAAAAGTGGATGACTTTATGTGATAATGACAGTTGGACTGATTGGAATCTAAAATTAGTCATCTAACTGTTAACAATGTGAAACTAACCAACAACCAGTATGTTACACTTTATGTTGTTGCTGATAGCTACATTTTAGAGTTCAGAGTTAGAGTACATTCAGTATTGAATTTAAATCCTTTTCCTCACTTACAAAGCTCTAAATGGCCAGGCTCCATCATATCTTAGAGAGCTCATTGTGCCCTATTATCCCACCAGAACTCTGCACTCTGAGAATGCAGGGTTACTCGTGGTCCCTAAAGTCTCCTAAAGTAGAACAGGAGCCAGAGCCTTCAGCTATCAGGCTCCTTGTCTGTGGAACCATCTTCCTGTTTCGGTCCGGGAGGCAGACACCGTCTCCACATTTAAGACTAGACTTAAGACTTTCCTTTTTGGTTAAGCTTATAGTTAGGGCTGGCTCAGGCTTGTCTTGGACCAGCCCCTAGTTAGGCTGACATAGGCCTAGTCTGCCATCTATGATACACTGAGCTGCTTCTCTCCTTCTGTCTCTTGCTGTAAGATTCTGAAAAGTCTTCTTCATTTGCTAACATTCATGTCCTGTTACTGCATGTCACTAACCCCTCTTCTTCTCCAGAGCCTTTGCACTCTGCTGTCTTGCAGGTTCCCCTGGACTCTTAACAATCTTAAAATTTTAACTTTCACTAAATTTGCTAGTGTCTCTGTAAAGCTTTGGCTAAACAGTGCATTGAGCTAAATGCTAATGTCGGTATGCTAACACACTTACCATGACAATGACAATGTGTAAATGTTAAGCAAATACCATATTCATCATCTTAGTTTAGCAAGTTAGCATGCTTTCATTTGCTAATTAGCACTTAACACAAAGTACACCTGAGGCTCATGGGAATGTAATTTGATAGCAGGTATTTAGTCATAAACCAGCGAATTGGACAAATTAAAATTTGGACATTATGATGGCGCTAGATGAAAAGTTAAATAATCACCAAAGTTACTTCCAGTCTCCTTTAGGGAGGCATGAATGTGTGTAATAAATTTCATGGCAATACATCCAACAGCAGTACGGTGGTATGGTGGTTAGCATTCTCGCCTCGCAGCAAGAGGGTTCCCTGTTCGAATCCAGGGTGGGGGGCTCGAACCCCGAGGTGGGGGTGGAGCTTGCATGCTCTCCCAATGTCAGCTCTCTGGGTACTCCGGCTTCCTCCCACAGTCCAAAGACATGCAGGTCAATTGGTGACTCTAAATTGTCCGTAGGTGTGAATGTGAGTTGGTTGGTTGTCTGTCTCTATGTGTCAGCCCTGTGATAGTCTGGCGACCTGTCCAGGGTGTACCCCGTCTCTCGCCTAATGTCAGCTGGGATAGGCTCCAGCTTTCCCGTGACCCCTATCTGGATAAGCAGAAAGTGGAAAACGAATGAAAGAGCATCCAAAAGCTGGTGGTGCCATAGGTAACATCAGGAGATAAAAGTCACCAAGGTCAGTAGGATTCATCCACGGGTCACCATGAATGTGAGTGTCTGTCAAAAATTACAAAATAAACACTATGATAGTATAACAACATAAAATCTAGATGTTTTTACTACAAAATTTGCAATGAAATGTGAAGATATGTGAATCTTCAGCTGCAAAAGAGGTATGCTTCTCATTTAATCTAATATAAAGAGCATCAATTAACCTGATCTATGTGTGTGCATGATTACAGGACAATGCAATTGTAAGCTTCTGTATGGTGAATTTTATTTTAAGTTTTACAAACATGAAACCATATCAGTATTTTCTTTAAGTCTGAAAATAGACATGAACAGGTTTTTGGTGTTCACACTATTTCCTGTAGAAGCAATGCAGCTGACGCAGCAGGATTCGTGCGGTGGCAAATGTCAGCCATAAATACTACAGCATATGTCAGTTACCCATTCAAGATCATCATAGTGGATCTTTAATGATCTGTTCATCTGCAAGTTCCCAAAAACCCTCATGAAGTTTTATCACGTCTTGAATAAATATCTTAAAACACATCCTGAAGCTATGGAGGTGAACAATCTTTGCGTACGCTTTATGACAGTTAACCAACTGTGGTGTTTCTCAGCCGTAATGATTAATGAGTAATCCATCACTATCACTATTGGTGGCTGCAGAAACTTTACGGGTGCTACACCAAAGTGTTTGGCTATTTAAACTGCCCTGTTCAGCATCTGAATCAAGCTGGAGGATGAGCAGATTCACCATGTGGACTCTTTTAGTTCTTTGCAGCGTGATCGTCTTACATGGAGTGCAAGGTATTGCCCACTAATTTCTTAATATGTTTGTTTCTTTGGTTTTCAATTGGGTTTTAACATGATTTTTTGCTGTTGTTACTAATGCTGTCTCTGGTCTTTAAGTTGGCACACTCTGACCTTTTGTCCTTTGTGTTTTACTCATGATACACCAGGTGTTGATCGCCTTGGAACAACTAAGGCAATGTATCGACCAACAGGACCAGCAGGTACGGTGTAAATAATATAACTGTGGTTTAGCTTTAACTGTGCTGCCATATCCAAAATGTTGCTGGCATGAATTGTCCCTTTGAAGACCCACTGGGGCATTTTTTGACTAACTATATATGTTTCTTGTATGATGGCATTCCTTTTGTTTTCATCATATTCAATTTGTTACTATTTTATTCTTTATGAGTCATTTTTAATTTCATGATCCTGTGTTTCTTCTGGTGTAGATCCTAACTGTGTCAGTCGGCTTCTTGGCAGGACGGGGGCTCTTGCCAGCAAAAACTATCCAAATCCGTACCCTAACTCAAAAACCTGCATTTGGTATATCACACCGAGCAGTGGAATCGTGGAGCTGAGCTTCCGTGCTCTATCGTAAGCATATGCTCTGCATATACAGAAGGGCCTATGATTACTAACTACTGTTACTGCATCGTCTGTAGCTTTAAATCCAAACTTCTGTTCTTCTTTTGTCCCTATTATAGCATTGAATATCACCCGACTTGTGATTATGATGCCCTTTTCATCTTTGACGGCCCTTATACCAGTAGCAGGCTCTTGGGCAAACTGTGTGGCACAAACAGTACCACCTTCCGCTCTACCGGGCCTGCTATGACTTTGCAGTTCACGACTGATAGAGATACTAGCTCCTCGGGATTTTATGCTGAATTCAGGGCTAAGGGTAAGTCACAATGCTTATGACTTAGATGTTTATGGAATTTCTGAAATGTCTCCATTGTAATTAAATCTAGGATTTTATGTGTAGCATTAAGTCTCATTACAGCCATGCAGAGAGCGACCTAAACTGTGTTTTCAGTTGTGGTGAATGGTTTTGTGTGTGTTTGTCTCTGCAGGTGGAACTTCCTGCAGAAACAGCTGTGGCTACTGGCTCGGAAACTGCTCATGCTCCTCAAGCTGTGAACAAAGAGGGAACTGTTGTCCAAACTTCAAAGGTAAGCAGTGGTTGAAAGAAGCTAAGTACATTTACTCAAATACTCTACTTGCATACAGTTTCAGGGAACTTTAATTCAGTATTTTGATTCTGTGCTACTTTTTACTTCGTGGTGCCTCTAATCTAATGTTGAGTCGTCAGCAGTTTGCACCAGCTTTTCACGTGGTTTCATTTAAATATCTGTTATCTATAAATATAGTATTCATTATTTAGGCCCATAGACATGAAGGTTAGGTTAACTGGTGTACGCATGAACGGTTGTCTGTCTCTAGGCCTTTTTACACAGACAGCTCTATAGAGCCGCAATGTAGGCCCCTCTGTATGCCGGCTTTGCATTATTAGGCCCGTTTCCACTGAAGAAATTCCTGGTACTATTTGGGGGGCAGGAACTTTACAGAAACGTCCTCTGCTCGGCCCTCTCAATTGCCGTGTCTCCACTGAGAGGGCAGAGTAGGAGGAAGTTACCGGGCTCTGGATGTGACGTAATCGTTGCATGACCCTTTTGACCGGGGCGACGCGGCAAAGAAACAAACAATTTGCAACTTGCTTTTCTTTTTACGACTCCTCGTCTGCTGAGTTGTAAAAATGGCGGCTATTTTGTCGCTTTCTGTTGACGTCACATCCCACCTTGAGTATAGTTCCGGAACGCTGTCCTTCGGGGGTGGTTCCTGCGGCGGAGACACGCACCAACGGCCCCGACCCCGTAAAATTACACCGAAGTTCCTGCGGTGGAAACGGGCCTATTGTTACACAGAAAACAAACAACGGCGGCATCACACCGCCCTAGTGTGTCATTCCAAATAGCATGCCCGCACAAGGAAAAGACGCGTGGCAGACATGACATGTAACACAACAGCATCGGACAGTAGTGTGACATATAACAGACACATAAGCAGTGCGTCATCAAACAATAACAATGGTATAACACGGCAATAACAATCATTTACCGTCCCTGTTAAATAGCTGCTGATCTCGTCCTTGGCTTGGGGAGTAAGGAGCTCCCAGACCTCATTGTTTTCCCAATTTGTGGACATTTTCTTCTATGAGTTAGCCGCTAACTGCTATCACCTACTTTTTAAATCTTCTTAAATCTATCTGTGGTGGGTGGCACACATAACACATAGTCAAAATGTCACGTCTGTGCCGCCCATGATCCCATCCTGCTGGCTGTCCCTCTTATACAGACATTGCGGTACTGCTAACCTCTTTGAATAAAGTAGCTCACCTGATTTTTCCCTCTGACGATCAGTAAAGGCTATTTATCTATCTATCTATCTAATAATTCTGATATATCAACTAATCTAATCTCTCTGTTTTACAGATTACTGTGCATTCTCACCCACATACACAACTACACCATCAGTATCATGTAAGATGCAGTTTTATTCTCACTCAGTAAAAGTTTCATTTAAGAAATACATTTTTTTGGGGAGGCAATCTTGCTGTAACCTAAACATTGTCTCTCAGATCAGCCCTCATGTCGTTACAACTGCGGCGGGCACCTGGGAAGCTGTTCCTGCACAAGCTCTTGTCAATACTATGGCAACTGTTGCCATGACTACAGCTGTAAGTGCCAAGTCTAACAAATCAACAGTGTTAACAACCTCTGCAGTCCTGTCTTGCTTTGAGCAATCAGTCTGTCAATTCCAGTGTAATGCTGTGCCGAGAATGAAACACACCTTTGTCCCTTTTTTTGTTTTTGTTTAAGTCTACAAAATAAACAGTAGATGTATTATAATTTATTACGCAGTAACACTAGGAATAAACTTTATTTTTCTCTCTCTGTCTTGTAGATTACTGCCCAGCCACAACTGAAGGACCCATCACACGTAAAAACCCTTTAAGCCTGAATTTACCTTGAAGTACTTGATATGCAACAATCCCTGTGTGCTGTAATGTCAGCGTCAACCTGTGTTTCACAGCTCGGCCCTCGTGTTATAACAACTGTGGCGGGCACATGGGAAGCTGCTCTTGCCGGAGCTCTTGTCAATCCTATGGCAACTGTTGCTATGACTACTACAGTAAGTGCCAAGTCTAACAAATCAATAGCATTAACAGGTTCTGCATCCCTCTCTCGCTGAAGGAATGAGTCTGTCAGATTCCTCAGTGCTCACACGGACATGAAGGGATACAATGTTTTTGTGTGCAGAAAACACAGCAGGAGGAGGTGTATCATGATGTTTGCCTCACACAGCAAGAAGAGGTGTAAAAGACTGTAATCACTTTATTCTCTTCTCTTTGTCATGTAGCTACCTGCCTGCCAACGACTACTGGTATACCTATCAGACCAACAAGCTCAGGTGTGAAACCTCTCAACAAGCTACACGGCAAACTGTAGAACATATTATCAGTCACTGAAATGTTATAATGCTCTCTCTAAGATGGGTACTCCTGTCGGAACAACTGTGGCAGCTACCTAGCAGCCTGCTCCTGCGTAAGCACTTGCCGATCCCAAGGAAACTGTTGTTATGACTTCTACTGTAAGTATCACATCCCTCAAAGCTCAGCAGAGAAGCTGCACACCATGACATGAACAAATATTATCCCTCCACCACAGAAATTGACTTTACAGAGACAAAATCTTCTCTTCTACTTAATATTATATATTTCCTGTTGAAACAGGATGCTGGGGCAGGTACTCAAGACATGTATAGAACTCAAATGAATAGAACAGCCTCGATAGCAACGTCAATCTTGTCTAACACGCTCGTCATAATTGTTATTACTCCACATTGGTTCTGGTGCACCGCTTGACAAGGCATTAGTCCCAACTGTGGCACTAATTGCCTAATCAAGTCCTCTTGAAAAAATTAGTCATCTTCAACATTTGTGGTGTTGTAGTTTCAGAATGATGAAGACAGTTTAAGAAAAATTAAATACCAAATAGGACGTAGGCTCTACAGGATGTTTTTCAGGCATTCTCTTATCTAAAATGAATGGCTTAAAAAATATTGCTGTAAATGGGGACGGCACGGTGATACAGTAGTTCACATTGTCGCCTCACAGCAAGAGGGTGGGGGCTTTGTGTGGAGTTTGCATATTATCCCTGTGTCAGCGTTTTTCTCCAGGTACTCCGGCTTCCTCCCACAGTCCAAAGACAAGAAGGTTAGGTGAACTTGGAAGTCTAAATTGTCCGTAGGTGTGAATGTGAGTGTGAATGGTTGTCTGTCTCTATGTGTCAGCCCTGTGATAGTCTGGTGACCTGTCCAGGGTGTATCCTGCCTCTCTCCCAATGTCAGCTGGGACAGACTCCAGCCCCAGCCCCTGTTTGCAGTTACAGAATAAACAACAGGTGCATGTACCAGTAATAACAGGTGTAAAATAATTTCATAATTTTATTCTCTCTTGCAGCTCACTGCTACACGACAATTCCAGCCACCACAGGTCAGAAAAACCCTCAGAAATCTGGAGTATATGGGAATAAACCAACATCGAATAATTTATTGTGCTCACTGAAATGTCTTCCTACTCTCCCGTGTCTCTCAGCTCAGCCCTCATGTCGCTACAACTGCGGCAGGCACATGGGAAGCTGCTCCTGCGCAAGCTCTTGTCAATGGAATGGCAACTGTTGTTATGACTACTACTGTAAGTAACCAGTAATTCAAAGCACGGCGCATTTTGATCACCAATCATCATCAGTCATGTTTGTATGTGCGTTCTGTCTCTTTTTTTTGGCAAATTAACTTAGTATAGGGATTTCGGAGAGAGAGTCTGCAATCTTAACTTCCCAAATGATGAGATTTTCATGCATTCTCTTATCTCAAATGGCTTAAATGATATTGCATATAGCTGCTGTAAATGCGGTAAAAAATCACATGGGGGAACATGCCCCCAGACTCCCCATGTTTGGGCTGACCACCAAATGTTTAAAACATCTGGCTCCGCCCCTGTTCGCAGTTGCAGAATAAACAACAGGTGCATGTATCAGTAACAAAAGGTGTAAAATAATGTCATAATTTTATTCTCCTCTCTTGCAGCTCAATGCTTCACGACCACAGGTGCTCCACCCACCACAGGTAAGAAAAACCCTCAGAAATCTGGAGTATATGGGAATAAACCATCATCGAATAATTTATTCTGCTCACTGAAATGTCTTCCTATTCTCCCGTGTCTCTCAGCTCAGCCCTCATGTCGTTACAACTGCGGCAGGCACATGGGAAGCTGCTCCTGCGCAAGCTCTTGTCAATGGAATGGCAACTGTTGTTATGACTACTACTGTAAGTAACCTGTGCTCTGAAGCATGGCACATTTTGATCACCGTTTCCACCAAGAAGTCAGACTGAAACCCATGTTGTCTTGGGTTTTCTTTTTCAAACAGCCTACTGCTATTACACAATGACATTTTTACGACATGATTATCGTGGGCAAAAGAGTTCACAATAACAATATCATCGCAATATCTCTAGAATTTTTTTTTTTTTAAAAAAAGCTCTATCAATCAAATTTGCATGTGCGTTCTGTCTCTTTTTTTGGCAAATTAACTTAGTATAGGGATTCGGAGAGAGAGTCTGCAATCTTAACTTCCCAAATGATGAGATTTTCATGCATTCTCTTATCTCAAATGGCTTAAATGATATTGCATATAGCTGCTGTAAATGTGGTAAAAAATCACATGGGGGAACATGCCCCCAGACTCCCCATGTTTGGGCTGACCACCAAATGTTTAAAACATCTGGCTCCGCCCCTGTTCGCAGTTGCAGAATAAACAACAAGTGCATGTATCAGTAATAACACGTGTAACAATGTCATAATTTTATTCTCCTCTCTTGCAGCTCAATGCTTCACGACCACAGATGCTCCACCCACCACAGGTAAGAAAAACCCTCAGAAATCTGGAGTATATATATATATATATATATATATATAATACCAGCCTAGCATTTATTCTGCTAACAGGAAAGCTTACTGAAATGTCTTCCTACTCTCCCGTGTCTCTCAGCTCAGCCCTCATGTCGCTACAACTGCGGCAGGCACATGGGAAGCTGCTCCTGCGCAAGCTCTTGTCTATGGAATGGCAACTGTTGTTATGACTACTACTGTAAGTAACCAGTAATTCAAAGCACGGCACATTTTGATCACCGTTTCCACCAAGAAGTCAGACTGAAACCAATGCTTTCTTCGTCTTTTTCTTCAAACAGCCTACTGCTATTACACAACCTGGTCACCAGCCACAGGTACAGTAGGATCCTCAGTGTGCAAACTGAACCTGCTGTTAATATAATTTTACTGCACTGACACTCTTTGTTTTATGTTGTCCAGCTTCAGCCCAGCCCTGTGGAGACTCTCTGTATGGTTCTGGTACCTTCTCCAGCCCGAATCACCCTAACCACTACCAGGACAACGCCTACTGTGTCTGGCAGCTCAGGGCTGCTTACGACCAAAGAATCTTCCTGGCATTCACGTACCTGCAGTGAGTGAGGAATAAATTGCATTTTGAGGATCAGTCACACAAATTAGCAGCACTGTTAGTTGTTATTATTAAGTTGTGGAGTCTGAGGCTCCAACTTGATGATCATCAAGTTCTTCAATTTATGGCTTTCATCATCTTTTTTAAAAAACAGATTGGAAAACTGCTGCAACTGTGATTATATCGCAGTCTACGATGGGCCGTCTGTTAGCTCACGATATCTGGGGAAAGTGTGCAACAGCAGTTTGATTTCTTTCTACTCCACCTCCAACTACTTGACTGTGCTCTTCCGGACTGATGGCTCTGTCGTTGGCCGAGGGTTCAATGCTGACTTCATCAGCTCTCTGCCACCAAGCTCAGGTACAACTTTGGTAGATTTAAAAGTATTTTTAAGATGTCTATTTTTCATTTTTTTTTAGATTATAATTGTGTTAAGTTTTTCTTGTAGATTTGCTTAGCTCCTGTGAAAATAATGTATAACATCTACTGTGGATTATAAAACTTTTTAAAGTCAGAGGAAACGATGTCACAATAACAATGTCATCGCAAGATCTATAGAAAATTATAGAAATTTAACAAAAAAAAACCCACACACAAAAAAGCTTTTAGTCAAATTTCTGTGTGCGTTTTGTCTATTTTTTGGCAAATGAATTCCACTTGAAATACAATTACACTTCATGGATAGTGAAAAGGCAACCAGATGGCGTTGGGGAGGGGGGACAAAGTGAGAAAGAAAGGACTTTTTCATGATGTCACCATATGTATTATTAATATGATATCAATATTTTATTTGTAAATATCACAGTTATTGATATCGATATACTGTAATGCCCTAACACTGAGGGTTATCTGAAAGCCTGCGTTACAAACTGGAGGCAAGGAATTTGAAAGACATTACTAGGTAAGGAAGATTATATCAGAAAAGATCATATTCATTGCATTGTGGGTAATGTAGGATCCAGCTTTTGGCTTTCCTTGCAAACTAGAGACTAAAGGTCAGGATATTTTGGCCTCTGCCACTTTGATTTGGGATCTGTTTTGAGTCCTCTAACTTTACTGAAGTGCAAAACAATCACTACACCTTTAAACTTTCTACTTGTAAATCCTGGTAGAAAAAGATTTCTGCACACTTACATCTCTGCAGTCTGTCACTTTGTCGTTGAGCCTTCGGTCTGTTTGACCTCATCAGAGCATACATGAGGCAACAACAGACACGCAGGTAAGAGTCACCAATCTCAGTCTAATCACTGGCTGTATGCAACACACCTGTGCACTACCATGTTGGTAGAAGCTCCACCTCCTGGGAGTTGGAAGCCATACCTGTCTTGTCGTACAATACCAGAATACAAGGGTGGAACACAGTGGATTTACGACTTTATTCTCGTAGGTTTTTGACTTTATTCTCGAAACCTAAGATTTTTTCTTTCTTTATAATGGCCCTAATCCTCCTTCTTATTAAAGTAATTCAAGCTGTTGTAAGTATCTTGTGAACACGGTCCTTTGTCAGGTCAGGTGGACTGTTCCTCAGACAACATGAACATTGTGATCCAGAGGAGTTACCTGAACTCTCTTGGCTACGACGGCCACAGTCTGTACGTGAACGACCAGCACTGCAGGCCCCAGGTTTCCAGTTATCAGGTGGTCTTCAGCTTCCCCATCAACAGTTGTGGCACCATTCGAAAGGTACGCAACGCATCACCTTCTGGAAATCTTTAACAAGACCTCCTGATAACTCCATCACAGACTGTTGTAATTATAATAGCAGAGAGTGTAACTATTTGTCAATGTCTTCTACCTTGAACAGTTTGAGAATGGCAGAGTTGTGTACACCAACGCTCTGCGTGCCTACGCCTCGAGCTCCGGAGAGATCACACGCCAGTCTCACCTTAAGATGAACGTTGGCTGTCGGATGGAGCAAGATTCAGTGTCCCAGATCATGTATGTTGTGCATCATAATGGTAACAGCAGCATCGTGGGCACGGGCAGATTCAATACCACCATGGATTTCTACACATCCAGCAGCTTCTACTATAAGGTGCGTTTGGGCATTTGTACAGAAAATCCTTTTTGTAAATACTTAAACACCATGCTGACGTATTAGTTTCACACTCTCAGGTGCATCAAGTTCCATATGAGGTGACACTCAACCAGAACATGTATGTCCAAGTGAGCCTGAGGAGGGGTGACAGCTCCCTGGTCCTCTTTCTTGACACCTGTGTGACCTCACCATCACCCCATGATTTCTACAGCAGGCCTTACTACCTGGTCCGCAACGGGTAAGATGAGAGTGCTGAACTTCACTGCTCCCCGCTGGCAGTGTACCTTAAAGGGGACAGTTCACCCCCAAATCAAAATATTTATCAGTCCAGATTGTTTTGGTGTGAGTTGCCAAGTGTTGTCGATATCGGCCGTAGAGACCCAATTACTCACGGTAATCCATAGACCTTGTTGTAAGACGTTTCATGTAGGAACTATTTTCTTTCTACCAAACTACACCAGCTGAATGTGTCACCGTGCAGAAGGAAGTGTGCATCTACTCATCATAGATTTTAATAATAACTAGATACTGGACTCCAAGTTTTCCAGCTTCTGGGTTTACTTCCGTGGTATGCAGCCCACTGAATATTGGCAGTAGTGTTTCTCCTGCCCAGCTCATAGACTTTACACTAGGTGCAGTTACATGATGGCTTCTCATTCAGAATGAAATAAATCTGAATGAAATCATTCAGAATTAAAGTTTTTCCAGGTAGTTTACATGGGAAATATTCATTTCAAATGAGGGTTTACACGGTAGATCAGTTTAATCGCCTTTATTTGGGTCTGCGCATGGTTTGGGGCAGGGAAGGTTTCTGACTGGATAAGGGGCAGGGTAGATGTTACGTGTTTACGTTTACTGGAAGAAAACACTGTAGTCCTCGCTCTGGATAACAAGACGCTTGATGACACCGTTCTTAATGCCTTTTTCGGGCTTGTTTTGCTTATATTCTTGAAGCAGCAGTACGACAACAACCTTGTTCTGCTAATGCTTCGTCTGTTGAGGAGGAGAAGGGAGGTAGAAGGTCGAAGAAGGGAGATAGAGGCCCGTGCTGTGGCGTATGGAAACCAGTGAGTGCAACGAGTCCGACTCCTCTATCTCAGCCTGTTGCTATGCACGCTATGTCATCGCGCCAGAAGGGCAAGGAAACGAGCATGTGCAGAAAGAATGGAATGGCTGGAATCGGGTAGGAGGTGTATACAAGACAGAAAAATTCTTCCATTCGGGTTCTGAAAAGGAATATTCCACCCCTGTGCACCCGATTAGATTTTCTTTCGGGTTGGCTGTTGTCATTCAGGTTGAGGCGTTTACAAGGAGCATTTCTATTCTGGTAGGGCTTCCAACCCGAATGCAAAAGGAATACATGGCTCCATGTAAATGCACGTATTGTAATGATGTCAATGCATCACATTTGACGACAAATTTTACATTTATAAAATCACCATGGCTTAAAAATGTATAATCGAAAGAGTCATAATTGACCTTGTTTGCAGTTCAAGGTGTCCTGCCAACAGCTAGATGTCTCTTTTACAATGGTGGCCTATGAAGAAAATACTTTCTGGGCCTCAAGGGATTTTGTTGCTACAGTACCGCAAATGGCCACTGGGAAAATTTGCTGCAAGGCTGAGCTGCTTTCCTGGGGGCCTGCTACTCAATGGACAAGAGGCTCGTGCTTGTAACAGTCCAAGATGTGACCATTAAAGCGACCTCTTCGCTGGGCTGTAACGTTAGCTAGCCTAGTGGTGCGAGGTGAGCTAGCAGTAGATGCACGCCTCCTTCTGTGTAGTTCAGTAGAAAGAAAGTAGTTCCTCAATGAATCTGCTCACAACATCCCTCAGATTTATCTGGTGACTGTGTGTGCACTGCACTGTACGTACGTCGTTAAACTAGCTGCATCTCAACCGGCTACTACAGTAAAATGCTGCTTATACATTGATGCATCCGTATTAACAATCTGATAATGTCACATTTGGTGTCTTTTTTTAATGGTACTTTTAAGACTTTAGTATAGTATTTTATTTTTTTTTTGCCGGTGATCCTTTTGTACTTTGTACTAAGCAGGATTTTAAATGTGGGACTTTTACTTGTATTTTTACATTGTTGTATTGGTACTTTTACTTGAGTAAGGGATCTGAAATCTTTTTACCAGCAACATATACTTTTAAAACTCTTGGTGAATACAGGAGTTTGCTTTTCTGTCAACGTCACATATTCATAGTGTTAGTATTGTCAGGTAACACTGTCTCCATTTTACCTTTAGCTGTGGCATGGACAGCACCTACTGGGCCTACAGCAGTGGCACTCGGCCCTACGCCCAGTTCACATTTAGGGCCTTCCAGTTCTTGCGAGCCACAGAGTCAGTGTACATCCAGTGCAAGGTAGTGATATGCCAAGCCAACGACTACAGTTCCCGCTGCCGCCGTGGCTGCATGAGACGTACCGCCAGAGATCTGGGGTCAGAGCATGATAGCCAGACTCTGGTCCTGGGTCCCATCCAACTCAAAGGTCTGTAGCCATTTGTGTCAAGTTCTGATACCAATAGTGGGTTAACAGGATAGTTAGATTAGATTAGCATTAAGAAAATACATTGTAATCTCATTAAGATGTTAAAATAAATGACATTTCACATTTCTCTTTGCCAGACCCAGAGAAAAAGGAAGAAGAAACTCCAAAGCAGGACAAGGCTTAACTTGATTCTGTCAGTAATTACAGCTCATTCTGGTCATTGTGACACTGAATGATGCTCACCATTTTCCTTTTCTTTTCAACACATTATCTGATTAAAAGCATCATCAAAAGACAATCTGTGTTTGTGTATTTCATTACATTATACTCTTAACTGAACATTAAATATTAACATCCAATAATTTGGGTGCCTGCTGTACAACAGCAAGGCAACTATTTATTCTTGTGGTTTCTTCTACGAACTTTGGCATGCTACTTCTCCTGCAGCGTTGCCACTACATCGGCAAAAAATACATCAAAGCATGCAGATAATTTGGGAAAGGTGTGCTGTGACTTTTCTCAGAGATTCACCCAGCCATTTTTACGAAAACTGCAAAAAACTACGTAAAATTTCATATTCAAAGTGATTGGAGAGCATCGAAAAACGATGTGAAAAGAGCTACAATCACTCCTCTTTGAGGCCACTACAAATCACCATACTTTGACAAAGAAAAATGAATCAAAGTTTAAATAGCTCAGGAGACTCTGGACTTTATTGGGCTAAATAGGCATTTTGATATCTACTACATTTTTTAATATATCGCATTTTATATTTATTCACAGAGTTGTGAGCCTCCAAAAAAATGCTTTTGCCCACACCAAATCAACCACAGGTGGCCAACACACCCCTAAACTATCTACTATACCCAGGGGCGAAAATCCCATTTCATAGTTGGGGGGGACAATAAACAGTAAAATTTTAGAGAATAATTCCAGGAGGGGACAAGGAAAAAAAGTTGTAGCCTGTCTTTTATACAGCATCTTTTACCGCAATTTGACGCTTAAATCTTCTATCTCTCCAACAGGCAGAGTGAATGTCTATACTTATGAGAAATGGCTTAACAACTAAACATTTCCTGCAATTAAACTGGTTTATAAACAGTGTGCTGTGAGATCTGCTGCTGCACACCTCACAACCGTGCGTAATAGTCACGCTCCTCGTCGCTTAGACTGCACATCTTTCATGTTTGTCTCACTGACAGGTGGAGAGCCTACAGACAGGTACCCATTAGCTACGAGCCGCTCCGCCACTGACTGCTCTTGTCCTGTCCTCTCTATCACTAAACTCTGAGCTTAATCATTAGCTTTTAGCTTAGCAGCACTCGTAATTGAGTAGGCTTTTGAACAATGCAGGAGAAATGTTGCAGACAGTTTATATTATCAGCCTGGGCATGGGGCTTGTTGTAACAGTAAATGGGATGTGTTGTAACATGTGTAAGTTAAACTGTGTCTGTGTGAGTGTACATCTTACCCTGTGATGCGCAATTTGGGCAGCGGTTCCAGCCACATGCTGCTACTGCTGCCAAGTAGCCCCGCCGGTTGGAAAGAGTGTGGGATATACCACTACTAGGAATGGGAGGGGGGGACTAAATCTTTTAAGACTTAAATAGCACATTATTGCGCGATTATAATGAGCACCGCTTACATTGTGCTTTTAATGAATACTACTGCATTGTTCAAAAATTATTGTGTCTCAAATTATTCTGGGGGGGGACAGCTTTACTGAAGGGGGAGTCATGTCCCCCATCCCCCCCGGGATTTCCGCCCCTGACTATACCTATCCACCTGACTAAGTACACTCAACCTATGCAGCCACCTCCAGACACCCATGGACGTGATCCTGAGCATTTACCTCTTCTCACTTTCACCTCCACATTAAACCCGTAACGCTGCAACAAGCTCTCTAGTAGAACTTATTGCTAAGCCTATCAGGAGAAACCCCAGTCAAACTAAGCCACAAAAGGTTGGGTTAGCACTTATCAAAGTGTAAGGTGATGTGTAAAGAACAAAGAAAATAAACACAAAAGAGACCACCCTAAACCAGACAACAAACCATATGCCCAGGGTGAGAGAAAGACTGACTGACTCCAGCAGCTTATATAGTCGAGGAGCAGCAGCACACCTGGTATGAGTTCATCAGTGATGCCCTACCTGCTTCCCTCCTTAAAGGGAAAGACAGCCCAAGCCGTAAGGTAGGAGGGATGTCACATTGTATAAATTAGCCTGGCAAATAGCCGAGATTTCCTCTACTCACTTGAAGACGGAATAAATCACACACGAGACTTAAAAGGCTATTTTGTGGAGGCTTTATCGTCTCCACAACTAATTGTTTCTTTTTCTTCCTCTGAAATTAAAGAAAATCAAAGTTTCAATTCCACTGAGGGAAATGTTTTCAGCTCACAAAAATAGCAACTTGACCCAATATCGATATTTACTGTTGTCTAAATTCATATCTTGCTTGAAAATACATCGATATGTCATATTAATGACTGCAAATTTATTATGTTGATCTGTTCTGTACGACAGCTATTGCACGTCTGTCCATCTACCATTTTTCTCCCATTTACCCTTTGAAACCTGGAATGACGTCACTTTTCTTGTGCTGCTTTAGAAGCGTTTTGTAAGTATTTAAACCTTCGAATCCTGAGAAAATTGGGGCAGTTACTTTAAAAAAACATGGGGGAAAAAACAGCAAGCAACTTGGTAAGAAATGTTCCACAAAGTACAAAAAAAATAATAGAATTAATTGAATTATTAAAGAAAAAAAACCTAGGACAAAAAAAAAAAAGCTCGGGGAAAATGATATTTATAATTATTATTACATTTTAAAATTGTGTTACAGAATTATTTTAATTTTTAAGCACTATTTCCAGGTCATTTTCCTATTCATTTGTTTTTACCTTTAAATTTATTTCCCTTTTTTAATAATTTTCTTGTTTTTAATTCTCTCTTTTTACTAGTTTCTTGCTAATTTATTTGGTCGTTTCTCCTTTTGTTGCGCATCACCCGCCTCCCATGTTTTTAAAAGAAATCAAGACATTTGCTCAGGTCTTAAAGGGTTTTTTTCTTATCAGCTGTGAGGGTCCAAGGGCAGAGGGATGTCATATGCTGTAAAGCTTCTGAGGCAAATTGTGATTTGAAATATTGGGCTTCATAAATAAAATTGAATTGAATATCGTACATAGTCGTTATAATGCCGAGCCCTCATCACCGTTATTGATTTTGTTTTGGAATACAAAGATGATGGAGAAAAGGAAGACAAAAGACAGCTCAGTTAGAAAACACTTTACTTATAAATTAGTAAGATTAATCCATCTCACAATAAAATGATTTGCCATCCCAGAGGGAGAGAGTGATCGCCAACAGGCTTCAACATTCACCATTACCTATGAACCTACGACACACTGAGAGAACATAAGGCAGTCATTACTGGATGCCCCTATTACTGGTAAGCATGGCGACGAGGAGGTGGTCCTAAAAACAGTTGCTAAGCAACAGACAACAGTACCCAAGACAAAGAACAATCTTGCTAAAGTCGCAGTCTTACTGCAAACATGAGTTTTGCTTTTTTGACACTGAACATCTATCCAACGACTCAGAATACAATACTCAGTAAATATTCAGAAAAGCACTGGGAGCCGTACGATGAACGGGGGGATCTCAGTGTGTGTGTTATCACAAAGGCTGAAACGTGGCGTCCCCAGTGCTACGTGGCATTTCTGAAAAAGTGTTCACATGAGACACAAGACTTGGTGATTCTGTCCTAAACACGGAGATACTGGATATCAAAGTGACTTCATACAATATCAAAACATCAGAATGTGTAACTAATGCTGTCATTAAAAGGATACACAAAACCCTTTTAACGGAACGAGTGAAGTTACCATGATGCTGGTCAAGGAAGGGCACTGTGTGAAGGAACTTCAAAACAACCCGGCTTCTACAAAATCAAGCTTGAAACCATTGATACAAAGTTTGGCCAGGTTTTACTGTGGATGCCATCCATATAGTTTGATTCCAAAGTTTCTTAGCAGCGTTCATGGAGCAGGATTTTGGCAAAAATAAAATAAAAAAAATCACAGCTACCACAGAAAACTACAATGGCCAAACTTTTCTTCTAAGGTTCTGGGCCTGTCCATTACAGTAGGAAGAGGATATTTTAATAATATCTAGCAATCTTAAAAGTAACAGTCCTCTCTATGTTGGACACACAAGAAAGTGACTATGTCAGGCACTGCAAAGAAAGAGTAGTAATGCACCAAGCACTGAAATAATTTCAACAAGGCTTAAGTAAAGATCACTCCAGGCCAACAGTTTCACTCCTGTGTTAGTATCACCAGAGCAGTCTTTAGATATAACCCCAGGAGGGTTGAGAATTTATTTCGGGGGGCCCACTCACAGCTGTCCTCCTGAAAACATCTCATTTGTTGAAAGTGAAAGCTAACGTGTGTGACTAGACTTCCCTTAACTCTCTTGATACGCAAAAGTAAGCTACAATCATGTTTTCTTTTCCTCCATGAGGCGATGTTTGGTTTAAATCTATCACATTTAGCAACTGCATGTGTATTATTCCCTCAGTGTGTTTTCTGCTTGTGTTTTAACCAGTCTTCTTCAAATCACGTGCATGCAACACAGCTGCTGACCATCTTCTCAGGTGAGGTGGAGGTAGAAGAATCAATACAGCACTGTATCGCAATTTTTGCATGGCAATAACACCAAATATATCAATTACTAATATTACAAATACAAATTAAACTTAATGGTAGCCAACTAACTGCCTTTTCAGTCCACTAGATAATTTTGCTTAAATTAACAAAGGCAGATTAACAGACTTTATCTTATTGGAGAAATCAGTGGCTGACAAAGTTTTCTTTTAGGGAAAAAATTTGCAGTTGAAAAAAGGTAATAAATTCTGGGGAATGTTTAAAATCACAATATTATACCATGATGTAAGCATGTTGATAATATTGCATCATGAAGCCTCTGGTGATTCCCAACCCTAAGTAATTCATGAATTGTTTTAAGATTGCTGGATTAATTCCTTCCTGTAGCCACTGCTTGTCATTCACTACAGCCCACATATTATGATCATATAATCTGTATACAATGGGACCAATCGAATTTCACTTCAGATAGGTAAAATGAAAGCCATTTCTGTCAGATTACCTGACAGATTTGAAAAGTTAAACCAGGGGTCAGCAACTATCAAAGAGCCAATTTTGACGAAAAATAATTTTAAAAATCTGCCTGGAGTCGCAAAACATATTTGAGCCTTATGGTAACACTGTGCATTAAGTAAATTAGCCTGTTGACATTAAAAATAGGTCTAAATGAGCATTAAAAAATATGTTTTACCACAAGACGGCTCCTCTGCAGTCAGCTATTTATGATTAATTGGTACTTTAATATTTCAGGGTTGGTGGTGAAAGCAAACAATTTTGTCCAAGATTAAATTCTGTATTTTCCTCTGAGACTTTTACTTTTATAGATTTGGAAGGTCGTAGATGTATCACGCACATTAAAGTTTTGTCAAAGCCACAGAGAACCACTGGAGAGGGGCTGAAGAGCCACATACGGCTCCTGAGCCACAGGTTGTCTATCCCTGGGTTAAGCTCATGGACTGAAGGGAAACTCCAACATATGGACAACATTACATTTTTGAGCTTGTCTTTTTTTTTTTTTTTTTAATCTATGTGGCAAACAAAATTCAAGGAGTATTGTGAACTTGTTACCTACGACATGAAGTAAGGTTAATTACTTTGCCTAAGTTTTTATGTGATTGATGACAGCACGTGAATGTAACTCCCTTCGCCACAAATAAATTCTCAACCTGTTGAAAACACTGATCATCCCTTTATAATACACTTGAATGGGCACCTTTAATTATATAAAATGAAACCATCTGAATGTTGACATTATATAAGTACAACTTTCAAAGGCTAGGCTACATCAAGGCCAAGTAAAAGACCAATAAATAAAATTACTATGGAATTAATAAAACAAAGCTGTCCCTTAAAAGTTATTTTTCAAAGTTTTCCTAACTCGTCCACTACTTGTGCTGCCCGCGAGCAAAGTGGCAGGCAAAGTCGTACTTGCTCTTGCACTTGTGGCCGCAGATGTTGCACTGGAATGGGTTCTCGTAGCCGTGGCACCCCATGTGGATGGTGTAGAGGATGTTGTCAGGGAAGTAGATGTCACAGTGCTGGCAATGATGCAGCATATGGGGGTCCTGGAGTGGGACAGACAGACCTGGGGCTGGTGTACTGGGCTGGCTGTTGGAGATACTAGGGGTACTGGTGCGCCCACTGTGCTCGCTGCAGGGTCCCTCCCCAGGGCTGCAATTGCTGTGGGGAGGAGCGCGGGGCTCTGGGGTGATTGGGGAAGAAGAGGAGGCGTGCGCTATGCTGGCTGAGACAGCCACAGGAGCTGTGGCAGGGTGGGGCTGCTGGATGAGGAAGGGCTTCTCATCAACGATCGACTCTGCTCCTGGAGACATGGGAGGTTGAGTCTGGGCCTGGGACTCTGAGGGAAGGCTGGCCAACTGGCCTGCCAGGGTGGACAGCTGGTTCAGGGGGTTATCCATAACCATATCATGTTGATGATGATTTTGATTCGTGGAGTGCCCGTCCTCGACTACGCGACCCTGATTATCATATGTCTCCTGACGTAAGTGGGGCAGCTCATGGGAGAAGTCGTTCACATTGTCAGCCTTGTGCACCACCATAGAAGGGGGGCTGAAGTTGATGAGGAGTCGGCGGCCATAACCCAGCGAGCTGGCCTTCTTCTGTAAAACACTCAGCATCTTCTTATGGGAAAGCGAGCGGGCACCTTTCATGGGAAGGAGTTTGTGGCGTCGACGGCGATGGTGCGACAGGTTGCTACGATCACTGCAGCGGAAGGAGCACAGCTCACACTTGTAAGGCTTCTCGCCTGTGTGGGATCGCATGTGGGCCTCCAGGTGCCGCTCGTAGGCCGAAGCAAAGGGACAGAGGTGGCAGCGGTGAGGTTTCTCTCCTGTTTGATTGAGGAAAACAAGCTTAATAAAAAAAAACCTTGTAAATGTTATCCACCTAAAGAATAAAAAAATAACATTTACCTGTGTGAATTCGGATGTGCTCAATGAGTCTCGCTGTGCCTCTGGTGGCGTAGTTGCAGTAGCGGCACTTGAGCTTGCCATCATAGGTCCTCTCAAAACCATCCACCAGGATCCCTGAGCTGTCCTCTAGTGACATGTCCACTGAAGGGTGATCCAGTCCATTCTGACTGCAGTCTGCAAACAGGAACGTAAGCAGGGCTTACAATTTATACAAAGAAAGGAAATGACACACCAAAAAAACTCAGATCATACAGCACTATTAGCGCTGAGTGGTATAACGACTGTGAACGATATATCAATATCTTTTAAAGCAAGATATAAATTTAGACAACACCGTTGATATCGATATAGGGTCAAGTTGCGTTACATAGCACATACAAGTGTACATCTCTCGTCTCTCTTACTCTCCTCACAGCTCTGCCTCACTCACTCACAAGTTTTACAGCAACACTAAGAGAGACACAGAGCTGCTGCTCTGTTTAATCAGTTTGTTCTTTAGTCTACAGTGCGACATCGGCCTATATGTTGCACATGCTATGCTAAATCAGTCTGTGAGACATGTGCAATCCAGCGCAGCACTGCTAGTTTGTGTGTGAGATGGATAAAAGTGCGTCGCCGTTTGTCTTGGTAGTTGAAGTCTATTTTGTGACACTGAGACAGCCCGTGGATGCAGGTGACAGATGTGTTTAGAAAAACACAGCGACAACACAGAAGTTTCATAAACAAGACGTATATGACAAGGACAAAGGGTCTCTGTCTCCTTCCCTCCCTTGGCCTCTCTGTTAATGCTCTGTGCATAAATAAGATTAATAGCTTAAGTAAATAAAGATATTTAAATAAATAGCAGAACTAGATTCATTTTAAAAGGCCATGAAAAACAACTTTTTAACTCGCCCCTTAAAAACGTAATTGTTCCAAACTACAATAGATTTAGGCCTACTTGATACTTTTATACCGACGTTATAGTTTTGTGTCCTGTGCTGCAAACCTTGAAATCTCTGTAGCTCCTGTGCTATGTGCAAAAACATTAACGTACAGTTCTGTGATTTATTTTATATAATTTTTCATTTACATGTTGTGCAGCTGTATATTTTCAAACAGGGGAATAAAATCCCTATCACAATCTGTTTTTATAAAAGTGTGTGTGACATCTTAAATGTGGCTCTGACTTGCAACTGAACATGAAGCTCATTTCGCAGAAAATACTGACATATGTATCATCATCATATGCAACCCCAGTCAGCCTGTCAGTACAGAGATATAAACTTTTGTCCATATCACCCAGCCCTAAGCACTATCTAAGGCAACACATGATTCAGGAGAGTTGTATTATTTTCAACAACACTGTAGCTACCTTTCATGCATTTCTACAGCTGCCTGATCACTAAATAACATGTAGTCCACTTCAGCTGCAAACAATACTCAAAATACAAGCAGGATAGGGGGTCTGAAATCATTTTTTTTAAAAACACAATAGGCCAATAAATTAACAAACTAATTCATCACAGGCATACTGAAGGATCGTGTGGATAAGGATGACCATGCCTGATGACTCCAGTATTTACTCTCTATGATAACATCCATAAAATTGCAGATTTTGCTATCTGAAGTCAGACATCAGATAATGCTCTGAGGCACATCTGTCAGCAGTTTGTAGAAAATTGCACAGTATCAAACTACACCAAACCCAGGCGTGTAAGACAGCACAATATCCACTGAAGGGTTGGAAGCAGTAACTGAATGACAGGTAGCTGGTTACCTGGTGGCAGCTCGTCCGCCTCCTTGACGCCGCTGACAGAGCCTGATATCATGTTGACATGTTGAGTCTGTTGGCTCAGATACTCCTGGAAGTCCTTCACAAAGTCCAGCGTGTCCGGCTTTTCCTCACCCATTGAAAGAAAGTGGTGCAAATGTCCAACACTACAAAGACGGTTTGACTTGAATTACCAAAGAGCAAAGATGAGTTGGGAAGATGTCAAATAAATATGTGCACGATGTTATTTTAAAAACACACACACATGCAAACCACCAGATGTGATAAAGTGAAAGTATCACTATCGTCTACGTTAGCTAGCTGATGTCCAGAGACACACACCCACCTCTTCGATTAAATCTCACCAGTTTCGTCTTGTTTCTTTGGGAAAGCTATTTTAAGCTAACCAGACACAAAGACAGGATAATCCTGGAAATGTGTGACAAGCAGGAAATCGGCGCGATCCGATGTCTGGTCGGTCGCTCCTACACACCGCTCCTCATCATCGTCATGTTGTTACCAAAGCTACGTACGCTGCGTTAGCCACACGGCTAACGTTAGCTTATCTTGGTGAAAGCATCTTTGTCAACAACAGCAGCGGTAACTGGTCGACACGCGCATTATTCACATCGTCCGCACGCGCTTGAGTAAATCCTCAAGAGTACTACTTGTTTTAAAATTTTCTCTCCGTCGAAACACTCGCTAAAATTCACACTAAAAGACAACCTGTTAAATCAAAACAATAAACCAGTTGGAGGGGTGAAAGTTCATAGTGTGCACCGCTGATATCCGTCCGTCCACAAGCTCAGTGTGCCCGCGAAGAAAGGTTCCGACTAGTGCCGTTTTAACTTTGGTTAAAATACAAACTAACACAGTTGCCCACATGGTATGAAATTAACAAAATATTATTAGTCAAAATTTGTAAAGCACAATATGGACCGACAATGCACCTAGTTGCCATTTTTCTGTGTTTCGAGACAGACATTATTAATTCTAATAGCAAGCCCTAAAAAGTGCTCACGAGGATTGGGTGAGGTACAGTTTATTAAAGAGAATCTATTTTATAAAAATGCATTGGCCTTGTCACGGGGATACCCCGTGACCTCTAATGGTAAAAGAGAAACACACACACACAATGCTTGTCCACCTCCAGTCACTTTCACACACCATCTCGCCGGCAGGTGTCTGGGGTTGGTAATTAGCACAACTAGTCCATACCCACTGAGTGCATAGTTGCCCACGTACAGTTTCACCTGGTGTATGTTTGGGATACAGGTCATAGGAAATTGCAGATTAAATAGTCAACTGAACCCATTAAGAAGAGCAATGTATTCAGACACTGTGCCAAATTTCACAAGGATTGACCAAGTCAGTGAGGAGAAAAACGTGGAACAGACACACAGACAGACACACAGAGTTTTCGTCATTATAAGACCTACAGACAAACTTCATCCAACTTAGGGACTGTTCGTTACTTTTGAGCAGGTAGGGCGTAGTGCAAAATAGGGGATGTCCTTCAAAAAAAATTGTAAACACTGAAGAGGGAGTTATGTTTTTTAATTTAGCTTAGAGGAGGGACATTCAACCTTAAATGGTTCATTTGCCATTTTCAATACCCTGAGGACCCCAAAACCCGCAAGTGGGTTTTGAAAGGCATGTTTTTTGTTTTATTATAACTGAAACTGAGAACAGAAACTGGTTATGGTTATTTGTGGTGGAGGGAAGGTCATGCATTTCCACCAGTCACTCAGGGAGTCTTAAGGAAAAATACATGTACACACCTGGGCCCTGTAACACCACTAAGAGCGGCAGGGTTCAAGGGAGTAAAAGCAGAGAGGGCGCACCTGGGACGCCAGGTGTTGCTGATGAGCCCTCTGGAGGTCTGATGACCCCAGTGAAGCTTTTACCCTCCCTTAAACCCCACCCCCTTCCCCAGCATGGCTATAATTTTCACTCACAATCGCAAGTATGTGCAACAACAATCGACCAGTTAAACACCACCTCGATTAGTGTCCGGCCCAGTCCGGTGGGGGAGTGTCAGTCTGCGCAGACATCTCTCCTTGGCTCCTTACTTTTCTATCTACCTTTGCTCTTTCCTACTTTCCTATCGATCTAACCTTAACCCTTTGGCTCAGGATTCAGAAACCCCCAGACGGCACTATTAAGGCCCGAACATACTGGGGCATACTATAAGCGGAGCGGACTCCAGGAGGAATGTCCGCAGTCATTCGGGCTTCCATAGTCGAGTGCACTTCCGCGTTGTAGTTTCCTGTAAAAATGTCCGTGAAACACACTACATTAGCCACAATTCTTGTGCGTCGATGTGAGAAATACATGCTGAGCAGTCACTGGTGCGTGGAGCGAAGTCCGTGCGGTTGTAAAATCTGAGCTTTGCGCACACAGGGCTTGCGGACGTCTGCTTTTGGTCCGGGCGGACCTCCGCGGAGTCCGCTCCATGTACGTTCCGCCCGAGTATGTTCGGTCCTTTACTCCCACTCATAGTCTCAAATATGTGCGTCAAGGGATTGTAACATCTAGTCCCAAACTGAACTGTAACTCCGGAGAGGGTCATGATAAAACAAAGTCATACCCCAGCTAACCCTCACTGTGATAAGTAAAGTACAGTCCCTAAAGCAGAGGAAATACTATTAACATTCCTAAAATTTAATGTGTTATTGGCTCTCTGATGCAATGTGCAGCTTTTTTCCTGCTTTTTCCAGCTTTAATATTAAGAAGAGGGATCAAGGCAGAAATTTATAGGTGCAAGACAAAAAAATATTTCACACAAACAAGGTCAACCTTCTCTTAAAGCCTGGTTAGTGCATCATTTTAGATTGGCACAGTACTTATGATAGGGTCCTACCAGTGAGTTGGTGTTTAGTATTAGCTTCTACCTGTTCAAGTCTTGGCTCGTACTTGAAAGAACTTGTTTTCTACCATGTCTATTCTAGATCACATCTTTGGTATTAATAATTAAAAACATACTGTCATTGTTTTGTAGTATGTCAGAAAAACTATCAGCATTGAAACCTACCATATGCACTTTGTCATCCAAGCACAGTGCATGTTTTTACAGACGTGCATCTGAAACACCCACCTCCTGCCACCTAATGAAGTTAACTGATAGCATATCCATTCACATCAGTGACATGACACACTTCCAGATGTACAGCTCGCAATTATGCGCAAGTGGCAAATGAGGCACAACAATTACATTACTTTCAAAAGCTATTGACTCATTCATGTTTTATCACGATCAATAATTTACCAGTAAGCGCTTGGTGAAGATCGCATTGCCCCATTTGTGTCAAAGTTGTAGGAAAACCACTGAGGAGAAGATGACAAACGACCAAGTTGAGTGAGGCCGTGGTATCCTTTTACCACGTTACAACTGCTGCTGTTAGTATTACAGCAGTAATGTAAACCTTTGTAACATGAGTCACTTGTTCGGTGTTGAGGATCTGCCTGTCTACACTATGTTGTATACAGTATTCTGTGTATGTTGGTGTGTCACTTTAAAGATTTATAGACTGTTTTAACATGCTTTTCTAACATCTTTTGACAGGTAAACTTGGTCCTGCATGAAAAACCTGCTGTTTCAGGCGACATGTAAGTACAGTGCGACATCTGGACACTAGATGGCGCCCATGTCTCAGTGGTGAAACAGGTACTTCCTATTCTACCACACACTGTTTAAAGACAGAGGCACTCCACAGGACACAAAATACAAAACACATAGGCTAGTATTGTCCCTAAGTCTTTACCCTGACTCATCAAGATGACACAGATGGTAGCTATCACTGTACAGGCACGGAAAGCTCAGTGTACATTCACTTACTGAGTCCTCTCTGTGTCAGCTGTCAGTCCCCCGGGGGACAGCATGTACAGGACCAGTGGAAGACATGACAGTCGACCTCATCAGTTGAACCATGACCGCAGCGAGCAGCCAATTACATCACCTCCTAACAGCCTGTCCACACTAATGTTATTTTATTGCAATTTAATTATGCTCAGGTTTCCAGCGGGGCCAGATCCTGTTGAATAATTTACACACAGCCACAATGATTTGTCGGCCTCGGAAAAGACAAAGTGCACACTTCTCTGTGCTCTCATTTGTGTCGATAGTTTTGCTTTTAATTCCTATAATATCAATCATTAAAACGATAATCTTGTGTTGTATTTACAGCTAAGCATTACCTGCAGTTAGAGCCAACGTGGCATTCAGTTTGACGGACAGATTTATTAAGCCTAAAAATACTTTGGGGGAATAATTGGTCAAACTTAATTTTGCATTAATGACATGTCCACTGCACAATATATTAAGCTGTTCTTTTAAAGGGCAGTGAGCATTTATTAATGAGACTGAGAGCAGGTAATACTCTAATAGGGCGTACTGGGGCTGGCATTTACACCCAATAATGCTGTGGTCACACTGATGGAAACCTGAAATGACTTCAGTTTTGTTGAAAAACTGTGTTGGATGTTGAATGGCTTACACTCAGCCACGGATAAAATGACATAGGTAATATAAATCAAACACGCTAATCCAAAATGTCTGTCTGTTCTGATACAATGACTCACATACTTAACACTGTAAAGGCCTGACTTGAACTCAAAACCTTCACAACAGGACTAATCTAAATAATATCAGCTAGTTTGAATATACACACTGCCTCGTGCAGAATGGGCTCTGGGACAACACCTGTCTTTGAGAAGGTTGCAGTGTTATCCACTTGCTCTGATTCACATTTAAAAGGCCTTGAATGAAAAGGTTCCCTTCTCCTCTTAACTGCTTGATTTACAGGCTGTTTGTGGTTTAACGCCACACAAGACAATTGATTTGCTCCTCCTCTCCTGAAAGAAATTGGAATTTAATTTAGAGAAGGTCTTAAGCAGTTTTTAAAGACTTGGTGTCATTTGTTGGGCTTGTGTAAAAGCTGCATTAGAGATTACCCTCCTGGAAAAAGCTTTTTAATCCTAGACAAGTGCAGCCATAGTAACGGTAGACAGGAGCCTCTTGGAGGCAGAAAGGTGAAGGGGGACTTTGACAAGATTTATTCTTCTCCTACTGAGACTGTTTCTTTCTTGAGGTCTCCCCGCTCCATGAGGAGCATTTGAAAAAGAACTGAGAGGTGGGGGATAGGATAAAGGAGGTATATATTAAGCTTTTCTTTCCTCTCACCACTTAATTTCCTTGCAGGCGCGCCTTGCGCCATTGTAATGAATGTAATTGCCACCTTTGATGAGAATGCTATTATCTGGATCACACTTTACATGGGCAAACAAGACTGCCCCTCCCTCCACCTCCACCTCCCATTTAACTCAGCAATGAGACCCCCCAATTATGCAGAGAACAAGTGGCTTTTCATAAAGCCAGCGTGTCGCTCTTGATTGGTGAGGCTTGGAGCCGGCTACATGTGGACAAAGGATAGATTAGATGTGATATAGGCACACCAAAAACCCCATTTCCTTGATTAATTTCCTGCATGCCTCGCAGAAAGGGCTCACTCTCTCCCTGCTGAATTCTATCTCTCCTTTAAAGACAAACTTTCATCTTTTGATAGATGTGGCAACTCAATGGACAGACAGACATTTTATTGACCTAAGTTTGACCACAGCTGCCTGGGCTTCAGGAGGGAATGGGAGAGAAAAAGAGAAATGTTTCACTTCAGTGTGGGAGGATGGGCTTATTTTTCTCATAAAAAGCTCAAAATCTTACAGTATTTCTGCCCGCGGCCAGGATCAACTCACTTTTCATGCTGATCTTTTTGTGCTCTCATGTCATTACCCTCAACACACACACACACACACACACACACACACACACAGGTTGTTCACTCATCCTCCTTCCCTGTCTTCCGCACACCCACACACACGGACACACAGAAGCACGCTAAACACCCATTTGATAATAGTGGCGAACAGATATGATGGGACTTTATGAGGCGATGCGCGATAAAGCTGCTGTCACCTTAGGAAGTCTAAGTGTTCTTCTGACTGCCTTATTACCGTATTAAAGCACCACTCGACGCATCCACACACACCTCAGCTTGGCTCTGACAACCCGGCGTGATTCTGTCCAATATTCCAGCAGGCTGAAATATCGTGAACAATCAAATAGACTGTCACAAGTGACAAATTATACTATTACTCCTCAAAGATTGTCATCCCTGAAATGTATTCATAGCCATTCCTTCTTTATCGGTGAGTGATTACTCCTCTAAGCAAGCAATTCCCTGATGATAAATTGGTAATCAATTCATTTGACTATTATGCTTTGAGAATGGCTCTAAGGGCTCGGCAGCATTGGTCACTCTTATTCACATGCATACATATATATCCAACACTAACTCATGATGCTGTTGGGCCTGATGGATGCCGCCTGCCCGCCCACCTGACTCTTTGAGGTTTATACCATCAGAAACAGGTTGCCATCCGGACCCAGTCACGTCGGAGGAAGAATTGGCCAATATTTTTGACTGAAGTGGCATTTTAGCAGTATTTATTTGATGGTCCTACTACCAAAACCATGGACCACAAATAAAGAAGATGGTATGATAGCTTTTGACTGGCCAGCCAGCTCCCGACTCGAAATGAAGTGTCCGGTTGTGAGTTATCGTGGCCAAACGTCATTTGTACAGCCTGAAAAGTGGGGACATTTTTCTAGCCTGTCACTCTCTGGCTATAGCTCATTGTCCTGAATGATGCCTCTGAACGCACAGTTGCCCTAATACGAGCATTTCACTCGCACTGCAAGAGGGCTGATAATGGATTAGCCTGTCCATAGGAAGATAATATAGTGCATCCACTGGCACATCTTTAAACACCATTGGGTCACAGGTAAAGTATCAACTCTCAGCTCGTCTGCTCACATGTAGCACTGATTTTAGCCATCCGTACCATCCTGACTAAAAAAACAAAAAAACCAAGGGTCTCTTATTGTTTAAAATGGCAACTTTGATTATTTATCAATTGGTCTGCAGATTATTTTCTTATCTAATTGGTCACTCAATTTATCGTTTGGTCTACGAAATGTCAGAAAATAGTGAAACAGCTTGCTTGTTTTGTCTGAGTAACACTCTAATACACAAAGCTAAGAAGTGTAAGATCACATAAGACTGCAGGTTTGGCATTTTTAGTTGAAAAAAATCATTGATTTTTCCACCAATAGTTTCAGCTCTACTCTTTTTATTTACATATCTCTCTTAATTTAAAATATGATCAATGTAAAGCAAATTCCTGAATTAACAATACGATACAGAGCACTTTAGCTCATTTTAGCCCTTGTTTTATTTCATTCCTCTAAAGGACTTTTTATGTGCCTTTTTATTGACTTGACTCTTTTATATCTTGTCTTAATGCCTTTTTATGTCTTTTGTAAAGCCTTGTAGTTGAAAAGTGCTTCAGCATACAGATAAATTTGGCTTACAGCTCGCCCTAGTGAGGACACAAAGATTTCCAGTTTAATGAAGGAGGAAGAAAGGTCTTGTGAAAATGTGTGTTTTATTTCCAATAGGTGTAAACCTGGAAAGGATCGTGCGATTGGTCGTGTCTGTGCATGTATGTGTGCGAGTATATGTATCTGTCTGTTTGCAGCTAATGTCAGAAACTATTGGACCAATCAGCCTAATATTCTGTGTGGTCATTTAATGTCTGTATGACTTGTGGTTACAGTGATTCTCAATGGCTTCATGGCTCAAAAACTGACATCCTTAAAAAATTTGGTCAGTTTTGGGAGATAATGCGATCACAGGGAACCAACTCCATCCTGCTGTACCTGCAGAGGGGAGCCGAGCTCTGTTAGAACCTAAACCACGACCTGAACCAGGAACAGGAGCAGGAGCAGGACTGTTCTCCTGACTCAGCAGCTCTGTGCTGGCAGCAGTGACTCATCAGATTCTAAGCTGAACAGGAAACACGGAACGTTTCCTCCTTTTGTTGTAAACAACTGAGTTATAATTTCAGCAGAACGCTGCTTTTAAACATTTCTGTAAATCCACTGGTTCTACTGGTTGTATTGCACTGTAGCCTACAGGCAAACTTAATACCATTAAAAGTCCAGTAATGCCATGGCTCCATCACAAAAAGACAAGCGTGTATCTTCTTCTGAAACATGTCTGATGGAATTAAAAGAATTGTATAGCGTGGCCACGATCAGCATGAGATCTGCACTCTACTGTGTTCACTAAGGATGAGTTAGTGCAGCATTATCTGTATCTGTATTTGTTTCTGCTCAACCAACTAAATTATCTGTCTCTGTACTTGGAAGGGGGTTTCGGAGAGGGCTGGGCCTTAGATCAGAAAATGGGTGGGACTTAACCAGGAGTTTTTATTTTGAGCCTGAAATTGCTATGGGTTGATCATTAGTTGCTATATTTATTATTAATTAGAAATCTATTTACAGAACAATCTCAGGATTAATCTTCGCATTATTTTTCATCACAAGGGTAGGAACTGAACTTACCTATCAACACATTTTACTCATATGATACCTGTAAAAAAAAAACACATTATCTGTAGTGGTTACTTGTTTAATTCGAGTATTCGGCTCAACACAGTGTGCAATTTCTAGCTGTGGCCTCTAAAGGTAATAAACTTTCTGCACCCCGCCCTACATAAACCTGTTTTTACCTGACATTAGTAAAAGATGTTCATGAGATGTTTTATAAAATACCACAAGTTAAGATCTCTGTATTAATCATAATGCATCAATATCATGAACCAAACTGGTCCCAGTATCCCTATAAAAACTCTAAATTAGCTGTTGAGTTTTGATCTCATGGATCTGCAGGAGTAGAGAGGGCTCTGAATTGGACAGTTCTGCTAATGTGAGGGAAGTTTTAGATTAATGAGGCTTCTGCCCTTTGAGGATATTGATCAAACCCAATCTGGCCAGGAACGATTTGCTCCCCTGCTGTAATATTAATAATGTATCAACATCATGAACAAAACTGGTCCCAGTATTCCTCGGGGAGCTCACAGCATTAAAAAAAACCTCTAGCACTCTCTAAATTAGCTGTTGAGTTTTGATCTCTGTATGGATCTGCTGGAGTGGCTGTTGAGTCTGAGTAAAGAGGGGTCTGAATTGGACAGTTCTGCTAATGTGAGGGAAGTTTTAGTTTAGGCTTCTGCCCTTTTAAGGATATTGATCAAACCCAATCTGGCCACGAACGATTTCCCATGTTCCCCTGCTGTGATATTAATGATGTATCAACATCAGGAACAAAACTGGTTGCAATATCCCTCAGGGCACGTATGGGACAAAAAAAGGGGCACAAATGGCCACTGAGTCTGAGTAAGGGCAGTCTGAAATGTTGGTCAAGTGAATGAAGTTGTTGATTAATAATAATTAAAAGGATTTTTGTTTAAACAAACCATTAATTGTACTATATCATTACTAAATGGCTTGGAAGTATCACTTTACATTAATTAAAAAAGAGAAAGAGCTGTAACTATTACTTTTAGAAAAGTGAAACTACCGATACCAAGGTGGCAAAAAGTTTACTATGATAATATTGTTTTTGTTTCAATTTACAGACATCTGAGAACTCAACAGCTCATTTCTGCAGTAACAAGAAATAACACGTAATGATGCAATAAATGAATGAAGACATCTTACCAGAAAACAACATTATAAAGACAATTTCCAAAAAACAGCAGCAGCAAACACATCAGACAGAGCAACATTTAACATTCTAACATCTTTTCTAATTTTGTATAAGCAATAGTTTCATTTGATTTATAATTAATAATATAACTAATTATGATATATCTGCCATAATCAATGGCAGTCCAAACATTTTTTATTCTTATTTTTTATTCTATTTATTTGTTTATTTAACAGGGACGGTGCACAGCTACTTAGCTGCACCAGAGTTAGCTATAAGCTAATTTTCATCTGTAGTCCCAGGGCGGGAAACAGAGAATAATGTCTCTGCTAAGAAATATTTGAATATTTCCACTAAATATTTGAGACAGACTCTTCCAGAGATACTGTGGGATTCAGGAAATAAATCATATTTAACTTACTGAGGTGCCATTTAAAAGAAAAGAATATATGTTTAAGGGGTGATTCAGTGTTATGTGTTTAGTGTTTGTTGCTTATTTTGTATCATTTTATTGAGTAATGACACTGTCTTTCATTATTTGCTTTGAGTAAGTAATTTAGGCTTCGTTTTTTTCCAGCACTTAAATTACTTCTTGTGTATATACCTTGTATTTTATGCCAACCTCAATTTAGATTTTAAACAGTGTCGTTTGATGCTTTAGGGGTTGTGTTGTGTTTTGCTTATGTTGCTCTGTTATGTGCTGGTGTTATGTTTATTACATGAATGGGAGATTTATTACATGATTTGGAATAACACATACTGGGCGAGAGGCAGGGTACACCCTGGACAGGTTGCCAGACTATCACAGGGCTGAAACATAGAGACAGAAAACCATTCACACTCACATTCACACCTACGGGTAATTTAGAGTCACTAAATAACCTGCATGTCTTTGGACTGTGGGAGGAAGCTGGAGTACCCAGAGAAAACCCACGCTGACGCAGTGAGAACATGCAAACCCCACACAAAAGGGCACCCCCAACCCCAGATTTTAAACCCCCTACCCCTAGTGTGAATCAGGAACCCTTTTTAAGAACTTTAAGAGATTTTTTATGCAGTTGGTTCAGGGAAGTGAAACTAAAACCTAACATTGAGGCCACCAGATCTGTTTGAAAAATGGGTGACATCATGAGTTTTGTTTCTCCAAACAAAAAGCACTTTATCAATAGAGTTATTGATTAAACCACTGTGCCCAGGATCAATTTCCCTGCTGTTCCCTTTGTGCTTTTCTATTCAGTGACGGTACGGACATCAGCCAGAGGCCTCGCTGCAAGTACATTTGAATTATTTTAGTTTGATGTCAAATTCGAATAACAGATGCAGATAACAAATGATAACAGACAGCAACACACTGTCACGTTATACAGTAGTGTTGAGCTTTGCACTGTTGGTCTGTCAGTACATTTAATTGGAGTTCTGGGCAACTCTGCACAGTCTACACTGTAAGAAACCATTTCATATACCACTTTCCTAAACAATCTGCCACTAGGTTGAGCTTATTTCACCTGTGTCCAATCCAAATCAATTTATTTAAAACATTTTAATGCTAGTTTTACAGAAATATGCCAGTATTTGCCTCATTCTGTCATGTTTTAAATAAAGAAATCCTCAGAAGCGGAAGCAGCATCTGTTCACTAACAATAGTAACAAACATCAGATATGAGTTTTAGGCTTCAGCTCCTGAAACCCCACCAGCCTCAGTCTGAAGCTCCAGAAGCTGCTTCCTCCTCCTGCAGCAGCTCCATCTCTGGCCCTCCTGCAGGCATCGTTAGCCAGACGATGATGGGAGCTACCAGGGCCATAATGGGAGGGTTGACTGACCCCTGACCCCCTATCGATCCGCTGGCTGTGTCCAGCTGGGCCTCCCCAAACCCAGTCAGCTGGAGAGGTGTTTAAAAGCTAACACCCCGGCTCCCATCCACTCCGCTACACACTCATTAATTACATCATTTACCTGTGACAGTGACAAACCTGCCCGGCCACGCCGCAGTTTATTAGGGTCACTGTATAAAGCCCAGGCCAAACCCAGATCAAAAGTGTGTGTGTGTGTGCAATGGGGAGTGAAAGACCCCATCTCATACAGTATGGGATTATGAGTATAGATGCATGCTTCAAAGGGGAGTGTGACTGCTTTGTCCTGGCCTGTCGAGCTCCTTACTGGGGAAGTTTATTTTGATTTATTTGATATGTTGAAAGACAAAGATTGCCAATTTTCGTGTACAGACAAGAATATGAGTATAGATTCTAGATACACAGAGGAGGAAAAAAAAAATCACAAACAAACCCCCCCAGCAAAGTTTATCACTGTAGACCTTGTAAAACACCTCGCGAGCAGCGGTATTTGACATGTTTTTGGATGAAATATAAAATCTTGCGGATTTAAGGCCGCTTTCTTTTTTATGTCTTTTCTGTTTTTACTTTCTACGTCAATTTGCTGACTCAGTTCTTGGCCAGTCTTTGTTGTCTTTGCTGCTTGCGAGCAGCTGGATGTTGGCGGCCCATTCATTCCTCAACTTTTGTTGCTGCCTTTGCATTGCCTCTTATTTTCTGCAGGTGTCTCCAATTCTGCGTCCACCTAACTAAAAATGACCCCCCCCCCCCCCCCTTCCCCCCGCCTTCACCCCTCTATCGTTTCTCCCCTTTCAGCCCCCTCCCCCCCTTTTTCTCTTTACTATAGCCCTCAACACAATAAAAGACCATTGGTTTCCTCTTGCCATACCTTTCCCACTACACACTGGTATTTCAATCTCGACTCAATCGAGAAGGCTGACCTGCAGATATAAAGAATTGGCTTTAAGGCTTTCGAAATGGAACTAAATCTGCTGCAGGTCACACTGGGGGAAAATAAGCGGCAAATGTAAGTAAGCATGAAATAGTTTTTCATAAATAATCCAAATGACAGCAGGCTTTCTAATGGTGCCAGGGGGCTGTAAAAGAATATGTTGCCAATTTCTCCCCTATTAAAGTGAAATAGAAAGCCAAATACATAACAGTGCTGACGGAAAAGTTGCATACCTGGGCCCGTTGGAGTGGAGATTGAGGACACAGTTGGGTGTTAGAGGTAGTTGTAGTTGGAGGAAGGGTGGTGGAGTGATTGTTCGCCTTACAGTGGAGGTCTTTCCGCGGCAGGAAAAAGAATGCCCCTCCTTCACATCAAATCAATTGGTCAATAACTGCCCCCTTTTCCTGCATGTGCACAGGTAGGCAGCTCTCATCTGTCCCGTGCAATGTTGATTTGATTTGCACTTATGTTTTTACAAATAATCAATGCTCCATTTTGACTAATACAAGGGCCAGTAACAGAATACATGTCAGAGAGGGAAAAGGAGAAAAACAAGGAAAGAAGAAAGAGGTATTAATGGGAACACCATCGACAGAAAAGATAAATGCCAGAATGTAACAGCGCTGCGTGGTTTTACAAAGTCTATAACAGCACAGAATCTAGTTCTCTAAATCCCTCATGGTAACTAGGGGAGGAAGAATTCAGATCCTTTGCTTTAGTAAAAGTAGTAATACTACAATATAAAATCACTCCATCACCAGTAAAAGTCCTGGCTTCAAAATATCACTTAGTTAATGTACAGAAGAATTATTAGCAAAATGTGTTACAGTATAAAAAGTAAAAGTACTCCTTGTAAAGTAAATAAATGCTATGATTTTTATACTATTATGTAACATCACTATGTATAACTTGGATTTTACTGTTATTGTTGCTTAAGGTGAAGCTAATTTTATCTATTGTATATACCCTTTATGTTGTTAAATTCATAGACATCTCCGCCAGGTATAAGCCTGGAGGACATCATGCATGTGGTTGTGTGTGTCTGTGTGTCTGTGTGACCGTGTGTATCTGTCTATCCACAGCTAATCTCACAAACTACTGGACCAATCAGCCTAATATTTTGTGTGCAGATTTATGACCATGATCAAGGACCTCTCATGGTTGCGGTGATTCACATGTGGTGGAAAAACCTGTTTTATTGTCTGTTTTATGCTGTAATTAACTACTTACTCTTTATTTCTCTTAACCAACCAGTAGGGGCTGCGCTTTTCCCAAAATCGGCTCAGCTAACAACAACAAGTCTGACCTCATCTGTTGCAGGCCATGTGACATCCACAGAAAAGTCTGGTCTCATTTTGAAACGGGGCATCTTCAGATTAATTCCATAGCTGACATATAATGATCCACAAATGTTAGGCATGATACGAGATAAACAAATCTCCATTTTTTGTTATCCCTGCCGCCATCTTGACTGTAGGGAGCCAGCAGGGACAATTCTACCTTGTTTTATCCCCCAATTAGCATCATGCCGCAGCGGGAGCTTGACGTAAACGGAGTGTTCTTCCTGCCCAATTCTGTAGACTTGCAGATTTTGTTGATTTAGTCATTCTTTTCTTGATATTTGTACTTCTACCAGAAGTAAGTTAGAAGGCTGTGTGGTTAAATAGTGTCTTTTTTTTCGTATGTGTTGTGTTCATTGTTTTTTCCTGCATTGTTTTTCTACAAGTTAATACCGTTAAAAGTAGGGACGCACAATAATATCGGCACATCATTAGTATCAGCCAAATGTCTCCATCTGCTGGTGGGCCATCACGATAAGAGAATGCATGCATAATATGACGTTAATTCCACGACACAAGAGACTTGAATATCACTAAAATTGTGGATATATCATTAGCGGTATCGGTTATCGGTCAAATGAGTTGCTGGCATATCTGACCGGCAAAAAATCCAATATTGTGCATCCCAAGTTAAAAGTCTAGTTGTGAATGACATGGATCGAAGATTTGTCGGATGTGTTTTAGTTAGTAAAGATACATTCATCCTCATAATAATATCCTGTCTTCTGAAACATGCTGCGGTGTGTCTGCAGTAATTAGAAGCTCAGCTCGGGCAGCTGGGATGTGGCTGCCTGGCGGAGATCTGCACTCCACTGAGTGCACTTTTCTACCTTATCATATTTTTATGTTTGTAAAATATATAACTACAGCTGTTAAATAAATGTGTTGGAGTAAAAAGAATATAATGTCCTTCTAAAATGAAGTGGATAAGAAGTATAAAATGATATGAAATGGGAATATTCAAGTAAAGTACCTGAAATTTGTACTGGAGTTTAGTACTTGATATACAGTATATAAAGTATATTATGATGTCTGCTTTAACAAAATGCTTATTAATTCATTCAAAACAAACTTGCATATGAGGTTGTGTCAATGTTCAAGTTTCTATAAAGCTCACATTCTGAAGAGAAAAATACACATATGTGCTATCTCAGTCATAAAACAGTTGATTGGACTGTTTGGTGTTAATCCAGCTCTATGAGGCTGCTCTGTGTGTGTGTGTGTGTGTGTGTGTGTGTGTGTGTGTGTGGCAGAGGGAGAGAGAGGGGCTGATTTGAAGTCCCCTTGAGTCAGAATCTGTTATTTATTGCTATTAAATGGTTAATTTTCCCAGGTGCCCTGAGGACTTTGGGGTGCGTTAAGATGTGTGGAAGATAGAGTTGTCAAGGGTTTGGTGTGAATGCTTGATGTATTAGGAGAGCGATTCTGAAAGATCCATTAGGAACTGATGCTGGTGCCTCGTATGTTTCCCATTTTTACTTAAACAGAAGGAAAATGATGACATTACTCAGATGGTTTTTATTTAATTTTATGTGTCGGGAGTATTTAAAGTAGCTTCCTGGTTCCATATAAAGTGTCTGTTTATTCAGATTTTTTCAGCTTCTGTTTTGGATTTAAGTGGATAAAAGTAAAAAACTTTTACCTTTACTTCTATTTGCAAACTAAAGAATAAAAGCATTTCATTAAATTTGTTATGACTTGAAAATGCTCTTAAATTTAATAGAGCTCCAGAGGTCTCTTAAGTTGAGTAGAGTAGATCATACATGGCTGCAGTACAGAAATAGAGCTGGACTGAATGTACTAAGTGTCATTGGTTATGAGTTATACATTCAGAATAGGGTAGTTTGATTTAAATAATTCATTATTACTTTGTAGGCTATTATCAGTTGTTAATTTCATTTGTTAATTGCTACTCAAAATATGAAGGACTTCACACAAATAAAAGTAACTGAATTTAACTAAGTTGAATTAAAAAATGTGCATATGTTTTTGCTGAATATCTTATCAGTAAGTAGAATTTAAGGATTTTTCTCAATAACGGTCAGTTGGGCAGATGCCAGATGACAAAGTCTTATTCCTCACACACTGCTACTTCTAAGTTGGCCCTTTAAAGCATTCTTACATGTACATAACTTTTTAGAAGTTTAATAAATACTGAACATTAAACCCTTATATGATCCCGAACATCTCATTCCAAGCCAAAGGGCATTAATGTGCTGCTATAACAGTCCCCAATTCATCCCAAAGGTGTTAGATGTGGTTGAGAGCGGAGCTCTATGTAGGCAGCACAGACTATATTAAATAATGGACGTACCTACTGTGACATCACCCATTGGTTTACTGACTCCTGTTTTCACGCCTAGAGTTCAGCATTTTGGCCATTGTCATTCTGTTTTTTTGGAGCCAGGGTTGACCATATTTGGACAAGAACATGGAGTTGTGGAGGAGTGAGGGGTGGATCAGACTCATACACTGTGATGACTCCTCTTAGACAGTCTGTCACTAAAAGCGGCTACGGCCTTAATTATGCGTAACTTTAAGCCTTCATAATATCTAAGTGAGTTATATAAAAATTCACCCCCTGTACAGCTGCCATGAAGGGAGCAATAAGCTTTAGAGACCAAAACCAGGTTGTAAATGTATATATGCTGTAAAGTTGGCCATTTTACCATGGAGGTCTATGGGGATTGCCTCGCTTCTGGAGCCAGCCTCAAGTGGCCATTCGAGGAACTGCAGTTTTTAGAACAATTGCATTGGAGGTTGCCGCTTGGTAGATGGACAAGTTCTACCACACCAGAAAAAAATAAACTTTATGGACCTCACTTTGGTCATTGTCATGATACAGGCAACAGTTTTCCCCAAAATGCTGCAACAAAGTTGTTCTAGGTACCAAAATAGAGTGGGGTGTCCACATATTTTTTTTTGTTTGACTAAAACATAACGCTGTGCGAAATCATTACATTGAAGACAAGTGAAATGTATCTATCTGACTCACTCTGCGTGTTTAAATTCAGGTATATTGTGTGTGCATGTGTGGGTGTGTGTGTGTGAACACAGACCTCTCTTGTCACTCTCCTCAAGTTTCCTCTCATTAGGCAGTCCTGACAGCTGCTGGAAGAGGCATACTAATCAGCTGACAGTAATAGCACTCTTTACCACCCTGCAACACAAGAGAGGGAGAAAAGAGTGCAAACAAACACCAATTACTGTCCGTCACGAGGAGGGGGAGCAATCATTTTTGGGCACTCTTTGTGATCATGCGCTCCTTGCTATACTCACACACCAAACAAGAGGGTCAGCGGAGTTGTGTCCACAGGGAAGATACGAGTATTAGTGTCAAGTAGGAAAACAATTTTTTGTTCTCTGACCCGGAGAGTGAGACTCTTGTTGAGTTTAATAGTCTTGTTCCTGTTTTGTGTTTGGGTACTTCCTCTGTTGTCCTCTTCAGTTTTGGAGCATTCAATCCCCCCTGTGTGTCAGATAGCTGCAGGTTTTCAGCTCAGCTGATGGGAAAGCAGAAACAAAGAGGCAGCTAAAGTGCTATTAGTTTTGATTGGTTAGTAATGGGCTCTTATTCATTGGTCAATCTATTGATCCATCAGTAATCAATTTTGCCTCATTCCCAACCCTTGAGCTGAATCTCAATCCATTTCCGGAAGTGTCTGAGATGAGAGAAAATTGACCCCCGGCCCTTCCCGTACTTAATTCTGATGAGAAGATCTGGTTCCTCTTTAATGTGGAGTTCTGTCACATTACAGCAGAGCGCACGCATCAGTCACATGTATATGTTCTGGGCCGCTGGCTCCAGAGGCTGTGGGGGAGACGATCTACTGTCTCTGGCCTGTGGATGCACCCCGTCTGTGGTTCTCACTCCAGTTGGGTCCTCAGGTCTGCTGGCGGGGGTCTAGGGTAACACTTTCTCATCCCTCTCAGGGTCACATCCTTGATACCAACAGCTCCTCAATTATGCAGTGACACAGAGAGATCAGCTGTCTCTATGGATGTGGACAAGATAATATGGTGACACCGAGTGTGCATTACGCTTGTTCTCTGGTTTAAGGCTCTGGGTTTGTAGCCAAGCTCTTGAGATGACTGTACAGCCGGTTAACCTTCTTTGGATGTCTTTCTTTAAGGCTTGTGTTGAGATAGAAATCTGACATGACTTTGCTGATTTCAATTGATTTTGTTCCGTTTAGTTCAAAGGTTTGTAATCATTGACTGTGTAGTTCTTTTTTAAGCTAGATGATCACATCACTGTTCAGAAAACCTTCAGTATGCATTAAGTGTTTTGCCTGTTCAAGATCTTATGTAGCCTGGGAACCAGACAAATCTGGAATCGCATGATTTATTTGCTCTGGCAGATGCGTCCTGTTCAGACAGATTTCCTGCTGGCTGTGGGTGGGCCAATCACAACCATTTTTCTAATATGGGGCGGGTTTGATACAATGCCTCCATGCTTTACAAAAAATATGTGATATCGTCATTTTTGACTTGTGCACCCTCATGCTGCAGACACTTTGGCAAGCATAAACCTAGCTTAGTAAAGACTAACACCGCTGAGGCATTTTCACAAACAACCAAGATGGCTGCAGCTGATGTGGAACTTTTTGTTGAAGTACTTTTTAAATTCTGATGGCCCTCGTTCACAAACATACTGATGTAACACCATCACAGCTCATTTTGTTGCTCGGATATATTTACCTCTATCCAATTGCTTCTAGAGGCATTTTGGTCTATGGCAGTTGATGACGCCCCTTGGAGATTGAAAATAAACCGAGATGTTCCAACTTAATCACATTTATAATTTGGTCTGATAATGTCAGGTTAGATGTTACGTTCAGTTCGGTACAAAACTAGACCTGTGCCAGACCTGTTTCTAATGCTGCAGTCACAGTCACACACACAGACAAATTAGTGGGCAGTCTCTGGCCTCTCATAAATCTGCAGCTCTGTGTCTGTGTTGCATTGCGCACATAATGTACACATTCTGCTCCGAGTATGCACTTGTTTTCCGATGTGGCTGCCGTATTACACACAAAGAAGTTGTTCAGTTCCTGTTGCAACGTTTCTTGAGTACAGAACATCCTTGTTTGCTGTCTTTTTTACCACAGGGTTTACATTGTTGAGGGTGTTCAGCATTGCTGCCCTGTATCTGCACTGGAATAAAGCTGGTTTCATCAGAGGATGTTTGCATAAAGTTGAGCCTTTCTCAACTTTCCCCTGTAGTGCCGCTGGGGGCCTTTGGAGTCTCTGTGGCTCAGGGAGCAGCATCATGTCCCATTCACAATGAATAGCTGCCTCTCGCTGTCCCAGCTTTTGAGTTACCACATCATAACTCAGTAAGTTTTTAACCAGGCTGAGCTGAGCTGAGCTGGCAACAGTGCACCCAGTCACCAGTGAGGGGAGCTCCACTGCTGAGAGCTACAGATTCAGTCAGGGAAAATGATGATTCAGTAGTTATTTTAGTTTGGAGATTTTGTTAAAGATTCATTTGCACACATTCAAAACACCTCTTGTCAACTGATACTAGAAAGTTACTGAACATACAATCAGAGAGAGAGAGTTAGATGACAAAACTCATATTTCTGCACAGTCGATATGTGGCTTGAGCCAGCAGCCAGTAAGCTTAGCTTAGCTTAGCTTAGCCTCAAGACAGAAAACATGGGAAAAAAAAAACAGCTCGCCGGACTCTGTCCAAAGGTAAAAAATATGTGCCTACCACTACCTTTAAAGTTCACTGATTATCACATTATATCTTTGAGGAAAAACCTAAGTATATGAATGAGAATTTGCCATTTTACGGGTGGTTATGTGACGGACTATTTCTTTTGAAGATTTTTTTTTTTTTTTGGCCTTTTTAAGGCGATAATACATGCAGAGAATGATCGGAAAGGGGGGAAAGAGAGGGGAATTGAACCCAGGGCACTGCAGTATGGATACATGAGGCACCCCATGTGCTGGACTATTTCTTGACCTGGACCAGTAACTTCCTGGAGTCTATGCTGGTAGCCAATAAACAGTCCAGTAGATAACCACTAATAAAACAGCAAATTGTTGGTTTTACAGGTTTTTTTTGGTACAGATTAAAAGCACAGTATGTACCATTTGTGAGCTTCAGGGATGCTTATTTTCTTTTTGGATAAAGCCAGACTCACTATATCTCCTTGTTCCCAGTCCTTATGCTAAACTAACTAGCTCTAGCTACATGTTTACCATACATGATATCAGTGGTATCAATCCTCTCATCTCACTCTAGGCAGTTATGAGAATAAGTGTATTTGCCAAAATGCCAAACTATGCCTTTAATATTTTTCGCACCGCAGAGTTTACATGAATGAATAATGTGATTAATAAGATATGAAACAAACAAGTTCCTTTTTTTAAAAGCTACATTCTTGGTTGAATGGGTCGCCCGGGTCACATTTAGATATTGTTAAGTGGCTTTGAATAGCTCCCTTGATTTCACAGTTCCAAATGACCCGCGATAATCAGGTCATTAAAATGAGCCCATTCTCCACATCTGACACACTTCCACTCCCGCCTCATCTGAATAACAAATCAGCTCTGGAGTGCTTTCTCAAACAGAAAGAAAAAAAAGAAAAGAGGGGAAAAAAGGACTTTCTCTTTATTTTCAGGTTAACCTTATCTCTACATTCAGGAGTAAAGATGGTAAGAAAGCTAGAGGGGGGAAAAGGTCCTGTCAAAAGTGCCAGTGCCTGTGTGAAAGTACCCGGTTTTCTTAATTCATCCCTTAGGACCGGATAAGTCTATCAATCTGTTAAATTGGAAAGCCATTAGGTGCCCTGGTTTATGTGTTTCAAGCTGTTAACTAGAGGCTGATTGATTGTTGTTCCTTTGATGGGATATGCTGATCTAATCTCACTGTGTGCACGTTTGCAATAAATTACACAATTCATTTCCCCCATTTAGAGGAGGGGGAAAATCACACCTCCAGGCATGCCTACGCTCTGCAGGCAAAAGAGCAGGGAACCTATTTTATGGTGCCATTTAGCCAGCAAGCTTTCAGCAATCCCTGCCTTCTTTCTAACCCCCCCTCTCCCTCGCCCTCTACCCCTCCAAAAAATCGAAGCATAATCAAGGTGTATGTTTAGAAAATTTATTGTTATAATTTTCCCCCATAATCTCTTCCATTTTCCTGCAGCCGCGCTGACATAGATCATCATCTAAAAAGAGAAAATGGATAGCAGTTTAAAATTTATCGGTCTTTGATTCTCAATTATACGTGTTTATGACTTCATCTGTCTTCAGTGACTTCAACCTTTTCCATTATGGTGGAATATTATTTGTACGGAATCCATTAAATTCACAAGGCAGGACTCTAATGGTGGGGCTGCAGCGATTTGCAGAGGGAAAAGTTTTGAAAGGTTGGCTTTAGGAAAAGCGCGGCTGTTATGACACAAGAAATTGCTTTATTGATGGTCTGCTCTGCTGCCTGTGCATTTGGCCATTTGTTACCCGGCCCATATCTATATCTCAGGCTGACACTGATGAGAACTTTTCTGTTGCCCTCTCCAGATTACCGAGTTGTAATGACACATACAGGCAGGCTGGGTAAAAGCTGACGATCCACGGCAGAGTTTTTGGAGGTACAGAGGGGTGGATATTGAGGCTTGGTGCCTGGAGGGCGCGGGCGAAGCTGCTCGTAATAGAGAAAAAGGGCTACATCGCTCCTATGACTGTTTCCATCCAAACCTTACAGAGGTCATCATCTCTGCTGAGAAACAATAAAGGAGAGAAGGAGTGATAAAATGTGGATAAAATTAGAGCAGGAGAGATAAAAAGGAGAATACACCTTTATGTGCTCATATCTACTCATGAGGTACATGCTAAGCCACATATTTTCAAATCATTTCCAAAAGGGAGTGATCATACACTCAGGGAAGATCACAGCCTCGTGTGACTAAACTACAGTCACAAGAAGAACTGTCATTCACCTCCTTAAGTTCATGTTGTTTCCTGTTTACACAGGAAGTAACAAGATTCCCTCCAGACAAGTGGCCGCTGAAGTGTTCCAACCCGAATGACATTGAGCTCCTTCGACTGGCTGGTGCAAAGGGCCGAGTAAAAGCTAATCAGGCTGTAATTCAAGATTCGCCTGGCCACTTACAATCAATACTCGCACAATCCCAATTAAAGCTTGCCGGGTCAGTGGAGGGCCACCAATTCCTTTACAAGTTAAATGCAATACTTAAATCTAAAGCAATCTCAGTGTGGCCTTCGATGGTTTAATGGCTCGTGCCAACAGGAGTGTCCAGTTAAAAGTGCACGAAGGACACAGGGTGGACAGGTTACAGTGATAAATGCTTTTTCTCCCCCAAATAATACTTTAAAGTATCATTTAAATGCAAGACTTTGTCTTGTAATGGAGTATTTTCACTGTGTGGTATTGTAAAGGATCTGAATACTTCCTCTGTCACTACTTTTGTCTGACAGTTACTTTAAAGATTAAGATTTTGCATTTAAAAAACTGACATATTTCTGTATATCAAACCTGTGATTCCCAGTAACTGGGGGGTGATGAGCCAAGGCGGCACTTCTGCAGTTAACACAGGGTACGTGGCAATATTGACTTGAAAATAAAAAAATATATATATCCATATATATTCAGTGAGCCGTAACCTGAACACAATATGTTGTAAATGAAAGTTTGTGAAAAGTAGTTTACAAGTGAACAGAGAAATAATGTGGAAATGCTTAAAAAACGTAGCTAAAAATAATGAATATATAGTTCAAAAAGTTAGCTAAGTAAAGTAATGAATATGCAGCTGAAATAGTTAGACAAAAGTAATGGTTCAATTGTTAAAACAGCTAAACATCCAGCTTCTGCCACAGTGGTAGAGGTGCAAAACCAAACCTGATCATTGGCATTTTAATTGTATAAAAAAAATACTGTAACAATATTTTAAAGTCTGTAAAAATTTGATGAAAATATATTTTGAATAGTCTTAAATAATATCCAGTTTAGAGCTGCATGATATGCAAAAAAGATAAATGAATAAAAAATTATATTGTTTAATTAATTGTATTGTTAATTCACATGTGGAAGAAACAGCATGGAAATCACATGTCCAAAAGCCATGTTTTCAATTCAAGTTCTTTTCAATTATTTTTCATGTGGGAATTTGTTCAAATGGAAAATAATCACATGTGCTTGTAGTTGACATGCATGTTTTTCCGATGTGGGTATGTTTTCACATGTGAAATAATCACCTGCTTGTTCATGTGGAAAAACACCTACCAAAAATCACATGCCCATGCAGTTCACATGTGTGTGTTTTACATGTGAAAATGTGTTTACATGTGAGTTGAATGTACTTGAAGTTCACTTTTGGAAAAACAAACAAACAAACATGAAATTAATGTGTCCAAAAACCAGTTTTTTTCAGTTTCCATGTATACTCCTCACATGTTGGGTGTTCACATGGTTTTCACATGTGACTTTTTCATAATTGATATTACAGTATTGCCTCTTCTGCCTAAATAATTAATCTGAATACTTCCACCACCACTACTGCTCAGAACTCAGTCCCACCATCAACACCTCTCCACCTCCTATTTTCCCCCATTTTCCTTCCAGTTTTCTCCCTCTGAGCTTTTGTCATTGCATCCATGTCTTTTATCACAATTTTGACCCACAGAAAGGAATTCTCACAAGATATCAAAACAAAAATCTATATTTAATATGGGAGCAATTACAAAGCGAAGTTGGCTGCACAGGGCCGTTGTCACCAGAGCGCGTGTTTTTCATCAAATAGGTCATTAGACGATGATGGATGTAAACCTATAAAGTATCTAAACTGGACCTTTTAACAAACCACGAGCAACACTATCATTTCTCTAATAGAACCTGCTGACCGTGTCATTCCCTCCTGCCATTTGTCATTTTTCCTTGTGAAATAATCAATATCTGGGCGCTTTGAAATAAATAATATAAAAGTCATAGTAACCTACCCGAGGAGCAACAAAAATAGACTTATGGAGCACTCAGAAGGCCTATATGGCCTCTGGGCAACATCTACTGCATGTTTCTAATCAATGCATAATATGAACTGTAGTTTTTAAAGCACATGATCTTAGTTTGTACACTTTATTTTCAGGGTTAGAAACTGCTGTGGTATTTTTTTCTTCCAGTTCAGCATGTTGGACTGCCATTATGGTCACAACACATTGTAGTAAATTATGATTTGTGGTGTAAATATTACCAAGCCCTTCAACAATCTCTATTTGACTATTGAACAATACAAGCTGGGAATCAGGCCAAAGTGATAACAGCCTACTAGAGTCACTTTAATTCAAGGGTTAAAATAATAATACAGAGAGGACAGTAATGATATCTGCACGCCAAAGAGCTCCTAAATTAAATATTTATTTATTTTATGCACCAGTTTTGATCACACAGACCTTCATCAGGCATCAGCTGCTCTGTGTTTGACTTCCTACTGTACATCCCCACCTGAGCCCACCGTCTTTAAAGTTGTTGACAATAATCTGAAACAAGTCTGTTTAATTTTGGACAACAAGAAAATGTATTTCGTCGAGGATAGGTACAAGATGGAAGTTGTAAAGTCTTAATCACAATTCTTGATGCTGCATTACTGACAAATATTCAACCCTGTTTGTGCGTGATTAGTAATTGGACGGAGTTGTCAATGAATTAAATACTGATTATATTACTAAGTAAATAAAGGAGACTGCACAAATGCCTCTTCTTTTCTTTTCTCATTTTGTCTGCTTCTCATCTTACATGATTCAATGTGCTGACATTTTAATTTTGAACACCTTAAATGTCCAGTGTGCAGGATTTAGGGGCATATATTGGCAGAATGGTATATAGTAGGGGTGGGGGAAATAAGCGATACACCATAGTATGGCAATATTTTTGTTTGGAAAATATTTAGGGCTGGGCGATACCTCCTGAAAATGAAATCACAATATTTTTGGCTATATCTCGATACAAGATATATATCACGATATTTTTTAATCTCCCTCCAAAGCATTTCATTGATGCTACGGCTGGGAGACAAAATTGGACATAACAATATTTCTGGCCAAATATCTTCTCTGATGCGACAAAATTGTAGCGATGACTATTGTTTTTGTTCCAGAAAATAGTAACACAGTAAGATTTTTTATTAATAATAATCAATAATGTGTCTATAATGACTAAGGGGGTTGAGGCAAGTGACAAAAAACAAATAAAAATGAGTGAAAAAACACCAGTTATGCCATGTCACGATACAACGATATCCAAAATCTAAGACGATATATAGTCTCATATCTCGATAATGATAAAATATCGTCATACTGCCCAGCCCTAGCACTATTGTATCATCTCACAGTGCAGAGTATCAACTACATAAATTATTAATATTACAAATACAAATTAAACTTTTGGTCACCTACTAGAATAATATAATACATTGCCTTTTGGTCCACTAGATACATTTTGCTGCTGCAAAAAATGGCTGACGTGAGATGAACAGACTGAAAACTTATAAGATAAAACAGATGTTGACAAGTTTTCCTTTGGGGACATAATTTATAGTTGAAAAAAGGTAATAAGTTGCAATATGATTGTAGAAAACAAGTGTCATTGGCGGCACGGTGGTGTGGTGGTTAGCACTCTCGCCTTACAGCAAGAGGGTTGCCGGTTCGATCCCGGGCATGGGAGCCCTTCTGTGCGGAGTTTGCATGTTCTCCCCGTGTCAGCGTGGGTTCTCTCCGGGCACTCCGGCTTCCTCCCACAGTCCGAAGACATGCAGATTGGGGACTAGGTTAATTGGTAACTCTAAATTGTCCGTAGGTGTGAATGTGAGCGTGAATGGTTGTCTGTCTCTATGTGTCAGCCCTGCGATAGTCTGGCGACCTGTCCAGGGTGTACCCTGCCTCTCGCCCGATGTCAGCTGGGATAGGCTCCAGCCCCCCCCGCGACCCTCAAGAGGATGAAGCGGTTAGAAGATGAATGAATGAAAACAAGTGTCGCACACTCTGGCTCCATATGCATTTCTTTTCTTTTGATGACGTTTCAGCCTTTGGGCCTTCCTCAACATCAACAAACACACATCAGCAAAGTGTGAGACACTTATTTTCTACAATCAAGTCTATTGCCAGTGATCAGCACCTCATTATCATCATTGATGTGCATTACTTTTATATTTTAAATGAGTCACAATATGTCACAATATATTTTATTGCAAAACTTAACATATTGCAACACATTTAATATCGCAATAATATTGTATCGGGACTTAAGTATTGTGATAATATCGTGTCATGGATCGTGTGGTGTTTCCCACCCCCAGTGCATACTATTCATTAATATGTTTTCATTAGTTTATGATCACCTGAAGATAAGAATTGTGTTTTCATCGCCTTTGAGTGAGCTGTTAAAATCCACATACAGAGCGGGTCTTCTTCCATGGAGTTGCTTCTACAGTAGCCCAGAATGGACAAACCAAACACTGGCTCTAGATAGGGCCATTAATGTTTTTACGCTGGCCATTGAAGGTCTCCTACACACTTGGCACATGGGAGAAGTTTCAGTCTTGCAACCTCACAGCTACGCCACTACATCACACAACAGTTGTGGGATCATCCTTAAAAGAATCAGGATGTGAACTTATCTTGTCTTCTCAAACTTAGTTCAGGAACTCAAGCTCTCATAAACAAAACTGCTGATCAAATTCCTGCTGTCCAGAATGATTAGTAGCAGTTTCTCCTCTGTGTTCAGTGGTGTCGTGGAGCGGATAAACTAAAAGAGTTTCCAGGAGCTTGAGTTACTTTAATGCTGTCCCAGTGTGAGTAGAGCTTTGGTGGACACAGTGACAGTATCCACACTGTCTTTAGAGATATGGACATAACTTACACCTGACACAGTCGCACTACTGCCATAAAATAATGTCAAATAAAATCCAATTTATAGTTTCTAAAGTATGCTGACAGAATAATTTGAATTCTTCAGATTTTGTTTTATTAGGGACTCCCGACCACATCCACACATTCTGAACCTCATTCTGAGAGTGCCATCAAATACCTGCGATGATGACCGTGTAAGGACAGGCGGTAATTACATCACAGAAACAGGATATCTCCACTTGAGCAGTTCACTAAATGAATGACACGTGTTAATTACACGGACATGCCGCTGCTAGTAAGAAGTCTACAGATGATGGAAAATAAAAAAAGCAGTGTGACACCCTGTGCAACCTTTACCTGGTCACTGACACCCTCTTTTATGGCTGCGTATCACATGGTTGATGAGTGTCTTTCGGGAACAAATGATGATGATTCATCTCAATTGGGTCAGTCGTGTGATCAAACTGCAGATAACAGTCTCTGTCTTGGTCTGACTCAAAGTTATTTGTTGCCACTTTGGAGGACAATGCATTGACTTGCATTCATTTCAAGTAGACTTATCGCATGTCTAACCGTAACTCTGACCTATATCTGCACCCAAACCCTAACCTAAAATGTATTGGTCTGCCATGTGGGGAGATGCTTTTTGCACCCTAATCAGAGGTAAGTCCTCATAATGTAACAGCATGAGACTTTGTCATTAACACAAGCATACAGTCTCCACTCTCACTCCACACACTTGTATTTCCTCCTGGTGACCCACAGAGGACGCTGTCTCTCCGTCCTTCTCCCACACCGGCAGCCTCCCGAACCAATGGACTGCTTTTTAACAAGTCAATTAATATCAATGAGTGAATATACATAGCACATTTACAAAGAGTGCAATCTGAGGGATGAATTAACCAAATCGATTAGGGAGGAATAAATGACTGTGCGACCCGCAGACATTGTGGAAGTGGCCCTCGCTGAAAATCAATGAATTAGAAATATGAATCTAATCGCCCATTGGTGACACGTGGAGTAGCTGCAGCCTGATCTCAGGCCTTTTTCATATTGTGTCTGGGCAGCTGAGAAGAGTGGTGACCAATACTTGTATTTAATTTTGTTTTGTCAAGACAGGATGAAAACTGAAAACAATTCTGCGTAAAAATGAGGCGTTTTATTAATTTAAAATAAATAAAGCAGGTGATTTTGACAATATTGCACCATTAAAGTTGGTATTCGTGATATATTATGAGTTTCCAAGGTGGTAGGATACCTGTTAGTTGGCTGTCTTGCTTTTTATTCAGTGTAATCTTGTTTGAACGGACTCACAACATAAAAGCATCACATTTAGGCCTTGGATAATAAACGCAAGCTTTACGCACAGGCTAGAGAGGCCATTTCTTTCTCTAAGATTCTTTATTTCTTTACGCTTTTGGTGATCATTTAAAAATTGTTAAATATAGGCTGACATTTCCTAAAAATCTTTGCACAAATCTCCGGATTTTAAACACCCACCACGCACCTGCAACCTGAGTGAATTTGGTTCAAAAATGCTGCACTAAATAAATAAAAGAAAACCCACCAACACTGGATTATGAGTAACCTCGTGCAGTCGATCTGTGTCTGACTGTAATGTTAGTTGTGTGATGAGGCGCTTATCCCAAACCTTCCTTTTTGGCGCTAACAGCCCTGTGTTCATTTGCTGCCTAATTGGACTATATGAGACCAATAACAGGCGAGCGCACACAGCCTGCAGCCAGAGCGCACACAGAGGGGAGGACGGTCTTTCTCTCCCTCCCTCCCTTCCTCCCTCCCTCCCTCTTTCTCTCTCCTCACCGTCTCTCCCTTAATCCCATTTGCCATTGTACATGCCCAATCGCCTATACTTTCCGCATTTAACTTGGATGACATTTTTATTTCATCATTAGCATCAGACGCCAGACTGACTGACACGGTGGACACAGTTTGACGAAAAGAGCCCCGGAATGAGACATCTCCATGTTTACGCATGTTTTGGTTTTTATTTTTTGCCGCTCAAACCTTTTATTTTATTATTTTTCTAGCCTAGAAGGACGCGTGTTTTTGACGCGGGTGTGAAATCGCGTCTCCGCGTAAAATCACCGAGAAGAAGAAGAAAAACAGGGACTCCTCTCAGCCGGGGATATCGTCAGTGTGTAAGTCAGGCTTGCCTTTTTTTTAACCCCCCTCTTTTTCTGATTCCTGCTTCCGTGGTCCCTCTGCGTTCAGACCACAAACACAGCGATGCCAGAGACAACACAAGAGACGTGCGCTTCGGCCAAGGACTCTCCTTTCTTCATTAAGAACCTGCTGAACTGTGATAGCAAACCGACCAAACCCAAGCCCGTGCTGGCTGCCACTAAGGCCGCCTTGGAGGGAGGATTTTCCCTGTCGCAGGTCGGGGACTTCAACTTTCCACGCTTTGACCTGCCCGCACAGAGGTTCAGTCTACCGGCTCACTACTTGGAGCGCACCTCGGCGTGGTGGTACCCCTACACCCTCAGCTCATCCGCCCACCTACACAGAGCCCAAGGTGAGACTGACAGACCAAAACAACTGTTTATCATGTGTTATGGAGCAGATATGAGCGATACACTGTCACACTCTTTGAATTATATTTAGATGTTGGAGTATTTTCTCTTTATCTTTACAACAGGGAACTTAATTATTTTGAATAACAGGACCCTGTGCGTTTTATGACAATATTTTCTCAGACACCAGTCATTGCACATCCTCCTCAGACATATTCTCCATAAACTGTTTTGTGCGTTTTGGTGATGGCAAATAATACGACGTGCGTAATCTTTATCACACCACGGAGTCTAAGCTATAGTGATTTGACGCCTTGTCCTCTATGAAGGCCTATTTTGTTATGCCACGACAGGGGGATAATAGATCAATAAAGTGACACACTGTGCATAAAATGAAGCAGACATCGTCAAATCATCGGATGAGGGTGACGATGCGCAGCGTGCTTTTGATTTGTCTGCTGGCGCTCAGTGTGAACATCTTACCCCAGAGGCTTTGGCCACTGACAGCGTGTTTTACCTGCCTGTTTGTCTGATTTATTCACGTGGGATTTAAAATAAAATGATGTGAGTGGCACTATCAGTTTTGAGAGAGTAAATGGGGTTTTTTGAAAGCTTGTTCAATTAGGAGTGATTTGAAAACCCAGATTTGTGCAGATGAATCTAATAAATAAAGCAGGCTTATTGATACGGAACATTTTATTTATTTAGTTTATAAAAAGTGTTATTTTAATAGGGGGAAATAATAATTTGAATATATTTGTAGACAGTTTGGTCAGTCATTTGTAGCTGTATAAATGGTTTATGTTTATGTCACAAGCCATATTTTCTGGCACTATTTATCACCAGTTTAGTTTCCCCAAAGCGCACAGGCTGCCCAGTATCAACAGGCTGCAATAAAACCCAAACCCACACAGCATCAGGCCCAAGTGTTTATGACCACATCTCCCTCTGTCCACATTCCAGTCACAGACAAACTAGGAGCCAGAGACTCCTCTCCAACCTCGGGCACGGACAGAGACTCGCCGGACCTGGTGCTCAAATCCGAGCCAGACGTCAAAGACGATGACGATGAGGACGAGCACAATAACAACAAAAGTGGCGACGAGATAATCCTGGAGGAGAGCGACACGGAGGAAGCCAAAAAAGACGAGCTGGAGGAGTGGAAGAAGCGGGATGAGGACAAGAAGCCGTGCCGCAAGAAGAAGACGCGCACGGTGTTCTCCCGGAGCCAGGTGTTCCAGCTGGAGTCCACCTTCGACATGAAGCGGTACCTGAGCAGCTCGGAGCGGGCCGGCCTGGCCGCGTCCCTCCACCTGACGGAGACTCAGGTGAAGATCTGGTTCCAGAACAGGAGGAACAAGTGGAAAAGGCAGCTGGCCGCGGAGCTGGAGGCCGCCAACCTGAGCCACGCCGCGGCGCAGAGGATAGTCCGGGTGCCCATCCTCTACCACGAGAACTCGGCCACGGAGAGCGGGGGCGCCGGTGCCAACGTGCCCGTGAGCCAGCCGCTGCTCACCTTCCCGCACCCGGGCGTCTACTACTCGCATCCCATCGTCACATCCGTGCCGCTGCTCAGACCGGTTTGAGAAGAGCTGAGGCTGTGCGGCACGAGCTGTTGTCGATTTTAAAAATCATCCGAGAAAAAAAAAAAAAACTTCATATTTTTGTACAACTGACTGAATGAAGAAAAAAGAAAAGAGACACAGTGTCAGGCCTCATGGACCTATTTTGGGCAAATATATTGTGTCATTTTCCATAAGGGTGCCGTTTACACGTAATCCGACAGTTCAACCCACATTATTATTATTATTATTATTATTATTATTATTATAATTATTATTATATGTGATTATCACCTCAGGATGAGTGTCTTTAATTTCTCCCCTGGTTTTTCCACCATGACTATTTCCTGGACACGCCACTGTCACATTTATTTGACTTTGTTTACAGTAATTGGCGGCCTAAAGGCGCGGGCCAGCTTATCACTTCACACACTTATTTGATTTTATTTACATTTCCAGAGCTGATATCACGATAATGTGCAATACACAGACGGTTTGCTGTGAATGAATGAATGAATCTATTCACGCTGGAATATTCATGAGGCTTTGTTGTCATTTCCCTTTTTTTTTCTTTTTTTTTTTTTAAAGCGCTTGACGGGGGACAATCAAGACACTGTCAACTGTAAAATACACATGTAGCTTTATGTTTAGTTTTAGTGATCCTCACTCTTGGTCCCTCGACATGGACACGTCTTTCAAGCACAAGTGTGAGCTCCCAATGTCTCTGAATCTACTTTGTGTTTTTGAACAGGAGCGGCAAAAAATATCGACTACACTGGTGTAAAGAAAAAAAAAAAAAGAAATGTAAATGTATATATTTAATGAGGCACGGGGAGAGGAGCTGCCACCTCTCCTCTGTACAGTAAAAACAACGTTTTGATATTGTATTGCTGAACCATGTTGTGAAATAAATGGAGAATATTCCTTACATTTTAGGTTATGTTTGTATGACTTCTGTAGAGGATATCAGTGATGAAGAGGAGGGTAAATGGAGCCATTATATGTATATATATATATATATATTTTTTCACTACAACATTTAACATTTTCCACAGAATTTTGTACCAAAAGATGCAAAAAAGTAGATTAAATTAATTTCTATCCTAATAATAGATACATGTCGTCCCCTACACACACATACACACACACACACACACACACACACACACACACACTTGTAGCATGGGCAGTATGGTTTCTGTAATCATCTTGGTGTTATGCACTTTAAAAACGGTATTTTACATAAAAGTGGTTCGGTCAATTAGATGCGTAATTGCCACCATCTTGCCAAAATTATGGGTAATGTACTCAGAAGAGGACATTACTCCCTGAGTATAAGCTGCTGTCTTTTAACATTTTTTTCTCGCTCTCTCTCACATGGTGTGTGTGTGTGTGTGTGTGTGTGTGTGTGGTATGTTCAGTGAGGTGGAAGGATGTCAGGATCTATGGCAAGTACCTCCACCTCACTGTTCTGGTGTGGAAGCTGGTGATTTATTTGTTAATTCATGATTTTATTTTCCTTTTATTTTATAATAGCATGTCTTTAAAAAAGATCTGAACATGATTTCATTTTTTAAAATTACCACTTTTTTTTAAATCCTGAATATCATTTTTATTTTTGGTTTACTTCATGAGGAAACGTCTCTCTTTAAAAAGATCACTTGCGATGTCACTTTTATTAAAATGGTGAGGTGGAATACTTATTGTTTTAGGATATAAAAAAATGCAGCCTTTTCTCAAAAAAAAAAAAAAAAAATTTTTTTTTTTTTTTAAATATCTGGACAATAACATTTCACAGTTAAAGCCTATTGGTAGATGCCTAAATTTAAAAAACAAAAGTTTGAAACAAAGGTGTAAAATATAAGAAAAGTGAGAAATAAATGGTTAAACTTACGTACTACACACGGGACCACAGGTGTCACTGGACACTGGATGCGACTAACTTAGCAAACACATGTTGCTGTATGTAGGTTAAGTTAATTAAATAATGCAGTTAAATGTAAAAGGTATAAAAAGCTTTAAAAATACGATTAGATAATAGTTCTGCATGTTTTCATGCAAATTAATCTGCTTTAATTTTTTTCTCGAATTAAGAAGCCAGCTTTGAGAAATTTGTCCCCAGCTTCTTTGAAGATGGATCGATGGATATTTATAAATGTGCACTAAAAATATCCAGCCCCAATCTATAACCTTAAAGAAAAGAAAGTTTAACAATAACATTTCGATATTGGTGTTTTGTTTTTAGAGGTTAGACATCACATACTTAACCTGAGCCTTTTATTTTTTAACATTTACTAGGCCTAAATATATATTTTTAAATTTAATTCGACTTTTTTCCATCATGCAAAACTGGATGCATGATGTTAAAGTTACAAGGGAGTGATGCAGGAGAAGGGGAGGAGGCTCTGTGGGAGTGAACGCTCCCCTCAGCCTCTGTTGAGTTGGGCACAGAAAATGGCAGTGATCAATAATCAGTAATAAATACTACTAAATAATCACCAGGGTGGAATGTTTTTTTAAAATACAAATTTAAACTTTTCTTTAAACTCTGGGATCTGCAAATCCACCTCCAGATTACACTCAGGTGACAGAGTCCAGGTGGAGACTTCTGCAGAGAAACTACAACCTGCCTCTGAACAACACGGTTTAATCTCCTCACAGTGCGCAGGAGACAAACTGTGACAGCTTAAAGACAGTTTTAAGAGTTTGTGCACAATATGGCACTCAGCCTGGCATAAAGAAAATAGTTTAAATGCAAAATATGAGACACGTGTTCCTCAGAACAACCTTTACCTCAAAGGTCATATTCTGTTTTCATCTGTAGACCCACACAGTTATTGGAAATGAATCAGTCAGCTATAAACTCTATATGATGACCTCATCAAGAGACAAAGGGTTCATTCAAATATCGTCACATCACCCAAGTATTGACGTGCACCTACCACGCACGCTCAACGCGGCCCCATTACCGCAAATTAATAGATTGCTATGGCATTATTCCTCTGGCACGTATCGATCCGCAAACGTCTGCATCACATTGCGTCAAGTAAGAGCAACGTTCACGCGCCGCTTCGGCTCGGCGTGTGACCTTGATTTGCGCGCATAAATTGAAAAAATTACCACTCGATAATTTCCATTTGTGCGACATCTTTATGTAAAGGAGTAAAAGGGGAGCGGGGCCGAAATCAGATAAAGTACATTTGCAGGAACGAGGGCAAACGGACGTGACCGGGGACTGCGCTCAGTGTATTACATTAAAATGGAGAGCTGAATGAGGTAATTTTAAGCACTATCATAGGTTTTAGTGCCAGTTTGGATACACACAAGTGGCCCGACCACCTTGCTTAACGGTAGCCTCCTGTCTGCTCACATGTGTGTTGGACTGGTAAAGTTTGGATTTAGAAGGATTGAAACATTTATTTGGAGAACCAGAAACCTAGAGAAGCATGGAGGGAGGTTCTCTGGGGTCCTTGAGGGGTTGGCAGAGGGTTCCCTGAGACAGAGATCATGTGAAGCAATGAAAGAGTTACATGGGCACGATTTTATGATATCCAGGGTGTGTGCAGCTTGAAGAGGACAATCACGATTATGGTATTTTATAACTGGAACATGAAAAAAGTAGAGAAATACTGATGGACATTTGTGTTAAAGGTTCCAAAAATGCGCACTGGGAAAGATCATATTTTAAATGAAGATTTTGAGAAAGTTTTTTTAATCATTTTATTTTAAATTAAAGTCTTCAACCATTTGGCACAACTCATATCCAACCACCAACATGCTCCAAAGATGGGCCAAAAGTGAACGTGCGCGAAAAGTTCACCTCAAAAGCTCCTCTCACGTCGTGCGTCAACAAACGCGTCCTGCTACAGATATAACCCACTGGTGTATTTCCACAACCAGAGGCCAAACAGAAGTGATCTGACGCGTCAGAGCTGAACAACTCTTTTTGACACTTCTCGAAAAAGGCAAGTCTTGTTTTAAACCCATCCCATTTGCTTTGCTGATTGAATGCGAGCATCAGATTTTCATCAAAGTTCTATTAAGTGAAACATAGGTTGCGGGGCACCGTCTGATTGGAACAGTTTAAATTTTAATTGTGTTTTTAATTTGACATATAGTTGCTGTGAAGAATGACACTGAAACGCCGAGGGGCGGTCGATTTTCTTAATTTCTCCCCGAGGAATTGATGAGTCTATCAGGGCAGTAGATTGGAAAGCCATTAAAACTCAATGGTTAGGTTGTTAATTGGAACTTGATGGATAGGAGCCCGTGGATAGGCTGTACTGATCCAATCTTCCTGACTTTGTGTTTTCCAATAAATTACCCAGTTCATTTCCACACTCAGATTACATAAATTGTACACCTCCAGGGCTCGGGCGCTCTGCTTGCGTTTACAACTCTCTCTCTCTCTTTCTCTGCACACACACACCCTCTTTCTCTCCTCCACACACACACATACACAGATGTGCGCGCACGGACGCACACAAACGCCTCCTGAAAAAAGAGCAGGCCCCGCTTTCTTGAATGAAAATCGAAACGTAATCAACGTTTATACTTAGAAAATTTATTGATATCATTTTCTCTGGTAATTTCCTTATTCTAGAGTTGGACACGCCATATATCATAATACACACGTGTAAAGGGTCTTTGTTTAATATTTATCGAAGCTTGATTCCCAGATCAAAGCGCCTCATAACTTCATCTGTCTTTCTCAGACCTTTCTCTCCTGCTAAAGATCTTGTTCTGTTATTGCGGTAGGGCGGCCATACACCACCTATCATTGTGATAGAGCACGAACTTAGGCCCCGCTCCTCGCTGCTCGCTGCTCGGGCCTCTCTGCACATCTCGGGTACAAATGCAGGAACATGCAGCAAGGACGCATGAACATTTCCATACTAATAATAACACACAGCTCGGGCCTGCAAACGCCAACTCTGACATAAAAACCAGCGTGTAATTCATTGTGTGCGTCACAATAGCCGCCTGTTATGTCCACTATCTCTGTGATGAACTAATCTCACTTTGCAAAAGTCGTCTGAAAGTGATGAAGGCGGCCCCACTGACAAAGGTCTTTGTTTGAAAAGAGCGGCATATAAAATAAACCCATTTAACTGTCATTGCAGATTTCACGCCTTATGTGTAACCACCATAAATCCAGCATCCGCCCCTGACTGCCCTCATATATTTGCCCCCCTTCAGTAAAGCCTCCCCTGCGTAAGCGTTTTGTTAAGATCGTTTAGCAGCTGCTGGCCCCGCTGCCAGTTGACGATATTTACGCGCGGATCCAGATGCTTCTGTCTGGCTGCTATGATGATGATGATGACGGCAGAATCTGCTGTCAACATCATCATCAGCAGCAGCAGTAGCGTCCATAGTCGTCGTCGTCGTCTTCTCCTCTGTTTCCAGCCGGTCTTTAACAGCGAATGCCGGTTGTGTGGCTACCGGGAAGGGCGCTGACATGATGATTAAAGCTGACCATTTGTAATGTGTCTGGGGCTCCCTTACAAAGCAGTAAAAGAGGGATAATGTGCCCGAACCGCCAGCTCAAGCCCCGCAGCTGTCCCGCAGCCAGACACAACCACAGACACACACACACACACACACACACACACACACACACACACACACACACACAGATACAGCATGGGTGGTGGAGGTGGGAGGAGGGCGGTGGTGGTGGTGGTGGTGGGAAGCGCGCCCCCCTCCTCTCCCTCACACACCACACACACACACACACACACACACACAAACGCGTGCGCGCACGCAGCCCCCACCGCCTCCAATCAATTAGTCAATCAATTAGCCGGCCTCCACTCCACGCGCGGTCATCACGAGGCAGATTAGCTCAGTAATGATCAAATTAATTCTTAATCGCAGATAATGGACGCGGAATGAGTTTATTATTTTCAGGAAAAATGAGTTGGGCCTCTGTATTAGTTCCGAGGCTGCGTTACCGTCACCCCGGCTCATTTAACATATATGGGATCAAAGAAAGAAAATGTTTTACATGAGGTCATATTTAAGCCACGTGGAGGAAAGATGTTTAAACTTATATTTTTTTTAAAAGATATGACATGTGGAAATTTAGTGTATTTTTTAAATTCATAACCAGATTTGTATTTTCTCAATATCCTGTACTTTTTAATAATAATAATAATAATAATAATAATTAAAAAACTAAAGGTTGCAGCTGATAAGGAGTAAACATCACAAGTGTTTTAAGTGCACCTGAGTGCAGAACTGAGCACTGCACGTCTTCCTCGACTCCCCTCGCTCTCCTCATCCCGTCTCCAAACCTTGACAGGAGTTTGAAATTTCCGGGCTTATGTTGGAGGCTGCGATTGGCCCAGGAGGAGCTTACCTACATGCAAATGAAGCAACGCAACCTTGCTGCCTCTGATCCAGAGCGTGAGGAGGAGGACCAGGAATACACTCATGTTCCCCGAGCTCTAGAAAAAACACCTTCAACTCCTTCAATGTTAAAACTCCACAATTAAACCGACTACAGGGGGGGAAGGAAAGACAGAAAGAAAGAAAAAAAGAAAGAAGAAGACAAAAGCCGCTTTCGTAATTTTTACGCACCAATCGTGTAGAAACCAATAACGGAATACAAGGGGACAGTCAGATTCAGGCAATACTTCAATACTGTTATGAAGCGAGAATGAGTAGCGCAGAAGACAGCGGGAGCAAGTGCTCGTCGGGCCCGATTTCCAGCTTTACCATCCAGTCGATTCTAGGCACGCAGTCTGATGCGCCGCGCTCCGGGAACAAGGAGCTCTCCAAGGGGCCGCCGCCGCCGCCGCGGAGGCGCTCGCTGTCGGTGTCCTCCGAGGAGGAGTGCAGCGGTGGGGAGGACTCTGCAGACTGCTTCTGCTCCGACACGGGTCACAGCGAGCCATGCACCCAGCACCAAGCCCATAACTTCTGTTTAGGTGAGGAATATTTATCATTATTATTAGAATTATTACAGAAAAGGAAGCAAAATATTTTAAATAATTATCATGTCACACATATTTAGTTTTTATATTATTTATTTACTATTAAAACGGGCCTGTTTAGTTCCTCAGTTTATTTATTTATTTAGAAATAAGCAGGCCTCCTGTTTTCTGTTTTTGTTTGCACTTGAGCTCACATTTCATTAGCTCGTGTTTGTGACAGTCACACTCACACGCAGCTCATCCACTTCCACTTGTTTGTTGTGTGCTGACTATCACGCAGCAGCGGGAAGAGTGGAAGGTCGAATAATTAGCCCTCTGTCTTTCCTCTCATTTCAAATTTAATTGAGCCCGCTAATTGACGAAACATGTTTCTAAAATGGCTGCACTACACGTCGTCAATTGAGCGTTAAATAGAGCGGGATTTTATTAATAGCCGACTGTGCACGGTGCGTACTCAGGCTGAATTGTTTATTTAAAAAGTCACCGGCTTTCAGCAGTCGATTTAGGAAGTCAGAGTTCACACTTGACGAACTCTCAAACTGAGTATGTAGAGGAAAAAAATGTGAAATTATTTTTTCAGAACAAAAAAAAAAAAAAAGCTTGCAACATAGAGTCGGTTGTGATATTCACCACCTCCTCCTCCTCCTCCTCCTCCTCCTCCTTCTCCTTCTTCTCCTCCTGCCCGCGCTCAGGTCCCCCTAAAGGACTGCTGTCTGGGAGTGACGGGCTGCCGCGGCGGCCGCACCTGCCACAGCCTCTGCTGCAGGATTACAAGGAGGAGCAGGAGAGACCGTGCCATCAAATGTCACCCCTGTCGGAGGAGAGACAGACGGACGGTGCGGACAAGCAGGGCAACTCAGCCAAGAAGAAGACGCGCACGGTTTTCTCCCGGAGTCAGGTGTACCAGCTGGAGTCCACCTTCGACATGAAGCGGTACCTGAGCAGCTCGGAGCGGGCCTGCTTAGCCTCCAGCCTGCAGCTGACGGAGACTCAGGTCAAGACGTGGTTTCAGAACAGGAGGAACAAATGGAAACGGCAGCTATCAGCTGAACTGGAGGCGGCCAACATGGCCCACGCCTCCGCACAGACACTAGTGGGGATGCCGCTGGTTTTCAGAGATAACTCCTTACTGCGTGTTCCGGTTCCCCGCTCTATCGCCTTTCCGACGCCCCTGTATTACCCGGGGAGCAACCTGCCAGGGTTACCTTTATACAACCTGTACAACAAGATTGAGTACTGACTCTGCTGTATGTTCACCACTGCAGTCCACGTAAAAAAACAAAACAAAACACGCATTACAAAACATTCTTATAAGTGTCTCCACATAACCCTGTATATTAATTGTATCACTTTATTTGTTGAGGAAATTCTTATTATGCAGAAACTGTACGTCTCACAAGAAAGCAATCCAGCTTCCCTTAAAATGTATAAAATACACCATGTGTATAATTAATTACAATAATTTTTGTACTTTTATTTTCCTCCTTTCACTGATAAAACAATGGGAGTTTAACAGTCATATCAGTTTCAAGAAGAAAAAAGGATCCCACCATTTAAAAAAGAAGCTTTTACACTGTTTTTATTCATAATTGGTTCGTCACATATTTTGCAAAGCATCAGTCATTTTTATTTCACCTGACAGGAAATTATTCCATTTAAGGAAGAAAAAAAAATATCATTGTTTCTATTGTAATTTAGACCTTCAATAAATAACCTTCTCATTCAATAAATTTTCTATTTCAGTGAAAAATTGGGGTTTGTTTGGTTTTTATTTTTATGGACCGCTTTTTGTGCACTTACATTTGTAAACTTCACTGTTGACACAGTTAGATTTTCACACGCAGGAGGCAAACAGTGTAAGCCACTGTAAACAAGGCTAATGTCAAATTCTACTTAGCTGTGTTGACACTTCTTGTCCCGTGAAGAGCATGCAAGCAGTAAACAAGCTCTGCTGTCATAAGTGTGATCGTTTCTTTATGATAAAGGCTTGGGAAATAATCAGAAATTGAAGAGGAATTTTTGATGTAAAGCTGCTGGAGAAATGTTTTAGAGCGAGTTTAAGCTGAGAGCACCTGTGCCTTAACTGTGACTAAAGTGAGGAGGAAAACCTGGAACATACATGACATCACTGTTGCTTTTGGCCTACATAAACCTCCTATTATTACATGAAATATTAAGTTGAGAGTGTTTGACAGGTGCATTTTAATTGTATCTGTACAGGGATGTAGTGTGAGATGTGTCCCTCTGTAAGGCTCACATTACATATTTGTTTAATTCCTACAAATCAGCCTACAAGCAGAATAAAATGTCAAGCTGTGTCTGAAACTGCAGATGCTTTCATGACAGTATTTTCAGATTAATTTCAAATGTATAAACACTCTGCTGTAAATCAAGAGGTGCATGACCTGAGCAAGCTGCCTTGTAAAAGTAGAGGTAACTAAGAAGTAGATAAAGCAGATTGCAGGGTGGAGAAGAGACGCATGCCATCCCGAGCCAATCGCGCCTCTGGGCCGGATCTTCTCTCATTTAAAGTCTGCCTCCCGTGACTCACTCTAGCATCAGGCCTCCAAAAGGGGAAACATAATAAAGAGGCATATTGTCAAAGTTCAAGACTCTTGGCGTCATTAATCGAAGCTCTTTTCTCCATCTGCGCGATGAATTACTGTATCAGTTACACTTTGAACGCCATGTACGGTGTGTCTTGTTAATTCAGAGGCTAGTTTAGGTTTTCGAGAGGTCCAGCTCACGTTGTCAGAGCTCAATTTACGATTTCATAACAATTCGATAGATGCAAAGCACGAGCCTGAAGAGAATCACTCACTCACACAAGCACACACAAATGCCCATGGTTGATGAGGAGCGATAAAACCATGTCATTTGCCAGCTTTTCTTGGGTGTCACATCATGTACAAGGGACCCCCCCCCACCCCCACCACCACCACCACCACCACCACCAGCAGCAGCAGCAGCAGCAGCCAGCCAACCCCTTCTACCCATCCCACCAATCTCTCCCTGTGTGCTAATGGCTACATTACCTAGCAGAATCATGACTAGCCAGGCTCTGCTGCCCTGCAGATTATGCCTGACCCAATTTCTGCAACAGCCGCCCTGTGTTTCTGGGAAAATGGATAGCGTTAGACAACAGCAGTGATTTATGGGTAACTCCAGCACCAGCGGAGAGGTGAGGTGCAGGGGGATGAATTTGTGACAGATAGGAGAGGGAGAGAAAAGAGAGATAGAGAGAGGGATGGGGGACCGTAACGCTTATGAAAAGGAGCAATAGCTTTGGTTGAATGAAGCTGTTTATTAGTTTCCAAGTGGTCATTATGTCATCAGGTGTGACGGCAACGCGCCGCTCTTTTGGATGGATGTTTGCACCCCACTGACTTGTGGGAAATCTGCATGACCTGTCACCTGAGGTTGTTTGATTTACAAGAGACAGGCGAAGAGAGAGGGGGAGATGTGCGGAGATGAGCAAAGGAGAGAATAAGTGAAAGAGAGGAATAGGTGGGGGCGGAGGAGGAGGGGGGGTTGGATGTAACTATGTATCACTGCAATGGCAGGTGTGAATTACAAATTTTAATAGCAGGGCAATGAAAATGATTTGAAGTGGTTTAAACTGCAAAGAGACAGCGACTGGCATGGTGATGAAGATTTGTTGAGATGATGTGTTGTGCCTTAGGATTCATCAAACCTGCCTGGTAAGGTGAAAAGCAAGTGTAATTCACTTCTGTGGTATAATTTATGATGGGAGTAATGGAAACTGTGGGCTACACACAGTGTGGAGAGGGAGAGGCAAAGACAGAGAGCACTGGGCAAATTGATTCTCGGGATAGTTTTCAGAGCATATTTACAGGATCATAATGAATTACACTAAAACCTCCGGATATCACCTCTTTTACATCTCCAGATAAAATGATGTAGATCAAAACTAACTTAATAAAGACACCGTTAAATTTAAACAGGCTGCAACAACATTTTTTTTTATTCCTAATGTTCTAATATTTGACTCTTCTTCTCTTCCCTTCATCATTTATTCGGACAAGGGGCTTTTCAACTACCTAACATATTTACAGCCATTTGATTTAAAGAGGGTATGTGTGGCTTCATATTAGAGCGGGAGGTTATGAAGTATAACGCCACGAGCAGATGCAGAGCCCAGGGTCTGCCTCAAGACAAGAGTTTTAAAAGCGATCGCAATGCATTAAGCCAGACAACTCTCAAGACCTGTTTGCTCCCTAAATGAATTTGAGGGGAGCGTAACAAGGTTTTTGAGGCAGGCCCTGTCATCCGCTGGCTTTAACCAGCTTCTGTATTTATGGGTTAATGGTTAAAAAGGAGAGCTTGGACCAGAAGTGATTTTTCATGATTCTGTTTTATATCAACTGGAAATGAAGGAGCTGAAGGGAAATTGTGTTTGTCCCCCCCTCTCCTCTTTCACCAGCCCCAACCCCTTAACAGAAGAGGCATATGCTACTGAACCAGGCCAAGCAGACATATGGATAAAGTATATTAAGTAAAATATGGCTTTGGGAATTATATGGTTTGTGCAACAGGCGTAAAAACCCAAAATAGGTTTTAACTTTCAGTCTCAAAATCAATTTGCTTAAACTCGCAATACTGGGACATATTTTGCGATGTTTCTAACTCAAGGTCAAACACAAGCAGCTCTGTTATTTGAACTCCCCCAAACAACATTTAACCAAAAATCTGCATTAGGGCTTTAATGGCAAAACGCATTACGCTTCATTGTTAAATTACCAACCATTTCTTGAACTGCCTGTTTTGAAGTGCCATTCGCTGTCCAATATGCATCAAACTATTACAGGCTACAGTACGCGGAGAGAACTCGGCTATTACTCCAGAGATAAGTCCATTAGCATTACCTTTGACACAATAATGGATGTGAGATACAATTCTCTGCTCTCCATTTTGTATTTGTAAGGATAATAGGGGGATTATCTTGAAGGCCTTATGCTACACACTCAAGAGTGAGACCACACTGAGGACAGAGAGCTCTGCAACAGTTGTTTTCACATCCTCCCCTCCCCTCCCTCGGCCCTTCCCTCTGCTCCAAGACCCTCTCAGAGAGAGGCAGGGAAGATAAAGCATGTCATTATTCTATTAAAGACCTACAATTTTTGTAATGGGACTTGCAGCGGTCGGCAGAAGTGCAGGCAGCTTCTTCAATATCCTGGACATTATTTGCTCGTTTAGTTAAATGATGTTTCTAATTCCCTCATAATTACTTGTAATGAGGCTGTCTCCCTCGTTTTGATGCGGCAACATCTTAATACAGCATGGCATTCTTTTTTAGGGATAATTACCTCTCATGAGGCCGGGCAGCAAGGCTGGGGTTTGTTGTGCGCTGCACACGTGGCAAATTGGCTTGTTTCCTGCCATCTTGTCTTCCTGCAAATTGGTAAATTAAGTTTCTCGGCTGGAGCATTAGAACTGTTAAGTTTGCTTTCTCGGCTCCTTCAAATTATTGGCTTCGCTGACAGAGAGATGGCTGTATATTCTGTGTTTTGTCTTATCAACTTTGTAGGGTTTTTTTATTTAATGATTGTACAGTGAATGTTAGGGGAGCTGAATGTTGGAGCATTAGGGAAAAGTTGTTGGAGGAACAGTTTTGAAATTATTGGGACATGTTTTCTGGCCCGCAGAGCAACAAAAATTATACATAATTCATAAAATGAATCTTATCATTTTACATGTTTCATTTTAAAGGCAAAAGCTGTAACAAAAAAATGTAGAACTGCGATCTAATGTCATTTAGGGATAAACCTCCTAATTTAATGGAAAGAAGTGAATGCTGGAATTATTCTCTACACATTAGGTTTCATTTATTGTAGTCTATATCAATATTGCTATAAAAATACACCTATACTGCCAGTGTTAACAAAGTCAATGAACCAGTTCCATCCTTGTCATTAGGACAATAAATAAATGTATATTTAATACTTAAAGGTTCAAATTGGAAGATCTCAAAAAACAGAAATAATATGTCCTCATTCTGAGAATGGATTTTCTCTTCCTGTTTCCCCTCTACCAGCAGAGCTGTATGTGATGTCCCTCTGAAATGATCCAGCTGCCGTACTCCAACCGCAGCCATCGCAGGGTTGACTGAGGGGTTTTTATTTCTAAGTGCTGATGTGTCGCAGACAGTTTGGCTCTACAAGGGCCTGTTATACGCCGATTAAAGAGAGGGAAGGAGTGCTCCCGCAGGGCGGCCTTGTACATTTACCCTAACCACAAAAAGGTCTAACGTTTACGCCCCGGTGCTGACATGACCTTCAAACAAGGTCCCTCTGCTGCCTGGGTGGATACTGGAACTGTCTGGAGGAGAGCTGCAGTGAAACCAACAGACAGACAGGAAGAAATCATATCTTTTATATCAGGAATTACCTGTCTGCCATATCCTGTGAAGTTAGAAGATATGGCTTTTATTGGGAAATACAGGAAAGGATAGTTATTTTTCGCACTTATATGGCAAAATGTGATTGTGATTTTCCCAAAAGCTTTTGTCAGTTTCATTGAATGTTGGAACATGATATAAGAAGTATCTTTTCTCCATTAAAATCACCTACGCTGAACAAACTGACAAACACAAAGGGCCACTAAATAATTCAGATCCAAATCCAGTCATCAGTCAGCTATTGGTGGGAGACAAACATATCACTGGCTGTTGTTTTTATTAGTGGGAGCACAGACGGATTCTCAAGTGATCCTCTTGTCTGTGCTGGGTCAGTGATCTGTTTGTTATGAGATTTGATATCGATTTCTTCTTAATATGGAGAGTTGGGATCTCTTTGTAAGGACCAAGTGGTCTCTTTCAGCTGCAGGGGTCTGCTGTATAGAGAGATGATCTGTCACTTCAGTCTAAGACTGACTGCTGACCACATAGCCTGCAGCTCAGCAGCGGGGAGCACAATGAAAGCAGCACACTATCACCTGACAGCTAATTAGGGATCACTCCCCTGGAAGGGAATACATTCTCTTTGAGGGAATGAGAGAAAGAAAGCACCAGGTCGCTGAGATTCCTGTGATGTGTCAGTCAAAGCCACAAGCCACCTGCGATTCCTAAAGACAATTCTCTGATATGTTTGGTTATCACTGTAGTGAATTGTTAATGTTGGTGGTAAAAGTCAAACGACCTGACGTCGGTTCAAATACAAAGTGTTTGGTTTTGCTCTCATGTCTCCCACTGGAGTAAACTAAAATAAGAACCTCATATCTCAACATTCATGCCATCTGTTTAAATATTGCAGTTCAGCAACACTGATTGTCCCCAGTTGTGTGTGCGTACATATGTGCCCATCCAGCAGTGTGAGTCTATGGTTTATACAGGAGACCTGGGACTTCTTTGAAAACACATTTGTAACCATTAGTTGAGTGTAGGGTTTCATGTGCAGAGTGCATCCTCTGGACTGGTGTCAGAGTCTCTGCGAGGCTCTGCGGCAGCCTCTCTTGGAGGGACAGTGCGGAGAGGAAGAGGAGGCTGGAGGTGGTGGTGGTTGAGGAGGAGGGGGAGCACTGGAGCCTAGGCGTCCCACCAACAATGCATCACGGCAAGCAGAGCGTAACCTGAGCCCCCCCTCTGGCCCTGGTGTGGCCTGCCACAGCACACTCCCTCTCGGCCCCCTTTGCACCCCCAAGATGCTTTTAAGGGGATTTGGTCAGTGAGAAAACAGCTCTTCAAAAGAGTCGTCGTCACATTAGAAAGTAATTAGCCGGGCCTGAGGCCAAGGATTCCCTGACCTGACTAATTCTGCACCCCTAAACAATCCGTCTTGGTGCTAGGCGGCTGGTAAGGCACGTTCTCGGTGTACTGGGGAGGGGGGTATTGTGGCACGGGAGATTCCCATGGTCCTGCAGGTGAACAAACCCTACAGAGGTCATCGGGAAAGGTTACAGGGTAATCCATCTGAGTAACGGTCTGCAGGTTGATTTGAAAGATGTCTCACAATACAGGTGGAGGTAACTGTTGAACCTAACTGTATTCAGGATATAACCTAACAGGACAAATTATTATTCCTGTTACAGAGTGACAGTTACCAAATAATTCACACCACTCTCTTATTTGCGATGATGAGGTCAATTAAAAATTTAAAGCATTGCTAAAAAAACAGACTGGCTCCAAAGTATTCTGATCGTATACAGCTGCACTAACTTAAAGATGTTTGTGATCTTAAAGTCTAAGGCGGATGCAGACCGCCACATCGCTTTTGCAGATCAATGCAGAGAAACCATTTCAGCACTTGGCCACCTGTTCTTCCAAGCCTGCAGGGTCCACTGGCAACAACCTTTCCTCTCACTATTAGACAAACTAATCTGATTGGGAAAAAGATGGAGGTGCAGGGGAGGGGCAGAAACTTACAAACCACATGCTGCAGGGAAGGACTCGACACCGCCAGTCCTCTCCTCCGATGTCTCTGATGGTTTAAGAGCTACTATAGCCTTCAGCGTTATCAGGCTAACACGCAGTGGGAGGTAGAGTGAAAGAGACAAAAGAGAAAACATGCGGGAATCCCAAAGGAATACACAAACAACACTGGTTACAACTGATTTTAAAGTCCTGAGCGGTGAGACTGTACACATTTAAGGGATTTTCTATGTGTTTTAATCTAAGATCGTACTTAAAACTTGCAAGGGTTCTGTGATATGAACCTTTTCCATGTATGATGACCCTGTAGACTTCTTTACCAAAGTTTATAAATTAGGGCTGTAACAGATTGTGTATTTATTCTGAACCATGTCACAGTGCACACAGCCGTCAGCAGAATACATTGTTCCTAGATTTATGCAAGTAATATGGAACCAAAGTACACACAAGTTTACAAGTCCTGCCTAGAAACTTCTAGCCCTTTGCTGTAAATGTAGCACAACAACCTGATTGGCATGTTTTTTCAGTGTTTATCATATTGCAATACAGAAAGTTATTTTATAATGTAAATGGTTTACCAACATTGCCAGTGAGCAAAACGTTACCTCAGCCCCCAGCAAGAGGATTTTCACTATGTTTGACACTTGCACTACTGACTGTTCAAAATAAATTAAAAGAAACAGCTCTTTATGTATTTGTTTTTTCCTCTGCTATACCGAACTCATCCCAAACCATGGTTCCTGAACCCAAGCCCTGACTTCTGTGTACCATTACACCCCTAATATGAATCTATATTGCATGGGAAAAAGACTCACTTCAAAGTGCTGACATGGTAAGACACTGGAGAGTGGGAAGCAAAACACACTTGTTAAACCTGCAGGACCCAGAAATGGCACTGAGCAATTGGCCAATTAGGAAGTGGTCCATCATGTCAAACTCATTTGCAAAGGGAAGGCTTAACCCTTAGGGTTCGAAGGTCGGGATCAAAGGGTGTCCCCCATGGGACTGCACAGAGATCCTTGAAGAAACGCTGATCCCAAGCTTTTGTAAAGGAATCTTCTAATTACAATAAATCTCCACTGCAAGGTAAAGACAGGAGTGCCTGGTACAGTGGCTATATGATAGCTCTCGCCCGAGGGCCTGCAGGTAGCCTATAGATGTCTGGATAGAAGACTGATAGGAGATAGTGGTTGCCACCAGGATAGTGGCCTCTCATTTGCCCAGGTCAGAACCTCAGAGAGTGATCACAGCTTTGGCGGCTCAGGCTGACCAGCACCTTTGAGCCTTTATAGCCTCTGGTGTATAACCGGGTCTTTGACCTTGCCCACAGATTAGTATCAGTATCAGTATTAGTACTGGATTTACCTCTTCAATTCTTAGTCTTCTCTCTTTTATTGTCTTGTTTTCTCACAAAGGTGTGTCACGGTTGGCTTCCTTTGAATGGAGCACACTTTTTCAATTGAGATTTTAGCCCTCTACTAGGAACTTTTGTGATTGTGATTTAATTTTGCTCTCTGATCTCTTTGGTTAAACTGTAATACTTTGGTTATTTGACAGAGGTGTGTGGATTAGAGGTTGTTTGATCACACAATGGTGGGTTCTGAGAATCTCATCTGACCAATAATAATAACTGCTTTGTGTCAAATGGGATATTTACACCTGAAATCCTAAACATTTAGATATTTTGTTCCTTAGAGAGGACATACTACTAGCACCTTGTGGGGACATGACATATAAAGGGGACAATTACCATTGATTTGGGTAAGAGTTAGTGTATAGTAAAGTTGTTTTCTTGTATAAACTCCAGACTGAGTTCAGAGAGTTCAGGTCCGCACATCGTCTTCAGTTTTGCTTTCACACATGTAGCACTTAACAAGAGAATGTCTTTGTCTGATGCGTTCTCACACACTGGACATATTCTGTTTAGTTCAGGCAAGGATCGTGCCTAGGTAAAGTGTGCAGGAGGCAGATTACACCGTGGCCCCGTAGCCAGTTCATAGTTTGGTCAGAAACAACAGAGTCTCTTGCCTTTCCTTGAATTTGTCTAACAATTTCAGCATAAGCTACTACTGACAGAAGTTCCTGAATTTCATCATCTCTCCATTTAGACATTTTCTTGCTGTCTTTGTGTAAATGACCCTTCTTCTCAGCCTCGGATGGTTTGTTTTCTTCCAGTTTCATGGAAGCCACGTGATAGAAACTACATCAACACACCCACTTGCTCACTGTGAATTCTCCAGACAATGTCCTGCGCAATTCACATATTGGCTCAGTCGGTCATTACATGGACTGGCAAGGTGGCTGGCAGGAGTCCATTTCATGTCCGATCCAATTGATTCAGACATTTGCATTCTCAAACACAGCCGCTTTGGGTAATGTCTAGATCATTTCAGGTTTGCAATGCATGTGTGAGGGGCTTAAGACCCTCACCCTGCACACCTCAACAGTGCCCATGAGAGGACAACATAATGGCAATGGGGAAATCAACGGCTATATGTTTGACTGTGTGTTCCCTCTACATATTGAATCTAGCTTGCAGAACAACCTTCTTTGTTCCAGCTCCAAGCAAAGCTGTATGACACTCTCTGTGCTTCTCAGCGGGCTCTACTGTTGGCCAAAGGGGGAGGAGAGAGGAAAAGGAGGGGAGAGTAGTAGTTTGTTCTTCCTGCAATTAGCATTCACGGTTAGCTAAGCAGAACTAATGCAGCGAATCTTTGAGTCTCACGTTACCTGTCCTCCACTGCCAGAGTACCTGCAGGCCAGATTAAACTGTAGCGAGATGACAAACCCCCTATGTATCCATTACAGGCCTTTTATTATTAGCAGTGTTATTGGTAATTCCTTTTGAATGGCCACGACAAAAACTATGCATCGGCTAAGGAGGACTTCAAAAAAACAGGATACTGCATGGGTGTGGGCGACGTGCTAGTGATACTGTAATTTTGAAAACAAACTGAGAGTGAGAATTACGCCTCCATTTGTGTGGCATTGTTCAGTGGCCCTGACGGTAGGCATAACTCCCGGCGGCACATTTTGATCTGACCTGTTTTAAGTGACGGGCTTCCCCGCCTGACAATAGTCAGCGCTGTCACATGTCAACACAAGAGAAGCCTCAAGCATCCCTCCTTTAGTGACTTCATTCATACTTAATGCCCAAACATCTTTTTTATTCAACCAATAAAAGGTCATCTTCATTCAAATGTTCTGCGCCTCCAATTTATATTTAACTTCTGTGTCTGGCAGGATCATCTCCAGTAGGTTCCTTAGCATCTAGGTCAAGACTGAATGATCTCATGCTTCCCTTTTCAACTGGGACCGGATCAGGATGTGGGCTCACCGTGTCACCATTATGGGATGTGGATGAAACTGCAATGATCTCATGAGTCTTAAGTGACACAACAACGTGGCCACTTAGTAGATCTTGTCATGCAGTTCCAAGAAAATGCCGAAGTGCGATTTTCAGCTCAGATTCTTTGTCTGCACTTTAATTCACTGATATATAATTAGATTCATTATATCAATAGATGAGTGAAACTAAATAATACTTCAGCTGTATTTTGTGTTGTAAAAACATTGACAATCAATGATCCAGGCTAATGCTCTTCCATATTTCCTGCTGATTTGCTGTGTTTATCCTCAGCTAATCATTATCAGTTCTCTGAAGTGTTGTCTTATCAGTTACAAACAGGTACAAGCAGCGCAAGTGCTCCCAATTGATCCACTAAAGACTCCCACAGTGATGAGGCCACTGTCTGGTCACACAGAGCCCAAGGAAGACACTTCTCCTGATCAATAAGTCTTCCTGTGACACTGGCTCTGCTAAAGTCTACACCTCTAGTAGCTCATCACTGTAAATGTGAGAGGCATGAGAGAAATCATTGGAATAGAACTGATACAATACAGCTGCATTGATGACTTTAATTGCACAAGTTGTTTTTAAGAGATTTGAAACCTACTGTAATAGCTGCAAATTTGCCTGGGTCCAGACCTGGGAGTCCGTCCACTCCATCAAGTTGACATTCCTCGGCTTGGTGACACGAGACAGCAGTTTCTTGGTTGAAATAAAAAATGACCAATGAGCATCACAGGAGAGAGGCTACAATTAACCAGTCAACGCCATAGGTGGGACTAATGCCTTGTTTCCACTTACATGTATGTATGGACACAAGGCAACCAGAAGTCCATTTATTCCTATGGGAATCTCTGTGATATCCATTGTACCTGTGAAACTCCTCCCCTCCATAGTATTTCAGTCCGAAACTTGCAGCGATGTGTTAAAAAAACAGAACTTTCATGGTGGATTTTGGAGAAACTGTATGACGAGCTAGCTTAGCTAACAGGCTGCTAACTGGCTAACATGCTATTTCCTTCAATTCAGTTGCCTGTGTTGAATGCAAGTGAGGTTGTATGATTAAAAAATGTGTGTTAATCTAGTTTGAACACATTGTGAATCTGAGTAATGTTATCCTGTTACAATATGGTCATACATAATGTAGAGTCAGGTTGTCATTATGACTCATTCAGCCGTTCATATGTGTTTTTAATGAAATATTTCACAAAACATGCCACGTACCTGGCAAGCCAGCATCTTTTATTTGCTGTCATGCAATATTGGTCCTGTTTTTGTCCCGGTAATGTTCCACGCGTATATTCCAAACTACTGGATGCCGAAAGAAGGACAAAATTAGCCTCTCCCCCATGGCGACAGGTAGTTTCTATCAGGTTTCTATCCATCTGTAAAGAAATGCACTTCCTTGCGTTGGACACTAGAGGCATCATCCGTAGATTTGTGGATCTACAGACACCAGTCACATACTTAAGTGGAAGCATAACGCTATTGTCAGGCTGTTGTCAAGTGTTGCTAAGCTGTGCAGTGGAACCAGTGAGGTGTAATAACAACAATGGCACCGCTATAGACAAGATAGATGCTGTTTTAAATCAACATGTCTTCTCAATATCACCGGACATTGTAGTTTGCTTTCCTTTGCTCCACTCTTAAAATCACAGCAAAACAAGTATGTTAGCATAGCTACGCATCGCATCATCCCCCAGGGAAATCGGTAAGAGTCATGGGTGTATTACCGAACGGGCCTAACAGGCTAAGGCCCAGGGTCTCAAGGGTTCAGGGGGCCTCTAGGACAAAGTCACCGCGTGAAATTGCTGTTATTAACTTTGCATTTTTTGTCTAAATATTCACTTTGATAGAAAAAGACACCATTTTAAGTAAGAATTAATTCCCGCAGTCTATCTATAAAACTTTAACTCTGTGAGAAGATAAAAGAGCATATTGCACCTGCCTGGGGTGTGTGTGTGTGTGTGTGTGTGTGTGTGTGTTAGGGTGGCCCTTACAAGCCCAGGCCCAGAGGTCCATTGTGACATAAGCCACCTATGGTTGGAGTGGATGCGTTAGAGTGGATATCAGATATCAGACAAGCCCGTAAATATAATCTGAATACACATTTGAAAAACTGGCTTCAGTCTGACCTGGTTGAAATGATCAGGATACGTACTTGATTTTTCACTCCTTTGCATGAAACTTTTTTTTTTTTTTTGTGGACAAACAAAGGTCACAGTTTTTCACACATACATCTGCTGCTTGGCTTACCTGCACTGCAACACAGTTCTCTAATCTATTATCGTAAGGGACTAAAATTTGCTGTTTGGGTAAAAAAAAAAAAAAAGTAATAGTGGTTGCAATCAATGCTCAGTAATTTCTGCAAAAGGTTGAGGCACATTCTACCAAATGGTTAGAGGCACTTTCATTTAATTAATGTTGTATGTCTGTGTTTAACGTACATGGTTTTAGCAGAAAATTGATAATGTTGCTGGACAGCCAGGCTCAGAAAACTGAAGCTATTTGGAGGGGGGGATTACAAGGGAATCTCACTGCAGCGTATGGATAAAAAATTTAAAAAAAAAAAAAAAATCACATCACATTTCACTGCAGGGCTTTTATTGCCTAGTGAACAGAGTTTGAATTTGACTTAGTGGTTTAGTTTATATCAAAGCCAAACTGAACTGTATGACTAAACAGGTATTTTTGACAGATATTAGACAGTACTTCATGAACGCATTTCACCTTTAAATCAAGACTGAGGCACAACTCCCAAGTGCTACCGTCTCTCACTCTAATATTTCTGTTTGTATCACCCTGCCTCCTTGTTGAACCACAGCTACTTGCCTCTACTTGATGTCCAATCTAAATAAAAAAGATTGTAATATAATAAAGGACCCATAGTCCCTACTTATACAGTACTTATTGAGTGGAACATTGAGATTTATATAACTCCTCTCAATGAGAGAGAAAGAGAGAAAAGGAGAGAAAGAGGGAAAGAGAGTTTCTCGATGATTGCGAGCGGGGTTTAAGGTTACCGACTAATTTCCCAGTCGTTACCTGCCGACAGCGCCACATCCGGTCTCCTCAGTGTTTTTCAACAGGGAACAGTACAATCTGTTATACTGTAGTGATCATCAGCTCTTCCTCGACCAATGATTACCAGTAATTACCTGTTTTTCTCTCCCTCCATCCATCCCTCCTCCCCCCACTCTCTCTCTTCCCCTTTCTCCCTTGAGCTATTACCCTAACTGGCTGTTGTGGAGCAAAGAGGAGGTGTGTAGAGAACAAGGCAGGCTTTTATGGACTCCCCACCAGCGCCACTCCACACCGCTCCATTTTGAAATTATCGGGTCCCCTTGCTTTTGAAGTCTCTGTAAGCGCACCCTCCTATTTACGAGATGGCTATGTACTTAAAGGTCACAGATTGATCAAGAGGTCCTAAAGATGGCCTTTTCCCTGAAAGCACCGCAATACTGTGGCTTCTACAGGCCACATCTGTGGGAGAAAGAGGGAAAATAAAATGCATCACTCCCCCAAAGTCAGGCATATTCAGACTTTAATGTACAATTCCATTTACCCTGGAAAATGCCACAATTGAGTATGGAATTCACAATGAGCACAGCAATTTATCAGTGCTTTTTTGTCCATTTCTGTTGGCTCAGGCTTAAGCATATTTTACTTACCGATTACCCACGGGTCATTTTATAAATGTGTCAGTCTCTAACTTTGTTTGAACACGAGACCTTCACTACATTGTTTTGTCCATTTGAAAAAAAATACATTTGACACACACACACACACACACACACACACACACACACACATACACACACAAAACAGCAGCATCAATATTTTGACAGCATCTACGCTGGAAATAACAACGACTAGCCGGCAGTATCCTGATGCCCATCAGCTCTAAGTCAAATATTTAAAGAGATGGATGTTGTTATAAAGGCCCCAGTTACACTATGTTTATGCACTTATTTGTGAGTATTTCTGCTTTCTTTCTCCTTTTTTTTTTTTTTACTTACTATATTTGAATATGGCAGGTTACTGCTGCCACTGACAGACAGTTTGCTGATTTTTGATAAAAACTAAGTGGGTAAAGGCAAATAATACAACAACTAGAACAATGTCGTAAGTACAGAAAATTACATCACTTTACTGTAACGTAGAGCTGCAGTGTATAATCGATTAATTGATGTGTTGTCGACTATTAAATTAATGACAACTAATTTGATACTCGATTAATTTGTGTATTTTTTTGAGAAAAAAAGAGCCAATATTTTCTGTTTATTTTAACTCCTCTATGACAGTAAACTGAATATATCTGGGTTGTGAACAAAACAAGACATTTGAGGATGTCTCGTTGAGCTTTGGGAGACACCAATTTTTCACCATTTTCTGTTTGTTTGGGGGGTTTTTTTGTCACTAGACCTAACAACTAAAAAGAGTAAATGAAACAAATAAGTCACAGATTAACTGACACTGAAAATAATCATTAGCCATAGTCCCACTGTAACACAGCCTTTAAAACCAGAAAAAAACACTTACGATATTACAGTTTTCAAAACCTAAGATGATATCTAGTCTCACATCACAATATTATTTCTTTAGTTAAACCATGAGGATTTCCTGAGCACATATCAGCCTATTCTAACAATCCTCAAGCCAGAAAACCCATTGATGGTGTACTTTAATCCAGAATTAGGACGTGACAAATAATACTGCCCCTCTCTTCTACACAGCCCCATACTCTATTTTTGAAATGTTGTTTGAAATGTTTAGTATTGTTTTCATTGTTGATTAATCTGTCGATTATTTTCATGCTTAACTGATTAGTTTGGTTTATAAAATTTCAGAAAATGGTGAAAAATGTTGATCAGTGTTTCAAGATGACGTCCATAAACATCTTGTTTTGTCCACAACCCAAAGACAATCAGTTTACTGTCATAGAGGAGTAAAGAAATCAGAAAATTATCACATTTAAGGAGCTGAAATGAGAAAATTAAGACTTTTTTTGTCCTAAAAAATTACTCAGACTGATTAATCAATGATCAAACTGGCTGGCAATCAATTTAATAGTTGAAAACTACTCGATTAATCATTACAGCTTTAGCGTATGCACACCAAAGACAGTACAATGTACTGTGCTCAACAGGATAAACTCATTTTTTCTCATCACTAGCATGAAATAAAATCAACTTATTCATCTAAATGCACTTTTGTTAATTTTGCTACTGTGGCTCTTTTTCTCATTGTAACATAAAATATTTGATAGCATTTTTCAAAACAACGCATCACTGTATCATGTTAAAATGAGAAGAGTTTCCCATTAAAACAAAGTTAACTAAATGCTGTTTCACGGTGTTTTTACCTTATTATTAGGATAATATTTTGCTAGTTATGATAAGAAATAATGTTTTTTCCACAACGGGTGGGTGAGTACGTCTATATGTAGCTGTACATCATTTCATTTCAACAAGGTTTAAATATGAATACTGAACGGTACAAATGGACTGAGAAATATTCAGCTGGATATTTGTTTAACTAATGTAATCCCCTGAATCAAAGTGTTTGTCTTAGACTCACTCGCTCAGAACGCCGATGTGTCAGCACCAAACAAAGCTGCACAAAAGCACGCCAGCTTCATTCATCATAGGGTCCCAAACTAAACTCACTCTGTTATTATTATTGATAGTCAGTGCCTTCAGCCTGTCTTATTTATTAGCCAACTGGGGATGAATGGGCGACGGCCAGGCGGCGTATGCGATGCCAATTTGACCCTGTGTTTTAAAATATGCACACTGTGAGCACCAGGCCGGGCAACTTGGCAGCAGCGCGGACTTTGAAATTTTATTGATTGCATCACTCGCCAATAATATGAAGCATGTCACATTTGACAACACTATAAGAAGAGGGGTCAGAGCACCCAGGACTAATGAAACTGTTTTGAGAAGGGGGGGGGAGATGGATGTTGTTTTCTACAACATTAACCTTGCAAATGGCTGCCAGAGAGCAGCGATGCCTCACACCACACACACACCCTTGCTGTCAACTCTGGCAACTTCCTGATGGTTGACATTAAGCTAAAAATCTCAAACCATTAAAAATACCTGTGCTCGATGCAGGGAGCTAAGATGAAGTAATATATCCCCAAATAAATGAAAATCTTATTAGCATCACAACAGCGCTCGTGGCAAAACACTGGGTGATTTGAAAAGTGTCCCCTGCTGTCTGCTAGTGGGGATGACAGATGAGGTGAGGACGATGTAAAGGGATTGGTGTGGAGCAGGGGTGGGGTTGGTGGTGTCGGGAGCGCGAGTTAAATCTCTCCAAAATGAGTAATCTTACATAATAATATCCTCATGTGTCTTGATAAGAGCAAACCCCGAACAAGCCGACAGCATCCGTCAGCATGGTCTATGAAAACTCACTAACAACGTTATGGATCCTGAAGGCAGCTATTGCCCCGGCAAATATGCTCTGTGAACCTCTAATTTGGCAGCTATATCTTCTTTAACGACACCATTACCAGTGGCTATCACCATAACCGCATCCACAGCAACAATCCTCACAAAACCCATAATGTGAAACCACGTTAAGATGGCTCCCGTGGACTCATATTGGAGTGCTGCTGTGCTTTTACACACATGAACAGGCTACAAACCCACACAACCACAGGCGTTAAATGCTTACTACTGACTGCATTAGCTATCTGGTATTGTTTTAACTGGGAAGTAATTAACTGGCTAAGTCAATAGGTGGGATGGAGAGCCAGTCTGCAAGGTGTTTATAGGTCCCAAGAGTCATGGCGGGGGTGAGAGGGCACGACAGAGCCCATCTATCCAAACTCAATGACCTGACAGATCCTCCACTAAAAGGCTCACACTCATATCAATTATTGATAACATAAAAGAGACTTTATTTTAAAAAAATCCCACTGCCGTCACCCATAACTACAGATAGACTGTGCCCACATACGCTCCATGTTTGTTTGACAGTACATGTTTGAATGTGCACAGCCGTGTAGGTGTGTGTTAATCAGACAAGCTGAATGTGCTCCCTTTTTATTTTTTAACACGCTGTGCGGAAAGGCGCCGCGGATCAGTAAATGGCTCCCTTCGCTAATCATCTCTGCTGTAGCAAGGGAAAAAAGGGAGAGATAAATGTTTGAGTGGAGAGGTTGAGGGCGTCTCTTTCAGACCTGCCCCTACTGTCTGCGAATAAAAGCCTGAAAAGGAGCCACAACGACAGGCTAGAAGTGAGTCCAACTGGGCTTTGAAAACGCTGCCTCTTCTCCGGGCCTTGGTGCTAATGCATCTGACTCAAAGGCTTTAAGCCGGCGAGGGAGAGAGAGAGAGAGGCGAGAAGAAAGAAAAAGAGAGAGGAAAAAGAGAGAGAAAAGGGTAGAGAGACAGAGAACTGGTGCTACAGAGGACAAAGAGCTCCAAGGTGTGCACTCGGTATTCAGTAATTGGTAAAAGAAGCTTCATTTCTTCCAGTGATTTCCTGTCTTTTTACCGTCTCTGACAATCCTGATGCTTTTAATAGGGGTATGAGTAGGGGCTATTCTGTGCGCCCCCTTTGCCCCCCTCCCTCCCCTCGAACACCAACCTGTCTGGCTGCTCAGCCTGACCACCCCTCCCGTCTCCTTCTCTCCTCACAAAATGGAAAAAGAAAGAAAAAAAAAAAAGCATTAACCATATTCTTTCTGTCGTTCTCTCTCTTTGAATACCTCAAACCCCTTTAGCTTTAATCATTTCTGGATCAGGCTCAGTCCAAATAAGCCAAGCCATTTTCTGCACTCAATTACTCCCTTAACAGCATCAAAAAGAGAAAGGATTCAGGTATAGTGAGGAGAGAAAGAGGGTGAGAGGGAGAAAATTGTGAAGCATCTTCATCCGCCGAAATGCTTTGAATGCTTCGAAAAGGCTTTCTTTTTTAATGAAAAACCAGTAATAAGAGATGGTTCTGACTATAACAAAATGTTTACTGTCTGTTCGCTAGCTGTGAGCTCTTCACTCTCCCCAGATAAATTGTTGAAGAGGGAGAGGGGGAATAAAGGCTTGAAGAAATGGGCCTCCAAATTACTACATTTCCACCGAATCCTGCTTTCATTACCAAGGAAAATATATCTGAAGGTACTTCACTCCGAAAGGTATTTTAATAATACATTACTTTTCTCATAACTACTCTTAACCTTTAGATACAATGCATTTTGGATGAATGCTGCTGTCACGGCTTGGTGTTCAGATAATGAGACATCCAAGTCTTATTTACTGTTGTCTGCCCGAGCTGCGGGAGGTTTCACACATTGTACGGCGAGACTGGCTCCTATGCAGCCGTATATATATACTGCAAGTCGGTCCAAACTGCAAATGTTTTCTGATGGGCCTGAATAAGGGCACAGCTTCATCCAACGCCTCTGGGTATTTCATAAAATGTATGCAGGAAGTGCATCTAAATAGGTTGCTCTTTTTCATAAAGTAGCACTCAATCCATAAGCATGGGCTTCGGGCTTGAAAATGCTGCCCTGTTTTTCCTCATTGCCCAAATTGCCCACATTGTTCTAAACGCCCGCCAGTAGATACAAATCAAGTATGAAATGTGTGAACACCAACAGAGGTCAATAAAGCATGTCCACAGTAATATAATGTGATTGATTTTTCTCTGCAGCTCTTTCCATACAGGATTCTGCTGTGTGCACACTGCCGATGATTACACAAAAACTGCTGATGGTTAATCATAATGGCTCAGGGTGAGCACTTTACTTTGGTGCTCCCTCCTTCTCATAGCCTGCGCTCATTTCCCCTCTTAGCCAGCCAATGGTCAGTAAGGTCAACGTGACACGCATGCATCCCCAAAACACCATCCGCAGAGTGGAAGCCGCTGTTTGGACGCCTCACCAAGAGCCTCTACTGGCACCGGTGTAGTTTCTCTCCACTGTCTCTCATTATATCAGTAGTGCTACAGCAGGTGCCGGGGTCGAACACGGAGCGAAGGGTGGCCGCTTTTCTAGGGTCCTCAACGGAGAAATAATATCTTTGTCTGCCAGAGGAATGCAAACAGTAAACAGAGAAAGTAAACAGGTAGATGTGAACCTCTTGTGTTGCAATCAATACTCAGGTCTGGACCAACGAAGGAACAATCCCATGAAGTGTCAACATATTCTGTTTGACGCTTTCATGTTCTGCATAGCTGGATCTCCAAGCACCTTATTCCTGCCAGAGTATTACAGTGTCATCAGCAAACTTTGCTATCTGCGTTTTTTGTTGTTGTTGTGTGCTTTTATGAAGTCTTTGACTTGAGACAGAAAATTGTGTCCTTTTTGACTGGGCCAGTGTAAAAATGTTAAGACCAGTTGTTCAACATTAAGTATTATTGTTGTGTTTATTAAAAACAAAGACAACTATGGTTAAATGTGATAAGACGAAAGGACTGGATGGAGGCAAACATCAAAAATATTCGCATGTGCAGTGCACACTTCATATCAGGTTAGGGAAAAAATATTTACTGTTGTAGGTATGAATAATGTTATGTGTATTAAGGGTTATCATGTCCACCGAATCAGAAATTGGGAAGGTATTAAGAAGAATATTGGATTTCTCCATAACGTTAACTTTTTAGTGCATTAGCTAATGTTAACTTTGATAGCAAAACAAACTGGAGGAAACCATTCAGGTGTCATCCTCCAGTGTTATATTTCTAAATGAATTAACAAACGGTTAAGTTAATCATACATTCAAACTGCTCGGCGTTCTGCTGCTCCATCTCTCCAAACAGAGTGACCAGAGTGTGCTCTGTTACTCAGAGTACAGTGTTTCGGATAACCAAATGGTACATTCCGACAGCGTTATGAATTAGTGGTCTACTTTGTGCTGAAGTGCGCTCTGGCCCTCGGAATGAGTATTTCTGAATGCAACACTCACATCATCTTCGTCCACTGTCTAAAACATCCCAACAGAACTTGCTAGCTAGTGCTGGCTAATGTCTGTGGAGAATTGTTTTGCCTCCAGCTAAGACCCACCCACCAAAAAAACATCACACTGCCTACAAGCAGTAAAAGGGTCTATTTACCAGAAACTTTCAGCTGGAGTGAATTAAGGAGATATTCTATGAATAACTCCTCATTTTAACTTCATGTATCAGCCGTTCCTCGTCCATTGTGCTGCTTTTAAAGTGAGAGACAGGAATAAATAGAAACAAAGAGTCTGACAAAAGTTCAGCTCAAAACAGTCCACCACATCCCTGTTTTGGGGGCTTCAAATCTGAAATGTTGCCACATTGGCGCAGTTTCCTTGAGAAACTAACGCTGCCATGTCTCCTCTCTCATTCCAACAAAACACGACATTTTTAATAAAAAAAAACACAACATGCACTGCTTATCCGCCATCCCACCCGTATTAAAATCTGAACTCCTTCATGTGTCTCTGCTCAGCTTATAGCCTGTCAGACACTAGTGGCTCTGTAAGTCCGTCTATAAACACAGTGTTAACATTATCTTAATCACACGGTCATATTTCATATTACTTATGCAATACAAGTTGGATTTAGTGCCATGATACTATCAGCACAGGTTGAGGATGTAGAGGTCTTTTTAATTTGCCAGAATACATCATGATGACAAATGCTGGTTCAGCCAGTTTGCATATAATCAAAATGGTTTAAGCTTGTACATCGGACCAGACCAGTGAAGCCGGAAATCGACCCAACTCTACTTTTCGCTAACAAATCCCTGATGACCACACATACCTTGCAGTACAAAGAGGAAGAGAATGTATTGCATTAGACTCTTAACAGGTTACTTTTGGCATCAAAGTAGGCAATGGGAAGTTATGCATTTGGGCTGTGAAAAGAAAGAGGCCTCTGCAATGTCTCTGCAAAGCACCTTTTAAAAACATACTCAAAATTATAGCTCGGCTCTTTGCTAAGATGATCATTTACAGCACATGAACAAAGCTGCCAGCTATCTAGGGTGTTAATTAAATCTAGATGCCTTTTAATGCATTTAAACACCCACTTTATATTTTCCACTTTTCATCTGTCCACAACACATTTTTACCATTCCCTTATTATGCTCTTTAAAGGAGAAAATCCAGGCCAAATGAATGTTCGCAGAAAAGAACAGAAGCTTTGACTCTTAATGGGCGCGTTAGCTCAGCAAAGTCGCTAATGGACGATGCTAATTATCACAAGCTTGGAAGGCCTCACAAAGGGAGTGGATCAATATGTGACGTGGCATGCTCTGCTCATTCATAGATGTTGGATGATGACATTCGCTTGAAACATGGCACTAGACAGGAGTGCATTGTAGGGGTGGGTTGGTGGTAGGGGACGGGGAGGGCGAGGACCAAGAGTGTTCTGCTCTTTCATTTCCAATGCATGTTGGCTCAAAGAGGATACCTAATGCTTTCATAAAGGCAGACAACAGGCGAGGGGAAGAGCAATGTGTGCTGGTGGATAACAGAAAACAAGAGAGCCTCACTCTCATTGAATCTGGTTGCACTGTGAGGTTAACAGGTAGTCTCTGGAGAGCAGAGTGATGGAGAAATTGCTTAAGAAAACTTTAGAGTTAGAGTTAGGAGCAAAATCATATTTTTTCATATACTGGAATATAATCCTAAATGAATATATAACTTGTTCAGAGTGATCAGTGATGGACCGCAGGAGATGCCTTATACTTCAGACAGAAAACAGATGAGGTCATCAAAAACTGTCTGGTTGAACTGTTGATCCATTAGTCACCAAAACACAGTGATTAAAAAAAAAAAAAAATGATGCAAGTAATCATTTTATCCTCCATCTCAGTGATTGCGAAGTAAACAGTAAGATTATTTTTCTGAGTTGCTCTCTTGACACATGTAGCACACAAAAAGAGACTGTCTGAGTCAGACATGGTCTGACGTAATGGAAATACTCTGGTTTAGGTGAGGGGTTGCTCATGGGTAGAGCATGCAGGAGGCAGGACATGATGTTTTTTAATTTGGTCATAAAAAACTCTCTCTCTTGTTGTTCCTTGAACTTGTACGACAATTTTGGCGTCAGCCCTTACTTGGGCTGCCCCCGAAGAATTTTCGTAGTTGACCAATAGTGGTCATTTAGGGCCATTAGTTGAATAGTCATCTGTATGTTTACGACACTGATTAAATAATTAAATCTTGACCAATAGTGGTCATTTAGGGCCATTAGTTGAATAGTCATCTGTATGTTTACGACACTGATTAAATAATTAAATCATATATTTTGGGCGGGGCAACACAATGGTTTGAGTTGAAGGTCTGAGAAAGAATAGTATCAATAACATTGTTAACACTGTGCTACATTACAGAGAAATACAAAACCGTTCTAACGAACCTTCATTAAAGGGAAATTTTGTTTTTTTTCAACCCGTCTCCTATCGTCCTAAATTTCTTTCAAGTCACTAGTGACATAGAAATAATAGTTAGCATGTTAGCCGTTAGCCTAGATACAGCCATAGTGTCAGACCTGTTAAAACATAATTGAACGGGCATCCTTTCAAGTGCAAAGTTAGTCCACTAAACAAGCTTTTTCTCCACAAAGACCGCCTCATTCCGTTAGGATAAATGTCAGAGAACATATAGAAAACGACATGTAAACGTGTTGTCTTACCTTACCGGTGTGCTGCCATGTTTGTTGTTTACCATTTAGCTAAGGCTGCGACCGGTCCCATTCCTTGCAACAGAGGCATTCCTCTTCTGTGGGCATTGGGGTACAGCATTCACAGGTAACGTTACACCACTGATCTCCAGAGCTACGCAGCCTTCCAGCAGCCATTCCTCCTCTGTCGTCCTCTAACGTTACCTGTTGTGCCTCTCTCTCTCTCCTCCTCCGTTCTTCAATTTCATGAAGCTCTTTGTCAGTGAATTCTGGCTCAAATAAATAAGGGTGGCCATCGACTCTCGATGTGGAAAGCCTATATACTAACATTCCACATTTAGGTGGTCTTCAGAGTTGTTGTCTTACCTTACGGTGTGTTTACCATTTAGCTCTGCTTCCCAAAGCGTGGCCGAAATATCGCGAGAATAAGCAGCGATCTCATACCGTGCCTGAAATCTCGCGATAACAAGCAGCAGCAGCAGCTGCAAGGCAGAACCGGACAGTAGCCTGAAAAGTTCATTCATTTATTTTATTAAAGATTTATAGAACGGCTGTATCTAGGCTAACGGCTAACATGCTAACTTATTTCTATGTCACGAATGACTTGAAACAAATTTAGGACGATAGGAGACTAGAGGGTTGAAATAAACCGAAATTTCCCTTTAATATAGGCTTATATTTTATCTACAAGTGCACGTCACACACTGAGCGAGTTGCCTGTTAATGACAGTGACTGTAATGATTGTGCTGAGTGGCTAATGGGCATGTAGCTACTTCCATGTTTCACATGATACGTCATGTTTGTAGTCGACCAATGAAGATGAGTTTACATATCACCTTGGGTTCATCCTTCACCTTCTCAAAATGATCACACACTTTGGATTTCCTGCCCGACATGTTATTAACTAGCCTGTGGAATAACCACAGGTACCAGCCCTGGAAATTAACCTGACTCCTGTCTGACTGCTGAGTGTGGCCTCTTCCTGTGTCTGTCCTTTCAAATTAAATCCCCACATGGTCCAGTCATAAAGGTTTCACTTTATTTTGACGACCTGCAGCTCCTAATAGAGTTTCATGTTTGCTTGTTTTTTTTCTGCGATTAAGCGACCAATGAAATCTTGCCGACTAATAACCTTTCTGGTCGACTAACATTTGGTCGACTATAAAAGGGCAGCCTCAGAGGTTCCCAAATATCGTAATCCCTCCAGTTAGGCATTTCATTGGCAACTTCGTGTAAATGATAGAAACATTGTCAACATGTCCACTTGCTCACTGTGAATTCTCTAAATAATGACCTGCTCTCTTTACACATTGGCACAGTCGGACATTCCACAGATGTTGTACCAGGGAGCTGACAGGGTAAAGTCTGTTTAATGTACAACTCCTTCAAGTAATGTCCAGACCTAGAGAAGTTCGCGGTTGCAGTGCATGTGTGAAAGGTACTTATTTTGGTTTTTGAAATATAATAATCTGTTAATGCAGCAATTTCACCTTTAATTTGAAGTGAGCTACAGTTGTGTGGTCAACCTACACAGAACAAAACTTGCTGGATAATTCTGTGCCACTGTAATCTGTAATACTAGTTCCAAAGTCAGATCCTTGGTAGGTGTGGCGTGGGCGTACAGCCAAAGCAGGCAAGTGAACATTCAAACTAAAACATCTGAACAGGTAACAGGATCCCCCACAACTTTGGGAGTAATTTGGACACAGTGTGGCACACTTTCTTTGGTGCAATATCCTGCTGTGGACCCCTCCTCCTTCCTTCTCCTCCCCGGAGAGAGCCATTGATCCGCTGTCTGCCGAGCCCTGTGTCTCCAGTATCAGGATAATTCCAGGAGGGATTGGTTTTCCCTTGTTACCTTGTAGTTGGGAGCCCTGTTCCTGCCCCTTCCTAATTCTCTCCGCCTTAACTTCCCAATGGCACTGGGTATGACCGGCAGACAAGGGTCTCTTTGTCCCCAGTTTGAGGCAGGAAATGGAAGAGATGTGGCTGAAAGGTCTGAAGATGCTTCTCTTCCTCCATCAACAACATGAATTAAAATGTATAATATGTACAAAAAGACATGTTATTGTCTTTGTTCATCTTGATAATACATGAGAAGTGTTTGATTTGTCAATCTCTTAAAGCATTGGCATGGTGTGGCTCATCTGTGTTTCATCTACAAACTTTCATTAATGACATCCACTGTGCCCGTCACAACCTGCTGCTGATTTTGACCTGGTTTGAAATGATACTACAGAATCTGAAACATACAACAACTCTTTTGTCCAGGGCATGTGACATATCAAAATTAAAACAAATCTCAATTTAAAATGTTTTGTATGAGGGAATGATTTTCCTTCCCTAGCTGAACCGTGAGGAGAATTTATACCAACAAAATCAATATTTTAACAACAGAGGGGGCTCATGCAGCCAAATTATTCTTATTTTTTTAAAGGCAGTATGTATGAGTACAAACAGTGCAATCATACTCTCAAAAAAACTGTGTACTATTCACCAAAATGAGAATTTAGGCTGTCTGTGACACTGGACATCTCTTTCATCCAGCCCTCCTTTCCTCTTGCCCTGAAATAATGCCACGAGAGCTGCCTCTACAAAAGTTCCCCGCACACAGGCAATTCTTATTTTCCTTTCATTGTCCCTGCCGGACAAGACAAACAAGCAAACAAGGCTCGAGAGCGCATCATTTCATTTCCATATAGATGAAAAGTGTGCAATGAAATAAGCAAGTGTCCATTTGTACACAAGGCACAATGGTTTTCATCTTGATGCTTCAGTATTGTTCGAAGTGCTCTATGAATTACCTGAACAAAACACTCGATAGGATGATATTCATGGCATTGTTAATCTAAAAGGGTCCTAATAGATTTTGCCTGTGTCCGAGCACTTGAGACATGAAAGAGGTTAAAGCAACATGGGAACTGAGATGATAGTGCCCCTCTTCAGTCTTATTCACACCAGATGTCATTATTATCACTTATCCACACTTGTGACCATATCTTGTTCCTTTTGGGTCTTGCAATGTTATATGAGCAACCTAGAATGGATTCTGTATGGAGCATATTATATAGTGCACTGTTAATACCTAATTAGCATCTATACGTGTATGTAACCTTTTATAGCAGTGGAAACGTCAGGAAACTAAAGCTTTCCTGACGCACGCATTACCTGTGCTTCAGTTTGATTAAATTAGAAATTGCAGAACAATTCTCTGCCAAGACGACAATGCTGTTCCAAGAACAGATACTGCGCTTTGTCTGTCAAAGGACAAAGCAGAACGTAACACTGGACGTTGACCTCCTCTTTCTGAACCTTAACTAAGTGGTTATTATTTTAACCAAGACAACGGAGGTCCACTTACCGTAACGAAATAACGGTTTTAATCCAAACTATGCTCTTTCCCTAACTAACAAAACAGACAGGAGGTCTGCGTTGCCACGACGTTCAGTTACATTTCTGGGGAGGTGCACATCAGGCTATGCTGTAGGTTACAGCGTAGGCCTACGCTGTAAGTTAACCTTGTTGTTTTAATGCCTCAATGTAACTAAACCTTAAACACAGACGATCATAGAACAGATTTGTATGATTTGTTATGGATTTGGAAGGCACTGACAAATGATAGCATCCTGTGGTGCTTATAGTAAATAAAGCTGGTTCCAGTTGAAAATTGGTATCAGAATTGGAACCATATTCCTCCAAGCTTATCAATTCCTTTTGTCGATGTCAGCATGGTCTTGTCATAGTAGCGGATTGCAAAACAGTAATGTCAAACTCATGTGTCTATGGTGCTGGAAACTCACAACAAGAAGGTCCAAATTGTGGCTTCATTTCACGAAGGAAGGTGACAACAGTGCTACCTGTAATATCTGAAAATTTTAAATTTCAAGTAAGGATGGAAACACCAGCAACATGCCTAAAGATCTTTCTCTGTAGTGTGGACCTAAATTCCAGGAATGCCATGAATTTGACATTCTAGGCAGCACAAATGCCACTGCTTACCAACTGAACAGCACTTCCTTTACCAAGAGTAAATATCCTATGTTATAATAACATTAGTGCCATGCAGGAAGGTTAAGCACTTTTTTTCAATGACTAAAAACACTGTTGCACATCACAGAATTACATGCATATTATATATATATATATATATATATATATAGATAGATAGATAGATATGACAATAAAACAGCTGTGTTGGCCCTAAAAACCTGTTTGGTTCCACCGTTTCCACACAAAAAGTTGATCACGAATCAATAAGGAAACTGATAAAGTATCAGATGGAAAAGCAGAATTGTTAATGGCACTGGGATCAATAAAATCTTGTAAATTCCCATCACTTTTGGCACCAGATCAGAAGGCGCTTGAATGTGTTGCTCTACATGCTGATGACAAATAATCTATTTTATTGTTTGACTTGGACGGCTTGTTGTTTGAGGCATATCTCCTGAAATCCTTATGCAGTGGTATAAATAGTGCAGTTTGAGGCCTGAGTGAGGGATAAGTTGGAAATATGCAAGCGTCGTCAGTAAATAGGCACTTAACTAAACACCTTGGTGTAAATTATGATGATGATTTTACTCAATCTGAAGGTAAAGACAGACTGAATTATCAGTAAGAGGCCTCTTAAATCTGAAAAAAGTTCAGACTACAGAAACCTATATGGAGCTCAGATAGAGGCAATGATCAAGGTTTATATTCCTTTGATCTGGACAACCTCAGTTCTTTACCAAACCTCTCAAGACCAGTTTCCGGGCTTACACACACCAGCATCTCTCATCTTATGATGAAAAAGCTTGTGCGGTACACGCAGCTAAACAATATTTCACTCCCAGGTTCCAGGTCCCATTTGAAGAGATCACATCGGGACATGAAAGCATTCTTTTTTCCTTATATCCAACCCCACTCATGTTTGCCTGAAGCGTCGATCCTCTGATGGTGGTAAATGAGTTAGCGACAATCCAAGTCTTGGGTTAATGGAGTAGTGAGCTGTTAATGCTGCTCGAGTGGTTGTAACAAAGCACTGAAGAGACATAAAATGCAGAAATCGAAAAAACACCATACTGTCTTAGACATATCGGATGATTGGAGATAAGCACAGACAACACATTTGCAAGATGCTCAGAACTGAAGAAAGACAATGTGCGCTTCATCCATTATGACTGAACCCTGAACTTACTTCAGTTTTAGTATCCAACTGTTACTAACAGTTGTTAGTCAGTTGTCATGATTATTGTGGCAATGTCTAATTAAGCATCCTGGGATAAATTATGCTAATGCAACCGCTGAATAACTTTTCTCCTCTCATAAGAGGTTAGTTGTTTTTAATCTCGCCCAATTAGCACATTAAACACAAAGTGCTACAGAACCGAGCAGCACTGGAGCAAATGAGCCCACCAATCTAATTGGGAATTAATGAATGCTTTAAAGTGCTAGCAGCCAGTGCAATTGTAATTCAAAACAAGAGAAAATTAATCACAATAATTTCTGGGAGAGAAAGTTAGCATTAACATAATTGAAGCAGAGAGGATAAAAAGGCCATGGCAGCGTTGGGGAGCTCAACTAATCAGTAATCCTCCATGGAGGAAATTGTTTGTTATTCCAATTAATTATCCACTGTACTTAATCACCTAAATTGCAACTGAAAACATTTTTTTTGCCTTTCTCTGGCTTTAATATCACAGAAGATGAACTGTCCAAGGGTGTTTGTTGGTGGGTGGGAGATGGGTCACTAAAATGGCTGCAATGGGAGCACAAGGAGTTCAGATTTTGCTGTGGCAAAACACTGATAAAGCTAAACACTACCATGCTTTAATTTTGCTGTACTTCCTCCATAGTTTCCCTCAGCTTCACTTCTTAAAGAGTTACAGCCTGTCACCTGTGTATGGTGCAAGAGACACATTTTTACACCCCTGGTTCATGAATAAATGGCTTGAAAAATTGGAATTCATTGGCAGTGATACAGTCGGCTGTATATCCTTTGTGTTTTACAGTCCCATTGCAGGTATGATAGTCCTGAACAAGCAGCAACATTTATCCTGGACATGGGCATGATTGTAATGATGTTGGGAGAGAATGTATCTGTTGCTTTCAGAGCATCTGTTGCCAATGCAGGCGCAATGGCATTAGCTGCAAAAAGCCATGGAACATTAACCGCTCCCAACAGAACTTCCAGATGGATTTTGTTCTAATGGCATCATTATACGCTAAATTAAAAGGCGGGTAAATGGAAGTGCAAAAATTTAAATGACTGAAAAAAAATCTCTCAAGCTTGAGCTGTCTTTAGTGGAGGGCCTCCGACAGAGAGATTGGGAGCTAAGCCACGCAATGAGTGTTAATCATACGCATATATAAAATAGTAATGAAGGAATGAATAGTACAGTAGGGTGGCAGTACACATTACACTCTGTTATGTTTAACGCACCAGCTGAGACTGAAATGGCTGCTTTGCAGATGATGTGTTCAGCTTACATCTCACTTGTTAACCTGTTAGATACTCTTTGCTAAAGTGATTTCTAAAGCTAATGTGGTGATTTTATGAAATAATAACCCTAATGCTGATTTACACAGGATTTTCTTTCTCATTGTTATGTAATGGTGATGATAGTCACTGCAAAGTCAATTACTTTCTTTTAAATATTGTGTTTCTTTCCTTATTAAACAGGATATGTAAAAATGTATTAGTTGTAATCTTTCTCTTTGCCACAGAATGAGCTTATTTGGACGAACGAAGGTGACAAAATGTGATCGTAAAGCTTTGTTATTACACCAATTAAGGAAATATGTAATGTCTTATAAGTTAATAAGAAACGACAGATCATGGATGTATAAAGACAACTGAATACAGGAGGCAGGCCCCCATCCATTCCTATGAAAGTTGCTCCGTGGGGTATGAAGCCAAAAAAGTTCGACTGCCATGTATAAAATTACCTGGATCTTCCGCATCTTTGGGCTCATAGAACATCTTTGCTGGCCGAGTAGCTAGCTTCCACTGGCTGAGCTGGCTACTTCCAGTTTAGCCCTCTGCTAACTTGAATGAGGATAGTGAAGGAAGGAGGAAGTGATTCTATTGTGTGGTTATTATGTGGTGTTAATGCTTTTAAAAGCAAACTCAAGACCTACCTGTTAGGCTGGCTTTTAATTGAACTGTCTTCTATTTTATCATTATTTATTTTATCTTTTTTATTTTTTTTATTTGGGATTTATGATTGTGTACTTATTTATTTATTTCTATTAATCATTTTTTTTAGCTGGCCTATTCTTCTATTTTGTTACTTATTTATTTTAACTTATTTATTTACTTATATATTAACGGTTCTAAAATTGAGTTTTTATGCTGCCTCTGGTGTTTCCCCACTTAGGTTAACATTTCCTCAGTTCCCGTTTTATATGAGTGCTGTTATAATTGTGTGAAGCACTTTGTGTTGCATTCTGTTTGTATGAAAAGTGCTATATAAATAAAGTTTGACAGATTGAGTGATTGATTCATCAAGACTTCGAAATATTATTGGACAGAATGGATCAAATCCTGACAGTAAATTGAGTCATTTCACGAGGGTTGTGACACTCAAAAAAAATGTATCCACTGATTTACAGATGTCTGTTTCCTAATGTAAGTCTATGGAAAAAGGTCGTTTTGGTCCCAGTGGCATCAAGTGACAGACCTGGAAGGTGTAGTTACACAGTTTGGCCACTATGTCATGTTGGCTTAAAAGTCTCAAGCACTTCCTGGGGGTCTGACACAGATAGACAGAACAAGAAAAGGACGAAGAAGAAGAGGAAGAAGGAGAAGAAGAAGAAGAAGGAGAAGAAGACCACAGTATGTTATCCTGCATAGTGACATTACTCGTGTTAAAAGAGGCCTAACTACAATAAACTCCAATAACAGAAATCCAAATAGACTGATGTGAGATGTTGGAGGGGTAAAGCTGTGTAACAAGTAGTGTCAACCCCAATGACAGATGTAGACATATGAGGATCTGGGGCCCAGTGTCTCCAGGACACCAAACAGAACACAAGGGTCTCAGAGTCTCACTCACTTTCTCTTCAGGAAGCCGCCGTGGCAGCAGTGCACAGTCCACAGAAACATGAATGCAACATGCAACCCTGAGTGCAGTCTTAGGGTCACCTGGGGTCCTGACCCTGACTGAGACCTTCTGACCCGTGTCTGGGACTCAACAGACACTCATGGCCTTAACCTTTACCCCTTGACAAGCTGTTGTGTCCAGAACCATCTATGAGCTCCCTGTCTAAAGTCTGGTCCTCTCCTGGATCGATCGGACACAAGGTATAAACTTAAGCAAGGAAAGAACAAGGTCATCGGCATACAGAGTTCATCAGACGACACGCTGCATCTCACGTACTTATTGGTGAATTTCATCGCACAAACACTTTTTAATTCTAAAAAAGGCAAGTTGTCGGTGAAATGAAATGAAATGAACAATGAACAATCACAGGAAGTAACACCTGATTTATATGCCTTTCATGCTTTATCACCATATTTCTTTGTTCAAACTGCTCCCGGAAAAGAGCTTCAGCGAAAGTAATTGAGGCTGTGTTTTACACCGGAGGTACACAGCGTGCTGTATTGCTGTGGTAAGGGTCGGCAGCACTCACTGTTGTGAAGAGGGATGAAAGAGAGGGAGTTTGAGCTGCTACCCTCTGACCCGATAATTAAAAAGGAGAGATTCAACAAAACGCTATTATCAAAACAACTCTCCTAAACCCATTCAACATGACTTATTTCCTGAACACATAACAGCTAATGTAACTGAGCAACCCTCTTGGTAATGATTGCTACTAATGTTCATATTGTCTACATTTAGCATGTTTTTTTCTAATTGTGCGGGTCATATTTTTCCTCCTCACTCTCATGCGGCTATGGCTGCCATCATTCACTCTTTATCTCTCCAAACAGGCAAATTTCAGCTTCAGTGTTTTCTCTGAACCCTGCATCACAACTCTGCAACATTTATGTGAATTTAACTTTCATGTAAAAGATCATTTTTGAATGATTTCGCCCGTATCTGCCTCCTGCTCCTCACCCCCTCGTTGAGTGTCCCTCCACCATGTTTGTCTGCCTTTACAAAAGCTTCATCAGAGAGTCCCAGCCATCTCGGTAATTGGGCCCATTTATTTCAAAGGTACATTTAATGGTGTCTCTTATTTTTCAGCAGCGTGCTGAGGATTAAAGTAGATCACAATGCCCCCTTTCTCGTGGTTCTATTTTCTTAATTTTAGAGGTGGTCAATTATTGAATTATTTTCACTTATTCTTTCATCTGCAACATACAATAAATTGTACGGACCTCTTTGGTTAATGGTGGAGGTGGCAGTGGGTGTCCGTGTGCGTGTGTGTGTGTGCTGCATTCATGTGTGAGAGCATGCATACTACACTTGTGCATGTGATCTTGTCTGTCTGTATACACTATGTGGTTGTCTTATGTGTGTGTGCGCGCTGTATATTCTGCATTTTCTGTTTGTGTCTTGCACATTTACTTGTCTCTGTGTTTGTGTGTGTGTGTGTGTGTGTGTGTGTGTGTGTGTGTTTTAAAGGGCATTTCCATATCTGTTCACACTGTAGCGGGGGTGGAGGATGGGTGAGTTGTGCCAGACACCCCTCAATCCTTTTATTACATACCCCAAAACATCAAAAGCCACGTAAGCAACCAAGGTGGAGAGAAATTACTTTGTGTGTGATTTCTCTGCCTCTGACTCTCATGTCAGCTCTCCCCTTTATGTCAGTAATTGTGGGTGATTATTTTAACTGTGAAAAGGGTAGCAGGTAATAGAGGCTGATTAAATCCAATGGACAGCAGCCCAGACAACCCTTAAGACACAGCCATATAATAATAGTGAGAGCTGGCATCACCTACACAGCCCGTCCACTCACCTTATTTTCCGTGACATGAGGCCAGATGCAATTTAATGCATTTATTGTGGTGTTGGTCCCTATATTGACAGCTGTAAACAGTTGTGGTTAAATTGAATCTTGCAGCCCTGCCATGGTTCTCTATGGTAAAGCTTATGTTACAGTGACAAAATGTGCTGGCATACTCCAAAATGAAAAGAATGCACACACACACACTTGCACTCATGCGCACACACATTGTACAGGGAGATGATATACTATCATTTGGCAACCACAGGCTGACACAACAGGGATTAGTGTCAGTACTGAAATCTTTCTTTCAAAAAAAAAAAAAAAAAAACCCTAATATGAAAACTATTACTGACAAGAAGCATGAACTCCTCATTTTTCATTCCTAAACAAGACACCTTGTAATCTCTGCTGGAGATATCCAGTTAAAAGGCCTGTTGGAACAAGTGCAATACAGTCACAATAGATAACCACATAACACCTTTATGCAAGCTGCTTATGATGTGCTAATTTGTTTATCTTATTCAGGGGTTACGTTTACTTGACAGATTACACAGTGAAAAATGTGTCATTGTTCATACATGAACATAATGTACGCTGTCAAGTATATGCCAAAGTGATGTAGATGACTAAATTAATGGCAGATGCGTTATGATTGTTGTGAGTATAATTTTATGGGGATTTTTACAGAAATGTATCTTAGGCTCGCAATTAAAGGGGGATTTCTTGTGTTGTGTTCATTGAATGGAACTGAAAGAGTAAAGTGTTTGTTGTAAAGCTTTGAATCAGGGTTTTTCTAAAGGTGAACCAAAAGGCAACACTTCATTATGTGGAAGGCTACATGAAAATCACCTTTTGTGCGAATGGGTGATTGAAATGCCGTATTGCAATTTTCACAGGGCTTACAATAAATGGCAACTTCCTTATAAAGTACTACTATAAAGATTTTAAAGTATAAAATCCCTCTCAATTTTCAGTTTCTTTTCATGCACAAATTTCCGAAATCTAAAGCCAGAATCACCAGAAATTTATCTGAGCTCTCTAACATATTGATATTATACATTATACAACAGTTAGTTCCGGCCCTGCAATCTGATTGGTCGAGAGACAGTAAAACCGTGATGATATTGGAGTACAACATCACGGTTATTTCACTGTGTATGTATCACTCCACCTCACAGCTGATTGCAATCAACAATCAAATCAAAACTGACAGTTAGTGTCAGTTAGGTCAGCAGTTGCGTTGTAGGCTAATTAATTCATCCACTGTGAAACAGCCAAAAATATGGATTTATTTCCTAAAATAAGTTTTGAATTGAACTATGAATGGTCATCAGAGGAGGATGAGGGAGAAGAGAAGCTGAATCCATCTGAGCACACATCCAGGTTTGTCAGTGTTTCATCAGCGGAGCTCAATGACTTGGAGAAAAGCAACATACTGTCAGATCAGAAGGCAGAGTCGGCTGTGCCTGTGAAGCGACAGTCCACCATGCAGTCACCACAGACTTATTTCACCGGCTGCACAATTAATGGAAACGTGCAGATAAATGTGTATAAAGAGTAAGTGCCTGGCGCACCATGTTTGAATTACATAGCAACGGTGACAGCGGAGTCCTGAGGGAACTATTTTTGTTGGCGGAAGACAAATAAAATGCTTAAATTATCTATTTTGTCCGCATTTTTCAGCGGACAAAATAATCTGCCTTGCTTATTTAACTGTTGAACTGTTGTATAAAAGCAATATCACACTCGAGCTTGTGATGTTGTACTGTGATCTCGTCACGGCTGTGATTGTCTTTGGCACTCAGCCTGCGGCCTTGTGCCTACGACCGAATCACAGCCGTGACGATATCACAGTACAACATCACTCCCTCTCGTGTGATATTGCTTAATTACGACAATGCATAACCTCTTGCAAAAGTTTTACACCAAGAACAGTGAAAATTCTGTCCTATTGCCTGGAGTTACTTCTGAAACGTGGCTGACTATTTATTTAGAAAAACTCTCCAGAAATTAAATCACATCTGCTGAGTTTGGAGTGAATTCTAAATGTGATCTTTATTGATGAACGGGGCTGGTTGAACAGGCCACGAGCACAAAGAAGTCAGTCTGTTGGTGGTGGTTCCAAGGCTGATATAAATCACGTCTCCTCCATGCTATTAACTTTTGGAGCTATAGAGAGGTTAGGAGTGAGGCTGCTACAGGAACATCCCCTACAGAGACCCTTGGTGGATGGGGGACTTTACACCCAAGTAAACAACTCTCCCTGCCCAGAGGGCAGCACCAACAATAGCCCATCCATTACAAAGAGTAGAGAAAGAAAGAGGGTGGGAAACAAGGAAGGGAAAGAAACAACAAACATTTATTTACTGTCGCTGTTGTCACTTTTTCAGCCATTTTTTTCATGATTTACGATTGGCTCGCAGAAGCTTGAGGTGAATTGATTGGGTCAGGTGAATTTAAAGAGGCACTGGTACTGGTATGGAAGCAGCTCACATGTAGAAAGAGCTGGAATACACACAAGAATACGAGATTAAACTTTCATCATATTACATGACAAAATGTGGAAAGCCACTTTGTCAAAAGCTTGCAGCGCTAGGATACAATAAACAAAGAAAAACAATGCACGCTAATATCCTAGGTATTACCTAGAAAGTAACGACTGCATCCTAAACACCTCATTAACATGAATATGAATGCTTTAACAACCACATCTAACCGCAGCTGTCCTCACAGAGAGGAAAAAGCTGTCCAAGAATAAAGTTCTCCTTATTTGTGCAAACAAAACCCCAAAGAATTCCTCAATTAAACACAAGTCTTCCCATTCATGAAGGAGAGGCACCTGTCATCTCTGCGGCTCGTGTGAGCTGTGAATTATGTCTCGGCTCCTGTGGGTTGTGCGATAATGGGAGTGTGATTATTTTAACTACTGCTGTCCTCCGATCACCTCACCTGAGGAGGACAAACGCACATTCCAGAAATGTCTGTAGATGTGCCACAACTTCTCTGAATAGCTTTAAAACCACCGTGACACTACATGACATAGAACATGAATTTGTCTTTAAAGCCATTTCGTCCTTCACCAGGATGAATAGAAGAAGCCAGAATTGTATAAAACAGCCTCGCACATACATTCATACACAGGCAATAACATTCTACTGATGTAGTTTCTGCTCTTTTAAATCAAAGCACTTTGATCTTTTTGGTCATGTCCTTGGCAAGTGTGAATGAGCAGATTTAGTTATGTTGTGTCTGGGGGTGCAGAGCATGTCTGGGATGGAAAGAACAGTATAAGGTAACCAAGTCTTCCAGCTATGAACTCACCTGGATAAAGTGACCTGATGCAGGATGTATCATCTTTGCCTTCAAAGGACAATGTAAAAAATTTTAAATCATTGGCTTAAAATTATGACTAGCTTATGACTTTTCAATTTACTTTCTTCTTTTTTGATTAGTATCTGTAGTATCTCACACATTCCTGATAAAAGATATCCACTGGAATGTTTGACTTTAATTTCACAGCGCTCCTTTTTTACAGCCAGGAGAGCTTTAACCATCCATGTTACTGTTACATCAGCAAAGTTAACTGTGGCTTAGCTGTAATTTTTAAGACATGACATAAGCAAGAAAGCTGGCTTCATCCATGTGATAAAGTTAAAGTCCTTTTTGTTAACGTTTCTCCTGGTTTTATTACGGACATGAAAGATACATAGAGATACAACATACAGAAAGATTTAGGACGATGAAAAAGGATGCTTGCCCCTGTAATGTCGCTGTTACATTTCCACATAAAATTCATTATTTAAAGTTATACTACGCAGGATTTTCCTAACAAAAATGACACCTATGTTATAGGGGCTTGCCATATCATCTTGTTCAAGATAATACCGGTATAATTTTTAATACAAAACGAAAAATTCCTATCGTGATATTTGAGATATTTTGACTTGTAGACATATTTATGTCCTGTTACCCATGGCAACAACAAGCATGGCTGAAAGAGAAATTATTATTGACTCCGCGGTGGTTCCAGAAAGAGGAGCAGCTTCAGTAGTGTGGAATAAACCGCTCAGAGGGAACTCATTCAGCGGCTCCTCTGGCAGCAGCACAGCGTCTCTCCCTCTGCTTTTATGCCATGCACACACAGGAGTTGGTGTTGTCAAGTGATTTTGTCATAAACCTTTGGTAACATAAAGCCTACATGACGCTTGCGGCTCGATAAAAAACTACATATATGTGAATGTGCGATAGTTGTGGTATCATAACAGCCTGTCACAGGTTACAGCGTGATGATTAGAGGAGAAATGGCAGAGCATAAAGGTCCAGGAGGAAAACAAATCAACTCAATCATTTGGGATTTTCCTTAAGGAAGGAAATCCCCTTTTGATTTATATATATAGATCCCAGGGCACGTTTTTTGTATTCGGGAGCTGTTTAAATGTGTAATTTGTGGTAGATTTTATTTTGTTGAACTATTAATATTGTACACAGAATCTGAATCTCACTCTGAGTTACTGTTGTTCACAAACTAAAGAAAAGAGAAATCATTCTAATTTAGTTTTCACTGAATATTTGAAGGAAAACTGGAAAACTATTTTGTTGCAATTCTATGTATGTATATATATATATATATATATATATATATATATATATATATATATATAGATGTATTTTTTTTTTGTTTACTAATTTCTTCATATCCTCAGGAATATCTTCTTCTAACCGCTTCATCCTCTTGAGGGTCGCTTCATCCTCTTGAGGGTCGTGGGGGGGCTGGAGCCTATCCCAGCTGACATCAGGCAAGAGGCAGGGTACACCCTGGACAGGTCGCCAGACTATCGCAGGGCTGACACATAGAGACAAACAACCATTCACGCTCACATTCACACCTACGGACAATTTAGAGTTACCAATTAACCTAGTCCCCAATCTGCATGTTTTTGGACTGTGGGAGGAAGCCGGAGTGCCCGGAGAGAACCCACGCTGACACGGGGAGAACATGCAAACTCCGCACAGAAGGGCTCCCATGCCCGGGATCGAACCGGCAACCCTCTTGCTGTGAGGCGAGAGTGCTAACCACCACACCACCGTGCCGCCCCCTCAGGAATATCGTTATTGCAAAAATACCCTGAAATATTGTGATATTATTTTGGGACCATCGCCCACCACTACTATGGTAGACTCATACAGAAGTAATCCCTTTCAATTATCACTTACGACCCACTAGAAGTGTGTGGCAGTGTATTTTTCTGCTGAGACTGCACTCTGCCTGTATTTTCTTATTTTCTTCTTTTTTTTCTGTGTTCGGGACACTTATGAGCATGTAAACCCAGCGTGCTTAGGTGAGGACGAGACTTTATAACAAGGTAGTGACCAGGTGCCAGACCATAAGCAGCAGGCATCCAAAAAGCAGGGCACCGAAAAAACATTTAAAATATGGCAAGTCAAAATGCCAAACAAGAATGAATATGGGGTTGGAATCTAATTTCACTTTTGTTAGGTAGTGTGTTTAAAGAGAGTAACAGATAATCCGGCATAGTATTCCTTTATTTGCTGTAAGAGAGTGAATTCTGCTGCCTGTTTTATGACATCTGACAGTGGACATGCATTAAATAACTGGACATTGAGTTGGAACTCGTGTTTAATTCCTATTTGCTCACATGCTGTCTGAAAAGCCATTTGCTGGCTATTCATTTGTTCATCCATAGAAGATATCAACAATTCATTAGCTTATTACTGTGGTTGTACAAGGGGTTCATGGGCTGATCTGATAAGAGAACAATCTCTTAAACAACTTAAAATCTTCTCTTTCGAATTGTTTCATAGCTTATTAGACTCATTTTATTTTCTGTGTACACATGAGATGGAAATCGAGATAATGCATCTAGAATAATCTTAGAGGGTGGAACAAAACGCACATGAAATCTGTCACTCTGCATGTTCAACCTTGTGTTTCTGCAGCCTTGCGCTGTGTTAGAAGTGTGACAGAAATGCTATTAGGTCCAGTGCAATAAGATGGTTGTTTTAAGTTTTACATAGAAGTGCTTATTCAGACAGGAGAACAGCACATGGCTGACGTAACAAGGTGTAAGTCTGAAAGGGGCTTTCTTGAATGTATGTTTGAAATGACAAATAATAGCATCAAGATGGCTTTTTGAGGTTTACTTATAATTCTTTTCCATTTTTGCGGACTGAAGACAATTGACCAATGAGCCAAAGTTGCAAAGAGAATTGGAAAAGTAAAGGCAGAATGGCAGTGGGGAGAGAAGGAATGGAAAGAAGAGGTACAGCAAGTGATTATTGAGAAGACAAAGACCCCGCTGTCTTGGGCCTGACAGCACCCTCTACATCAGGTGCCCCCCATCCCTCCCTCCAAGCTCGCCATCCAATTCCATCCAGACAAGGGAATTTCCTCCACCCCACCAGCCACCCGTCATCCATTTATCTCTCCATTCATCTCTCTTTTCCCCAACAAATGAAAATAATAACACACAACAACACAACAACCAACAAGTTCGCCGTCCCTCCTTTCTCCGACCTCACATCCAAATCTCAGCTCTTGAGGATGATGGCTCTTTTGATCAGACCTCTCAAGTTGGTCCCAATGGGTGGAAAGAGATACGTCTGAATCACGCAAAGAATGTAACTGGCAGGTTTTGGTGTGGTCTAGCCATCCTGTCTGCCAGCGAATTCCGCACAGTGCAAGCCAACAGTCGAGACGCCTGCGTTAACGCAAGTATTCGGTGTCGCAGACAAAGCTGGTTTTGCATTACATTAGATTAATCAGACACTTTGAGACAACCGGCCAACTCACAATAGAATTACAGATGAAGCGCTTGCTTATAGAGGTTTACATTCTTAAGATAAGCAAGGACAGGAGTTGTTGACTGTGTGCCTAAACATTGTCTGGGTCCCTTCCAAGGGACATGAACTAGATGGCTGACTACTCTTACCTGTGGATTTCCCCATGCCTTCAATCACAGCTTGGGCTGTTGTTACTGAATAACGTGTTTGTGAAGCATGAGTCACCTTAGAGAGACTTTTGACTCATGTACACCAAGTGTAACTACGTGTAAAAGCTGAAAGCAGAAAGTCATTCAGTAGCAACAGTAAACTGATGGCACAGGCATTCTTTAGAAAGTAACATCTGCTTCTTCATCACCGAGCACAGGTCTAGATGTGGACAGATGTATGCATACTGTGGAGTCAGATTTCTTCTGTTCTGCTCTATTAAAAGATTTTTCTCCAAGACAAGACTGTTTCTGTTCCTCATGTAAAAGTGCAAATTTTCTGTGGTCCCTTTTGAGTCTTTTAAATTTTAGATTTTGGCATAGTTTTCATGAATTAACATTTATAATGTTTGCTGGGAGGTACTTCCCACAGATCAGTTTACAAATAAACAGTGTTTGATACAGTGATGTCTTGATATTAAATTCTTAGATAATGCAGTTTGAGCCTTTTGTGTGTTTGTTTGTTTAGCTGTGGTAACTCAAATGATAACTAAATTTCATTGTAGACAAGCTGCTGTTGCTGCACTTCCTGTGCTGTAGATTATTTTTACATGAGCAAATTCAAATGCTTTATTAACTGCTGGTCATCAAAAAAAGAGAAATATTAAATGGATAAGGTTGGTGATCTTGTTTCTTATTGTCAGCAAATCCTGTGAGGAGCCTGAAACCAATCATGTGTTGTCCAATTCTTGATACTTTCCAAAATCTCCAGCCTGTCTGTGACTGTCACCCCCAATTTCATTTGCTGTGAAGACCAACATGGTCTTAAGCGAGATTTATACTACAATACTTCATCAGCTCAGAGCCTACCCCCCATTGTGAGCATTTATACTTGCGCGGTGGTGTGTCTGTGTCACTCTGCAGTTACACCTTCAAAACACTAGTTGGTGGTGGTGAAGTACTGTAAATTTTAGTTGATTCAAAACACACATTAAACACACATTAAACACAGCTTAATAGCAACAATTTCAAACACAAGTACATCAACGCTTCCACTTCACCATAACTCGCAGCATTCACAGACAAAGCATTTGTCTTTTGCTGGAGACATTTTCCCCACAAATACAACATGCTAATGATTTTTGCACAAGCCTATGGCATTTTACATTGTATGAATTAGCCTAGTGGCTAGCAGACTTTTCATCTACTCTTATGAAGCCAGGGACAGCAGCAACATTTAACAAAGGTAACAATACAAAATTTGGCTCCATTACAACTCTCAAAGTTCACCGACAAAACAACTGTCTTATACCAAACAAATACAACATGCTAACGTTAAACGATAAATCACACACAAGACATAAAATGTTATTTTTGTGGAGGCTTTATTATCTGCACAATTAAAAGAAAAATAAAAGCTTTGTCTCCAATAATGGAAATGGTTTCAACTGCAGTTACATTTCTGGGGAGGTGCACGTCAGACTATGGCATAGGGTACGGCATAGGCTCTACGGTGATGCAGAGCCTACGCTGTAGGTACGGTGTCAATGTGATGCAGAGGGCACCATTTAGCGCTGGTATAAGACGCACCAGTTGGTGCCATTTTTTTGACCCTCCGAGTAACTGCCGTAGTACAAAGACAGAGAAAGTCAGCACAGTGTGGGCAAGAGGGGAGGTGGACGGGTTAAACCAATGCTGGACTGCTGTTCGTGTCACATTTGAAACCAATAGTTAATTGATTTAATACAATGTAGGGGGCTAGTATGTTTATACATAGTTATTTTCAGACAAACCATTAAGTTTTTTAAAACCTAAACACAGACCTTTGTTGCCTAAACTTAAAAAAGTTTTTTTTAACCAACATTCTGAGTTCATTTTGAAAAGAGACTATATGCGTTTAACAAGCGGTACATTTCCCTGTGAAAACAGAACATTATTTTGAAGAGATACAATGAATGTAACAAGCGTAAATTGACACAACGTCCCTGAACAACCACACTGACGCATTATTATTACCCAAAGCAGTATAGTTTGACATATAGGGCCACTGCCCATGCATCGGTATTTGATGAGTTGGGAGTGAGAACGTGTGGAGAAGATTTAAATCTTTAAAAAAAATGGTAAAAAAAATATATATTTACATGAAATTAAATTCCTGAAACAGCCGGGCACTGTAGTTCTGCAGTAAATAGTGTATTTGTTGGGGACTATTTTCAGCTGCAGACTCTGTAAGGCAGCAGGATGGTGTGTAAAGTGTCAACTCAAGACAAACTACTGTGCCCATGTTCAGGGTAATAAAGGGACATGTCACTCAGTACAACAGTGTGGCTCACTGATGTGTTTTAATAGTTTTTGGACAACAGTAGAAGAGTTTGGCACAGAAGAAATGAGCTTGCTTTGGCTACACAGGAAATACTTGTTAGTTGGATCAATTCATTGTTGGTTTTGGTCTCTTTTGGGATTTGTCGACAATAAGGAAAACAGGCAATCTCACCAGAATTATCCTTTAAGTATAAAGGGTTACAAAGATCACTCCACCGTATTGCGCCCTAGCCAGAGGCAATGTGGAGGTAAAATAAAGTGTTAAGGGAAAAAAAAGTGCATTGAGATATCTTTCCCTGCCAGGAGATGGGGACCCTCGGGGCGCAGACATCGGACAAAAGAGTTTGAGCTCACACTTGTGACCCAGTGAGCTATGTGCCCTGCAGCATGAGACACAAAGGGAACAACACAGGTGATTCTACACATGCTCCTGTCCTGCTTTTTCAACACTTGTACTCTCTGTCTCTGTCACCCTGTGCTACTTAGTGACATCAACCTCTGGCACACCGACAAGCAAGTCCGGGTTTCAATTTACAGAGCGACAGTGAACATCCAAGAGGTCTTCTTAACTTTCTAAGAAGAGTTCACAGGCTTTGATTAGTACATTTCACGATGGTGTTTACTGAAGGAAACAAAGTGTCACGAACTATTTGGTTGCAATCAAAGAAGACAGCCTTTGGTTGACAGAAAGATGCTTCCCAATTTAAGGGGATTTTTGTGGACAGCGGTGTCACTTTCTTCTTCTCTGAATTTAGTTTCAATTGTACCAGTGGACAATACAATGGTCTCTGGAGATACGGCGATAAGAGGTCAGGACCTGAAACTGAACCCACGTGCATAGAATTTCAAGCGCAGGTAATCTTTCGCTTTATTTTCATCCTCCACACCCAAACAAAATCTTTGGATCAGTGACTTAATGTCTTAAACGCTTCTTAACGGCTTGTTTCCTGATTTGATTGCCTGTTAAAAAGCGGTGCATGTAATGACAGCATCACAGTCAAAGTATGCACAGGCTGCAGAGCAATATCACAGACAGTTTGCTCGACTGACAATTTAACTGGCATTGAGTAATGACACATACTTTGTGTGTGCCGGGGGATGTGTCATCACCTGCATGTTTGCCATTCAATCCACACAGCCTTTTCCTTGTTGATTTACACAATAGCTGAACATGAGCATGCATGGGGCCGCAGTTTTACCTGGAGCCAACAGTGCCGAGTTACAAGTGAACCCGGGTTAGAGAGGTAAAGCCACACCAGCGAAGTCTCAGAAGCACGGAGCTCAAGGAAGGAAATGTGTTCACGTGAAGTCAGGGTATTTTAATATCTAAGGTATGTGGTGCAACATTAAAGTTCAAAATCAGTGCATCAGGGTTGAAATCTGCAGGTAATGTTACAGAAAAGGGAGATACGTCACACAGCAGTGCCCAGAAATCATTTATCCGCGTACTTTATCATTGTAATATCATCATGTATGATATGTAACCACATTACACTCCATGATAAAGACACTGTGCTTTTTTTCCCCAGCCTTTTGTCAGATTTTGGGAAAGACACTGTCTTAATTTAATCCAGGTTTGGGAATTCCCAGAGTATTTACGGCTATCATTACCGTCTGGGCTGCGTTGTGCGATGAGCTACCTGATGCAAACAGACAAACAGTGTGCCTGCACTGACAGCATTAAGGAAACTGAATGAGGCACACACATGGGTGGGCTTTACGTGCACCTCCACACACACACAGATTTCTACATTTTGGCAGGCTGTATCACTCGCAGTCCGCATTTCTACTGCATTGTTTGGTCAAAAGCCATCCACTCCAGCCCACACCTGCTCTACAACACGACTTAGCATGTAGAGCTCTGAAAGTCTCTCCACAAACATCTGTTTTCAGCAAAAGCCCCATTAGATGTGTAACGTGCTGTTTGGTGACATGCACCCTTTGGCTTAATCACCAGATTTGCAAAGTTATGACCTCAATCACCGTTTCCAACTTTAAAATAGCTCTGCCTTCAGCCCGACTTGGCTAACAGGAAACCATTAAAGCACCAGCAATTACCATTCCCATCCATCCACACGGTCCCTATTTTATTTTAATCTGTTTAAGTGCATTTTCTACGCAAGGTTAAAATATGAATCCCCGCCGCCCCCTCCTCTCCTCGACGAGGCAGGGTTTTTCTGGCTTACTTGAGAGCACAATTTACGACTGATTTAATTTAGCCTCCGCAAACATTTCTAATGACATTAGGCCCGGTGCATATACTGACTGCCTCTCCCTCTTATTCCATTAACTCCTAAATCAGGTTTAAAGACCATACTGATGCTGGATGCTATTATGGGTGATTATCAAAACAACAGACAATGGGGCAAAGTGTTTACTAACTGGTTTAGCCATAATTTTGCGTAACCAGGACAGATGGGAACACTACAAATTACAAATCAATCTTTTCAATAATGAAGGACCTCGCGGTGTGCTCACTCGGTCACGTCTGTTGTCACATGAAGCAACATGTACAGACTGTACTAAATCATTTTTAGCTGAATTTTTTAAGATGGATGAAATACGTTATAGAGCAAATCCTGCTTTGACTTTGTGTGAATGAGAGCAAAAAATAACACCCTCTGTCTTGTGATAAAGCTCATCTCAAAACAAGCTGAATGTTGGACCTTTCTCAGCTGTTATTCATTCATGACTGAAATCTGAAGTGCTCTCTCTCAGATCACGCCTATTCAGCTTGTTTGACAAGGACTAATGACGGCAGTCCATCTGCATACATGCTTACAGCTGTCTCCCGTCCTCATCCAGGTAATGATTGTGTTATTAACCCTGAACCCTTTTTCAAATTGTTATTAACTGCTGAGGGAGAGAATGGGACTCAAACTGTCTCCGCTCACCTGTCACCGAAGCACCGCTGAGGATGGTTTGATCCCGGCTGGCTATCAGTCACTGTCAAAGACAGAGCCAGGATGGAGAGGGGATCACATCCACATGTAGCCGACACCCACAGTTATTTTTACTGAATGTTTTGGTAATTATGTTTTCAATGTCTCATATTTTGTAACAACAAAAGACACACAAGTCATTAAAATGCTTCACTTAGTATGATTCACATCTATTACTTCTTCAGTGGATAAGACATTTCTTTCTTATCCACTCTTAATGGCACAGTGTCATACAGTGAATCTATCACTCTCCCTTGTGTGTCCAACTAGACAAGAAAAGGATGCCTGGCATTTTACAAGTAGTGTCGGTGAACTAAATCCATATAGGAAACATGGATCCTTGTTTGCCAATCTAGTTCACCAGCAAAAGAAAAACTTAAGGCTGTGCATTCAGAATGAAATGTTAAATTGATTTTAAATTTATTTTAAAGTCAACACCACCACCTTATTTTCTGTTATTAATTTTTGTTACACTGTTGGAAACTGTGAAAGATTGATTATGAATTAATCTTTTGGGAAACAGCCAGCTCCACCCTTACTGTCTCAGATTAGCTAGTGTGCATTTATTAGTTATTTAAATACTGAGGTAGCATTGTCAAAGATACTGATTTATCAATGCATATATTTCTAGTATCTGAAAGGGTTTTAATATTCATATTCCACAGCATCAATACACCGGCTGCATTTTTTTGCTCTCTTATTGATTGTTTCCCAATCAAGAGTTATAGAGGCTGCATAACAGCATTTTGGGTGCAGGTGGCTCATCTTGCTACAAGCATGGAGACCCATTTCCAGAAAGAACAAGCTAAAATCCATCAGTGAAATTTCAAATGATGGTGAGATGGATGACATGTGACAATGTGTAGGACAAATGGCTCTGTTTGTTTTAGCAACATTTAAAACAAAAAAGGGAATTAAGCACTGTACATCACAGCTAGAGGTGCTGTGTAGTCTACACTGTGTAGAGTAGACTTACAAATGACTGTGTGCATCTTATCTGGGGGATAATGTCAGTAAATCTGAGTAAAATAAAGTATTTTCTTATCTTGTGCGAATGTGCAGCATGAAACACAGACATGGGGACCTAATTTATAAATCACATATGGTTCTCTGGGCTTAAGTTAAATGTGTGTATCTATGTATTTTACATTCCAAATAGACCTAATATGGTGTATGAGATGGGTTAGCTATGACTTTGTCAAACTTGCTTTTACTGTTCATTCTCAACCACAAGGCATCTGAAGTATTGAGGCCCAGATGCACCAAACCAGCATAAAAAAACAGTGGTGAAAAAGGCTAACTATTGTGTTGCCACATGTCACCTGTGTTGCAGCCAAAAAGTTGCACTTGAACACATCGCCAAGATGACAGCCAATAACTAGCACGTATGCTCTGCACCTGTGTGAGACTCTCCATACCAGCAGGCAGTGGTAGTCTGTATTTGTCATTCAAAAAGAGAAACTGGAAGACCAACAAGAGGGATTCAAGACACTAGTTAGCCATTTTGCATATTAACAACACAGCCTAATTTTGAAAGAACAAATATTTACCCTATGCTAGCAAACAATAACACAAACACTTACAAACCATTTTTTTTTTTTAAATAACTCAATAGCCAAAAAATATCTTACCAAATATAACAAGTTTGTTTTGATCTCACGCCCTATTGACTTAAGTCATTTGTTTGTTTTCCTCCCTGAGCTGAACTGCCAATCAGAGTGATTTCCGCTAGCTCTGACACCAGCTGAACTGGCCGAAAAGCCACCGACAAGAGCCGACTAGTGCCAATGGTGCAGGACACACAGCAAAAGCTAGGGCAACAGATGCTCACCAACAGCTCAACACTGACCAACAGCCGACCTTCGGCTAGGTGTGTCAGGGCTCTCAGCTGAACTTCTGGCAGACTTCAGGCCATCAACAAGCCAACATTTTTACAGCATAATCACCATTTCACTGTATTTGCTGTCTTTAGTATGTCACTTATCATGTAATCCTTTCATACATAGACGTCTAGCAACACAAGACATTTGTCAGAGCTGGACACAACATGCAACAACATGGTTTGAAGGTTTTGACAGCTGTGACTAAGGATCTTTTACTGTAAAAGAACGAATCAAAACCAACAATTTCTTTAAAATACTGAGCAAGATATCAATTTTGTTGATTAAGCACCTAACCTATAAAACTGTAATGTGCTACTACCCCTAAATGTCTCCTTACCACCTCTTTTATCAGGCTAAATATACCACTGTACAGATCAAGGCTGCATTCAAAAGTATGATACAAAAAAAGTGCTTCTATTTTCATGATGTGTAGCACCGGTTGCCTGTAAATACCTTTCAAACGCAGCGTTTCTGTCTCTGTTTTCTGAAATACTACCTTATCCCGATAGGTCTGAGAACCAGACACCAGTAAAAAGTAAATGTGCATGTGCATCCGAGTGTATTTACTGTAAGGTATCAGAGAAAGATGCAAAAAAAGAAAAGACACAATATTGTGTGGGATTCTGTGTGTGCGGATCTGAAGGGTTAGAGGTGACGTGTACAGCCGCAGGTTGGACAGGACCTTGTGGCCTCTCCCAGTGATAGATATGCTAATATCCTCCATTCACTCCACTTCACTCCCTTTATTTCCCCCAATTAAAGCAAACGCCAGTGAAACTGTAATTAAGCCGTGTCCAGGCAAAAGACTGCCTGCTGCTTTTAATGAAGCCCCATTGATTCTCCCTTTATTTGCTATTGGTCTCCCTATAACATCCACAGGCCTGAAATAAATGGAAGTTAAAAGTGCAGCTCTTCCCATCCAGGTTGTACATTGTACCGGACTGTTTAATTAAAAAACTAAGAGACGATTGCTCTAAGCACAAACCGCATTAGGGATAGCATCATGTGTAAGTTTGTACCGCTCACACTCTGTGTATGTGCACACATGCAGCTGTGTGTATGTGTGCATGTGTGTGGCTGCAAATCACTACCCAGCTGGTCTGTGGGCTAATGAGCAGAACTACTGTTCTCATCTCACAAATCTGAATGGGTGAGAGCTACACAAGTTTCCAAACAAAAGCAAGGCAGACTCTCCTATTTGTGAAACAGAGATGACCTCACGTAATCAATACCTTACAATTTAAAAAAATGCCGAAACCAATTAGCCAGATTGAGCTATTGCTAAGGGCAAAATTGGTCTGATTGGAAGTCCAATATGAGCACAATTAAAGATAAAAGGTTTGGTCAGGCGGAAGGACAGAGTCAAACTGTCAATTGACTACAATCACAGCTGGAGATACTCAGATAGTACAGCCACTGTGTAACCAAACCTTTACATTTCACTCAAAGAATTTCATTCATTCATTCATTCATCTTCTAACCGCTTCATCCTCTTGAGGGTCACGGGGGGGCTGGAGCCTATCCCAGCTGACATCGGGCAAGAGGCAGGGTACACCCTGGACAGGTCACCAGACTATCGCAGGGCTGACACATAGAGACAAACAACCATTCACGCTCACATTCACACCTACGGACAATTTAGAGTTATCAATTAACCTAGTCCCCAATCTGCATGTCTTTGGACTGTGGGAGGAAGCCGGAGTGCCCGGAGAGAACCCACGCTGACACGGGGAGAACATGCAAACTCCGCACAGAAGGGCTCCCACGCCCGGGATTGAACCGGCAACCTTGCTGTGAGGCGAGAGTGCTAACCACCACACCACCGTGCCGCCCTCAAAGAATTTCAATCATGATTAAAATAAAATCAGGATTTTAGCAGTAACACAGTGAGAAGTTAATGATTTGCTGGTATTGCAATGCTGGTGATAGCGTACAGTTTAAGAAACTAGCATCTTAAAGGAACAGGTTACCCCAAAATCCTGTTACCTGTAGTGCTATTTATCAAGATTGATATAATGGAACTAGATGGCTTGTGGTGCTCAAAGTGGCAAAAGAATACATTTGAAAGTCTCTTTCCAGACATCATGACCCAGTCTCTCAAGAGCTGACCTTGTTGTGAGTAGTTTCATGTAGGAACTATTTTCTTTCTACCAAACTACACCCACTAGTATGCCACTCAAAAAACTGCACGCAGAAATTAGATGATAATTGACTTTTTGCTAAGCCCCGCCCCTTTGTGATAGTTTGTCAAGCTATCAGAGTAAGCAGGGAGCCCTCATGCTGCTGCCAACTCACAGACCTCTGCCGCCAGACAAGCAGGGATCTACAACGTGATGACACACAGCTGGTTGAATATCAGCAAAGTTTCCCTGCTTCCCTTCACTGGTTCCTGTACAGCAGGGTTGGTCTGTGCTGATATTCAACCAGCTGTGCGTCATTGCATTGTGCGAAGATGAAAGTTGTTTGACTTCCCCCAGAGATCCCTGCCCCGGCCTTCAAACACAGACTGTACACCCATCTGTCTGCTTCTCTCTGGAATCACTGTTTCATTTCTCCAAAAATATGATCATATTTCTTTAGGAAGTGCAGTTAGTTACAGTGTGGGCTCCATGCTTACTCTGACAACTTGTTGGACGATCACACAAGGGCGGGGCTTAACGAAGGGTCAATTCTGTGAGACTGCATGAGCCCCTGTCCATCTCTCTTTGACCCCCTTGTCACAGCTACCAACGTTAACACATGCAAGTGAAGCACCCTGTGGAGCAGCATCCATGTCACGCACCTGCCCCCTGAATTTTCTGTGCACAGCCCTGACGTACCCTTAACCAAACAGTTATTATTTTAACAATGATGACAAAGATCCCTGAACCTTAACAAAGTAACACGTTAATCCAAGCCACAATGCTGCCCTAAACTGTTTTGTGCATCAGAACGTGCAAACAAAGTATTTTGTTGTTTAATTATGCGACACTGGAGACGCCACAATCTGTAATCCAACAATAAGCAACCAGATTATACGTCGCACAAGTCGTTGCTGCAGCAAAACTCACTGAAGCCCTCAAAAGTACAGATCTTATACCACTGCAAGCAAATTACTTTTCAAATCCAAAGACCACTCTCAATTTCGACTTATTTTTCTCTGCTTGGACAAAAGTAATGAAGTGTGAATGCGGAAGATCCATGCAGAGAGTGCTTTCACCATTCTTTCTCTTCTTTTTTTTTTATTCAGTCAACTGGCATGTTAACAAGGCCAATATTAAAAACACATTTCTCAATATGCCAGCCTGTGTGTGGCATTGTAATGGGTATCACATCAGAATTGAAGGCACATTAGTTTAAATGCGGTGCAGAAGCTTCTTGCTCATGCCTCCCTCTGCCTGAAATGTGCACTGAAATTACCCCAAACGAATATCACCCTCTAATGGATTAATAGCAAGATTTGATAAAAAGCTATTATGAAGAGTAAACCAACAACAAAGGAAGATCAGGATGGTGGACAGACGGAGAGAAAAAAACAGATTGGTGCACCAAGCTTAATGGTTTTCCACCTGGGGGAAAGAGTAATTTAAACACGTATATTGTAGTCTTATTGAGTACATTTTGTCTCGCTCACCACAGAAAATGGCTCCAGCCTTCTTTCTTTTTACCTTGATAAACAAAAGAAGCCACACAAAAGAAGCAGAAACATTTTAAAGCCCGGCATCATATCTACACCATCAACAAGCCCCTCTTCTCCCCTCCTTTCCCACCATTTCCCCGGCCCCTTGTCTCCCCTTTCTCTCCACTAAGTAACCACTCTCGTTATATAATTAAAAGCACAAGTAGTTAATGTAACTGTTGTCCTGTAAGCCTGTCTTCCTTTACAACACGGTAAACTGGTTTGGGTACCAGCCAGAGTGAAGAATAAGTAAAATTAACAAGCTTAATCCAAATGCAAACCTCTGGAGACAGATATGAAATGCATTTTCAATAACAAGAGGCTGATAATGTACTTCTCTTTCTCTGCCAACCCCTCCCCTCCTCCTCTTTCTCCTCTGCTGTTTTTCTCCTCCTTCCCCCCTTTTCATCCTCCCTAACAGATCTTCCGATAAATTAACTGCTTTTTAGTTTGCAGCTCCGGTCCCCATTAATCCATATGGGGAGAAGTGTAGTCAAGTTACACTAGAGAGAAGAGAACTGGTACATTTTAGCGATGCAATTAGGGCCCATTAGTCTTGGCTTTAATTAGAAGGCTGGAGCGTTGATATTTCAAGTGCTGGTTTGTGCTGGTGTTGTGTTTCCCCGCAGCGTCGCTCGTCTCCGTCCTGGAGTAGGAGTCTGTCTGGCGCGTGTGCCGTTTTCGGCTTTTTTAGCTCTGTTTCTATTCTGACTCTGTTGCTGTTTAAGTTCTGACTTTTCAGCTGACTGTTAAAAAGCAGACAGATAATAGGTCTAATTAAGGGAGAATACAAGAAAAAACAAAAGGTGAAAAGATAGTAAAGCACATGGTGCATAAGAGGTGTTACTGTGCCAAAAGGGAGGATGAAAAACAACTGCAGCAGAGAGGAAGAGAGGGGAGCAGGGGAGAAAAAAAAGTGAGTGAGGGATGAGTGAGGAGTTAAAACCTGAAGCCTCAAAGTCAAATTGATCTGCTTGAGGTGCCACATTTAATTGTTAGCCAACAGACAGACATGACATCTTAGCTCCGCTGCTCTCTCCCCGGCCACATTAGCCGACCGCACCGCTTCATGTTCACAGAGTGGAGGCAGACTGTCTGGAGGAGGAGCAACACTCACCATCCCTCCATCCTCCTTCCTGACTCATCACTGCTCCTCTGACTCTCAGCCCACAACAGGAAAGGTCACAGCGGACCAAAATCACAGGGCGGAACTGACATTTCTCTCTTTTACTCACACGGCAAATTCATATATAAAGATGTAAAATCTTACTGTACAACTTTAAGGGAGGAAAATGCATAGCTGGCCTTCTACTTCACTAAATATCATGATGCGTTTTAATTAAAAACATCAACAGGATTTTTTCAACGCGGACCACTCTGTCCTGAAACTCCCGCCGCTCCGCTCACTCACTTTGCCAGGAATAGTTTATTAAAAACAACTGAGCTCATTACAGCCAATTAAGTCATGATTCATCAGTCTAGATAAACAAGCGGTGGCATGGCATTAATGTGATAAACTGTCTGTTTAGAGCGCATGGTGGCACACAAAAACAGACACACACACCAGGTAAAAAAGACACATTTAACTCTGCATGATGTATACTAACAAAAATGGTGGTAAATGGACTTTCTCGTCTTCTGACCACTCAAAATGCTTTTACACGACACTGATATTCACCCATTCACACACACCTAACAAAATCTTGGGTTCAGTATCTTGCCCAAGGATACTTGGGCTAGAGGAGCACTGCCGATCTTCCTATTAGTGGACGACCTGCTCTCCCTCCTGAGCAACATAAGCGGCTTCATTCAAATATTGGCTGTGTTTGGTGGTCAGTTAAACTACTGACTGCAAATAAAAACTGGTTTCGAGAAACAATATGATGATTAAAATAACAAGACTATATTACAGCTGGTTAAGAAAGGCTGATATGTTTTACAGCAAACATGAGTATTATAATTATGCATGAGTTACAATGTACAGTCCTTTACTTGTCAACTATTATGTTTAACGCCAGCTAATTTTATAATTGAATAATCAGCTTGAGTGGAAAATAAAAGTTAAATCTCTCTGATTCCAGCTTCATTTTCTTGTTATATTTAATTTTCATCAAAGGTGACAAATACAAACAGACTAACAAACATACTCAACCCACATGAAAAACGAAAGCACAAAAAACAAAAACAGGACAAACCAAAAAGCCAGGCTATTAGATGGTGATATTATTAGATACTGGGTCACAAATGCTCTCAAATGTATCCTGCAAACTCAGTTTATCGCATCGAAGTCTCTCAAGGTGAATCTCCAAAGACTAGTTCCCTTAGCCATCTAAAGAAACCAGGAGCACTGATAGCCTTCCACTCCTTAAGAACGATCCTAACATGTCAACCATCAGGGACTTAAGTACAGTATGTGGGGGAGCATTCAAGCTTCTTAAATGGGAATATTGTCGGGTTTATCTACTCCTGTATGAGAGTAAACTAAATGTTTTTGGGGTGTGGACAAAACAAGACTTTTGAGGATGTTATCTTGGCCTTTAGGAAACACTGATCAATAATTTTCACCATTTTCTGACAATTTATAGACCAATAATGAATCAATTGATCAAGAAAATAATGAACATACTAATCAATAATGACAATAATGGTTAGTTGCAGCCTGAAAGAGGCCTAATGCTTCCAAAATTAAGCAGTAGAAAGAGGTCAAAACTCAGGTTGTAGCCTTCATCAGACATCCATGAAGCTAAAACATGTTGGTCTTGCAATTAAATTGGTCTATATACTTCAAGTGTTGCAGGACCTCTTTAGACTTGTTACCCTCCTTTATGCACCTTAGAAGTAGGTGGTTGCGCCAGAAATCCTCACCCAGATTTTTTTAACACTTCTCCTAATTGTAGCTGCTATTTTTCACTAAAGATGTATGCTTAAATATAGTTAATTCATTAATTAATATTAATTATGTTAATTAATATTAATTAACTGCAGCTAGCCTGCTTCTTTGTTATAAATTAACTGCAATATTAATCTCTTTAAGATCACTTATACATTGCTATTTATTATCAGTGGGGTTACATTAGTGGTCAATAATGAAATAATAACTCCTACTTTCACGTGTACACTTGGGGTAATCAATGCAAATGACAAACACTAAATAATTAACTTTATCGTGGGATATTTTGAAGTGTTTATGTATTTTTTTTTAAGTTGTTGACAGACCATGACAGTACTAAGCAGCCGTTACAAAGCTGTATTGTGTGTGACATCTCGTTTACACCGCAAAACCTGTTCTGTGTGCTCAAGGCACCAACTGTGACAGAAGTTATTAGATCCCGCACTCAGACAACAAATCTGTAACCTTTCACGATTACAACATACCCTTGACACTTCCCTATCACCCCATCTAAAGCTAACTATTTTCCCATAGCTGTTTTATCTTTCCTCTGAATATGTTGTACAATCTAATGAGACTTCCACTGGTGAGCGAGCAGCCCCCAGCAAAAGGCTGTCAGCCTGTTCACGGACCTGTTGTGGCCCTCTTGTTGACAGGCCAAGAGAAGGCCCCAGGGGATGAAGGAACCCAAACAACAAGAATCTTTAGTGTCTGTATGAGTGTGTGTGTGTGTGTGTGTGTGTGTGTGTGTGTGTGTGTTTTGAAACCTTTGAGGAAAAAAACTTGTCATCGTGACAGAGGAACTACAAGAATGTCTGAGCATTGTTGATAACTTATTAGTCATGATCCCAGCCGGCAGTTATGAATACATCCTCTCAATAATAATGAGTGTTTTTACAAAGCTTCAATTACAGCAACACTGGCAAAACCAGGATTTCATTAGCAATCTAATATGGCAGTGTAGCGTAAAACAAAAAATGTGTCAGTGTCAGGAGGGTGACTGTGTCCATTTTTCAAGCGGTGAATCTTTGGCAGCTCGGAGCAAGGCTTGAGACCAGAGCTCCTTCATGTCTCTGTCTGTTTACAGGGCGAGCAAATCAAAGATGCGTCTCATTTCAGAGGCTGTAAAAGTGCGCCTGGGGAAAGATCAGGTGTCTCTGATACACCCAATCCTCCCTGAGCTGCCTCTACTTACAGGCTACCAATCCATGTATCCTCCAAATGAACACTGCAAACAAGCAGTATAATTAAGTGTTCTCGGGAATAAAGCGCGTTATCTTTTCAAGTAATCTTAAAAAATGGCTTCCCAGTCATCATGATTTGATACTTCTGCCTGTGCTTGTTGCATTCCTGTCTTATTAAAGTCTCAACTGAATCAGGCTCGACACCAATTTTGATTTCTCAACCGACAGCCCTGAATATTGGGAAATCATAATCGACTGAACCTGGAAGATTTCCGGGTTTACCAGCTATGACACTTTAAACTACAGTAACACAAACAGGGCATATCAGTTTATCATATGCAGCTCTATTAGTCCTTTTAGTGCATCATTGCCATGGGCTTTTTCCCCTCATTCTATGAAAGAAAAAAGAAAATCAATGGAGGTTTTCTGAGTTGAGTTTTCCCTTTCAATATTTTGTTTCTTGTGGTGTATTTGTTTCCTGAGTGGTCGCGAATAAAGCCCATCTAATCGAAACATCAATTTATTATCTGAAAGTGCTTGTTCAAAAAAAAAAAAAAAAAAAAGTTACACTTTTTACTGGAAATTTCACAGCCTCACATCCGCTGCCGCACTGCTCCAAGGAGCTGCCTGAAATGAAATATGACTTAATGTTTTCGATGCACTTTCACTCATCAAAGTTCTCGGGGATTTCATTTCTGTGGCGGTAAGTGAAGGAGCTGTTAGCTTGTCTCTAGTTGAGTGATTTAAAGTCGCGAAGTGGACGTGTTGGCTGACTGGATGAGACAGTAGCAGTCCGGGCCAGGCGTCTGGGGCATACATCTCCTGACATTTATCCCCCCCCTGGTTTGCATTTCCAGCCAAAGATGGCAGGGTGGGAAAAACAGCAGCATGGACGGGGCCATTACGGACAGCCAGAAGACCTCCATTTACAAATATTTTTTTGTAAATACCATATCATGTTCTTAACACAGCAGGTCCCCTGGGCAATGCAAAGAGCCCTGTGAGAGTATGGGTGGATGTCAGTCTTGGGGACTGTATCGAACTGCAAGCATCTGGAGGCTGGAGGTGTCTGTCCCATGTTCATGAGGGCCTAGAGCCCTCGTGGATAACGTCCTGGGGGATCCTGCCTTCTGCTGCTTTAAGAGATTAAGAGATGCAAGCAAGACCTCTTCTCCCCCCAACACACACACACACACACACACACACCTGCCACCACATGGACTCAAGCGTAGCATACACACATTATACACACAACACGTGGCGGCTCTCTTTCTCCCCGTCCTTTCCTCCCCCTTCTCAATACATACATGGACACACATGGTCTCTCACACACACACAGCCACACACTCCCCCTCCTGATTAGCTCATAATGGACGACTGATGTCCCCGAGACCCTCAGGACCTCCCTGGGGAGCCCTCCAACTCTGACCCCTATCTCCACCATGCACTCCACCTTCTTAAAACACACTAAATAATCTTTCATTTGACAGGAGCTTGAATGAAATTCAGTTTAGAGCCGCATCATTTGCCCTGGATCATAGAATATTGATAAATGAGTCACTGTCATGCTCCTTTTTTTCCCCCTTTCTTGTTTTTGCGGACAGAAGCAGGGAGATGCAGGTTCTGCTTCTACTTCGTCTGTCCACTGAGAATTCAAGTGACTATTTTCACCATTCTTAGCAGTGTGTTAACATGAAATTAGTCATCACCAGCTCAGGATAAAAGACTGGAATATCAGTTAAAATTGTGGGCTAAGTTCAGCACATTCCATCCACAAAGGCAAATAAACATGCACTCATAAACCTTGTGCGATTGTGCCTGTGCCACAATGGAGACAACATCCGGCAGATTCATCAGAGCAGGCAATTAATCACCTCACTCTAAAATAAACAAAACAGGGATCCTAAACATGCGCCTATTAAATCAGCAAGCAGGGCTGGATGGCTGCTTTTAGATGCAACGTTTACATGTAATTATCTTCTTATATAATTAAGTGCATTCAGTTAACAAGCATCTTGCTAACGGGCCACATTGCTTACCCAAACGAGCGGCGGGCAGCCCAGAACGCTGAGTGAGTGAGTAATTAGAGCTCAGCATGCCGGTGTTAATGGAAGTGATCTAAAAAATCATCGCCAGGGAGAGAGAGAGATGGAGGGAGGGAGCGAGGGAGGGAGGGAGGGAAAGGAAAGGAAAGGAGAAACAGATCAGGAAAGGTGAGGCAGAAAGGAAGCTTCAGAATTTATGATATTAATGGAAAGGGGCAATATGAAATAGCTGAGTGGGTGTAGTCATTAATTTTTGGTTTGATGACCCCAAATTTCAACACCACTGGAATTAATATCACTCAACATGAAGCTACATTTTTGCAATTAAGTTGTAATACGCTGCACCAACTACTTCAGAACGAGCAAACATGCTGAACCTTAACGCTTAATCTCAAACTGCAACATAAACACAGACTTTGAGGACTGATGTCTGGAGCTACGTTCACTGTTTGAGTACAAAGTGCTGTAAATAAAAGAAACAAAAGAAGTAACCTAAGATTAACACTCCAATACACCTTGCATTAAAATGTTTTGGGTGACTGGCTACAATTGGAAAGTTCTTGACCACAGTAATGTCCAGGTGTAAATGTATCAAAAATGCACTGAGCATGCATTGCTATCCGATCAGCCAAACCACCTCTAGAGGCAGTCATGGACACGTTGTGTTACACAAATGTAAATGCAACTGCGTCTTCAATCCACATAGAACAATTACATTGGCGGAAGTACGTAATTATGCGTGATCGTTCCAAACCAGCGAGGTAGCGAGCTAAGCTACTAGAAAGAAAACAGCAAGAAAGCTCATGTATATTCAAGACATTCGTGGATAGATGTAACCAGTGGACTCTAGTGTTGTCTGCGTTGTGTTGATATGAAGAGGCCCAGATCGTGGATATCTTTGAAGGTGATCTCCGTTTATTCCTTACAAGTCTGACAGCAAGAGGTAAAAACAAATGAATCCGTCAATTACTGCCATATACCTCGAGCCCCTACACAAATTAAGCGACACAGGAATAAGTTAGCATGTTATACTGAAAAATGAACTTATACTGTAAACAGCTTAACAGCGGTAAAACATGGAAATTACTTCAATAGCAATGTCCACCCTCTCCCATGGAGTACAACAGCAAAAGGGGAGAAGTAAGGAGGGAGACACCCCTTTATAGGTGGGGTACCCCCAAAGGTGAATGTAGGGGTACAGAAACTGAGTATCAAATATTCCACATATTGACTATGGAGGCCTAAGCATGTCAGGTAATAGCAACTGTTGTATAACATAATAGTTAATATTACAAATGTACATTTGACTTTGTTACACACATTACTGCTGTAAAATTGACCCTGTTACATTGAGTCATGATGAAGCCAAGTGTCTGCTTTCAGTTTGGTTCCAAAAAAGGCGAAAAGGCAATTCATATCGCAAGCAAACCACTTATGAAGCAGTGATGAAATAAATGATGAGAATGGCTATAATTGTTCGGTTGTTTGAGCTGGACAGAGCAATGTGGACACTGGAGACACATATTAATATCAGGTGTAAATGTAATCAGGTAAAATAATGACTAAATACAATCAGGACACAAGACGTGTTTTAATGCAACTGTAAAGCAGTCTAAGACATGATTTAGAGGACATTACTGTGATGTGTTCACACAGGACACAAAGCATATTTTCATGTTGCGTTACTAGCTTGAATATGAAGTGTTTTCCAGAGTACTTTGCAACTGGCGAATATTTGCCCTTAAAAACTGCTGTGCTAACAGTTGTGCTAACTAACTGGTGAGGGCAGCTAATGGCTAAATTGGCAAGAAGGAAGACTGCAACACTATTTATTTTTCATTCTGTCACAGCAGCACAGCTTTACTCCTTCCATTTTTTACTTTATACAATAAAATACCAACTTAATTACTCTACTTACACAGATTTTAAGAACTGAGCATATATTCCTGTGGCTTTACTCACTAATCTCAGTGCCCTCTCCTTGTTTGTTCTGTCTCTACACAGTACTGATGTCAAGAGGTGGAGCTCCAGGTGCCTACAGATGGCGACAATACTTTTGCCCTCCATTTCTAATTTACAGTCTTTCCATTGACTTTGTATGTAATCTCACTGCACAAAAGGCTGACTTCGAGTGATGCCTCAGTCTGCTCTTTCAAGGAATAGTTTTACTTTGGAAAATCCCTGTTCATTTTTTGCTGAGCAACCTTGTCTCCTAAAATGTACACAATTAATTTTCTGAATTACGTCCTAGCGACAAAGATAATCCAGTTTCATATGGACAAAAGAAAGCTAGCTATAATGTGTCAATTAGTGAGTTTTAGACGCACAGGTACAGTAATCTTTTTTTTTTTTTTTGGTTGTACAGAGCCAGATTAGCGCTTTCCCTCTGATTTCAGGCTTTATGCTAAGTTAAGCTAATTGTATCCTGACTCCAGTTTTATATTTAACAGACAGATATGGGAGTAGTTTGGATGTTCTCATCTAACTCATATTTGCCCCAAATGTTGAACTATTCTTCTAAAAAATTCAGTGACTAAGAGGTGTGCTTTACATGACCTGTTACAGCGATACAGCCATTCAAAACACAGTGGTGAGTGACGAGTATGTGTGTTTTACTGATGTTAGCACTGACACTGTGACACAGGGGTCCACCCTCAGTTCAACCAAACACTTTTCTTTGATTCCATACTGCACAGCCATGAGCTCATACAGCCCGAGGCAACAGGGGGACAAGAGACTGAACTTTGTCACACTCTACTCTGCAATATCACTTACTCATCTGTCTGGGAGAGAAATGTATGGACATGTTTGATTCAAGGTGTATTCAAGATCAAAACCTGAACAATGCAGGTACACATAGAGACAAAAGATTTGCTGCAGAATACCAATGAAGATGATTTTCAGCTGTGTAAAAAACCTATTATATTCTGTTTGCCTGGTCTACAATGAGTCGCAATGCTTAATTTGCATTATAGTGCTCCAACAGAAGATAAGCATGAGCATTTCCAATATTTCAGGTGTAAAATATATATACTGAAGAGCATTTTTGGCTCCACAAACTCTTTAGAAATTCAAACACTCTCTCTCTCCAGATCTTAGCCTGCAGCTCCACATCTCAACAATGGACAACAGCCTTCACGTCATGTCAAACCACAATCCTTTCAGTGCTCAACCCAACCACACAACCTCCTAATTCCACACATGAAATCCCAAATACCCTCAAAGTCAACACTACGGTCCGGGTTAATATCGGCCTTCAGGAGTAACCAGGTGGAACCCACAATACAACCGGGCCGACCAGGGTTCAAAGAGCCGCACTGAACGGCTGCCAAAATTCCCCACACAGTGCCGATCGCAACAGCTTATAGTGGAATTATGATACAAACTATGCAGCAAGTGAGTAAGGAATATCAGGTCCCTTTGTCCCGGCGCTTTCTATTGAGTTCAATAAACACTTATGCACTCTAAAGGACTCGAGCTCAAGAAGGGACAATGGCTCCCTTCAGAACTCGACACCAGACCTTTAACAATACAAAAATACTCTATCCTCCAAAGACTAATTGATGTTATTCGCCTTTTGATAAGTCAGAGGTAGGCAGACGTAATAGTAAAGAATATACGCACTGCTTTTGATGGCCTGTAATCTGAGTAACCAGAGTACAAAGAGCGAGAGACAACAAAAATGCTCCGTTTTTGGTTGCTTATCACCAAAGCCGTGATCATTTGTGTTTTCAGGGCAACAAGAGTGTAATTTGAATAGGGACAGACTTTAAAAGGGGGAATCGCTGCTGTGCGTTTAGAGGATTTGGAACCGTCGGCCACTGGCCTGTGAGCATATTGGTTATTGATATTCTCTCTCTGTGTCACACACACTGCATCTGGCCTCTGAACACAACGGCTGAAAAAGCCCTCAGAGCCAGGGTGAAACAAATACATTTGCACTTTTTTCTTTGGCAGCCAGAGATGGCAGGTGAAAGTGGTGGCTGTGCGGCCTGATAACTTGGCTGCAGTGCCATCTACTGGTGACAGACGGCCGGGCTGAGACCACCACACTCGGGGGAAGCAGGAGGTGGATGGAAAACAAGCAGCAAAAGGATTTATACTTTAGCTGAACAAGTTTGAGATTTTACAATGTCATATCTGTCTTTTTTTTTTTTCTCTCATGGTCAACCTGCATAAAAGGTAGCGCTCATTCAAAAGCAAAAAGCATTTTCCAAAGCAGAAATGCCATTTTAGAGTTGCGTGGGCAAGGCCATATCTCACCCACACAGCTATGGTTCGTATGCTGAAATAGTGCATATGCCATCAGGGACTAAAAGGGCGGGGGTTGCGGTGGAGATAGGAGAATGACAAAAGGACATAAACTTTGACTAAACTGCTAGCCGGCCCTCCAGGGAACCAGGGAAGTTTAAACCACAAGACATGGGGAACTTCAACACAAAAGCACCATTTAAAAAGGCCTTTCACTGCACATGACAAGTCTAATTGAGGCTGGTGATGCACCTGGCAGCAAAAAAGTAGCCCTTTAGTCATGTGGTAGCCCCACTGACACAATTCATGCTCTGTGCATATGTAATACAACATGTATCACTCAGTATCACGTGAACGTGGAAGAAAAACAACGTACATTTGGCTTCATAGAAAGACAGGAATATGTTCCTTGTTGACATCTTTTGTCAATCTCTTTTTTTTACTTACCTCAGTACCTTTATCATCCTCCAGTCAAAAAGGCTCAAGAGTTTTTTACACAGCGTGCAAAGATCTGCAATACATCACTGAACACCACAATGAAATGGGACATTAAGGCTGTGATGACATCATGCAGCGAGCCTTGAGGACAAATATAGATCATGTTTATCTTTAAGAGATGATTCATTTGTGACATGGTAAAGAGATCTCCTCTGACTGCTAAGGAAATGTCAGCGCATTTAGCTGATCTAATGTTGGGATGGTCGCCTCCATCGCTGCTACAGTAAGTTTAAAAAAGTACAGCTTTAAATGTTACTTTCTTTTCTCGTATTTTAAATAGATGTTTGTAGATGTTCCGTCTCGGGTTGTTGGTGAGTCAAAATTGCGCATTGATTAACAATTAAACAACCGAGCTGAGAAAAGAGATTATTATGGAGCTTAAACTACAAAAATAGATGAGGGACAAAAACAAAAGCTATAATGCAATCTTTCTTATAGTCCAGTTTTTTTCACATCATGCCTCCCTCCTCATCCCCCGAACCCTTGGGAAGCAGCACTCCAAGGTCTTTCATTTGAGCTTGTATTATGCCCCTGTATCTCTGCTCATTTTTCATCCGCATTGCATTAAGTATTGATATTGATTTCTTGTAAATGGTGGCGAAATGGATGGCTCGCACTTTTTTGTGTTATTGTTCTGCAGCACTTGTAGGTAATTTATTATGGCTGAGGGTCCGGTGAGGCCTCCCAGTTCTGTGTCCCTCCTCCTGATGGAGCGTGCCAACCTGACTAACAAAACACACCGTGCACTGAAAGGCCACTCATGAGGAGAATGAGGCATGAAGAAAGTGTGTACGCACACTAGCGCCGGCGCGCACGTGCACGCGTGGCGTTTCCCCCCCCCTCTCGCAGTCGCCCTCAACATCGCTCACATTCATGGTCCACCATAAACCAGCACACATAAGAGGGTCCCTCGGAAAACACACGGCAATAAACTGAAAAACGCTAACTTTACAGGCATTTCTCAATCTTAACATGAGAGTTGTGCAGTGGGCAACTATTTTATTTCTCCTTTCCTCCTATTTTTGAATATTATTCTTTTTAGTGCTGTAGCAGCACTTGTACTGAAATCCATTCCCAGTTTTGTGACAAAGCGTGGCCTTCTTGACAAACTGGAGTGGTTTACTTGCATTGTCATCCTGGCCAATTTCTTTTCCCTGCTGCCGCGGCCCCAGCAGTCTATTTGCATTTCAATAGCCTCTCTGTCTGCCTCTATATTGCCTGATATTATGTCTGCCTTGTATGAATTCGAATTCAATGTCTGCATCTGCTGTTCCACTCCCAAGCAGTCCTCGTAAAAGGTGAAACGTGAAATAAGGCTTGCGAGCAAAAGACATTGATGGTGTGTGATGATGTAAACCAAGACAAACACATTATGGGGGCTTGTTTATGGATTTCCTTTAATAAAAAATCTCCTCACATGCATGTTCTGCTTTTACATAAAACTGCAACAGAACAGCCTTGCAGCAAGGTGATTGTGTGATTTCGATGATCCTTAATAGAACTATTATTTCATTCACGCCTACTAAGTTTTCACTTTTTCATGCTGTTTCTCAGCTGAGCTGCATCTGCAATGTACAGTATGCGCTCACAATACAGAGGTCTGCTCTGAGGTAAAGAAAGGTGCTGCGGTAAAACCGATATGTCCTGTTTACCGTCTCTGTCACCACAACACCAGCACTTGGCCACAAACCCTGGCTGGTGCCACGGAGTCGGACACTATGGGTCACATGACCCACACCAGAGTCCCACAGAGGTCCCTCAGGTATGCCCTCCTCTCTGGCTGACTCTCTCTCTCGTACAGGAGGGGATATATGGGATGTCAGAAGGCCATAGGCAGCTACAGTTAAAGCCAGGAGGATTTACTGGAATTTCTGCTTTTAAAATATATAAAGCACCAAAATGGCTGATTAAGCTCTCTTCATGGGATATTGGAGAGAAGATGTAAAGATGAATATCAGTTGAGCCGCACATCCTGTGCTCCTTCTAGCAAACTGTGTCAGGGATTTCACCTTGGGATCACAGTGCTGCAACCAATCCTTTCCCCAAAAACTACAAGACTTATTTTTGTTGCACTCTGATTCATATAATATTCAGTATTCATATAAAAGCATAAAAAAGTCAAAAATTGTACACATGCTTCATTTTTGGTTACAGACATAAAGGCATGTTTCTGCCCCTCCTCTTAATGTTAACCTCTGCCAAATGTAGCTTCTGTTCAGAAACAATTAATGCCAACCAGTGTTCGGGTGCGCAGGCAGGCTAACAGCTGTGTTTGGGCCACTTGTTGTGCCTCCAGCACAGATAATTACAGCAATCCAAAAGCAGAGCAGCCGCTCGGGGAGTTTAATAATGTACAAGTAGTCGCTATCTCTTTATAGATCATGTTACTGCAGCACTCACTGACGTGTAATTTAGATCAATCAAAAAATATGGCAGGGCTATGAAACCAGTGCCTTTGATAATAGTTGGCAGGTAGTAGTCACCCCCTGTTGTCGAAGCATCTGATATAAAAGGCTTCATTCCGCCCTCCATCAAGGGGCCTGGTGTGCTAGGATGTGTAACCCAGGCAACAGATACATAAAGCATTATGGGACTTGATTTAATTTGTCTAAATGGGAGCTGGAGTATCTTGGTTCTCAGTTCGAATGTCCCTGTTAACCACCACTACAATGTAATGGGCTCCTCAACTTGGAGCTGCTGATTGTGTCCTGCTGGTATAGGAGGTTTTCCACTATATGCTGTTTTCTGACTGTGTGTGTTTGTGCGTGTGTACATGTGCAAGCATGCTGCGTGCACACACCCAAAAACACAGACACATGCTCGCACATGTATGTAACCATTTTTGTGATTTAAAAAAAGCATACTTCAGCAAATTACTGAACTTAAAGGAGCAGTGTGTAGGATTTAGTGGCATCTGGCAGTGAGGACTGCAGATAGCAACCAGCTGAAACTTCTCCCATGTGCCATGCATGAACTCCTGGTTAGAATTCCTTCAGTGTTCATTGATCAGGAGGTTTGAAGCAGGAGCCAAATTATCTGTAGAGGTCTCTTCCTCTCACAGACACACAGACCAGCGGATTAAAACCGGTAAAAACACTAAATAAAGCAGTTTCAGACTTGTCGCACATGGGCCACTAGCCAAGCACCTGCTAATATGTGCTCACCTTTTTCCTCTTATAACTTAAGACCCAGATGTTCAGGAGCTTTGTACCAGGAGACGAAATTATCCGCAGAGGTCTCTTCATCTCAAAAACAAACGGATCAGGTGATTTAAGTTGGTTAAAAACCTGAATACCCAAGTTTTATTTTCCAAGTCAGTGTTCCTCCTACGCTGTTTGGCATGGCAGAAAGTCCCATTAGCCTAGCACCTGCTAATGTGTGCTCATGTTTTTTTCTCTGATAACGTAAGATCTTTTCGGAGGTTTTTACTGGGAGCAAAATGCATCCTTTTTGTGTTTGTAAACAGTAATTACATATTTTTTGTGGGTGGGGCCTAACTGGTGGCAGAAAGGGACAGTAGTGGTGTCGGTGTGAGTGCCAAATAAAACGTTAAAAGCACTATAATGTTTAGATTTCTTAACCAGTTGCAATGTTTTTATATCCATGACTTCATGATCTACGTGTAGTGGGGAAAAAAGTTTTGTTTCCAGTTTCTTGGAATCTTGATATTTAAGCTATTCACTGCTGCTTAGGCTCAGTAGAGGAGTATGTGTTCGGATTATTTGAATTACTCACTTATTTACGTGGTGAAAGATAAATCATCATAAGAACTCATGTTCGTCCTCATGTCCTTGATTAACAGTTGTGGAGATGTCCCCATATAATATAATTCAATGTGTAAGTACAACTGATCAACGTGCTAGCTCGCTAGCTAGCTAACGCGGTCTGTCCTCTGCAATGTTTTTCTATAAAAATGAAGGTTGTCTTTATCTGTATCCCCATTCTGACATCCAACGGCACAACTGATTCTCTCCGATGTCCACTGTTTTTCTGCCACCAGTGTGCACACCCAACTGCTGTGACGTCCACTCAAAATTGATCTATTATCGGAAGAGGCCTCATCTGCTCCAAAACAAACACACCTGGTGATTTAAACCTGTACAAACACTGAATACAGCAGTTTCATGTTTAAAAAGAAATCAGTGTTTTTCCGACACTGCTCAGCACAGAGGGGCTGCTAACTACCGTGACCAATGCAAAAACGCAACCCATCTAAAGCCAGTGTTTGGTTTGTCTATTCTGGGCTACTGTAGAAACACAGCAGTGCAACATGGTGGACTCCATGGACAAGGACCTGCTCCCTATGTAGATTTTAACCTCTCACTCTAAGACTACAAAAACATGACGATTCTTATTTTCAGATGATTATACACAAAAGAAAATATACTTATTATATTCCATTTCTGCCAATACTTCCCCCTGAATCCTGCACACTGGACCTTTAAATCTCTGTTAAATGTTTCACTTGGCAACAAATATGTAGCCATAAGTATAGAGCAGTATTGTAAATATACCATAAATAATGCTGGCAGGGCTTTGTTTCCTTGAAGTTCCCACCATTTGCTTTTAAAATATTTTGGGGTCAGTAATTTAACTGGAGGCCAAAGCTTTATTCAGCATTATTTAACTTTCTGTGCACATAAAAGCTATGGAAGTCATCACAGGTCAGGCTTTGTTGTGAGGTATGAACTCCTTTGCTCGATTTGGTGCATTGTGTACTTTCATACCTATGAGCTCCCCATTTCAACCCATTTGAAGAACTATTTGAACCAAGACAATTTAGCCGGTAATACCTGGGTATCATTTTCCACCTTTGCATGGGACTCTCCTTGCCTCTGGCTTGTTTTAAACTATCCGAACAGTTCAAGTAGCTTCCTCTCCTTGTCCTACTTCTAACTTCCCCTCTTCTCCCTCCTCCCCTGCTTTCAACCCATGGGTCTTTGTTTTAAATGGCAATTCATCCCATTCGTCCGCTCAGCCACATTAAACATCAATTTCCTCACCGAGCACACATTACGACCCAATAGAAGAAATAAAATCTCAGCCATTTATTGTGCAACTCCCTCCTCCCTTTTTTGGCACTGCTATCCACCACTGGCACCCTCATCAAAGCAGCCCACATCCAACAACACAAGAGCAGCTACACAACAATGCCGATGCCATTCGACTTCCTCTTAAGTCGTTTTATACTTACTGCAAAACAGTAACGATTTCAAGGGCCTTTGAATTCCTCCAAGAGCCACCGGGTTTATAAAACATGCATGAGGTGTTCAGTAAACAATGCCCAATGGTCTTATTCCTTTTAAATAAAACTATTTCCATGAGATGTAAGAGAGACTTTAATATTGCCTTAAATATTAAAAGAGAGAACTGAGCCTCATCAATTTTTCATTTATTGGGCCCGCGTGTAAGGAGTCATCAATCTCAAAAGAAATTACTGACATTTTCATTTCAAATAAAAAAGGGTACACTTTATCCAGCGGTAATAGGGATTGCCACTCTTACACAGGGAGCATTAAATGGCTTCTGGAGTGCTGAAAATGAGAAAATTTTCTTTTTTTGTCTCAGAACAGATTGCGGTTTTTAACCTTGTGAAGCAAACATGCATGAAATTGCGAAATAAAATGCAACATATTACCCTGCTAACACTCCAGCTTTTAAGGGAGGGGATGCAGTTCATTACAAATCAATAATAGTCTACCTTAACAAGTGCATATTCCTGTTTCCAACAAGCCCTGACTCACTGTGAAGTAATAACCACCTGGTTGTTTTGCTGCTCGTTGATATTGATATCCCGTGACATAAATTCATTGTTTGATTCCATTGCTGTTATGATATATTGTTATAAATGTCTCCATCATTACAGCGCCTCTCTGCCTGTTTGCCTTTAGGCTTGAAGGTTTGTAATTACTGCACAATAAACAAATGGTTTGGGTAATGGGGAGGAAAGGGTCCGGGGCCTACAGGCACTGGGAGAGGATTATGGGGAAGGGAGCCCACTTTTCACCCCCAAAAACCCCTCAACCCTCACTGCAAGGCCTGTCCCATGTCCCGCCACAACTCCCCCTGTGGAATCACCCTCGCTGAATTATTAATCACTGAGCGGTGTTGATATATCATCAACCGTGTACATACATCGTGGAGGGGGGAAATAAGGGTTGCAGTAGGCCGGGATTTATAACAAAAGCTTGACATATGCTGCTAATTCACCTTGACAACACTGTCACTTCCTGCTCGGTGAATAATCGTCCGACAGAAGAAGAGTTTGTATGCAGCCTCACTGCCAGGCACTTTCCCGACGCACGCTATTCAACCCATAATGGATGAATATTTGTTTATAATTTCTGTACACAAGTCTGGTTGTCAGTCCCCTGCTCACCCCGTGTGCTGCTGTCTCATTTGCATAGGTAGATTGAGACGCCGCGAGCGTAACGAGGTCGGCCTGCGTGTTGGTGATGGAGGACGCTGATGAATAGAGCTCTCTCCCCATCATGGCACCTTTGTAAATGTTTGATTAGTTTTGAATGGATTACTGTTAGATTATCGGGTTTGGGGCCCAAACCTAGACACGGCTCTGCGACTGTGAGACAGTCCCTTACGGGTGTCCCGTGACAGAACGGTGGCTGCGTGTTGACAAAGAGCGAGGAGGGTGGAGGGCGGAGGGCCATGCTTGTTTATGCAGAGTTGTCAAAATGTTTGATATGGCTGTTGCTCACCATTGTTGGAACTTCGATTTCTGGAACACCTTGGATTTGGAAATAAAGGGGTGAAGCATCGTGAGGTTGGAGATATCACATATTGAGGTTGACACAGTATAGAAAGACAGAAATTCAAAAAAGGCGTACAGAAATGCTCTAAATTTTTCAACCTGCAAACTTTTATTGAGTCTTAATCCATATTTCTGGAACCATCCTTGTTCCATTGCTCCCATATCGGCTCAGCATTCCAGGGATATTTAACGGGTTGGTGGGAATCTCATCGTCAGACAGCTATAAATTTCCTGCGGCTGCCGTAAGACGCTCTTATATTGCTTGTGTGGCAATCAGACTGGTGATTATATGGGTAATGAAACATGTGCCTCCTCCTGGTGTCTGCCCCTTCCATTGCCTGTCTCTTTCCATCTCTTTCTCTAACTTTTCTTTCTCTCTCTGGTTAAAGCCGGTGATGGATGGGGCGTAACTATTAGAGGGAGCAGTAACCCATCAGTTCCAGGGGCCTATTATGCACAGTTGGATGCTGGGTAAAAGGGGTACGAGCCGTGAAACGGTGACACGGTAGCGGGGCTGCCTCATGGGTTAACGCTAACCCCGCCGCCCACCCCTGACGGCCCCCTGCTCCAATCCGTTTGCTCAGAAAAAAACCTGTCTTGCATCTTGACAGCGCCGCCGCCATTGCGCTCCCTCTCTCTCAATCTGTTTAGCTTCCTGTTGTGACCTTTCATACAGTCAAATATATTAGCGAGTGGTGCACTCTCATTAAAACAGTGCATTAACCAAAAGACTCTTTGGAGTCTAAATGACAGCCGAAGGAACTGAAAGCTAATAGCCGTGGGCAGTTGGGGAAACTTAACTCATGAATCAGTGCGCTAATGCCAGAGCAGCAAGCCTGGAGCGCTGTAAGCGTATGGCACAATCTCCACCCCCACCCCCCCCCCCCCCCTTCACTCTCACTCTCTCCCTCTTGCTTCCTTGATCTCCTTCATTTTCCTCAGTGACTCCCTTTCTCCTCTCACTCTCCTTTCCCCTCTCTAACTGCTACTTATCTCTCATATTCACCATCGCTGCTGTGTTCACGTTCCACTTCTCTCTGACACATTTATTCTTTTCTCTCACTCTTTTGCTCGATCATCCTTCCCCTGTCCTGCTATCTTATTTGTTCATTTCACTCTCTGTTCATTTCATTCTGTGTTCTCCCACTGTACTGCATTCGCTGGTGCCATCATTTCTACTTTCTGCCTTCCTGCTCTTACAGTTCTTTCCCCTGAGCTCTCCCTAACTCTTTATCCTCTCTTGTTTTCAAAGAGGAGAAAAGAAAAAAAAGTGCATCAGGAAAAAAAAGAAAGAGCTAAAGAGAGATGAAGATAGAGGAAAGAAAAAAAAGGGAGCTAGTATACGAGAGAGGAGAGGGAGACGAGTAAAAGAGGAGAGACTAAAAGCTCATTACTTTCCCCCTGATGGGAGAAAATGAGTGAGGGGGCAATAATAAAGCTTGAATTTTTCAATACTGTTAAAAATGGGGCTCTGACAGCTCACCGCCAGTGCAAGGGACAGGCGCCGACAACGCATGGTGAGCCACCGAATTAGCAATACCATACATCATAAAATCTAATTAAATCAAGGAGCAGAATCAAATTAGTTTTCTGTGACTCAAACCGCCCGCCAAAAGGGCTCTATTAAATGAACTGTAGAGAGGGAATTAAATAATTCACAGTGAGGGATTTTGCATTTATACAAAAATTGTGCACTTAATTGTCCGTGCTATATTACAGATTTGGCCTTATGTTAACAATGAGCCTAAAGCACACTTACTCGTGCACACTGGGCACACATTAGGGCCTACATGGTCGACAAGGCTTCAAACTAAGGGGATATTAGAGTACAACGGCTCGATGGCACAAGTATAGTAGAGCATAGGGGTCTAGAGGAGGCAAAGGGTACGCTGATTATACTCCAATGAGCTGTGATGTGTTAAAATGAAAGACAGGAGTGGTGAAAAAAGGGTTAAATAGTGACTTACGTGTAAGATATTACATTTGCTGCTTCAAAACTTGTGTTTGGATCTACAGCGTGATGGGCTTATTGAGAAACCCACAGGTAGACTATCAAACTAAACATGTCAGATGAAGTTCTGTCATGAAAATGGAGCACTTTTGTTACAGCACCGTGCGAGCGTTCAACCATCCCAGCCATTCTCTTCGTCTCTCGCCCCCATACACCCTTTCTTTCAATCTCTCCATCTCCCGCGCTTCCCTCCCTGGCATCAAAACAGCACAACTTTATTATAGTCGCTGTCAATACCATAATAATAAAAGAACGCGGAGGGGAGAGACTACCATATTACACTTTTAACGAGAATATAGCAGATGCACATTGAGTGAATATTGAGTTTTAAAACTTGTCGGTGTGTGATTTGTGGCCTTGTCAGTACAAATATTTTTCAATGTCACAGCAGCAAGCCGGGGCTGTCACTTCGGCGGTCAGCTGGGACGGGGGGGAGGCAAAACACAATGATCTGGCCCTTAATGGAGAACCGCTGGGACTGGCATGGAGGTGATGAAGCACTGTTTAGTTTGCGGCTGCCATATTTCTGCTTGGGGACGCTATTATAAAACACAGTGTTATTTTGTCAGATTTCAATCATGAGCCAGGTTATTTGTCACCTGCTGTCACATTGTTGGGGCAAGTCAGGCTGACGGTGAAATATGACCTGTCCCAGCCCAACCCCCCCGCTCAGGAGAAGACGAGAGTTTTCTTTAGTCTCGAGGTAAAACTAAGAACAACTGTATAGATCTGCTGTTCCACTTTTTGTCTCATGATATCAGCATAGAGGCAAAAAAAATGCTCTATACTGAATTTTTATCTTGTATCACGACTTTCCTCTTTTTTCTCTTCAACATCCTCCAATCAATCTTTTTGTATTTTTCTTCTGCTATTTTCAATTCAGTTATACTGTCATTGGAAGTTATCTTTTAGAGTAATCACAGGTCTTGGTGTCTTTGTTTAGCAGGAGTGACAGTGTCAAGTGTCCTCACGGAGGAAGCCCCAGGGAGTCATGGTTTAATTTCCTCCAATAAAAAAGTCCATTTCAGTTGGCTTTTACTCACATATGACTTTATTGTGCATCCGTATAAGCTGGGTATTAAGATAATAACAGTGTTCACCCTCTCTTTACACCCCATGTTGATCGTAAGAAGTCGCAAATGGCTAGTCGGACACAAGAACATCCAGGTGTGGGTCAAATTCAAAGGCCCCTCTGCTCTTGAAGACCTCCATTTCGATTCACAGCCATAAGAGCATCTAATCCCTTCTGCAACATTCTGTGCTCTAACAACACCTCGCTAAATATTTCAGGGAATCAATTCATTTTTCTTACAGATCACAAAGTGATTTAATCAGGTTCAAGCATGCAGTTCAGTGACATATGATGAGCATTATGCCCCTGCACGCTTATTCCTGACAGATATCATGTGGAATGCTATTCCATTTGCTATTTAATTTTCCCTCTCAGCGGTTACATCTTCTGTGTCTGAAATGTAGAGGAAAACAAGAACCTGGCTCCTCGATTTGCTTACTGACATTGAAATCTGCTTTTCAGTTCACTGTACATGTCAGCCACTCAGGCACCCCTCAGTAACTTCATTTCCAAATGATATCAGTTTTATTTCCTTGTCGCCCTTGTGTTTGAACGTCATGGCCTCTACCCTAACATGAAAGGTGTAATCCGCACTCTTTAAAATCAGACGTTTCCTTGACTTTATGCCAAATGAACTGCCAGCATGCACCATTACTTTAGACTGTTTGTAGATGCTGTTGAAACCAAATATAACAATATGCAAATAAAATTTGATTTCTAACACGGCCTTCTGTTGGTTGGGAGACAGGGGTGACATTGTGTGCCTTCCTAGTCCCTGAATAAAGGTGTGTTATTGCCTGCTCTGTCTGCATGCCCCCCCCCCCCCCCCCACCATTACTGGACCGTTTACTAAACAGCTTTTGTAGATGAACCGAAATATGTAAAGCATGAAAAACTTTTTCCTTGTTGCCTGCATTTCACTTCTTCCTGCACTTTAAATCCTCCATGCATTCATGGATCAGGTGGCTCTGACTAAGTGCATCTTGCTATCCCGTGCACAGACATGAAAATACAGTACAAACTACATACACATGCAGCACTGCACACACATAAGCAAACACACACACACACACACAACAACCATTAGCTTTGGCTGACACGATAGCCATTAGCACACTGTTTCTAGTTGTGTGCGCTCCATTCCAAAAGAAGAATCATTTACATAATGTGTGTTTTCCCCAAACGGTGTGAACAACCGGCACTTTGTGTAGGTTTCCTGCTGGCAAATGTTTCAAACTGACCTTGGGAAACGGTCCATCTGCAAACGCTACGCAGTCACATCCATAATGGGCCTTTTACTTGTTTTTGTGTATATGTGTGTGTCTGCAAGCATGCAGATGTGCGTTTGAGAGAGTGTGTGTATCTCCATGTGCACACTTCCCCTCTGTGTGTGTGTGTGTGTGTGTCTGCGTGTGTCTACAGCTGATGACTCTGTGCCAGCCGGACGGCTTTTATACGTATTAATATTAATATGTGCCTGAGCTGCAGCCCATCACATCCCTGCCCCCTGGTGCAGAGTGTCCAAGGGCGGCCATTATCATCCTGTTCTGACTGTCAGTGAACCTGGAGGAAAGTAAGACAGGCACGTGGATTACCGTGCCAGGGTCAAACAGTCAGGCCAATACAGCTCAAACCACCAGTCGTGTGGAGGATGCTGTAAAATGCACTTGGGTGACGTGCATCTATTTGTACTGCAATTCCATATGAAATGCATCCCCATATGGCCTACACACTGCCTTACACACACAGTCACATGCTCAGAAATATGCACACAGCCCTCATATACACATATAAAAAGGTATACCATATGTGTGCTGCAATAAAAAAAAATCCCCTCATACTGATGTTTATCAGGCACCTCACCATGTATAATCTATGGCAAGTCTTTTCCGACTAAGTTGGTGTCTTGGTCCCGAGGGCAGTATTGATGATAATGTTAACCATGTCCCATAAAATCAATCAATCAATGGAATATTAAATGTATATGTCTGGGAGGTTGTCAGTGGAGCGCTCAGGGGTGAATCTCCAATAGCCTGTCAAGGTTTATTGCCTTTTATGGGGGATCCACCAATGCACTGTTTCCGTGAAAATACACCTGTACAGTATATCAAAGGGGGCTGTGACATCAGAGCTACAGACAGAAAGTGAAGACAACCAAACACTCCCCGTCCCTCTCTCCTTTTCCCCCTCTCTTTTATATGCTCAGACAGAAACGCGCCCCACCACTACACACCAAAATAGATGAATTTTGCTCCAACAAAGGCGGTATGGTAATTAAATGTAAGATAAGGCCATTCAGAATGCCCAAGACTGTGCCAGGCAAATATCCTGATCAGCTTAAAATCAACCAAGTGGGACAGAATAACAAAAATCCAAATTGGTTGGTCTAGATCAGCCTGATAGGGCTTTCAATATAATACACAACAATGGCCAAAATGAATAGGAATCAAATTACAAGAGCTGTGATATGGCATGAAACTGCACGGGGGAATTCAAGCACAATCACTTTTCAATGTGGCTTCCAATATTGCAGCCAATCCTCGCACGATTCATATCCGATCACAAATAATGTTTATCACCCTCATATCTCTCTCCCTAATGGAAAAGGCCTAGTGTTGGGGTTTAAGGAGTGCATTCATTTTTAATGAGGTCTGGGCATTGGCCAGAATGAAATGAACAGGCTGAGAGTTTTGGACCACAGTATAGCAGCGGCTGGCAGTAAAAGGTCGATCCATTCCTTCTAATTTGACCAGGTTATGTGCGACTATAAGTTGCTAAGTTGTTTATTACAGCCGAGCAGCATTTTCACTATAATGTTACAGGACTGTTTAGAAAAGGTGCAAAGCTCAGTTGCTCTTAAAGATCTTTTTCTCCTGGTAGGAACTTTCAAAGGGTTGCACCATGTTAAAAAGATGGAATAGTGCGACAAAGAGCACGATGGTGTTTTTGAGTGGTTTCAGATCCATAATATTGAGGTTTTGAATAACCTTAGTGGTTGCATGTGTGTTTTCAATTTGTAAAACTCTCAAAGTGTCAGACACTTTACACTTGTAGGACCAATCCTGTCTCGTAGAAATGTTTGTGTGTAATAAACTACTTTCTTAATTACATTGTGGTGGCAATATGTGATGAAACACTATTCATGTACTGCAAAGGCTTCAGAAGGGGGTGGTTGGGGAGGATAGTGGGCGTACAAAGTGCAAGACCTTGACACCACTTTGGTTTTGCTTCTAGAGCCCCGTCTTAGGTTTAGGCAACAAAAGCACTTTGGTTCTGGTTAGAGGAAGATCATAATTTTGGTTAAATGACAATAAAAGGGCAAAAAACTATGGCTGAAAACAACAGAAACACATCGTCTGTAAACATTCGTCAACATTTGCACTATCCATACGTTCACTATCAATATTTCTGCGACTTGCATGATACATTAATGAACATAATTTTTCTAAATTTCCTCACTCATAATGTATTTGCTGTTTCACATAAGTTCTATATAAGTGTAATTTTTAGGAGACAGGGCTGTAGGACTTATATTTTCTATATGTCCATCTGATTTTCAACCAACAAAATGATGCACTTGCAGAGCTGCAAAGAGAAGCTACATCACTTGAACCAAGTAATTCTCTATAGTGTTTATGAGTTCAGAAGGACCATCAAATTTCATGTAAAATAAGCTCTCACGCAGGAGAAGACACTCATATTTTACATCTAATTCTGGAGGAGAAGATGTATTTCCTGCTTCCCCAGGAAGCATGATTGGTGTGTGACTGCGCGTCGTGACGAGATCACTTGGCGGGGCTGAGGATAAAATGTCGCTTAGGATAATGTGATTGCCCTTAAGGTACAAGGAGGTGAATTATATTCCCTGATTTATAATCTGAAAATTAAAGACTCACTCATTTTCTAATTTAATTCCACCTTCAATGGAACAATGTTCACTCTGAGCCAAATTGGCGAATAATGTTACTAATTCAGATGCAGATGTAATTTCTATTCGGGGGGCTGCGGCGCGTGGTGATGAACGAGTCCCGGATGGATCGTTGCCACTCCTATCTCCCCGTCTCGACAATTCCCCAGCAGTTGTGATAATAACCTGAGCAATAAAGGAGGGAGAGGCAGTGCTACCCTGTTCCACTCCTCATACCCCAAGTCATCTGATACTTCATCTAATAGTATTTCTGTCCTTTCCTGTGTCACTCTGTCTTAAGGCAGCTGACACTGCGCTCTTCCATACAGGAAAACAGTGGAGGCCGCATATTATCGATGTAAAACTGCATTAACATGAAGACTCCTAATAACCTGCATAATTACTGCTGCCTTCTGCAATACAAAAAAGTCATTGCAATAAATCTGCTGTTAAAAACTTGATTGAATGCAGGGTAAATGTCAAGGTAATTATGAGGCGATGAGGGTTAAAAGCAACGTTAAATCCTCCCACAGAGTGGTGACATTCAAGCGAAGGAGGAAGAGATAGCGAGGGAAGGTAGGAGGAGAGCGATGGGGAGAGGGCCGAGTTTGTAAATGTGGCAGGCAATACGAATCTAACAGTTCCTCACTTGTCACTGCCCTTTTATTTATGACTGCCAACCATTTGAGATATGACCTCTGTATGACTGGTTTCTTCCTGCACGCTAATGGGTCCATTAAGGACAGAATTCATCATGTAAAATATCATAATGACACAAACACGTTCAGTCTGCACATGTGAGTGTTGAATTACAGATTCCTGATTTAGCTATTTCCATGTTAGCTCACTTGACCTGGCGAGGGAACATGCACCCTCAACACAGGACTCGCTTCAATCCCAAGGTGCAGGAGGTCACCAGGTGGAGATGAACAGGGACAGAGGGCAATATGTACACCCAGTTCTTTCTACGCTTGGTTCTAGGAAGGAAGTCTGCTGAATTTGTTCGAGGGCCGCATCATCATTGCAATTTTAACTTGTGCAATAAACACATTATGAAAGACTGATATTGCACTCAGGGATTTTTTAGTTAGTAGAAACACAGAATCAGTAGAAAACTACACTTTAAAATGTAACGACCATTTATTATTATTGGTGCTTTTTGTGCTCAGTTCAATTTGTTCAATAAAAGAATGTTGGAAATAATTTTTAATTTAGCAAGCAATTAGTTGTATTTTATCAGCTGTTGGGTTCCTTGAACAAAAAATGTAATTTATTACTCATTACACATTCTTCTCTTCAAAAGTACTATTATTACTTTTCCGTTACACCCCAAAATTCCGACTTTGCATGTGGGCCTCTGTGTGAACATTGGGCTCATCATTGGTAATGCTATGACAAAGGCAAATAATTTTTTTAAGTGGGGGTGTTCTGTTGCCAATGACTAGTACTCTCCCAAAAATCTGTCCGACAGACCAAAAGTGAATCATAGAGATAGGCAACGTTTTATTCACCACACATCCATCCATCCATGTCGCTTGTAGCCTGCAGCTGTCCACCATTAAAATTTAGTTTTGGTTGTTTTGCCTGCAGCTATCCTCTGTGGTAAAGGATGGTTCATTTTTGGCACAGTGTATTTCCTGGAGCTTCATGTTGATGTGCTGTGTTAGTAGGTGTTTTGAGAGATAAGAGTTTGTGGGGGGTTTTCCAGTGGAAAGAATCTTAGTTCTCACTGCCTGGGACAACAATGCTCTTGTCATCTTTGCTCCCAACAGCATCAAAGTAATGGAAATGTTTTTAGGCGTCTCCATCTTCCAAGCTAGCTTGCTGCTTTGGTGGTGCATGCACGACAATTATGAAAATGAATTTGGGGATATGCTTGATTTTTGGATTTCAAATCAATAGGCAGGTGACAACAAAAGTCAGGTTGGAACAAGTTGTTTTGGGGGTAACTGTAATATTATCAATGAACTTTTTCTGATTCATTTTATCATATATCTTCATATCTTTTTATTTATAGCAAGTGATATTATTTTACATAATAATCCATGTATGTGTGGCAAATGTATGTGGTATCTGTGGGGTATGTGTATATGTTGGGTTGGCACTCAAGATGTATGGAAGCGTGAAGAAAATTTTCCTAATAGAACAAATAAATGAATCTATCTATTTATCTATCTACGATATTTAACAACATTATCACATATTTTCCTCATATCGTGCAGCCCAAATTCGTCCATCCACCTCAGCATCAAGCAGCCATACAGATGCCATCATACAAGTATTTAGCCGAGGTGCTGGCAGAGGTCAGGTCATTTACTCACCGTTCAGCCTCGGTGAGGAATGGACAGGTTGGGTGAGGAGGGGGTGGCAACACAGCTGAGAGGTTGTGGCTGTCGTGTCGTGTGCCTCCTCTTCAGAGCCTAATGATCTGCTGAGCATAATGACCCCAAGACGACGGGGCCTCTACAAGCCTTGACTAGGCCTCCTCCAGCCCCTGCTCACACTCACTTCACTCCTGAAATAATGTGGAAAGAAAGGATTTTTTTTTTCTTGCTGTTTTGTTCTCCCCTGATCTCTCCCCCTCTGCTATCCACCCCCAGCCACTGTACAAGCCAAGGCTCCATGACAAAAAGCCAATAGAGTTAGCTGCCAAGGCTTGGAGCTCTGAGAGGGATAACTGGCGCAGAAGGTTAAAGCAACAATGTGCTCAGCCCCATTGAGCTGCTCCTTCTGTGTTGCTGGTGAATGTCCGTGTGTGTGTGTGCGTATCTCAAAATCAGTGTGTATATAAGGTGTCAAGGGTTGTTAAAACGTATATGCTCCGGTATATCTAAAAGAACACCTGTTCACTTGTGTATTCTGCAGCTACCCAAATAACGAGGGCCTCATTTGATTTCAATCAAACCTTAGTTATGAGTTTAAGAGTTTAGGAGAAACTCAATACGTGCATTATGTAGAATGAAAGAACGTGAAGGGTAAAGCACACACGGGCTTCGTAAATTGCCTCAGTGGAAATGCTAATTATTCGCTTCTTTCATTTTGAAACGGTGACCGAAATGCACTCATTTGACAGACTCTGAAGTGAAAAGCAAATGTCTGGGTTTTCAGATTACAAATGGCTTTCTCTCGCAGGTAACAATTTCAAGGCTACTGCTTTTCCACAGAAGGGACACAGCCACAATGAAAGGTGTGATATCCCCCTCTCTGCAAACCATAATGGTGCCTTGTTTGAAAATGACAGGTGTACGAATGAGGCCCTCTCTTTTCCTAAGTACGGCAAACCGTGGTCATTCACTCTGCTTTGTTTTTAGCGTAATAGCCCCATTTACAAAATGTCGGTGAAATTAATGTGGGACAAACGCGGCGGTAACCGAGCCAACTAATTTTTGCTCATTCAACTTGAATTATTAATAGGTGAGAAATATACCATATGCTTTCAGAGGAACGGCATACATTCATTTTATACAGAATTGCTGCTGTTTTGTGAAAAGTATAAGTAGCTTAACTGCTCTTTTCAAAAGGGGTGACTTATATGGAGGCCTTAATGATGTATAAATCAGCCCGTGTAATTACGCTTCCAGCTGCTGCCTTGGGCCGGGCTGAAACTATAGGCCCTCAGCTCCGAGACTGGAGCCTTCATCACCTGAATCCCTTTTAATCAAGCAGCACTAGTTTTCTCTCCTCAGATCACATTATTATGAGTTATTGAGAGAGAGGGTGGGGGGAGACAGAGAGCGTGTTCATGGCTGTATGTACTTATATAGGTGTGAGTGTGTGTAAAAGAAGAACATAAGTGTGTGTTAGTACATTTGCAAACATGCTTATGTATGTGTATATATGTGTATGAAGCTGTGCACACATGTGGCACACATACCAAACACTTTTTTCCGTATAACTTAAGTACAGTATTGTCCATATTGATTTTATCTGAAAATATAGAAGAACAAATTGACTGACAAACATCTGCCAGTGTTGGTAACTTGATATTCTGCCACTCGTGACTAAAGCTTCCTGCTCACATGTACAGCCAGTTCATTACAGGTTCAGTGTTGGGTTTAGCACCGTGTGGGTTTGCTTTGGTGAAGAGATGGGGCACCACCTAGTGCACAGTCAGCGCCACAGCCATCTGTCCCTCCACTGAAGCCTTTGTTGCTGATTATTATTTTTTAACACACATTAAATTCATGTTCATGTAGATAACTGCAACAACTTTAGCTGCTGCCTTTTGCATCTATAGTAAAATGTACTTTTTGCCCTTGCAATGAAAGCATTAACAAGCCCAGGTCTGCTGCGACTGTGCTATACATGATGGAGTGGGTGTTCCGCATTATACAGGAAACCCTCAAAAACTGAGCTACCTCCCTGTCACATCTAAAAGTGGCAAAAATACTCCAATGCCAAAACAGGGACTGTCAAACTCTGTTTAAGAATCAGATTAGAAAACATCGTAGGAGCAGCGGTGGTGTATGAAGTTCTATCTTTGAAAAAGCCATACACTTTGCATATACGAGCTGCATTTGTTTGGCAGAGCTGAGAAAGATGCAAAGCACTATGGTCACACTGACTCCGGTAATAAGGGCACTGGAAAACAACAAAGGCCGACCAATGACTTACTGTAAAGTATGACAATGTGCTTCTGGAATGACTCCCTTCCTGAGAAAAGCTCAGGTACTGTAAATAGAGGTGAAATTTAAATGTGACTGGAAGGCTGTCAGTGTCCTTTTGTTGTGTCGCAGACTGCATCAGTTATCATTTACATGTGGTCCTCGTCCTGAGGTCGCAGAGATCTTTTTCATGCAAATGACTTCTGCATAACCCTGACACATATCTAGTCATTGTTGCAGTAATTGAAAACAATGCTTGTGAGTCTGCAAGTAAATATCAAGAACTTATGACCCCTCTGAGTCATTTGTGACTCACAAGTGACCATCTAAACAACATCTAAACAGCTCTATTTACATATATACGCAGGGCACAGTGTTCAATAAAATGACCTATTTGACAATAATAATACTAATAAGTAGACACACAAAATTTACAACAAGGCAAACTAATGTAAAAAATGTTAATTTGTCTCTTCTTTTACACACGGTGGATGTTTGTAACAAAGGTGGACATCTTAATAGTGAGCAGAGTGAAACCATATTGGGATTAATGACCAAGCGCCTCCTTGTTAATTGTCACATCAAACAAACAGGTCCTAATTGGCAAAGGTTCCAGCTCGGTGCTAAGTGGACACAGAGTGGGCGCTGCCTCTAGATCGGTCTCTTTGTCTGCTTTCATTAGTTGGTCAAGCCCCTACATTAAGAAGCCCGCACTGGAGTCGTGTTTTCTTTGGTGGGTAATGAAACACACACCTGCTACTCTCAGCCAATGAATAGAAACTTGAATCTAATATCACCATCATGTGGCTTCTATTAGTGTTCACAATCCCTGTGTCGTGTGTTGATTTTTGCATTCTGTGCGTGTTTGTTTGTCTAGTTGTGCGGCAGCTTTAAGAGAAAACAGAAAAGAGAGACATACATAGCAAGAGAGAGGAAAAGGATGATGAAGTGAGGAAACTTACGTTCAAGCAGAGAGGTCAGTCCTGAGTTCAACTTCATCCACAATGGCCCGCAGCTGCCCGAGGGAAACATTGAAACAAACTATGAACTCAATTTAAGATCTTCTTACATTTTATGATCTAAAACCTTAAGTGATAACGTTTGCTCAACAAAATATTTTGATTGATTTTGGTATGTAACTGCAGGAACATGGCACAATCAGAAAAAAATCAGGAGGAAAGGCTAATATGAATATTTGTCTGGTGATACTTGAGTGAGCTGGTGATGAAAATTAAAATTAGATTGCTTAGATTTACTTTGTCAAATTTATATACATGCACACACTCATATGCACAAGTGCATACACACACACACACACACACACACACACACACACACACACACAAACAAACACGCTGCTCCATCTTGAAATGCTAATTTATGATTAGCATCATTATGCAGTAGTGTAATTTCACAAAAGCCTTCCCACAGTGGCACACAAAAGACTCATTCACCGCCAGAGCTGCTCTGTGTGGGGAAGAATTATGGCACGCAGATGAATTCATTCATGTGGGAAAGGATTTATTCGATAATTATAGACCTTCACAGTTTTAATGCCACTTAATGAGGAGCTTGCATAGTGTGATTCCTACTCGGGCTGACGAATGGATGTTGGTTTTTATTCTGGTGTTTTTTGTTTTGCTCTGTGCAACATCTGTTAGCCTTTCTATGCTGAGAGCTAGCTGCGGCGGCAGTGCTTGTGGGGCCTGATTCTTCACTCTATGTGCTCTACAACACGTCATATTAAGTAGGCAATTAATTAATAGGCTGGTGGTCAGGTATGAATAAATATTGTAATTACAGGGCTAATACATATAAAAATGCCACTACTCCCATTCTGCTCTAATATTAAAGATGCTCTAATAATATTTTCTGATTTTATTTAAATCCAATTAAATCAATAATTAAAATAACATAACAAAACGTCACAAAAAACAACTTTGTTACTCTTTACCTGACATCATATGCTTTGTTTACTTCTGCGAGCAGCTGGCGATAAACAAAGACTCATACATCATCCAGCTCAAGGCCGTCGCTCTCTGACAACAATGTTTACCATAATGTCAGTCTTAATGCCTCATAGCCATGTTGTTGTGGAGAGGTAATTAAGTTGCCAAAGTTTAATTGCTCAATCACCAGCAGTTAACAAAGAGGCGTCAGTGCCCCCCCTATACTTTCGACGTACTATATTTATAATGGCTAACAATTATAGCAAGGGCCCTTTAGCTGGGATAGCACTAGTAAAAGCTGCTGGCACTAATGAAAAGCTATAATCAGTCCGCCCACAGCAGTTATTAGGAGCAAATTATGGGTCAGTTGAAGGGCTAGCAGTTATATGCATTAAGATAAATAATGCTGCAGCTTGTGGCGAGCGCAGCAAATGAATGAGTAGCATATGTACCTCTACTTGTACCCATAATGCAGATACACTAATGACTTCTATCATTGGGTTTTAAAGAAGTGTCACTTTTTTACTTTGTAGCTAAAAAAACTGCAGCTTTTCACTGATGCAAACAAAAAAAAATCTTTATACATATACAAGTAAGGCCTTCTGTGTTCACCCTTGCCCAGTTTGTAGCCATTAAAACCAATTTATTGACCATCACACACCACACCACTTTGTCAAGCACTTTCTAAATCTTGATGGCCGACTTCCAGATCAGTGCGCTTTCTTTTGCCAGCAGAAGCATGCTTTGCAAACTCTCTAATTGCAGCATTACTATGCAGAGTGGACTATAACCCTTCTCTCCCCATCATCCCCTCTCTCCCTCGACTCCTTTCTCTCCCCGTCTTCCTTTCACTCCTTCACTCTGCCCTGCTCTCTCTTCCTATTCGGTTGCTCGGCCGGGCCCGCTGGAATGCTACGTCTCTTTGATCAAGTCTTCATTATCGGTGACTCTGTGACGCTCGGCTGTCCGCGGCTACGGGGGCTAGCTGAGGGAGAAGCGTGGCCTCCATGTGCAAGAGGCCTCTCCACACAAGACTGAACAATTGCCAGGCATCCCGCCTCCATTAATGAGAAGCATCCCCATCCAGTGCAGTCCCCGGGCAGCCTCCACCAGGTGGAATGCTCGGGCCCTGTCACTCATAGCATTGCTGAGGGCTATTAGCTATTCATTAAGTGACTGACTGACTGCCTAGCTGTATCAATTAGGGGATAGTTGATATGTCTGTTATTGTCAGACTCTGCTTGAGATTGCACTGCTTTTCATTCAATGTCTGCTTTTCGTTTTGTACTGAGGCAGAGCTGTTACATTTGTAGTGTGTGTGTGTGTGTGTGTGTGGTCTTGGCATGGCAATGGTGGGCAATAACCCCAAGATATATACTTCGTACTGTGAACTTTTGCACATTCCCTGGTCAATATTTTCACACATTCCTGCACAGGACTGTGCAGCTTTCATTTGAAAACAGATATACAGTAAATATTTTATTTTTTTCATATTTTATATATGTATTATTTATGTTTCATGACTTTTGCCGCACTCTTTTACTATGTCTATTGTTACGCACTTTAACACCAAGGCAAATTTCTTGTATGTGAAAACCTATTTGGCAATAAACCGGATTCTGATGATTAAAAGTCAACCAATGAATAAAGAGATTGTGACAAATTAAGATCTTTGAAGCACAGATAACATACATTAAAAAACAGCACTGTGTTTATCTTATGGCTTCTGGCCTCTGAAATCATCCTCTCAAAAAACAGGGAAAAGGAAAATTGTTGCCATCTGGAGGAAAAATGAAGTACTGTCAGAGTCAAAAGGCATCATGACAACACCTGAGCCTCTGTTGATGCAGACAATCAATGGCTGCAGTTTCAAACTCAAACTGCCTTTGTCTTAGTGAAATACAACCCTCTCCTTCCAACAGACCATTTCAACTGCCATTTGAGGTGAACAGGTAAATTGGGCTTTCCGTGGTACCAACTGACGGCCATCTGCCAGTAAATCGGTTATATCCCGTATTCATGAATTAACAGGAACAAGAAATAAACAGCAAGTATGCCAACATCAAAAGCAATTACTGTTAATATTTTAACAAGGCATAATGCAATATATATCAAATTTGTTTAACAGCCAACATCCTTGTGGCCTTGCCTGGCTAATATATAAAATGTCCCCCAAGGGTCGACCGTTGTTTAGGGCCAGCTAGGCAAATCTCAGGCAAATTCCCCTTGTTGTTCACAAACACGATTCCTCATTTCACTCTATGCATTTAGATAAGAGCATCCTCCTTTGCATGCATATCTGATCAGTCCAGATGTAGACTCAAACTGTGACGACCTCCATCGCTGTTGTTACACAAGTACACAGGCACTCGATGATAAAAAAAATCATATAAAAGCGTTGTATGAAAGTACCTGTGCACATATCTATTTACTCACCTCGGCCTTATTTGCATTGAAAAGTGCAGAGAGATAGTCTCATTTACGCTTGGTGGCCTGAGTTGACAGCCCCTCGCTTTCCTTCTCCTTTATGTTACCGTCTGGTCTGACTGCTGCTCTCAGTGTCACACCCAGCCTGCCTGTGACTTTGCATGTTTTGAATTCAGGTAGTGAGGCCTTGTGTGACATCTGCTAAATGGCTAAAACTCATGTTAAGGTACACAAATAATGGTTTTAAACTTGGAATATAGATGATGTGCTGCAGTATTGGATGCTTTGTTATGTTTATTCTGCATCAAGTGTTCTCTCTGCAACTTAAAAGTTGTTGGTGAAGATTCTGAGTCATCCAGGTCATGGTAATCTTAAGTGCTATATCGTAGCCAACTGGACTTGCTTGAGTTTCTTGAGGACGTTTAACCTCACATCCAAGAGGCTTCTTCAGTTCATGACCTGAAAGTTGTTGCAATGACAAGGCCTCTGTTTATACACTAATAATTTAGATTATAAGAGTGCAATACACACCTGCTATTGTAAAAGGGACACTTTAATTTGCCTTTGCAGTAAGCTTCGCTGTGTCCATGTGATGTAAAATCAAGTATCATTTTTTGTTTTTTAAAGGCCTGGTGTGCAGGACTTCTAACAGTGAACTTGCAGGGCTGAAACTTCTCCGGTGTGTGGAGTGTGTAGGAACTGCAATGACCTAGACGACTTGAAAGGCCCTATCTAAAACCAGTGTTTGGTTTGTCCGCTCTGGGATATGCAGCAGCTTTTGTGGAAGAGGACTGGCTCCATATGTAGAGATAAACAGCTCATTCTACGCTAATGAAACATAAAAATTCTTCTTTTCAGGTGATTATAAACTAATGAAAACATAGTTCTGAATGTTGTATACTACTGGACCTTTACTGCATGCAAGGCAGGCAGCTGGTTAAAGATAACTGTAAGCCTTGTGAGCATATGTCGAAACAACTAAAGCAGATGTTTGCAGATTACACATTGTTAAGCAGTCCTTTGCATACCAACAAAGTCTGCAGACAAAGCATGCCACGCTCCTTTGGGCTCGGTCTGCAGTGTAAAAAAACACTTAGGTATGTAACAACAGAACACAATCAAAAACTGCATTCTGATCAGAACGATACAGGAAAAAAGCAACAGAAGACATGATGATGATAATAATGCCAATTATCACATTTTGCTCAGGGGTCAGAGGCAACAGCATTAAACCAAGTCACCATTACATGATGAATGACTGAACAAAACTCTTTTCTCTCCTGTGAAATTGTTTGGCAGCCATTAGCGATGCAGTGTAATGCCAATGATTGACGCTGCTGTCTACTTAGCATTGACAAGGGATGTGTGTGTGTGTATGGGGAGGGGTCAGTAGGCTGGTGGGGGGGCAGCACAGGGGATTGATCGGGGTCTGCGTTGTTGCCAAACGGGGGGTGAGGGTGTATTGGCGCGTAGACAATGAGCCCCGGCCAGCGCTGAAAGGCCCATTCTGCGGATCCCTGTTAGCTGTCTATTATCCGCGGTCTCCAGGGGGCTGCTAAATAGAGGGCATGTGTTAGGCAGACATTTATCATGTAATTACAGCACTAGGATCCGTTTCTGATGGTGTGTGATGATTACTAATAATTACTGTGCATTTCACGCCTCCAAAGGGCCCAGATGGGGTCCCAGGGCGTCAATACAAAGCAAGGGAGGGGGGAGAGGAAAAAAAAAGAGGGATGAGGAGGGAAAATGTGAAGAAATGGAAAGACAGATGAAGAGAAAGTGAAGAGGGATAGTGTCTCGCCTTAACCATTTAGAGGTGCTCATTAGCTAAATGAATTGAACCATATGTGTCCGATTCCTAATTAACTGGGTGAAGGAAACGAGGAAAAACAGAAACAAACTGAGCACACTTTATCTGTGACTGTTTTACACTGCAATTTTAAGGTGACAAAATATCTTAACCACAATTAGAAATTCTGATCCCCTTCAGAGCACTAGTTTTGTCAATTTTTATATAATAATGATTGTGCAAACTACAGAGATACACAAGAAATCCAATCAAACTGAAACCTCAGCAGATATAACGGAGGAAACATCACCATTTGATATGTGATTTCCCGCAGGGATCCACCTATAACCATGACGCTTTGTTTCATAAGCAGTATACACATTTACACTGCACAAAAATAATAGCAAGGTTTCCTGTGGCTTGATTTGTGGTATCATGACTGATATACAATCGTACTCAAAAGCTTTCATATCTGTAGCAGGGACTAAAACGAATGGCCTGAGACTGGGGTTTAAATAAAAATGAGAAACACCCTCTTATGAAAGCAGCCATCTTGCCTCTGTCAAAGTGGGGGAATGGGTCTGTGTGGTATTGGAACCAGCGTGGGTGAAATACAGTGGCTCACTGTTGTATTTCTGCCCTCTACAGGAATCTGGATAAATCAAAGAGGTCAAGCTGCCGCTGATATGATGTAGTAAGGAAGCACAGGGATGGGTTATATCATGGAGTGTGTGTGTGAGCGTGTGCACGAGGCTCAAGTTGCTGTGCGTCACCTGCAGCCATGAACTAAAAAGGACAGATCAACAGCAGCTCCCTGAATGCTGCAGTCAAGTTTTCGCTTGACAACCTTTAGTGTTCATTTCACCTGAAGCCCCATGTGCCCCCCGTAAATACTCACATTAACCTGAACAACAAAATGAGGGGGTTCTCTTTTGTTCTTTCAGGGGGCCCCTAGTAAAGACTACAGGGTCTCCACCTGGTCAAGGTGAGCTCAAATGAAACCCACTGACTGGCAGGGTTTTACCTGCAGCACAAAAGCCACCCGAATCAATATGGGTGGGGAGAGACAGAGAGAGAGGGGGTCGATTGGGGAAGATGAGGACCGTCCTGTTTAATAGAAACAAATTGCTCTCCACTTCCCGGTGACACAGATAGCAGACCATTTGTGCCTGCTGGCCTTTGTTGGGAACAACAGAAAGGAAATGTACTCATCCTGGCCAGGGATAAAGTTCGGGGCTTTTTGTTACACGCCAGTTACCTTAGCCTCCGTGCCCACCCCCTTGAACAAGCACAGCGGTTAAGTAGTTCAGGTGCCTGCTACATTCTGTTAGATTAAAGGTCCCTGCTTCTGGCCCGAGTTGAATTGCCTCAGCTGGAGTTGAAGGGAGAGGAGCAGGGGGAGGGGAGCGGCGAAGTTGTAGGACCATGGGGCATGAATGGACATCTTGTGCGTGCTCGCGGAGGCGAAACGCTTTGGGACAGCCGGCCAGCCTCTCTCTACACCAAGAACCTGAAAGAAAGTCTGTAGGGTGGGTTTGTGAGTAGGGGTGTGTTGGGAGGGGGGGTAGCCCAACCCCTGCTCACACTCGCTCCTTTGCTCACTCTATATTTTCACCCACATTTTACCCAGGTTAGCGGAAAGCTGTACATTTGTTTGCAACAAGGAGTAGTGCAGGTGGGTAGTGGGTACGATCTCAAAGGCCTTTTTGAAAGCTGGAAACACACACACTGTTGCCCCTATGGAACATGGACCTAAAGAAAATGGACACAATGCACACAGGACATGAAGGAGGGGTCTATGTAACTGTGCGCCAGTGTGCACCTGTGTTTCCCATTCACTCATACAGAGCGGCAGTGGATGCAGAGTCCGGAGAAGAGTGGGTTGAACCCTTAAGGACGTAAAACAAAAAGTAGTTGACATCTGACACACAGCAGATTTCACACACTACCAACTGAATCTAGGTTGTGTGTTTGATTCCACAGCTGTGTGGAGATTAATGATTGACCTTCAAGAGCAGAATCAAATCTATTGTTGAGGTTTGGGTGTATCACATCATGTGTAATGTAAGGGTGTGTCACCAGTCAGTTATTAAAATCTATGTCTCTCTGTCACGCACACATTTATGTTACTTTCTCTCTTCAGCCACAGATCAACCGGGGACTGGTGAAGCAGAAATGCCTAACAGTGTCTGAGCATGTCTGACTTCCACAAACTCATTCCCAAGGTGCAGGGTCAAGTGCAAGAGTCAAAGGTGAAGTCTGCCCCACAGGTTTAGATTCCAGTCTGTGGGGAAAAATGTGTGACTTCTCAAGCTACATACTGGCTTCTGTTAGGGCTGCACGGTATATGCGGTAGATGGTAGAAATGATATAAATTTGGCCTACGGTAGGGATTGTAGAGATTTGCGCTCTACCGTCCTATCGTCAATGACGTCATCGCACCTGCCTCAGTGTGAAAATGGCTGCGAGCACAGACAGCGGAGCAAGAGGAGCTGGTTCACGTCCGTGATTTAGCGTAGCACGTGCACCATGTGTTGCTGGAGAACTTGTGAGTGAGTGAGTTAATGTTTTATGAACAGCCCGGACTTCTCAGACTCTTTTAGCGACTTACCGCTCAGAGGGAACTCATTCAGTGTCTCCTCTGGCAGCAGCACAGCGTCTCTCCCTCTCCTCTCTCGCCGTGCACACACAGGAGTTGGTTTTCGGCAAAAGAGTTTGTCATAAACCTTTGGTAATGTAAACCTATGTGACGCTCGGGGCTCCACAAAAAACTCCATATGTGAATGTGTGATAGTTGTGGTATCATAGCAGCCTGTCACAGGTTACAGCGTGATGATTGGAGGAGAAATGGCAGAGCATAAAGGTCTAGGTGGAAAAAACACAACTCAGTCATTTAGGATTTTGCTAAAAGAAGGAAATTACCTTTTGATATAGATCCCAGGGGATATTTTGCACCATAGAGTACTGGGTTTTAATTTTGAGTTTTGAGATCTGCATTCTGCACAATAAATGCTCTAAAAAATACATTATATCTTTGCTTTTGTTGTTGTTGTTTTTTTTTATCAATTTAGCTTTGCTAAGGGACTACAAAACCCATTCAGAAATACTTCTATTATAACTTTTACACCTAAATTTATACCGTGATATATACCGTTATCGTGAAGGGATTCGATTTATACCGTGATATGAATTTTAGGTCATACCGCCCAGCCCTAGCTTCTGTTAAACTAAAGTACAATGTTTTAATACAGCAAGTCCGATATATAAATTATTTTGCTCCATTTTGTCAGTCATAGCATCGTTTAGTCAGATGCACCATCCAAACTCTGCATCTGCTACCACCCTCCAAACAATCAAATCCACAAAAATCACAAATACATCTCTTTTGGATAATGATATCACGTGACAGGACTGCAAGAAGGTCAGGGTGCCGTATCACTTTATAGAACAAACCACATGCCTCTGTCTGTGTGACATGAAGTAAATGTTCAGTAATCCACATCTTAATCTTGTGCCGCGCTCAGCGCAGCTTAAAGAAACTGATACTCCTGTGACTACTTTAGCGGCTGATTGTGTTACCTTTACAATTCGGCTTCCCCTCCTTCCTGTTTTGTACCCTTGGAATGCCCGATAAAAGTATCCCCACTGTGGCTTTCCACCTGCACGGGAGAGGATATGGCCGTGGTCTGGGGTCACAATTAATATGCAGCCTCATGGGGAAACGACGTAAATTACCCTCTAACACAGGTTAGGAGGTTATGTTAATGACATTAAAAGGTGGTTTTAGAAAGTATCAACACAACTTAAACTATGGCAAATATGTAAATATGGCAAATATAATTGAAACAAAAACATCACTGATAAATCCCCTTGTAGCCATGATCAATATTTTTAAATTAACATATAAGAATTATTACCTGTCTCTGCAGTTCAAGTCTACAGAGCTTTAGCATCTCTCAAGGTCATTGTTTTCTGACCCCCTCTCGGTTTATGCACAGTGATCTCATCGTGTTCAGCAAAAAGTGCTAAAACCCTCTAAAAATATTTCCTTCAGGAGTTGGTATAGACAAAAACAGAGTCAAAATGAAAGTGAATTTTGAACTTTTGTTCACAAGGTGGCAGAGACACGACTCCAAATGAATGCTAATGTTGCACAATACCTTCTAGATATGTAAACAGGCACCTGCTTGTTATAACAAGTTAATCACATCAACCTAAGGTGATTAATGTCAATGCTGTGTTCACAGCTTGTTTCTGCTGCCCCTAAGTTACTGAATGACAGTTCACTCAAATACTTAAAAACAAATTTTACTCACTTACCCCTTGTCGTATTTAGCCATGCTAATTAGCAGTTATACAAGCTATTTTGGGACCAGAGGATAATTTCTTAAGAACCCCCCTTCTTTATTTTGCCCACTCCACAAGAACTAGGAATGATTGTAGTTCTTAGAAAGCCACTTTGAGAGACTTTTTTAGACCCTATTTCAGAGTCAGTACTCTCCCAGTACAAGAGTAACCTAGAGTGGTGTAAGTGTATGGTGATTGGTTGATCACATGAGCCAGTGCAGCACTGGCAACCTCCATTTTTAAAAAACTGTTAGCCTTGTAAATAACAGATGACACAAAAGACAAAGAACAGCTCCTAACAATAAAAAAATGAAGAAAAGATGGACAAATGGACCGAGAGTGATGCTTTACTGAGCATATGCGATGGGGGTTATACGACGTGATTTTGACTCATCAAAGCAAAAGTTACAGCGGTCGGCTTTTGTTACTTCAATGTTCCTGTTGGTGCCCATTCAAACAGAAAAAAGCACTTGAAGTTCCCAGAACTGTTTGGTTGGCCTATAGTTGAGAGGTAGTCTCCACCCCACTACCATAGGGGTGTATAAAATTTTGTTTGTGGTGTCCACAGTAATATCTCTTTACATAAACAATATCTCCATTACCCTGGATAATCAAGACTTCATGTCAGCAGTTTTCATTGGGACTTTTTCTTCAGTAGAATGCAGTCCCAATAAAAATTTACAATGTAACAGGAAGCCCTGTGTTTCTGATAGTATGTTTTGACATAATGCTATCAAATAACTATAGACTTTACCTGGATATATGTAAATAAACACTCCAGTAAGCTATCAAGAGATCGGCTCTTATGAATACTTATCATCATTTTAAATTATTATTTTAATATGAGTGAATAAAACATAAGTGCTTTGACATCATCCAGGCTAGAAACATAAAATCAAATCACTTGGTTTGCTGTGATGTCTCGTACATGTTTTGCGTAACTTTCTATACAATAACACGTATTCATATGCAAAGGCTGTGGTTGTGGTTGTCAGCAGACAGTAACGTATTTCTTTTCTTCCTCTAAATTCTGTTTCATTCTGTGCAGGGGGGAGGCAATTTATCTGTCATGGCTCCTAAAAGAGTCAGCTCACTTTGCCCCCCTCTGCCCCCATTATACTGACAGCAGCCTTATTAGCCACAAGGGAAACCGGCCGCCACATGAATTTGGCCACTGTTCACCTCTGGGGCCAGGGCAAGCCTCTTTTTACAATAGCGCCAATGACGCTGAGATTTTCTTTTCAGTTATTAATTTGATAAATATATTAATTATGACCTGGGGATGACAGTCCAATCAGATTGTCAGGCGCCCAGTAGTGGGCCCCCACCCTCCACTTTGGTGATAAGTTCTCTCAGGTTTCTAGAGCTGTCATCCAGGGGGCTTGGACTTCTTATCTGCACTGGGCCCATTCTAGGGATAATTTCCTGTGTGTCGCAATTAAATGGTGGCTCTCTGATGGCGAGCGACTCCCTTTTAAAGCAGGAACCTGTTAACGTTTGTTTCTGTGGGGATGAGTTAGGGTGGGGCACAGCCTTGATGGGGTCAACATGATGAAAGTTAAATACGTGTGACCAATCCCCTAAAACACACCTGACAAAGAGCCTTTGATGATTTCTATGCTAATGCCTCATTTCTGGTAGTTCTCTTAATAAAGACAAATATATTTGTTGCATTAATGCAATAGCATCATTTGCTCATATATTTAGTGGAAGTTTCACAATACACTAGTGATGCTACAGGCACTTATCTGCCTACTGCAACAATTTACTACCTTTAATTTAATTTGTTTGGGTAAAGACACAGCTATCATGGTCATGGTGTACTAGTTTGATAGCTACAGTAGCTACATTTATATGCCTCTATGTCCTCATGAACCTTCTCATGAGGTATGTAGGATATGGGAATATTTATTTGGGTAGTGGTCACTCATGTGATATTATTTTCAGCTTGCCTCCACTTTTTCTAGATGGAAATATACAGGAAGCAACACATCAAAGGTGGCTGCTTTTGAAAAAGCACTCTGCCTCGCAACTCTGTTGGCAGAGTACAGCTCTTTCTAAAGTTGGAAGTTTTGTGTAATCTAACTGCTTTTTAAAAGAAACCAAAGGGTAGAAACCCCAAGGACAGTCCATACTGATCCAGGATACAGTATCTGCTGGGTCACACCAGCCTGCCTGGACAAACACAGGTACACGACAGCTGGATTGTTGGTATGAGCAATGACAAAGAGCCCCACAAAAAGAGGTACCAGTCAGTGTGACTGAACCTCAAGAAGACAACCCAACATTGTCCGAGGGGGCAAGGTGAGGCTGTGGTGCAATGAATTAAGAAGCAGGATGAACTGCTTTAGAGGGCTGACAAAGGACTGGAGAACCAGGGGGAACCATTTGAGGAGGAGATAAGGGAGAGCTGCCCAAAGAGTGCTGCACAGGGCTGCACAGAGAAAACAAAATATGCACAGTCAGTGCTCAGAAAACTGGCCAGTGCTGCCCCCAGTAATGTGACATGCTTGGATCTGGAGGTTCAGGGTCAACATGAACCCTAGAAGATGATTAACCAAGGTGGCTTAATGATGTGCTACGATGGCTCTTCGGCAAATGTACTGGGGACTGGAGGCTGACCTCAGGAAACAGTCAGCTGTCGATCAATGTTGGGCTGTCAGTACCCTAGTTTTTGCACACCATTGGCACTAGTGAGCTGTTTTTTGCCATCCGATTTCCCTTTTTGCATGACAGAAACAGACTACTGCCACCTGCTGGTATGGAGAGTTATTTCCTCTTGCACAGAGTGTACATGCTAGTTGGATGTTGGCTGTAGTCTTTGCAGTGTGCTCAAGTCCAACTTTTTGGCAAAGACACAGGTGGCATGAGGTGACGCAACAGTTGGCCTTCATCATCACAAGTTCTTTGATGTTAGAAGTCTGAGGCCTTAAGACACTCCAAGGAAGCTCTTATGTGAACCTTGAAGGTAGCAGTTACAGGACCTAGAGCTAGGTTTGACATGGCATTCTGGATTCAACTCAGTCACCATCTGAATGGAAAACACAGACTCTGTTGGGTCTATTCTTGGACTAATTATACTGTAACCACATCAGTAACTAGTTCAATGGTGTTCATTATGTTTTTAGTTTCTGATAATGACTTTAGTTGTTCTTTTAGCTCAGACATGTTAGGATGTTACATACCTTGACATGTTTCGGCATCAGTAACTAGCAACAAAGAGCGCACAGTCTGATAAGTAAATTAGGTGATGACTAAAAGAGGAAAACTTTTTGAGAGTGACAAAAGGGCAGATGATGCAAGGGAGAATGTTGAAGGCATCCTCATAACAATTAGCATCAGTTATAAATATTTGTTATATTAACAATACAAGGTGGTCACATACAGAATCATCAACTCATACGCCACTAAATATTCTTGTGCTCCAAAGAAACACAAGCCACACTGCCAGGTTTATTCAAAGCATCAGTCAACAAAGCTGATACACATGTAGGAAGCAGGTTTGAGATGCAGCACAGCACTCGTGGAAAAGGAGATGTGGGATTGAACTTTCTATGTAAAGCAGCTCACTGCTGGAACCATCAAATCTTCCCCTGCGCCACTGGGCCTTGTCTGACAGCCGTCTGGACTTTAAAAAGGGGTGATAACTTAATTTCTACTCATGTCAACACTGCTGCAGGGGCCAAGAGGAAACTGTGGGCCTATTGTGTGTCTGTCATATCATCCTGCATTTTGTGGCCCCAAGAATGAAAAATATTTAAGTGGCTTTGATGTCCTGGGTCTTGTTGAACTGCTCTGATGGTCCGAAAGCATTTGAGTTTCCTTGATGCTCATCTCCCCTGTGTCTTTATCCTTTTATCCCCAGCATGTAAATGACCAGATATTATTTGTGTGTACACTTACTGCTTTGCTTGTTGTGTGTGGAGGTTTTAGGGCTTCTTGCACACAGCCAGCAATAGTGCCACGTACCCTAGCTGAAGCAAACACAAGTGCAGGGCTTATACTGGAACAACCCTGAGCTTGAGGGCGTTGACAGCAGCTTCTATCTGCCAATCTCCCTGTGGATATTGTTGCAGTACTGGCAGACAGACAGCCAGGGCTTGTGGGCTGACAGATCCCGTCTGTCAGCAGGTTATCATTTCCAATTAAACCCTTTCATCTAAACGTACAGTCAACTCCTTGGCAAGCCAAAAAAATGACCCGAATAAGACGTTATTAGTCTGTTTGAACAGGTCCCCATTTTTTCAACCTCCGCCCTGTAACTGGAGGGGTTGGGCAATCTTTTAAAGCATTGCGGTTCTAGATTCTTCAGCTATCTTGATCCAAATAGCTCAGAACTTCAGCCGTCTGCGGTGGTCACGTTCTGTTTAGAGATAAACTTTCAAAATTGCGCTGGATTGACACACCGGCATGTCCTCTCTAACATGTGTACCAGCACAAGGGCCTTTTGTCTAGCTTTGTTCTGTTGGGACCTACTGTGGACAGCGCTGTTCCTATCCACTATGCAGGAGACATGAAGGAATGCACGCGGAGCTCAGTAACTGTCTGTTGAAAAAGGCCTCACAACGTCTCATTTCCTTTAATAAGATGGCCTCTAAGGCATCCGGATGGACCAACTAAATACAGATTAACCCTCAGCATCATCAGCAGCCACTCAATCAACATGACTAACTCCCTCATGCATGTGTGTGTGTGTGTGTGTGTGTGTGTGTGTGTGTGTGTGTGTGTGTGCAAGCGTATGTATGCACACAGTCTGCTGTAGTGATAAATACAATCATTTAAAGAGATTTTAGATTTGGTTTAGCAAAAGTAATCATATGCTCTTAATTTTTCAGTGTTACGCCTTAGTTTAAGAGTTTTAAGTTTGATAGCTAACTGGAAATTATCTGAAGCACCATTATTAATATACATAATCATCTGAGGTCACGTTATTCTTCACTTGAGGAGTTAACATTCAAGTTAAATGTATATTTCACTTTCTTCATGGCCAGATGGTGTCAGATAATATGTGGGACGCCAAAGAACTCTAACACCCCAGTAAAACAACCCTATCACAAGTCAACAACGTCAATATTGGCTGATTCTGTGTAACCCTGGATTGTATACAATTAAAGCATTTTTAAAAAACTGCTTCCAACTATGGTATGATAAAGGGAAGCAAAAGATGGTTATGGTTAATGAAAACATAAAAGCTAATTGCAGGTCAATGATGGTATGCAAATTCCTGCCTTTTACGTGACAGTCAGTCATGCTACACACATAGGAAAACCTGTTTTTGTTCTATATGGCATACAAGTTTATAAGGTGATTTACAGCGCTTTATTGAAGTAGTGCCATATATTGTTTTTAACTTTTTGTTCCTTGGGGCCCTTGAATGATGCCAGATAATACCATGGAAGATTTAATATGCTTCTACATGACACTTATACTTAAAATATGAGTGATCATTGATCATTTCTAAAGAGTTATTGGATGTTATCATGTCATATGTACAGAGTACTGGAATATTTTCATGCAAATGGGGGCAGGAAGTTGAGAGCCACTGCTTGAGGGTGTTATCCTCTGGAAATAGTCTGTTTGTTAGCTCTTTTAACATAGTGTTTTTTTCTTTCCCCAGTAAACTAAACTACGCTGAAGAAGTAGAGAACGTAGCACCTCAACCTGCATCAAAGAACTGCTAAGGAACCAACCTTTTACTGTGTTTCAAGATAAGACACGTTACTTGCTGATTTACACCGCACATTTGCATTTAACATAATTCCTGAGGTGCATATTTATCAAATATGGATGTAATTTCCTGGCTGCATACTTAAAAAGTCTCACACACACTCATTTGTGCAACAATCTAGATTTCCACTGGCACTATTTTATTGAATCTCACAGGCAGACTTTTTCTTCTAAAGATCTGACCCCAGTTGGTCGTCTGCTGGTTGAAGCGAGTAAAAACACGCTTCCACAGCTTCAGGGCACAACAACCTGCAGTGCAGCTTGGCTATAACCTATACACCTACCTGTAGAACCTGGCCAACAGCTCTGGCATGTGAGTTTGCTTTGCGCTTTCGTCTAGTTTTACAAAGAGGGGTTTTAAGTGCAATTCAATTCACAATTTCCTCTTTTAGCTCTACAGTGAGATACACTCTCCGAAATGTAGCCCCTCTAACCCACACCAACTTCCTGCTCAAAGACACAAAAGTGTACACTATGGAAGCAGTCAAGAATTCAGATAAGTGCAGAATCAAACCCAATTTCAGATTGACCCCCTTTCCATCTGCTTAATCTGCTTTAATCGGACAATAATACTTTATTTATCCAGAGCGGGGGGTAGAGTTGTCCATTGGTGAGATGGAGAGGTTGCACTTTTAAGCATTGAGATCATGCAAACTGTAATCCTTGGAGAGAGAGGAAAGCTGAGAAAGGGAAAGAAAGTGAAAATAGGAAAAAAGGAAGTGATAAAGGGGCAAAGACTAAAGAGAGGAAAGGAGGAAAAGAGAGAGAGGGGGAACAAAAGAGGGAGAGTGTTATCGGGGCACCTGTACCTGAGGTAAAGAAACACCGTCAGAAATACTAGGATAATCCTCTTGGTTTTAATGGTTTTGAAATGCTATGAAAGATTAGGTAAACAGGGCATTTGATTAATGGGAAAAGAAGTCAATTGGCCATGGAGCGTGAAGCTGCACACAATGCTCCTTTCATACCCTCAGTGCTGCTGAGAGCAGAGATGGTCACAGGGATGTCTTGGCACGGACAAGATTTTGTACATACCTCCCCTGGAGAGAGTACAGTCTCACACTTTTTCAACATTTGGAAACTTGAGTGAGCACGAGGAAGTATTAATGTGTGACACACACACACACACACACAAAAGTTGAAGTAGATAAGGAAATGGACAGAGAGTGACTAGGGATGATACCATTCCGGTTTTGATGACAGGATTTCATGTGATGCTAAATGCTTCACTTAGTCATCCCTGAAACAGACTCTTGACAAAGTGGATCTCTGCAGCCTCCCCTCCTGATCCCTCTCCGCTTCCTCTCTGCCGGTAAAGGTCAGCTAGCCCAGGTGCTTGCCCTCCACTTGACTCCTTTCCAGCAGACTGTGGCTAAAGCAGAATCTGCAGTGACCCATTCTAACTCAATGTCATCTATGCATGATCAAATCCCCCCAAAACAGCTTAGCTGGGCCGAGCCGCGGCCTCGGGTCTAGGGCATTAGTCATATGGCAGTTAGAACGGTGAAGGAGGGGCGGAGCAGATTAGACTGAAAAGCTCATTCAAAAGTGTTTGTCATCTGAAAGGTCTTGAGGAGGAACGCGAAACAGTTGCTTGAACTCACTTTATCCAAATAAAGCTTTTTTTGTTTCCAGTAAACCTTCATCAGCTAAGGTTCAGCCCCATTTATATATGTATTATCATCTGACAAAAGTCAACTTTTTTGCCAGACAAGAAGGTCCATTACCAACATTTACCAACATTTGTGAAATGATCTATTCCTACAATACCCTTGCATGGAAACTATGGTCTGGTTAAGGTTAGAGGCAGATATGGTGCGTTAGATATTCTACATGTCCATCCACCACTCCAACCTCCACATGCTTACTTTCTACCCTGCTACTTAAAGGGCTATTTCCTACATTGGCACTGAGTGTTGGCATTGGATGCAACAAGGTGCACAACAGTCTAGTGTGAATGTGAGTCCTAATGACACTGGGCTGGAAAGGTCCATCTGTCTGTCATAAAAAAAATCAGTATCCATACAATTTTTTAAAAAGATGTTTCACTTAAAACAAAATATTAGAAACAGCAGACAAATTAGAATCACTGATAATCAATGGCATCTACAGGATGGGGGGGTGGGGTAATTAGTAATATTAACTGTAAAATAAGAAACCAAAGTACATCAGTATTGTGATTCCTTAACTTACATATAGACATAGTTTTCAACTAGCCTATATGCTTTAGCAGCATAATTGAACTCCTGAAATCCAGTTATGGCTTTTGGTCTTGGGGTACTACCCCAAAATGATTGGTGGCCCCATCTGGCCCCCATTTCTAGGGGGTCGACTGCCAATAATACCCCTAAGGCCTTGCAAGAGGGTGTGTTATGCTCTGACCGAGGGGCTAAGTGACTATTTTTATTAATGAATATTTAGCCTTTCCTCTTTTTCTTTCCTTCTGTCTGTATCCTGCTTCATCTATTGTCATCCTACTTTATAAAATATCCAAGTACACACATTCTCATTCTTAAAGGTCATCCTCACAGGTCGCAATGCCTGTTTAAGAATGTATTTGAGTTGAAAGCAAGTTAATTGCTGAACACAGCAAACAAGATGATTTGTTTGGGTTGTCGGGACTCTTGACCTCGACCCACGGCACATTCTTGGCTGACTGACTACACGGGATCAAAAGGTAAAGTTAACCACTAAAGGACCAGTGCTGTGTTAACCACTTATTTACCTTGACCACTGATTTTCCTGATTGTGTGCGTTTAAAAGAGAGGACGGCTCAATATTATGAGACATACAGCTTCTTCATTGCTCATATGTGGAAGGAAGCTTTATTTTTCTACACGTTGATATGCAAACAATTAAATAGCTATGACTCAACATGCTTCAGGATACCAGAGAATCCACAATGGCTGCTAATCCCCTGACCATAGCCAGAGGCAGCACAAGGCAGCATAAGCTCTCCTGTCCTCCCTGCTATCACCTCCCTATTTACTGCCATGCCATCCCTACGGCGCTTTCAGCCACTCTCCTCCTCTTTCTCCTTTCCTCTCTTTCCATCCACTAATCCTCTTTAAGGACATTACCTGCTAATATATCCAGTCAGAAGGTATAAAAGCCCAGCTATCTCTTTACTGCCATCGGCAGTACGCTAAATAGGCCATTAATGGAGGGAGGCAAATGGGGGATATCGTAGTTTTGACCCCAAATACCATTCAGATCCTGGTCTAGCTGAGTGGCTGTCTGAGGTGTAGCATGTGTCGGGTCACAAGGAGCTGAGGGAGAGGAAGGGGATGATGGTAAAAGAGCTGAAGTGTGGTTGGCCTTCAGTGTTTGAGACGTCTCAAGAGATCAAATGTTTTCCATGTCATTTGCGAAGGGGCTTGTTAAAACCACATATAGTGCCAGGTTTCAAACTTGGGAACATGCTTTTTAAAACCAGTCTACATTACATTTTTACTCACACTAACATCCTGGGTGTCAGAGCCAAATGGGGCAACTTCACACACTTGTGCCCCCACATGGCAAAGAGGGGTAACTGTTTGTTTAAACTAATACAAGCTGCATGTGGCAGTCAGGGTACATCTGTGACTTATTCATACAAAGATGTGTAACAAATCAAATATTGGTGACACCATCTCTCTCTAGACTGAAGTTTTTATGTTGATGTGAAAGGTTTACAATGCAGGAATTGTCTGTTCCTGTTTGTAAACACGCTCGCCAGAGAAACTGAAAGCCAACCCCTGATTCACTATCATTTTGATCTTTGTCTACTTGGCATGTTGCCTCACTATATTTGCTTTTGTTTTTAGTGATGTGCCCACAATTGTCATGGTTTTCTCTTGGATTTGTGCTGTTTGGCCCCAGGTGCCACCTTTTTAGTCCCAGTCTCACCTGCGTGCTGTGCCCATAACTTCCCCTGCATAGCAAAATAAGAAGCAAATATAGGCAGATATCAGATTCTCTGCAGATAAGTTTTATGTAGCCAGACCTATCTCCACAGCGCTGTACGTTTCAGCTCTAGAGAAAGGTCTGGGGGTCCACATTATCATTCTGCCATAGGGGCAAAAATTCTTTGGCTTGTTTACATTTCTTTAAACCAGTCACAACTGTCTTGGGCGGGGCTAAGCCCTGGATGCAGCGATGGTGCCCTTACAAAAAAGTTTTGAGGGGACTTGTTTTGGTGGAATCTTTGCATATGAGGAGGCGAGCACCGTCATTAAGATGGTCCAGTTCAGGAAAACGCCACAAGAACATTGTCACTGTGTGATTCACCTTCTACTGATGGAAAAAAAGACTAATATTATTCTAAAACGGCCATCCCAAAGGTCAAGCCTGACGATTTGCTGGCTGCATGTAGCTCCTCTTACATTATTATGACAATATCACAGAAGCTCATATAAAGAGGAACAGATACATCAGTGAAGTCAATGTCACTGACGTCGCTGCCAGGGTAAAAAGATGCTGCAAAGCAACTCTGACTGGCCATGTCAGAAAAAAGACCAACATCAGGCATGAAAGTCCTGTGAGATGAAGTATGTTGTAGATTTTCACACCTATTGCATGACCCAAGTCTTCGTCATTTTCTGCATGTTAGCTTGGAGACTGTTGTTATTTTCGGTAGTGAAGGTGATTTTGAAATGGTAACATGCAAAAAGCGGAAGGTGTGTTAAATGCCGGCCCAATTAACCAGCCAACAGTAGGCCTCTGGCCACAGCCTACATCTGGTGAGTCACATACTGCAGGTAAACAAAATGCCACACAGTTCTAGTGAGTCATACCTGTAAGTGAAGTGAAAAGGAATTACTTATGTATGAGTTTTATTCATTCATTCATTTTATATTATATATACAGTACACTTATATTTGAGCAAGTATATCAAATCTGCAGCATCAAAATTAGAGGGGAGGGGTGACCTTTTCTGTTACAGCATTACACTGCGATTCAGGCTGATAATATGCGCTTACTTCAGAGGGAGATTTTTTCCTTTATTTTGCCGTGTCATGTATGTAGATTCAAGATTACTTTATTTGTCCCTCGGGAAATTTGTCATGGACATAAAGGCTGCCACATAGTGCAAAAACAGGTGCAAAGTGCAGACATAAAGTGAAATCAATCAACACTGCCTCTGTTTTTACACCCTCCTTTTGTCCTGAGTTTAGAAGATTCACTGACAGACATGAAAGACTTTCTACACTTACTCAGGTACAAAATAGCAGTTGTATTTTGAATACAGGACATGGGAGGGATCTGTGATCATTTTAGCCTTTTAAAGTATAGTTTAGTAACTATAGTCCTGCTTGAAAAACAAGCACAGTAGGTGTTTCACTCTCTGCTCTGCTGTACAGATGAGAAGTTAAAAGCAGCTACAGTGTTCTTATTGAACAGTTTTGCAGACCATTTGATAAAAACAACAAAAAAAGAGTTTGTTCTCTGTTGCTGCTCACAGCCGGTTAACCTGCAGACCTCCCTGACCAACAGAGTTCAGTCGTTGACTTGGCCCCGAGGCAGGGCAGCTGTTCATTTGACTGCTAATGGAGTGCCACTGACATCACTTTAATGAGACAGCACTAATGAGTGCTGACAGCTCAGACAGCTCACCGCTGCATCAGCTCACCTCCACCAGGTTCAGCTGACGGAGGGTACAGAGAGCAGAGAGTGCCCCCCTCTGGTCAAAACAGGGAGTGACTAACACGGGAACCAGAGGTGCTCCTATGAATAGAGTCCCCCTGTCATTTCCTGTCGCTGTCACCTGTTTATATGAAGAGTTAAATTGAGTAAAACTCAATCAATCAAATCAATCAGTTTAATCACTATGACAACAGCTAATTAAACATATCAGTAACCTCAATAGATGAGCAGGTAAAATAAAATATGTTTTTGCTCATAAACAAACTGAAAATAAAATATTTTTATGATCTTATTTGTAATAATAATATGTTATGTCTTGGAATTACTATTTAAATGCAGTTATTTATTTCATATAATTTCCCTCCACTAGGGGGAAGCACTGCATCAAAGTTACACAACACTCCACACAGGTTGGAAATGAATGACAAGTGCATTTGTTGCAGTAAATGTCAAATAATCTAACAACATAAATGACCTATGTCTGTATTTCTCTCACAGAATCAGGAACACTGCTTGAGGAAATTTTGGAAAGATGTCAAAATCATTTAAAGCTATTTCTGCCCTGCCATCGCCGTGTGCTCAAACAGCTGTGTGTGAGTCTAATGAATTGTAGCAGCAGCAGTCCTGACTGTCAGGGAGGAGCAGGGGACAGACAGATCTGCACATCCATCCACCCACATCTCAGAAAGTGTGGGTGTTGTGATTGGTGCCACTGATTTGTGACAACAGTGGCTTTTTATCCCAGCGAGTAGACAGAGAGACAGGATGGATCCTACTTTCCTCAATCCCCACGAAGGGGCGCAGCGACTTCCTCCTCACACCACGCTGAGGCCTGAAACAGAGCTCTTTACTGAGCTGAGATGAGTCAGTGAACCAGCAACAATTAGCCATTCAATTTGGTTTCAGGCTTCCGTCACATCTCTTTGGTAAACCATATCATTTTTGATACCAACAAAATAACAAAAATATTTTGTTTTTATTTCACACCTAACCCTCCAGCTGAATTAAAGTGGTAACAGAGACTGAGTGAGAGGAGATGGGACTATGAGGAGCACTGTGGCAGAGCGAGAAAGTAGTATCCATAGTGTGGAAAATGAGTATTAAAACCCTTTTAAATATTCAGAATCAGTATGTATTGATGAATTGATATTTCTGACATCATTGCTCAGAGGTAAGGAAGGACACTGCCGAGGTATGATGTATTGAACAGCCTGCACTGAAACATTATTGAGGTTTCATTCCTTCTGACATACTATTTTCTTGTCCAAGTATCAGCTGTGCCTCTCTGGGTGGACATGTTGCATTAGGTCTCTGGAAAAAATGACTCCTCTTCCCCCACTTAGACCCATTACTTCTAGTGCTGCGTACACTTGAAACCATCATCCACCATTCTAAGTGGAGAGTGTAAACAATTCTATCTCTGAAATTGTACAACCGAGCCACAACACAGCTGCAACACAGACTATTCGCCTCTCACAAGCTTTAGCGGAGATAAGGGGGAAAATCCCTTATTTTTTGACAACTGAAAAAGGCATTGAGAGGTAATTCCTACAAATCAAGACTTCATTTTATGGTCCTATGATTTTGCTGATAACTTCGAGTGTGTCACCTCTTGCAGGGAGGGCAGCCAGCTCAGCCAGGGAAAGGAAAGGTTGTTATGCTAATTTAAGGCTCAGAAGCCTGTCAGTCCTGCACTTCAGGAGGCGTTTGATTTTATGTAATAGGTGTGAAATGAACAATGCTTCCCTAATGTTAAAATAGCTAAGGAGCAGTAAAGAGAAAAAAGATGAGATACTCAAATTAGGCTCGAACAAGCTGAATTATGCATTAGAATAAAACCTTTTTTTGCAGAAGCATCATGTCTTTTTCTTAGAGTAGCAAGACTGGCATAATAAGTATGAGTTCCTGCATTATTATATACTACAAAAAGAGGCCCCACAGAGAGCCCTTGATTTATTTTCTAAGCACTTAGACAGAATGATTTTTCATGTGCTTCTTTGGCTTTCACAGACCATGCGCTTACAACAAAACATCCCCTCAAGAGACTAAAATGCATACTTGCATGCTTATGATTTTGCTGTCGCTCCTCTGAGTCACAAAAGCAACGTATGAAAGTATGAATCATGACACAGGACAAGCAGCTTGGCCGTGCATGTGGATGTGGAGCTTACTCTACAGAAGTGAGACTGCTGTCCAAGCACTAGACAAACAAAGAATAATATGAAAAGACAGCCTCGGAAATTGTGCATGAGCCAGTTGGGGCTGCAGCCAGGCGTGTTTATTCAGCCACAGGCACGAGTCATCTATTGCTAGCACTGCTCTGCAACATGCACACCGTATGGTATTTGCTTTACTGTGCTCATGAGGACGTTTTGATAACTGACTTGTTCCTTTAATAAAATCAAGAGCTGACAGATATCAACCGTGAAGGAAACTCTTGTGACTTCTGTCCTTGTTGAAATTTATTCCCACTTAAACTGAAAGTTACAGATACACATAGTTTTGAAGCTACTAGCAGAAGCCAGATAATAATGTAATAAAATCAGTCAGTTTTAGGAACACGCATCACATTTAGAGACAAACCACACATGCTGAGTGACGGTCCTGACATGAACCATCATGATCTCTCATTAAGAGTCCCCGTTTCATTTATAGGGGAAAAAAAAAAAAAAAAACTACTGGGAGCTGCTTACTGTCATGCTTGTGTACAACGATGTCACACTCATTACCAGAGGAAGGACATCAAAGCAGATGGGTGAGTGTGATTAACTGAGCCTGGAATCGCTGCGAGAATTTATGTACAGCCAAGACACAACCAGCCATTTGAGGTTTAGCCAATAGGAAAACCTCAGCCTTCAGATCTACAGTAAGATGAAAGTGGGTCTGCGTCTAACGAGAGGAGCACGCTGAGTGTGTGTGGTAAATTCAGCTTTACAGGTGTAGACGAGGGATACTGACAGAGGAAGAAAAACAGAGATGAAGATACAAACTGTAAGACTTTGAATTTTCAGCTGTCACAAACAAATTGGAGTCTGACATCTAATAAACAGACCTAAAGCCACACTCTTATTCACAGCTAGTAAACAACCATGAGCTTTGTTTCAGTGCTAACATGCATTGAATACACTTCTTCTCTGACAATATTATGTACAGAAGGTGAAACTGCTTCTGCAAGTTGACAAAGTTGCAACTGTGCAAGTAGACACAGGTGATGTCCAGCTAAGCAGGCAAATAAATGTTACGGTCAGCTTAAATGAGCTAATTCATACAACTAAACAAAACAGACAAGGCTGATTGATGTGTTGTTTGCAGAACATGCAACTGCATGTGAGAACAGGCTCAAATTGTGGGGTCTCTAAAAGCCTCATTAAGCTTGCTGTCGCAGGCCCATGGTAAACTGTAACCTCTAAAATGTCACTGCTTCAGGAGCAAAGACCACCCTTTATGTTCAGTTTATTCAAACGGGTTAGAAAAGCTTCATAAGACAGAAAAAGAGCAGACGTTTCTTCCCTCTTCAACCACATTTCTAACACCACCAGGCTGTAAACTACCAAACCAGCACCAAACTGCAGAAAAGGGAGTAATTATAGATGATGAACATAATGGACGATTTAGCAGCTCGAGTGAGACAGTTTGTTTCAGGTGCTGATGGAGTCCAAAACAAAGCTTAAAGAGGGGGGTAAATATTGACATGACTCAAAATGAATGCTGCTCCGTGTCTGCTAGATGGGTAAATAGTAGAATTGGACCAGGATGTTTTGAATTGTTAAATATTTGATTTTAAATTTTGGGATTCAGATTTTTTTTCTTTCTTTTTGGTCACAGCACTTTATCAGGCGTAAGAAAAATTGCCACAAGAAAAGTTAATAGACAAGACCTCGTTGATCCAAACCCCTCGGGATGACAAACATGCATAAAACATGCCAAATGTTTCGGAAAATGTTTTTCATGAATAAATTATAGAAGCAAGGATACTGTAGAATAACAGAACCCTTAAAAATGAATGCCAAAAGACACACGTTGCAGCCCAATGCTGTCCATCTCAGCCAAGAACTCAGAAACATCTGGCCGAGTCCTTCCTGAGTCACGTTTTTTGCTAACATGTTCACCAAACAATAACAAATTTATCAGGTGAGATAATATGTCAGTCTTGTGTTTACAGCTTGTTGCCCCCAAATAGCCGGGGAAATCAGATTCAGTCAGAGACAGCATGTGAATACAGAAAACCTCCACAACAACTCAAAACGACCAAGTTAAAAATATGCTTAAAATTAATCAGCCCACACAGGAGTATTCAGATTCATAACTATGCTCATTAGTGTCAAAGTAAGCAATTGCTAGAAAACAACACAATAAATTAGCTCAACTGCCCCATGAACTTACACCACTTATTTATACCAGTGCAAATTATTGATACATAGAGATTTAGCAGCACAGCAAACTGAACAGCCATCAGCAAGACCTCGCCTGCATACCAAAGCCTTAAATGCCAATAATTCATGCACATCCCATCATAAACTGAATCTGAGCAGCAAGAGCAGCAAAGGTAAACCAGGAAGTAGTCAACAACAAGGCAGTCATATCAAGCCAGGCAAACACAAACAGCATTGAGCTGCACACTGTCAATATATGAAAACCCATCACAGCAGCAGAAACTGCACTATAAATGGTCTCTAGATAGGTCATGTAAGACAGAAATAAGAAATAATTTGCCTATTTGTGTAGAACAAAAATGTTTTTAAAAGCACTGACAATCATTGTTTGGGTTTTTTGAGACAAAAACACATTTGCGGGTGTCTGCAGAGACTCTTGGAGGATTATACGTGTGGTCGTGTCTAGCTGTAACCTTTCACCTCATTAACTTGACGTCTATGGGCAAATGAAGTTGAACTTTATTCTATTTAGAGGAGCACTGCAGAGACCTGATGCTGTGTAAAAAAAAAAATCCAATGTAGTCTCACCGTCTGTTCCCTCTCTATGTGGAAAGGGCAGAAGTGAAAAGCTCCTCTCTCTCTCCCTCTCTGGAATTAATTAGAAAATCTGCGCAGCCATTATTGGCAATTTGTCATTACTGATAATTCATAGGATGGCTAGACAGCTGCACATGTGACCACTGTTATAAGACATAGACTGGTTTCTCTTATCCTTGTAGCCAGACAGAAAAGAAATCTCTTTCAATTAAACACTATAGATCACATCCATGATTTTGGTCCCGAAACTAATCTGAGGCAAATCATTTTTTCGCAAATGAGTAATTTTAACTTTCAGCCTTACTGGGAGGTCTCGCTGAGCATGTTAATTGAAATTTTTTAAAGAGCTGGAACGTATGGTGGTCTGTGACAGTGGTAAATGAGTCTACTTTGTATTTAAAGAATAGGTGAAAGTAGAAACTGCTATATTACTAATGTAGCGTAACGGCCATATATACATAAGTCTTTACATAAAAATGCTCAGTCTGTGTGTTCTGTTTTGTTAAACACTGTAGATCTCACCACCCACTACCACAGCACATTACACTGTCTCGGATGACAGTCAATCTCTGATGTCTTCTCCCATCAGCAGGACGATCTGCAGACTCTCTGCCTCAGATATGACACCAGACCTAGATCAAATAATAGCTCCTTCTAATCTACTGGGCCACTGGATCAGTGCAGTTTACTGCGCTGAGAAGATTTCGACTGGGGCGAATCACAAAAAAATACACCATCCACTGCACGTCTGACAACGTGTGCTTGACAACTTTCTGGCACGAATTGCAAATCTCAGTATGCATCCTGTCTTCCATAAAAAAAAATGCTAGGTTTTTTATATTGGAAACAGTATTTTCTCAAGGTCTTCACTATCTGCACAGTTATCAATATCACTGCCTGACAGCAGATGTGGAAAAATTCAATTGGATAGCAACACTGGAGCCCTACATGCACACAGGGCCTGTAATGCAAAAGAGGGAATCGTGTTATCTTTACAGAGCAGAGTTACATGAAGTTTGCTTGAAGCATCATGCTTTAGATCAGTTATTCAGCTATCAGCAAGGTTATTGTGAAGGGTACATGTGCAGGGAACTGCATAGAGCCACCTACTGTATGATGTGTTTGTATCAGTGGTGGGATGTGACTATGTATAGTTACACAAGCACTATACTTGGGTATAGTAATATTATATAGGAGTAGTGTTTGATTGTTCTGAGGTAGGCCTGCTGTAATTGAGAATTTCCTTTTATGCTCCTAAACAGAAGAAAATGTACTTTTTAATTCACTACATTTACTTGACATCTATAGTTAAAAAATATGCTCAGACATGGATGCACACATAGCTAATACTCACAAAGCTAAAAATATAATACAATCTGTGGGGAGGAGTCTTTTGGGGTGGAAAAATGGAGGAGTAACGTTAACAGTTACTTTGGACAGAGGCAAACCCCAACAGTTACGCACAGGTGATAATGAGACTGACCACTTACCTGCTCTCAAGGAGCCGTTGAACTGGTCACTCCCCGTTTGTATGCGCTGTCGGTTTGGGTAGCTGCTAATTTAGCTATGTTTGCCCAACTTCACCACGTTGTCCTGCTGCCTTCATGTTGAGTAATCATCTCGGGGAGATGTTTGAGAGCCTGAAAGTCTGTCCTTGACCGGGTACCAGCTCCAAATACAACACACACACCTGTTTGCATCTTCTCTGACAAGCTAGCAGTTAACGTTAGCTACTTTTTACCTGGAGAACCACTCCGCGATAAATACGATTATTTTTACACAAGGTTTGGTTTAGGCAATAATAATAATAATATCCTAAGGCTGGTGCGGGCACTGTGTTTCTCAGGTTTTCTACAAAAGGCTTTCATATTTATTTAATATTATTGTTTAACATTTGTACAGTTGAAGATAATCCGCATATTCATGCTAATGTCCGCCAAATACGTGCAAATGACGTCAACAGTAGTATATATAAAAAATAGCCAATCAGATTGCAGAAAGGCAACAGGGCTTTGAGCATGCGCAGTGGTGTTTTTTTGCCCCCACACTGGGCACTTGGCACCACGAAATGGCGTACTCACCATATAGTCCACTATATAGTAGTGAGTGATTCCGGACATAGCCTGTGGCTGTAAAAATAAAGGATGTAGCCATTGTGATGTCACCCATTGGTTTGTGGACGGCCGTTCTGGAGCCTCAAGTTTAGCATTTTATCCGTCGCCATCTTGGATTTCTGGAGCCAGACGTGCAAATATTTGGACGAGAGGGCGGAGCTGTAGACGAGCTCTGGGCACGCCCACCTACACCAGTGTTTTGGATTTAATTGCCACCATGCTTACTGGCGACAACAGCTGTTTTCAAACTGAAGATAGCTGTCCTTGTGAATGCCTATTTGTTCACTTTTCCATTACAGTGTCAAAACAACCAATCTTATTCGTCTTTGGACTCTTGTTTGAGTAAACCAGTGACATACCAACACTCAGTTGTGTTTTGAATCGCACTTGTGACGTAATGTTGAAAACAAGAAGGGAACAAGTTGCATTTCCTGTAGGCCTAAATTTAACTCATATTTCTAATAAATTTTCTAAATAGGCCCACAGTTTCGTCTTTGGTGCATGTGTAAATAAAAATGTGCCATATTATGGAGTGAGTTTGAATCTCGTGAAAATCTTCTGTTTTTCTACGTTTAAAATGGCTGTATAGTTCTCTAATATGGCATGTTTATTTTAATATTGTAATAAAAAAAATTAACAAAGAGGCATTCGCAAGGACAGCTACATATTCTCTTCTTGGTTGAAAACAGCTGCTGTCACTACGGCAACCACAGACACTTCTGGCTGAAAGTCGCCAGTTAACATGGTCGCAATTGAATCCGAAACACCTGCAACCTGACTGGACTTCACACCTAGCTTGACCATGCTGAACCGCTGCTAACAAAGTTAGCCTCCATTATTTCAGGTAAACTTTAGAGATAAGTATTAAAGTAATTTTAGAGAGGTTAGCTAACTGCATACATGTCTATATTTAGCAAATATTATAGAGGAGTAACGTTAGCCTTGTGACGTCATTGTAGAGTTAGCTGAAGTTAAAGGTAGGCCTACCATGTGTAGCACGAGGATAAATAATAAATAACATAAATAAATAACAGTAGCAACCACAATTTTATGTCACATGTTAATCTAGAATTAGATTAATTAATGATTAAGTTATAGTTCGTAAACCACCCTTTTTTTCTGCTGCCAGCAGGTGGGGCCCATCGCAGGGGGCGAAGCATAGGCATTTTGCTCATATTCTTGTTCTCATGTTTGCACTAATGTAAAATGTTTAAATACAGGACTCTTACTGTAGAGGATGCTCTTTCATGACTAATTATTTATGACCTTATGACCCCTGTTCATCTTAATCCTGGTGTAGGCACCACTGCTGCAGAAATGACAGCAATATTGGTCCTTTTGTCCACTTTCACTGACACACACACACACACACACACACACACACACACACACACACACACCAGCATGATTTTAGGTCATGGGCCAGAAACCACAATATTCCCTCTGTACCATATTGGAGGCTGTACACAGAGAGTATTGCTGTAAACCAGAGGCTGTGGTGCTGCTGCTGTACTCTGGACCACTATAATAATCTGGATGGAGGAGTCCAGCTGCACTGCGTCCATTTAGGTGAAGCGCCATATAAGGCTTTGAACACTGCACTGATGAGGCTCTGGGTCTCCCTGCTATGTCGCAATGCTCCCTAAGCAGTAGATTAAACTGTAAGTGTTTGCTGCTGAGATTTTTCTTATTTAAAAAGTGGTGATTCTACCTTGTCAGGCACTGACTTGCACAAAATAATTATCAATTAACGAGTTACACTGTGTTATTTTAACACCCAAGAACTTGATTTATATGTGTACTATTTGCACAAATAATCTCATGTGTTCAACGTGATGCTGGTGACATCAGCCTTACCACCAGCTACGCAATCGTGCGTCGTGCTTCTATTTTTTACATCAAAAGGCTATTTTTGAACTGGGGTGCACCAACGTGCTTTAGACTGACAGAGAGGACAATATAAGTAGCTACAGAGCCACAGAGACTGAAAGCTGGAAGTACTTTCATGCCCTTTTCAAAGCTGCCATCGTGTCAATGCGCAATTGCGCAGCCAGGAAACCTTGAGCTGTGAGACCAGAGGCAGCAAGGGGGCTTGAAAACTACCGCAGCGCCTCTCGAGAAAAAAAAGCTTCCTGCTGTGACCCCATTCCCATGAAACGGACTCCCAGATTTCCTCATAACAGCCAGGCGAGCTTTCTCTCTCTATGAATTACCTGCGGCTGAAGTGCGGACGCTGTTGGAGGGACCGCTGCGTTTACTGAAGACATTTGGAGCCCGGGGAGAGTAAGCATGACAATGTATGGGACTCATATATGTTGTGACTGCAGCTCACGATGACAGTTCGCATCAGGACTGTGGATGCACTCATCAAAAGTCTGGATATTTCAGAGGAAGCACCATGGACGCAGCGGACATAGTTGCTTCCGTTTTGGTTTTGGGGATTATTATCGTGTCGCTGCTGTCCAACGTTGTGGTGCTGATCTGCTTTCTGTACAACCCAGAGATCCGCAAACAGGTACCGGCTCTTTTTATTCTCAACTTGACGTTTTGCAACCTGTTGCTAAGCGTGTCCAACATGCCACTAACTCTGATCGGGCTCATCACCACGGGCCACCCCGGAGGCAGCGGCTTCTGCCAAATTGTGGGTTTCCTCGACACTTTTCTCACCACTAACTCCATGCTCAGCATGGCAGCTCTCAGCATCGATAGATGGGTGGCTGTTGTGTTCCCACTCAGCTACCACTCCAGAATACGGCACCGGGACGCAGTGATAGCGCTGGCGTACACGTGGATTCACTCACTTTGCTTCTCCACAGTGGCCACCTGCCGCTCCTGGGTCGGGTACCATCACCTTTACGCATCGTGCACTCTCTGCAGTGTCAGGGCCAAGGGAGCCGGGACGCAGTTCATCATATTCACCGTGGCTTTGCACTCCCTCACTTTCCTCCTCACGCTGATCGTGTTGTGTGTAACGTACCTGAAAGTGCTCAAAGTTGCAAGGTTTCACTGTAAACGCATCGACGTGATCACTATGCAGACGCTGGTGCTGCTTGTGGATATTCACCCCAGGTAAACAGTCATTAGAGATGTACTCAGTCTAATCCATTTGTCTTTGACGGAAATGCTTGTGTGTCTGTTCCCTTTCATTTTGTTCAGTATGGTGAGCAGAAGGAACATTTTGATCCCGTGGCAAAATCAGAGCATGCTCTATTTGCAGTTAAGACGTTGTGTGTGCTTAAAAGTGTGGTTATGCCTGAAAACCTGCACTGGATGATGATGGTGTTGGTTTTCTCTTAGTTGCTGTCAGTTGATGGACAAAAACATAATCAATTTATTCATAAGAAATGTCTCCACTTTGAGGATTTGCTGCTTATATCATTTTAATTCAACTCCTGTCTGTTCTTTTGGAATTTTTTGTTTGACAAAAACAAGCAATTTGAAATGTCACGTTGGATTCCTGTCAAATTTAGACTTTTATCTAATTGCTGTATAACAGTATACGTTGTGGGACCACACATTCATTTAAAATGCTCCACTGATGATGATTAAACCCTGCTGAGCCCGCCTGCAGTCAGTGTTTACACTATCATGTCTCATTAGGGTCACCAAGGCCTTCCTCATTCTCCGTATTCCCATCATCCGCCATCCATCCCGATTTAGTCAAATAATTAAACCCTCCATTAACATAATTGATAAACGCACAGTGTGAAATTTCTCCACTGCAATCTTCAGAGACAGGGCGCACAGTTCACTGGCTTCCTCCTGTCCATCCCACATGTTTTCTCTGCGGACTGCTTCATTATGTCTGCGTGTCTCTGATCATGCCTCCCGGGTGGATAATTGTGCTTGTGTGCTTTGGCAGTGTGCGGCAGAAATGCTTGGATGAGCAGAAGCGGAGGAGGCAGAGGGCCACCAAGAAGATCAGTACTTTCATCGGCACATTTGTGGTGTGCTTCACCCCTTATGTCATCACAAGGTGAGCAGTGACTGATAGTATTGTGTATGGGGATTTATGTGTGAGGTGATTAACAACATGTACAGTATCATCAAACGTGAATTCGTCCTTCCTTTTGAATCACAAGATTGAAAAGAAATGCTTTACATTCAGCGTCAGTGAGATTAAACTACAGTTGAATTCTGCACATCTTGTCTTCACTTAGCTGTAAGAAAAAGATTCAAATTATCTTCTTTGTTCTGATTCACAAGTAGAACAACTCTCCCAAGACTCTCTCTCGATTTGACAGAGTGATTTTGGGTTTTCACTTACCTTTCTGCTGCTAATGTGCTTACACTCGCCTTATCACCAGAACACAGATGGCGATAATTATTTCCAATGCTGTCTTGTTATCTGGTAACATTTTAAACATATTCAACTGCTTCCTTTTCATTATCCCGCAGCTTACTGGTTCCACACACATTCCTAATCCTTGTCGTTAGTCTCCACAACTGGGGAGATGAGAGGGAGAGGGAGCGAGACAGAGGGAGATAGCAAATGAGTCAGTGATGGTATCACTGGCTCTCATTAGTATTAGCCCCAGTATTAGTGGTGGCAACCTGTCAGAAGCTGTTAGAATTGTGCAAACATTAGGAGGCGTGCGGTGGTGAGACATGTTAGACTTAAGGAGATCACGCTCGTTAAGAAGACAGATTAAAGAGAAAACAAGGCTCCTGCTGGTTTTCACTTTGATTTATTAGGACAAAGGAAGTGTCAAGCACTGGATTTGTTGTAAAATGAATTTAACGAGCAAGAAATCCAGAGGCAGTGAAACTGACACCCATCAGTTCACATTCCCCAGCACAGTGGTGACATTTCAGTGAAGTGAAATGATGACATTTTCACCACATTACATCACTGGGAGAGGGTCATTCGCTTTAGATATCTTCCATTCCACTTACTAAGAGTTGGTTTGCGTTTTCCTCAAGGATAACGTGTGACTTATTTTCTCTTTTTGTCTTCATTTGAGGTAGAATTGTAGAGCTTTTCTCCCCGTGGCCCATAAACCCTCACTGGGGCGTGTTGTCCAAATGTTTGGCCTACAGCAAGGCAGCGAGCGACCCGTTTGTCTACTCGCTGCTGCGGCACCAGTACAGGAAGACCTGCAACCTTCTGGCCAACAAAGTCCTCAAGAGGAGTCCGCTCAACTCCTCCTCCCTCAGGATGGAGAACAGCGCAGTGAGGAGCGACAACAACTGCAACACAACCAACAACATCCAGCCACCTGCCAACAAGCCACTCGGCCCGTGACAGTAATCACTCAGAGAGACATTTAGGGTACTTTATTGTGCTGAAGGTGGTTTGGATTTGACATCTTACTTTGATGTCAACATTCATGAGAAAGGCGGTATGACAGTAGATTCACCTCTGTGTGTTGGTGTAATATCAGAGTGAGCTTTTCACTTAATTAGTTGTTGGAGGACGAGGCTGGTGATATTCTATATTTTCATACTGCCAGATGAGAGATCAAAACAAACTGCACACGAGTCCATCTCTGAATACTTTCCTCAGAGTCTTGTCTAGATGGTTGTCACGAGATTTAATGTTCCATGTTTCAAGTGATCATTGTAACACAAACCATTATCTTCCCCTCGCCCTAACAAAGTGCTTTTTGTGCCTAAACCTAATGAGACAGGGATATTTCTTCTAGGGTTACCATCTAGCCAGGGCTTTTTCCCAGCATGTCCGTGGCACTCAGCCCCAAGTTCTTTCATTCCTGCTCAGGACACAAGTCTTAAAATAGGTCACAAATAAATTATTTTATTTAAACAAATCTAAATCATTTCCTCAGTTGACTGAGCACTGCAGTTTTCTTTGTAGATGTTCCTTAAAAGGAATTAAAAGTGCATCTGTAGGGGACTTTCAGCAGCAGATTTGGTACACAAGCTGATATTTACAGCAGCAGGACATTAAATCAAAATAAACAACAGAGCCCATGTTTATGAGACTGTCCGTCCTGGAAGAGGGATCCCTCCTCAGTTGCTCTTCCTGAGGTTTCTACTGTTTTTTTCCCCGTTAAAGGTTTTTTTTGGGGGAGTTTTTCCTTATCCGCTGTGAGGGTCCAAAGGACAGAGAGATGTCGTATGCTGTAAAGCCCTGTGAGGCAAATTGTGATTTGTGATATTAGGCTTTATAAATAAAATTGATTGATTGAATTGAAGGAACATGTCAGCCAGTGCAACTCATAGAGGTATTTTTAATAGTTTTTGGACAACAGTAGAGGTCTTAAGCTGCTTGTACACCACAGCGCAGTATTGCCACTACAGTCCACAGCTGCAATGGTACAAGCACAGGCTTGCTTGTATCTGCACTCTGTAGCTAGACAACAGAAATCACAAAAAATACCAAAGATTTCTACATATTTGGACAACTTACTCGTCATCTAAAATTTGGTGGAAATGTTATCCTAGGCCTAGTTTTTTTTCTTCTGGTTGCTGTTATAAGTTTCTAGCACCATAAGGCCCGATATTCAAACACTGACATGATCGGGTACTACATCTTGTCTTCTTTTTGTTTCCAGTGATGCCCACTGTTTGATCAGCTAAAGCAAGGTTGCTACCGCCTGAAATTCAACACAGTGAGCTCAGCGTAGCAGAGCGAAATCTGTGCACTTTCACATGGGTGGTAACCATTTTATACCCCTATGCTGCCTTCTCCTCATTGACATGACTGGCAGTGGTGAGTTGTCATGCAGCGGCGTGAAAGCCCCATAAGGCACAGAAGTGTCATCTACTTCGGCTACACAGGCATTAAATGCCAGTAGGATCTGTTCATTGAAACATGTAGAATATCTCCAGTCTTATCCTTAAAAGAAGAATCAATCCAACCACTTTTGTAGGTTGTGTGTGTGGGTTGTAACGGCTTGTGTAAAACTGTCTTCTTCTGCAGAGAGTGACTAATGAGATTCTTTTGTAGCATACTGGTAAATTTGTGTCAACTAGCCTGTAACATGGACATTATGGTGACTAATTTGTTAATTGTGTCATTGACGGCACATATTAATGTGAACCAGAGTGTAGCCCCGCCTCCAACTTGCAGGACCCAGGAGCCTGTTGTCACTCCCAGATGGATCAGCAGGTCTTACATGTGGACTAACACTAGAGGACAGCTACATTCTTAAGTGTGAACATCCTCTGATGCTATTAAATGTTTGGTCGGATCAGTAATGTATTAACACAGGAGTAAAACCAAGAGTATTTTCATTACCTCAAGTCAGTATTGTATATTATATTATGTAAAAAAAAAAAAAAAACCTGATTTAAGTGTAACAAATTTTACATCCCTTCTGAACTGAATGGCTGAATTTCTAAAATTCATGCATAACTTCTGACCTCAATGATGGCTGGGTAAAGTAGTTGATGTGCTGGAGGGATGATAGAATATAGATGATTTTAACAGTACAGTCATGTTGTATGCATGTCGGTGTATACAGCATTAATGACTGTATGTTGTAGCTGTGAGGCCTGAGTTTTAAAGTGCCTTTTAGACTATGAGCTCTCTGAATTAATGAAAACACAACAGAGGAAACCTTCACATTGTCATTTAATTGGTATTGTGTGCTGTGGTCAAAAACGATAACGGAGCCTGTTATGCAGTCTGGTCGCATTGTAAGAGAGTTTTTAAGTAATATTTATTTTGTAATACCACCACATTGTATCGTCGCATCGGGCAAAACAGGGTGAAATATTATTCGAATGTGGTAGCAGCTATTCAGTGACGTGTAATTAACATTCCAGCTCATGCCGTTTGAGCGGCTGTGTGACGTCTGGGTTGTAAAAATGATTCATTTTGACAACACTGGCGAATCAGGATGTTGTGTTTTTACTTTACTGTGACAGTATGAAGCCTTTAAAAGGCAGAAAAATCTATTTATTTTTGTCAAAGCTGTGTCTGATTTTTGCTAAATACGTTTGTGATGATATTGCAATAAATGCTGTGCATTTTGACATTTTAAAACAAGTGTCTTCTTCCGCATGTATTATTAATGTCTCTACTCGTTGCTATATGATTTGAAATGATGCATAGGCAGTTAATTTCTGCTGGAACAATGCTTTACCAAAAGACAAGCCTGCCAAATCTTAACACCTTTATTCTCCCACGCTGATTAAGTCAGGGAGAAGGAATAATTAATTTGAAAAATCATTTAAGATGTGTTCCACCCACCACTGCTGCTGTTGATGTGGCAGCAGAACAAAGACGTTTTATACAGGCATTGGGGCTGTGAGTTAAAGGCTTGTTTTAATTGTAGAGCTGCTATAGGGAGTGGGAAACGAAGACAGGGAGCCAAGAAAAAGAAAAGTAGGCACAACCTCACCAAGTTTGTGCAGCTGTGGCAGTACTTATAGATTCTAGGAATCTGCAGCCTCCTCATCTATCTTCCCCCCTCTAAGAAAATACTGATTCAATTTACTATTTTTCTTGTGAGGATAGATGATAGAAATTTGATTCATTTTGACAACACTGGCAAATCAGCATGTTTTGTTTTTACTAGGGCTGTTAAGCAATTAAAAAAATTTTAATACATGCTCTGTGATTAATTAATCTAAATTAATCACATACATCAACTTTTGCTGTGAAAGTATTTAAAATATTTCAATTCAAATGAATTTTGGCAGCTGTTTCGTAGTAAAGTTGCTGGATTTTGGACACAATAGTCCCCTGTCTCTACCACCAAAACTGGTCTGCAAATGCAATCCATTCTGTATGGGACTTAGTCAGTTGGTCACAGGTAGACTTGCTCAGCTTGTGTCTGAACACCTGGTCGAGTGTGGCTTGACAAGGCTGGCTGCTAGGGCTAGCATCAGAGGCTGTGCTAGCTCGGACCGCTGGGTTCGCTGCTAAGTTCTTTGCATTGAGGTGATATTTCAGACTTAAAGTATTCCAATGGAACAAAAATTCCTTACAGCAAAAATTGCAGAGAACGGTGCTCCAATCAACAGAGCCATCTGGGCTTTTTTCAGAGATAAATGTTTCATTCACAGGACCAAGCAGCATCGTCTTGTCTGCCTCCAACATGTGACAAAGCCACTGTGGCCTTCAGTGACGCACAGGGTCAAAGGGCACCACAGAACAGGAATAATCGGCGTTCATTTTTTTAACGCATCATTTTTTTCTGTGATTAATTAATTGAAATTAACGTGTTATTTTGACAGCCCTAGTTTTTACTTTACTCTGACAGTATGAAGCCTTTAAAATACAGAAAATCTATTTAATTTTTTCAAAGCTCTGTCTGATTTTTGTGTCAGGTGAAGACACATATCATGTCATGTTTTTGCAACAACAGATAAGTGACCAATTGATGTACACACTGTAGAAAACACATGTATGTCCATAAGTAAACTCAACCAGTACATAACCTTTGTAGTAAATACATTAAAAAAAGTGACCAACTGATTTACACCCTAACTGATAACATACAGAGTGTTTCAGGGTTCACGTGATGTTGGATAACTCACCCATCTCCCACAGAGAGCAGGTAAAGTGTAACAAACACCAGTGGGTGGGGCCCAGAAAAACACCTGTCTATTATTTAGTAGGCTTTGCTATGTAGTTATGTTGTTGTGGCCTTATGTAATATTCAAAAATAATAGGAGTAATAATATTAGGAAAAAAAAAATAGTAAAAGATAAACATTTTGATTTTTTCTTCCCCCATTTGTGGCGCCCCCTGTGGATGACGGCACCCTTCGCATTCGCCTGTACTTCCTATGCCCAGGGGCGGCACCAGGTTCCTGGCTGCTGTCGTACAAGGGCTCACACCCACAACTGTCCCATTAACGCTGAGGAAATCCTGGGGCTGAAACACATTCCTTTTCTTCTGCTGCTGTGCGTCACTAAAAGTATTACACACCGACTTGTCAGCGCTGACGACCTCACTTGCTATTTTTGTGATTTTTGAGTCGGCAGCCATTATACTCTAAAATAATCTGAGATGGCAGTTCTTTTGTTTGAACTATCATCTATCCTTCACAAACTCTCCGGTTAACCTCCTTCTTTCCACTTTACCCACTTTAATAACAAGTGCCTGCGACAATATCTATTCTGTCTCCATCAAACACATGAGACAATCACGACTTGTCACCCATCAAAGCTGCCTCCGCTGCTTTTTTATTATTCACCAGGGGGGCAAAAGCTACATTTATCATATCACTGTATTCAGCAGAGCACGCCAATCAAGGGCAATTAGTGGACAGTATTCAGAAAGTTTGGAAGGATCCCCAGTCTGGAGGTGTGCGTATATCTAATCTCCTTGGGAGACTCAGTGAGTGGGTGAGAGGCAGACACAAACCTGCCGTACACAAAACGCTGCACACGTAGCCTTGTGATTAAGCTACAGTGCGTGGGAAGTACAAAAAAGCAGAGGAGGAAGGCAGGGAAGACGAGTGCACTGGCTGACTTCACACAGCCCTGATGCCAGAGCAGGGGTAGTTCTCCCAGTCTCATAAAGTAAAAGTTGTCCTGATAAAACCTCACTGCAAACTGTATGAAGGAAAAATGTCAGTAGAGATCTGAGGTGCTAATTTGTTGTGTTTCATGAGCTTTAAATGCAGAACTATGTCAAAATGATATTACTTTTCCAGTAATGAGTAGTGTAACTAATTACTAATAAAATTTCAGTGATGATATATACAGTATATTACAACTCATTACAAATTTCCTTTTGTTATCGACCCACTACTGACTGAAAACCAGTCACATCAGCAGACTCATCCTAAAACCTGTGGTCTGAAATATTGACTATGACGACAACACAACAACGTGAAGCTCCAGGAGATACACCCCACCAAAGGTGAGCTCCTCTCAGCCACAGACGTTGGCTGTAGCCCTACACTGGCTTGACAACTAAAACTGGATCTTATTTGTGGGCAGCTGCAGCTACAAAGAAGTGATTAAGCTTGTAGTTGGATATGTGGTGGATGACATGTTGCTCCATGAGTGACCTTGTTGTGAGCAGTTTCATGTGGAAACTATTTTCCCATGCCAACTGAATCACAACGCAGAAGGAAGAGTGCATCTACTCATGGACGAGAGACTAGGGAAAGCACAAGATGTAAACATTAAAGGCATCCTGAGCTGAGCTATATAGCATTAGGTAGCTCAGTGGTGCTACTTGAGCCAGCAGTAGATGCACGCTTCCTTCTGCGCAGTGATACAGTGGGCAGGTGTAGTTTAGAATGAAGTAAATAGTTCCTACATGAAACTGCTCACAACAAGGTCTGTGGATTATTTTGAGTAACCAGGTCATGATTTCTGGAAAGAGACATTGCTGTTGAGTGTTTCAAATATATTTTTTTGGTACACAATCTAGCTCTATTATATTCAAGATAAGCCAGATATCTCTATGGCTGATATCTCCAACACTCTGCAACTCAAATAAAAACCGTCCAGATAGATTAATAGCACTATAGGTAAGAGGGAAAATAAGTATTTTTGATTTTGGGGTGAACTGTCCCTTTAAATTATATGCTAAGCTGCCATGCAGTCACTACATATGGCTTTATCATGCAAGCTTTTACAAATCCGTATGTCAAATACAGATTTTCGACCAAATAGAAAGATACATACAATATGTCCAAATATTGTATGAAGGAAGCTGCTGGGTAAAGCTCAGATACAAAACCTTTGACCAGACTTGATAGACACAGAATATCCTGGCTAGAATATTAGATAGTAAGTACTGACATTCAACACAGATGAGATGAATTTTGAAAAATATGTGCAGCTTTATTGAGTCACAAGATTATAGGAAGTGAAGACAAGACAAGAGATAGATTAATTTGATGTATGTTTTTCTTTTTTTAACTGATTGCGTAGTAAGGAAAATCGGCAGAGTAACTTGGCTCGCCCATGCACAGCCACTTCTTTTAATCAGCGGCAGCAACACTGAACTGCATGAATCATCCAAGATGCACTAAGAAAACCTAAGTGATCTTTTTAATTTCTTTATGCCTACAGCGGAGCAAACAATGTGTTTCACTGCACGCTCCCTCGGGTTTGCTCATTAATCATACTAACACAGGCAGGTGTTACACATCAGTCAGCGCTCAGACATCACAAACCACTTGATCACAACGACCAAAACATGAAGTGATAATGAATACTGCAGATGTGTCTTTCCGTTTTGTCTTACTGTCTCTTTACTCTCAGTCTCTCGTTTTCTTCGCCCTCAGCCTCTGATGGTCTTGTCCGTAACTCTGCCAGTGGGGCTATCGGACTGACTAGGGGCATATAATGTGAAGTGAATCATGGGAATGTTGGACCCAGATGTCTCGGTATTCCCTGTGACCCTGAAGCAAACAGCCTGCCCTGCTCATGGGACCAATAAAAAGAGACCATCTATTTCTGTCCAGGAATGCTGTATTTGTTTTTGCGGTGGGTTGTAGAATGATTTTGTCTTAAATGCATTTGCAGCAGTGTTTAAAGAGTGACATTCCCTTGAAGCGAAAATCTCAAGGACCCTTGAGGATTTCAGACAAACAGCTTTGATTTTAGTCTTTTGGTTTTTCAGAGAGGAGATAATGAAGTTCAACTGGAGTCATGAAGATTATAATAATATAATGGCAAAGTCTAATCCACATGCCCGTGTCTATAGCAAAAATTTGCTGCCTCAAATTACACTGTAATCCATCCAGCAGTTGTTAAGACATTTCACCTCGCAGCACAAATGTCAGCCTGCTGATGACGCCGAAGGAGGGATCAGTGGATCACCAAAGACATCAGGATTCATCCTCTGGGGAATACGGATATCTGCGACAGACTTCTTGGTAATCCACATGATGGTTTTTGAGATATTTCACTAGAAAACAAAAATGTCAACGAAATGAACTCACTTCAGATAGTAGGCGTTATCCTCAGGGGAGCATGAATATCTAAATTTAACAGCAGTTCATCAAATAGTTATGGAGAGATTTCTGATATTGCCATCCCTACAGACACAGCTAGTTCGAGGGATTAGGGATGAGGGGATGTAGGGACAAGGAGGGGAGGAAGCTGGGGGGAATGATGGGAGAAACTAGGGTTGCAGACAGTTGAACGGTGGAATCTGATGGCGGTCTGGTGTCGGCTGAAGGGAGGAGGGCGCAACAGAACAAGGGAAACTGAGACAGAGCGTGGGAGTCATATCTTCACCTGCTTTACAATGGATAGAGGAGGCCCCTGGTGATTCCTGTATTCTGTGGATAGATAGAGAAAGAAAGGGAGAGATAACAGCAAAAATGTAATCTAATTTATACACCAATAATATTACAGCTTATTGCAGTGAAACCTGATCGTGACTTTTCCTGGATTCTACAGATTTGTCGTCAGTGGCAGGAACCTAGAGATAAGCACAGACCCTTATGGTAGACACTGGCATTTAATAGTATGTTAATGATCTGAGTTTTCTCATGCTCCATTCAAGTACCAATCAAAGTGGGATGGGTTTCTCTTCTGCATTAATAATTGCCTGGCAGCACTCTGCACAGCCTGAGCACCACATAGTTCAAGATTCAAAGCAATAAAGGCAATTAAGAACTTAATCCAATCAGACCTTTACGCGAATAGATGAGACCACCTATAAGATCTATAAGGTCCGCCTTTCCAGCAATAACCTCAGAATAATCAGCAGATGGGTTGGAATACATGGGGTGAAATGAAATGTGATGGTGTGCTGTGATATGAATGGTTCTCTGGGGGTTTTTTTTTTTGGCTTCCTCCCACGGACCAAAGACATAAAGATTGGGTTTACTGGTGGCGCTAAATTGCCTGTAGGTGTGAATGTGAGCATGAATGGCTGTCTTTCTCTATGGTCTTGTTTAGAGAATCTGTTTTGGCAAATCCACATTGTCTACAAATTGATTTGTCTGGAGAACAAAAAGATGTGAGATGTGTTTTTTGCAAATCGTATCCGAACCACATTTGGAGGTGGTTTGAAATGAGATTTCTACAGATGTGTCTCAGTCTGGATACTCTGGCTGCTCAAATTTCAAAGTGTAATTTGCCTCTGTCACTCCCACGGCGCACATAGTCATGAAGTTAGATCCAGGTTGACAGAAGTGCTCAGCAGAATCCATGTTGCTGTTAGCGGGGCATCTGTTGCTGAGTTTGTCCGGTGCAACAGAGGAGTCCTGCACTGCATTTTCACAGCATGATTGTTTGGAGGTCAAAATGATGGACCGCCATTTCTTTTCGTTCTTTTTTCTTTTTAAAAGTTCACCTTTATTACTGTAACAAACTGTGATCAGAATTATTGACAGTTGCAATAACATAGAAAAAGAAAAGGCAAACAGACCTCTGGGGATGATGACGGGGACTGACACGATCTATAGCAACAAAACTATGAAACTCAGTGGATATATTTACTGAGGATGCCTCCATCACGGAACAGGAAATAGTCTTTGCTGTCTAGAGTGACTTTAGTTTCATCGTACTCTGGTAGAAGTACTTTGTCTCCAATTTACACACTGACCGGCTGCAAGTTCCTTTTCTGATTGACAGAGCAGGGTCCTGCTGCCACCACTGACCAGCACTTTGCCTTGAGTCTTCTCTGGCAGCATTTGTTACCATCTCTGTGGTAAAGCACTCCACCACCACCCGGTCAAACAAGGGGAGGAATTTTCTGAAGGCCATTTTTGGATGTGTGAGAGCTCTGGGAGTCCATGTGAAGCTGCTGCACCCTAATTTCTTGCTCTGACCATGGTCCTCCATTTCTAATACTTTCATGTTGGACAGTCACATAACCAGCGTAGCTACGTAGTTACTGACTCCTCCATTGTTACCACAGCAACACATTTCGACAGGTTGGTGATGTGTGGACACACAAATCTGATCTGACCACTTGTAAATAACAGTGCTGACAGTCTGTCTTAAAGATCTGGTTTGAGAAACAAATCTGATTTGCCTTTAGTCTGAATGTAGCCTGTGTGTAAACCCTGTGATAGTCCAGGCTCCAGGATGTGCCCCACCTTTCACCCAATGTCAGCTGGAACTGGCTCTGGGCCCCTCACGATCCTTAAGAGGATGAGCATTCACAGAAAATAGATCGATGGAAATGGTTTGCATGATCTACTGACACTATCTCAGGTTGTGAATATGTGCTTGAGGTGTATGTCTTCTTCAAATGTAGTCACTGTTTTGTCATTATATTTCTGACTTTGATGCAAGAGATGAGGACAGACAGAAGAAAAAATAAAGACAGACACACACGTAATAAATAGAAGATTAGTCTAAGCAGAGAAACTTCCCCAACAATAAATACACAGATCTGTTATATCTTTCAGTTGATGCAGAAACACTGCTGCGTCTCCTACGAGAGTAGCTTCATGTCTTAGGTTACATCCAGAGCTGAGTAATGCTGCTCCGCATCAAACAACAGCAAAACTCCAGAGGAGGGAATTCTGCACCGCTTTGTGCTTAAAAATAGATCAGAGGGTAGAAAATGCTCCATATTTGTTATTTTATTCCTCCTCAAAATTCAAGACAAGACAGCAGACACAGTGAGGTGTAACCACGAGCATTTCATTTTGATGTGAATGCTACGTGGATCACTTCAATGTTTTGAGTTTGAAACGTCGTGCTGCTGACCACTAACGAGGGGATGAAGTGAGTGGCTTCAGTCTTCAGGGTGAGTCATTTCCAACCATCTGTTTGATGATCAGAGGACAAAATAACTGCAGAAAGTTTGTGTGAATCCAGGATTTGGATCAGCAACAGATGGTTGTGAAGTGAAACTTCTGATTTGTATCAAATAATTAAAGCAACGTGATCCAACGGCAGGACATTTTGAAGAAATGTATTAATTTATTAAAGTGTTTTCTCTTCTGACATTGCAGATTAGCTCAAAGGAATTACAACACAAACTGATCATACATAAATAATAGAATTGTATTTTATTATACACATGGTATGACTCTGGTGAAATGTCATACAGAAAAAGCTTCAGTGTTTCATTTATCTCAGTCAGTGTTTGCAGGGTGTGTGTGGGTGGCAGAGAGATAAATATTCTGCTGTAGCAGGCCATACATACAGAGGCATGAATAAATACATTAGAATTTATTAAGATAAGATAAGTAAAATCCATTTGTTCTGAGATAAGTTCCTCAGAAAACTTTGTACACGTTATGAAGCAGGCTAAGGCAGCTGCATGTGATCTCCTTGTATCAAGTGCTTTAGATAAGTGCCGCAAATGCTGTCTGGTCTTTTCTGATTTTTTTTTCACTTCTCCAGTTAGCATGCTGCCCATGTTTACCAGTGCTGCCCAGTATACAAGGCACATATTCAGACAACTGCCTCCTACTTCATTGATGGAGCACTGCACGCAGACTCCCAGCGTGCTAAAATCCATTTACTTGTCCCAGCAGTGCTTCAATTTAAGATTGATTCTTCAACCATCGTGATTTTTGTGTCCCTGTCAGAAATAAGAAAAACAAGAATACATTTCCTACTTTTTATTTTTGTCACAGTTCATTGAAACCAAAAGGAACATACAAAAAATTAAATTATAGATTGGTCATTATTTTTATTATATAATATTGGCCCTTTATGTGTGATTTTCACAGTATTTCAGTTTGTCCCTGAGCCAGATTTTGGATTTTCAACCCAGTTATTGATCTAATACAAATGACACAAACATACCCATTTTTGTGAAATGTATCATGTGTTGTAAGATATATTAGTGTTTTAGGAGAAGAAGAAAGAAAAAGATGCACTTTATTAATCCTTGAGGGCAAAGTCAATTATTTTTTCAATCTGTTGTCATATACACACAGGCCTGAAATACACACACATGCACAAACAGGACCTACACATGCATTAAATGGAGAGATGTCAGAGTGTAGGGGCTGTACATGGACAGGTGCCCCGAGCAGTTGGGGGTTCGGTGCCTTGCTCAAGAGCATCATAGTGCCCAGGAGGCGAACTGGCACCACTCTGGCTACCAGTCCATGCTCCATATTTGGTCCAGATGGGGACTTGAGCCAGCATCTCCAACCCAGGTCCCTATGGACTGAGCTACTGCACCTGTCCCTTGGTGTTACTCTTATTTCCACTGTACAAAATGTAAACTGAAGGAGTGTTTTTGTCAGTTCTTTTAAAATTTGTTGTTTTCATAACTTGTCTGTTTTAATTATTAAAATGTAAAGCACTTTGTAACTCTGTGTTGACAAGCTCTTTAGAAATAAAGATTATTATTATTATTATTGTTAGCATACAGGTGAAGAATGACCTTAAAGAGCAAAGCTCTCGCAAGATGACATCACACACAGCCGGGAGGAGGTGAAGGGTCAGGGAAACGCTTATTATGCTATTTACAGAGATAGCACTGGTGATCTGAACCGGTCAGTGGCGAAAAAAAAAAAACACTTTTAATGCTCAAACTTATACAGAACGCATTTGCCCCCATATCTACCTCGCGGCTGCTGGCTGCATCCGCCTCCCTCAATACTGAACCAATTTTAAAACGAGTTGTACCTATGAATCATACGCACACATACACATGGGGAAATATGGCCCAGGTTGAAAAATACCGAAGTTATCCTTTAAATGAAATCCATTTCTTTTGCCTAACATTCATAAAGCATTTTAAAGTACATGGCTTTGTTTGTCACAGGCAATAATTGGAGTACTCAGTGCGACAGTGGCACAACAGCATAATTACCCCACGAAAACTCTTTTCACTTTCCTATCCATTCACAGCCACTTTACTTATTTCCCCAACATCAAATAAACATCGCTGTACCTTTGCCTCGTATCATTTTGCGATAAACCCTTTTGATAAACCTCAGGCTCTAAGCTGATGCTATGAAACGCACCTGACAGGTGATTCCACCTTTTTCATTACTCTGCTGTCAGCTGCAGTGAAGGCTGTGTGTGATAATGTGCCAAAAAAGCCCCACTCTGACACGAGGTACCATTAAAAATCCCATCAGACAATAATTGAGACCAAAGAGGGGAACGTCTAAACTGGCACAGGGAGGACATGTCTTTTTTTTAAGCTGTGTTAGAGCTCAGAGAAGGTTAAAGGTAGAGCAGAAGGGAGGGCAACAGTCAGGGTTAAGTTATAGTTTAACAGATAGCAGTCGTAGTTTCATTCCTCAGAAGAAAAAGAGCGTCTGCTAATGCTGCGTGGCACAGAGTGGTGAGTAGAGTGTGACGTCCAACAGGATGTAGCTCACTGACCATATATGTCTCTTTCCAGCCCCGCTCCTCTCTGTCAATACCCTCAACCACAGAGGAAATCTAAAAGAGAAATGTGAGGAAGGGCTATTATAAAGGACAGAGAAAAACCCAATGGGGAGGGGATTGGGAATCTATCAAAGGGAGCAAAGAACAAAACTGATCCACGCAATTATTGTTTCAGCCCAGCTAAGAGCCCATGGCTTAGGGAAAAATCCATCAAGTCATTTCATTAGGAGAGACCTCAGCGGTGAAAAGATCTGGGGACAATGGAGCCACTTTCTGGAGAGCAGTGGTTACACATGAATAAGCTGCTCTCGGAGGTCAAATGAACAAGCGGGCTCATGTCTTGTGAAAAGGAGAATTACTGTCAAGTGGAAACACTTGATAACAATAACTAAGGGAGAGCTGGGATTGCAGATGCCTTTTTTGTAATTAAAAAGTGCACACAAAAAGAAGTGTGAATGGAAATGTTGCTGTATACACTGTCTTCTAATGTTAAAAGGACACCATTTTGAAAAAATGTATCTTCTGTCTTTACACATTGTTGTCAAGAAATTATACAAGGCACAGGTTGATCTTCAGCGGCTGAGGTGAGACTTGTTGTGGAACAAAGCAAAATGTTGGCATGGCTACACATCAGTGTCAACTTAAAATAACAATAGATACAGACGGACACATCGATCTCTAGTAACTGTTGGAGAAACTGAGTCTCCTTCCCTCATGGAAATCAGTTAGATTGGACGCAATGTCAGACAGAAGATGGAAACTGAGTGCAACAAGTTGTTTGACATCAGTCAGAGATCCTCCTCATGCTCCCCACTGTCTGCACAGGTTTCCCTCTGAGTGCTCCAGTTTCCTCCCACAGTCCAAACACATGCAGCTCAGGCTGAACTGTAAACTGAAGGTGTGATTGCTTTGCTTATGTGTCAGCAGCGCGAGACTGCCAACCTGTTTGAAGTGTACGCTGCCTCTCGCCCAGTTGGAGCTGGCAGAGGCTCCAGGAAAGTGGGCACAGATAATGGAGAGACTGAGGTTTGAAAACATCACGCGGTGCTAAGAAAACTGTGTTTGCAAGGCTTTAGTTCTACTATTGTTTTCTAAGATGTTTTTGGTGCATCACATCAATGTGTCCTCATACAACAGCTGGCGTTACGTAATTAACATAAAGTTACATAGATTAGGTTTAGGAAAAGAAACATGGTTATGGTGGACCTTAAAATAACTCAAAGATCAAATATCACAACAAATCCTGTGTTGTCTGACCCATCCACCACCGAACAGTGCATGAGAACAACCTCCTTTGGCCAGAACTGGAATAACTCAAAATATACTGAATGGGTTGGCATAAAAATTTGGAAAGATGGTCATGATGAATCTTACTGAATATGGTGATACACTGAGACTGACATTTTTGGCTTTTAGTGAAATATATCTGCAAACTTTTCAGGGAAATGTTTCGATATCTGTTGGATGGATTGCTACAAAATTTGGTAAAGACATTAATGGCTTCCTGATCACTTTGGTGATACACTGACTTTTTATCTAGCGCTATCACCACGAACTACCTATTGGTCCAACATCCCATTGTTCCGACCATATTAAACCCATTGTTCCGAAGTCCGTTCCAAAATCATCATGATGCCCTGTAGTTAAGGTCTGGTTAGGTTTAGGCACAAAAACCACTTGGTTAGGGTCAGGAAAAGATCATGTGCAAATGCAAATGTTAGCATGCTAACATACTAAAGTAATACGGTTAGCGTGGTATGCAAATTGAACATATTGGAAGTCTATGGCTGGAGAATACTGACTACAGTATTCAGTCCCCCCAGGATTTTGTTCGTCTCACCACCAGACAATCAGAGATCTCCGCCTTCTGATAGTCTGGGGTCACTCCTTTCTAAAGTGTGTTTAACACACCGGCGAAAACGGCCGGCAACAAAGCAATGCCTCTTGCATTTTTGAAAAGGACACGCCTTCTCGGAAATGTGCGCTCCCCCTTTTCTCGTCCGCAAGGAAACAAACACACAGAGAGCTTGAAAATGGATGCCGAGAGATTAAACTCCGTTTTATCAAACGTGTGCTCATCCGTGAAGAAAATATTTTTTCCAGCGGATGTCTTAGTTACAACATTATTGAGCTAACTGGAGTATTGTCATGTCGTATCCGACAACGGGAGGCTTTTAACAGATGACGTCCTGATGTTAGCTTTGCTGCTAGTGTTAGCTGTCCCTGTCAGCTGCAGCCACTGATGCTTTCTAGACATCGTGATTTACCAAAACTGAATAAATACCACACATAGCAACACAAAACTGCTTTGCTAGCTCAATCATGTTGTAACTAAGATATCCGCTGGAAAAAATATTTTTTTCACGGACCGTTTAATGAGTTATTACCTATTACAGACACCACTAACGGAAAGAAATAGTAGTATTTGTAAACAACAAGGCGAATCCCTCTATAGTCTGGCCGGACAGATGAGTCATGGCCTTGTCAAAGATTATGTTTGTTTCTTTTAGTTGGTGAGAATGTGTCGCCACAAACGTGACAAACATCCACTAACTTTGCCATTTTGTACCGCTACACGTGTTTCTAGTGGGACTATGTTTACAAGCACAAGAGTTCAGCGAGCCACCGAAGGACCACCCTGCAGATTTACTATTGGTTCTGCAACGTAGGGAGTTTTTTTAAACTCTGAAATTGTATCCGCCCATCTACACACAAAATCAGGGAGAAAGTCATCTGTCTTTAGTTAAGCAAAGCGTCTAAAGACTGACTTGTGAGTCTAGGATTTTATTGACTTTGATTGTTGTAGACTAAAATTCCAAATTTCACTGCTGCTTTCCTGAAACATTTCGATGCATGTTGTGGTGTTTTTTGTCATTTTTTGCAATGGCATTGAAAGAAATGATGAAAGTTCTAAAAAAAATAGTTGCAATTTTTTTATACAAGTCATTAAAATTCAAAGACAACTTGTTCCAGTGTGAATAAAACCACACTGTTATGAGTGTGTGATTTGCATTACACTAATAATACCACTAACCATGCATATTTAATCCAAGTCACATTTATTCTATCAGCATGTGCAATAGATCTGGGTCTAACAACCTCTGCCATGATGATTTGTCTTGTCTTTTATCACAACACATTCTCACTCTGACCTCGTCACATATCGACGTTTGGTCATAGACTTTCCACATCCACATACGACGTGAAAGGTACCCTGGGTGTGTTGGTTGACGACGTTCTGGAACGCAGTGTCAAGTTCTGCCTGTTACGGGCATTGTCTTCTTCCAAAATACACAAATTTACAGTTTACATACAGTCTTTTTCAAAATAAAGGCACTTTTGTCGTAAAAAAAACCCTGCAAATTTATGTTTTTTTGTCTTCAACAACTAATGCACATGGTTGGGTCTAGGAAACAAGAACACCACTCTCCCTGGGTGAGAGTCAGTCTTCGTTAGACCCATTCACCATCTCACCCTACTTGGACTTTCGGCATCTTAACTTCCCGTTCATTAAACTGCAACCACCCACGTATCATGCCAACATTAAAGGACGGGTTTTTCATCAATGTCTGACGCCGCAAGTCACTGCCCAAGCGTTGGATTTCAACGACTTCGGAGTGAGAGCAGGTTGGTTGTCAGCACTTGTCAGATGTTCTCCAGGTGTGTTTTGCGATAGAATAGCGTCTGTGTTCCAAAAATGTTTACTCCCACTTTGGTGCAGAATATCAAGGAATTGCTTTGCACGGTTAGTTTTTTGTTGTGAGATGTTTGTGTGGCACATGTCGGCATCTTTACAACCAAAACAAGGAGGTGAGTTTGGTGACGTGTGTGTGTGTGTGTGTGTGTGTGTGTGTGTGTGTGTGTGTGTGTGTGACTTCAGCTGTACATACTCTCTAATGTAAGCACACATCAGTGAGCCTTCACCCAATTACAACAGAAAACATCCTCACACACAGCAGCGGACATCCATTTGCAGGCACGTGTGAATATGTGTGTGTGTTTGTGTAGACGTGTGGAGAGACGACTAAAGAGGAAAGGGGCTAACAGGACTGGCATGACATTAAACCTGACAGATGGGAAACATCATCGCCTGATGTGACCTACGAACAGTCCAGACTCATTTCCACTGGTTTACCAGCAGCATCGCTCCCTAATAAGGAGAGAGAAATGAAGATATGCATTAAGATCACAGCTGATCTGATGTGCTTGTTAACCACATGGCAAAAAAAGATATGTACCACACATATTTCTGTGTAAGATTTTTTAAAAGTAGGGCTCAGAATATTAGAAGCTGTTTACGTGCACAGGATCTCCAGGGACATTTTAATATTCTTCAGTGATTATCCTGAACATAAAAAGTGATAAATTCCGATTTGATAACTGTGTCGTTAGCAAATGCCAAAATGTAAATGCAAAAGTGACATAATAAAAACAACAAATAGATTAATATTTCATACAAATCTGAGTCACAATTTGTCACATTCCCACATCACAAAATCATTGCATTTTAAAATTAAAATTAATTACTATTTGGGACGAATCAGGAGAATGAGTCAGAGGTACTAAATCAACACGGATGACAGATGCAGATTGCAGACACACACACATACACACACACACACACACACACACACGCACACATATATGGCAGAAAAGAAAAGTTCAAGCCTGCACAACACCAAAGAATTAAACATTACCTGCGTTGCCATGGTTTCAGGGCCATGTAACTTTTAGAAACGTGTGTGTGTATGTGTGTGTGAAGAAAGTTGATCATTTGAACGTCTATTTTTAGAGTTAAAAAAAAAAAAAAAAGATTAAACTTCATGCGTGTGCGTCATGCAGAGGTCTTGATGTTTTGTTACCTGGTTACCTTACTATTCTTAAGGTGTGCTAATATGATCTTATGTCCTTGTAAGGGACTATTTTTAGTCACTAATTAGCCCTCTGACGACAACACGTGTCATCTATCTGTTGTTGAGTGCCAAAACACATTAACACATACAGCGTCCACCTTTAATTAAATCTTCCAGACTCAGGCTTTCTGTGTTCCTGTGAACGTCACATTATCATCACTATGCATAGACAGGCATGTAGTGTAGCATGTGTGTAATTCTTAGTAACACTGCCATGGAGAAACAATGACTCACCAAAAGGTTAAATTTCTCAGTTCAGTTGTAGCCAATCGCCTTAACTGACAGTGCTTTATTAGGAGAGAAAACGTGTAAAAAAAGAAGTGAGAGGCCAATGTGAAACAATTAACACTGAGTCACACAGAGCAGAAAACAACTTTTGGTAAACAGGAATGTTAAACAGCATCAAAGTGTTTTTTTTTTTTTTTTGCATTAACAAACATGGATGCTTCACACACATCTGCACTGAAGTTCTGCGCAAGACACCCAAGATTAGTTTCACCAAATCAGTATCCGACCAAATGTCTCCCCTTCTGTTCCGGTTTGTATTCCACATTTATGGCCAAAAACAGTGACCTTGACCTTTGAACTTTGACCACAAAATTTCATTCTTGAGTTCAAGGAGATGTTTGTACCAAATTTGAGGACACTCCCTTGAGGCCTTCTTGAGATATTGTGTTCACAAGAATGAGACGGACGTAAGGTCATGACTTTGACCTTTAACCACCAAAATCTAACCAGCTGAGTCCAAGTGAGCGTTTGTGCCAAATCTAAAGAGAGGTCATTTACTTTACAGACAGTAGTCCAAAACAAATACATACAATACAATATACACAACACAGCATAAGATCCATATCTCCTACGATGACACCGTAAATCATGGGAAAAGAAGACACAATGACATCCAGGGTTATAATTTGATTTCAAAAAACAATAGCAGATGGAACAAAGTTTAATCTGTATAAGTGTTACCTTTGGGGAGACTAAACCTTCTCCCCGATTGAAACATCTGGAACTCAACATGTAAAAGATGTTGAGAATCCAAAATAACAGCCTTTGAGATGGCTCTTACTACAGAACAGACTCAGTAAAAGATGAATTAAAGAATTTCGTTGTTGTTGTCTCTATGTTAAACATCTTTAAAAAGAATAACCATTGATTTGCCTTTTCACATATAGCATCTGTGTTTGCATCAAATTAAAACTTTTTGTCTAGGACAGTGCCCAAATACTTGCATAAACTGCCAAGAGGGTCCCTACTCATCAAATGTTCACATACTGAACCTGTTGAGTATTTCCACAGACGTTAAAGTCAGACATGCAGTTACTGAACCTGTCCTGTGCGTCCGCACTTGTCCAAAAACAGCCAGACGTGACTTACACGCCCACCAGATGTACAAAAATGTTCATTCATTCTCCGCAATCGCTTATCCTCATGGGGGTCGCGGAGCTGGAGTCTATCCCAGCTGACATTGGGCGAGAGGCAGGGTACACCCTGGACAGGTCACCAGACTATCACAGGGCTGACACATAGAGACAGACAACCATTCACACTCACATTCACACCTACGGACAATTTAGAGTCACCAATTAACCTGCATGTCTTTGGACTGTGGGAGGAAGCTGGAGTACCCAGAGAAAACCCACGCTGACACGGGGAGAACATGCAAACAAAGTTATACAAACCTGATCTGAACGTCTCCCTGTCATTCCATGTTTGCTGGGATATTACTGCACTGCTGCCATTGGCTCACCCTTCAAACTCAGAGCAGGACCAGCGGGATGACGCCTCCTCCAAAAATCAATAAACATTTATCTGGTTTTAGCCACATTTATTTGGAGGAAAAACACAAGTTAACAGATTCATCAAGGACTGGGCCATGATCTTGCTCCACAGGCTGTAGGAGACTCATGATCACAGACTCATCGGCATCTGTGACTGGATCATGAGCACAAACACCACCTGCCTCTAAATTCTCATCTCAGTTCCAAAGTTTCCAAATATACCAGGAAGTTTTAGGCTGAATTCAAGCAAAAAGTGATGATTTTGAGGACAAAATTTAGAATAGTTTAATGTCGTACAATAGTAACATCCTAAAAGCATGGTATCTTGGGTCATTCAGTGTAAACATAATGCAGTTTCAATAAAATATCGGAGCAAAAAGATACAGAATATAAATGCGATGCTGTCGTACAGTGATGAAAGGTTTTTCTTCCTGACTTTAAAACTACTCAGGAGAAACTTTACAGTGAAAATCTGATTTTAAAAGGTTAACTGAACCAAACTTCTGTGCTCTTGTACACATTCAATCAAATTTTTATGTTGACTGAGGCATTTTATTAATGCCATCAACACAGCATGGTGAAACACAGATTAAAAAAAAATATGTATAAAATAGAAAACTTTATCCCTTTTGGCTCCTTGTTTCTGCCTCTGCATTAATTTGATCTGTTTGTGTTGCTGCAGTTTTGCTTTTTGTGCTTGGTTTTTATTGTAATAATAAAATATAACAAATAAAGTCCTGTCTGAGTGTCATTGTCATTCTCACAGAGCAGCATGTGTGTATTTCCTTGGTACAACAATCGCAAAAATGTTGCCTTTCTCCATTTTACCAGGATGAAATAAACAGAGTCCCAGCAGTGGGCCTCTCTATTGTGCAATCAAATGAGATAGCAGGATGAGTTTCCTCTCACTGAAATTGAAGTCATAGCACAGTTCAACCATGACTGATTGCCTCTGCTCGGGCCCAGCAGTACACAGAGATTTATCTCTATCATTCTTTAACTCTGTTTGTCTCCGCGAGCGTGAAACGAGACACGTCGCCTTTAGATGTAGCTGACTGTTGTTGCTGCCACTAATGGGTGGCCATGGGGAAACACAGCCAATGCACACGGTCGGGACACAGGCCTGCTCTGTAACACATGGCCGGTTCAGCGGGGGGTTAGAAGTTTGTGTTCTGAGCTGTGTAAATCAAAGATGAAAATCCCCCTGAAAAAAAATATCATTTACATAATGCTTCTATAAGCTGAGTTATTAATTTGTGAGCCAGTCACCACAGAGACAGACTGTGCTGATAATCCTGGAGCTGTTATATAGAGCGACTCCTGGGACACCATGACATAGTGATTTTTACATCTGATTAATTTACTGTTTCTCCAGCATTCAAATTAAAATCCTTTGGATGTAATATTTGCATTTGGTGTAATGTTTTGTCCTTTAACATGCAGAGATTCCATTTTGTTTGTTTGTCATCTCAGATATATTCTGTATCGTCTTAGCTATACGATGTTTACGCTGATTTTTGGAGGCACAATGCATCAAAGAAGTATTCTCTCTGTGTTGTACATCATTTATACTTCATTACTCTGCAGAATTCATATTCAAATCTGTCATCTTTGGAAACTCTGGGGTCTCCACTGAGATTTCAAACAAAGTTGTGTTAGCTTTAACAATGTCTGGCTGGCCTGCATTAATTTGTAACGACAAGCAGGCCGCTGTTTGTTGAGTTAAATGACATTCATATTGACTGAATTGAGCCTTAATCATTACTGGACTGAAAAATGCTGCCTGAACATCGTCAGTTCATGTCTGGTTCCTCTAATCCACCTGGGGTGTTTATATTTTGGTTCAGCGTTGTTGCCCAGAAATCAATAGAACAGCACAATGTCTAAAATGGAAGAGTGGAAGAGTTGCTCCTAGTTTCAAAATTCTCAGAAAATTCACTGAATTGTGACTTTTTCTCCGAATTTCTTCTTAAAGTTAAGACTAGATCTTGGCAAAGATAAAACTTATTCACAAAGCACCTTGGTTCCTAAGGTGAAAAACTGTTAGGAGTAGGGCGGAGGACTTTTAAGAGGCTTAAGAGTTTCTTAAGTAGAAGAGAAAATGGTGGAAACACAAAGAGGTCGGAGAGATATTCTCTGAACTCTGGATGACAGTGAGGACATTAAATGCAGCAGATTAGATTGTGCAGGGATACTGTTTGTGGCTGATATCATTTGGGATACACACATATTTCTCACCTAATGCTATAACGCCAGAAATAAAATGATCACCATACAAAGATATTTGGAAAACAGGAAAAATGCAACAGTGCATCAGTGACGACTTGAGACTGTCTCAACCTTCTATCAGCAGAGTGAGCACACTGACAATGACAACACTTTCACAGTCACTAGTTCAATTTATTTCCACTGGGTGTCCTCACCTCGCAGACTCACACAAGGACAACCAATTACACCTGTTAAATGAAAGCATCATACCTAGCGACAGGGTCAACCACACCTCCTCACTAAAGTAAAAGTTCCTGTCCCTTCCTTGTTTAGAGTTCCTCTAAGAACTCTCCTAAATCACTCCTAAGCCATGACTCCTTACTTACTTTTTTAGGCTAAGTTAAGAGCGCTCTGATAGTGTTCTCAGACTGTTTGTGAATACACCCCCCAGTCTCGCTCCTAACTCGATGAATAACAATGCTTGGTCAGTGGCCCTTGGTGTCACATAGAGTTGTACTGAGGTACACTTAAGTGAAGTAATGAGACACACCCGGTGGTGGAATGTTTTGATGCTCTGAGCAACTGTCCATACAGGGTGGAGCTGTCATCGACTTTCATCCAGGAGAGTGCTGTTTGTTTCCTGTATGAAACCAAAAGTCACTCGAGGTGCTATAATAACAATGCAGTGTGCTTATGTGTGTGGCATACTACGCTTATAACATAACTCATGTGACACACATGACGTGATGTTACATAATGTTAGCAAAATGATATGCTAAGTCAAACCATGATGTTTTTTTTAAACCTAACCTCATGCTTTTGTTGCCTAAACCTGAAGAAGTACACACACAGACCAACTATTTTACCTGCATCCTGCATCAGTTTATTTTGAAAAAAGACTATATACATTTAATCAGCTGAAACTCTTTTTCCTGTGAAAATGGAAGTTTCTTTAGGAAAGACACAATGCCACACACACACACGGTGCCACTGAGAGTCCTAAACTGACACTGGAGGAGCCACTGACCAAGTGTTTGATGATGACTATCTGTCATGATCCTGGTTTTTTGCTTATATTCTGTTATCCTATGGACTTTGTTTTCAAGTTCTCTGTTTGTGTTCCTTGTTTAATTTTATAGATGCTCTCCTCATATGTCATGTCTGGTTTTACTTCCTGTCCTTGTGTGCTTTCCCGCCTGTTTTATGTCACACCTGTCTCGTTAGTCCCTCCCTGTTCCCAGAATTGTCCCTTCACACTTGTTCTGTATTAGGGGCTGTCCACACCAACGCAGGTATTTATAAAACCGTGACTCTTTGCTCATGGTTTGGCCTTTCATCCACACGTAACTGCAGTTTTGGGCCCCTGTAACCGGAGTTATTTGTAACCAGGGAGTCCAGGGTGAACTTTTTGGAAAAGTCCGGTGTCAGCAGTCATGTGTGGACAGGATAACCACAGCTTATTAGTATTTTGTCTCGTCTCCATTGTATGACGTCACAGTGTGCGACGTAAACAGAAAACAGCTGTGTTATTACCCGATCCAGTGTGTGCGAGAGAGGATTTGAGGATGGAGCTAAACAAAATACTGCTGCTATTTATCAGCATATCAGCACTTTGTGGCTGTATCATACAACTAACGCTACTCAACCACATCCAGCAACAGAGGCGCAAGAGTGTGCTATTACGGAGACTGCTCCTGCTGCATAATAGTACGCTTCTGATTGGCTACAATGGCCTTACAGTTAGGAGTTATATCGCCACCTACTGCTCTGGCATGTGTATTACATTGCTTGACAGTGGAATTTGCAGTGTCATGTGGACAGAGGTATTTTTATTACACCACTCGTATGGACGGAGATTTTTTAAAAACTGGAGGCCAGAAAAGTTTTAAAAATACCCGTGCTCGTGTGGACTAGGCTCTAGTCTTGTTTGCGCCACCCTTGTTGTTAGCCGATTCCCATTTCCCTACTTTTGCTCATGTCCTCTCATTCCAGCTGTCTCGTTCTTGTGATTAGTAATGAATGTGATTACTTTTAGAGAATTACAAGAAATGTGATGTTTTATAAAAAATAAATGAACAAATAAAAATAATAACAATACGATTTAATAGAAATTTCTTTCTGTGTGTGAATGTTTGATACTTATAGCTTTTAGTTGGCAGTGTAAACGTGGCACCCTGTTGTCATGCATAAGCACACACTGGCACACACAGTCCTCACCCAAACCAGCACCAGCAAAACACTCCTCAGTGAACCTAAGTGTGTTGTTCATCTCCAATAGCTGGCACAAACGCTCTCTGTAGGTATTCTGCGTTCTTTGTTCATACGGTGATCCATTTTGACATCAACAGGATATTCAGTCTTTATTCCATATGACACATCTCTGACACATCTCTGACTAATATGAGCATGAAAATTGGCGTTCCTTAAATGGTAACCTTCTGCCAAAAATGTAACAATAAGTCATAATCGTGGACCTATTAAAAGAAATTACCATGCGAATCTCAAAATGTTACAATTATGAGAATGATTCAGAATCTGGTCTGATTCTCCGTTTGATGAGAGAAGAGATGAACCGTCATATAATTGGATTAATTGGGCTGAGTACTGCCTGATTCAGAGAGCCAGATGTCTGCAATTTGCTGTTCTCAGAACAGCATGATGCTCGATTTTAACATCACTGTCAGCCACAACGTAATTTTAACAGTTTTAGTACCGTGCCAGCCACCAGACACTATAACTGATGTGGTATCTGACGTTCTATTGTGACGCTCTGGGTCAGATGACCAGTTAGGCGCCCAGGGTCAAGAAGGTATTTATGGCCCAGGTCAAGGTTTGGTGAAGTCCAACTAGGGTGTCTCTCTGTCATCTGTTTCACATTTCACAAAAACAACCAACCTATATAAGCAGGGTAGTTGGGGCTGTTATTCAGTGCAGTTCATATTGGCTTCAAACCCTCTCTCAGGCAATCCTAGGTGCTTGATTTGATGCTGCACTTCTTGTAATAAACCTTTTCTGTATACAAGCAAGATGGTGTAAGCAGAGTCTCCTTCATCACCTTCACATCATCGCTATTTCTTAAACAACACTGACTTTTTAAACTTTGTCACTTACATCTTTCATTGAGGAACACAGACAAAGTAACTATTAAGGAGCAATTAAGGAGCAAAAGTGAAATGGACAACAGCGTGATTTGTTCAGACAAATCTGTTGATAAATGGGTGAGATTTTTACTCAGCACTGATGTAGACCTGCAGATATAACTTATCCCTGACAACAACCCAGATAATACCGGCTTTCAGCCAATTATAAAGCTTTTCACAAAGTTCTTTTCCCTTGTTATTTCTATTACAGTTCGCTCTGTTCAAATCTAAAGGCCAGCCAAATTCTATAAAACTTTGCTTTTACTTTCACCATGAGAGCAGAGAAGAGCAGAGCACAAAACTGTGTCAGTTCTCTGTGAGTTGAACCTGATATGTGTCAGGAGACAAGATCTAATGTCATTTCATATGTCAGCCACTGACACTTTGCCATTGCATCCACGTCAAAAGGAAGTACAAGATGATTATCAAAACAATCAACACAGACAGAATCCATTGACATTTTGGGAAATACTCTGAACTGACTCTGTGTTCAAGAGTTAGGTGACAGGAGAGCCCAGTCTCACTCCAAAGTCATCGAAATCTGGCGCTTGGGCAGTGACTTGCAGTGTCAGAAACCAACAAAAAAAAAAGGCTTCCTTTAATGTCGGCATGATACAGGACTGGTTGCGGTTTTAGTTTAACAGCACCCAGCTGTGTCGGTTGGAAATGCAGAGGGACAAAAGTCTGACTGGGGTGGAACTGCCCATTGGTCCGACAGCCCATTGTTCCGACCGTATTAAACCCATTGTTCTGAAGTCCCGTTGTTCCGAAATCATCATGATGCCCTGTGGTTAAGGTCTGATTAGGTTTAGGCACAAAAACCACTTGGTTAGGGTCAGGAAAAGATCATGGTGTGGGTTAAAATGAAAAATAAAGTGGCAAACACATAAGCCGTGAGCCTGCTCCGCCTCAAGCCTTTCCCAGCTGACCCAGAGCCGGTCACGGCGCACCATCAAGGTAGAAATACGCCCGCCGGGAGCCGTTCAGCACCGCGGACCGTCGGACTAATGGGATGTCGGACCAATGGGCTGTCGGACTAATGACATGGACCCGACTGGGGCGGGCAGGAGGGGTTGTAGATGCGTTCAACAAATACAGACCCTCAGACGAGAGAGTGGTGTTCGCGTCCTGTAAGATTCTAAAGCTAAACCCTGTGTTGACCACGTGCTTTTGTTGCCCAAACCCAACCATGCGTGTATGTTGTTGACAGGAAAAACGATGTAGCGCGTTTATTTTGAAAGAGACCGTATGTAGACGTTAAATTTCCTGTGAAAACGGAAGTGTATTTTGAAAGAAGACAATGCATGTAACAGGCAGAACTTTACATGGCGTCCCAACCAACACACCCAGGGTACCTTGCACGTATAGTATGTGGACGTAGAAAGGCCATGACCAAAAGCTGATATGTGACAAGGTCAGAGTGAGAATGTGTTTGCAGTCAGCACCTGATCAGTTTAGCCTAACATTAAGGCTAAATACATGGACACAGCTAGTCTGGGTCTGTCCACAGGTAATAACATCCATCTATCAGCACCTCCAAACCTCAAGAATCAACATGTAATATCTTGTTTGTGTGTAAAAAGTTGTGGTTTCATGGTGGTTGTGTGCTGGAACTAGTTCTTTGCCCAGACTTGCACTGACTTCCTGTAAACTCAGTTGGTTGCCAACTGTTACCACCTGCTCCCTGAGGCCCTGATCAGAAAGACAGTGGTTTGCAGATTGCAATACTATTGTGATTTTGTCTATTAGAAAGCATTTAAATCAGATCTTGTTCCACTTAACACCGTATCTAATAGACTCTGCAGATTTGTCCTTGGATGTCCTTTTCTCACTCGTAATCATCGTACAATGCATGGTGCACTCAAATGGCCGTCTCTAAATGTAAGAAGACACATTTACATGCTTCAGCTTATATTTAAATGGAATTATTTCAATCATGTGTACTGTGTCGTGAACGTGGCACCTCCCTCATTCCCCTGGGTTCCTGATTGCATTCATTCAACTCACCTGCTCTCTGCTGCTCACCTGAAAACCATTCAGTAATCAACGCTGCAGCTCTCCTCTCCAGTCCTCCGCAGATCATTGAGTCTACCACTGTGGTATAGTCATGCTTCAGGTCATTGTTGAATTGTGAATTCAACTTAGACTATGCTTGCTTGTGTACATTTTTCGTGGATACTTACCATGTGTTTTTCTTGTGTCATAGGATCACTCCCTACCTGCCTGCCTACCCCTCCAATCTAGTTTGCTTCCCTGCTGTCAACCCATTCCCCTCAGTTTCCATCCCCTGGATTGTTCCCTACTGCCACATTCATTATCCTGGCAATAAATTCCTCTTTTTTTTTTTTTATGATTGTCATAAATGTTGGGACCCCCTCAAAAACAAATATATCATACATACATATCCCAAGGGGCCTTATCCTAAAATACAAATTTGAACACAAATTGCGAGGCATTGCACTGCCTTTTCTTTTTCAAATTGAATGTCACCAGTAAAAAAAATGCTTGCTGCACCTTTTTATTGTTGTCAGGCAACCACGCCATCATGTCCTTACCCTTACCATCCTGTGCAATCATTCTACCATTTGTTATCATCTGTATTTTAGTTATTTCAAAGTAATTAGTATCTAGTTCCTAAAATGGACAGGCAGAGGGTACTTGCTGTAGCTCTGGTTGAGGGTGAGAGGCCGTCAGTAAATAGTTTGTTGGGCACAGGGAACATGAGACCCTAAAAAATAGGGTGGATCATGGGAATACCACTATTCAGTCCAAGAGCTTCACCTCCATGATGGCTGTTTCCAGGCATATTTTAAGATGACTTGGGGGCAGTTTGAAAACCTGCTGTCAATCGTCGGCCAAGCATAACAAAAATGAATACTAACTACAGGGAGTCCATTGGTCCTGCTGAGCAACTGAGCACCACCACTTAATTCTTACTAAAAACATTTACAAAAAGCTGCCTTCTGTGTGCCTAAACTAACCAGCTGCTGCTTGTTCCATTTTATTTGATGGACAAACATGAGAATGGTGTGAGTCTTCTCAATTAACTCATTAACTCCAACCAAAAAACGTTTAAGGACATTTCCACAAAATGTCAAACTGTTCCTTTATATGCTAATTATAATAACAATAATAGAGTGTCCAAACTAAAATGAGCAGTTGACTGAAAAACAGTTGTTCACACAATTAAGTGACAATTAGTTAAAGTAACAGATTAAGAAAATAGAAATTAAAAAGTGTTTGAAGCTTAGAGCTCCACACAGAAATCAGTATTCCATTACACATCTGTCTCTTTTAGTGGCTTTGAGCTGGTGGTGCCAGGTCCAGGTGAATGATTTTTATTCATTGTGTTCCCCATTGATTCACTAATCAATAAGCTGAGGATGCTCTAAAGCTTCAATTGCCTTTTGCCTCCCCAACATGCCTAATTTACCTCAGGTCGTCACAGATGAGCCGTACGAAGGAGCCAAACAAAACCAAGCAGAAAGATATTTTAGGCAAACCATTAGATGTGTGAATCAGCATCAGAATTATTCAGCACATGGACTCACTCTTTTCTCATTTTGGGAAAAACTGGTTTGCAACGGAATAACAGGTCCCATGGGGCAGAGCAGCCAGTAAATACACAGACTGGCTGGGAAACTGTCAAAAGAAGAAATTGAAATACACAATTTATCAGTGGATACAACTGTATTTATGGCACACTGATCAGGGGCGTAAATATATTGTTGCACTGGGACCTGTGAGGTGGGGGCCCATAGAGAGAGTGGGTCCTCCAACAATGTGTTGGGTGGAGAATGGACCACCTTGAAAATATGCCTGTGTTCAAAGAAGAACTCTCATTTAATTACAAACATTTTCTGTATACGCCCTTGAAAAAGAAAAACCCACCTCCGTCATGTTTTTTTTCCTTCTTTTCTCACACCTGCTTCAACCATAACCCGCCACATCCAGCCTTGTTCTCGTCTTCTGCCTCTGAATTTGGACTACTCTGTCTCCACTGCCTCTGCCAGCTCTACTTAGACATTCTCTGCCCTCCTCAGCCATCATTTCATTCAAGCCTTCAGCCCCAAATCTTCAAACTACGATAAACTGCCTCTAACCACTCCCTGTTTCCTGTGTTTGTATTTGGGGCCCAAGTTGAACTGCCACAACAAATGTAAAGTTTCCATAATTTTCTACTGGGTTGTGCTGATGAAACAGTGTTTATTTTGGACGTTAAATATGTTGAATCTCAGCTGTCAAGGAGCATCAAGACATTTTGAAGTGATGAGAGACAAACCTTACTCTTAGTGATGGACTTAATGTGCCGTTGAGCAAGGCACTGACCACCATACTGCTGCAGTGAAGCCGCTCAGTGGACAGTAGATAATAACAATGCTTTTTTTTAATCTGTCAGACCTCAAGTGTGATGACTTGAAACTGGGAAACTGGGTGTGAAGAGAAATGATAGGCGCTCAGTTGACTCTCAGTCTCCACTCTCAATCACTCCAGCTCCTGAAGTACATCCACACATCCACACTCTCACACACCCCACGTGTGCACAGTAGGATGTCTCGCATCCTTGACAAAACGAAGGAATGTCAAAAGAAACCTTATCGGTTTCTTCCTCCTTTTGAAAATCCTGGAGAGGATTACCATCAATATCACATGAAGAGGGCAATCAGCCGAGCCTGACTGCTTTCCTCTCTCTTCAGCTCCCAGCAGCTCCCTGAACTCTGTCGTCATCCAGGAGACCAATCACATTGTAAATGCACATAATCAAAGAGCCGGACAAAGTGATTCTGTGGCGCTGAGCCCTCCTCAATCTCTTATCTTTGATTTTCCCCAGGAAGAGCATGTTGACAATGATGGTGGGGGAAATGTCACCTGTAATGTGATTGGCATTAAATGTAATAGGTAGTCAACGCATGAAGGGAGGCGCAGATAAGGACTGAATGGTGACAGGAGTGAAGAAGAGGTGTTCACTGTAAAGTATCACACAAAACTCTGACAGTGAATTAGTCCTGACAACAAGAAAGCAGTTCATTATATGATGCACAATGACAGAAAAAGAGTGCCTGGATCACAGGCAAGAAGATGAAGCTACAATACTTTTATTTCCTCCACTTTAATCACAGTACTGCTCCCCAGCTGCCCGGGAAGCCTGGTCACAGCGTCTTCTCCTGCCCTCCTGCACCTGTGACCTCCTTTTGTCGCACCTTATTCACACTGCAACTTTACATGCAAATTTACTTGTTAATTCATTTCCTTTATTGCAATAATCATTTCAGTTTGCCAGCATTTGTGTCCCCATTTTGTCGTGACCCAGAGGTCGAGTTGACAAATATATTTAGCAATTACCAACAATTATTTAGCAAGTTTCCATGGCAGCAGCATTTCATGACCTCATAACAGCTCTTAATAAGCCTGACACATGACATTATCGCATCATACATGAGGTGATAAAATCATGAGATGTGTAGAAATTAGTTTATGGGTTGGGGATAAAGTTTGTTTTGCTTGAAATTTACTTGCTTAAAAAATGCTTCAGTTCAAAAAACAGGTTCCCACACACAAAATAAGACTCCCAGAGACTTTATTTTGCACAGTTATGACATTTCATCAGATATAGGATAATGGTGTTTGTGTGTACCTACGTGGATATGCAGGTAAATTACTGGGTTGGATGTTTTTTTGCATTGGATTATTTTCTATGTTTCGTCAATGGGATTTTATATTTTATTACATGTAAATATGTGGGGTTGATTATGAACAGAAATAATTATGTTCACCTCGCAGAATTTGATTCAGTCTTAACAGAGAAGTCAGGTCATCAGGTCTGATTGCCTACCATACTGTTAACCCTCCCCTCAATTCCATCCTTTTGATTTGGTTATACTTTATTTGGTTTACAGCATTTTTATGTTTTATTGTTGGTATGATAGAGCAGTCTAAAGATATACCTGATGATATGCATATTGGCTGTTAAAGGTCCAGTGTGTATTTAATGGCATCTAGCGGTGAGGTTGAACTAAAACTTCTCATGTGTGCAAAGCATATAGGACAGGGGTGTCAAACATACTGCTCAGGGCTAGAACCGTCCCACTAAAGGGTCCAGTGTGGCCGGCCGGATGACCTTGCACACCTAATAGTGATGCACTTGTGGAGGCTAGGAGGTGCCAGGTTTAAGGTGCAAGTTAAACACTGAGTAGCAGCGGAAATGCGCATGACAGTGAGTAGTTGACTGACTGAATGTGGAACAATTGAAAAATATTGTTGAAATTGCATTTATTCTTCTGAAGACATCACAGGCTGTTTGTCATCTGTTTTGTAAATGGATTAGCATTTTTGAAATGTACTTATTTAAACAAAAAAAGGGAGAACATTTTGAGGTGTTTGTTATTTAAAGGATATTATGCAATGGTTTTACTTGTCCAGCCCACCTGCGATCAAATCAGACTGCATGTGGCGCGTGAACTAAAATGAGTTTGACACCCCTGGTGGCCGATGAGAAAATATGAATGGTGCTGTTTAGAGCCAGTGTTTGAATTGTCTGCTCTGAGCTACTGTAGAAACAACATGGTAGACTCCGTGAGACAGGACACGTTCTGCATGTAGATAAAACCAGCTCATTGTAAGGTAACAAAACATGATTCTTTTTAATAAAAACAGCTGTGAATTCCATCGACCATTTCTGCCAATAGATGCCCCTAAATCCTGCACACTGAACCTTTAATTTATAATTCTGTACAGGGAGCCTTAAACAACTCTGGCTGTATTGATCTGCATTGTATCCTACATGTGACGCTGTGAGATATCACAGCAAGTCTGTGGAGTGTTTGGCTGCTACTGGAGTCAGGATTTGTCTTTTAGCTCCCTCTTGTGGTTATTTCCAGAACATGTCTACAGTATTGGGTCAGTGAGGTATTTGAGGCTTCAGCTGCTGGTATTAAAATATCTTGGCTTTCAAAATGTTCCTTGATGACCCACTTTGTGCACAAACCAGTGCTGTAAAATCACTATGATGATATGTTTCTCTTTAATGTGAGGACTGCTGACTCTCTCAGATCCTCTGAAATCTAATGTTACAAGTTTAAATTAGTTTTAAATTATCAACACTGTAAAAGCATCAAATTAAAACACAAATTCAGCTCATTTTATTATCATCTGGACTCAATGAGTCACTCACATTATTTCAAGAGCAAATAAATATCACAAACAACACCCACATTGTACATTAGTTTCTGTCAACAGGCATGATCCCTGCTTTAGCTTCTTGCTCTGGTTGTTTATTCACATCCGTCCACATGCTTGTGTCCCTTCAGGTGTTACTCCACAGGAACGCCTTGTAGTCCAGCACACTGGCCAGTTTATGATTGAAGGGCTGGTGAAATTCCCTGAGGAGGTCTCTGGTGGCTGGAAGCATAGGACCCAGGTTTCTGTCTGCTGTCCGCCGGGTGTTAGACATGGGCCGTTTGGTCAGTGCTGCCTCCAGCTGCTCCGACAGAGGACCTGCAGGGAGGATGTCAGAGTCCTTAGCAACACAGAAGTGAAGGCTAGAGGCAAACGCAGCATCATAAATAAAAAGACAGTAAGATGAAGTCACTTTTTGGATACGCACCTACACTCAGGAAATCAAATACTTTCTTGATGGTCACTTTAAGGTTGGCTGCGTAGTCCTCCAGGCGGAGAACGAGAATCTGCTCCCTGTGGAAAACTGTCAGCCAGTCCAGCAGGAAGACGATGTACATCCCCAAATTTAGCCTCACCTGTAGGGTTAAAATCAAAATACATTGACAACATAAGTTCCTTTTTGTCAACTGTTGAACAAAAAGTGTCCTGTAGGTGAGAATGAGTTAACAACAAACTTACAGGTGGTAGACAAAATAATGCAAACAATACATGGAAATCGACTTTAAAGAATAAAGCTGGTGATTTTTTAAATTGTCGAGGATTCCATCAAAAAGACAGAATCACAATAAACTGATTTGTAGTATTGTCTCTGTAGCTTGTACCTCTGTGCCATGAAGCTCCATCATTGTCAAACAACTATTAAAAACACATTAATGAGACACTCTGTTGCTCTGGGTGACGCGTTCCTTCATTATGATGAACACTGGCACATGGGTAGATTATTCTGAGTTGACTCATACATTGTTCTGCTGCTGTAAATACTTGCAAAGTTACCAACAATGTAGTGTTTACACCCTTTTTAAGGTATACTATGCAGGATTGCTGGTTACTGTTCGTACACACAAGGCTAGCGAGCATGAAAGTAAAAGCCAACTCCAGGGTGGCAGACGCTCAGTGAATAGGACTTGGGTTGGGAGCTGGAGGGTCGCTGATTCAAGTCCTCAACCAAGCATGGAGCATGGGCTGGTAGCTTGAGAGGTACCAAGTCACCTCCTGTGCATTGCCGAGGTGCTGTGAGCAAGACACTGAACCCCCAACTGCCCTGGGTGCCTGTCCATGGGCAGCCCCTCACTCTGACATCTCTCCATTTAATGCCTGTGTAACCATAATTACTGCACGCATTAAATTCTTAGGCTATTTTTATAACTTCAGTTACTGTTATTTATTAATTGTTTATATTATTTATATTTAAGTAGTAATAGATTCAGCATTATTGAGTTACTGGTAAATTATTAATTCATTATCATTTACAGCACACTGTATGTTGTTTCATTTGTATTTTCATGTGCGGTGTTTAACCCTTTGAAACCTGGAGAGACGTCACTTTTCTTGTGCTGCTTTCAGACACCTTTCACAAATATTCAGACATTTGAACCCTGAGCAAATAGGTGCGGTTTCTATCAAAAACATGGGAAAAGGGCAAATTTGGTAAAAAAAAAAAAAAAAAAAAATTCACTCAAATTGCTAAAAAATAAATAAATAAAAAAAGGAAATTATTTTTTAAAAATGAGGGGGAAAATGAAAAAAGCTAGTGCAGTAACCTATATTTCTAATTATTATTATTATATTCATAATTTATGGTACAGAATTAGAATTATTTTTTAAGCACTCTTTCCAAGTTTCTTTCTTACTTTTTTTTTTTAACAAATTTTCTTGTTTTTAATTTTCTCTTTTTTACTAATTTCTTGCAATTTTTTTTTTTTGGTAATTTTCTGAAAGAAACCAAGCCAATGTGCTGAGGTTTTCAAAGGGCTAAGTGGAGTCACCGTGTTCCCTTGATTATGAGCTAATTGGTTCCTACCAGCCCTTGTTTTGTGGGGACAGGTGTGAGTGATACACAAGACAGAGCGAGTGCCTCGTGCTTAACAGTCAAGAGAAGTTGCTGTAGCCCTACGTTGGGATGTGTTAGCACTGTTGTGCCGTGTGGTGCAAATTAAACGAAGAGGAAGAAGGAAATGTTGCAGCCCGCTTATTAGCCACAGCCTGGAAGAACTGGGGAACACCAACAATCAAGAAAAGAGGGTTACATGTATATAGATCCTGTTTGTGCATGTGTTCGTATTTTGGGACTTATAAAGTGTGTCTTTTTCTTCTTCAGATTCAATTCAATTCACAAACTTCTAGTGGGTCATAAGTGATGAATTGAGGGGGATTAGTTCTTATTTTTTAAAGATTTTTTTGTTTGTTTTGTTTTGTTTGGTTTTTTTTTGCTTTTATTAGATAGGACAGTTTGGGTGTGAGGGGGGACATGGCATGTGACAGGGGGCTGCAGGCTAGAGTTGAGCCTGTGGCTGCTGCGATGAGAACATTGCCTTCATATATGGAACGCCTGCTCTACCCACTAAGCCCCCGGGTGCCAGTATACATTGTTTTTTAAGAAAATCCTGCACAGTATATCGTTAAAGATTTATATCTGCAGTGGAAAGAATTTTCTTTGAGCTGAGTGCCACAGACAGGGCAGGGAAATTGAAAGTGCGCTGTTGGTGTTGTTCTCTTTCATGGTGTTTGCCAACAATAATAAAAATACAGAATAAAGCAAGAATTCTTTAACTATTCTTTTCTGTTTTTCCACTTTAAAGTAGCTTAATCAGAGGAACAAACAGTGTTACCAGGATGGAACATATCAGGTTAAATGTCAGCAGAAACTGTTGAGCTGTAAACGAGCTCTGCAATCAATACTTTGATATATGAGCTGTCAAAGCATCCACAACACAACAACTGATACATGTAGAGACTGAAAGTGTTGGCTCATGACTTTGTATGAAAAGCATCATTAAATGTGCATGGATGTTTAGGTGAAAATACTTCTAATTGTGATCCACACTTGCAGCAGCAATTGCATTGATTGTGCCTTCAACGTCTGAGTCACTAATAAAGTCATCCTGTTTGTCAAATGGTAGAATTAACTGAGATGTTTTCCCATTTAATCCAGATGCACAGACCCTCAGAGTCCTCTAGAGGGCACCACAGTGCAGCACCACCTGCTGAACCTAACAGCAGTGCTGTGAGTCACAGGCAGAGTGGCACAAACAGATTTGTTGTGTAAACAAACAAAAAGAGCCTAATGGTGTGGAGTGTTTTTGTTAGATTTGGGATTCTGTTTTTGTTCCAATGCTTTCCGGTCGAGCTGATTGCTGCTTTTACTGTAGTAAATCTCCCTGGATAACAGTGCTGTCACTGACATGTTGTGATTACGGATGACAACCGACAGAGCTCATAACTCAGCTTACTCCTCGGGGAGCGCTGCCTGATAGGATATATGCTCAAGGGTTTGAAGTGACTCTGGGCGGCTAGTTGGCTGTGTTTTCTCTGCTGCACAGAATCAGGTGGAAAGTCTCAAATACGAGCAAGCTGTAATTAGTAAGACAGTTAAAAGTGAGACAATCATGTCAGCTAACCGGCATGGCGTTGGAGAGGCCGGTGTCGTAGGCACAGGAGCGAAGTGACCTCTCAGACAGGCAGGACTGAAACAGCTGCACGGAGTCTACGACCTTCTGATGGAAGTCCTCAGCTGACTTATTGGCCATTTTGAAGTACAGGTAGTCAGAATAAAGTCTGGGAACAGAAAGAAACGTTGTCAGCCAGCTGGATCTCTTAGAGGACATTTTGCTGGATGATTAATCAGAGTTATGATTTAAAATAAATATGCTCAGCCGGAAAACCTTTTTAGAAGGAATCCAAACCGAACAGTACCTCTCCACTGGATCTCTGAGCATGATGATGATTTTGGCACCGGGCTGGACTGTGTGGATGAAGTCCTGAGCCAGGAACGGAGGCTCTGTCTCCTCCCCGTATCCGCGAAGATAGCTCCAGGCTTGGTTGTCCCACATAGTGGATGCACTGGCTTCACCTGTCAAGACATTGACAGTCTGAGCATCACCTTGGGTAACAACAGTTCATTTAAAATCCAGCGAGTACGAGTGCAGACACTCAGGCATAATGGGACAAAAGTTGAGCTGAACTTTGCAGAAATATGCAAGAGATGTTGCAAAAGCTTTCCTTATCTGGGAACAGTATGTCCTCCAAATCTATGTGTGAAGGAATTTGTGACAGTGCAGCTGCAACGTTTTCGTTTAACAAATGAACAGTGTCATTTATTATCAGCAACAATGGAAAGAAATATCCAAATAAGGAGGAGAGGAGCACATATTCATCAGAGAAAACCGGCAAAACCATGTTAATATTAAGGATTGCCCTTCAAAAGATCAATGCTACCTCACTCTGAAAATGTAATTTTTGTAAGTCATTGTTTATTCTCTGCTGTCTCTCAGGGCCGAGCCCAAAGTTTGAGTCGGCCTCATTTATTTATAATCACAGATGCATGGAGAGTGAATAGAGGTGGTTGTGACAGCACCCAGAGGTGTTTGAGATTCTGTGTATACTTCTAAAGACACTCTGCTGTTTCCCCCAGACCGCAGAATATCTAGAATATGTGAGCACTGCTGCAGTGCTCCTGAGGTCGCAGCCACTTGTGGGAAATCCACTCAGAAAGAGCAGCAAAGCCAGACAATAAAGGAAAAGGGAGACAAAAGAGACCTGTAATTTGAATCGTGCTCTGAATCCAATTTTGTTCAAAAGGTCCTCGGAAAACGTCAAACGAAAACTATGAAGGCGACAGGTTATTCCATCTGATGCACAATAGACGGTAACAATACCAAAGCCATACTCTCACACACAAACACTTTCACATGTGTTCACCTGTTATGAGTGCGCGGTGGTCTCCAGATGAATTTCCACTGAATCCTTCTTGGATGTTGTGAGCTGCCAAGTCAAACAGATCCAAGTAATCTTCCACAGGAAAACTTTCGTGGAAGCCATCTTTGAAACGGATATAACCTGCACCCCAAGGAACACCAAAATAATCACTCATAATGTACACTTTAATAGATTTCTTCTCCATAAAACTCATTTAATGGATTGTATAAGCTTTGAATCAGGTTGATTTAAGAGCCTCAGTGACTGGAGGATAATCAGGAGTTGTTTGCTCATGTCAAGTACTTACATGCAAAAACAACAAACATACAGAATATCCAAATAAAGACAGACAAACAACAAAGAGAGAGAATAGTTACACAATATACTTTTTTAAAAAAAGCAATTTACATATGCTTTACAGCGCTGTCTGTAAGCGCCTCACAGTAAAAGCTCTCCAGGGACGACAATTAGTGCAGCATTTTATTGTGAAGCAGCTGCACAGGGTCTTCACTTATAGTCAGTGGTGGTAGGTTAGTTTTCTTGCCTGCAGGCTGGCAGTTTATCTCTGCATTTGGAAATGCGTATGCGGTTGAATAAGAAACTATTGTTATGAAATATGTGTTGTCATGATTTTATTTTGAGCATAAATTTTTAAACATGGCGAGCAGGATGTCAGATTTTCACTACTCTGTTATTGTGGCCAAAATAATTCAAAATAACAAATGGTCGTGGTATCTTTAGAAAATTTGAAAAAAATAAAAAAAATAATAAAATAAGATGAAACAGAATAAATACAACAATAAAATAAAATAAAATAATATTATATAAAATAAAAAATAAAATGAAATAAAAAATTAAATTAAATTAAATTAAAAATGCCTTAAGTCAAATGTATCTTGTGAGAGTCAGTTCCTTATTACTCTGTACAATCTTAAGGGTGCAGACATAAATAATGAATGTTGAAAGGTAGAAGTAACAAGCTGAGGCTTCAGCCTACACCTTCTCAGTTCTGTTTTGTTTTTGTTTACTTTTTGTTTGTGTGCTAAAAAAGCATTAACTCAATGTTTATGTATTACCAGTATATTTGAGTTTTATTAGTTGGAAAATGACCAAAATAAATTAAACTAAACTAAACTAAACCTTGTTTATTGTGTGTTTTGTCTCTATTTTGGTAAATAAATTCCACTTAAAATACAACTATAGGTGTTTGAAAAGGAAGACAAATCTAAAAACAGAGATAACATAAAATGATTTAGGAGGCAATAATATATTTACATGATGTTATGTGTGTATTATTAACACAGTATCAGTATTTCATGTTTTAAAATATCATGATTATCATCAATAATGGTATATTGCAGCACCCCTAATTCTAAATCAGAATTTAATGTTTGAAGTGAAAACTGTGTACAGTTTAAAAAACAAAAAAAAGATACACAATATTGGATATCTGATATGCCGATATATAACAACTCATTTGGCTGATAACCAGTACCAATATTTATATATCCCTTTTTTCCTCCATCTAATTTTAGTGAACATGTATATAATATTCATGCATTGTGCAAAATAAGAAAAAGCATCTTGGCAGATTCTGATATTATCGTGCATCCCTAATAATTTTCCTAAAATGTATAATGAAAGTGCGTCCTAACCTGACAAAACCTGAACCAGAGGATAAAGAAATATGGCCGCAAAAATATAATCAGTGGAAGGTGAGTTCCAGTGATCCACTGTATTTGGTGGTTTCACATTTAAAAAGCCTGGAAGAAAAGTTTAAATGGAAGATGGAAAAAGATGGTTGATGTGGAGGACTTTGCAGCACTGTCAGGAGTCATGACTGTTTCATTCTTTATACGTTATCAGAAGCAAGTAAATTGATTTCACTGAGCTTAGACGCGCGTTAGGAGGTGATGGGTTCATCCGCTGAGGACTCCAGTATTGGTTTTTGTTTACTTTAAGCAACACTATCAATTAATCTGATTGATTTCTTTGAAGATACATAGTCTATCTACCAGAGGAGTCCTAGTCAAGATGAAGCCTCAAGTTCATAAAAGTTTCTCACATAAAAAAAACAGACTTTACATCACAGTTACTCTAAAGTAGGGCAGCTAATGATCATTTTCATCATCCATTAATCTGCCATATTTTCGAACTGAATCATTTGGCCCATAAATCATCTTAAAACAGTGAAATATGTCCACATTTAATACCCTAGAGCACAAGGTGGCATCGACAAATGCCTTGTTTGGTCTGGCCTCCAGTCCCTAATCCATCCATCCATCCATCCATTTTATAACTGCTTATCCTCTTGAGGGTCGCGGGGGGGCTGGAGCCTATCCCAGCTGGCATTGGGCGAGAGACAGAGAACACCCTGGACAGGTCGCCAGACTATCACAGGACTGACATGTAGAGACAGACAACCATTCACACTCACATACGGACAATTTAGAGTCACCAATTAACCTGCATGTCTTTGGACTGTGGGAGGAAGCCGGAGTACCCAGAGAAAACCCACGCTGACACGGGGAGAACATGCAAACTCCACACAGAAGGGCTCCCGCACCCGGGATCGAACCAGGAACCCTCTTGCTGTGAGGCAACAGTGTTAACCACCATACCACCGTGCCGCCAAGTCCCTAATCCAAAAATACCAAATCTACTTTAATGTAGCAGCTAATTGGTTATTAAAATAGTTGCTTCTTTCAATCAGTTTATGAGGTAACTGTTGCAGCTCATTCTAAATCAGTGAATTTGCAACCATCTGAATTCAATCCTCTCCTGATGACTCACCAAAGCGTTTCCTGGTCCACCAGTGTGGCTCCTTCATCGTGTTGAACTTGACCTCCGGGTGCAGCAGCAGCCTGTGGAATAGGTCAGTCGTGCCGCACTTCGGCTGGCCGATGATGTAGAAGAACGGCAAGCAGCGTAGACGAAACAGTTTGCCGCCTCTGTGGTACAGGTGCTCGTAAAAGTTTGTCCTCAGTTTGTCGCACATAGTCTTGAAGCTCTTTGAGCGCAGAGTGAAAAGGTTCCTCTTGTAGGGATCAGTGCCAAGTTCACCGGAGAACTCCTCATACCAGCAAGGGCTCTTGATGCCAGACAGGAAATGGCGGGGAATTACAGAGAACAGCTGCAGAGAGGGACAAAATGAAATCAGAGAATATTGCAGCCCTTTGGTGGAACATGAGTTGGAGATGGATATCTTGTTTTTCTTTGGCGAAACTGTCAGAGGTAAGATTTGTCATCCTTGTGAAGATTGTAGCTTGTGGTGCTAGAGCAACCTTTTCAAGATACTGAAAGACGGTAGATTGTGCTTTGATGGAGAACAGCAGCTACTTTGAATTCATGTCATTTACACTGTCCGCAAGCAGTTCTCATGAAAAAGCATCAAATCATCCATAATTTAGGGCCACATGGCATGATTTTGCAGCCACAGTATTTGAAAACTCAGTGAGATATTCACGTGTCTGACACTGACACATAACACTAATTGGTCTTCAACTTTCTGACTCACTTGTGTTTCTACTGTATGTGCTTTACAGTGTTACCGTCAGAGCTGCTTGTGCCTCGGCCATAAACACAACAAAATGATGTAAGGTAATGTGCAAAAGCATGATGAGAATACGCCAAAACACGAGAGAATTACAGCACATTATCACATAGTAACAGCAGTCAGTAGGTCCTGAGCACCACTTAGCGAGACATGTAACCTGATATTAAACTAACAGCACTACGAACTTCGGCTCTAGGTGGAATCAACACCTCTGTCAGTCTCAGCAAACACTGTCATTATAGGCTTCACCAAAGATGTGTTTAATGCAGGTGTTTATTATTTGCCAGTCTGCTCTTATTCACTTTTGTCAACAAAAAATAAAGCACTCACAGTGGGTATTTATTAGCTTTTTCTAGTTTGGATCAAATTATCATTTGCCAGCATATTTTTAAGCAAAACCATTGCATAATCGCAGCCTGTAACTATGAAAAAACACCTTTTGTTTTAGTTGGCCCACTCAGGGGGCCAACTAAAACTCAGCAAAAATGAGTCAGAACAATATTTCACAGACTTACATGAGCGTCCGTTCCAACGATATCTTTTTCATCAGGCACTTTCCTGGGTGTGTATTCCAGTTTGGAGCTGATGATCTTCACCAGAAGTTTCATGTCTGTTAAATTTTTTTCAGAGGAAACTACAGCTGCTGCTGCTGCCGTGCTGGTCGGGACGACCACAGGCCTGAGCTGATAGGGCGAGGGGGTGAGCAAGAGTCCTTTCCTGTCCCACGTCAGGATGTAGGAGGCCATGACGACGAACGTCAGAGTCAACCCCATGAGGAAGCTGACCACTTTGACTTTTGAGATGCTCCGCAGGTTGGTCAGTGACAACTGAGGAATCCACTTGACGTCCGGATTTTCAGTCACATTCGCGTGGCTGAAATCGAACAAAGTCCTCACAGTTCTTTTCCCATAGTTCTCTGCCATGGGCAAACTGTGGAGGCTGAAGGTGTGCTCCGTTTGGAGGTTGCTCCCATATTTGCAGTCTGATAGAGGCATGCTGGCATAGACACGAAGTAGGCATGTAGAAAAAAAGGAGAAATTATTCCCTCAAAATAGATCACCTACGGGTGGTTGCGTGTCCTGATGTGTCCATTCATCATAGTTTTTAATCTGCAGGTCATCACTTGTCTTCATTTCTTCTTCAGCAGGGCCTCCTGTGAATCAGAAACACTTGTTAAAACATGGCTTTTCTGACATGGCTTCAGTTTCCTTTTCACCATAAGTGCTGCAGCATATTTCCCTTTGAAGTATTTCAGTCATAAGAAAGGTGGTATGAATGTGTTTAATATTAGGGTGTTTGAGGGAGCTTTAGCCCCCCTCTGAGGGATCAGTATGTGAATTTATAACTACACTCCTTTCTATAGAACAAGTCACCTCTAAAAATGTTTTGAGGTCAGCTGCAGAGTGTGTGTGTGGTCTGCTGCACGGTGATCCAGTCCTTTACGGTGAGGGCTGTATAGCACATGCAAAGACGAGCTCTACTAAGAGACTTTCAAGGTCAGAATAATAGTTGCTCTGTAATTCAAAACTAAAAACACACCATCATTCTCTGTGAACTAAAAGCCCGCAGAGAGCTTTATTTTGTTAACCTGGAAGTATTATTTTCAGGATCAAGGTTTTTCACATGAGGTATTGATACAGGTGGACACACGGTGTGGCAAGTGCACACATTTTGTTTTCTTTTCCCAACACATGAATAATAAGAAAGTAGGCTTTGTTATTTCTAGGGTCCAGTGCTAATGAATTGCAGACATCGAAGTGTAAAATTCTCTGACACGTCCACAGCCAGTAACACACATATTTTTCTTTTGTTTGTTAGATTTAACAATCCCACTGGACCGGGGAATGAAACCCTCCACCAGTTCCAGGGAACTACAGGAATTCTCTAATTTTTCAGTGTTTGTCTTACAGCACAGCAGGGGCCTGTTACAGAGCAGCCAACATTATGTGACTCAACATGTTCGCACTTACATCATTAAAGGTGCAAATTCAGAGAAAAATGAAAAGGCCACTTAATCTCAGTCATCTTAGGGGACATCACTGGATTGAGTCTGATGGAAGACGCTGTCAGGTTGTATTATGGGAAGCCTAGGATATAGTCTAGCTTCAAGTATACTAAGAACTAAGAGTCAGGATATCTCAAGCTGCGCTGATTTGATTTGGACTGTTTTTTTCTTGTTTTTTAATTCTGTGTCTTGTGTGTCCCCATCTTTATGCGAGCACAATACTACAGTATATTGCTGGGGTACCCTTTTAAGACATTTACAAAAATCATCGTCATATTTTTAAAAATCTTCTTAGCAGAGCATAATGTGGTTGTGTCATGTAATGTGTTAAAATTATGTGCCGGTACCCAAAAACAAAACATATTTAAAGTCAGTTATGAATGGTTGCAGTTTTTAACATGTGGCTAATGTTGTGAAACATATTCAACAACTCGTCAAGTACTGGCAGTGGGTCTGTGGCCCTACATGTCAAACCATTACACTCTAGGTACCCTCCAGTGTCAGTTTTGGACACCCATGGACGATGTGTCAGTTTACGCTTGTCACATGCATGGTGTCTTTTCAAAATAAACTTCTGTTTTCACAGGAAATGTACAATTTCCGCTAATTTATCACACACACTCTCTTTTTAAAACAAACTTAGATAAAAAACACCTCCACTTTAGATTTATTTCCTCAAGTTTAGGAAACAAAAGCATGAAGTTAGGTTTAGAACAAACATCATGGTTTGACTGAAAATAAGTTAGTTTGTTACTAATTTTAATGTAATATCACGTGACACATCACTAGCATAGTATGCTATACACTATAATGGAACATGGGACACAAACGGCGGTCTCATAGGTGAAAGTCCAGAGTTCTTCTTTTGTTTTAAGATCATTTTTGGGGGCTTTTTGCCTTGGACAGTCTAGGAGTGAAGGAGGGATGACATGCAGCAAAGAGATGCAGGCTGAAATTGAACCCTCGGCCACTACAACAAGGACACTACCTTCCCTCCCACTTGCCCTGTGCGGACTTTCCTACTCTTCATACTACAACAGTTGCTCAGAACGCCAAAAAATGCCACTTCCTAGTCCATCTCATACCACTGTTACAGGGTGCCTCGCTTTGTCTGTAACTTGGTCTCAGTATTTGACGAGTTGGTAGTGAGACTGAGTTGGTGAAACAGTCACAGTTTGGTTAGGTTTAGGGAAAAAAAGGTTTACAAAAACATGCATATCGAGGTGACAAAGATGAGGAACTGGACAGAAGAGCATGTAGAAGATGGCAAGATAGAGTCTGCACACTAGTTGATGCTCCTATTATTGTTTTTTAGTTACCAGCAAGGTGACATTTGACCATTTGATGAATGCTTGAAACGTCACCTCAATGGTTTCAAGAAAACATTTGTAGGAGCATTAACTAGTGTTCATGCTCTATCTTTCCATCTTAGGAAATAAAATACTTGATTAAGTTCAGTACAGGATGTAAGTACGTCATACCATATCGCTGTTATGCAAAGTATGTAAGTAGGTGAAGCTAAGAAACCTCAACGTTGACTTTTGGTTTTACATGATACACAAACAGCAGTGTCTTTGGTGAAAGTCTTGTGTTTGTTTGACCCAACCACACCTCACCTCACCTTACATTTTAATTTTAACACATTATGTGGCACCACCACGTAATGCAGTATTAAGTGGTCATGGTCATTTCACATATTTCTGCAAGACCAGGCTGCCCATAACCCTCCTTTTGGGTCCCTCCCACCCCACCCATCCTGGACCTTACAGGCACAGAGAACAGCTATATTAAGGATTTTATTTTAGTAATACCTTCTTTTCAGCACGAAATGTTTTCTGGTCCCGCCTGGTGCATGTTCGCGGCCCAGCGTTCCATTAAGATACTCAATACATAGTGTTTGCTTGCGACTTGATCACAGCCTTCACCTCGTCCCTGTTTTAGTGTTGCAAGACTTCTATAAGTTGTGCGTTACTCAAGCAAAGTCTGCATGAGTGCGGACTTGCTGAATGTGTGCACAGGGGGCTTTCAAAGTCCACAAGAAAGCCCTCACACACTTGCAGATTTCATAATGGGACAGCTCTGAGCCATTGCAGACTTATCAGGAATGCACGGCAATATCTGCAAGCTTGCGTGGGATTGGGCAAAGAACTTATTTTTAATCCCTCTCTAGAGGTGTTGTGGGCCTCATTTAATGAAATATCAGTAGACAGAGGTGGGCTCTTTAAAATGCCAGTGACACCACTTGCTAAATACAACTGACATCTACAGTAGTTAATAGTTTAAGTTATTAGTGAATTATGCTGCTTCTGATACTAATCCTGAGCCCTGCTATATCATTATTAAATGTTATATTTCCATATGTTGGTGTTGTTTTTATGCTTTTTAATGATGTGTGAATCCCCGTCTAGCTGTGGTTAGAGAGGTATCATATTAATGGATGCTAGTCTCATTTTGTTCATGCCTCTGCATATCTTTGTTTCTACAAATCCAGGTAATTGTTATCCTCTCTGTTCCCCGTAACTACCAACCCAGTGTTCCCATTAAAGATTAATGTCTTGTTAGAGCAAAAAATTCAAAGTGAGAGAGAAGAGAGAGATTTGGAAATGTGACAGAGCATAAAGAGGACAGTGAGAGTCAAGGGTAAAGCACGACGTGGAGAAGTGAAGCAGCAGAGATGAGAAAGAGAAAAAAGAAAACGTGTGAGAAAGAGCAGGAAAGACAGCCTTTAGACCTCTATGGTCTAAAAAATCGATCCGCGGCGGAAAGAAAAACAGCAGGTGGGATTGACTGAGGTGAAACTCCATCATAAAAATCCTGCTGACTCAAAATAAAAGCCTGCATTCATCTTTGCATTAGATGCCTTTGTTGTCCCAAGTGCACAAAATGTCAAAACTTATCTGGTATCAAAGGCAAAATGAGATATAACTCCTGTTTTTGGTGCAGTGTGTTGAGTTGTTTATCCTAAAAACAAGTTCAATTATCTAAAATCTTGATTTAAGATTAATCTGATAATGACACAAGATAAAGGTGGGCAGTATATTATTATATCAATATCATGATGCAGTACAAGAGTACATGTCATCTTAGATTTTGTATATTGTCATATCAGTTGTATTTTACTGGTTTTAAAAGCTGCACTGCAGTAAAGTGATGCAATTGTCTGAACTTACCAGACTGCTGTAGCTGTTCTTTCATTTACCTGTACCCACTTTGTCTTCATATTCACATTACTGATGATTAATTATGAAAACTCTCACTGTACAAATATTTACTTAAAGCACCCAAAGTCACCCCTACAATATTGATATCGATGTATCTGGTCATCAGGTTAGACGGTTGCCTCACAGCAAGAGGGTTCCTGGTTCGAACCCAGGGTGGAGGAGCCCTTCTGTGTAGAGTCTGCATGTTCTCCCCATGTCAGCGTGAGTTGGGCTTCCTCCCACAGTCCAAAGACATGCAGGTTAACTGGTGACTCTAAATTGTTCGTAAGTGTGAATGTGAGTGTGAATGGTTGTCTGTCTCTAGGGATAGGCTCCAGCCCCCGTGACCCCTGACAGGATAAGCGGTTATGGAAAATGAATGAATGTATGGATGGTCAAAAATATTGTTATATTTTAATTTTTTCTCCATAACACCCAGCCTTGCACCAGATATACGAAGCCAGACGATCACCAAAGGTCTTACAATTCATCCTGTGGGGGACGTCTCTGTGTGTGTGTGTGTGTGTGTGTGTGTGTGTGTGTGCACCATGCAATAGTTGTTTCAGTTGTTTTATATTTCACTAAAAAACACAAATGTCAAACCAGAGAAAAAGGTCAGGGGATCGCCGAAGTTATAAAGACTGATCCTCTGTACAAAATAAATGTCTGTACAAAGTTTCATAGCAATCCATCAAATAGTTAGTTTCAGTCTGGTCTTAGTATAGTGAATGTTATGATGGTGATCCTGGTCAGATAAAACTAGGGGTCAAATCACATCACATCACATCGTAACAACTGCTGTCTTGATGAATTGATGGCCTGGATGTTAACAGTCCCTAGACAAATAACCCTTATCTGTTTGGTAAACCCCTGCCCTTCCTGCCAAAATTCCTATTTATAAATGGGCAGATTGCCATGAAATTTCAAGAGCACAACTATGCTCCCACAGGATGAACTTTTTCCATTTTGGACACTGAGTATCCCTCTTTCCCATCGTCAGGTCAGAGTATCAGCTTTGCACAAGATATGATATGAACGAACATGCAGACTGCTGTGAAATCTGTTGACTCTATTCAGGCTGAATGGGTAAAACCATCTGACTTTTATAACCTATAACTTTTTATTTCTAAAGCCACTCATGAGGCCCAAGAGCTGCTATTTCTTACATTTCACAGACAATAATATAAACCTGGGAGTCTTCTCTGGCTAATTAATAGGCTTGTAACCTCACTCCTCTCCTGTTCACATTACCTGTCAAGCAGTGACTGCGATATGTTTTGTTTTTTCCAACACAACCAACAAAGTCCAATTTGAAATTACACCTTATGTTTCATTCAGTTGTTTGAAAACCAAGTCTCTCGTGTACCATCTTAAGACTTACTTGTTCTGTATCATACAGATGTCATCGAGCTAACTGGATAAAATACAAGTTTGGGTTTGCACACTCAGGCCGATTTTTTTTTTGTTGTTGTTTGGTATTGTTGCACGTCTAAAAATAATTGATTGATTGATTGATTTTCTGCATTTTCGCATCTGTCAGAGACGTTTGACCATGAATCAATGAAGAAAATGTGGCAAATAGACAGTGTGCAAGGTTTCTGTGCATAACGATTTTTTTCGGATGACGTATCACAAAAACGCATCTGAAAAAAAAAAACACAACTCAGGCCATAAATGTAATCTGTAGATTAGGCCACTTTAAGGAACTGTAAATAAGTATTAGTTTCTTCTTTTTCCTCTCACATAGGCTATAATGACATACAGTACAGGCCAAAAGTTTGGACACACCTTCTCATTCAATGCGTTTTCTTTATTTTCATGACTATTTACATTGTAGATTCTCACTGAAGGCATCAAAACTATGAATGAACACATGTGGAGTTATGTACTTAACAAAAAAAGGTGAAATAACTGAAAACATGTTTTATATTTTAGTTTCTTCAAAATAGCCACCCTTTGCTCTGATTACTGCTTTGCACACTCTTGGCATTCTCTCCATGAGCTTCAAGAGGTAGTCACCTGAAATGGTTTTCCAACAGTCTTGAAGGAGTTCCCAGAGGTGTTTAGCACTTGTTGGCCCCTTTGCCTTCACTCTGCGGTCCAGCTCACCCCAAACCATCTCGTTTGGGTTCAGGTCCGGTGACTGTGGAGGCCAGGTCATCTGCCGCAGCACTCCATCACTCTCCTTCTTGGTCAAATAGCCCTTACACAGCCTGGAGGTGTGTTTGGGGTCATTGTCCTGTTGAAAAATAAATGATCGTCCAACTAAACGCAAACCGGATGGGATGGCATGTCGCTGCAGGATGCTGTGGTAGCCATGCTGGTTCAGTGTGCCTTCAATTTTGAATAAATCCCCAACAGTGTCACCAGCAAAACAGCCCCACACCATCACACCTCCTCCTCCATGCTTCACAGTGGGAACCAGGCATGTGGAATCCATCTGTTCACCTTTTCTGCGTCTCACAAAGACACGGCGGTTGGAACCAAAGATCTCAAATTTGGACTCATCAGACCAAAGCACAGATTTCCACTGGTCTAATGTCCATTCCTTGTGTTTCTTGGCCCGAACAAATCTCTTCTGCTTGTTGCCTCTCCTTAGCAGTGGTTTCCTAGCAGCTATTTGACCATGAAGGCCTGATTCACGCAGTCTCCTCTTAACAGTTGTTCTAGAGATGGGTCTGCTGCTAGAACTCTGTGTGGCATTCATCTGGTCTCTGATCTGAGCTGCTGTTAACTTGCGATTTCTGAGGCTGGTGACTCGGATGAACTTATCCTCAGAAGCAGAGGTGACTCTTGGTCTTCCTTTCCTGGCTCGGTCCTCATGTGTGCCAGTTTCGTTGTAGCGCTTGATGGTTTTTGCGACTCCACTTGGGGACACATTTAAAGTTTTTGCAATTTTCCGGACTGACTGACCTTCATTTCTTAAAGTAATGATGGCCACTCGTTTTTTCTTTAGTTAGCTGATTGGTTCTTGCCATAATATGAATTTTAACAGTTGTCCAATAGGGCTGTCGGCTGTGTATTAACCTGACTTCTGCACAACACAACTGATGGTCCCAACCCCATTGATAAAGCAAGAAATTCCACTCATTAACCCTGATAAGGCACACCTGTGAAGTGGAAACCATTTCAGGTGACTACCTCTTGAAGCTCATGGAGAGAATGCCAAGAGTGTGCAAAGCAGTAATCAGAGCAAAGGGTGGCTATTTTGAAGAAACTAGAATATAAAACATGTTTTCAGTTATTTCACCTTTTTTTGTTAAGTACATAACTCCACATGTGTTCATTCATAGTTTTGATGCCTTCAGTGAGAATCTACAATGTAAATAGTCATGAAAATAAAGAAAACACATTGAATGAGAAGGTGTGTCCAAACTTTTGGCCTGTACTGTATATTCTTTACCAATTTGTAATAACAATATGTTCAGCTGTTATGAAGGTCCATCATATCGGTAGCTTGTGGCCGTTACATGGACAGACCAAGAAACTCATTATTTTTAATTAGCTGCAGCTGTACAGATTCCACAGCTGTGTGTCAAATCTGGAATTCAACCTTTTGCGCTACTGATAAATATTAACAAAGTACAGTCTGATGTCTTCCTCTGTCTCTGTGCTTCCACCTAGTCCTACCTCCGTCAGACAGAAGACAAGGTGACACTGTATTAAAACGTGATTGCTTTAACTGTGACCTTTTAGATTTTTGATGGGCTCTTCTGCTTCTGCTTCATCTATGCACTGAAATTCTGTCTCAGGTGTTAGATTGGGTGCAGGTTATGCCATTACATGGGAGTGTCTTGCACGCTCTCATTTATCCTCCTCTATCTACCCTTTGTGACAAAATGATGCCAATCAGCCTCAACCCAGTCTGTGCTGCAAAGATACCAGCTGAACAGCAAATGAAAATCAGCATCCCTGCAGAGCTCTTCCAGACACAAAATGCTGCATGCTGTATGCAGATGCACAACTCAGTTTAGCATCGACATGAAATCTTAGCATTTAAAAAAAGCTTCCACAAATGTGACGAATGCCGTTAGAAAATCCACTGTGACCAAAGAATCTGTTAAAAAGAGAGGCAATCAGTCCCAAAAGCCAGCACTTGTTACACACACAAATTCTTGCCTCTGCTGAAACATGTTTTAATCATGTCTTCATGTTTATAACTGTGTAAACAAACCCTGACCTTGTATAGTACACTCTGTGACTGGGACTTGGCTGAATCCCAGTGCTGGGAAATGGGAGGCACAAGAGAAACTAATGCCACAAAAGGAAATAAGACAGCTTCCCCGCTGATGGGGAAGTCAAACAAAGACGGATGGGATACCAAAACTGCAGTAATAATAGAACTTTCTCGATGTGGATGAAAAAGAAATCAGGACAGAAAATAACAATTACTCCTTGCTGGGAGGTACTCTTTCTCTGGCCATTTTCACAATCAGATTATGGATAAAATCTTGGCAGGATATCTAACAGCTCCCTAAGAGCACAAATATCTCAGGAAGTGGGCTTCATCCGTCTCATGATGCTGAACTAGTTCTCCCTTTTCTTTTCACTTCCAACTAAGAGAAACAATGAGCGAGGTTGATTTTCTTTCACTGGAGAATGATTTTTGCCTCCACAGGAATCTGACTCCTTAATCTATTAAACAAGCAGGCTGTTGAAGCTATAGTACAGTTTAAGCAAAACAGACGCGTGCTAAGAAAAGCACCAGAAATGTTAACCCTCTTGTTTAACGGTGGTGCCTGTCTCGATCACTCAGGTCACCACAGTCCACACTGACATCTGGACTGCAGATGTGGTCCTCCAAGGCTAAACTGTGTAATTGTGCATGCATGTAAGTGTATATATTTGCATGCATATGTTTTTATAGTACCGGGTTGTTTGCTTTAGCTGCGCTTTAAAACCGATGTGACATTAATAACAAGCAGAGAGCATTTGAAACGCTTGTCCTACTGTTTAATGAGTGCGATGGGAGAAGCAACGGGCAGATCTGCAGGCAAGAGGTGGACCTGAGGTCACTTAAAGGGTAATTCCGGTTTATTAGAAGTTAAATGTTGGTATTATTCCCTCATTGCTCAGGAAAACCACAGCAAGAGCGGTAAGTTAAACAACCACAACATCCGACTGTAAACTGCACAGATGTATTACGAGAACTGGCCCTTCATTTATTACAATGAAAGTTGCTCACCAGGCACTTACAAAGAAAAATGCTCTTCAGGCTTCCGCATTTTCCGACCCATAGAGCATGCACATTACAGTCCTTCTCTGGCTGAGTGGGGTGATCTCCTGCTGCTTCTCCACATGTACGACATTAAAACTATTAACTTCTATGGCTGTTCAAGACCTTTTCATGTTTATTGGAGCTGGAGCTAATTGTGGTGAGACTCACTTCCAGCTCTGTGATGTTCAGGGAAATTAATCCATGTTGTAGTCAATTCTTCTGTAATGATTGTGGAAAACACAGACTGTTTCAGACAGCAGGTGTCATTTGACCTACAATTACAACCACAGCCACAAAGCCAGAATCACAGCAGACAGTTTAGGTTACTATTTTGCCTTCTGCAAAAGCTTAGGCTTAACTTGTGCTTGCATAAAATATATTGGATCATCTCACCCCTCATGTTTCCTGCTTCATCTGTATTCTCAAACAGGTCTTTGTGGGCGGGAGGGATGGTGACTTGGTCAAACAAGGTGGTGAATGGTCAAGATGGTGAATTGGTCAAACAAGCAAAGGACTTTCAACCAGTGTTTGTCTGAAATCAGCACTGACTTCTTTTAAAACGAGTGTAGTATAGTAGCATAGTAGCACATATAGTATGTGGCATACTACACTTGTGATGCATGTGACGTCTGTCAGTTACATATGTGGTGCTATGTTAGAAGCTAAGGTAATTATTTAAAGCCAAACCATGATGTTTTTTGTAAACCCAACCACCTCGTTTTGTTGCTTAAACCTTTCGAGGAAGTTTTGTGGCTTAACGACTGTTTCATAACATTAAAGTTGTGTTTAAAACTGCAACAATTGAGATGGTAATATATGCCATTTTGGAAGTCAGTAAAAAATCAAATTAGTATGTTGGTTTGGTATGAGAAAGCATTGTCTAATGCAGTGGTTCCCAACTGGTCCAGCCACGGGGTCAAGATTTCTCCTAAGTCATTAGTTCGAGGTCCACACAGTTTAATACTTTCAGCGTCATACTTGCGTTTGGCCAAATCATTGAGCTAGTTTGCTGTCTCCGTCAAGTAGCTGTCAGTTAGTCACTCACTCTACAGCAGAAAATGGCACTCCATAATAAAACCTCTGTGCTGGAAATTTACTGTACTTGAAAATAGTGTTTTATTACTTTCTTGCAGTCCATTCAGAATGGGCCAGTGACTCACGTCTGGACCGTGACCCACCAGTTGAGAACCACTGGTCTAATGTGACCCTAAATTAAAACACCTAACAATGGACAACAGAATACCTCATATAACAATCACAGTTTTAAACATGTGAAATGTTTCTAGTTGCACCAAATCATTGTAGTTAGGTTTAGATAACAAAACTCCTTTGTTATGTTTAGCAAAAAAGATCATGGTTTAGCTTTAGATAAGCATGTTTGTCTCTAATGTAACATAACATGACATATATAATGTTATAAGACTAAACATTGACTTTTGGTGTCACATGGAACACAAGCATCAGTCTGCTGGATGACAGTTCTGTGTTTGTTTGACCCGTCCACCCTAAGAAGACTTTGTTGCTCCTTATACTAAGCTGACTGACTCCCTCCTCTGCTCCTGTCATAGTTACAATGGCCAGAGGTTGCTGCCTGACAATAAACGTAAATATGGGTTGTAAGTGCTGCTAATATAAAAAACCTGTGTGGTTGTATTTCAGAGGAGGACAGGCTCATATCCCCGTACCTCTGCAATTAAATTAAAGTTTACTAACAGACCCCAAAGATTTGATAAACCATAATGATCCTGTGTGCCCTATTATGTAGGCAAATTCATTCTTGTCAAGAACATCTGACCACAGTCAAAAGTCGAATATAGATTACTGAAAGCCTGATTGAGCTTATTGATTTCTGTCAAGCTTCCAGTCTTAAACGGAAACACAACAGCATGTACTTACTCTTTATTGCTGCCCAAGGACCATGGCAAAACCATCCAGGGTAACTCCTCTCCCCATTGATTAAGCAGGCAGAAAGCGTCAAAGGTTCAGCTGGGGCTGTGGTTAGTAAACACAGCTCGCTGCTCTCCTCAGACCTGACACATGTATCTCCTTGCAACCAGGAGAGCATTTGGCTGCCGATTACGCTGATGAGAAATGCTCCAAGACAGAACCTGTCAGTGCCGTTCAACTGCCACGGCTTTTGATTGTGGGTGACGACCTACTACTGTAAATGCTGTTTGCACACACACAAAACACGCACATCGTGACATGTAGCGGCTTGTGCTTGTTGGATTTCCTTATGAGCTCCTGGGAGCCAAAATCTGTTCACACACTCAGCATGCTTTTTAAAAAAGGTGTGAGAGGTACAACTGTTAAGTAACTCTAATTTTAAAACCCTCATAAATAGGCTGTAATTATTATGCGTCATCAACAAAATAATTATATCTTGTGAGTCACTCATGACTTCTGTGCCTGTGTTTCACTTTGAGTTCTGCCTGATCCCACATTATAATGCTTTAAGACATTTGGGAAATATTTTTCCTGGCTGGTGACTCATTTAGGGCTACAGCACATATGCAGGTGATTAAAGCACATTTCTGTGCTTTTATTGTTGTTTTTAATGTATTTCGAGGTAAAATCTTTCAACAAGTAAAGTTAAAATGTTATAAAATTATCACTTCAGAATAATCTTGGTTTCATAATGGCCTGAGCACTCTGCATACACTGCAATGCATATTATGTTCTGTATACAGTGCACAGTGCAGTGAGTCGATGCATTTAACTGAGCAATCCTACCATGCATTAGAAAAGTTATTTTGTGGGATTCATGCAAATTCAACCACCAAAAATGACAGAATACATTTTAAATCAACTGCAGCAAAAGAGAAAGCACAATTGTAGAGAATGATGTTCAAACAAGACATCATTGGGTGGATAAAGAAAAACAAACTAAGAAAAATCCCGGTGAAAACATCATCCATCAGGAACTTACCCAACAGGAGGACAGCTCTAGCAGAACAACAAGGGAGTGACAGTTGCGGATAAAGGTTTGCCTACACTGAATCATCGTTTCTACAACAGAAATAATGCAGAACCCATCTTGCATTACTGAGGATAGTTGTCATCTCGAGTAAAAAACTACCATCTCTTGAAATAGAAACTCTGAGCTGTTGCCAAAACAATTTAGCATCATGCAAACCTCCCACATTCCTAATGCGCTCTGTTACAGAATCCTTTTCTTCCATTTGTGGTGGACCCCCACAGTCCAGTCTAAACAATCTGATATGGTTCAACCCTCCTGCTTTCCCTCTCCCCTCTCATACTTTCAGCATTACCTAAGCCTTCGAGCATCAGCCTTTGCCAAAAGAAGCATGGCTATGACATCTCGGCAGCCCAGGCCAGACATTTGTTCTGCAAACTCGGGGGGCAATCTAAAACCTTCCTGCCCACTAGACCTGACAGAGTGCAGAGCTGGGCACAGCAGCAGTGAGTGAGTGAGTTTTGGCTTGCAGAGTTATGGAAAGTGGAGAGGTGCTACAAACTGTCACCACACGCTCACCTCTCACTCCTTCTCCTTCCAATTAACAATAAAATACAACTTCAGTGATTTAGAGTCCACAGAGGCCGGTTTGTCCAAAGGTCATCTGCCTACTTGTCAGGGCCGCCGCAGCCCCCTTTAATAGACCAGAATGGGGAGAGCAAAGGGGAGGACAATGAACTTAAATGTCAAACAGAACTTGTGAGCGTGCAAACATCTCACACATCAACAGATCTCACCCCAAACCAAACCCTGGCAATGAGCTGGAAAGTGAATACACAAGTTACTTCATGGCTTGTTTGCTGGGATGCATGAGAGGAACCATTTAGGGGCATAATGGAAGGAATTATCCGAGGGGGAATCTGTCATACAGTCAGACGCAGACAGAGAACACTCCAGTTTGTTACGTTACAACAAACAAAATAACAATTACAAGATAAGAGACGTTGGGAAGCGTGTGTACAAATGTTTACAGCTGTTTATCTTCGCCTCATGACACACAGTCCTGCTTGTGGTTCAGTCTCTGGTAGACCAAGAAGTCTTTCACCCCCCTGAGACATGACACTGAGATATTCTACAGCTGTTCACTGAGGGGGAAAATTTAACCAGGAGGATGATACTTTCAAGCATTACAAAGTCTTAAACACACTGTGTCGCTTTGGGGGACGTCATAGCTCATTTTTGGACACTTATCCTCCAGACATCTTTGTCTTTTCTAATGTTTCAATTAAGTTTAGCCTATTATGGGGGGGTTCTGCATAAGCAGGCTGTCTATTCACACACAAAGCTACACTAGTCTCCTGTCAAACTGTCTTATAACACATTACCAAAACGTTTCCTTTGGAATTTATGATAAGAAGGTGAAAAATATACAACAATTTTAATATCAGGATGATGAACTTTAAAATCATTGAACAATAAACTGAGGTATAATCTGTAAACACACCAAATCTAGCTACTTTGTCCTGTGAATGATTCTTTTGTTGAACAAAAATACTCACAACACTGTAGTTGAGTCGATTCACTCCACGCGCCTTTTGTGTTTCCGCTCACGAGCCATGATGATAAACGCCAATCAAGGCGACTAAACCCACCTGACGGGCGTCTGCGTGAGGCGATAAGTGAAGTAAATGTGAATGTATCCTCAGTATGAGCGGGGCTCATGTTGACTGACGCCGGCTGCTGGGTGTTTGACGCGGAAGACTTTCCGGAGTCTCCACCGGACTGAGCTCCCCCCTGCGCGCGCCACAGAGTGAAGGAGAGGAGAGAAGGGGAGGTGCGCGCGAGGCGCAGCGCAGGAGACACCGGCAGTGGCGCGAGGCAGTCTTATCTGCATTTCAACCTCGAAATGCTTTTGTCGATAAGGTTTGACGTGCAGTTATGATCAGGGCCGGCTCTAGCCCATTGGCTGGCTGCCCCCCCCCCCCCCCCCCCCCTTTCATTTCCTTTCCACTACAATATACATCATTTTGTATGTAATAGAGTGAAGTATTTCATACATGGACAACAGGCACCAGAATGGTCTCAGAACACTTAATTTTACATTTTACCTGTAGTACTTTAAGTGTGTCTTGGTGCTAACACTTTTTAATTACTTTTCTTAAAGTGACAGTACACCCCAAATTCAAACATAAGCCCTTTTTAGATCGGAACTATGCATATTTGCAGGAAAGCCCAGTCAGTCTTTTTTCAGCATTGGCAGTATAAAAACAAAATCGGGGAGTGCCTACTATTGTTTATACAGAATGCGCCTCTTTCGGGGCAATAGGGGGTGTGAGCAAGTAACAAAATGTATGGCTCAGCGTCTGTCATGACCAGTGACGTGGGAGGGAAGCCGTGGCTAGTCAGGCGGCGATTCTCTCGTAAGTTGGCCCCTTCTTCACCGTCCCCGTCATCTGACAGTTAATGGCCTCTTCATTTGCAAGGACAAGGAGGGTGGGCAATTCCTTGTCTCCCCAGTTGCTCATCTTTACAGTGTCTGTCAGGTTTGTGTTTCCTTCTTGCTGCTAGCTGCTCGCTAATTCCTGCTTCCTGTTTCATGTATTGAGTTTTGCCCCTTATTAAAGCAAAAGTATCATCTCTAGTGTTTAAGGCCAGATTTTGATGCACAATGCCCCAGTGTCCTCAGGAAGCCCCATATAAATCAGTAACATACCATAACATGCACACCATTTGCTTTAAATGGCCCATTTTATTTAATTTGGCTGCATCACAGCGGTTTCTTTTTTATGGGCAAACCAGACTCTTTGAATACATAGCAGCACTCCAGCCTTGAAATAATCTCCACATTACTTATTTAATCTCTGTTTGGATGTTCACCCCTGTCCTTTATGAAACAAAAATGAGAAGGTACTGAAGTAAAACACCATGCGGCTTAGTGCGATTTGGAGAATAGGTGTCTTTGAAGCTCATAGTTAATCATTCAGCAGCTTTCATTTTATGTTTTTCTTAATTTCGAAACTGTATCTTTAGCCTCTAGGGCAACTTGTTTTCATCTGACTAATGTTTCTGAAAGCAGTATTGTGCAATCTGGGACTTTTATTTCTTACATAATATCTACGGTATATCTCATTATTACCGGAAGAGCTGTCATGTGCGCACACGTAAAAACCACTTCATAATGTGCCTTTAAACTAACTAACTTCGCTGTTATGACTCACTGTGTGAGTGGGAGTCTGTGTGGATGTTTCACAGTGGCACATTTGGCCTAATGATAAAACCACAAGCTCTGCTGAAATGAAGCTGAACTGCAGGTCCACACGAATGTAGGGCAATGGTATTCATCACTGTGTTTATAAAGGATAGACCATATATTTATCTAATTTATCCCTTTCAAAATAAATCTGTGGGCATGTTTGCTGTTTGTCATTTGCCATCTTAAGACTCTGAAGGAAAAAAAAATGGAAACATCCTCAGAATGCTCAGAATAATCCAGGAGCTACAGTACAGTACAGTTTATAAATAATAAATATTATGAATATTCTTGCCTTATCTACTTTCACCTCAGTGAATTTGTTATCAGTAAAAGTTCAAAAGGTACACTAGCAAACTAACAACACACATTTTTGGTGCATAAATGACCGGGCCCCTAAATAATTGTCCAGTGAACGGGGCCCTACTAAAATCCGCTTTACTCATATCAATGCATGTGCTCTCTTCCTTCTGCTACACCATAAACTGTATATAAAGACAGACGACACATCTCCACTTCCTCCTACTGTACAAAAATGAAGCCAGAATCCCAGATACGGCCCCTGCAATCTTGTGCTGGTGATGTCATTTGGAGTCTGTTCAGTAGCAATCTCCACAATATCAAGTTCTGCCCATACACCAGTCCCACCAACTGCAAGCAGTGCCATTGATCGTGAGCACACCGATCGGTTCACACAGCAGTAAATCATAATTGTCAAACCCCCTTGAATAGCATAAATGACCCAGTCTCACTCTGAACTTGTTGAACTCTGACGCTTGGGCAGTGACTTGTGGGGTCAGACACTAACGAAAAAGACATCCTTTAACATCCACATAATATGTGGCCAGTCGCCGTTAAACTTAAATGGTGCTAAGCAGTGTCAGGGGGAAACGTGGCGGAACAAGAACGAAAGCTATGGTGGCGCAAGTCCTAGTACGCGTGGGAGGGGTGGTGGATGGGTCCAAGAAACACCCAGGAGAGCGGTGTTTGCGTCCCGTAAGATTCTAAAACCAAACCCTGTTCTTTTTTTCCTAAACCTAACCATGTGTGTTAGTTGTTGGAGGAAAAAACAAAAACTGAATTCTTGGTGTTGTTCCCACATTCACTCGTTTTGAAAGAGACTGTGTGTAAATGTTAAATTTCCTGTGAAAATGGAAGTGTATTTTGAAAGAAGACAATGCATGTAACAGGCAGAACTTGACAGTGCATCCCAGAACGTCAGCAACCAACACACCCAGGGGACCTTTCACGTCGTATGTGGACATGGAAAGTCCATGACTAAATATTGCTTTGTGACAAGGTCGGAGTGAGAATGCGTTGGCAGCAGTCATGTCATCCATCTATGTGCTTAACACATACATGACGCCAGCTACCTCTTAGCCTTTAGCCGTTAGCCTCTTAGCCAGTTGTAGTTAGGACAGGCACCAGTGCACGTTATTATGATGAGCCCTAGTGCAAGATTTTGCATCTAAACTAGTTACAACTTGACACTGGACAACATCAACACACGTATTACCCAGCAATCATCAGCGCAAATCTGTATATGACAACAATACCAAATAAAATAAGAAAGTATTCATTCAAGTCAATATTTTTTATAGCTTATTTGTGGTTTTATGGTTTGTGTAAAGTAAACATATAATGTTACTGTAGATGCAAAGCATGGGCCTACTTTGTCTATAGGCCCCCCATCCCATGTGGCCCAGTGCAACCACACTGCCTGCACTGTCGATATTTCCGCCCCTGCTCCTACTTATCGTTCATCTCCTCAGCCTGGCTGGAAACAGCTTTCTGAGCTGACTGAGAAAAATTATTATTATTTGTGTTTTAAAGCCATTTCCAGTTCCCTCTTTTTCCTCTTTCTTTTCTGGCATCCTAATTAATGTGCATGTTCTGGCACAGAAAAGGAATTCAATCTAACACTGGCTAATTGTTAGTTTCGGTCAGTAAATTTTTTTTCAGGTCACAGGGTCTGGCCACCCACATTTTGGTTTCTTTCCAACAGTAACAGAAAGACGTTTTCAGGAAAGGGTTTTTTATTATGAAACAGGCTTCATTTTACTAAAGCAAGAATAAACACAGTGTTTATTATTATTATGTTGTTTTAATAAGGAATGGTGAATTTATTTTAATTTAATTATTTTATATATTAATTTTATTTAATTTTATTTTATTCAATTTTATTTTGTATTATTTTATTATATTTTAATTGTTTATCATTGCTTAAGATTAGATTGATTAATGCTGACCTCCATGAGCCCCCACAGTGGCTTGTCCCCAGAAAGCTTTTCTGTTTTTACCGCCTTATCAGCAGCCCTGTGTCCTCTACTGAAAACACAACATAGCTTTTGCTTTCTTATCTGATTAGGCTACTGCTAGTAGAGGAATTAATATCGTTGACATTGATGTCAAGTGGTCTCTTTTACAATTAATATCTCTAATTTTTCCTGGATTTTTTAAGGCTGTTCTAGATAGCTGAAATATTCTTTAACTGCATAGCAACAGCACTGTGAATTTCATCACATTGTCATTAAGTCAAAAAAAGATGCCACCAAACAACAAAGTGTGCCAAAAAATGCAAAGTGCATTGCCAGTGAGAGTTTTTATCCACATGGATGGGTTTGTGAAAAGAACCTATCATAAAGCAGTGAAATCCTTTCAGCTCACTCTACATCACGCACGATAGAGTATTCTCTATAAACCCTGCCATTGACACGTTTCCTCCTCTTTACAGGAAGGAAATTAATTCTGTTGTCAAGAGCTGACTCCCTCGCCATTCGTCATGACATCTGTTTCTTGAAGGGAATAAACAGACAAAAAAAAAAAAAGGAGCGCGACGAAAATGAAATGTTGAGGGCTGCCACGATGTTCATCTCTGGAGCTCCCACCGGTTGCAACTTTAAAGAGGTGAGATGGTTCATTTCTGACAAGTGAAAGAGTCCGCCCTGGGAAACTGACACTGCTCTATGAAGATAAAGTCTCATTTGAATAAACTGCCTCCCCCTCCAGAGCATATCCATATGCATGAGACTCTGAGTCTAATTGCTGTTAATTCTTGTTAAATTGATTGTGATTTATTTGCATCTCACAGAGACGCACAAGCTGTGTGTGAATGAAGTCTAACAGGCAGATTTCCCCACAGAGTCACCTGAATCAGTTTTGATCAGTCTGAATGTATCAGATGTGGTTTATGCTAATGGCTGTACTCATATTCAGACATGCCATTAAATGGTCTGCTGGTCGGTTCACCACTCTGGTTCAGTCTTAGTCATCAGGACAGCTAATAAATGGGTTGCCATTAAATTTTACACAGACATTCATGGTGTCCACAGGGTGAATCCCTCTGACTTTGGTGATTCTCATGAAGTTATTTCTGTTTTTTGTGAAATATCTGAGAATATTTTGTATGAATTTACATAAAAAATTGGTAGCCTACTCCATGACCTGCAAAACTAAAGGGATTCCCATCAGCCTCAGCCATTACCTACTTTGTATTTAGTGCTGACTAGCAAATGCTAACAGGCTAAATTAAGATTGTGAACACTGAAAACAATTTGCTTTTGGCTGGGTAACTTCAATCCCACTCACTGGCTTCATTTATAAGCAAACACACACAGAGTCCAGATTTTTAAGATCAGAATTTATATTGAAAATGAATACAGGCAGGGGGTTACAACACAGGCAAATTAATGATGTCGTTGTCCACCGATCACAATGACGTAACAGGTAATGATGATTAATGACTGATTTGACTGACATATGGTTTATTGGCAATCACTCATCTGGTCAGTCAATATGTTTAGAGGATTAGATGAGATAGAATAACATGAATTGTGGGCCTCAGACTTCCTCCTCATGCACGGCAGTATTCATTGCGCCCTCTTCAGGAGACAGAGGGAACTCTTCACAAATATGGTAAATATCATTGGATTGTTCTTATGCGCTGTTCACAGGTTTTCCTATGAAAAGTAACACACCAAAATTCATACATATCTTATGTAATCATGAGCCAGTTATACCTGTGTTACCCAGGTATTTCAGAAGGCTGCAATCACAGGATCAATACGCTGATGGGGGTAAAGAATAAAGAAGGAAGTGGTCACATGAGGTGGCAGGTTGAGGTGGTGGATGAGTCAGAAAACACAGGACTTTTCCCAGGAGACTGGTGTTCCTAAGCCCAACCACAACTTAACCTGCCCAAACCTAACCTTCATCACTTCACGTTAAGTGCGTAACTTTACATTAAGTACGTAACATTATCCATGGCATGCTAATTTGTAGAGTATCATATGAAGCATTGTACGACGATACGTTATCTAACCCAGTGGTTTTCAAACCTTTTGTGACCAAGACACACCGAAGGCCAAAATCTCAAGGCACACCTGTATTTATATCTGTGCACAACGGCTTCTTTAAGGTGTGTTACCACTCTTATCACGACATAAGACAATCAAAATGAAAAAAGACAGTTTTTGTGTTACAGTCTATTTTTCTCCTTTCTGTCGGTGGTTGGGGGCGGCATGGTGGTGTAGTGATTAGTACTGTCGCCTCACGGCAAGAGGGCTCTTGTTTCAATCCCAGGAGGGAGCCCCTCTCTGCAGAATTTGCATGTTCTCCCTGTGTCAGCGTGGGTTTTCTCCAGGTACTCCAGCTTCCTCCCACAGTCCAAAGACATGCAGGTTAACTGGTGACTCTAAATTGTCCGTAGGTGTGAATGTGAGTGTGAATGGTTGTCTGTCTCTATGTGTCAGCCCTGTGATAGTCTGGCGACCTGTCCAGGGTGTACCCTGCCTCTTGCCCAGTGTCAGCTGGGATAGGCTCCAGCCCCCCCGCGACCCTCAAGAGGATAAGCAGCTACAAAAATGGATGGATGGATGTCGGTGGTAGGTTGTCTTCGCTGGTTCTTTGTTGTAATTTGCTCCGTACTATAAGCGACCCATGTTCCCACTCACAGCTCTCTCCTTTTACATGTCATCAGCCCTCACACTGGCTGCCAATCAGGGTTTTTGATGTGTTACACACTTAAAATTCCCTCATATGAATGGCACAAAATAGGTTCCTCGTGGAGGTTTTTTGAAATTAAATTACATTTAATTACATTTTTTAGCTAGAGTTTGCCTCTTCATCAGGAAATGGGTGCACATAACATACTGATACAGTCAATTAACAACTCATCCATAACTTTGTATACAGGCCCAGTTGAATAGTGCAATAATAATGTGTGGTTATCATAAAATCCCACGGCACACCATTTGAGAACCACTGATGTAACCTAATGAAATCTAACCTGCTACATATCATTATATTAGCATTGGTACTATGAGCATTTTAGCATGCTGACACATTTTGCTCAAAGCACAGTGTAAGTGCAGCCCCACAGAGCTGCTTGCATGGTAGTCTTGTTTAACACACACACACACACACACACACACACACACACTCACACACACGTTAGTGCAGACACACATGTTAGTGCAGGCAAGAAAATATTTCTTAAAGTGGCTATAATCTATATTTCTATAGCAACAATCTACAGCACAACAGCGTAGGACAGGTTCCTTCTGAAATGTAGTAGGTTACAGATTACTACTTACCTTGTGAAAATTGTAATAAGTAAAATAACTTAATCACTTCATCAGAGTTCTAAAAGTTATTACATTTGAGTGCCTTTTATTACTTTTCTAACAAATGTTTTAAACTTGGCAATGAAGCTGAAAAATGTCTGCAAACAGGCTCTGCCAAAAGAAGGCACTCCTGCACAACAGCAAGATGCAGAGCAACAGACTGAATGTTATATTCTATATATACACTTTTTACGGAAAAGAATATATTCAGATGTGAGCCCTTTGTAATCAAAGGGCTAATTACATGGTTTTTTTTTCAGTATTTTGTAATTTACATGTAATCAGTGCCTCCCCAACACTGCCTACAGAGAATAAATCACCTGAGTCTGCAGCTCAATCTGGCCTTACACAGCTTTATAATAGGTTTCAGCTTTTTGTTTAGATGTCTGACCCACAAATTTATTGTTTTGGTTCACTCTCACTGCTCTCACAGTGTAGCTTTTGGCCACAGCAGGCAGTGGTTTCAGCAAATAAGCTCTAAGAAACCCACTTTTTACTATCTGCTCAACACCAAAGAGCAGACACAGTGAGCAGCGAGCTTGAAAAGAGCCACATATTTCCCATAGGACTTGGTAGAGACCAAACACAGAGCTAAAAAAGTAAATGATGGACTTACGAAGGCTTTTGTTGCAACCAAGTTCACCATATCAAACTAAAAGGTGATGATATGTCAGTGTTCACGCTGCCCCTGAAAGACAAAGATTCCAAATTAGGAATAATGACACTGCTCTCTGTTTGCCACTATTGCTTTTCAACATTTGAAAACATGTATCTTCATACATTATGGAATCTACCAAATTACACCACAAACACACATCACAGGCCTGCACGCTGTCTCTGTCATCTCTGGAAAGTTGACACCTTCTTCAAAGGCACGCAAAACTATTCCACGAGGTAAAAAGTCTTTTTTTAATACTGTTATTGGCTATCCTTGAAGGAATGCAAGGCTCATTAAAAAGCTGATGTTTCCTCCCTGCACGCTGCCTCCATCTCTAACTTTCCAAATGAGTCAAATATATGGATGTCGGCTCACCTTGGAGTGTTTACTATCTGCCACATCAGGATTTCTACAGCAAACACAGGCTTAGCTCTCTTAATTCCTGATTGAGAAACTATGCTCTGCAGAATCCGTGCATGAGAGGTGAGAGGAAGACAGACTGTTGCATCTCTTTTCCAAATCTAACAGCGGCGACTGAGTTCATTACACTGCCATTAGCTCACTCAGCAGCCGTTGCGAGATAATGTCCTCTAATGAGCGTGTGTGTGCGAGGGAGGACGAGCTCTCTTCCAGCACTGTGGTCTTTGACTTTGAGACAGACTGTAATTAACGGCGCTCTGTCCTCTTCTGTGTTATTAGCACAGCTGACCTTTGAATGCATCAGATGAGTGAAACAACACATCTGGTAAAGCTGCAGTGTTTGGGGAGAGGAGAGGTGAAGAGAATATTAAACAGAGATCTTCAGTGAGAGGAAGTTTCACAGATTATTGCAGGACTTTTAACTATTGATGCATTGTTTTGACCGGCGGGTACATCAATGCCCAGATTCTGCTTGAACATCCATTTAGGATTTTCAATATTTATTCTCTCTGCAAACTATTATATAAGACTTCATACAAAATAGATCACAGAAGTTTTTTTCTCAGAGGATTCACTAGAGGATTTAACTAATGATGTCTCTGTCACAGGCCCAAGCTGATCAGAATGATTTTCTACTACAGAGCCTGATTTTATGAGACTCGAAAACAGCTCCCTCTGAGAGTGACGACACGCTCCTGTCAGCTCTGCCTGAGTTCAGCCCAGAGTTCGGGTTGATTCAAGGATCTGGAATCCCCCCTCATTTTACTCGCTATGAAATCACATTACACTCATTTCCCAAACCATGAAGCCTTCCTTGGAAAATCTGTTTTCATCCACTGCTTGACTTCTGTGCCAGTAGTCTTGTAATCACATCAGCGTGTCTTCTCTGGCCCTTGTGCTTAGATTAAAACACGTAGTCAGAAGATTTGTGAGGGAGAGGAAAAGATGGACCAGACGAGCTTAATCGAGATTGCCTGCTGAAGATTTATCCAAGACATCGCTCACATGCTGCCGTGCCATTTCCGGATAGTCTTTAGTAAAAACCCCTTACTGGGAAGTTATCCAAATGTTTCTTGAAGTCAGATCGGGACTGAAGTCTCACTCTAAATCATAATTGCTCTTGCTGTAGCTCAGTTTGGCGGCTTTAATTGTTTTGCTGCCTTAAATTTAATGCCTCTCACACATGGTTGGATTATTTAAGGGGCCTGCCAAGCACAGGCTCAGGAGCCCAAAGTGTAAGGGGGCCCCCTGGCCTTCACCTGCAAAATGTCACTTACATTAACAAAATGACCACAGAGATGCATAACAACCTCAAAGAGACACAACATGAGCAAAAAAGAGACAAAATGATCTAAAAAAGACACAAAACAACTACAAAGAGATGCAAATAAACACAAAATGAACACAAAAAGATGCAAAGGAATTGCAAAGAGACAAAAAAAAAATATATAAAAATGTGCAAAACAACCACAAAGAAACACAAAATGAGCAAAAACCACATAGAATTACTTTTAAAAAAAAGACACAAAACAACCACAAAAATGAGCAAAACAACTACAAAGGCAGACATAATTAGCAAAAACATAGAAAAATGACAAAAAACAACTACAAAAACAACTACAAAGAGATGCAAAATGAGCCAAAAAGACACAAAATGACCTCAAACAGAACCAAAACAACTACAAAAAGACACAAAAATGACCAAAAAGAGATGCAAAGGAGCTGCAGGGACACAAACTACAAAAATGGGCAAAGCAACCACAAACAGACACAAAATGAGCAAAAAAGACACAAAATGACCTCAAAAAGACTCAAAACGACTACCAAGAGACATAAAAGAGATGCAAAGGAATTGCAAAAAGACACAAGATAGCTACAAAAATGGGTCAAACAACCACAAAGAGATGCAACACGAGCAAAAAAGACATAAAATGACTACAAAGAGACACATAACAACCACAAAGAGATGCAAAAGAACTGCAAAGAGACACAAAACAACTACATAAATGGGCAAATAACCACAAAAACTAGTTTAATAACCAAAAGATTTGCAAACAACAAAAAGGGAAAACCAGCACAAAGCCTGTGTGTAGGAGAGGTGGTGGGGGCCTTTGCATTTCTGTGCCCAGGGGCCCATTGTCTTATGATCTGCCCACAGGGAACTTCTTTGGCACCTTCATATCGAAATTACTTTATCAAAACCACACTGTTCATCATAGAAAGAACAAATCAATGAAAGAGGGAAAAGCCAGACTGAATGAGACAAAATATTGACTTTCTCTGAACACACTGTACTCCCTCCGGCAAAGCTAAAGACAAAACCCATTCTCATTTAATTATGAATATGGAAAAGATGATACTTACTTACTTTTAACACTTGGAGACTTCATTGTTTCCTAATGGCTGCTAACAGCTGGAGACGACAGCTAAAATGATGGCAGACTGCAGGCAAACATAAGGGAGCGTTTGGATTGTCAAGCATTTGGCAATTCTCTCCCTTCAGGCACAGTAGCTGTCTGACGTCTGGGTAATTTGTGTTTTAGCTTCCAGGATTTAGTCAGAATTCAACAGAAGGAAACAGCTGGTGTTAGAATTATAATGTAAATATTCAACATGCAGTGTTGAACAACGGGACAGAGGTGTTGAACAAATCTTGTCCTTGGTAATGGTGCTGTTTAAGTTTTTATGACTCCCATGGTTTGTCATTGAGCTGACCCACAGATGAGGTCCAACAGTACAGCTTCACTTCTGAATCCCCAAACAGGCGAGGCCGAACCCTCCAAGGACTCGCCCCCCTCCTTTAAACCTCAACCTGACTTTCACTTTCTACAACTGATTAAAACACCATTACAAGTTGGCTCCGTCTGCCGGCTGACTGCCGCTTGGTGCTGAAAAAAAAAATCAGTTTTATCTCCTCCTGCCTTGGCTGGGGTCCCTGCTGCGCTGGAGGATGCAGCTGAAATACAAAGCATCGAAGAGAGATGTCAAGCAAAACTCCAACAATTCAAGCAAAAAGCAGGGTGTCTGAAAACTCCAGGACTAACTTTGCTTTCTCTTTATTCTCTTTCTCCGGATCTGCACATTACTCACAGCAAAGCAGTAATATTCCCAACATATGAGCAGATATACATCCAGTGTATGCTTCAAAAATGATTCATAAAGTTAGTGGAGGTGGTGAGATGTAATAAGAGCCAGAGCTCATGGAGAATTGGCTGCGGTTAAAGATTAATCGTAAAAACCTGGGGCCGCCTTCAGGAGTGCACTTTCACAGTGATTTAGGGAAGTTTATTCTTCTATCAAACACATAATGAGCTCTGAGTGATATTTCAATCTTTAAACTGTACAAGTGTCTTTTGAATTAGCTTACCCGCTGCATTCTGCAGCATATAGAGGAATAAAATCAGTGCAATCCGCAGCACATGGCTCACATACTTTACTGAGAACTCCCCATTGTAGTGAAACTGTGTGATGTTCACAGCTGAGTTTTGAATATGCTGCCGTAGCATGGTGTGTGTAGGTGCGATCATCTGAACTGTTGCCATTGGGACTTATAAATAAACCAACCCAGTGAATCCTCACTACGCTGCTCAGAGACATAGTTAGGATGCAGTGTTTCTACAGTATTTTAATTTGATTTTAAATAGACAATATAAACCCAACTTTGGTTGTTAAAAGTTAGTGACAGGGAATATCAGTGTGTTTGATAAAAAGATAATAATTCCTAACTGACGGTCCACCACTTTTGCTTTTACGGGACTTTTAGTCACATCTTATGGTCTTCCTCAGTGGATAGAGTTTGGCATTGTCAAGGTCATGATGATGATTGCGCAGTTTCCATGACAACTGAAAGAATGTCATCTTCAGAGGAAAGCTGAAAGTTGCGGATAAAACTTGTAAGGGGATACATTCAACACATTTTCACTCCGACCTCATCACATATTAACGTTTTGGTAACGATGTGATATGACGTTAAAGATACCAGGACTTTCTGGGACGCCGTGTCAAGTTCTGCCTGTTATATGCATTGTTGTCTTTCAAGATACACTTCCGTTTTCACAGGAAATTTAATGTTTGCATACAGTCTCTTTCAAAATAAAAGCACTATGTCAGTACAACACCGTAAATTGACGGGGGTTTTTTTCCTTGCACCAGCCCCACTCGGACGTACGCCACCTTAACTTTCGTCCTTGTCCCACTGCGTTTCCCCCGATGCCGTCGGGTGCTGTTAAACTATCACGACAACTGGCCGCATATCATGCTGACGTTGAAGGAAGGCTTTTTCGTTGGTTTCTGATGCCGCAAGTCACTGCCCAAGCACCAGATTTCAACAGCTTCGGCTTGACAGAGGGTTTTTTGGCAAATTTTGTTGAGGTGAAGAGTGAACTTTAACACTTGATTTTTAGTGTGATGTTCCTGCTGTTCCCTGATCAGAAACATGCGTTGTACACTATGTTGTGTAACTGGTACAAGTTCACTGAGAAATATTATAGGAAAAATACTATAGTAATATCGTAATAAGATTTTAGTATGAACAGTGGATCACATGACCACTTGTACGTAAAAGAGGAAGTTTGTAGTCAGAAGGCTACAGAGATTAATCACCAAACTTGCGTTCCTCCATCTGTGTGGAGCATTTTAGTGTTTTTCAGCTCATTGTTTTGGTTTTACATAGCACAAATTTAATATTTTGTTTCAGTATTACCACTCTCATCAAAGAGTACCAACACGTTCTCATCCCAACTAGCCAAATCCAGCTCCTTTGTCACTTTGTCACGTGCTGTCACAGCTCAAGTTTCTAAGGTTATGTTTTTCATTTCATTCATTCATGTTGGTTGCTGTTTTACTTTAATTTACTAAAACTCACATCTCCTCTCATTTCAGATCACTTCACTTCCTGCACTTGTGAGTTTTCCCTCCCTTTTGATGACTTTACCTGTGTCTGATTGTCTGTCCCGCCCTGATTAGCCTAACCTGTGTCTCGTTATCCTTAGTGTGTGTCTTGTTTTCTCTCAGTGCCAGTTCGTCTTAGCTCCTTGTGTGTCTAGCCTTTTGTTTCCCTGTGTCCTTTTCTTGTTTTGTTTTTTTGGTTTTTTTTATTTAGCCTGGTGATTGACTCTGCCTCTACCTCGTCCTTATTGGATCTGTTTGCCTCCACTGACTGTCCCTCTGTGTACGGAACCTACCTTTTGCCAGGGAAGACTGTGATATTTTACCCAAACTGTCCCCAGAGCCGTGCGTTTGAGTCCACTCTCACCTGGCTCACCAGTTGTTACACATGCGAGGTACCCTCGTGCGTCAGTTTTGGACATTCAGGGACAGCGTGTCAATTAACACTTGTTAAATGCATTGTGTCTTTTCAAAATAGGCCTATGTTTCCATTGTCATTGGAAATGTACAGTTTCTGCTTGTTACATGCATGCCATCTTTTTCAAAATTAACTAACAACAGAGGTAAAACATTTTCTTTTTAGGCTTAGGCAACAAATGCACATGGTTAAGTTTAGAAAATATGCAAAAGGTACCTCTGTTCATTGGTGATGCTGACATCACTGCAGTCTCTAGCTGGGACTTAGAACGGGCTGGGAGTACGCTACCTACTCAAGACCAAACAGCAGACCAAGTGATCGACTATAGCTGGTGAACAAAGTGGAGCGTTTCCTCAGAAGTTGGTGGAGGCCAAAAACAGAAATGAAACCATAAATATTTGACTTTGTTTATCAGGTGGTCACAGACATTCATTCGCTACTGTCTTTTCATGTGTTAATGTCTTGTTATTTTGTCTTTGTATGTTTCTGTGTGGACCCCAAGAGGATTAATGTCGTATCTGCTGGATCTATAACTAGGCAACTGCTTTCTCACAAGTTCACAATATCAACTTTAAAAGGTGATGATGTGTCATTGCAGGTTTGAGATATTTTAGATATAAAATTCAAATAAGCAATCAGGCACTTGACCTTTCTAAGATTAAATCAGCATGAAAGCCTTTTTCATGTCACTGAGTCGAGGACTAAGTGCTAATTAAGAGGAATGAGTAATCATAAGTGAAACATCCAGATAGATCAAAATGTTAATGCCGTAAATTATTAGAGAGAATTTGAAATAGTCGGTGTGCACATATAACTGTATCCTGATAAAACACTCCTACAGTGTTGCACCTGGAAACCTTTTTCTGTCTTCCTATATCTCTGTTCACCCCCCACCCCACCCCATCCACACTCTCTTCCCATGTGACCTGTGAACCTTAGTGGAAACGATGCCGGTCCCTGTGGACCACCACGGCTGAAGATAGCGCACATATACACACATACATACACACACACAGGCATACCAGGAAATCCTCAGCTCCGTTTTATTTATTCAAACCTCCTACTCATTTCTCTGCAGAAGATAAGTACAGCGAACAGGGGCTGTAGATGGAATTTTCTCCCCATATGACCGTGTGTACACACACACACACACATCTACACACAGAGACATGAAAGCACTGTTACTATTAACATCTGACCTTGTCCCAGAGCATTCTCCAACATGAATTTTAAACATGCGCCCTCTTCGCCCAGACCTAAATGACCCCCCTCAGATAACTTGCAAAATTATTCATCACGTTGTCATACAGCAGTTGCCTCAAGCCAAAATACGGGATGGGTTCCTTACGCCGTATTTCCCAGAGTATTGATCAAAACTGTCAAGTTCTTCGGCTGCATGCCAGGCCTTGTTGGAATGAAAAATATCACTGAACCAAAGCGGGGGACGTTCATATGCACCAGTCAGAACAAACCAATCTAAATGGAGGGATGCCAGATTTTTTATTAATGTGTATGTTTTCACGCATGTGCAAAGATATATGAAAGAGAAGGGGGAACCTGAAATAGCAGCTACACTAACTGAAGCACCTCAGCGACAGGTTGACATTGGCCAGGTTTTGACAGCAGTGAGAAAACCCCATCTAATTGAAGGATGCTTGTCAGCCCACTAACCGTCAAACTGATGTCAGGAGGAAAATTGCCTACCAGCCATTCTCAGTCTGTTCTCCTCCTGTCTCCTTCCCCCCAGCAGCACACTCACTGTCTGCAGATATAGACAGAAGCCTCTTCTTCAGCCTGTGTAGATCAAAGTAGTGAAAGCACAACACACCCTTGAAAGATGTCAACTAATGACACTGGCTTGACAGTGGGTTTGAAGCTCGCCTATCCCAGTCCGCTGCGGTGGGACTGCACAGATCATCCTGGCTACCTATAGCTCTTCTACCAGATCTTTTTATGTCCTGCGTTGCTTGCTGGCTTCCCTCAGCTTGGTGGGTGATTCGTTACATCAGTCATGCGTACCTGCTACACATGGAGGCAGAAATGGAGGTAAATGAACTGTAATGGAAGACTGTTTTCCCCAGAATCCTACACTAGTTACACAAACAGGGAATTAACGTTTCTAATTTATCTATGTGCAAATAATATATGTGCATAGATGTGCTCCTGAAAATGCTTCCATGTCTTCTTTATATACTGAGTTTCTTTCACATTCCAAAGCAGGAATGAGTAAATACCTCATATATAACTGTGTTCCACAAGGCCAAAGCCTAAGATATAAGGAGAATAATCAAGGTACAAAAAACACATAGGATAAATAGAAAGTGTGCTAACATAAAAGCAACAACATACCATAAAAGTTCATACATAAAATGGATGAATAAATCCTAAAACAGATGACACTGATCATAATATATCTGGAATTCTAATAAATACAGTCGTTTCTTCCACTGCACATAAACTGAGCTGATGTAGAAAGACAGAAAGAAAGGAAATAGTGACACTGTGTGGCTGAGTTATGTAAGTGAAGGTTGTAGACTGACTCTAGGGGAAATATTCAGAGTAAAGCATTCAAGTAAAAGTTCTGCATTCAAAAGTTCACTTAAGTTTAACTACAGAGGTATTGATGAAATATACTTCAGTAATAAAACTTTTAATTTTAAGTAATAGAACTTTTGACTTTCCAGGTTGTGAAAAATCCGCCTCCAGCATGACACTTTAATTAATCAATGTTTGATTTCTCACATTCTACTAAGTGATGTATCTGCAGTTATAAATGTTAGTAAGTCATCAAGAAAACAGTCATGGGTTTCTGTCAGTGAATGCTGGTCAGTTACCTGAGGTTGCAGATATATATTTCTGAATGCCCTACAGGTGGAGTTTATAGTCTTGTGTTTATTATACTTTGTCATGTGCACTTTATTGTTTACTGTTTATTACTTGCCTTGACTCTTAGTGTTTTTTTGCACAAGAATTCCTATGTACCTAGGTGTACACATGACAAATAAAGTTATCTTATCTTATCTATCGAGTCTGCAGGTTTAAATGTTAACAAGTTGTCAGTAAAACTTAAGATTTTGTTCCAGATATAGTGTCGTGAAGTTGACCATGTCTGCTAGCTGTGTAGCCCAGATAAGCAACTACTTACTTGTAGGCTGTAGTTCTAATCTATATTGGGGCGGACACCTCTCCCCCAGTGTGCACCTTTCCTGTGCGGCCCTCTGGCTCCTAAAATGGCAATCAGTCCTTAAAACTTTGAGAATCACTGATCTGATCATTTGTTTCAAAAACGTTGGTCAGTTTAGCTGTCTCATTTCTAAAAGTTCGTCCTGGGACAAATAGTCCCTCAAGGGTTTGGTCATAAAAAGGCGTCAATTGAAAATGGGTGGATAAATGGGTGATTACGACTGGAGCGTACTTACAAGTTCACATGGGGGAAGTTTTCCTTGTAGGCTTTCTCCAAGAAAGGTCTTTCTGACAGAAGTCAATTCATTATAACCTAAACCATGGTCTTTTGTCTAACCTTATCCAAGAGATCTCTTTCTGGTAGAAAGCAAAATTTCTCCCATCTGCCTACAAGTTCACCATGTGGACTTAAAAGGCGATGATGTGTAGATGCAGCGTGTTTCTGCTGCCCTCAAGTGGCCAGATAACTCAGTTACTGCAGGTTTAAGAGCGAGCTAAACGAGCAAACCAAATGTTCTGATGGAGGAGTATTTTCCACAACTTGGCAACCCAAACGTTGTTCTTTTTAATGATTTATGACTGAAGTATAAAACATTAGCAATTGATTTATTAAAACCAATATTCACAGTTTAAAAAAAAACTTTAAAACTGTGCCATACAGTATTAGGAAGTGATATATATTATATTACATATTATACTATATTTAATTATTATTGTTTTCTTTTTTGTTTGTTTTTTCTGTCATTATTTTATTTCAGATCTTACTATTCTGTGCTTTATTTTGTTTTGTTTTGTTTTTTTACTCGCTTACTTGTGCATGTTTTTGGGTTTGTAATTTCTCTGACGTTTCGCTGTTACCATGTTATGTTATTTTACCTATTTTATTTTTTACTGTATAGCACTTTGGTCAACACTGGTTGTTTTTGAACGTGCTTTATAAATAAATTTGATTTGATTTAGTACATTAACTTGGAGTAGTTTAATCAATTCCAATGTAGCAAATTTTGATAAACTCATCATATGTTTTTGGGTATAAAATCTTTATTTTTAAATTAACTTCAGCTGTCACACAGCACAAATGTACAATATTTACCTCTGAAAAGTAGTAAAGTGAAAATATGGAAGGATATTGCTGCCACACCAAATTAATGAATCAATTAATATATGAAAACTGACCAGTATCAGGAAATAGTGTGAAAATATTTGTTAAGTAGAAATGGAAAAATGGAAATGCTCAAGCAGAGTACACTTAGTTTTTACTCAAGGAAATGTACTTAATTACTTTCAACCAGTGTATAGAATAACTTTGTTAATGTTTTAAAGTTAAATAATATGCCTAAATGTCTTGTGTCTCTAAGATTTAAATTGTTCTCATAGATGTTTTCGGTCTCTGATCATAAAGTAATTAAGATCCCTCCCCCTGCACCTTGTTGCCCAGGAGATGGCAGCACATGAGCAATTTCCACTGGACCCTTTAACAAGGACATGATCTACCACCATTACAAACCCATCACTGATGTCACATTTCACCAAATTAATGTCAAGAGGGATGCAAAGTGTCCTGCACTTCATTCTCATTTGAAAATGTTTTCACTTTGTAATACACGAGCCACACACAGATGCTTTATGTTTTTTTGTTTAATTAAGTTACACTGATAATGCTGTATAAACGGCAACAGACGTGAGCTGTGCAGGGTGTTGGATGGTTGCAATATGCCACAGTGTGAGATGTAAGACAGTACACCGATGCAGAAAATGATACTGTATGAGCTGTCAGATACACAGCGTGAGCAGGTGTTTGAGCAGACACAATGACAGACAATCAGTGCAAAGTGGTGCAGTCTTTTCACACAGCTATAAAAGGACATTAATTAATGATGGGATAATTGTTGGGCTCAGTCACAGCCTTTTGTTATCATGTTCAAGTCTTGGAAAAGGCCCATTACAAACCATTAAAGACAGTCAGAGTTTCGTAAGGAAGTTTAACTCCCTTTTAAATGTCACCCAGTTGAGGGAAATGGTAATGGACATGACAAATGTGTGCCTCCTTTTCCTCCTCACTTTCAGGACATGATTAATGCAACAGTTCACAATGACTCTGGGCAGCTGTGACTTTTGTTCCCATCACCAGCTGCAGCATGTCAGTCTTGGCTTCTTTCATAGATGTGGATTAAAATAAGTCGGCTGGACAAAACCACTGGACATGAAGGGATGCAGGAGCCCCCCAGTGGATGAAAGCGGAACACCACCGGCCGTGTGGAAGATCACATTCCCAGAGCTGAAGCTGGGGAAAGTTTGGTGGAAGCTGGCGGGGCTCGTCCCGCAGGTGGGCGGGTTTGGACTGACATTGACCAGGGAGTTGGAGCCGGGCTGCAAGGTGCTGTCCGCCCCGGGGTTCTGCTTTTTCCATTTGGTCCTCCTGTTCTGGAACCAGATTTTCACCTGGGTTTCGGTCAGACTCAAGGACAGGGCCAGGTTTAGTCTCTCGCACACGGACAGGTAACGAGTCGCGCGGAACTTGTTCTCCAGAGCGACCAGCTGCTCGTAGGTGAACGCTGTTCTGGCGCGCCGCGGCTTGGCACAGGCCTGGTCTGTGCGTCGACGCTTGTGCGGTGAGGGGTCCTGCATGGGGGCGGCTGGCTCTGCGTCGTCCTGTTCAGCGGTGAGACAGGGATCTGGCTCAGCCGGTAAGGAGAGGTGAAGGGGGTCGACTGCATGATGCCTGGGGGCTGCAGTGTGTTCATCTCCTGTCTCTTCACCTGCAAATAAAAAAGAAGAGTGAACTCACATCCTGCAAAACTCTGCAGTCATATTAATATGAATTTATTTTCCAGTCACCAAGGTGCTTAACTACGAAAAGAGGGAGGGGTGGGGCCGGTTTTGGGGCCCTCTGCCACAAAATTTTGAGCATCAAACACTTAATTTCCTGCGTTCTGGTGATTTTTATGCAACTATTTGTGCCTTTTTTGCATCGATTTATGGCGTAATGTCCCCAATTTTGCCAAAATAAACTGCTGCTGTCATGTTTTTATTGGAGGAAACAAATGCACATGTTGTAAATATTCAGGGGGGGTGCATAGGCCATATCCATCTTCTTCGTCACCATCTTTTGAGGATGGAAACATACTAAGAGATTTCATATTTACATATAAAAGATGAGGACAGTTTTGTGCGTCAAGGCCTGGCCTCTCTGGTGGTTCTCACGTAACTAAATTCACTTAATTTCCAATGTTATTTACAAGAAGGAACTTTATTTTTTATGATTGACTTTCTGGAGAAATAAAAGTAGAATTATAACATAAATAGTTGACCTCTTGGTGAGTATGTTTTTATTAATAGGCCAAAAGGCCCAAAAGTTGGTCAGATAGGTTAAATTGTCCGGGGTGCTGAAAGGACAGCTCCTGACAAGTCATAAGTCACGTGTCAGACCTCAAAGCTGAAGGCCCACACCTGCTTTAGAAATGTATCTTCATTGTGAGGTGATGTTCCTCTTTGTCCTGTCTGCACCGCAGTTTAAATACCAAACACAGAAGGCCTGAAGTTGACATCTGTAACGCGTTTGATTTGGATCCTGAGGTCGCTGGGGCGGAACTGAGCATAGATTCAGAGGAGGGGGGGGGGCTTGGTCACTAATCCTTAAATAATTTATAAACCGCACAGCGCCTCAAATGTCATGTTGCGGAAAGAAATCCCGTCTAAATCCAGCTCCGCCACCTCAGCCGTGACGTGCTAATGGAGTTTCATATTTGCGGGCGGATCGATAAATGTCATCTATTTAAAGGGAAGTTTTAATCGAACGATATTTAGGATCAGACATGGATGGGGTGTGAAGTTTGTACCTGCAAGGTGCTGGAGGGAGATATGCAGGATGCAGTAATGGGATATCGATCAAAGCGCGCAGAGGCATCCTCAATGGGACGATTTAAACAATTATCTAGCCTGCCTGTCCCAGTGCCAATCACACGCTGGGGCTCTGGGAGCAAGCCTTTGTGGCTTCCTTGAAAGGAAACGCAGCCTTGGAAATTAAGGGAAGGTCATACAGAGATGACAATAAATCTGATAGAAAATAGTGTCTCACTTGCTGCTGCTCAGTCTAGACCCAGAGCAGAAAAAGTTTTTATTCTAGGATTTAATAATAAAGATTTATTTTATCCATGCGCTTTTTAGACATGACAAATTATGGATGCGTATTTGTTAATAAGTCTGGATGTTTTTAAATAAGTGGCACGTGCAATTAAAAAAAAATGCAAAACAAAATATAGCACATGCATGTTTTGTTTTCTACGAATAATATTCTAAAATTGTTTCTCTACCTGCTTTCGTGCCCTCAACTCTGAAGTGTCCGCCTGCAGTGCTGTCCGACTCCAAACTTGTTCCCTCCTCATGTGGCACAGAGAACTTCTCCTTGACAAGTTCGTTTCCCCTTCTGCTGTTAAATTTGTTCGGATCCAATATATCAATAATAGAAAAGGAAATCTTATGAGTGGACGTCATGGTCACTCCACGGTCCTTGGGGTCCAGCATCCTTTACGGAGAAAAACCTTTAAAGAAGTATAAAAAAAAGGACTGACGTGCGTAATTACGCGCGCGGAGAGGAACTTCTCATAGTTTCGCCCACTTCTTGTCTTCAAGCTTCATCAAACCGGATTAGCGGCTCTGATCCCCCACGGATTGTGGCTCCTCTGCTTCTGTCTGTCAGTCTTGCGGCGTGAATGAGATGACCGGAGCGCGGTCTTTAAAGCGTCTGTCCCCCCCCCTAGTCTCTCAGCCAGACACGTGACACAAACACTATTAGTGTTTCACACGACCACCTAATGGGCTCAAAGCATTCGTCGATAATCACCCATATCATTAAATTCAATAATCCACGACCTGAAAGTAAATTGGGCACAGATGGCACTTGATCCATATCAGAGATCGTCCCGTCTCCCCAAATTAGACTCTTTTAGAGGCGGTACTGTCAGTGAGGAGATTTCTCCTTCATTCTCTTAATCAAAACCAAACTGTTTCTGCTCATAAACTCAGAGAGTCACGACTCCTATCAGTACAAATGATAACTTTTTACAATAAAATCCAAAAATATATACATATTTAGAAGCACACAGATGATAAGTATCTCCAGGTATTATGAATATTTTATGTTTCATCAACATTTAAGATGCTGTGGCAGCTTAAATTGTCTTTAGCATCCTCTATCCCTTATTATTTTTGCTTATTCATAATTGCAGGTGTCTTCTGTTATTAGTTTAATTAACTTTGTTATTGTTGCTTTTGTTTTTTCATGAAACAGTAATGATAATATTCCCAATATTACATTTCAAGTACTGTTTTTGTTACATTACACTACACTGCAGTAACTTTCATAAAATTAAATGCTCGAAAATAATTATGTCTCTTATGTATCATTTTGTCATATGGATTACTGTAAATTTATTATGTTGATCTGTTCTTTAAGACATCTTTTGCACGTTTGTTCATCCTGGAAGAATGATCCCTCCTCAGTTGCTCCTCCTGAGGTTTCTACCATGTTTTCCCCTGTTCAAGGTTTTTTTCTTTTTGGTGAGTTTTTCCTTATCCGCTGCGAGGGTCTAAGGACAGAGGTATGTCGTATGCTGTAAAGCCCTGTGAGGCAAATTGTGATTTGTGATATTGGGCTTTATAAATAAAATTGAATTGAATTAAAGAAAAAAATAGAGAGTACTGCACTCAGTCAAGAAACTTGGTGTTAGTGATAATGAAAAAAAAATCTGTTGCCCTTTATGCATAGTGCTACTATCTAAATAAGAATAAAAACAATGACTGTTCAGATGACCTAATATAGGAGTCCAGGGAATATGTTTGCAGTCTAAAAATCATCCCAGGTAAGCATCCTAAGGAAGTTAAGATTAATACTCTGATAAATAACATTGCCTCATGTATTAATCACTGAATTGGCTGCAGCCTTAATTTTAGATAGCAATTTCACTGCATTCATTTTCAAATGTGTTTATTTCACTTGTCCCTTTTGTCCCCAGAAATTTCAAAGAAGTTGGACAAAGGTCACTTTAATACAAAGCTCCATCTGACTGGAAAAATCTCCCTCTTTTCTTAAGATCTGTTACGTCTTTCTGCTGCTTCAGGACTTCTTTATATTCACCTCTCAGAACAACTTGTTCATGTTTTTAAAATGTTATACTGAAAACAGCTATGTAACTATTCAAGGTCACGGTATCCAATTCTAATTTTCTTGTATAGTGAGTGAGAATGTCTGTATCTGTGTATTTGTAGTGTATGTTTATGATGTAATGCAGTTTTGTCTGTCTGTTTTTGTTTTGTATTTGTGTCTGAGGACCCCCTTGAATATGACACGCTACATCTCAAGGGGCTATCCTTTAACTAAAATCAAACATTTGCCTGCATCAGTATGTTAACAGTCTACCAAATGAGAGTTACTTAATCTTGCTTAGATAAAACCAAATAAGGATGTGTGATTGGGACAGACTGAAAGGATCCGTGACGAATCACTACTCTAGACGCTCCTTTAAAAGCATTCGAAGCTAAATCGCAGGCACACAATGAATACGGCTGATTGTTTTCTCACCTGAGGTGATGGATTTATATTCACAATCAGTCGCCTCCCTGATCTTTGCTATTAGTATTCAATATAAAGTGACATAGGGTTGTTTAAAGCTTGATGCCTGGTGATGGCTAAAATGGTGAAACCAGCACAGGATCAATATTCTCAGCAGGTGTCCAATACAGATAAAACCTGATGGCTACAGACAGTCATTTTGGGTACTGGAAGGCCAAACCAGTAACTGCAGAAGCACAGGAGCTTCGCTTAACTCCTCAGTCCTTAAACGACCTACCTGCATTTTCAGTTTATAATTCAATAATAGTCATTTGTAGGATTTTAAAGGTTTAAATTGGTGGTAAAAATGTACTTTTGTGAAAGAATAGCTGTGGTTTGGTGTTGCTCTTTCAACATATTAACATATTTTACCATCTAATCCTGTGAGGTCTACATTGTGAGCAGATGAGACAGATGCCATGTCTCTGTCTGTCTGTCACATGGGGGATCCGATCATGTTTACACACAGTTAAATTCCTCCCTACACAACTTCCTGTTTCACAGTCCAGGGTGATTACATGGAGGTTTCATTGCTACCCAGTCATAGTCTGGTGGACTGGCATGGTCTGCAGTAGTTACATAGTCAAACATTTGTTAAAGCTGCCCCTACAGGGTGTCTTCGTGGCTGCATTTGCATGTGTATGGCACTTGCACGGCCATTACTGTAGGCCCTCCATATGAATAGAGCCCGCTGCACACTGGAGGTTTACAACTTCCTACGAGAAAGCCCAGTGGCTGGACATCTGTTTGTGTGGGTCAGCGGGACAAAGGGACGAGCCCCAGGGACAAAGAGGCCCTCAGGTAGACTTCAGAGAGCGGGAACAGCAGCTGGCTCGGCTCTGAGTCTGTACCTGCCAGAGCAGGACTTCAGAGAGGAGAGTTCCCTGTCGGACACCGCAGGGAGCCGAAGAGACACACTTCCATCCAAGACCCCCCTCAAGGATCAGTAAAGTCATCACTTCACAGGGAGGCTGCCCCCAGTCTGCTAAACGTCAGATAATTTGTCTAATGGCAGGAGCAGCATTATGAGCTGAGGCTCTACACACAGACTGTAGCGTCTATTGTTTCTCTAAAGTCCTCCACTGTCTCCGACACTCCTGTAAAGTGGGACTCAAACAAAGAGTCAGCAAGTGTCTGGTGAATCATTATGTGAGGCTGTTAGATCCTACGTGACAGATTCCTAGTTTGTAGCTGTGATGGTTCCTAAGATACAGAAATATCACTTAAGACCCGTGCTTACGAACATTTAGGAGATGGGAAATTGGTGACGCAGATGGTGAGGTGGAAGCCTGACTGTAGAAATGATGAAATATTTGTTGGTGCACACTATTTTTGTCTCTTCTCTATACGTACATTCTTATTATGGATCCTACTCACTGTTTTACAAGTGAGACCCCAAGTCATTGTTTTGTAAGTCACAAGGAAGTCTCATGTATTTGCACTCAAGTCCCAAGTAAAGTCCCATGCCCTAAACTTTGAGTTTCGAGTCCCAAACAAGTTATAATTTGTTATTTTCACTTAACTTACCGTTCTTTGTGCAGCTTTAAATGTCAAACCAAGTTACAAGTTGTGTGGTACTCTTAAATTGACACATTTGACATAGTGCCATTCATTTTTAAAATCTTATTTATTTATTTATTTATTTATTTATTTATTTATTTATTTTTACCACCACAGTTTTTGGGCACAAACAAATTATATCTGGTATAATTTTTCCTAACGTGCTCAGTAAGTTAGCGTTTGTTCTTCATGGTTCACTCCTGCAACTCGACTGAATACTGCCAGATAGGTTCAAACAAAGCAGATGTGGGGAATTAAGTGCCGACTTACTGGAAATGAAAATCATTTACGTCAATTGAATCAGGAAATAAAGGGAAATTAACTGATTCGTGGCACACCTTTAAAATCAAATACTGTCTATTCTTTGGGCTTGCAGAAAGGTATAAAGTATTTTCAAGTCAAAAGGCTCATGTCCAAGTCAGGAGTCGTTGGTGTTAAAGTCCATATCGAGGGTTTGAGCTTGTAAAGTCGAGTCCAAAGTCATCAAATCTGTGACTCGAGTCTGGCTTGAGTCCAAGTCATGTGACTAAAGGGATAGTGCACCCAAAAATGAAAATTCAGCCATTATCTACTCACCCATATGCCGACGGAGGCTCACATCTCTTGCGGAGATCAACGGGGAGAGCTAATGGCTGACGGCGCCCCAGACTAACGTCCAAGAACACAAAATTGAAACCACAAAATATCTCCAACATGCTCATCCGTAGTGATCCAAGTGTCCTGAAGCCCCGACATAAAAAGTTGCTTCCAAAAACGTCATTTGAACTCTGTTTTTAGCCTCACTGTAGCCTGTAGGTCTGACTGCTTCTCTGTGCTTCGCGCTCACGTGTGCCCACTAAGTGCGGTTCATTTGGGCAGGTGTGAACACAGCAATCCCACTTGGGTGCACACCAAAACAACTGGGCCGAGACCTTCTTGAAGAGGTGGCTCGTTTGGTTCGATCTGAACCAGCTGCAGTCACATGACACATAGTTTGGGTTAAACATGAGCATGTTACAGTCCTGGAGGATTATTAATGTGCACCTCCTCCTGTACTGCCTTAATATGCACATTCAGCACATCCAATGCATCAAAACATTGTTTTCTAGTTGGAGCCACGCCTTGTTTTCAAACTGTACGGTTTGACTAAAATGAACAATGACAGCAATATAGTCCACGATGAGCAGCGCTGAAATCAACCTGCGTAGTTGTCCCTCCATTGTGACATTACAAAGTGTCACATTTATCTTGCAAGTGTACTCTTCTTCAACGTTTGTTTACTTCCTGGATTTTTCCCGCATGGAAATTCTGACCAATCAAGAGCAGCTTTCTCACACAAGGCATTTGATCTGGTATCTTGTAAATTCTGCTGTGAGAACACGAACCAACTCTAGGCAATTATGCAACTTTGTGACAAAATTAGTCCCTGATTCAGACCAAAGCAAGCAACGTCTAGGTCTGAAGGCACCCTGACAAATGGTGACAAATGACAACCGATGCATTACAAATCATACACAGCTTTAGTGTCTGCAAGTTACTATGCTGGGACGAAATCAAGCTCATAACCTATGGTGTTATTTGGAATATTGTCAGCAAGTTTGATCATTTGACTGCTGTGTGTAACACTACTTTTGAGCTGCTACCCATATTTATACTTTATCTGCACTCTGAGGCAGTTGGCATTGATGTGAACCACTGTAGATCGATACAGAACGGGCATAAAGCTTCCCTCATTTTGCAAAGTCTTCCCGTCTGCACTGCATGCCTGCGGGTTTTGCTGCCAGGCCTCCTTTCAGTTAGACCTCTGTGTTTGTTTGACTCTCTCTAACAACAAGGTCAGTGGCATTGCCCAGTAATTGTCCTAACGGCCTGTATACCTGTTGGGTGGAGGCGAGTAATGAGAGTTTTTCATTATGGGCGGGACGGGTGAGTGCGCCTGGCAGATGCTGACAGGCAGCAGATGTGTAAAGTTGGGGGTGATTTGTAAAGGGGTCAACTGCATCACAGAGGAGATGGAGGGCGATGTGGGGTGGGGGTAAATTACGCTGAGGGACACTGTCAGTCATTCGGCGCCCCTGTCACAACAAGGTAAAGGTCAGTTCAAACGCTGATGTTGTCAACTAACGACCAGTACAGTGTGCTCATGGTGGCAAAGTGGGCAAACTTTCTAACAGAGAAGTTTATTGCATTTCACTGTGTACTGTTCCAGTTTGTTATCATGTGAAAACCTTCCTTATAGCTGGATATACATGAACAAAGAAATCATATTGTGTATGTGATTGTTCTGAAATCTTTTTAATACTCACAACTACACAGGATCTCCTTTTTCCTTTTCAGGAAACCACAATTGTGCCCCTTAAAAACTTAAAGGTACTGTATTGTGCTCATTTTGAGGTTCATACTTGTATTTTGGGTTTCTATTAGATCATGTTTACATGCTTTAATCTTCAATAAATACATTATTTTTCTCATACTGTCTATCTCAATACACCTGTATTCACTCTCTGTCTGAAACGCTTCGTTTTGGCGCCTATCTCTTTAAGGGGGAGTGTCCATGTAACACTTTCCTTAGCAGAAAAGTGGTGGCAGGGTGCTGGGTAGCGCTTCTCTTTCTCTTCTTATTTTCTCTCTCTTCACTATCATTTTAGCCGCAGAATGACTGCAACAGTACTGTAGCCGCACTTTCTACCTTTATATAGCGTAGAAGTGACTAGGGCTGCCCCCTAATAGTCGACTAAATGTTCGTTGACCAGAAAGGTCATTAGAAAAAAAAAGTGAAACTCAAATAAATCAAAAGCTATATGACTGGACCATGTGGGAATTTAATTTGAAAGGACAGACACAGGAAGTGGCCACGCTCAGCAGTCAGACAGGAGTCACGTTCATTTCCAGGGCTGGTACCTGCGGTTACTCCACAGGCTAGTTAATAACATGTCGGGCAGGAAATCCAAAGTGTGGGATCATTTTGAGAAGGTGAAGGATGAACCCAAGGTGATATGTAAACTCATCTTCATTGGTCGACTACAAACATGACGTATCATCTGAAACATGGAAGTAGCTACATGCCCATTAGCCCACAGCGTCATTAACAGGCGGCTCGCTCAGTGTGTGACGTGCACTTGGAGATAAAGTATAGGCCTATATTAATGAAGGTTCATTAGTACAGTTTTGTATTTCTCCGTAATGTAGCACAGTGTTAACAATGTTACTAATGCTATTCTTTCTCAGACCTTCAACTCAAACCATTGTGTTGCCCCGCCCAAAATATTTAATTTAAAAATCAAATTAATATCGTAAACATGCGGGCGACTAGTCGACTAATGGCCCTAAATGACACTATTGGTTGGGGGCAGCTCTAGCTGTGACATCACAACTTCACAGAAGTCCTTGCGGCTCCTTTAAAGACGAAGATTTCTGAATACGGACTGTGTGAATTTGAGCATTTCAGCACTTTCACAGTATTCATATAGCACCTTTACCTGTTTTATAATAAGACATGAAAATGTAACTTTTTTACAAAACCTGTCCTGTACCTGTTGTACGTTAATGCAACAAAAGTTATGAGAGGAAAAACGAAAGTCTGAGCTTTTCTGTTTCCATGCCATTGCTGTGTAAACTCTGTGCAAAAGGAAAACAGATTTGTACTGAATCATGTCCCACAGCATGCATTAGTTTCCTCAGGCATTCACACGGCTTTGTAGATATACATGGATTCTGAAATCAATGAAAATCATGATCCTCAGTTGTGAGATAGCTGTGGGTGATGCACCGAAGGATCAGAGCATTTGATCTCATCTCCATTCCTTAAGCTCGGGCTCACTTTTAATTTTATAACAGCAGAGAGCACTGATGTGATGCAAGTAAAAAGACTATTAAATACTAAGCATTGCTCTTCAGAAACAATCAGGTGAAACAACAGCAACACAAGGACTGGGTACAAAAGCTAAACTATCTTGGCCTAATGCCCTGGCGAGACCTTTAGACTGTTCTGTCTGCAATTAAGCTACATGACTATTTTGGCCGGCCTGTCCTCTCCACACAAAAACACAAGTGAGTGTAGAGGACAGTGTAGATATTGTGGGTGACCACGAGAGAACAGACAGAAAGAGCTGCAGCTGCCTGTTTTCCACGAGGCTGAGGCCTGCTAGTAATGGCTCTGTGGTCCCTGGCATCTGCACAGAGCGCACTGTCACTCAACGTGAGCATTGATTAGCCATTGTTCTGAGAAGGTCACATCATAATTCATTAACAATAATTAGTCCCGCAGTGCCACCTGCACTCCTTCTCTCGATTGCCCTGTTAAATTACGAGCAACCATCACGGTTCACGCGTGGAACAATGAAGATGTATCCGCAACGCAAAGGCAAGAGCTATTAGTTACATTATTTAAATGGACCCGTTTAAACCTGGGGAGCTGTCTTTATGAAGGGCAATTAGGCACTAACCGTAATTGATAATTCGTGCTAATTACAATTAGGAAATATAAATAGTGGGTGTAGGATTAATCATCATTGCGGTTAAGCAGGGAGCAGCCACGGCGCAGGCTGGGTAGGTGTGATGGAAGGCAATGGATTATGCCCCATTCATCTCCATCTAGTGCAGAAACAGATTGTGTTTGTCCCTTTATATTTCTCCATTGACCATTATCTCTTTTTTGTTTCTGTGCCCTTGCCAAATGGTCCACCAGGTTGTGAAACTGTGAGGCTGGAGTTAGTGAGCTGCAGCATGAGAGCACAGTGGCTCTGGAATGGTAGGTGTTACTGGGAGCGCTGGTTTCTTTGCATCTATCCCCAGCCTGAAATGATGACATCAAAGCACAACAGAGGGGTCCTTTTACTACTGAGCAACATTTTTCTTTTTCAGTTCAGGTTTGGTCAATCATCACCATGCATTTGGTAGTTTTAGTTTTAATATAGATGCTTTTTTTCTCAATTTCCAGCTCAGTGAAGACGGCGTTTGCTCAAAGATAGATTGATTCAAAAGGTACACTATACAGAATTTTCCTATTAAAAATACAACATAGACTCATATAAAAAGGGGATAACTGGGGTACTGGGGTCCTCCCCCAGAAAGAAATGTGCAATTAAAATCCCATTTCCTGCATTTCTCGATACATTTAGGGACTATGGTAACCAAAACAAAATCCAGGAAATAATTAAGAAGGTCATGATGTTAACTTCTGCAAGAAAAGTACCTAACAAGCTAAATATGCCACCTCTTCCTGATCCTCCCAGCCCCGGTGGAAATAATACCTCAGCCTCTTCCTGTATTTTCTTATTTTCCTCTTATTTTGCTGCATTCAGGACTTGTCTGGGCAAAGAGATCGGACTTCATAAAAAGGAAGGGACCAGGTGCCAGACTGTAAGCAGCACACATCCAAGAGGAAGCTGCAGAAATCCCAGCCACAGCACCACAAAACATAAGTGTAGCGAGGCAAAATGCCAACCAGAGTGAATCTGAAGTTGGATTTCTCTTTCACTGGCATACTGCTTACAAACAGTAACCGACAAGTCCTGCACAGAACCCCAGGAGTGCGTCCTAAAACCTGGAAATGAGTTAGCATTTTGCACTCCTACCTTCCTCGTCTCAAAGTCAAAGGGTTTTTTGAATGGGTTTCTGGTTAGATAACTAAAACAACATCTGTGGTTTACACAAGCTCATGAGACTTTTACATTGTGTTCTACAACAAAAATGCGGTTGCTAACAAGTGGCCAAACGAGACTATCATCATGCTGAGCACGACTTTACAGCCTTGTTGTGGTAGGGATGTTTAGTCATGCCGCCGCAGTGTAGTTCGTTTACAGCCTAACATTAGCTTTTTACTTGCAGCAATTGCATTTAGGCTTCAAATATCATAAAAATGGTGTTCATGAGTATCATAAACTTTGTTTTTTCTGCAATAATCTAAAAACCATTGGAAAAAAATCCCATTAGCTTGTTGATGAGGGAACCAGAGTAATGCCAATTTCCATGTCGGCCTATAGAAAAGTTTCAATATATATATTGTGGATACATCACTGACTGAGGCTGTTTTTTAATACTGCAAACGTATTTTCCATGTCCAGATACGATGTGAAAGGTACCCCAGGTGTGTTGGTTGTTGACGTACTGGAACGCCGTGTCAAGTTCTGCCTGTTACATACATTGTCTTCTTTCAAGATACACTTCATTTTCACAGGAAATTTACTGTTCACATAAAGTCTCTTTCAAAATACATGTAGTACAACAAGCAAATTGACAGGGTTTTTTTTCCCTCCAACAAACTAGTGCACATGGTTGGGTTTGGCAACAAAAACAATCAGTAAGATTTAGGAAAAAAAGAGCAGGGTTTGGCTTTATAATCTTATGGGACGTGAACACCACTCTCCTGGGTGAAGGTTGGTGTTTGTTTGACCCATCCACCACGCCTTCCATCCTTCTCACTCGGACTTTTAGTGCCTTGACTTTAGTTCTTGCCCCTGATGTCACCGAGCGCCACTAAACACTGACCAGCCGTGTATCATGCCAACGTTAAAGGAGTGTCCTTTTTCGTCAGCGTCTGACCCCCCAAGTCACTGCCCAAGCGCCGGATTTTGATGACTTCGGAATGAGACCAGGTTGACTTAGCTCACAGTGATCTCAACAAAGAATATTTCTCTTACATATTTAAAAGTTGCACATGTATAGTAGATATAATAAGATATAATAAGTCAGAGTTGCTCATATACAAGCCTAACAAACCATCCTTCAATGTATTGGACATTAAAAAGAGTTCAGAATTCTCTGCCAAAATTTTTGTACACTGTTTTAGTTCACTTCTAGTTTTGTTGTTATAGTATTCTAGTTTATAACAATAAAATCACCATTTTCATAGTGACTTCTTTGTGTTGGGGTCAGTTTAATGTTTTTGTGAGCAGCCTCATGCAGTTCACTGAGCATTAGGTCACATTTCCGATTAAATCTTGGCCCCTAACCTCTAATTAGACGATGGTTCACCCAAGGTCACCTCATCTGACCTTTGAACTTGGTATCTGGGCCGCAGGGATGAAGATCCACATTCTAATCCGGCACAATCACTTGCTTTCCAAAATATCATGAAGCACAATGAGATGTAACAAATGTTCTGTCTCATGAAGAGATTCAGAATATTTCTTGTTTCGCAAATTTAAACTACATACAGTTTATTAACATACTAAGAGAGGACGCCATTTGAAGCCACCCATGCAAGTGTCTGCAATCTAAACAACTGCACTGATAAGTAAATACACATCAATTGCCTGACAGAGTCTTCAGTCGAAGAAGAGACAACAGTCTGATTTAAATACAAATACAAAGCTGTCTTAGCTGAGCAAACAAACAAATGGAAATGATCAGACTGGCCTCCGCGGTAGGTTTGTAGACTCAGATGTGCCCTCATAAGACTTTATTGCTTTATTCACGAGGGATTTGAATGAATCATTGGTTTTTGTTTGTATGTGTGAGCGTAGGAGAGACAAAAAGAGGACGACGGCGCTTCAGTCTGCACTGTCATATGCAGATCTCAGCCCGCTCTGCTGCATGTGTGTAATATGCAAGGCCAAGGGTTTTGGTAAATGTGGTCAAACAAAGGAGCGGGGAATTGGTTATGATAATGAGGGGCAGGTCCTACACAGTAAACATACGCTATCCTCCATCCACCAGACCGGGAATCAACCCTAAAACTTCTTTTCCCTGAGGTGCAATCATTACCACTTTGTCTCTGTTGTGTGTCTTGCCTCGACTCTAATTAGTATTCAGTAGCTGTTTGGTAAGATAAGAAAATGCTACTAAATAAATTATTCAGTCTAAAAATCATGTAATTATTCTTAAAAAAACAATTAATTTTATTCAAAAGTTAGTGAAAATGAAAGGCTAATCTTGTTTTCTGACAAATACAGTCCAAAAATGCTTCCTCTCTTCCCGTCTTCCCTCCTCCGTGGTCTTCAGATGGGGGCCCTGCACCATGAGGCCCCCACTAGCGGCAGGCGGCTGGTGGTAATTGCTACAGTGAGAGCTGGATCAGTGGAGCTGCTCTAATCAATAAAGTCTTCATCAGCCATTTCCCCTGATGATTCTCCCTCATTTCTCCCTTAATTGTTCTTTTTCATCAAACAAGGTCTGTGCCGTGAGCATGTGTGTGTGTCTTTGTATGTTTGTGTGCTCCCAGGAGCTCGCGCTCCACTCCTCCCTCTCGATGGACTGCGGCTAACAGATTGCTAATGGAAGTTGGGGCTGAAAACAACGGAGGGAACCTTTGCCTCCCATAACTAGACTGTGACCTCCACGGGAGGAGGATTACTGTTGATCCAGGCTCAAGATTCCCCAGAGCTGCTCCACGTCTGACACTGAGCACGACCACTGACTCAAATAAAGACCTAAATATATTAAAGGTAACATGGCAGCTGTGTTGTACTTAAACCCTGAGCAATAAACAGGAATTTGATGATGTAAATGACTTGATGATAGGGGTTAGAGAAATAAACTGAAGCGTAACGTAAGAAAAACATAAGAAAAATGAGGATGCAACAAACTGAGCTGAAGCTGAGACTGAGCTGAAAACTTAAATACAAACTTCTGTGACGAGGGGATGAAGTGCAGGTGGAGAAAAAGGTGAAGAAGCTCAGGTGAGAGGAATAAGGTGATTAGACTGGTAGCATGGAGGGGCCGATGAGGCTGATGCAGGGCAGGTGTGTAGATGGGCAAATGAGGGTAAGGCAGCAAGGCAGCATAGGAAGGGGAGAACAGAGTAAACAGAAACCCCAAAACCAAGAACACACAATCCTCTTCATTAAAAACTGACTGAATGAAAACAAAGACTAATTAATGTAAGCCACATAAATGAGTCTGATACAGATACTCAGCCCAGGCTTCCCAAACAGTCTGAAGGCATCAGGAAATAGTAGACTGTGACATCTGTGCTCCTGAATCATGGAAAAAAAACAAACATATTGCCTGGCCTACTGCAGCTGAAATTTCAACCCCTGTCAGCACAGAAAATGTTAACATTGTCCATCTCTGCGAACCACGGATACGTTACATTTGCACATTATTATGTAGTTGAAACTTTTCTAACATGTGGTTAGGTTTCGGCACAAAAAACACTTGGTTATGGTAAGGAAAAGATCATGTTTTGGCTCAAAATACTTGGAGCTGGGTTACACAATCCTGTCAAGAAACAGTTGCTTTTCATGACCCTGAAAAAAACCTGATGGGTTTTTACAAAACATCTATATTTTGGAGCTGAATTGTCACTAAAAAGTCCTACATTGGGAGCTAAAAATTCTGGAAACACAGCGATGATGTTCATCTGGAGAAACATCTGGAGAATGCAATTTCTGAAGAAATTGTGGGTGTGAATGCTGCATGTTGAAAAGCTGATACTACACTGCTACACTGCCTTTAAATGCTGAATAATACCATACATATATGAATGCTGTGGAATATTTTTAGATTTCTGGTCTCAGTTAACATTGAGTTTAATGTGACAGTTAGTGGAATTCCTTTCACTTTCAGGCTGACTGTGCCAAATGCGTAACAATGTGAGCAACATTGTTTGAAAGAGCACAAGTTTAACTCCTTTTTGACCAAAAATGATGTATGCACAGTGCAAATTGTGGGTGTGACAGTGAGTTAAAGAGAATTGTTTAAGTAGCTCTCTGCGCACACTTACAGCTGAGTCCACCACTCTGGCTCTGAACATTCTGTCCAATACAAACCAATGTAAAAACCTGAGAAGGGCATTTTTACCATGCACCCAACAAGTCTGAATATTTCAAAAAAGTCTGACTTGGATTTTAAAGTTGAATACAAGCAATAATCTATGAAAGATGGAGAACATTTTAAAGCTTGAATAGAGTTTCTAAGTGAATGTATGAAAGAGGAAATCAGCTTTGCTATGCTTGAAAAACCTTGAATTTGTGTCAAATTTCAACATTCCTACATTAACTTGAAGGGGGAAATGTCCCAGAAAATGGTGAATATTTTGGAAAAGTTTGAAAATTATGAATGATAACAATACAAGCATGCATGTCCTACTTGAGCTGCATATTTTGATGTTTGAATGACATTTCTATGTTGAAGAATGTGGAGGGAGTAGCATGACAAAAAAGTGGGCAGAATTCTTTAGCGTAGAATAACGTAGGGTGGGAATGCTTTGCAGCTTTGTAGGCATCTCGCCTAGGTGTCATGTGATCCACCACCCCCTCCACCTCCTGATGACAAAGTTGGCTCAGCTATGTCACTTTAGAAACATTTTTTAGGATAGGTATAAACCTTGCTAATCTAACATATTCGTGGTTTGCAGAAATGTAGCCAACAAAGCCAATATTTCCTTTTGGCGACTGGGCTATTTAGCTATGAGGATACTTTTAGTTTAATTTGGGTGGTCATTTGAGTGAACTAACTACTTATGGAAGCAGCTTTAAACCTGCCAACAACAACTTCATGACAGAACAGACTCCCAAAAGGTATCACATATGTTCATACATTCAGCCATGTGTTTAATCATTTGGAGCCATTTTTGTTCCCCAACAAAGCAACTCATATTTTAAGCATCTTCATTAGTTCCTGATATTTCTGTTTTTAAGCTGAATTTTTAAGTCTCTCAAACATATCATTCAGTGTTCATAGTTGCCCTCTGCCGCCCTGTAACCTTCATCCTGCAGACCGTTTTGGCCCATGACTGCCAAAGACTCGGAAATGATTGGGGTATAATTGTTTTCCTTCAGCACTTATTGCCCTTCTGTGCCAGTAAAACGGTGTGGGTCCTCTCCTTCCCCCAGGGGGAGGAGTCGCTGGGCTTTCATAAGGCGTCCATCCGAGCTGTCTGGCTCTGCAGGAATCACTGCTCATGTGGAGCATCCAGCAGTGATGGGGAGGGAGTTGAAATGTTTTCAGGTAAATATAATTTATAGCGGCGACACCCATTTTCAGGTTTTCTGGCTATTGTGATTTTCTGTCGACTCTACCAGGTATTCAGACACTCTTAGTATGAAGTGACTTGAGCAGTGGTAAGTATTGATATTAATAAATGCTGCCAAAAGAGGTTAAAGAGTTTACAGATTTCCAGCAGTCAATGCACATTAAGAATTCTTCACTAAATACTCAAAATTATCTCTCGTAAAATCACCAATAATTACAACAAGTTGAGCTGGGGATCATCTGCCAGGGGGGCCGTGGGTCATTAACTGCTCTTAATCATGACTAAACATTCCTTGAAATTAAAAGGCACTGCCATCACTTTAACCTTACTGATTTCACACTTGCAGCACAGAATAGGGAATAAAGCACCAAGAAAAAGTGCTAAAATATTTAAAAAATTTCACTGTGTATGACTCAGCATCACATTTTTCGCCCATATTATACTTACCACATGCACAATCTCTAAGGGAGGACACAATTTGTAATTATAATTGTGGTCTAATTATGTCTGTAAATGCATCCCTAACACTACAATCAATTTAAAACCCTAATTACAGAATCTTAATTTCAATATACACCCACAGCATCGCTATTTAAATATTTTCCTGTGGGATATTGTCTTACATGATCCAATATTCTCCCTAAAAACAGTAATTGCAATGAAAACTAAATCATTTAGAAATTAAAACTTGTATAAAACCTGAAGCTTTGAATGACTGTGTATGAGCTGGTGCACATTACACAAGTAAAACAGCTAATTCTGCCATTAGAGCTCACACAGTGATGGGATTAATGCCGCAGTGGCACTCTGCCATAACAATAAATACGGTCTTGATGAATCTGTCGTATATTATGATTTATGGAAGCTTTAGGGTTGTTGACTTACAGGGCTTTATTGAGAAAATTAGATTTGAGTTGTCTAACAGCCGGGCCACTCATCTCCTCAGTAAACTGCCGTAGATTGTGCCGCCGTGGGTTTTATCGACATATCCCATTACTGAAGTCTTCACGTTTTATGACTATTTCCATAAATTCTCTCTGGGACAATCTCCGCTCTCTGTGGGGCTGATGGAAAGATCATCTCGGGGGGCTGTCGTTTGACGCTCCAGCACCCTCTCGCATACACATTTACACACACACACAGACACACACATTCATCTATATAGACTCTGAGCTGTGCGGCTCACTCTCTTGCCTCTCTCTATCTCATGATCAGTGATGGAAATGATTCAGACTCTCCCAGACATCAAGGGAGAGAGGACGCAGAGTGTTGAATGAGTTTATAGATGATGAGAGTCTTAGTTCAGGTCAATCTGTATTTACAGCTCAATCACTTAACAGAGCGGGCCTCTCTATTAGACCTCTATCTATCTGGCTGGGTGACAGTCGGCAGCAAATAGGGCCGTAGAAGGGACAAGAAGGGCAACTGATAAGACCTCTGGGACACACAGAGCGTTCTCAGGGGGGTTCGCTCCATTTTCCTCCCATCTCCTCACCACTATTATCTATTTATGGAAAACATTAAGTTATTCATCAATTATAGGCCGTGACTGTGATTAAAAAGGATGGGTTATTCAGGCTAAATTGGCTGTAACCAGTTTCCACCAGTATCCTGTTATCTAAGGGGAATCATTTTATTTTGGTTTGTGTGGACAACAACTGTTTAGTCCAGTTTGTCTCAGTTAACGCAACGTTACAGAATGCTGAATCATACTTTTCAGCACATATGGTGAGCTGTTCTGTTGATTTCATCCTAAACCCATTAAAATCAGTGCAGCATGTAAAATATTTACAGATGTATGCATGAGGACCACAAAGGACAGTTCAGTCCAGATATATTCAAAGCGCTACTTGCTTCACCTGGGGCCGCAAAATAACAAGAGGCAAGTGATCCGTTAATAAACAAACAATAACATTTATCAGATAAAATAAATAAATTTATCATTTTTCATTGAATTGCCTGTTTTCAATCTATCGACATTTGCTGTCCTCACTTATCTTGTCAAGAGGCAGATCCAGCTGCCCTTGCAAATGATTCAGATTGCCACCTCAGAACTACACCTGTGTTCAAGAGGAAATCATATTAAATTAAAAAATAGTGCCATTACTATAGGCTTTATGCCCTAAAAATGCAATCCCATGTCTGTCATGATTTTCTTTTCCGTTCATTTTTGGTTAAAATGGTCAATAGTTAAAATAGTGAGTAGTCACTAAAACAAAATTATTTGGGTGGATTTTTGTGTGTTCTCCCTTCTCCCTTCCCTTCCCTTTCAGGGGGCGTGGCTGGGTCTTCCCACTGCAGCTGACGAGGCACACCTGTTTCCACTCAGCTCATCAACCTGCCTACATGTATCTGGTCTTCACCCCACTACTCTGCTAGATAATTCTGTGTGTGTCGGCAATGCCAAGTGTACTCTTTTCCAGTGTTGCTTCTGCAGTGATTTTTCCCCTTTGTGGTTTTTTTTTTTTTTTTTTTTTGGCCAGAGTTTTTTCATGCCTTGAGCGTTCTTGTGCTTGTATTTTTATGCCTCATCTCATCTCCCTGTGTCATCCCCAGTGATCTCTCTTTCTTCACTGGTGGACAACCTCCCAGCCAGCCAGCACCCTGCCTCCACTGCCTGAACTTTTTTTTTTTTTCCTGCGTCAGTAAACTCTTTTTATTTCCATAAACCTACGTCCGTGTCTGTTTTGGGGTCCAGCCAGAAAGCAAAACCTAACAAAATGAATAATCTCTTATTTTCTTTGAAATTTTGTCATATACAGATATGCAATGATGATTCTTGGGTAACATGTTTGTTGATGTTGCCTAATGTCAAGTCTGTATTTGATCATGTGACAAGAGGATATGATACAGTAGCTAGCTCAGGTGCAAAATCTGTCAAGACTGACAAGCTGAGCACATCTACAAACCCAGTGAGCAGTCACACCTTTAAAACATAAAAGCAGCAATAAGAAAGGAGAAGAGAGAAACAGTTGGCAGTGGTGTGTGTGTGTGTGCCTTATAAACAGTAACTGGTGTGCACCAGGGCCCGTCACAATAGTGTGCACTGGGGCCCGTGGTGACTACCTTACACAACTGATGGGGCTTAGCTCGAACTGTCAGGGACGTCCAGGAGATCCCACCTGGCATGTTTTTGGATTAAAAAAGGCAACATCTATTTTGATGCTGTTTTATGCACTCTGGCATCCTTTTTACATTTTTTAAAAAAATCCCAGCATGAATCAGTTTATTTTCATTGTGAATTATGGTCTGCTGGCCATCAGGCACCCTACTGCAGGACAGATTTGGCCCACAGGCTGTAAATTGAATATCACTGCCTTAAAGGGTTTATATATCCAAATTGCAAAGCATCTGTGTCACCTGTAATGATATCCATACAGAGTTTTGGTTTTGTTTGATCTTTAACTGAGATTTCTATCTTCACCTCAATCAGCAATACTCAGAGCACTGAAAATGATTTTATTTAATTTTTTAAAAAATAAAATATGGCCATTTCCAATACATTTATCTCAAAACCTGAACAAATGAAACCAAAACTATCTGTGTAGCTCGAATGGAAGTGAGATGTTGGATGATCATGTCACATGATAATCTAAATTAGATTCATGTGTAAATCGCAGGGTTGAAAAAGAATACTAGAATATTATACTCAAGTAAAACTGTCAGTTACACACAAATTTAATTTGGTCAAAACAAATTAAAAAGCAGTTCTGTTAAAATGTAGCTCTGCGTTAAGGTTACTGTGTCAAAGGTGGGTTTTAGTATCGTATATAATGATGATGATGATATATGATATGCCTATGTAAAGAACACACTTAGGCAACACAATTAATTGCATTAACATGTAAACATCACACCACTGAACCTGAACAAACTATAAATTCCTTTTCTATTGACACATTTTGCAGCTTGCACACAGCTGATTTTCAGCCTTGCTCAGTGTAACCTCACTAGAATTAACCAGAAAAGTTGACAACTCAGAACCTAACAAGACGTTTCTGACAGAATTAGCAGCAGGGTAAAACATGACCAGAGCAGACAGCACAGAGATGTATGAACAATAATAACTCCACAACAGTTGTGGCCACAAACACACACATTAAAGCAAAAAGAGATCTAAACAGTTTTAACACATCTCTCAGGACACACACATGCACACAATGCTTCTCCTCTGGAGAGTTACAGCCATCATAGTGTGTGTTATTAGAGGCCTACTCACCTGTCTAAAGTCGTTCTTTGAGTCTTCAGCACCTCCTCAGTTTCATCCAGGTTCAGCCTCACTGCCCCTTCATTCTCAGTGCATAATAAAACAAATACACTCGGCCTCTCTGTAATGTGCTTCACACTGCAGGTGAACGAGGCTCTGCAGTAACACCAGGAGTTATTGTTACAAAGATCCTCTCACTCACTCTCTCAGGGTAAAAGTTCCTCAGTGAACCCAGAGGTCACTTGGAGGAGCCACCATGATGAGCCTGTTAGCATTTAGCATGTTAGCCATATATCCAGCATGCACCTGGTACCTGTCACTCAACATCATGGGTGTGTTTGATTGGGGTCACTTAAAGGGGAACTACACCCATTTTCAGAATTCAAACATTTTATTCCTATGGTCTTTCTAGACAGCCCAGAAATATTATAACTCTCCCAAATTCAAAAACTAGGGTGCTAAAATTCAAATCTGTGATGTCATGTCAAGTTTAAAGTTTGGAGCTGCTCCGATGACAGTGAATGGGGAAAGACGTTATAGACGACACTGAGAGCAATGACCTGTTTATGTTCATGTTTTTGGAGTTTCCTGTTTATGTGTTTGATCATGTAAACAACATATCCTGTTTTCAGAAACCTGGATAAGCCCTGATCCTGTTTATGAGAAACCTGAAAACCATTTCTGATTATCCAAAAAAAGAATAATGCTAAGCTTAACGTATGAAGGAATTCTTCATCATTACAATGAAGAATTTTATTTGTTATTATGAATTACATCCTTATACCCTAATGCAATTCATCAGGAGGTTTTTTTTAAAATTTCGTTTCAGCTCAGCAAGAGATGTGATTTGAAATGCAGCCAAGTGCAAGGCATGAGATAAATAAAAACTGCAAGTTAGATTACTGATTTTTAAATTGATTAAAAAAAAAAAAAAAGTTTGTTACAGTAGCGAGAGTAAATGTAATTTGTTACCGTCACCCCTGGCTTTAACTGAGCAAAAACCCTGAGTATTATAACAACTAAATCCACTGCAGAAAAACAACAGTATGCTTGTGTAAAGTCATATGCTGATGGTTAAAGTGGGTGCTGTTTCCTTTTATATCTTTGTATATGGTGGCATATCATTTGGCTATTTTGGTTCTTGCTTTGGATTATGGCACAGGAGAAAGTGACATCACACTGTTGTTCAATGTCATATAAGCAGTTTCAGATTTTAATAAGTAAATCCTCTAACAACACTCTACTCAGTCCCATTATTTCACTATTTCTTTTACATCACGCCTATGTCACATCATCTGAACAGTGGAGTGAGCAATTGTCTGTAATACTTTCTGTCAGAAGAGGGAGCACCAGCCTCACAGATTCCACGCTGAACATTCATCACAGGAGTTTTTCTGGAGGTCTGCATGTGTCTGAGATTAATAAGTAACGTAATTAATTCATTGATTAAAAAAAAAGGTTGATTTAATTGTTTTTTTCATGCTCGTGATGATTCATGCAACACACCAAAACACCACATTATAACCTTTTACTTTAAGAGCACAAAAACTCACTCACAAAACAAACTGCTGAGGGAGTCACTGTGCAGCATATCTAAAATCTGGCTGAGCAGCTTGTGAGGTAAATGAGCATTTAAGTGAGACCTCTGGACTGGACATTGAACTCATCACCTCTGCACATATAACAGAAAAATGGTGCCATCTGCTGGCTCCGGGCTGTAATGAGGTGTTACAGAGAGAGCTGGCTGCAATGTTTTCCCACAAATTACATGATTTTTATGATGGGCTTTATTATTTTGGTCACTGCATTTAGCCTTTACATGCTCAGTGTTACTCACGGTCATAAAACTCCCCGAGCTCAGCTATTGCTAAAACATGTGGTGGCTTGTGCACTTGTGTGTGTTTGTGTGTGTGTGTGTGTGTGTGTGTGTGTGTGTGTGTGTGTGTGTGTGTGTGTGTGTGGCACAGGGAGGCTGCTAGATGCCTTTATTAAGCATGAATGTTATTGGCAGCACAGTTTGTTCCTTGAAGCCAGTGGAAGGTGTTGTGCAACAGTCTGTGGAATGATTAGTGGCCCTGACAAGGACTATTAGAAGATGAGCCCCAGATAGAAAGGTCAGGACGGGGTTGTCAAAGGATATAAACATATATATACACACACATAATCACTCCGTCACTTGTCTTTGTTAAACATTAGCAGTTTATTCTGGGTCATTTCAGCTGGTAGATGAAGGAAGGTTAACTGCCATATTGTTTGTGCACAGACACACACACACACACACACACACACACACACACACACACACACACACACACAGCTGTCATGGTGAAGTCAGATCGCTCTCCACCCAGCTCCATCTATCTTCTCCCACGAAGGCTCCGCTCAGGTTCAAAGCCGTGGGGAGTGTTTGACTACGCATCCCTGACAGCTGCCTCTCGGCCAGCGTGTTGAATAATCATTGCTGAGGCTTATTGGTTCGGTTATGGCTTCTCAAATTTCCTGTCCTTCTGCTAGATAGGCATCTACTGTCGATGGCTTTTTACTGGAGCACAGTGCAACACAATGGCATTTCAGGCAGGCGATGTAATACCCCTAGCTGTAAATATATTGTGTTTCTATGTGCATTAACATCACACTTGAATGCAATTTGTAATGTGTGTTTTATCTGTTCAAGGCCAGATGCAAAGGCTTCGGTTCAATGCATAAATAGTTATGCGCTGCCTTGCCCAAACCTGTTTATGCTTTGCTGCTTTGCTCTCTCAATTACCTCCACTGTGTATACAAACCCTGCAGGGGAAGACCAGCTGATTTGCCGAGATCATTTTACCAAGTCAGGAATTTAAACGCAACCTGCTTGTTCATTTTTATCCTCTTTAGTACCATTACTCAGCCTTTTCAAGTAAATGGTGTAACCACTTTAGTCAATGAGAGTAAATCTTGGAGGATTATTAGGGAGTAGAGAAATCTGATGTTCCATCTCTGTATTAGATTACTCGACGCTCAGGGGGATTTGAGATGGACTGACATCAATCACTTTGTCATTCTGAATTAAAGCCATTGTCCAAATGAGAATTTGTGGGGGAACAGTTGGGTTGGGGCTCTTATTATTCCAGTGCTGTTTGTGTACATGATGTAAACAGGCAGAGAGACCCTGAAGGAACATGTGGGCCCTGCTGACTCTCTTTCTCTCCCTAGTTTCTTCTCCTTGTCCTCTCTTTCAACTCAGGCCTCTCTGTGCTGGATCATAGGCCGTTCTGGGACCTCTCGATCCTGTTGGTGCCTCTTTCCACACATGTTAGATCTGGGTCTCCGTCCTCCAGGAGTACTAGCCTCACCTCTTGCGTCCGTCTCTTGTGTGAGTGATGCCTCTTGTGTGTTTGTGTAGTCTCCAGTTGTTCCAGGTCTCCATGGTGACCTGGAACGACTTGGCATTGTTTGAAAATCTTTTGTATGATATTGTCATCCTGATTTTTCTTCCATATTGTAATTTCCCCATTTTGTTCTTTTCTGTACATACATCATCTATTGCATGTCTGTCCATCCAGGAAGAGGGATCCCTCCTGTTGCTCTTCCGAATGTTTCTTCAATTTCTTTTTCCCATTAAAGTGTTCATTTGTGGGGAGTAAAACCACTTAAAGCTCCTTTTATAAAGTAACTTTCCGTTGTATTTGCAGAAACCATCACTTTGTCCTGAAAGTTTAATCAGGAAAGACACGAGAATGACGTAAAGATGATATTGAATACAGAATATATATATATACAGATTAACAGATGATTTGTGCTGAATAAGATTTATCATTTAGGACTTGGTGTTACAATCCCTGGAGTTTCAGCACACATCGTGCCAGAGCGTAGGTGTTTTGGCTGTGACTGCCCAGTAGAGCCGCCCCCTGACACATCATCAGTTGTGTGCCTCAACATCATTGGGTGTTTCGGCCTTTTATCACAAGACACTCTCCGTTGAGGCAGGCCCACACAAGCTGATCAGGCCTGGGTGTGTGTCAGGAGGTTGGTTCATCTGTGGTCACCTAGGGGCCCAGACGGGATCTTTTCTCTTCAGCCATAGCCAGTGACTGCACCTCTCAGCTGTATTGGCCAGATCTTTGATCACTTCCCTCTGGGCTTGCCCATTAATCCCAAATTTCCTTGAGGAGCCTAGTGGTGGATGTAGCGATGAAGCCTCTGCAGCCCACCTCGATCGGTCGCACCTCAGCTTTCCAGCCGCTAGTCACAATAAAGAACAACAAAAAATGAGCATCATCGAAAAGCTTGCTTTCACTGCCACAGAGAACCATTTGTCTTTTTTCATTCCTAGTGGTTGTTTTCAGACATTGTGTTTGCAAAGCTCCTCCTGCAGCTTCAGGCTGAAGATGTGAGTGAAAGCATATTCCCTCTTGATTCTTCAGCCGCATTTCCACCAAACACTTTCAGTATGGTACCTTTGGAACCAAAAGTAAACCTTCAGACATGGTACCTAGACCCTATGTCCGCTTAGCCTTTCCATTGCAAACAGTACTCTTAAATGTGGGCGGGGTTGTTGTCACTCACTGCTCCATCCAGCACTCACTGTATTTCCTCCTTTATAAGTCTACACCTTGTTTATCGTCCACAGAATGAGGCTGCACTCTGACATTTTCAGAAAAAAATAAAAGAGACCGCAGTGAGTCTCTCTCTGTGGGATATTTAAAAATTGCGGGTTTGTGCATTTAGCTGAGAGTCGGATTTGCCGGAGCCCACAGGAACGATGTTCCACAACGCTTTATTTTTCTCTGAGTGAGGATTAGAATATACGCAGTTCACATAATCTGGTTGAAATTAATATGAAGATCCACTCATTACTAAAAGTGTATGTCATCCAAGAGAGACAATACAGAGTAAAGTAATGGTCAAAGTTGTCACATGAAATTTAAGGTGTGCTGATGGATTCACATTGTCAACTCATGCATTGATGTTCCACCTTAAAAGTTGCCGGCAGTCGGCCCAGTGAATTAAAATATGTTTTCTCAGACTCCAGCTGCTGCAAGAGGCAGCAAAGCATCCTTTCACTTTATAGTTACAGTCATCTAACTTAATCCACGGTATGAAAAGTGGTTACAAAACCAGCCACAACTCAGCCCTGAGCAGAGTGACCGTCCGCTATGGATCAGTCAATGGACTGCAGTGTTCACAGCTCCACCTTTTAGTACCAGATCTGTGTGCTAGGTACCCCAACAGAGGGTGGGACAACTTTTCACAGTGGAAATGGAAAAAAGTGTACCAAACTGAACTGTACTGCTTTCGGTGGAAACGGCTTTATAGATGCCTTAAGGAGCGCCTCTCTCCCAGAGATGATCTGTCTCATTTACGACTGTCAGGATATCATGACAATTTAAGCAAATATGACATAAGACTATTTTTCTAAAGGTTACCTACTGTAGCTTTAAGGCAAATTTGTTGAGTTGACTTGACTAAGGGCTGTATGAATGGCTGGCTGGATAGCCATACACAGAGCTGAAATCTCAGGGGAAAAAAATGATGGAGAATGTAATGCTGACAATATGACATGTGGATCTTTGTGCACGGCTTCATGGGAAAACTGTTATTCCCATTAACATCTCTACATGTTCATTGTTCGGGGTGACATCAACAGAATCCATCTGTCTGCTGATGTTTCCCAGACTCATCTACAAAACATACTCAAGACAAAGCAATTCAACAGGTTTTCTTATCTCAGAGGAGCTCGCTGCAAGTTCAGATTTATCTAGACTTTCTGAGGAGGGAGTGTTGAATATGTTAGCCGGTGTGAGATGGTGTCATTCACTTTGGTGCTAAAGGTAAAACCATGGCATTCATCTGACGCTCACAAACAGCAGGCCTGTTGTGAACAGTCTTATAAAACTAATAACGCCAACATCACAAGCAGAATCACATGCTGCCTCAGTTACATGCATAAAAAGTTATTACAACAGTTAAAGATTATATCAGTGTGATTTACAGCCTGATAAATCATTTCCAGTATAGCCTGCTTTATTCTTGTTTAATCATCTTTAGTCATCACCCAGAGCGGACCCTGTGGGACACAGCAGAGAGGAGTTACATAAATATTAATAAACCAGTGGAGTTAATTTCATACTTTCAGAGACTCTTGCCTCAGAGCAATATCAGCAAACAATCAACGGCTCTGAAAACCAAATAAAGATATTGCATTGGTGCTTGTGAATAATCTGTGAGTGTGGAAAGAGGAAAATGAGAGTGCAGTCAGCTTGTTTTTTGGTATTTCGTGTTCACATTGTCACTTCAAATTCAGCTGTACTCTGCCTGACACACATCAGCAAAGCCCCGTGCATGTCATCACCAGGAAAACAAACACACAAATCAGTAAACCCGTCGGTCAGTGTGAACTCCAAACACCCTCAGGACTTTACACACTGCTGCTTCGCTCTCAGTTTCCCACATGCCGTCCATCTCCTGCACAGAGTTTGTTTTCATTCCTTTAGATTTATAACTGAGCGCAGATCACTTTCATTTAAATACATTTTATGAGAAATCCTGTGCAGCTCTTGACTTGTCTGCCGTGTCCTCCTCCCTTACAGATAAATGCTGGCTTCCTGTATTGTTGTGCCAGTCTTCCAGGCAAGCAGCCACAGGGTCCCAGACCACTCTGCCAATTAGACTGCACACACGCAACCACATGGAGCAGAGAGAAGGGAGAGTGGGGAATGTTAAAAAGACCCAGAAAGTGAAAACACAGTTGTTTTGTTTTTGATTTTTATCACCATCATTATCACAAAAGATTTTCCCGCGTTTGCATGCCACGACATTTGAACGCATGCCATCACTCAACAATATACACAAAATAGATATACAAAGGAGACTCAAAAGGTGGGTCTGTCTCACTTCCCTTAATGAATGGGCTCTTTTATGCCCATTTTGAGGGATGCTTTCTGTGCCTTTTAAGGAGCAGTGTGTGGGATGTAGTGCCATCTAGTGGTGAGGATTGAAGATTGCAACTAGCTGAAACTTCTCTTTTTATGTAGGAGAAAGCAGTGTCATGATTTATGAGGTAAAAAAATCAATAATCTGCTTAGGTAATAACTAAGGATGACCAATAACAGCTTGAAAATGCAACAGTAACCAATGCTAAAGATCTAACTTGACTAAAATATTAATCTCACTAGGCTAGCATATACCCCGAGAGACCATGTCTGAGCCTCTCTGAACATACTCTGCCAGTGAACTCTGTCTCTGTGTCACATTTCTGGATGCTGAGGCATTTCTCTCCTCCTCCTTTCTCTTCAGTTGATGCTCCAAGTTCTCTTTTTGATGTTTCTTCCTCTTTCATTATGTCATCACTGCTATTATGTGTCGCATTAAACTAGTCAGGCTCGGTCATACCTTCTGCACTGAACGTCCGCCAACAGTTATAGTCACACGGACACGCATGCATGCTATTAAGGAGGGTTTTAAAGGTGATTAAAACCGGTAAGAACATTTTTAAAAAAAGCAGTTTCACATTACAAATAAGTGTTTTTCTGATGCTATTCCTTGTGTCGCTAAGGGACTGCTAAGTACAGTGGCTGACAAGATAGCAATAACGGCCCCATCATGAGCCAGTGTTTGGTTTGTCCAATGTGTGCTACTGTGGTATCTTGGCGGTGCAACATAGTGGACTCTGTGGATGAGAACCTGCTCTATTTATAGACATAAGCAACTCATTCTAAGGTAACAAAATGGCAATGATGCTTATTTTCAGGTGATTATACACTAAAGAAAACATACTTGTTATATTATGTTCCATCTCTGCCAATGTATCTCCCTGAATCCTGCACACTGGATCTTTAAATCTTCGTTCTGTCTGCACTGTTTTGTGTTTTGGTCGGCGTCAATCCAATTCCTTATGCAGATAGATGATCAGAAACAATAAATAAATTGTGATGATGACAGCACTGTCTGTGGTTACAGTCAACCCAGACAGACAGACAGTGGCAGAACTAGATTCTGTGGCAGCGTTACTCGACGGCAGTTATGGCAGCCTGCCAAAAGGGAACCACGCGCACACAAACTGCTGAAAAAACTCACACAGCACCAGACTATCACGCATATATTATATGCCAACAGGATCTTAGATGTGTGTAGTGTCGGAAGTGTCGCAGCACATGATATTAACACAGTAAACATTCAGAGAAGTGAGGACATGATGTGTCTCATGCATAATCACGTGCTGTACACACATACAAGTAGTGAGGACAATTTTACCACAGGGATTTACATGTCATGTGTCTCGTCTGTCAGTGTTTGTTTAGTTGTACTAGCTGAGGCTAAGATGTCCCTTCGGGGTAATTGTCAGGACTTGAGTTCAATGTCTGCTGCTGCTGCTGTCAAAGCATGAAAAAGAGACACCGTCGTTTTGTGTCAGTTTTAAACAACGTCAGCCAAAGGTTGACTGTCTTCATTCCTTAAAACGCTCTTATCTTTGGCCGGGTTATACCGAGGTGGCATCCTTTGTATCGTCCCGTTCTCATAACGTAACTCATCCTCTGACCCCTTCTGCTCTTGCCAATAAACACCCATTTTCCTCTCGCTTCCCCCCCTTCTCCCACAGCAAACCTTGACTCATGCACCCCAGGGGCCACCCAATGTGAAAAGGCAGACACCCCACCCCCACATCTACTCGCCCATGACCCCCTAAGACCACAACAGGAACCACATTCTTTCCTTTGTGGCTGGTCTTTCATCCTTCTCCACCGCCGGGGCACCAGAAATAACCTGCAAGGAGTATTGTGTGGCAAAAAACCGTGGCCTTTTGTTCGGGCCGTGCCACAACGAGCTGATAAAGTAAACACACCATGCTCTTTCTTTCTGTGTGTGTCTCCACATGCCTCCATCTGTTTGTGTTAATGCACTTTTATTTGGTATGTGTGGGAGTGACAGGTAGAGCTGACCCAATGCATAGTTTCATCGAGGAAATTCCCTTTGAGAAATCATGATATCATGTGTTCGTAGGTATGAGTGTGCCGAAGGAGTGTCGACTTGTGCATCTTTTTCTTGAAACTATCAAAGGCACCTAGCTTCAGGGATTTTCTCAGAAGTTTGTACATGGATATGCCAGTCCCTTCAAAGAGGAGTGCTGCAACAGATTTGATGCTTTTTGGGACGATAAAAGCAAAGCCTGGTGGCGATTTAAGAAGTCAGGTATATGCAGCTGCCGCTCCTGTTGACCCAGAGGCAGCAGCGACAGCAGGCAGGCAGAGTGAGACAGGATCTGACAGGACAAGACAGTACGAGGTGTGGTGTGTTTATCTTTTAGTTATGGCTTCCTTCATTACACACGCACTTCCTGCATTACAGATAACCCCTTGGAATTACGGTAAACATCGCCCTATTTTTGCACTGTGTATTCATGTGCATGTATAAGGATTTAAAAATACGTACACGTACATTTAAAGAAACATCAGTATTTTGGGAAATACACTTTTTTTCAAGATTATTTTTTTGTTTTATTGGATAGGAGAGCCGGGGTGTGAAAGGGGGAGAAAGAGAGTGGATGACATGCAGTAAAGGTCCACAGGCTGGAATCAAGCCCTCAGCCGCTGCGGCAAGGACATTGCCCTTGTATGTAGGAAGCCTGCTCTACTCACTAGGCCACCGGCACCCCAGGAAATACACTTATTGCATTCTGGTGCAGAGTTAGATGAGAAGATCGAGATGAAGCTACAGCCTGCAGCTGGTTAGCTTAGCTTAGCACAAAGACTAGAGACAAAGGAAAACCAGGCCCCCGGGAACAGCGCCAGACTTGGAAGCCAATTTGACATAGTGGCCAGACAGTGTAACTACAACATCTGGGTCCATAATGTGATGTCATGTTGGTCCAAAAAGGCTTTTCCCATAGATTTACATTATGAAAGAGGTGTTCGTAAATCAGTGGATACATTTTTTTGAGCGTGACAACCCTTCCGAAATGACTCATTTTACTATCGGGATTTGATCCATTCAGTTTGATAACATTTCGAATGTCAAGAAAAGGCTGCATGATTAAATCATTTTATCCACATTCAAGTAATCCCCAGGCTAAAGTGGAAATTAGCGGCTCAGCTGGCGAAAGTCTGCAATGCTCTTGCTGTGTGGTCCCAATGACTTGGAGGATCCGAGTGATTTTACACCCATTAAGGTGAGGATTTTTGGCTTCATGCTCCATTGAGTAACTTTCACAGAAATGGATGGGGCCCCACCTCCAATGCTGTACCCAGGTCTCTTTATACATCCATGGGGCAAACAGCTGAATGCGACAAAATCCATCAACTAGAACCTCCAATAAGTTCCCCCATTTACAGGCTGCCATGCGCTAATCACCATCTTTGCTTCACTGTGTTATGTCTAGCACATAACCCCCCATAAAACATTGGGCTTTTATGTGAATTAAACAAATAAAGCCTGTTATTTTTGAGCTTTAGAGGTGATAATCGGCAGGCGTTGTTGCTGTTGGACAGACCAGTCTAACTGTTTCCCCGTGTTCCCAGTCTTTGTGCTGAGCTAAGCTAACCTGCTGCTGTCTGCCTTATATTTAAGGGACAGATAAAACAGTGGTATCAGATAAGGTAGCCTTTATTGTCTCAAAGGAAATTTTTCTTGGATACATGCAGCACCTGCCATTAAAAGATATAAAAAAAATTCTACATGCAGTTTCTACATATATACAATCCATACACAGAGCTGTCGCTATTCACAATCCTCACCTACAGTACATATACAGGCTGCCATCGGCCAACAAACTGCACACTGCCCATTGCACAACACATCCGTTTTACATAGTCATTGTAAATACATACACACACATTCATACATATTTACATGCACATACCTACACACACACACACATTGTATGGTGAGGCTACAGTTAGCTTCCCATTATGGCTTTAATGGACAAGGGGACAAAAGAGTTTTTAAATCGGTTAAGCCTGCACTGAGTGACTCTGAGGCGTCTGCTCAAACCGAAAAATTAATGTCCTCATCTTACAAGTCAGAAATCACATACCCACATTCCCCAAAATGTTGAACTATTCCTTTAATGTGCACATAGTTAATGAAGAGAGATGGTGACGTTCCCTAATTGAAAGAGCCTCCATCATGTAAAAGCCTATCGTCGCTGTCATCTTTGTAACCAACCCACAAAAGAGGCCCAAAGTTGTCTGAGGTCACAAGACATACAAAGAGGAATCTCACTTAATCACTATGTGAGTAAGTAAACACATGGACTGACCAGAATATTCCCAAAGAGGCCAGGCCACCAACAAAAACGTTTGAAAAAGACTGATGATGCCAGAAAGTCTTAATAGCCATTAGACTTTCTCAGAAACTTATCAGGTAAAGTCAGGAACCTTAATGGTATTACTCATGATCAAGTATTGGCCTAACTGAGTTACTCTAACAGAGTTTGCATGTGTCACACCAGGTTACTTCAGTGCAACACACTTAGGAAGACTTCTCTGTGCATTTTTATTGAACACAACCATTAGTGGGGAAAAGAAAAAGGACAGAGGGGGCGGGGGAGGCATGCAGCCGGACAGATGGGAGGCAGAAACCTTACACCAGTCTGTGGATGAAGGGGGGCAGGACCTGTCTGAAATGTTTAAAGTAGAAGAACTTGTATGATCCAACATGTTTATTTTCAATCTTTCATCATGAGAACTCCATTTATCAGAAAAACAAATGTAGATTTTGCTTAATTAGGTCTCTGACTCCGACCAGTGACAGTTTGGAGTGAGCTCTCTGCAGGGAAACCTCCCTTCAGGATTTCACAAAAGAAGGAAGAGTGCTGTTTGTTTTGCATGTCAGATCACTCCCTCTTTCATAAACCCACAATTTCCATGTCAGTGCTGAGAGCTTTTCCCTGTCTGACACTTTCTGTTGGACAAACACCTCCAGTAATCCAAAGGGCTTTATGCCAGTAACAAGATGGTGTTCAGGTAATTCCAAGCAAAACATGCAGTGCAGTGTGAGCAGCAGGCCTTCAAGGAAAGTAACAGTCATCTACAAAAACAAGCTGTGTCACAAGTCTGGAGTCCAGCCAATAAAGGAATCAGAGATTGACACTGACAAAGGAAAACACAGAAACTCCAGTATTTATTAAATTTTCTGACTGAAAATTTAAAATCTGTAAATCTATCATCACTGTTATTCATCTGTGGAATTACTGTGAAAACTGCTGGAGCTGCATTAATCAATATTTTTATATTAACAATGACTCAGATGAGTATTGCCTCATTTCCACTGCATATTTTGATGTGACTTGACTCAACCTACTTTTTGTACCAGGTCTTTTTTACCCCTTTAGCGTAGGCAGGATTATCAACTGATCACCATAGCGACGCCATGTGAAGCTGCTGTGACTTCATCTTCAACGCAACATTCCCTGAATCCTTTCATGGGCAACCAGACAGGGGAGTGCCTGCACGTCGTCAATTGTATGGCGTAATGTATGTACTATACAGTGCAGTTTTGCAGACTGCCATTGTTTAAAATCTGGGTCAAGTGACTGTAAGGATTGCAGTGCTATTGACGGTAGCATGGCTAACTGAAAATAGCAGGTTTGTGCAGGATGTCCCTTGTCACGCTAGCGACAATTCTCTCAGACCAATCAATGATCTGCAGTGTTTTAACACTTGGAACCTTGACCGAGGTATCAGGTACTATCCACAACTTTTGCTGATTGAAAACCCAAAAGGAGTCGAGTTGAGTAGAGCCCAACCTCTGAGGCTGAAAAATGAAGCCAGTGCAGAAGTGCCAAAAACTGTAGTTCCTTGAACGGCCACTTGAGGCTGGCTCCATAAGTGAGTTAATCCCCAAAGACACCCATATTAAAATGCCTACTCTATAGCTAATGTCAACATTCACCACAACTGTACAGGGGGTGAATTTTGATATAATTCACCTCCTGTACAGCTCCACCCTCTCATCCAAATATGGTCACTTCTGGCTCCAAAACCACAGATGACAACAGCAAAAACCAATGGATGACGTCACGGTGGCTACGTCCATTATTTTTAATACAGAGTCAGTTTTCTACAGACTCAGAGCTATGTAGCATGCAGTGGAAAGGTGGCACATGTGTAAGGTAACAGGTGTCGGTCATGGTGATAAACCCACAGAAAATTATCACTGAACACTGCCTATTGCCTCAACTCCAACAGAGCGTTTTAGCATCTTTCAGCTGATTGTTTTGGTTTAACTTAGTCTCACTGCTCTCATCAACCTTGTTACCAGCTGCAGCAGGCAGATGTCCTCAGTAAAAATGCTATGATAAACTTACTGTACGCTATTTGCAAAGCACCAAACAGAAAACAAACATGTTAGCAACTATACATTAGTGAAGCACTTAGTAGCTGAAGAGCCAGATATTTCTCTTAGTAGTTGGTGGTGATCAAACACAGAGCTAAAAGAGAGAGAATACTGGACTGACATTCATCAGGAGGCCAGAAAAACAACTACAAAGGGACGCTTATGTTATCAACATGCTGGATGCGTAAACAGGCAGCAGTATGCTGAAAAAAGCTGTGTCTCAATTTAGGGGCTGCAGCCTTTGAAGGCTGTATTTTAAGACCGATTGCATCACATTGGCGCAACCAAGGCTGTCCCATTTCAAAGGCTCCTTCGGATGCAGCAAAGAAATGCAGCCGTCTTTCCCAGAATTTAGAGGATGCAACGGATGAATCCTTCGTGGCCCAGCCTATCCCAAGATGCATTGCACGCCAGTGACGATTTTATATTAAGTTAAGTTAACTAACAGTTGTTAACTAGCTAACAGTTAACTGTTGTTAACATTACTATTAGCTAAACTAACTAATAAGTTACTAGCGTACTCCTTCTTTCGTCAAGCACAGCTGGTTGCTAGGTAAAAGATCCACCAACGGGTGGAGGTGACAACAACTGGTGATGCAACCAGGAAGTCCACTGCAGACCAGACCGCCCCATTTCAGAGAGCGTTTGGTTTGGCTGATGTGGTCTTCAAAGGATGTGCCAACGTAGACCTCAAAGGCTGCATCGTTTAAAGGCTGTAGACCCTGAATTGAGACACAGCTAAATTCTCCATTAACAGCTTTTAAAGATGATGTCATACCAACATCATGTTGCAGCTTGTTGTGCTGCTCCCACTTGGTCAAAACTCAATGAATGCAGGTTCAACGTCATTTGCATTCCTTCCTTAGATTAAATAAACCCAAAGGGTGGAGACACACAGTACATCATCACCACCCAGTGATGCAGTTATTTTTGCAGCCCGTATCTGTACATGACCCTATATGCTGACGGCTCACATCCTTACAGGATCACCTGCCAGAGCGACTGTTTCAATGATTGGCCGCTCTCCAAATTCTGATGCATGGGAGGATTTTTTTCCTCGCGTCCTGAATGTGAAATCTTCTGAATAGGAGGAAGTTTTCAGTAAATATTTACATACAGCTACATTGCAGATATGTAAAGATCAGAAAGCAGATCAACTGTGTTTATATGTTAATCTGTCTAAACAAAAAGCATGCACGTTGTTGTTGAACATCCAGTGTGTTCTGCCTTCATGTCACAGTGGCCGCAGTTTTTCAAGTGGCAAAGCCATGGGGAGAGCAAAGTACAGACAGGCCATATGACACAGATTTGAAAACACTTTGTGGCCAGTTTTGGCAGCTGGAAACACCACTTCCATGGTATGCACCAGGGGAAGATAAAAAAGAGTGTAGAAAATGAAAGAAAAGAAGGAAATTGCTTTAAATGAAACCTCCCTATTTTTCTGCAGGGAGTCTCTGTGTCTACCCTGAACTGTAGATGGCTCCATATGGGCTTAGATTGGTGAATATATGTTTGCCGTTCTTCCCCAGTCGAGGATATTGGAGAACAGGAAAGCAAAATCTGATAATCTCCACTCCTCTGCAAAGGTCAAGCAGGACGTCTGGGATGTGGAGAAAAAATGTAAAAACCCAATTATGGCACATCTCATGTGAAAAGAGAACCAATTTTTCAGACAAACACAAAGTCCCCTTTGATGTCGACAAAAAATTGTGCTGCACAGATACTTCACACGTGAGGTTTTACTCAATCAACACTCTGAACTTCCTTTTTTCTGTCCTGAAACTCACGATGAAAGAAAGAAGTCAGAGGGAAACAGAAAGAGGGAACAGCAACTAATGCTGAAAAAAGAAACTGGAGCCTAAAGCTCATAAAGCTCCTTCCTCCTGCTCTCCTGACACCCAATCAATCTGTCCCTGCCGTCCCGCTCTGTGCACAGGTCCACCCATGAACATGGGCCTTTTCACATGGTACCATTTTGTTCTGCGCAGGTTATGTAACACACTGCTGTAACACAGGGCCTGGATGTCATAAGCTGTCATTCGCTGACAAGAACGTTCATTGTTAACAGTGAACACACATATGACATCAGTGTGACTTTACGTCAGTGTGATTAACACGTATGGAATCAGACGCCCGTGTTTGGCTACTATAATTCAGCTGTCATCCCTAGAAAAAGCAGCTCACCTCCTGATTATTCACCAAGATTTATAATGATTCAAAAATTCAATGTTAACAGGCCGACAAGCTGTGAAACCATTTTTAAGTCCCTCCCTTCTTGGTGCATTCAAGTGCTTGTGGGAAACTTCAGTATCAGACACTTGAGAGCCAGTGGCTTCACAAATAGTTTCCAATTATCTATTATCCTTTCACAGGACATGTTCGAGTCTATACAATACTCAGATTTGTGTTCTGAAAGGGTTTATTTATTTATTTTTGTCCATACTGGCCACAAACAGCATTTTCTTTACGTAATTTCACTGTAAGTGATGAGGTGACAAAATTCACTGTTTGTTTTGTGCAAAAAATAACCCTGAAGTTCATGTAAAGCTAGAATAAGGCTTCAGAAATTTGAATTGCAAATCTGAGCCTTGTGTTACTAGTTGACCGTGAGGGAATTTCATTGAATACAGCGACCAATAACTGTTTCATTGTGCATGTGTTTATGTCAGTATTGTCTTTAATGGCGTCCACGTTTTGTACTTGTTTGACTTTTGCATCTGCTGTTCCGACAACATATGTTGAATTAAATGTTGGATTCCAGACCTTAAATGCACCACCACCAAGAAGACTTTTCAAAAATAGTTTTATTCTTAAAGGGACAGAATCCCAAAACCATAAATATATTTCTGACTACTCAAAGCGCTTTTACACTACAAGTCATATTCAGCCATTCACACACTGGTGGCTGAGGCTACCATACACGTTGCCACCTGCTACTCAGTAACCATTCACACACACTCACACACTAATGGAACAATTTAATTTTTGGGGTTCAGTCTCTTGCCCAAGGATACTGCAACGAGCTGGGGATCGAACTGCCAATCCTTTGATAATTGGATGACCCTCACTACCTCCTGAGCCACAGCCGTGGAAATATTTCTGCGCTCCTTGGTCGAGCTAACATAAGCTAGCTCAGTGATGCTAGGTGAGCAAGCAGTAGATGCAAGCTTCCTTCTGCATGATGGTACTGATAAAATGTTTAAGTGTTTACTTTGGTCACTATACCTATCTCAAATAAGATTTTTCTTTAATTTTCCATATATTTTTAATGGAAATGAAACTATTAGCTACCTAAGAGGTAAGAAATAATGTATATTGAAGGGTTATTATTTTAATTGTTTAAGAAAATTGGAATATACACATCCTATTGCAACAGGAAACAGACATTGGAGATTAAAATCCAGGTTTGAATATGATGAGGAGCATTGAAAAATTAGGAGATATAATCGGCAGAAACATGCAGAACCTCTTGGTTTTAGTCCTTTAAATCATTGGTTCCTGACCTTTGTAGTTTACAACCCTGTAAAGGGAAACTTTGTCTGTTTGTGACCCTCCTCACAGGTTATGTGAGTTAAGTAGCCAATTAAACAAAAGCGATTTTCCTTCTTAAATTGTTTCAAGAGAATACGTAGTGGAAGAAAGAGAGGAAAAAGAGGTAAAGTTCCTATTCTGTTAATTGTCTCGTGACCTCTGACCCCGATCATAACTCTTTGTCCTGCAGCTGTTGTACAAGTTTTAACTGATGTGTGTCATAGGCTTCACAGAAAGTCCTCTCAGTGCCGGTGTGTCTGGAAGCCAGCTTTTGTTGCCTGCATGTGTTTTTTGTCTCAGTGTCTGGCAGTGGTACCAGTAAATGAGCTGGCGACTTGTATCTCACGCCTCGTGCCAAGATATGTTTTGCCTGCTGACTGTTTCTTCTCTCCTCTCTCCGCCTCCTCTTGTTTTTCTCTATGCTGTGCCCATGTTTTTCCTCTTTCATGTCCGTGTTTGTTTACATTCAGAGAGGATGAAAATCACAGACTGCAGGAGGATGCAGCCAGGAACAAGGCTGTTCTCTCCTTTTCTTCGTCCTTTCCTTCCCCTTTTTTCCCTTCACTGAAATGCAGGCAGTCCGGCATGCTTGGGGTTTCCAAACTAGCGTCTGTGTTGGGGGTCCCTGGAGAGCAACCCCGCCATAATAGCCGGGTGGAGTGGGCTGGCGAGCACAGAGGAGGGAAAATGAATAGCATGCTATGGGGCTTTCCAAACCCGAACTCCTTACAAGGCCTTTGTGGACTACAATGTGCAGAATTTACTCGTATTTACCCCAGCTTACAAACCGTCCAGCTTGTGATGAAGGACAAAGGTTGAAAAATGTTTTTGTGGCTTTCTCACACTCGGTGAAAAATGCTGCGGCCGGGCCTGTAACACTGTAAATTTGCAGAGGAGAAGTTGTATAAATCTTGGCTGTTTGTGTTACATTGCTGCACTCTTGGTTCAATCCTCGATTAAACTCTCCCCTATATTTCACAACTCATCCTCTCCCCGTTTCCTCTTTTTTCTCAGAGAGAGAAGTGTGTTGAGAGTGTGCACATATGCACTGTATATGCTGACATGATGGAGTGCCTGTGGTATGCATGTCGCTGCCCGTGCATGTGTGCACGTATGTTTGTGTGCCTCACTCTTCGTTGCAGCCTGTGGATTCTCGTGCAGAGGAGTCGACCACTGTGCGGCTGTAAATCTTAAAGGGAAGCTGATAAATTGGAGCACCAGTGACAGTTCGACTTCCTCCCCTCCGAATGGACTTTGATCTCTAACCTTGGGAAAGATCTGCCACGTGCTCCGAGGAGGACGGGATCAGACAACTCGGTGATGGGAGTAAAGAGAAGGAGGAAAAAAGAAAAAGAAGAAGAAGAAGAAGAAGAGACCCCCCATCTCTGCTCCCTCCTCTGACACTCCTCCCATCCTTTAATCTCCCTGATTATGAGTGTATGTCGAAGGAAGGGAGGTGCGATAAAAAGAGCCAGAGCAGGAGGAAACATCCAAATCTCAGACAGGCGTGAAACGCATCAACCGACTCTACGACATACAAACACTGAGTGACTCCTACACAGACGACCGCATTGTTTGATCGCTGTAAGGCATGCACAGACTATACACAAACAGTGAGCAGGGCGCACACTTGGAAAGCACACACCGTGCAAACATGGGAAGAGGCCTTTCTCTTTTGTCACAGACATGCAAACCTACAGGGAGGCAGAAACAACAGCCTCCTGGCCCGTCTTTGCTCACCCATAGGGCTCCATTGTCCTCTCTATTCTCATTTACTCATATCTCTATGATGGCTCAGTGTGCATCATAAAGACGCCCACTGTTTGCACTTGATCACCCTGTGCAGCTTTTACACAATGGCCGACTTTGCTTGTGTAGGACATTGAGGCCAGGAATGTAAGGGGAAGTGAAAACATGAAACAGACACAACGGTTGAGTCTTTACAAAGAAAGTTAAAGACTGCAGACGGATGAATGCATACATGCAGTAAGCCTCCCTGTCTCGCTGTCTTTGTCAGTTACAGGTGCAACCTTTCTCTGGAGAAGAGATAAAACCCTTTTTTTTATTAACCTTGAGGGCTCTGCTTGAATGAAAAAAAGAACGACACACGATGTACTACTTCTGCAGAGATCGTGGCTGCTGACGCTTTACCGAGGATTTTCCAAGCACTCTAATTTTCTCTCCTCCCAGCTAGATCAAACAGGACTATCTGCGCCTATCCTTGAGACAGACCCACACTAAAGCAACAACACTGGCTCACACAGATTAGTAATCTGTCAGTACTTGGTGGGAACCCGAAACACTGAAACCAGCCGCATCAAGAATATCTTCTCCCACAGGATTTGAGGGCATTCCAAGATCCTGTTTGTTCCTCCTCCCGTCACATTTTGGGGAAACAAAATGAAAACATTCATCAGACCGAATCCATTCATCACACGGCTACAGTCGCTTAATGAGCACTTTGCTGAATCAAATACAGGAGTTGTTGTAACTGTCTTACGGGAAAGAGGGGAGAGGTGGTTCCAATCAAAGAATAATGCCAAATTTATTACGAGCTGCGGGATGAAGTGCATATCAGTTTTGCAAGATAGATTTCACCAGTTTCTGGGCTTCCTCCTCCTATTTGCATAACCAAGAATTTCATCCTCCAGGCATAACCAAGAATTTCATATATAATTGTATTCTATTTAGTGTGGGGCTTCGATCTTCCTTTGTGTCCCAAGGTTTCGACAGCAGGTAACTTAAGTTGTGAGAAGAAAAAAGTGGTGGTTAAAAGGATGGATATTTTTGTTGTTAGCGCAGCAAAAATACAGTTGCTATGCTCTGGAAAGATTCTTACCAAAAGCATCTCTTAAGGAGGGACTAAAAGGACTATCTATGGAAATATAAACATTTGCATCGAAGGAAAAAAATCCAAGGACCTTTCAAAGACGTGGGGACCAAAGTATAAATTACTTAAAGGAATACTTCACCTGCAAGACGGCCATCTTACTCACCGTGAGTCACCTTGAATTCATTAAAAAACCTTTGTTTTTCCTGCATGCCTCCACAAAGAACGAAGAAACCAAAAAGGCAAACATCCTTTGAGAAGTGAAGTAAACAAGCACCACATAAAACAACAGCAAAATTATTTCAAAACATCTGTTTATAAATTCTCATGCATTTTTGCTAAACACTTCAGTAGTGTGGCTGACCACGTGCCTCCGTTGAAACTTTGCTTGAGTGGATCATACACTCACCAGCCACTTTATTAGGTACACCTTGCTAGTACCAGGTTGGACTCCCTTTTGACTTCAGAACTGCCTTAGTTCATGTGGCATAGGTTAGATAGATAGAGGCTGTGGTGTTTAAACCATGCTCAGTTGGTACTAAGGGACCCAAAGTGTGCCAAGAAAATATCCCCCACATCATTACACCACCAGCAGCAGCCTGAACCGTTGATACAAGGCAGGATGGATCCATGCTTTCATGTTGTTTACACCAAATTCTGACCCTACCATCTGAATGTGGCAGCAGAAATCCAGACTCATCAGACCAGGCAACGTTTTTCCAATCTTCTATTGTCCAGTTTTGGTGAGCCTGTGTGAACTGTAGCCTCAGTTTCCTGTTGTTAGCTGACACCTGGTGTGGTCTTCTGCTGCTGTAGCCCATCTGCTTCAAGGTTGGACGTGTTGTTGGTTCAGAGATGGTCTTCTGCAGACCTTGGTTGTAACCAGTGGTTATTTGAGTTACTGTTGCCTTTCTATCATCTTGAACCAGTCTGGCCATTCTCCTCTGACCTCTGGCATCAACAAGGCATTTTCACCCAGAGAACTGCTGCTCACTGGATATTTTCTCTTTTTCAGACCATCCTCTGTAAATGCTAGAGATGGTTGTGTGTGGAAATCCCAGTAGATCAGCAGTTTCTGAAATATACAACAACCATGCCACAATCAAAATCACTTAAATCACCTTTCTTCCCCATTCTGATGCTCAGTTTGAACTTCAGTAGGTCGTCTTGACCATAAGTCCATTGAGTTGCTGCCACGTGATTGGCTGATCAGCTATTTGCATTAACAAACAGTTGAACAGGTGTACCTAATAAAGTGGCCAGTGAGTGTATATGCACGAATATTGCTCAGGGGGCACTACTCGTAGACAGAAGTGTTATATATTAGCGAAAATGCATGTGTTTGGTAAGTACTGAGCATATGGCCGAGTAAACGAGACTTGCGAGTGAAGTTTTCTTCTTAAAAAGGTTTGGACAATGGATAAAACATGAACTAATCCCCTTTAAAGTACATTTGAGCCAGCGTAAAGCATCTAAAGTGTCTCCTAGCTGTGTTTGATGATCAGTCAGAAACCGTCCAGTTTATCCAGGGACTTCATTTGGACCCAGTTAGCATTTTCATGTTCATTTGCCATCCACCCCGGTGGCTGATGTCTGTGGAGATAACATCGGCATCTGCTGCCTCCTTGTCTGCCCATGTTTACAAATGTGTGACTGACGGCAGGCGCCTTTCCTGTGTGCGCCCACAGGGCCCAGCTGGAGGGTGGTGGAGTAGATCTGATAGACGTCAGACTTATTATTCTCACTTTGGTTGTGTAATGTACACACACACATCTGTAGAGCTGCAGTCCATAGGTTACTTGCTACAAGTTCATTTCAAGTCAAGTACACAGGAGCTCTTTGAGGACACCTTTTGGGTGTGTTTGACTGTGTGTGCGCACGTATACGAACCCAGTTTTTAAAGAGCTGGTGTGTTTGTATCTTTTCTTTTTCTGCCTATTAATATATACACGCAAATTGTATCTATATGTTCAAAAAATGTGTCTTTTAATCATTTCTTTACACAGTTTTGAGGAACAGAAAAATAGCAGATGCCTGTCAGAAACCCAGCCTACGCAAATCTTTCATATCAGTGACATCTCAGATTTGTTAAGTGATCCAGAGATGTCTGATGTTGCTTCCACTGACAACTGGTTTGAGAAAGAATTGATCATTTAGAGCTTTGAAGGCAGGATTGAAAATAGTGCTGGCAAAAAATAAACAAATTGTACTTCTGAGAGCTCAGTTCGTACCAGGTCAACACTGGTACAAACTGCCTCCACGATATAGCCACAGCCTAAAGTCCAACAATGACAAAAGCTCTTGCCTTCTCCAACCAAGGGTGGCATGGTGGCTCAGTGTTAAGTATTGTTGCCTCATAACAAGAGGGTTCCTGGTTCAAACCCTGGAGTAGGGGAGCCCTTCCATGCGGAGTTTGCATGTTCTCCCCGTGTCAGCATGGGTTTTCTCTGGGTACTCCGGCTTCCTCCAACAGTCCAAAGACATGCAGGTTAATTGGTGAATCTAAATTGCTGTAGGAGGGAATGTGAGCGTGAATGGTTGTTTGTCTCTGGTCCCGTTGATACGACAATGATTTCAACTGAAAACAGTAAACTTTAGTTGCGTTTTGGCCGATCGTTTACACGACAGCGGTGTTTTGGGTGCCTGAAAATGCAACGTTTTGAAAACGGATTCCAGAGCGCAATTTTTTGGAAACGGCACCGTCTCTGTTATCATGTAAAGTTGCAATATACAACTCCTCTGAAAACGAAGACTTTTTGCACATGCCCATTACCGTTCCAGTCACTAGGCAAGTCACTGTGCGAGGAAGTCGACCATTACAACAACAATGGCAGACTCCCGAGCTCTGTTTGTGCTGCTCACCCTGTTGAATTTATCAACGCCTCTCCATCATGTAGATTTACTGTAGCAACTCCACCTCGTTGTCCGTCCAGACGAACATTCGTGCGGTTTTGTTTGTTTATACATCACCGCTCTGTAGAAGGAAGTGTATGTGCGCAGGTGCGTGTTGTTTCGTTGCAAAGTCACACCACCAACTATTGGCCTGGCATGTATACTGCAGCGTTTTTGGTCATTTTTGTTTCAAAATTGATTGTTATCAAAACGTTGTCGTCTAAACGCAGTATTTTTTTCAAAACGAAAATGAGAAACAATTCTGTTTTCAGTGGATCTTTTCATGTATACATGGCCTCTATGTGTCAGCCCTGCGATAGTCTGACGACCTGTCCTAGTGTCAGCTGGGACAGGTCGCCAGCCCCCCCACGACCCCTGAATGAATGAATATAAGTGTAAAATGTACAAAATCTTAGATATTTATAATCACCTATCATCACCCTGACATGTGCAGTCATTTGTGATTTAGTTTGTTTTTGTGATTCACCTCATCTCAGAGTTCAAAGTTGCTCATGAAGCAGGTGCAGATTGTAAAGGTCAGAGGTCAAGTGTTAGTTGCGTTGATAAAATGAAAATAGCCAGGTGTCTGTCCCAACTGACAACAACTGACTTTGAATTTTTTTTCCTCCTCTTTCTACCCAATAAAAACTGTTCATCCCATATCATGGAGACAACCCTGCAATCATTAAAAAATTTTAAAAAAAAAAGCATTACATAACAAACAGTGTGTTAAATCAAATGATGTTGTCAAACCAGGGGTCACGTCACATCCATTATCACCCCAGGTGGTAGTCGCACCAATTCAGCCTCGATTAGCCATGACCGAGGCGAGGCTCCTGAAATGACAACCCCCCACCACTACCTTTATGCCCAAGGTCAAAGGTAAGCGGGCAGGCTGCAGCTGTGCTGGCTGTTCTCTGATAGTAACGGCTGATTTCAGTTTGATTACAACTGTAGTGTCCTGACTCAACCCCGTCTGCTTTGGTCACTCACATCACGAGGAAAACAAACATCAGAGATTTAAACTGACAGGGCAGCTGACCTAAGGCCAGATTATAAACGAAGGTTTTTGATGCAGAGCGGTGATACAGATCTGTTTGCACTGCTTTTGCATGTTCCAGGGATTTAACCCTGTGTGCTAGGTGGATTACAATTTTATGGAAAGGGTTATTTGAGTTGCTGCAGGCAAATGAAGCTGCTGTGTAATGGTGGTTAGATGTTTATTTGTAGCAAGACACACAAATGATTTCCTGCAGATATTCACTGACCACATCCTTAAACTTTTTTCTTGATTCACGAGCTTCATCCACTCTGGATTCGGACCAGGAGGAAGGCAGCACTAGTCGACCCAGATGTGATTGGTGTGATGGATGGATGTGGACCAGCCGCTGCAACAACATGTCTATTTCAGTCCCCCATTGTTTGGCACTCAGTCATCGGCTCAAGTCAACAGGCAGTCTCCTGTGTGTGCTACCCTTTTGCTCACAAAAGAAAAAAGATTCATAGAAAAAAAAAGGTGTGTGTGTGTGGGGGGGGGGGCATGTGTTTCCTCCATCTCAGCACGTGTCCTTCCACCGAGTACAACTGCCCCACTCCCACTTTCCTCTCTCTCTGATATTCTATCATACGCCCGGTTGCAGCTCACACAGAATGGGAAATGTTTGGGTGGCATGGCAACACATTTCCAAAATGGAATAAATGCTTGGCAGCATATGCGTTGTCAACTAGTCTGTGGCCCCTATGGCACTCCTTTTTCTTGTAATAGGAGAGTATACTTAGCAGGGCTGGCAGCATCAGTCCTTTGAGAAATGCTTGATTTGAATGAGTTGCTGTGAACACCGCAAAGCACATCAACACCAAACAATGTTGCCATCTGCTCCCTATAAACCGAGCTGGATTTACGAGCAGCAGTGCGACTTGAATTCGGGGTTTGCTGGAGGTTTTTTTCTGTCATTTCGACAACATGTACAGTTCAGGTGACCGTCGCTATCTTGCTCTTTTCTCCTCTAACTGGCAGCTGCGAGGAAAACTCTCTGCGGAGACATTTTGCATCATAAGTACAGTAATTAACGATACTGATTTATCCCTATTTGCACCATTATAACATAATGACTGTAACTATTATTGTTTTTGGATTGTTTATGCGCCTATGAAATCCTTTGTAAATTCCTCGTGAGATTAGAAGTCATTATAAGATTCAGTGTCTGATTCCTGCTGGAATAACTCATCATGATATGTGAGCTTTTCCTCCATAGTGGCTTTAACATATGTGACCTGCTTATGTAATGTCAGACTCATTTGAGGGAAAAAGAAGCCAGGGTTGTACTCCAGGGATTTCCAGGTACTCTTGGGTGGCTGGCACACAACAAAACCAGTCATTACAGCGTGTTATGGAGATGTAAATCACACGGAGATGCAGGAGCAGAGGGGCGAAGCATTCATGGGAACCATAGTGATAAAGTGTTGGGTTGCACTCTGTCACCTCTGAGTGGAGAGTCAATCTGTAACATGTGACACTGCTGGCCACCTGTCTAAAGGTGTCTGCTAACACACGTACCCACTAATAAGTACACATGTAGATCCAGATAAACACAGCTGTCCGAGGACAGGAAGATTAATTTGACCATCGGAAAGCACAAGATGTACTTTCAGTAAAGTGGAGGAGCGGCTCTCAGCATTTTGTCTCCTGAACAAAGAAGTGATGTCTGTACTTAAGAGCAACTTTCAGTCTAATTGTCATTTTGTTTTTCAACTGACTTTCTGTCTCTGTTGTTTATTCTGTTGCTTCCTTTAATTGTTCATTCAGTCATTAAATGATCTGCGCTCATTCCTCCCACACAGTATATATAACATGCTGTTTATTCACATAGATTTAATTATTGTTATCTCTGATCCTTTACAAAACTTCTACACAAACTCCCTGATAGCAACTACTGTATTATCACAGTGGAAAGCCAAGTGTCAGTGTATCACTTATAGGCTACTTCTAAATATATGTATTACCAATAAGGGCTGATTATGAGAGAATGGGCACCCTGGGCGTAGATATGCAAAAAATGTTAGTCCTTCTCAGGTAAACGGATTAGAATTTATGCAGTTTACAAAATCCAGTCGAAATTAATATGAACGCCTGAAGATCCACTCATTACTAAAAGTGTATGACATCCAAGAGAGACAATAAAAACTAAAGTAATGGTCAAAGTTGTCATATTGAAATTTAAGGTGTATTGATGGATTCACGTCGTCAACTCATGCATTGATGTTCCACCTTAAAAGTTGCCGGCAGTCGGCCCAGTGAATTAAGTTTTTTTTTCTCAGACTCCAGCTGCTGCATGAGGCAGCAAAACATCCTTTCACTTTATAGTTATAGTTTACTGTTATGTGACCGTCCTGTTGACCAATCAACAGACTGCAGTGTTCACAGCTCCACCTTTTAGTACCAGATCTGTGTGCTAGGTACCCCAGCAGAGGGGGGACCAAAAATTGGTACCATCCACAACTTTTCACAGTGGAAAAAAACAAGAAGTGAACTGAACTGTACCGTACTGCTTGGTGGAAACGGAGCATTTGTGTATTCTTTGGTCATTTTGTGTGTCTTTGTGGTTGTTCTGCTCATTTTTGTAATTATTTTGTGACTGTTTGCAGTTCCTCTGTATTCCTTTGTGGTCTCTTCTTGTTTATATTTGAGTGACACTTTGCAGGTGAAGGTCAAGGGGGTCCCTTGACACTTATGACCCCTGTGCCCATGCCCAGTAGGCCCATTCAATAATCCATCCATGATTGCAAAGACATTATTTGCCATTATGTAAGATTATACATTTCTTTGCAACATCCTCATCCTCATGCATGACCATACGCACATTAAAACACAAGACAGTATAATGGTAAATGTGTGAATTATCTCAACTAACAAAGGAATGATTGCACAGGTGCACACAACAGCAGCAGAGAAGAAAATATTGCACACACAAGGGGAGTGTTCATGTCGATCAACACGGCCTAATGTGAGACAGACCCATTTGAAAAAAATTATCTTGTTGACACTCAAAACAAAACTTACTACATACATTTGTGCTGTTTTTTTCTTCCTGTGGCTCTGTGTTTGCTCTTCTGAGGCTCACGTACAGTATACACAATGTCTAATCTCCCCTGTTGCTCTATTTTTGACTACCCATATTATATAAATACACTCATAAGTTCAACCAGAGGGGGCTTAGAGACCTTAAAACTATCTGCATTCCCAAAGAAACATTCCTCTAAAGCTCAGATGCAGGCATGATTTACACTCAGCTGGACATTAACACCCGATTACACCTCAAAAGGCCGAGGAAAAGTGATGTCATTCTTCTGACCTCCTCTGAAGTTCTCACAGAATAGTTCAAGTGATTTTTGCTGACCGCGTAAAACACAGCTTTCTTTGAAAACGCAGCCAATGTTTTCTCACATGTAATCGAGGCCTCGCAGTCCGGGGCGCTGTAAATTTGTGTAACGTGGCCACTTTCCTGTCTCCCTCTCTTCAGTGTCTACATTTGCCAGCCACAAATACAATGCTCCCTATTTATAGCGCTTTTACCTCAGATATTAACTCTCTCCCCAGCGTAGCCCGCCACTTCCTGTCAGAGAGGAAACCTGCGTGTGTGTGTGTGTTTGTGTGGTTCACTGACCTTTGGGAGCAGTGAGAAACCAGACTGCGGTTCATGGCAACGGGATTTTGTTTCCAGCCTTTTTGTGTCAAGTTAAAGAAGTGAGGTGTGAACAGATGTTTGAGCCTGTTTTTGTTTTCCATCCTCTACACTTGAGCTCTGTGTCCTTCCTTTCATCAACTCATTCCTATTTGTACAACATCTAGAGAGAGAGACAAACTCTCACATCGAGGGCATGAAAAAGGTGATAAGTATTCTGCATATACACTATCTATTTGAATTAGCATGTGTGCTGTACTTGTACGTTTATGTAAGCAAACACCTCAGGGTTAAGATGCCGGAGTTCACCCTCCTTCAAGGCTATGATCGAAGGAAAAGCCGCAACTGGCTGGAACATCCTGTTTTTGGACGTAAACACTGTTATGCAGCCAGGGCTTTCCTCCCCATGTTGGAAAAACAATCTGTCCTATCACTTTATGTCAGCTATCAGCCTCCCCGGTGGCCAATTGTGGTGACGACACAAGCTTTTAAAGCTGTTTAAAAAGCGAGACCCCTTAAGAAGTAGGTCTTATAAAAGGTGGCAGGTGCATTGAGTTTGTTTTAGCGACTTGGACAGACATAAGAGAGACATGATCGGAAATCCCAGGGAGGAACGCTCTTTTCTGTCTGTCTGCCACACAGATCCCGGGACATTTTCTCCTGACATCACCTCCTCTGGTCACTGCTGGGTTACAGGCCAGGCATATTCCATGTCTAGACTTCCTGCCATTTTGTTTGGGGCTGGTAGGTATTACACAGATGTTTACCTAACTTGCTGTATTCAAGCGCTGTAAAAAGACAATTTGCCCCCGAAACAAAAAGGACATCAAAAATGCATTTATAGACATCAAAACAATGAAGTTTGAATGAGTGAGCTTCAGTAAAATGGCTCTGAAATGTGATGCAGGAAGTGAGCACGGGGGAGCGAGCACGACTTCTAAAGAGTACCTGGAAACTTTGCAGCTCGTTCAAACCTTTGATCTGACAAAGTGAAACACAAATCTCACTTAAAAGCACAAAGCGTTCATTAATAAGCCGAAATTAAACCAGACGTATGAGTGCAGGTTGTAAATTTATTTCATGTCCGTTCTGTTAGAAGAAAGGCCTCGTATTCTTGCTCCTTCACAAACAGCTCATAAAAAAACACAGTTACTTAGAAAAATATACATTGATATTAGGACTGAAAACTTGAGATTCAGTGTTTAATTCAAATATACAATTTTGCATATTAAGAAACTACAAAAAAAAAAAGTCAGAAAAGGTGGAGAACCGGGAGAGCAAGCATCCAAAGGAAGGCACTGTCATTTTCCGAACTCCTCGTAAAGCTTATTGAGCCTACATTCAGCAAAACAAAATCAGATTTCATGTGTGCACCAAAGATAACGATGAAGGTCAAGGGTAAGTCTGTGAGAAGGTGCTTCCTTCTGTTGTTTACCCCTCCCTGTTTCACCTCATCCTCAATGCCTTGACTTTCTCTGAATATTAAAAAAAACTTGAGCTAAATACAGGAGAGCCCAGCTACTGCTACAGTACTACAAACCTAAGGTTAGCTGACTTTGGAAAGATCATCAGGTTGAAAAGACAGTAGGGGCTGAGAGTTTTTTTAAGACTAACCCTCACTTTCCTACTCCTGAGTTAAGCTGAAAACCCAATGAAAAAACAACTAAGGTCACTGTTTCTTGATTCAAACAGTACGAATGTTCAAGGCAAATGTGTCGTTAAAAGGCAGCCGGTAACCACATACTTAATCCATCATCTGTATCACTTTCCTTGTCCTTCCCTTTCAAACTCCTCCACTCTTTCTCCCACAGCCCATCTCTTCGTACATCATCAATGTCCAATAACTTTCCAGACACAGTCTTTTAAAATCTCCTATAAAATGTTCAGTTTCTCTCAATCTGGTCAAGATCCAGCTCTCCCCCCAGCTGGAAAATGTCCCTCTGTGTCCCGCAATCACCCTTCCAGAGGGTGCGTTTGCCGCCCACGATGCCCACAGGAGAGCCGGGCCGCGAGTCCATACTACAAGCCGAGTCGCTATCCAGCTCCTCATAGGATGAATCCTCTTCTTCGTCGTCTCCCACCGCTTCCTGCCGGGACTCCAGTCCCAGCTCGGACACAGCAGTGAAGTCTGATTCTAGTTGGCCGGAGGTGTCGGAGGTGGGAGGGGGCAGGGCTGACTGGCAGCCGTCGGTGGCGGAGAATCCGGGACAGCTCAGGCTCTGAAAAGTTTGAAGTTTCTGTATAGAGGACACAAATAGAGAACATAGATGTTAGTTTGTGCATCTCAGCTCTGGCTTCGCTGCTCTAATGAGGGCTATAAAAGTAGAGGGGTTTGTCAAGGGGGAATTCGAGCTCAGGGTTTTCCAGAATGTCAAATTGGGTTTCAGTTCAGGCTGCCAAAAGCTGGCGTTCCCTTTCATCGACGGCATGTGAACATGTAAACACGAGTGCACACACAAGCCATCGGAGAATGTACACAAAACCTCCTGGGTTCAAAAATAACACACAAAACACTGAGAAGAGTTGCAAACCAAAAAGGTATCTTGTTTCACACTGTGCTCCAGGCCTATTGGAAGCCACTGTGAAACACATACTGGGAACCCAAACTTGTGTAGTGGTTACTATGTTTTGTAGCTCTGCGCTCTCTGGAGAGTCTGGGAGAATCTGGATGTGAACGACTGCCTTCGTTTTTGCTCCTAACACTTGACCTCCGAGAGATTTAATTCACTAAGAAGTTGTCTTTCATGCTCTCTGAATTCCTCTCTGCAACAAAGAAAGGCAGCCGTGCAGCGCAGTGAAGGGGTTAATGATCTCTGGAGTGCCCCAGCAGCAGATGTTGGAGGCATGGAGGTGAATAGAGATGAGGTTTTCTCTATAGAGCCTCGGCTTACATGACGGACACCTCTAATGTTCCCTAGTGTGTTAGGACATTGCCTTTCCTGTTACAATGAGCTGGGAGTCTCCCTTTCTTAAGTCTTGCTTTAGTAGGCTCACTTTTTTTTTTTTTATCATCCCTGGCCTGATTTAGCACAGCCCAAGAGAAAACTATAACGCAGGATTTTGTCTGTCTGAGTTAAAGGTTCCTTCACTTTTCCTGGATTAACTTCACATGTAAGCTGCTCAGTCGCAGGAAACCTCATCTGCAAACGCTTGAGGTGCTCATGTGTGGAGGAGGAGGAGGCCTTTCACTGTAGTTACCCCACTGGAGTGGAAAAGGGGATTTCTGGGCCCTTGCTCTCTCTGTTCAACCCCCGGTATTACCCCACTACTAATTATCACAGCAGAGGAGGAGACGAGAGGAAAGGGAGAAAGGAGGGGGAGAGGCGGCTTCTCCACAATGTGCTTTCTATAAAATCCACCGAGGCCGACTGGGATTTGGGTGGGTGTGGCAATTTAAGTTAGGGGAGCAGGGTTAGATTTCTGCTGTGTACCCAGCTTTTTTTTTTCCTTTCACTTGAGCACACCCCCACCCAGATGAAATACACACACACACATGCATATATTCACCATTACCACTCACATGTTGGCTCTCTACTCTCGTGAGGTCATGTCTCTCATAACCCACTCCCATAACTGGGAGCTGGGTTACTTAATCTAATCTTTTACTGACTAAAATAAAATTATCACATTAAAGTTGTAATCCTTAAAGCTTCAGTTAAAATCATGCTCCTCTGCCTCCTGGTGTTGCTTCTCACTGCATTTGCTAGAATCTACCACAGTAAACAAAAACAACCAATCAGGGCTGAGGAGTCTCTGATGCAGCGGCCAGTCATGAACTGCTGTCAAACTGTCAAACTAGACACGGTCATCAAATATGAATGAAGATTCTGTAACTTCATTGCCTATTTCTCCCCTCAAATGTTTTTAGAAACATATTTTAGTGTACTGTTTAGCTGTAAAATGAGAACGTTTGTGACCGACTGCCATGTTGGAAACAGTTGTCCACCGGCTGGAGCGCGGTGCACTAAAATATGATTCTAAAAACATCTGAGGTGAGAAACAGGCAATGCAGTAACAGAATCTTGATTCATATTTGATTTTTTTCAAGGACTAGCTGTCTCATGTACTGCTCTGTCCCTCCAGGATTAAGCGGGCTGTTTTTGGGATTGCTGCTGCATGAAATGCCTGATTACATGGCAGCTTTTCTGAAAAATTGCACATAATTAAAATCTGTTTGTGATGGTAAGGGGGATAGGGGATGCCATTCTCAAGAGAAAGAGAGAGTGTGTCATTATGCTGCGAGCAGTTCAACAATGAAATCAGATTTTACCCATTATAAAAAGTTAAATTTGCATTAAAGTTGTGGTGATTGGACAAAAATGTAACATTGTGCATATTGGCTGAATTTAGGGATGCACCATGTTGGATTTTTTTTTGCCAATATCCAATATGCAACAACTCATTTGGTCTATAAACGATACAGATATCAATATATCCACTTCTTTCCCACCTAATGTTAGTGATCATCAAGTCTCTTCTGTAGTGGAATTAACATCATATTATACATGCATACCCTTATGATGGCCCACCAGCAGATGAAGACATTAAATACAATACTTTTTAATGTATGTAATATTCATTCATTGTGCAAATTTAGAAAAAGCATGACGGCTGAATCTGATAGTTCATTTTAAAGCCCATTTTGGCTGATACCAATGACATACTGATGTTGTCTTGCATCCCTAACTGAATTTGCGTTACATGTATCAATCTCAACATCCTGGAGGGACTGACTACTGAGTAGATGAAGTGACAGCTAAAGTAAATATGACAATATGACAAACTGCATCTTTAAAGGGGCACTCCAGCTATTAAGCAATACGATTCCATAAGGTTGAGGGACTCCAAATAAACATTTAAAAAAAGAAGCAAGAGATATCTCCATATCCTGATTTTAGTCACTAGTAGTATGAAGCTACAAAACACCACTGAAAGGTCTACAATGCAGGATTTTCCTAAAAACCAATGTATTGACTCACACAAAAGTTATCCCTCTCAATCATCATCTATGACGCACTAAAAGTGTGAGGCCATGTATCTATCTGCTTAGACACTGCCCTCTTTCTTATTTTGTAATGATTGGGATATTTTAGACTTGTAGCCCACCAGCTGGGACTTTCTAAAAATGTAGCAGCCAGGTTGTAGCTACGCACATCTGAGAAGCTATAAAAATCGCAGAGGAAAATGCTGAAAAAAACTCAAAGACGGCCAAGTGAAACACCGAGCGGATGAACCTGTAACAAAATGAGAATCAATCTGGGGTTGGCATTCACTTTCACTTTAGCTGTTGAGCACTGAGCAATGTGGGGATGATGCAAAACTAGCCTGTCGGAAAGAAAGGTGCCACGGTTAGCTAAGATGGCCTGCGAAAGAATTGGCTTTTCCATTACAACACATGTCACGTTCCTACTTCGCACAATAGTACAGTAACTTGCTGTGTGCATACAAGCAGTATACAATAACCGACAATTCCTGCATAGTATACCTTTAATTAAACCCTCCTTTCTTTTTTAACCACCCATTTCTTTCAAACCCAACACCTTCTGTTTGTAATGCAGGCTGTTTGTTTGTTTTTTTAAAGTCTCGAGCCAAAAGTCTGTGGAGTGCTTCCTTATATATTTTTAGTTCAAGATGTTTCAACCACTGGGGGCAGCAAACACGCCAGAAGTGCAAAAGAAGAAGAAGAGCAACTCTTGTATCTGTTTACAACACGGGCAAACAAACTGAACTGAGAGGATTCATGAGGTCACATTGTTTTAATAAAAAGACAGAAGACTTAAAAAATGTGGTCGGACATGGTGACGCTAAACTTATGATTGCTGGCCTTAGATCGGATCGAATGAAAATCCTCTCTGTAACAGATGACCTACTTTCTACTTTATTTTTCAAGATATTCACCAAAATTAAGAAATAAAACACTATTTCAGACACATTCTGATATTCTGGCAGACTTTATCCATTATTCCAAACTACATGCAACACAAGCAGAACTTCCACTGTAACGACATTATCTACAGTTGCAACATGGGGATTGAAAAGCAGCTGCTGAGGGAGAAGCACATGCACAAGCCAAGAGGTTAGGCAAATATCCTCCTGATAATTAGGGCAAACAACAAACAACACCCTGCTATGTTCTCTGGCAAAGGTCCTGCTGTGAACTTGAAACACACACACACACACACACACACACACACACACACACACACACACACACACACACACACACACACACACAGCACATACACACAGAGGGTTGGACACACACACTCACACAAAAAAACACAGGTACTTCACAATGCACTGTATTTACAGATTCAGAATATGAGTTTATTTCTTTGGATTAGCTGTGTGCTGAAATTAGGTCAGATAAACAACATCCAGCCACAAACGGCTGTGAGGAAGACAGGCAAACAAACAGACCTCCAACAGCAAACAACTGTAAAACAAAAGAGAGGGCAGAGGTGCGAGCAAAGACAGGAGAACTTAACTCATTCCTGACAGCCAGACCACATGCTCGCACACCTCTGCATCAATTATGTGTGTCACTGTCTGTATCTGCCTTTGCTTTGGTCTGCGTGTATTCGTCTGGTATTCGCTGTACCGCAGAGAGAATGCACGGCAGATAGGTGCAAATACCTACAAGTCAGGTGAAAAATGTTAAATATGTTAAGTTGGATCAAAGGTGGAACGAGTGGTGGTGACTGCTGTTAGGTGATGCTATACAGTGCACCTTCAGGACAAGTCACAACATGTCATTATACACGATGAGTGCCGCACCTCAAGACGCCCACCTAGGTGTTCCCATGGAGCCTGCGGGGCTTGACGCTCAGCTATGATCGCCATGTCTGCCATCCCAGGAATGGGGAGAGATAGAGAGAGGAGGGGAAGAGCAGAGTGGCTCGAACTTGGGCCAGCCATAAGATATTATTAGAGAAGAGTGAGGAGTTTGTCCGCCAGCTTCCCTGCAGAAATAATACTCCCTTTCTTCACATTGCCATTTCTCTCCTAAATGCACAGGCAACCTGCACACACACACGTTAAAGGACTGGCTCGACATGCCCCTCTTTTACCACCTCTACTGCTAACACAGCGAGGCCAAAGATAGCCTGTAATTTTTCTTCAAAATGCACAACTCGAGTTGTCAACTGGAGCTGCAAAGATGACACACGCATAAAACCATCTGAATGAAAGTGGCCTCACACGGGCCATTTCCTCTAAAGCAAAGTGTGAGCTGCGTCAACAATCATTCAGCAAAGTGACCTAGAATTAAGAGATAACATTCCCTGTGTGACAGCTCGCTACACCCACTATGAAAAAAACAATGAAGGGCCAAGGTGAAAGGGCAGTCATGGATAAAAACGAGGCAGCGGATAGAGGAGTGAACTGATATAAGCGCCTGACGGGGAGGACATTCGAGGAATTTTGGGGGTGGTCGCACGTAAATCCCTACGGTAGTCGAGCTATAGCCCATTAGCATGACATGCATCCCCAGAATTCACACCCGCCTTCATTGACGTGGTTGAGGAACTCAGGGGCCAAATTACACCATGTTCCACTGACAACACACCCGAGGGACTTGTAATATGTTGACCCTCGCAATCCTTAACCCCCCTCCCTCAACGTCCAGCAGACTTCACAACAACCATCTGCACTTGGATAGTCCAGCCAATTAAAAAGCAAACATATCTGTGCCTCTGAGTCAAGACTCTCCTTCAGGTGCATCAACAGTTTGCGGTGACAAATGTGCATGAACCACTTTTGTTTTTCTTCATGTGGACTGTGTTACTCATCCACACACACACACCTATAAATGGATAAAGCATGGTTTCAAGTGTGTGTGTAGGTGTGACAAGAAGTAATAACTCTTAATTTGCACCCTAAGGCAGGACCGAGTAGGACGTCTCTTTAGCTGGGGAGTGGAAAAGGAGAAAGAGCGTCACCTAAATCACACAGACTGTCAGCGGTCAGTTGACACATCAAGTTTGCCACAAAATAGCTGAAGGGAAAAAAATGCCAGAAATGTGGTTCTGACCATCTGTAACTGCAGGTACAGATCCCTTCCACAAATCACGCAAAGAACCAAATTCCCATCAGAGGCGGTGAAATCTCATCTGTTCCCTGACGGTAAACAGACACAGGTTGTAACCAGCACCACATTTCCACATTATCACTTCCTTTTCCAGACAGTTTGCCAGCTACTAGAGCGTTCCCCTTGGCTCTCACTGGGACAAAACACCTCTTTAACCTTTGACAACTACGAGAATCTTCAATCTTCTTCAGGGAGTTATTAAATTCAGCATGACATAGTGCAGCCCAGCTTGTTTAGGTTCCCAGATAAACTAAATGCAGCCTGGTTTTTGACAAGAAAACATCAAGTTAAGTCTGAGAAGCGAAGGAGAAAGAGAAGGGAGAGAGTAAATGTGTTGTAAATTATGCTGTATATGCCGTGTTGCTGCTTGCTTTCCTAACTCCAGGCATGCAACAGAGTGAGAAAGTAAACAGCAGTAACAGTAGATTCTGAAATGATACATGTAACCTGCACAACCTGAGTGCTTTCAAAAGTAATAAGCACACGCAATCACTCAAGTCTGAGGTGAGAAACAATGGCTCTGCCTGTTAACTGCTCAGAAGGGAGGCTGCCTCTGCAGCCGTCTGCAGCAGAGGTGTGCTCCTGCATTGCTGCAAGCAGAGGTAACGTAAAACTGACTCCATGTGTGCGCTTGTGTATCTGTGTGTGTGTGTGTGTGTGTGTATATGTGTGATCATCGTGCTTGATTTTCCCCTCTTAGCGGCTGGCATGACTAGAGGAAACATGCTCGCTAGGCTCCATTACCAAAGCCTTGTTGATCCAACCCTGGCTGGGTCCTGAGGGTGACTGGCTGGGAACACAAATCTTTGGGAAAAGGAAGGGAGGGGCAGAGGGATACACTGATGGCACTTTCTAATAAGAGAACAGGAAAGGGACAATATTTCCGTGACAGGAGTTACGATGAAGGACGGGTCTAGTATGTCATATGAATGATATGAGTGCAGGCGAGCAGGAAAATACAGGAGTCTGACAACAGGTTGGTGTCAGTGCCTGCTGTTGCTGCTGCTATAGATTCTATGCAGCATTCGAATGAATAATGAAACAGGATGTGAAAAATCAACATCTTTCTGGGCTCCGTAAAAACATTTACAGTGCTGCCAAGCATCAAAACAGTACATGTCATTAAAATACTTCCACGGGGCTATTTTAGGGTCTGGTTTGTCTGGGGGTCATTTATACTCTCCGGCTGCTCCACTGCTTCCTCTGACCTTAAATAAGAACAAACAAACTCTTGTCGTGGGGAGAGCAATTTGGAGCTCCGTGCATTCAAGCTATCCCCACTATTAATCACATTTGGTTGCCTGATAGAAGACAGAGGGCAAAAACAGAGATGAAGCAGCACAGGGAATGAAAGATGGAAGTTGCGGAGAGGAAGCAAATGGACAGTGAGGGGTCCAACCTACGACCGGGCTGTTTACCCAACAGAGTAAATGAAATGATAAACCGGAGTCGGGCTTGCTAGAGCGTGGCACTAGGCAGCGTGACCGAACATGAGGAATGCTTCTTTAGCGAGCACCACTCCCTGAGCTGAAGCGAGGCCTGAGATCACTTAGCCCCGAAGCCTCGGACCGACGACCCAGAAAACTTAATTCAGCTTGATTTAATCCAGTCCCCGATCAGAGTCAGAGAGAGGCAGGCCCGGTTATGTTTGAGGATCTCCTGAACTTCCCCTTGGTCTAAGAACAAAAAGGTGTTTGTCTGTGCGGTGAGTGTGTTTGTTCCAAGATGTAACTGGAGGCAGTAGAGGACATTTAGCAGCATTAAAGCAAGATTAGAAATAAACCCATGCCAATTTATGTTTAATCAGTGAGTGAAATTGATACTAAACTCTGTGAAATGAGTCAAATTATAACAGCACCCATGTAAACGAATGTGAGTGCGTGTGCTTGTCTGTGCATGCGTCAACATGTGTTCACCATTTCCAGCTAACCTGAGTCATCTTTGCCAAGTCCAGGGAGGGCCGCTGCTCCTGGGCATCTTCTGGTCTCCTGCGCTTCATACCAATCTTTTTGTCGTTTAGCACGCACGGCTGGGACCTGCTCCGAGAGAGACACCCCGTGCCCCTGGCTCTCAGGTTGGCTCGCCTCCCCAATTCTGGGGTGGAGTCTGGAGAGCTGGCCTCCGACGCCTCCTCCCTCTGCAGCTCTGGCAGGCTGATCTGCTCGTGGGAGAGGGAGAGGGGCCTGAGGAAGTGGTGATGGCGGGAGTGGTGATGGTGCGAGGAAGGAGAGGTAGGGGAGACTGGAGAGGCAGTGAATTGGGGGTGGAGAGGCAGTCGCTGGTTGAAGAATGGCAGGTCCAGGGCTCCGTCTGACGGGATGTTGGAGCGTGAGGGCAAACTAAAGCTGGAGCTACGTTGCATGGTGGGGAAATGACCGCTGGAGAAACCCACTCCTCCTCGCACACTTCCTCCACTGTGGCACCTTCGTTTCTCCACAGTTGTCCACACTCTGGAGCCCTGTGGCCTCCAAGACGAGCGGAACCCAGTGAATTCATCAGAGAAGGACAGGGAGCGACACTGACGTTTGCTCGGGGGTGCCGTAGGAGCTTGGCTGGTGGCTGTAGTGGTGTAGTGAGCAGTGGTGGACGTGGGGTGGGTGTGAGGTGTGATCATGCCGCCCTCGCCGAGGCTGAGATCTCTTATCAGACTGGTGATTGCTGTGGCGCTGCCGGGCTCCCTGGCCCAGTGCCAGCTCCCTGGCTCAGGCATCACATCCCACAGGCTCTCCAGACTGGCACCAGACTGGCAGGGAGCTCTCTGCTGGATGGCGCAGCTTTGCCCCAGGTCCAGCCACCTATCTGCCTCTGCAATATTCAAAACAAACAAACTGACTCAATGGATTTCCAAAACTTTTCCACAATATTTTACTAAATTTGTGGCTTTACTTCAGTTTAACAGTTGTAAATGGGTGGGCCTACACAGTGATACAGCCATCCATTATTAAACATGTCCTTCTCAGGCATTTGTGGACAAGCAAACTACTAGTGCTTGCTAACTTTACACGCTAGTTACATGTCCCCCACTAATAGACCAGAGTGGCACATAGGGGTACTTCATAAAACCAGATAGAAAACCGAAGATCCTGAAGATGTCAATGCAATTTGACGTGTGTGTGTGTGCATTTATTTCTTGGTAAATAAATGTTTATTTAAGGACTTCACTAACAACTGTTTTGCAACCTTGCCTGAACCTGTTCCTCTCCTGATGTGACAGTGCGTATGACCTTGGCAGTGACGCAATGCTGATCTAGTCAATGTGTATCATGTGATACTAGTGACGTAGATTTTAAATTAGTCATATACAGGTAACATAGATATTTCATGTAACGTTAGACACGTTTTGGTATTTTTGTGAACACACGTTAAACCAGTGGTTCCAAAGTGGGTCCCTAGTCCATTCTGACTGGACCACAAGTGACTCTCTAACGTGTCAAGTTTGTCAAAAACACACTTTATTTTGAAGTACAGTGAATTTCTGGCACCAAGCTTTTACTTTGAAGCGCCATTTCCTGCTGTAGAGTGAGTGACTAACAGACAGCTATATACCAGAGATGGCAAACTAGCATAATGACAAGTATGACACTGAATACATTATACTATGGACCATGAACAAATGTCTGAGGAGAAATCTGGACCCCGTGGCTCGACCAGTTGGGAATCACTGCTATAAACAATAGCCAAAACAAATTCAAAACTATCCAAACATTCTGTTTATTCTAACTTGATCATTTTTCCAGGACTTTCATGACCGTGGGAACTCGGTCTATCTTATGAGTAATAATATGCAATTATAATTATTGCATTATATTAATTACACGAGCTAAATTCTAGCTTTAAAGAAAGGCAATACTGTCTGGAGGGAACACTTAACACAGAAACACAAAGAGAAAAAGCTTAAGGAAAGAGGGGATAGTCGCAGTTAGTTTAAGCTGCAGATTACTGACTGATACAGTGACTGCAAACCTGAGATCACTGAGGGCAGTCGCACACTGCTAAGCACAAAAACCAACAGAAAATCACGAGCTTTGATGTATTTCAAAAAAATGATATTGTACTTTGTCATAAGTCATTTATCCCATGATGGATAACAGGATTAAGCCTGGAGGAAATAACACCGCAGCTGCATGGTTCAAACCAGTGCTGCTCATGTGTAACTGTACTGAGAGCTGACAGCAAGATGAAAGGAGCAAAAATAACACTCAATTCTGAATGTGTTTTCAGACAATCAGTGTTTTGTAAGTGTGACACTGAGGAAGTTGGTTGTTTTTCAGGGAGAATTTTGTAGCGCTTATTATGAGGTGGTTTACTGGCCGACAGCGTGGCTCAGCAAGATCACTATGTCTTGATTATTTGTCACATAAACAGCTCGAGGACATGAAGTGAAACCTCAGATATAAGATGTAACAGCGCCATACTCTTAGCGGTAGAACCAAGTTCCTGTCTCCATTACTTTCAAGGCTGTGGACAGAAAACTATCTCTGTTTATGATAGAAATCCTGGATCACCAATGATCTGACTGTTCCTCAGTACAAATATGCTTTGAGGTATTCAGCAGATAAACACACGGTATCCATGCTCCTGACTTTCCAAAACCAGGCCCTGCGAAAACATGAACTACACATTACGATAAAAAAATCAGCCAGTGAAAGAGTTGGCAAGTCACCCCCACTAGTCAAGTGGTCGGCAGGATATGCTTTGGAAAGCAGTATGACTTGCCAGCTGTCTCCCATCTGCACAAAAGAGTCTATCACACAGCTGTGGGAGATAATACACCTACAGTAAAGTGCCGTAGTGGCTCGAGCTGCTAAGCCAAGTGGTCAAGTCGTGAATCTATTGAAGCTTTTGGCAAAAAGGCTCCGTGGCTGATCCAAAAAACTCCGTCCTCTTGGATGCTTGTCTCTAATTTTGGCATGCTCTCGCGCACACTGGTGGACGGAAATCATTGTTTTGGGAGGACAAACAATGTACGGGGGCTACAGTGACGACCTGACAGGAATGTTAGCAAAACAACTTGACAAAAGGGAGAAAGGGATGAACTTCAAAAGGCCGCCCTTTGAGAACAAGAGACAAAGTGCCGGTTGAACTAACAAGACATGCTACACAATGTTAAAGTCAACATTAACAGTGGAAACTGTATGCCGCGCTCCTCCCTGTGACGTCACCCTCACCCCTTTAAAAAAAGAAGAGAAAAAGTGGTTTGTGAGTGATAGCCGGGGCTTGACTTTACAGTAGCGTGTCTTTTAACACAGTGGGTAATTACTGCAACACTAACAGAGCCAAAGGGAAATTGTTGACATAGGCAACAGCATATTCAATTACAGTTCATTCCCATGAGAGGGGTGTGCAACGTTGTGTGGAGGCAGGTGCACCCTGATCATGAGAGGGGGATGAGTGACTGACAGAGAAAGGGAGAAGTGAGAGACCGAGTGGATAAACAATGAGACAGTTGCGGTGGGGGTCGCTGACTCTGATGGTCCAACTTATGGAGGGATTAAAGGGGCAATCCATCATGATATTACACTACCAAATGATGTTATTATGACAAAGGATCCCACCTCAGCCATTATTACTCTACAGATCTTGAGTAAATGCAGGGGACAGAGGGATGGGAATTTTTATTGCATGAAAGAGGAAGCAAAGACTGAAAGACAAACAGAAGGACATAAATGAGATAATGGAGATAACACCCACCCACAGTTCCACAGGAGAAGAGGGTGGTCCCTCTGCTCATGGTGTGGAGCTCACGCTGTGGACGACAGGCAAACAGAGGGACAGACACGACATAAATCAAAATGTAGGGAACAAAAGTTAAAGTTTGCCATCAAACCATGATCAAATGATAAGATCAATATCATCTCTGCATGTTTAGCAACCCTGTAGGTCCTGTGGTGTATTTACTTCAGTGCAACTCTACGGTACTGCACTGTGGTTGAGTATTTTGAATTTTATGCTACTTTATATATTCCATCCTTTCCCATTACTTTGCAGATTAAGATAATAAAAAACTATAATGCACGGATAAAATATGAGACATACAGTTTAACCGATCCAATGCTGAAAATGTACCCAACATTATAAAACAGAGTAACTCCACCTCAACCAGATACAGCTTTGACATAACTTTATATTAACAATATATCAAATGTATTTGACTTACATTTATCTGGTAGACAGAAACACATTTACACAATTAATTGTTATATAGCTCCTGACAAGTTCACTAAAAAAAATCAGTTGTTGGAGATTTCACTTAACACTTCTTCCGCTACTGTGCCAAGGCTGGCTGGCAAAGACTTTTGACCGAAAGAAACAAACTGTTAGCCTATGCTAGCTCTTTCAAAAGCATTTTTTTATGTGTAATACAATAAGCACATACTGTAAAACTTCAAATAATAACCCAGGTTATTATTTGCTTAAATCACTGAACTTAACAGGCCTATATTTGGGACAGGCGTCTATATAGGGGCAGGCCTTGAAATTCCTTGTAGCTTAGTGAAGATGGTAAATACAATGAAATAATTTATTTGAACCAGTATGAATATCACTTGTTTTAAATTAATAATATAGAGCATAACATATTTCATGTCATGCTAGACATGTTTTGGGATTTTCATGAACACACTTTAAACCAGTGGTTCCCAACTGGTATGTCCTGGTCCAAAAGTGGGTCCGGGGTCCATTCTGACTGGACCTCAAGTGACTCACAAACATGTCAAGTTTGTAAAAAACAACTTTATTTTGAAGTACAGTGAATTTCTGATACTGAGCTTTTACTTTTAAGTATTATTTCCTGCTGCAGAGTGAGTGACTAATGGACAGCTATATGATAGAGACGGCAAACTAGCACAATGACATGGCCGAACACAAGTATGACGCTGAATACATGAAACGGTGTGGACCTTGAACTAATCACTAAGGAGAATTCTGGACCTCGTGGCTGGACTAGTTGGGAACCACTGCTTTAAAAAAGCCTTCAGATAATATATCAGTTACGAATCATTCATTTGATCTAGCTCCGACAGACAGCGCATCAGAGATAGAGTTATGGCACTCGAGGATTACTGCACCCGCCATACGAACACAACACCATTTATCCTATTAAAACAATCCTCACAACTTGGATTAATATTTATGAAAAACCCTTTTGATTCTTTTGATCTGAGGACCCTTACTGACTAAAGGAATATGAATAACTTACAGGGTAATCAAAGAATGGACACATGATTTGAGGTAGCCAACAGCAAGGTTTTATACATCCAAAGAACTGCTATAAAAAAGCCAAACTGTCTGATAACCAGACCAGGCGTCCAATTGAGACAGGCTTTTATTTGTCAAAATGTATAGCCACACCTGGCTAGTAAAAAGGACTAGGCTTTTAATTGAAGTTTTACAGTATCTTCACCAATGTTATTTTTAAGCACACAAAGCCGGACTCGAACAAAACCCATCACACAGTCGGCTCAGAACTTACTCAAAGCGCTGATGGTGCCTAATTTTACTCTGTACAGAGCCACATTAACAGATGTCACACCACACCTTTATTTATACCCTACTAAATGTTACTTAGGGAGTATGAAACAGTTTTGTCTCCACACGCCTATCTTCTAATCAGACACCTATCCTCTCTCACAGCTCGCTTCTTGCAACAGGGTGGTGGCTGACTGCACAAAGGACAAAAGGAAAAAGCCATGACTACTCTCTGACTCACCTTGAGGTTATCACCACAACAAAAAATGTTTTGAGATACAAGGCTCAGAATACAAAACACAGGGTATTGTGTTATGGAAGATCATTAAATGAAACAGTTAGTACACTAAAACCTCAGGCCTTTAACATGGTTAACTCATGAGTGAGAGGTAATATCAGGGTCGCTCAACAAACACCTAAACTGTCCAAAAGCCTCCATCTGCTGACTGATTAGTTTACAGCCAAGATCTAATAGTGGAGACGAGATGTTAAAACCTAATTAAGCTCTCAAGGTAGGAGGTAAAAAGAGAAACCCATGTGGAAGGCTTGTTGGCCTGCTTGCTAAAATCAATCACCTCAATGATTCCTAGACTTTTCATACTAAAGAAATCTTCATGTTAATTTGAGTTTTTATTCTGATACAGCCCCATCTGAGAGGTTTAAAGACTGTTTAGATTTTGTAGAGATGAAAGATTTATAAAGTTTTTATAGCGGCAAAGAGATAACAGTGGGGAGAGTTAGAGCTTTGAGTGGTGAGAGAGTAGATACTCCTTATTTTATTTTAAGACATGCTTGACGGGTGACCTAAACCTAAACAAAGGCGTAAGTGGAAAAGAAAATATAATAATCTTTACTCAATTCTTCAGGGTTTCACTTTAATTTGTCAACAGTCCGCAAGTCTGGGGCCTGTTTAGCACGTCTTAGCACAAAAACTGAAACAGGAGAAACACTGTAGCTGACTTTCCTGTCAATACTTGTGTATTCTGTGTACTGTATGTACACATGCTAACATTATAAGCAGCAAATTAAGATTGTAAACTAACTCCTTCTTGAATCACAATATCTTGTTTCATTTCCTGTTCATCAAGTGTTAAATACTCAGCATAAAAGCTGTAAAAATGGATTTTGAACTTAACTTTGGACTGAGCTATATTAGGCTAGATTTTACATCCTGCTTTTACTTTCCACATTAAGCTAAGCTGAATGCATCCTGGACCTCGAGGTAATGAACGCACAAAGAGTAACATTAAATTGATATGGATTTGGTCATAGCAGGGTTTTCTCTTTTCACCACGACATCCATGATAGCTAAAGACAAAACTACTTACTGCTATAGAGCCCTCTATTTATGTATCCATGACACAGACTGGTGCAGGACTGAATCCTAAAACCTGGAAATGGTTCCCTCGTCTTTTAAATAAGTTTTTAGTTAGATGCCTGGAACAAGGTCTGTGAGTAACAAGCTTAATTCAATTTATAAATTAATCCCCCTGAGGGGAAATTCAATCTTTTCCCTCTGTTGTCATACACACACAGGTCCGAAAGACACACACATGCACAAACAGGACCTGTACATGCATTAAATAGAGAGATGTCAGAGCAAGGGGGCTGCCCTGGACAGAAGCTCCGCGCAGTTGAGGGTTCAGTGCCTTGCTCAGGGGCACCTCAGCAGTGCCCAGGAGGTGAACTGGCACCTCTCCAGCTACCAGTCCATGCTCCATATTTGGTCCGGATGGGGACTTGAACCGGCGACCCGATTCTCATGTTCTGTTCTACGACATAAAATAAGTCAGGAAATACCCCACTCGCGAATTTGGAAGCTTTTACTCATCTTCAGAGAAGGGGGTTGCTAACAAGTAGCTAAATGAGGACTACAGAGCGTCATCATGCTGAACACAGCTTTACAGCCCAGCCCCCCCAGAACGAAAAAGCGAAAAAATCCTGTATAGTCCAAAAAGCATTTTCCCCATAGGCCACCATTATAAAAGAAACATCTGTAAAACTGCTGCCAGGACGCCACAAACTGCAAACAAGATCAATCATGTCTCTTTCTATTGTGATTTTTATATTTGGAAAACTTTCCTGGAGCCTTGAAGAGCAATTTAAAAAATCTGTGACGTAAAGTCTATGAGTTAAGTGGAAACCATTGGGCAGGGCCAGTGGGAGAAACATTAATGTGGATATTAAGTAGGCCACGTAATGTGGGAGTAAACCTGAAAGTCAGAATGCGCCAGGCAAGCAACTCCATTTGGATGAATAGGCACCATCCTGGCATCTGGTATTTAGGTATTATTAAAAATTTATGTTACAGCCTCATTGTGGTGGTGACACTGAAGTCATGTGACGGTGGTGTAGTTCGTTAATAGCCTAACATCAGCTTTTCACTTCTGGTGATTGCGTTTACGCTTCAAAACTCATAAAAGTGGTCTTTATTTGTTGAGATTATCTTGCTGAACAAAATGTACTAATGTATCATAAACTTTTTGCCTCTGCACAAATCCCATTGGCTTTTTGTCCAGGACTATGTTAACTTCTGGGCTGTCTTACAGCAAATGTCATCCCTACAGTGCTCTATCACGAACACACTACAAGATTACGGTTTGATGTTCTTAGACACATTGGGCAACTGAGTATATGTGACTAAGTGTAGCATCTCTGGCGTGTGGCCATGCGCTGATGTAATATAACCACTGACCCGTTCATTTTGCTGACTGCGGCCCAACATGTAAAACTGTGCAGATCCTTAACTGTAACAATAGTAAACAACCCGTTTGCTTCGTGTTTCAGCTCAAAAGGTTACGTTTCTCTCACCAGCCGTCTCTCGGTGCTCTTGGACCTTACATCATCGACACCCTTCTTCTTTTCCAGTGTTTTCAAGAAAATGATCACCATGGTAGCGCGCAGCTCTGCTCCAGACCGTTGGGATGCAGGAGAAGGCCACGGACAGCCATCTTAGATGAGGGCGGAGGGCAGATAGTGCATCTGGGCGAAACAGACGATCGGTTGGTGACCTCCCATCTGCAGAGCAGCCCTCAAGTGCTGATGGCGGTGGAGGTAGGAGGGTGTCTTGCGTGCTTCAGCCAATTCCTGTGTTGGTGGAAAGAGATGAATAAAAGTAAGAAAAATAGTATACTGACACTGTTCATATTTAGGACATAACAGAAGATTGCAATACAGATGTTTTCCACTTTGTCATACTGGACCCACAGATGCAAAAGCTGGAGTACAAACAAATGCAGCTTTTGGGTGTGTCTGTATGGCCGACAAAACAAAGCAAAGGGCCTGAACACAGCTCAGGGTTGACCATTGCCTAAAGCAGTGGTAGGTAGGCAAATAGCGGAAAGCTGGATGACTCCAGCCTCCAAACAAAAAATGTGTCCGCCTTATTTCGGTTAGGTTTTACGTTCATATTTTAAATGATAGCATTTTTTACAAATCTAATACCAGGCTCATGTAAATCCCTATAAACGTGCACCATCCAGTACTGCCCCTACATAAGGAGAAGTATACTGCGGGTCTATCTCACAGGCTCCGCCCTCTACCTGACTCTCCTCCGAATCATGAGCACACATTTGCCCACTTAAATTTGCATAAAGTTACCTAGACAATCAGGATGTGCCTACCCGCATATGTTAACACTGTCAGCTAATCCTTTTTCCATTCAGCCGTGGCGAATGCCCACTGATCACTACCTACATGTTCCCGTTTCTTTGATGACACAGGAAATGTGGTGGCAGGGTGTTTTTTGTTTGTCCTCTACCCAGTTCATTTGTGTACTACCTGGGTTGGCTGGGGCGCCCTACTTCTCCACTGCAGCGGCCTAGGGTTATAAAGACGTAGGCACGCTGCAGCGACCAACCTTTAGCCGGTCAGGATCAGTGTGGCTGTGTTAGCGTTATGTCGCGACAGGGTGTTCATTCATCAGGCTCCACTCACTGTCCGCATTGGGTCCAGCAGAGGGACAGAATTACAGTTACGATATTGTGACCCTTGTTCTATTAGCACAGGCGGACCCCTCTACCTAGGGGCTCTGTCGCTTATACGCCACCCACTGGAGACGGTGTAGGAAAAGCTGACAGCATCATATGCATGCTCCTGACTGGAGGAGAGTATTATCCATGAAGTCCAGCAGAGGGTGGAGCCTGTGCTAATAGAACTGGGGTTACAGTACTGTAACCTTTGTTACTGTGCCAGGCTGTTTGAACAGTGCATGGTGCTGGACTGAAGTCTAATAAGACCAGCTAAATAAGTTACATAAATAATAAAATCCACCTTGCTCACTCGGATATCTGAGCTTCATTCACAGATTTTAGATTCTGGAATGAAGCAGAAGGAGCGTCTTTTAACTCTGTAATTGAACTATTTTGTGTAAAATCTCACAGCCGACATAGTTGAGAAAAAGGAGTGCTGACTCGTGTTTTTCCATTCAGCATTTACCACCCTGACACTTATAGCCACTCAACCGCTCAGTTCCTCATATAGCACGCACAAGCCTATAAAGCTACCGTCTTTGTAAACAAAACATGCTGCCATATGCTAAATAGTTTCCTGAACGCTGTAAATAATGGAACATTTGGCATGTCAACGCAGCCCGCAGAACATATGGGAAACTAAACATGCCGTTACAGAAAGCAAAGATTAGCTAATCCGGGAAAAGACATCACTCACAGCACATGACTACAGATGTGGCTCAGGAGCATGACTAGAAAAGGAACATATATGGAGCTGCGGTTGCCTCATTCACTGCCTGCACCCACAGATGGTAAAGCACAGACAGTAGCCGCTGCAGTAAACACAAACTCTTAAAACACTTGGAGGTTATATGCAAGGCAGATGGTCCATATGCTTAACACGCCTTGTCATGTCAGCTCCACCACTCTCATGTTATTTTATGCATGGGAAAGCTCTAGGTAAATGACAGGCAGGTCCTGTTGTGCTTTCTTTAGCCTTAAAAAAAAGTAAGAAAAGCTGCAGTGACCTTGGGCTTGAGTTTCTCTCCTTCATTAGCCAACCACCAAACACACTGACAGCATCCAATTAGAGAGTACCATCATGGTTCAGATCCCCCCCAGTCAACTCCTGGCTAATGACAGCTTTCTGCTGTGGAGCAACACATGAGGCTAATGGATCTTCCAGGCCTACTATGTTGTCCTGCTCATGTAACATGAGGTTTCATGTTAAGTGAGGGTGGTTGCACTTATATAACATGCTTCAGAGAGAAGGATGCAAGTGTGCACTGGGTATTAAATGAGGTCTGTGGGACAGTAACGCAGAAAAAAGGGGTGCAGAAAAGAAAAGTTGTGCAGGTTGTTCTCACTTTGATAAAGAAATGTAACACCAGTCTAGTCATGTCTCGTTACTTCAATGTCATCTCTTCCCCATCCCTCTTCTTCAACCCCATGACTACATGAGGACTATAAATGTTTCATGTAGGCCTGCCTCAAACCAACTGCTAGCATATGACTCCCATTATCTCCATTTATCCCGGAGAGTCAGTGGAGCACAACTGGGCCTCCGCAGGCGAGTGGGGCTGGTGCTGGTGGTGGGAGTCAGAGGAGAGGGGGAATGTTCTTCATGATCAGTTTCGCAGATTACTCCACTGATTAGGCCTGACACTGAGTTATGGGTGCGGCAATGCAGCAGGGTTTGTGTGAGTGTGTGCGTTCGACAGAGTGGGAGTCGAGGAGCATGACGGTCATGTGTAAAGGTTACAGTTTGCTGTTTGACTGAAGTGTGACGTGTTTCATCAGGGCTCAAACAGCACCTCAACAGTGAGAGTGTGTGTGTGTCTGTACGTGCGTGTTTGACTGTGCTAACCTGCACTTGTGCATGTGTGTCGTGACTGGCAAGTGGGGTCATGGGAGAGGGCAGGCCGAGTGTGAATTCAACCCTGGAGCCATGATTACTTAATGAAGTGACTCCTCATGATGGGGAAACCAGAGCTTAATGGAGAGCACTTGTGTGAAGCTCTGCTCATCAGATCAGATTTTTGCTGCTGAAAGTGATTCTTCTTGTTGGCTACATCTCCCTGCTGCTGTCATACTTAGAAATATTCAGGAAGCGATCAGTTTGCAGGACATCTCTCCTACAAGTTTTTCCTAACACCGTGGATAATCAGTTAAAAAAGACACTGTAGATATCAAATTAAGAATGACTCTGCAGCTGGGTGTGCTACTTTTCCCCCTTCAGATTAGGTTAATGGGATACTTTATTCATTTCATTAAATCTTACCAGTGCCCGGATTTCCCTGCTCATCTCCCACTTCAAATTTGTGAATTTTGCTGGCTATGGGGCTGTTACTAAAACTACAGATTGTACTTCTGCATTTTTTGTATGCCCGCCACCGCGGAAACAAAGAGTATAGTTAGCTAATCGAGAAAGAGACAGCTGCACTCCAATCAAACAGTAAAACTAGGCGGTGCTGATCAAATATAAACCAAGACTCTGTTACCGTATTGCCTATTTCTCACCTGCAATGTCTTCAGAGACATATTATAGTGCACTGTTTCATTGTCTGTGAACAGGAAGATACTGATACTGATTTCCTGTGTTGTAAAAACGTCGTAGGCTGAAAAAACCTTATCAAATGGTAAAACTAATCAGTGCTGCTGATCAAATATGAACCAAGATTCTGTAACTGTGTTGCCTATTTCTCGCCTAAAAGGTTTTTAGAAACAAATTTTAGCTTACCATTTGACTGTAAGTTAAGACTGTTTGTTACTAGCAAGCCACCATATTGTTTCCTGGATCAAAACAGCCAAGCTTGCATTACGTCTAGGGCTGCAACTAACAATTATTTTCATTGTCGACTAATCTGTTGATTATTTCTTTGATTAGTCGACTAATCATTTTATTGAAAAATGTGTTCAAATGTTGAAAAATGTCGGTCTGTCTCTCCCAAACCCCAAAATTATGTTATCTAATGTCTTGTGTCATACTCACGCCAAAGGGTTTTAGTTCACCGTCATGGGAGAGTGTGTTAAGCTGCCAATATTTGAACGTAAGAAGCTGCAATTTTGGTGTACTTTTATAGTACTTTTCTATGAAAAAAGACTCAAACCGTCGATTAGTCATCGATTAGTCGACTAATCGTTGCAGCCCCAATTATGTCACCCACCAGTGGGAGTGTTTCTTAGTCAGAGCAGCGCAGTGTGTTCAGATAGCTGTAGGTTTTCTACCTTGAGCTTGAGCAAAAGCAAATGCCACAGCTCTTTTCCTCTGTTTTCTCTGGTCATGTAGCATCAATTCCAAAAGTATTTGCATCTTTCTAATGAATAGACAACCAAGTTTTGTGCAAAGACCATCTTTCCAGCAGTGAAATGCTTCCTAAATTATAAGAAATTTGACATTTTCACGACAAAAATCAGCAGTGAAGATCAATGACAGCACTGATCGGGAGTACAATGGATTCATGTAGTCATCTAGTTATGATACCTCCTACTTGCAATAAAACGACAGTCTCAAGCAAACGTGTACTGAGAGGTTTTGTCAAACACTGAACTAAACTGAAGAGAAGCGTTGTCACTAAATGGAAACTCTCATATTGTTTGGGCCTATAAAACATTCAGGGTTCATGTAACTAAATTTGACCTCCATGGTGGACTAAAATCTAATGGTAATTCAAGTCAGATTTGTGGACTCTGGGGTGCAGACAGCAGCTCTTGGCTCACAATAGCCAATGACTCAGGAGGGCACTAGAAAGGGCAGCTAAGATAATATGGCTCTTTGCCCAGGCTGTGATTTGTACAGGCAGATGAATAGAAGCCTATTTGGGGCCCCCTAAAGTTCTGTGACGGGGTGTTTGGTGTCCATCACCAATTGGCTCTGGTTTCTGCATACTTGTGCGGAGCGCGTCTGGTGTCAAGACTTTGATCGGTGGCTGCAGCTGAAAGAAACCCACTCATTTCATACTAATGAAACGATGAGAACCAAACAAACAAACAATCACTGCATGGGTGACCGAATGGAACACCGTGTGCATATCAGATTCCTATTTTGAAAAGGTTAGACGTTAGTAATAAAGTGAAATCTGAACAGTTTCTCTAGTGGAACACATTTTATGGTGCAAGACGCTGGACACTGACATCTGTTTTACGTAGTGGGTATGGCCATGGGAAACAAACTTAAAACATCAAAAAAGAAAAGTTTTGCACAGTCAGGTTTTTTGTAGTCTGGGCCGAATAAAAGTAAGAGCCTTTCTTTTGTTGGAGTCTGCAGTGTGGATTGTTAATTCAGGGTGAACACACAGCCACCCCTCTCTCGTATAATGAGCCCGAGGTCGTAAAAATGGTCCTAGGGAGGTCAAGACATACCACTGAATCCTCTGGCCATCACCCTAGTACCCAGTGGCACAGGAACACTGGCCAAAAACAACACGCCATCACACTAATAGATCTTCAGAAGTGCATAAACAATGAGGAGCTCATTCAGTCAAACTTTATGTGATGTCAGTGGTCAGGTTCTGGCCTCCTTTTAGCAGATTCCCCTGGACGTTTCTCTAACGACAGTGACCGTCAACCTCTGCAGAAACACAGCCGGCACTTTAAGTCCCTCCTCATTGAGCAATATGAAAAGATCAGTCGCCTTACTTTTACTTTGAAAAATGAGTGGTGACCTACAACAATAGCTCTGCAATGAAAACAGAGGCAGGAATGATAACTCAAAGGAACTTCTTGAGAATTGCCCTTTCTTAAGAATCATCCTGAATGTCCAGTTAATACGTCTTCCCACTGCTTGGTTGGCATGAAGACATACTGGTACAGCACACATATGCCAGCACACTTCCCCTTACAGTATGGGGGTTGTGCTTCCTTTGTGGTGACATGCCGCTGCTGATTTGGGTGTGGATCTCACTGACTTTATTACCAAATACGCGAACAGGGACAACCACAAGTGATATCCACAAAGCATTGTGACACCCAGATGAGTTCACATAAATTGCCTTATCGACCACTCCTGCTGTCAAAAAAGAACATAATAAACTAGTGCAACAAACATCCCATCCCATCATGACTTCAGATTAACGTTTATAGTGAGTAAACTGCCTCATAAAGTAAGTGTTGATTTGGCACCATGTTTACTATAGGTTAAAGATAAGGCTAACTTATCTGCTATTGTTTCATTTACTGCCAGGTAGCAGAATAGTAATGTACAACATGTAATGATCTAGTGATACCACCAAGCATCGAAGCTGTAGTTGGTAACTTTAGAGCAAAAATAACTTTAGTTTTAGCCGGAACTGTGAATATATTCACACAGCACTAAATGACACAGATAATCTGTGAAAAAATGATATTCATCTGCCTACTCTACTGCCTCGTAGTGCTTCTAATGCTGTATTCACACTATGAGCCTCATTATCTGTGAGTTGCTGTTGAAGTATTGCTCGAGAGCTCGTTAATATATTAATATCTTCGCAACCTTGTGTGTGTCTGCTTCTCGCCATGAAGAACCTTGAATCAATAAATATTAATGCTTTTGGGCCTTATTTAACATCACATTTCACCACCCCATTATATCCCCATGTGAACTGCAATGCACAAAAAGTTAGCATAGAATCAGCTAACTGAGCTAAATAATGCAGTAACACAGATAGAAACATCAACATATGATTAGTCAAGGCTTCACCGTGTCATTGGAACATTGAAAACAGTTGATGCCAGCTCAACTTTGTTTTGGAGCGCATCGTGCTGTGTTAGCAACAAGTGCTGGGCGTCATCAGCTTCCACTGAAAATGACTTGTAGCTTGTTGCTGTGTTGCACGTACTGTGAGCACAGCATCATAGCCTTACCACATGTGAACGGAAACAACCAGTTAAAGCTAAGGAGTTTCTAAAGCAGCTGTCAACCATGTCAATCCATGCTCGTGAACTGCCGTCAAACTGTCAAACTCCGCAGCACTGATCAAATATGAATCAAGATGCTGTCACTGCAGTGCCTATTTAGTGTACTGTTTAGCTGTAAAATGAGAAAGTTGGCCAGTGTGCTTGGAACTTAGATTGACCATTTCCTACATGGTGGCCAGTTCTGAAACTCTCATTTTACAGCTAAACAGTACACTAAAATATGTTTCTCTGACTGGTATAGTGACAGATTTAGCAGATATGACACAAAGTTAATCACCAATCCGCTTTTATCTGGGCTTCTGGGCTTTTGTATGCTATTTTAATGTCTTTTTCTGATACACATCAACCTCCTGGGGACTGCAGATGCAAATTAGCCTGTATGGCTAAATCTGGCACATTTACGTGACTTAAAAATGATCATGTTAATTAATGTCCCTGTCTAAATAAAATAAAATTCAACATTGTTATTTTCATTAAAGTTGGCAACTGCTGCTTTAAAATGATTTTTAAAGTAAACCAATACAAGATTTTTCATGGTTATTTCTTTGGACTACTATCACTCTGACTTCCTTCATAAACTGGTTGCTAAGTATAAGTACACTGTTTCTAGGTATTTAATAGGTAGCCATAGCAACCAAACACAAAACAGAGGATAACAGTGACAACTGGCATGAGGAAAGTCAGACATCACCCAGACAGTAGAATAATATCTGAACAGCTCATCATTTCTTTATCAGCGCGTGTGTTTGTAATAGGAGACTGGACTATTGAACAAGGCCAGTTTACTAAGCCTCAGCACGGTGACATGCAACCTGCAAACACAACACAGCTACTCCATTCAGGCAGCCTGAAATTTATTTGGGGTCGACCTCTGTGTCTCAGACCAGGACTTGGCTAACTGAAATCTTAAGAAGCTTGACAGGCGTAGGATCAGGTGTTTCAGTTTGAGCAAAGGAAAGTATGGGGCCTCTTGCCCCCTGGAGTGACCCTTGCATGCCACGACTCTCCATACATCAGGTACCTCACTAATTACACTACCCCCCTCCTCTATCAATCCCTGCCTTTCCGCCTGTGGTTTCTTCCATTATCCATGAGTGCCTGTTCTGTTCTGTGCACACTAACCAGAGCCCTAATCCATCAGGGATACATTACATGGGAGCCTCCAGCGCTGCGAGCAATCCCCTGCAATTGCTCAGCTTTCTATGGGGGCCACTCCTATGTTGTGTAAGCAAGTGATGTTACACAGATTGTCGCTACCAATCAATTAATAAAGTGGCATCGCTGCTGTTACATAATGCCATTTTCACGTTGTGCCAGTGGGTTATGGGGGAGTTGAAAGTGTGTATGGGTTGGAGAAAGAAAACTATGAGCAGCATTCCACCGGTCCATTCATTCATTCATGAGGGGGCTCAGCTCACCATATGGACCCTCTGACTGCTCAGCAGTGTGTAGTAGCAGAGGTTTAACACGGATGCATCAGGTCAAGATCTTAAAGCCAACTGGTGGTGTGACATTTTAGATGTTTTCACTGTTAAATCAGCTAATAATAGAATTACATGATAAAAAAAAATGTTCGTAAGTTCTCCATTTTGCAGGAAGAATGAGTGTGACAAAATACATTGTAACTAATACGCTGTACTTGAAACTAAAGCAAGGTTTACAGATGTTGAAACAATGATGATTTATCATTTTGTTTTTACATTCATAGAGCTGTCATACGCTTGGGAATGATTTCATTTTATCAAAGCATATTGAATCAAATTGCAGCCAGAATGTGCAATTTAATCTAATCTTTGCTAAATGACTCTAAAGCAAATCAACCCGCTGCTGGATTAAATCGTTACACCCCTGCTGTGTAGTGATAAGGTCCATATGCTGGGCAACAAGAAAGTAGTGACAGCAGGAACCTCTTTTAAACCCATTTTTTACTTTTAGCTGGTTATAAATTGGAGTAGGAGTGAAATTTCTCTCATTAACACGCAAACTTGTAACACCTCTGTTAGACCTCCATCTACTTCCTGACATTCTGCAGTGAATCAGCTAAACTCTTGCCAGTAAGCTAATTTGTTGCAAATCTCGCTGGTGTTCAGCCTTGCACAGTTGTTTGGAATGGCCTGCAGGTGTATGTAAAACACGCCGACAGCCTCAAACCCAACTACTGAGAACCAATTAGAATACACTGCAGAGGCCTACAGCTGGGAGTTATGACACATGTCGCCGTGATAATTGGCCTTCATTGTGCAAGCAGGATTGTCAGGACACATGGGCTGTGTTCTCAAGCCCAGGCTTGCACAAAAAGCCACTTTTAGAGGATGTTACATATTAAGTGTCGGGTAAGTACGAGGAAAAAGTTATTGCAGTCAACTGTAAAAGTCCTATAACTTGGACGGGATGCTTAAGTTTTGTCACAACAGTGGAAAACAGGTTCTAAAAATACAGGCTGTCTGTGCCAAACACTAACTGAAGCTTTCGTTTCTCTTTTTTTCTACAGTTGCAAATGGGGGATCGGTTCACCAGACTGGATCTAAAGAAAAGCTACCTCCACACAACATGATTCAGTCAGGAGCTATGTGATGGTTGACATTTTGAGAAGAGGCCAGTCCAAAGCAGCTCAGAAAAATAAACAGGATAGTGCTTTTTCTTTTTTTAGATGGAGATCGAGTTAAACCCCCGAGGGTATAAAGTCACTCATTTGACAGTCAAAAAGCAAAAGCAGAGTCAACAACTTCTTTTATTTAACTTAAGATGATTCCTCACTATCACCACACAGCAAAACCACAGTGGGGTGTGTTGATGGGAGCCTTCCTATTGCATCCCAGAATGCTTTTCATCTCTAAGTAGAGTCTGGTGCCTGTCTTGGGGGGTTGGGGGAGTGCTTCTCTGGTGTATGTGAGAATGCCTCTTTTCTTTTCTTTTCAGCTGCAGGTCTTTGGCTCTGTGGGCGTCGAGACGCCAGACTTACAAATCTATCATGTTAATGAGGAAGGAATATACAAAATGAGGAATAAGGAGTACACTGACAACATGAAATAATAACATATTTGTTTTTAACTCCCTGAGGCCAAGTGGTGGGAGTTTCAGTGTGTGAAGCAGCAGCAGTTATGACTGCAGGTCACAGAGAAGAAAAGGGAAGCTTCTGAAATGAATAGCGAGTAGTATGGAGGCAAAGACAAGCATGGCTAACAATCCTTTTCTGGTAGCTTTGCATAATGCCTCAGGCCAGAGAACAAGTGAAAGAAAGAGAGCCACAGTATTAGTACGACAGAAAGATGAAGCAGAAAAACATGCAAAAAGTGTGATTGAAGTATACAGAAAGTCAAAAAGGGAGAGAAACTGAGAGACAAGTAAAATAGCAGAGTGTGTGTCAGTGTGTGAACTGAGGGAGAGTTGTACACACAGACGGAGAATGGACCAGTGGCTCGCTCAGCACACAGGCACACAGCTGCCCACAGACAGAATGGAGCTCTAATAGGGCCTTTCGCCTGCAACACAAAGACATTGCAAATGTGCACGTCTTGAGCACACACTGGAGTGCAGAGTGATCCCCTTTAAAAACCCACCGGCCTTAATTGCTTCCATAAATTATGTCTGAAGCATGTCCAAAATAAGTCTACGGGCTAACAATGCCAGAGCTGTTGTTGAGTACAAGTGCATAAACATTAAAAGCTAAAAGTAACAAGCAGCAACCAGTGTTTCTTCCTCTTCAGGCAGATACTGGGCTGGGTAGCGAACCTCCTTTGAACAAGACCAAATACTTCCGTTTCATCATAATCAGTAATCAGATAATTGCAGATTCAACAAGTAGTTTTGCTAATGTTAGGCTGCAGTCTTGTATGGTTGGTTTGTTTTACGGCAGTATTAAACGCTAATGAATATTTGAAGTTTGGAGGAACAGATTTTCAAAAGAACGTAACGAAACTCAAGCTCTGGCACCATTAGATAAAATCAACAGGTACAGCAAACAACACATTCACAGGTTCACCTGATGATTTGACAGATAAAATTAAGTTGTACACGCCAAGCTGCAACATTCCAGCACTGGTTTATTTTCTTAAAAATCAAAGCCAGGTGTAGTCATCCTGATGTTCCCAAAACTGGAGAGGTGGATAAGAAATACTCAGAACAGGTTTCCTTTGAGCCTCACCAGTAAACGTTAGGCATTTATCAACATCCCCTTTGTAATTAGACACTAGAGCTGACATGTGATTAAATCTTGCAGCCAGCTTTCTCTCCGCTTTACTTCCATCCTGAACTGCAGCTTCACCTTGCATTTTGCGAGAGCATTTTCTGCAGGATTCTTGAGAAAACTAATTTCCTGTTTAGTTAACCAAACTTGCCGGCCATCCCCCTGCGAGTCAAGGACGACCGCTGCCATGGTGGCAGCCGAGAAACATTTCCAGGTATTTTCAATTAGGGTACTCTGGTACCAAACCAGTTCTCCGTGGTATTGTGTTTACAGTGTCCACAAAGATCAACCAACTGCCGTGCATTAATAGAGAGGGCAAAACATAAGCACCAACAGTTACTTCCTAACCCACAAAGGAAAGGAAACAACACTGACAAATAGTAAGTAAAGTATGGCGCTCCATGCTGCCTTTCATTTGAACTTAAGGGGCTGTAAAGTAGTTTCAAAATTGAGTATGAACCCTGTCCTGCAATGACAGTCAACAATATGACCACATATAAAAGAGATAAGACAAGTATTCTTCATGGTCTTATGAGTATCACCGTGGCTGAGCTTGGTTTCTGTTTCATACATGAATAATGACATAAACCCAGTGTGTATGACTCATGTAGTCATAACAAAAGACTATAAACAATGTATATTTGGATTGGACTCAAATTATATATGCTCTGAAAACAGAAATAAAACTAAGGAGGAACAAAGTGGCTCATAGTGTCAACCTCTTCAGCTTAATAAATGATATAATATGCTCTGAAATGCATGGTTATTTGTTAATACGGAACCCAATCTCAATATCAACCAAACCTAAATGTGTGGTGGAGATCTGTGAAAGAGATATGCAGCCAGGCCGTATGACTCAAAGCACTCAAGCTGCTCTCAGTCTCCTCTCAGGTTGTGGTGAGGAGTCGTATGTCACTGTGAGCTGCAAGGCAACCACACTGCCTATCTCCACCTACACAGGTACGGTATTTGACAACAGCTTGGGCTTTATTGCCACGGTTGATAGATGGAGGGGGAGTTTGCTGGCTCGTAGAGCTTGGTTAATGTGTGCAGCCGCTCTGTAGCAGAGTTATTAAGCAGTAACTTTGAATGCAGCAACAGGTTGGTGGGGCTGGGCGAGCAAACTGAGACTCTTTGTAAACACAGCAGCTGATTCAGCGCAGAAATGTTGTAATAAGTGAGCTGGAGTCAATAAAGTGACAACCATAAAGAGTTAAGCTGCAGTTTTTTTTGAGATTAGTCTGGTTTTAAAAGGGTCCCAGACTGGTTGGCATAATGCCTTTATATGTACTTTACTGATTTTTGCCCCATAGTAACCCAGCAGTCACAGAGGAAACCCGGTATGAGCAGACAAAGTAAACTCCACAGCAGCAGAAGAAACACACTGATGCGTGCCTTAACACATTTATAACTATCGTGTATCTGAGGAAAAAGCCCTACTACCTGGCCAGCAGAGCTCTTTCGAAGTTAGGTCATCTTCGACAAAGGGAAAGCAGGAACCAAAAAAGAAAAATCACAAAGTTTGTCGCAGTTGCAGCCGTCAGTTCAGCGTCACCCGCGCAGGACTGAGCCGGACTGCGAGCAGCTGAGAGCTCGCTGCTGCTTTCAGCCCTCAGCACTGATTGTAACAATATCCGCGTACGGACGAACCAAGTATAAGGGGGGAGACCGGAAGAGACGCGACCGGGCAGCAAACTTGTTTGGCAACACGACTACTAAGTTACAGCACACTTTAAGTCTTAAAGTTTAACTTTTTATTGAAAGCAACAAAACTTTTTAGTGTGTGATAACAGACGAGCTCAATTTTTGTTTTAAACAAACCCCCGTCACCCCTTCCAAGTTGGTACGTTCCGCTCCAGTCCTCCCTCAGGCATTTACAATTCTCATGTGCTACTTTCTACTACTATACTTTTCATTGATGTTAATGAAGCAAAGAGCTGTTGACGTGTGAAAACTACAAAGAAAGTTACATTTATGCAACTTAACCAACCCAAAAAGTTGCTACTATGCCTCTTGGTCGCTTTCGTGTCTGTTATAGCCGCAACAAACCTAAAAAATGAGCCAGACATGCGTTAAAAAAGTAAAAAAGTCGATAAAAATGGGTTCAAAGTCTCACCGGATTTAATATATCACGCTGTTATATAGCCAAGGTGGTCATTCATCAAAAGACAGAGTGTGAAAAAGTCTGCCATGCTTTGAAAGAGGAATCTTTCCCACTTCCACATTGGCATCTCCTGCGATGGAAAACTTCACTGCTACACGGTGGAGTAATTCAATCAATCCACGAAAATCCTATTAGGTAGAGACTTCAAACGTGTTTCCAGGGAGATGGAGTGAGAAAACATAAATATTTGCAGTATCACACTTGAGAGGTTAAAATGAAAGCGTGGTATTCATGCTGGTGGGGCAGCCAGTGGGCTATGGCATGGAGTCTGAAACCCTTATAGGTTAATATTATGAGTGGAATAAAAGTGTAGCTTCGGACACGTGTGCCAACCCCAAAGCCATGAAAGTGCTGACGGTGGTAAATGTACTGTGCAGCTCAGTCCAGCCCGGCAAGATCCACAGTTTGATGTTTTATTTCACTTCACGGTGGATGGTAAGAGAATACTTCTTGAGATGACATAAAGAAATGGCTTCAACTTCCCTTTTGATTAAAATAGGCCCTTATAACAAGACAGTTTTACTTCCTGAAGCCACAGTCCATAGTGGGGCATGTGTCAGAGACAAGATACACCCAGTTTCAAAATAACGAACATACACACAAGTAACATAACTGTCACCATATCATGAGCACAGTGAGTTCAAGAAACTTCCCCAGCAGTAAAGATTAACCTAGATAAGTGATTTGTCTGAATGATAATTTAACTGTGAGAACTTTTCTTTTCTCTTGGTTTATTGTCGCCATTATGCACCAAAATACCAAAGCAGATTCCTCGTGTGATTCTGATTCAGTGCAATCCTGTGTTAGGAATGATGCTCCATGGAAAAACTGACCAAATAACGCATGACTTTACTTAGGCAAACAGGATTGTGGTGTTGTCTGTTCCTTAGCAACATCACCTGTGCAAGGGAAATGAGTAGGCTGTAGAATATTCAACAGGGTAACTTCAGTACATATTAAAATCTATTGACACTAAAAACACTCAAAGACCTGCCTAACAAGATGTTTTAAAGACAGTGTGAGTGAATGTTGACAAAAGTAAAGGAGGGGATATTAGATGAACATTTCACTTCATGAGAAAATCTCTGTGAGAGTTGTAAACGTGGGCATAACATGCACATCCAGGCAGGATATACAGAGCCTTGTAAAATTCCAGGCTGTAATTCTTGTAAAGCTTCCATGTGTTTACTCAACAGCGTGCCCCAACATCGCCGGCTCCCATTGGACCCCTGGCTCGGCTTGCAATTAGGACTCAGAGTTTGACAGTTATTAATGATGCCATTGAGAAAGGAAATGGCAGACAGGCTTCTCTTCCACAGACAGCATGGCCTCTTGTTTATTCATTATGTCAGAAGTTCTTAATCATGATCCCAGGGACCCCAGGCTCCGCTGGTTTCCAGTTTAGCCAATTAGGTACGGGCTATTTTTCACATGATGCAATTAACTACCTGGTCAGACAGGATAGTGGTTTTCACACTGTGGGTCAGGACTCTCAACGGGGTCCTTGAGAAGTAATTTGGGGACCTATCAGATGATTTATGGAATAAAGGGAAAACATATTCAGTACAAATTATTGTGTATATCTTCTAGCCCTTTTATAGAAAGAATATGAAATACATTTTAACCTCTAGGTGTATGGTAGCTAATCAAATCAAACAGTAAATAAATGTCCAGCTGAACTATTATTAAAAGTTGCCACAGGAAAGTAATATTACAGTCAAGTAAGTACTGTGGGTACAAAAATGTGAGGAGTTCATATACAAAAGAGAAGACGTTATTCAGAGGTAAAAGCAGCAGACCCACAGGTTATTCAGCAATTATCTTCCGCAACAGATTAAGGCTTTGTTTTGTAATCTACAGAAAAGTCATGAGTTAACAGATATTCCTGTCTATTTTAAAAGCTATTGTGATAAAAAAAATTACTTAAGTACTTTTTCTGGAATACCGCACAAGATACTGCTCGGTATGTTTTAGCATGAAGCACCGTTTTTAAAGCAACCATGAAACTGAAACTGAATTAAATAATCTTGTTAATTGTCTCTGTAAATGAATCACAAATAATAACAATCAATTTCATACAAAAGTGCCCAAAGTAAGCACTTTGGATCAATGCAAAGTTAATACAACAGCAACAAAACAAAAATTATTTATTTCAAGATAAGTGTCAGTCAGTTAAACTGCATGTCTGCTTCATTACACAGCTTTTTTTTTTTAATACAAAAAAAAAACAAACTATCTGATGAGGTATTGTATAAAAAAGTATGCACGGGTTTAATGATTTCCTGTGATAAACAGAAAAAACTGTGGCACAAAAACAAAACAAGTATCCTCTCAGGCCTGTGGTTCAATGTACTCGCTTGAAGATGAGTGCTGCCACACTGTTTCCCGTCTTGCCCCCAAACTGGAAACTCGGTGTAGGCAGCTCCTGCACAAACTCAAATCCTGTGAGGCAACACAGAAAAAATGTGCAGGTCAGAAAACACTGCCAAAACATCAACATGGTGCCTTGAACACAGATGCCTAGAATCTTTTCTTGTCGACTATGGCTACAGCGGGGTAAGGAAGAGAACTGTGAGTCAAGAACTATCCATCCACCATCTGTGGTGCTTCCTGGGGCCTAGTAAAGACGGGCTGTCAGCGTGACAGATGAGATCTCATGGCCCTTTGGCCCCCTGCAGGCTCTCCAGAGTGACTACACTGAGAGGAGTGACAGCTCGTGGAAGCTTGCCGAAATTCTGACTTTACAAGGCTGTTGTTGCCTGCAGCTTAACAACCTGCCAGGTAACTGTCGCGGTTGTAGAGCGGTGTCTGTGTTTTGACTGAGGGTCAGACAACAAAACGAAACATGTTTTCCCATTGTTTTAACACATTTACGACACTGCACGAATCCACTTAAAGATGCCCTGTGGAGTTTTCATGTGAACAACCACTTTATGTTTACATTCAGTGTTACACAAAAAAAACACTGTGTGTATCCTTGAGCTCTAACAACATGTCGAATGTACTTCCTGCCTCATAAAATACTAGCAAAACCAATTATTTGAATTCAGTACTGTTTTGCTACTTAGCAGTCTTCTTCTCTCCTCTCTATGTCGGCGCATTGCAACGCATCTTGGCACATTACCACCACCTGCAAATTAGTTGGATCGTGTGAAACCATTGGCAAGACTATGTATCACTCCACCCTCATGCACATGCAGGAGATAAACACACGACGACCCACTCACTGACAAACAGCTCCGTAGTGCTACTACAGGTCAAAAACTCCACAGGGAACCTTTAACGTGACAAGCAAACATGTTAATTTTTATATTTTCAATGTGTTTTCTCCTTCAGGCAGCTATTCATTTTTATCTATTTGGTGACAACTGCAAAGTGGATAACCACATTGTACTGTGGCACAAGAATATACAATCGATTTCCTGAGGAAGGGACTATTTTATGTGCTGCATTACTTCTAAACTCAGGTATGAACATTAACCAGAACAGCAGCCATTTAGGTCTATTTATATACATATTTACCGGCGTCTTAATTCATTGTAATGTAGAGTCTGTAGCTGTCGTTCTCATCATCTGCTTTAAGACTGACTCTGACCAAAGCCTCATCCAAAACCTCTTCTCGAGTCAAATGCTTGCAAAGTGTGTGGCTCTTTCGAACAATACTGAGGAACATGCCAACACCAATCATGTGCATTTCTTAATATAGCATATTGCCCAAGACCTGTTGCAATACTTTAAAAGATGAATAAACTACTGCGGGCAGCCAGAAAATAATAAACTGGAAACTGTTTGAGTAATAGGAAGGTAATCTAATGCATAAGGAATGACTCGACATAATCCTAGTTTACATGTTTGATCAAAGGTCGGGTTTATAGAGAACTGCCTGTCTGATTGTGTTGGTTTGTGGAGAGTCAAGCAGCCGTGGAGGACTGTTGGAGAGCTGCATAGCCAAATAAGACAGTCCTGAGCAATGATGGATGGTAGTAAAAGTTACACACATTGTGCATTCGACTAGAATCACAGTTACAATTTAATTGTTGGATAACAGTTAAGAGTATGAAACTTAAGCGCTCTCTAATAAAAATATTTACAATATTCAACAGAATCTATCGAAATAAATTATGAGTAGGACTGCATGATATGCAAAAACAATTGTATTGGGATTATTTTAACATATTGTGATTGCAATGGGTCGTAATTTTAGTGGGAATTGTAATTTCTGCATTTCATTTTCCAGAAAAAAAGACAATGATGTGTGTACCAAGCACGCATATTTCCTAATGTCTGGAGTATGATCTGTAGGCCTCTTAGTAGAACCATGATGCTCCATGTATGATTAGGGATGCACTGGAATGAAAATTTGTGGCCGAAGCCAAAGCCGAATATTATGAAACACTTGGCTGAATACCGAGTACCGAATACCGAATATCATTGTTTAGTTTTTCATTAGTTTTTGCAGATGAACCCCCTCCAGATTAGTGTTGTCACGGTACCAAAATTGGGACCCACTGTACGATACCAATGAAAATATCATGGTTCTGAGTAGTATCACAATACCACAGCGAAAATGAGGCAGACGTGCCTTTGTCATTTATGAAAAGATAAATCACTTTTTTTTTTATAATACATCAATGATATTTCAATGGAATAAATTACTTACTGACTTATTCATACTTCAAAAACAGCATCAATGAGTGATGAACATAGGGGGGGGGGGATCAAAATAAAATAAATAAATAAAATAAAAATCAACCAGCCACCCTCCTCCCCTGACAGTCCCTTCATAAGTAATGAACAGTCCCTAAAGTGCGGTGAGGTTTGTGGGCCGTTACTGCCAGAAAGAGAGAAATGTGAAAGGCTCGTTTCTCCTCTGACATGTCACATACCTGTGTTAGGCTGGCTTGGCTGTTCAGGTACTTCTGGGCAGTCATGACACCAAGAAGAGGATATTATTGGAGCCAACTTCTCCGTCGCCCGGTAAGCCGATGGCGGCCGTATTTGAGAGGAATACATTAACGTTACTGTCTGTGTCTGTGACCCCCGTTCAACCCACAATCGGTGGGATTCGCCTTTCGTTTCTGCTGCTGGTTGAAATCTGTAGGCTGCTCGCACAGCGTGCTGAATGATTTAAGCCTATTTTGCTCGCTCCAAACTATTTTTAGTCGCAAATGCGAGTGCCGTGACGGACGGATCGCCACACTGCCGACATTTTATTCCGCCCGTCACGGCACGCCGTTTGATTGCGTTATCAAAACACGCCGCTATTATTCGGCCTTGCTTTTCACTTATTCCACCGAATACCGAACGTGTGTTTTTTTGCAATATTCGGCCGAATATATTCGGTTACCTAATACTCGGTGCATCCCTATGTATGATGGTATGTTGTGACACAGTTCACCTTTATCAAAAAAATTTCAGCTCCTGCAATTTGGCCATAATGTGTTTTCAATAATATGTTAATAATGCAACCCTAATTATCAGATGTGCAATAATTAACTTCAGTGTTTCCCCTCACCTTCACTGAATCGCTCTAGCAGCTGCTCTTTTGTCCAGTTGCAGGAGGTGATAGAGAAGAATCCTTGGTCCTTCAGAGCGTCTTTTAGAATTTGGACGTAGAGTTTTTTGCCCTCCTTAGAGTTGTCTGGGTTTAAGCTTATCGCATCAAATGTTCCTTTGTCGATGCAGAGATCAAAACCCTTTAGCTCCCCTCGACAGTTTAAGAAATCCATCTCCTAAAAGAAATAAAAAGTAAGAAGTTAAGGAAAAGTCTGGCTCTTTATATGCAGGGTGAACTATATGGTTACTTAAAGAAGACATCTTTCAGCATCCAGCAAGATTAAATGCGTTACACCTCACTGGTTAACTTTAAAACTAAATCCCAACTGCTGACAGGACAGCGGTTAATTCTGCGAAGGTTGCTGACCTACCATACCACCAGTGAAAGGAGCCCTTTATCTGAACAGAGGGCAGAACACCAGATCTCTGGAGAGAGCTCCAGAGCCACATACTCACAAACCATGGGTCACAAAATGTCTGATTTATGCCAGATGATCAACAGTGATTCACTAGAGACAAAAACGCCTATATTGCTGCAACTGCCGGGAGTTAAATTTGAGTATGAGCCTGTAAAATGGAAAAAACTGGGAAGACGATGAAGGAATGTATGAAGGTGATGTGTCACAGCAGCAGTAGACGATGACTTATGTACATGGAGACGGGGCTTGACATAGATTTGAGACTAAGAATGACCTTTGAGGTAAAACCTGTTGAAGAGGCCTTTTTTTTAATCATGTGGCTGAAACTCCTCACACTCCCTCAAACTCCATTAAAGGCTGCACATGCGCACGCACGCGCGCGCGCACACACACACACACACACACACACACACACACACACACACACACACACACACACACACACAAGCACATTCACATAAATTATTTTGGCATTTTGCTGTATTAAAGAAATACTCAAATACCATTTCTCTCTCTCACATACACACACACACACACACACACACACACACACACACACACACACACACACTCATACAAACACTGTGCTCCCCCTGTCCAGCTAAGGTCAATATTGACTTCAGTAGAGAGCTTTCTGTCCAAGCTAAGCACACACCATCATAGGCGTGTGATGCATATAACATACCTGTAAGTGTATTATGCGTACAGGAGAGGAAAACTCACTCGTCACATCCCTTATAGCCACGCCAGCATTCATAACTTGTTTTTCTAGCATGTATATGTTAAAAGATGTGTTAAATCCTGCCACTTCATTTGAGGTGGTTTAATCTGAATGGTGGGCAGACTTCCATCAGTTTCAGGGCCTTCTTGCTATCCAACTCTCCCACATGGTAAATACAGGAGAGTTTCCTCTGACCTTCCCAGGCTGGCTCACAGTATGCTGAAAGCTATATTGTATCACTGACATTTAGAAATAAAGGGGATTAATGCTGTATCAATGGCTGATTTGTGCACAGCATAAAGATCCACTACATACACTAAAATATGACTCTGCAGTGCTCAAGTGACGTGAATTTAATTTTTGCAGAAAATGTTGATTCACAGCAGTCTTATTTACTGCAAAACCCACAAACCTTTCAAATCCCAATACAAAAGTATGTCTGGTATCAATTTGCATTACCTAACTGCTGCTTACTTTTTATTTCAATAATCATGTGACCTTGAACAGACTGCAGTCCCTGTGGTAGCTAAATGTGTTGGGACTCTATTCTAAGTTAAATGTGTGCTATAGTTTCAATGACAAACAAAGATGAACCCACCTTTAAAGTGACTCCCGTGACATCCTCCATCTGCAGAACATTTCTGGACAACTCTATAGACGCTGGAGAATAATCTATACCAGTCAGATTCGTGTATCCCTCTTTCGCCTTGACAAAAAAAACAATAACCAAAAAAACAAAGGTTATCATCTGTTATAGAAATGTCTGAGAAAAGCAGTTTGTTAACAATCACAGTAAACCCAACAGTCATTTACAAACTATTGATTAAAGTCTCAGGTCACCTCAATCACAAACATATTTTCCACTCAATTTCTAGAGGTATTTAGTCATGCAGATAGTATTTGGAAATGAATCCATCCATCCATCCATCCATCCATCCAATTTTATCCGCTTCTCTAAGGCCGGGACGCAGCGGCAGCAGGCCAGGCAAAGTATTCCAGACTTCCCTCACCCTAGCAAAGCTTTCCAGCTCCTCCTGGAGGACCCTGAAGGCATTCCCAGGCCAGATGAGATATGCAATCCCTCCAGCATGTCCTGGGTCTAATTCGGAGCTTCCTACCAGCGGGATGTGCCTGGATCACCTCATACGGGAGGTGCCCAGGAGGCATCCTGATCAGATGCCTGACCCACCTCAACTGACCCCTTTTCGATGGGAAGGAGCAGCAGCTCTACTCTGACTCCCTCAGGATGTCTGAGCTCCTAACCCTATCTCTGAGGTTGAGCTCTGCCACCCCACGGAGGAATACATTTCGGCTGCTTTTATCTGCGATCTCATTCCTTCGGTCACTACCCAAAGCTCATGACTGTAGGTGAGGGTTTGGATGTAGATGGACCAGTAAATCGAAAGCTTCGTCTTGTGACTTGTGTGACTTTGTTCTGATTTTGGTGACCTGACTTTTTAATGACACTCAAATTAAGTGCACATGAAATAAAAATCATAATAGTGTCAAAACAATGTATTTTTACTCTGTTCTCACACCAGTTCAACTAAGAAGGCTCCATTTCCAGTGCCGATGTCAAGGATGGCAGCATTTTCTGGGATCTTAGCTTTGTCCATCCATCGCAGCACACGGCTCATGCTCTCCTCACCAAACCTAACAAGAAAACAGAAACACACAGACTTTAGTAATGAGACAGGCTAATGACAGACACTAATAATACTGCATTAAGCAAATTTCTTTTTAGGAATCATCACATTTTAGCATGACAAATCCTAATACTGTAATAACCAGTGGAAATGTTGTTAGTTCTTGCAATGACTATAAATGAATGATTACCATATCTCACCAACATCCCCAATGTCTTTAAACGTCTCAAGTTCTTTCTGGTATGCATCTTCCCAACTGCAGAAAAGGACAATCATTGACAATTAGTTATATAAGGATACAAACACAAATGACACATTGCTATATTGAAAACATACAACCACCAACAAATAGCCTGACTTATAGTTTATAAACTTACGTCACCATTAAAAAGTGTTTAATGGTTACAGGGAAACTAAGGTGACACTACATCTTCTCTAAACAGAAGGGAGCTGCATATTTCTCTATTTAAAGCTAAGCTAACAGCTCTTGTTGTCTTGTAAACAATTCAACTTCCTTCTTGCTTTCAACACAACATGCTGGACTTGTCAGTAATTAATGAAACACTTACTGTGAAACTGCAATGTGGATAAAATGCACAAATAAGTGGTGGCTCTGGTTATGTCAGTTAATATAGCATAGTCGTTTTATCTTGTAGCTAATTAGCATGTAGCCTAACGATAATAACCAGCCATAACGCCAGTACAGGTTCAAAAGACTACTTACTGTTCTTTAGTTCCGAGTTTTGAAGGTCCAAAATCGTTATCAGAGCTTCTGTCGTCTTCTTGGTCCGACGTAGTTCCACTTTCCACGTCCACGCTGTCTGTGGGTACCTCCATGCTGGAGAGGAGGCTGTCAAGTCGTCGCCTACAGTTCCCAGAAGACGTTGCGTCCGAGGAGCGTGCTTGCAACCGCAGGGGGCATCGGGATTGATAGGGATGTTTCCATCATGGCGGCATCCATTTCAGGTTATACTTTTAGTTCTGTGTGTTATCACAGCGCGAACAGCAACTCAGATCATGTAAGTATTCACAGTTATGTTGACAAACTATTAGACAATGGTTGCTATAGCGTCCGTGGCTCGGCGATGTGTGTAATCGTTCACCAACGCCATTAGTTTGTGTTGTTTTCCAGTGTCATCATCCTGTTGCTGGCTAGCTAGTATTGGTTCCGTCTATTTACCGGCAGGTATGGCTCAATCAGACTGTGCAGCTACAGCAACATGAAAACATGACTGGTGATTTTAAGATGGCCTCATGTGTTACAGCTGCATATGTGTTAAAAATCCAGTTGTAACACTATATATAACGAATCATATATACGATTATGTGTTGTATCAATATGAGAAATACCTGTTGGGAAAGTTTGAGTTCCAGGAAATACTCTGTAGTTAGCTACCTAGCATGTTAGCTAAACTGCCAAGTCAAGTGACTTCCGTGTGCTGGTGTCGCAAATGACTACAGTCACCTCCATCTGTTACCTGATATCGGTTTAGTGGGCCATAAAAAATATGAACCTAACGCAGTGATTTTCTTATCTAGGTTACATTAAATCTTTTTGTTTTTGTCGTGTCTGCAATGCTAGATTAGCTCGTTAGCCACCTAGCTAATCTTACTGGCATTTAAGTCAATAGCGTTTCACAAAGTAACTGACGTGTATGAGTATTTTTCTTTTTTATTGGGCCTTAGAAACGCAGTCGAGGAGATTGCTCTGTGGTTAGGGTTTAGAAAGAAATACAAATGTTAAGAGCAAACGAAGCTAACGTCAGCACTGTTTACGTCCCTGTTCCTCTTGTCGAGACTTATAAAGTCGGCCTGGACAGGTGGATAGTTGCTGTTTACAAGTTTGCCTGCATTCCTGACATGCAGGAAGAGTAATGGCAGCGCTGTCGTTTAGCACCACCTGCCACGTCTTGTAAGGAATAAACAACTTAATTTACTCTCAGAATAAAAACTAGATTTGGAAGAATGCCTTGATTATGATCCAGTGCTTCTGATAGTATTGTCTTATGTGCGTTTCATGAAAATGTTATTCATTTGGCTAGCCTTTATTCTATATAGTAGATCACATTACTGTCAGGCAGCAATTTATATTTTTTAAAAAGGAAATCCAGTATTTTTTAAATTAATCAACACATTATTTAGCGTATAAATATCCAAAAATAGTGAAAATGTCTATCACAATTTCTCAGAGCCCAACACGACGTCTTTAAAGCTAAAGTTTTGTTTAATCAACAGCAACAAAGCTCAAAGATTTTCAATATATATCTGACTACAGCAAATCCTCTCATTTGAGAAGTTGTCACCAGAGTGTGTTTGGCATTTTTCCATGATAAATAATTTGACTTAACGTGCCCTAACCATAGTTTTGTCCAAATGTATTTGCACAGGAGGGCTTCCTATTAGGAGATGTAAGGCAAGAAGAGACTGTGAGCATCAGTGACACACAGATCAGCAGTGCAGAATTGCTCCAGGTAGTAGGTAAGACCTGAAACAAAACCAATAACATTGTGGTGTGTTGAGCAGTAAGTAACTGATCGATGCCAGTCTGTGACAGAAGCCTGAAGAGGCGGTAAAGAAGTCCATAGGATCACAACTGCGTTGGTCTTTTTCCCAGAAGACATTTTGATATATCATAGTGGGAAAAGCACAGGTGTAAAATAATGATAATAGTAACAATGATGGCTGATTGTTTTTAGGTGCTTCAGTGTCAAGGTCCTGGTACAGTGCTCGGGACACTTGAAAACAGCCAGAGCCATTGTTAAGGTTATTAATAACACTTGTGCTTTACAAATACAGTTGTTACACAGCACATTTTTCAGTATCAGTCAAGCAGACTGATGACAACAGGGGACATTTAAAGAAGGGGCCACACTCAGTTTGGGTGATTCTTGGTCAGCTTAAAGACAGGAGAGCCACTGGAATCAGTATAACATGTTCATCTGAAAATATGGCCATATGTTTAAAATATTAACGATGGATCATACAGTTTTGCAGTTGTGTTGATTACATGGTTTTACTGTTTCCTGAATCTATCCTCTGCCCCCTCAGTCCTATTAGGAGAAGCATGTTTGGATGCATCTGAATGTGAATATGTGCCAATAAGCAGCTTTTTGCTGGGCTCTTATCCTTCTGCTTTAGTCACAGAAGTGCACAGATTTATGCTAATGAGTTCTGTTTAAAGTGGTTGAAATATGAGTGTGCTTGGTACGTGTTTTTGTGTTGTATACTAAGACAACTAAAACTAAAAGCCAATATAACAATCAGTAACAGAAGCGTTACTGTTTTGTGAGTTCAGGTTCACTGTTTGTGTCGCTTTAACGGCCAAAACATAAATTTTTTGGCCATACAAATTGCAGGTGCCTTTAGGAAAATGATAAAGATACCTACGTGAATGACAGCCTTTAAAGAATTGCACCTATGATGGTATTTAACTGAAACATCTGTCACTGTTTGTTTCCAACAGAAATCCATAACCATGATCCTTGTGCACAGTTATTTAGGTAAGATATGAGCTCGTTACTCTCGACCATCTACTAATATCATCAGTTATACATTCATGTAGAGTTGTTGAACATACACTGCTGGAGGGGGACAAAAACGGTCAGCCAACAGCCGGCCATGTTCATTTAATTTTGGAAAACATAACAAAACTTTGCTGTAACACATGCATAACAAGGTTAAGTAGTTGCATTTTATAGGAGCTGTTGTTACCTAATGCATATAGAGAGCCGAGAGCTCTGAGCACGTATTGTTGTTTTGTCCCTGACAGTTTAAATGGAAACATCACTTACCTTACATCCATTTTGGCACAGGCTGAATTAATTTGACATTGGACAGTAGATGGCCCCATCAGACAGGACTGGGTAAAGGAAGTAGGCCAAGGCAGCGGAGGAGTAGGAACATGATGAATCAGTCTCAACTTATGTGTTTGTTTGTTCTCCCTTTCATCAGCTTTTATGACTACGCAGGCAAAGTCAAAGAAGAAAATCTCAACAGCATTCTTAAAGATAGGCGGAAAGTGAGTGAATCGTCGTTTCAACATACATTGTGGCTGATGTCCTGCTGAATGTCAGAGATACTGTTAAACCGAGGCTACACTAACATGAATCTGAAATCGGGCATGAATTTAATTTTTTCAGATTTTTGATTTAAGTTGTATCATAAACTAACAAGTGATTGCAAACTATTAAGAGTGTGATTGATCGGTGTATATTAAAATATAAATTGAATTTAGCTGTGTGGAAAGTCCTGATTTCAACAAATATATTATACTACATGTACAGTTGTATTGAAATAAATTATGCTGCCTTTTCTATTCGAAGTATTTTAAATAAGCAGCTGTACAGGTTTCATAATTATTAGTCTCAGTTTTGTGTTTGATTTTTGCTTCAACCTAAATGGGGTTTGATTTATGAGACTTAACTGGATTAAACGCATTTTAAAAGATCTGTTTCTTCGGCCGTGCAGAACGTCATTGGTTGGTACCGGTTCCGAAGGAACACGCAGCAGCAGATGTCGTTCAGGGAACAGATCATCCACAAACAGCTCACTCAGCTGCTTGGTGTGCCCGACCTCGTCTTCCTTCTTTTCAGCTTCATCTCCACCGCCAACAGCTCCACGCACGCACTGGAGTATGTGCTCTTCAGACCTAACCGCAGGTAATAACTGCATGTTGATCAACATGAGCAAACACACACGCAGTCGCTGTTTCTGTCTTTATTGTCTGATCAATAAATATTTACTCTTGTCTAGACTTTTGCTTTCCAGAGAGGCACCTCTCATGCTGCCTGCTATGTCCAAGTTTATTTCAGGATGGTCTGATTTGATCAGGATCAGGGCTGATAATAACCTTATGTAGTGGATTGGGTGGGAGTTATTAGGTGACTGACCCACAATTGAATACAGTTTATTTATCATCAATAAAACATAAAGGTTTTGCTACAAATATTCAGTCACTGTCCTCAAGTTACGTCACATAAAAATGATCTCAGTGAGATGCATGAAGTGAGGTATTTAGATTTAAAATTCAGGAAAGGGGAGCACTGGTATTGCATTGGCAGTGGATATTGGTAGATAACCTGAGCTGAGGTACTGGAATGGTCCATCCCGACTTTTGCACGTTCTGTTTTAAAATGTAGGTATTATGGTCGGAAAATGAGACATGACAAACTTGATGCAAATACATGTATTCATCCGGATTTAATATTTATATAAAGTAACACATTATTAACACTTTTTATAAAGTCAAAATGCAGAAATGGTAACTGTGGAGAGATTTATCTTTCATGCCATTTCAAGTATGCCATGCTTCAGCAGCGCTAACTGGCTGGCTAATCTCCTCTCAGTAGGTACAACCAGAGGATCACCCTCACAATCCCAAACCTTGGCAACACGAGCCAGCAGGAATACAAAGTCTCCTCAGTGCCGAACACCTCACTCAACTACACCCAGGTCATCAAAGAGCATGGGTAAGGTTTGGATTCTCTCTTTGCACTGCGCCCGTGTTACTGCTAGCTCCCATTCTGGGGTCAGGAAGAGTTTAGAATATGTCTCCTCTGATATGCGTGGAGTTTGAACAGCCACCTGTTTTCACCTGACAGCATACTGCAGCTTCACCTTGAGGGCATAACGTGTGCATTGCCTCCGTGCCGGGGCCTCAGCTAATCCGTGGGAGTTGCTTTCCTTCCACAATCGCTTTTATGTTTGATGTGGTGAACTGCCGGCAGGGATTTAATCGTGTCTCCTTGGTAGTGTGCAGCCTCAGAACATCCAGCATTTGTGTGTGTGTGTGTATGTGTGTGCTAGTCCCAGTTTACACATGACACTGTGTGTCAGAAGTATACATGTGCGGGTGGCTGCCTGCAGTAGAAAGCTGGTATGTGACAGGTTACACATGCTTCTGCTTGTATTTCTGTGTCTTTGTATCTAAACTTAGACCCACTCTTTCTGTTTTAGAAAGGTTGAATACTGTGTGTCGGTGTCATTCAGACTGCAAAGGACTAAGCTAGGCCTGTCTATCCACCCTCCAATAAGATCACTATTATCACCTCAGCTCATTCAGCCGATGTTTTTGTGTGACAGCCAATAGAATTAGCTTGATTTATGATACAGAAAACGACCACAGTTTAACTTCTACATACATACCTTTACCGCTTGAATGCCTTTAAATTGTTTGATCTCAGTGAAGAAACTGGGTCAGCTTGTACTGTGTGGTGTGATTTATGACGTCTTAAATAATGTAATGGATATCTTTACTGGTAAATATCATTCCAGGGCTGAATTCTTTGACAAAGATGGTGTTATGAAGGATATCCGAACAATATTCCAAGTCTACAGTGCACTTCAAGATAAAGTGCAGGTGAGTCTGATAATGGATAGCTGAGACAAGTAGTGAAATTGCTTGCTAAATGGCTTTGTTATTGCTTTCTGTGTGAGTTTTTCACCTGTTTGTCTTGTTTCCAGGCTGTGTGTGGGGAGGTAGAACAAAGTGAACGTGTGAAGGAGAAAATTCAAGAGGACGTGAACAAACTCAAACAGCAAATTGCTCTCAGGAAACGCAAGACGGCAGAAGAGGAGAGACGTACGTGCTTGTTTTGGATTCTGTGAAATGGAATTATGTCATTTAATTTAAAAAGTGTGCTGGTTTGAAACATAAACCAGCCTCAGATCAATAGAAAACAGCAAAAATAAGAAAAGCTTCAGTTGCTCTGAGTTGATCCCTTACCCTCAGGCCTTTTTTAAATATTTGATCAGTCAACCGGCCAAACTTGATTTTCTCACTGTATGTGCTAACACATTGTAAAAGTGTCCACATGCTGTACCCTTTTTACCACTTATATCTCTCTGTCCGACAGGGCTCCGTGAGGCCCAAAATGCAGACTCCCATCCCACTCCAGAGGAGAACACAGAACCTTCTGAGACGTCCCCTCTTTCCAGGATAACTTTCCACACACCCTCAGCTCCGGAGCGGCCCAGTACCTCACCTAACCCACCATCGTATTCTGACCCCTTGTCCCAGGATGACTCTCTGCTCTCCTCTTCTTCCCCACCTACCAGTGCTGCTCTACTGCCCCGGCCCCAAGCTGTGGGCTCTCCAGGACACCCTACCCCCGGCCCGCTGGGGATGGGTCTGGGTCTCGGGCTGGGCCTGGGCCTCAGCGCCACCTCTACACCCGTCACCGCGTCCAGCACCCCGTACCTTGGCAATGGTGATGGGTCGAGCTCTGACTCGTTAGACAGACAAGCTGCAGGGCAGGAAGATGATGATGACGATGAGGACGACGACGACGATGAGGACGAGGACAGTAGCGAATATGAGAACTTAGTGAGTGAAGCCAGTCATCTGCCAAGCGTTTTAACGCAAGGCCGACCAGCCGCCCTCAGTCCAGACGGGGACGCTCGTGGCTCACAGACCACATAGAGACATGCCACAAGGTGTGTACGGGACACGATTAAGTGACGCACCTTGAGAGGTGGGCATCTCAAGCAATCAAAGATAGACAAATATAGACAAAAGAAGTGCCAGTCCTGAAAGTGAAAGGCATGCACAGGTGGTGTCCCGCTGTGAGTGTTTCTTGTCTTAGGCTGATCTCCATTTTAAGGGGAAACTATGCTAGGCTTTGCAGGCTTAATAGGTGTGTCTCACTGGGGGAAAAAGTCATCCGTTTTCAGTTTTTGTTTTTGGAATGGGGTCAGTCCGGGTACTTCAGTGTGGATGTTTGGCTCCCTCAAAGACAGGCCCTGCTTCGTGCTTTCTGTATGTTTTTCTTTCACATCTGCATCACCATCTCTTGAGCACCCACTCTTGCATTACCTCTTGCACTATTTTTTGCCTTTTTTTTTTTTTTTTTTTTTTAACAAACCATGAAAGAAAAGCAAAGGGAGAATATTCTGCGGCCTTCAAACAGTTTTTTTTTTTAAAATAAGTAGGCAAATGGTTGTTAACTTTTTATTTTTGAATATGAAAAAGTGATATATATGTCACTAGAATTTCTGTATCATGCACATTTCTCTCATTTGATTTTGGATTTTATTAGATTTTTTTTCCATGTTCCACAGTCTTTAATTAATCATATAGCTGCCTATTTAAATGATGAAGTATAGATTTCAAACAAAATTTACTCTGCCACTTCTATAATGGGTGCTTTATATATACATATATATATATATATATTTTGTCAGATTAATAGTTAATCTAATTTGATTGACAAGAATGTCAATGTCTTGTTCCTCTTGGTTAACACTGAAATTGTATGCGCTTTGCTGCACTTAACAAAATTTAAGATTTCTTTATTATTGTGCTATACCAATGCTGTCATGTTGTGCCACTTGAGTAGTCGTCTTCGACCACCCTGAGCCAAACTCGGCTCAGCTTTTGTGTGATGTACGGGGCTCACAGGGCAAACACAATGTACTGTAGCTTTACTAACCAGATGCTTAAGGTTCCCTTCTGCTGCTGCAACACAGAGAGCTACCACTAAAAAAAACTGCATCTGTCTGTTCTTCATATAAAAACCTGGCTGCTACTTCAACTTCACAGTGCTGGTTGTCTCCAATACTACTGACCGTGATCATATAACCACTTCAAGCTCACTTCTCACTGACTTGTTCTCTATTAAAGTCATAATGGAAGGCTGATACCCCCTGTAGTGTGTGAATTGTAACCTTGGGAACAGAGCGAGCGATCACCTTCCCGTCTTGGCATAGCGGACAGCAGACCTCATGTATTCTGACCTGGTTGGGTCAATGTTACGTGTATGGACCTGGATAATGTGATGAAAACACCATGACCTTGCTTCAGTATACAGTGCCTTTCACTCAGGGCAGTTTCTATCTGCACACATTCACAGATCTCTCTCGAGGGGTAAAATGATGACAAACTGAATTGTGTTTGCAATAATCAACTTCCAGCTTTGTTTTTTTTTTTTTTGTTAGTCCTGCAGATATATGCGTCCTTTCCCATGATGTGTTTTGTCTACCTGAAACATCCCTCACTGCTTCCAGAAGCTGTTTTCCTGTCTTACTTTCACTGATGACTTAAGCGGATCTGCATCTCATGGTTGCAGCTGTGACTTTGCTTTATTATTTTTTTTTAAAAAACTGGAATTACAAATGTAAAGTCAGAGGGAATCTGCTTAGTAACTGATACTTCCTGCAAGGCACAGGTGGCATAATGAGCACGACTGACACGGGCTGTTTGAAGACACGGTGTGGATTGAATGGGGGTGCTGAATGTAGGACACCCTCCTTGCATGGACCGGTCAATTCTAGACACTGTTATATTCAGTACGGACAGACAATTGCACTGCGCATGGAGGACGTCTTAACATCGGCAGGTTGCACTCACAAATGAAGACATGTTGTAGTGGGAGAAGCTTTGCCTTGTGAACAAGCTCCGCTTTATTTACACGTCCTGTTTGTATGCCATGTTTTTAGCCTCATTTCATTTGCCCTGATGTGTAATGCCAATGCATCACTTGTCGGGAACTGGCACTCAAAATGTTACTTAATAATCACCCAGAGTAACACAATCACACAATGTTAAAAGAAATGACAAAAATTTGTTAGGATTATGGTTTCCTTTGAGTACTGGAATATAATAAGGAAATATATAATGAATGTATAGTAGACAAGGGAGGGGGGAGGGGGGTAGCATTTAAACAGCACTTACTGTATAAGCTTGTCTCAGTTGAGTGTTGTGGTGGTATAGAGCAGCAGTTCTCAATGTTGGTCCTCACTCGTAATCCTTACCCTCAGCTCCGAGATGATTGCTTTTTAAGTCTTTCTTTCTGGCATCCCCAGGTTTAACCCTGACTTGATGGCCGGGATGAAAACCAGCAGGGCTCAGGGGCTGAGGGCCGCTAGTTTTTTAAGAGTGCGAGGACCAACATTGTCAGGATCCTATACCTTTCAAGCTCCAACATAGTACAAATATACACTCATGTACTCTTACTGTATGGGGTGACCCTTCCCTTTCCTCCCCCGAGTGGGCCATTGCAACATCAACACCTCCCTGAAAGCACAAAGTCCAGTGCACAGCTTCGAGCTTCTCAGCTTTTATCTGGATTTGTGTACTTGATTGAAAGTAGACCAAGGACTTGCTTGGACGAGCACAGAGAATATGGTTCTTAAAGTGGGGGATAATAAATGAGACATGCATATGTGACTTGATGTGCTTTTGTTTTCTTATTGCAGAAAAGTACCACTAATGTGATTTTGCAATGCCTTAAAATGTATGTGGTTACATTTAAAAAAAAAAAAAAAACGTTTTGCAGGTTAATAAGAGAGCATAAAACGACAAGAAGCCATTTTTAGTCTCCTCTGAAGACTTGTGCAAAACCACATCTTGTAATTTAATTTTGGATGTGTATATCTATGCGCAAAACCTACTGGTGCTTGTGTCAATGACATCACATCGGGGGGACGGGCTTTCCTGTAAACAAGACTTGCATCAATGCATATATTTTCCCAGGTGAACAAATTATTGGATAAACGTGCAAATTAATTTTCTCCTTCGAAATGCGTGCAGACGCCCCCGTGCACATTAATAACACCGGAGCGCTGAGAACTGTTGCTCAAGCTGTCATGCATTTACTGCAGACTGCTTGCTGCAGTATTTTTACGATGACATCATCCCCTTATCTCTTTTGAGGGGATACCACGTGGTCGCTTGCCAAAGATGCAACAAATTGCGATGCGCGAGTGAAAAAGAAAAGTGTTTTCACAGTGACTAACCGGAGCCGTCGCCTAAAAGGAATTAAAATGTGAACGGATTTTGCCGTTTGTTATTAAAGTGACATTCGAGCCTGTTTTGCTCTCACGGAGCCTTTTAACAGTTGGAATGAGAGACGTGGAATCTGATTGGCCGGCGTCAGGGATACACAGCAACCCACCAATCAGATCAGTTGGCAGATTCAGGTGGTAAATCCTGACCCTGCCTCTGACTGTAACACGGCCCAGAGCTCTGTGCTCTCCCTCGTAGTGTATTTTCAAGCCCTGCCTCGGTTGCTTCCCTTCCCCTGTTCCGCCATTAAAGCCCGTCAGCTTGGCGTTTGGGAATCGGGGAAGAGGATGAAAATGATTTAAGGCGTCCAAGCGGACGGCCCCGAGGGACGGGACTAGGGGGGGCTCTCGCCCGCGGAATGTATGGACCTTCAGCTGCCAACTAAACGGCGCCCCAAAGAAGTAAATATGCGGTTAGTGTCGGCCAAGTGAGAGAAGCCTGAGTTCGGATCGGAGTGGGTTTCTCTGGACGCTGGAGGGGGGACGCTCGGAGAAGCTCCATTTGTTTTGGCTTCGGTGGGAGACTGAGGAGTGTAAACACAGCAAAGCAAAGGTAAGCGTTGAGTGTGTCTTCTTGTGGAGTTGATAGGGCCTCTCCAACGGTTACAGGCGGACCGGGGGCAAAACATAATCCCGTAACGTTAGCGAGCAGCCAGCCAGCTAGCTTGGCTGTAATTCCTGACTGGCAACGGAACCAACGTATCCTATAGTTGTCATGTAGGAGAAACGGCTAGCTCTGTAAACAGTATAGCATTAGTAGCTAGTTTATTTAAGTAATGTTAGCCGTTAACACACACAACAAAAGTCAGTTGAATGTATGAATTGTGAGCACGACATTTGCTAGTCACGAGTAAACAGGTTGAACGTGACCACCGTGGCTGTTAAACACGGGCAACATTCCGCTTTTGATATTAATTTTTGGCTAGCTTTACACACATAACCCGCAGCTTTCCACCGGAGGAATCGTGTCCCCCCAAATGTGTTGAATACCTCACGGTGTGTTGGTAAACTTGGAGGCGTGGTGTAAACACAGCAACTACAGCCAACTCCTCTGCGAGCTGTCCCAGCCAGCCAACTTTATCTTATTAGTCCTTGTCTCGTAAATTATGCTCGCAATGTAACACAGGCACATATGGTTTGAGTCATTCGGTTTCATATGTAGGTAATAGGGCTTTGGGGCGAATTCAATTTCAGTGCATCAGTAAGTGTCTTAACCAGTCACGCGCCTCCCTGCTTGGTGTCTGGTTTCATATGTCCTTGTATCTTGTTACCCAGCTCGGTTGTAGGGGACACTTGCCCAGTGTATGTAACTTACTGTATGTGTTCAAAGCCAGTGTCAGGTTTTAATGGAGCCGTGGAGATTCAGCGCTGCACTCCAGTCCCTGCACTTTTCTGTCTGTGTGACAAAGTTAAATATTGCTTCCTTATTAGTGCCTGGTCAGGAGCAAACAGCACTGTAAATTTTTGCAAGTGTCTGACAGTAAATGGTACTGAGTGACACAGGTGGCTGTAATAAAGCATGCTTTGTCATGGTTTTAAGAGAGATTTACAACTGGAAACATGGAAAGTTGAGAAACATATTTTGTCTCAAGTGTACTGTTAATCAGTTTACCTTTGAGTTATGAGATTTTCTTTTTAATTATGTTGTGTAGTGCAATATGTTTATTTGGCATCACATCAGAGTGTTTTGCTAAAATGCCCTGTGTTTTTTTCTTTGCACCCCAGTGTACTGCTTGCTGTGTGATCTCCTTAAGAGTGGATCTGCCGAGCTGAGAACCCCTCTGAACGGCAGGAATCCTCCCTCAGCGGCGGTGCGACGATGACCGAGCTGGTTGCCAAGTGGGCCTGTGAATACTGCACATACGAGAACTGGCCGTCAGCCATCAAGTGCACCATGTGCCGCGCTCAGAGGCCCAGCGGGGGTGCCATCATTACTGAGGAGCCCTTCAAGAGCAGCCCTGCTCTGGATGCCAGTCTGCACCAGTGGGACCCTGCAGACCTCAGCAACAGCCCAACCCAGGGAGGCTCCAGCTTACTTATTTGTCCAGACTCCAGCGCCCGACCCCGTGTCCGCATCGCTGATGTACCTGAGACCAGTAGCAAGTGGTCGTGCCACATGTGCACCTACTTGAACTGGCCTCGGGCTATCCGTTGTACCCAGTGCCTGTGCCAGAGGCAACAGGCTCAACAACAGCAGCATGGGCAACATGCAACGCATCAAGGACATCACACCCAGCAGCCACGCAGCCCCACAGAATCACCCCAGACCTCAGGCTCTGGATGCCGCCCTGCTCCCCCAGCCACCACTACAGACCCCTGTGAGGAATATAATGACCGAAACAGGCTCAACACTCACGCACAGCACTGGACCTGCACTGCCTGCACTTACGAGAACTGGGCCAAGGCACTCAAATGTGTGGTGTGCGACCACCCCAGGCCAAACAGCCTACTAGCTGAACCTATCAAACTGGCGTCAGAGCCTGAGAGCCAACAGCCCTCCTCAAAACTTAATGAACAGGACAGGGACAACAGGAGGGGTGTTGTTGGGCATGTGGTCGGGCAAGGAGTAGGGAGTGTGGTAAGTGGCGTGGGGGGTTGTAGCAGCAGCCAAAGGAGGTCACCCCCGACCTCAAAACGTGAGTCAGAGGTGAAAATGGACTTTCAGAGGATTGAACTGGCGTCAGGGGCTGGGATTGGGAGCAAAGAGGAGCTGGAGGTGGATTTCAAAAAACTGAAGCAGATTAAGAACAGGATGAGAAGGACTGATTGGCTCTTCCTCAATGCCTGCGTCGGTGAGTTTGGAGAATATGTGATTTAAATGAAGTAATTCAACTTGTTCAATCTTGTGTTTTGTTATGTTATGATATGTGCAATGAGTCAATTGACTGATGTAGGGCAGGCCAACAGAGAAATGGGTGAGTGTGAAATGAGATTTTCCAGAATTTGTGTGAAGGATTAATAAGGTTTTGCTATCTGGAATACTGAAGTTGAAATCCTGTTTTTATAGCAGAGTCCAGGTGATTCTTATTCCTATCCTACTGATGCTGATATATTGTGTGCGCAGAAATCCCCTGCATTCAGCCAGTGTAAAAGTTTCCTACACAAACAGTGAGTGTCCGGCCACCCACACTGTAGACTGGTGAATGTGGAGTGGGAGGGAGGATGAACATTTTAAGAACAACTAGTGATTGCTTTTTTTCCCACTCACACACCACTATCTCACTGTTTCTCCTGCCTTCGCCATGGCTACGTAGAGTTTGTTCTGCACGCCCACTCAACCTCCAGTCCATTTTCCTTATATGCCTCCTTGACAGACAATTTTTCTGTGTTGCACTGACAGCGCAAATTTGACAGCCATGCTTGTATTTGATTTCCTGATGAAGCCGTTGCAGTGATTAATAGTAATACGGTTTTACAGGCTGCTACATCCTTAAAGCACAGGAATACATCGGGTCTGAATGTCAGAGAAACATCACTGTAGTTAGTTTGCTTCTGGTCCTACACTGGGTCTCTTGCTGCATGTGACAGGGTGAATTCCCTCATGCCTGTGTGGCTTGTCCCCTTGGGAGCAAGTCTCGTCTGGTCAGGGTGTCTGATGTGAGTGGGTCTGATTTCTTTTAGCATATTCAAGTGTTAGCTCTCCTTATCTGATCGGAAGTTTCTCTATTGTCCCTTGAAGGAAATGAAATCCAAGCCATGTCACAAATCTCTTCCTATTTGCCAGCAAATTCATTACGTGTACTTTAGAAATTTTTAGGTGTGTGCTGCTGACGATTCTTTTCATGATCGATATCTGCTTATTGTTTCCTCAATTAATCATTCGGCCTTGGGAAAAATGCCTATTATGGTTTCCCAGCGCACAAGTAGACGTATGCATATTGTTTATTTAATCTGACCAGCAGCCCCCAAGCCCCACAGAAAACAAGAGAAGCAGCAAATATTCACGTAAGGAGCTGGAACCAGAATATTTTTGGCATTTTTTGCTTGATAAAATTGTTTCCTGTTTACTAATCAACTAATTGCTTTGGCAGCTCAAGAAATATTATTTGAGTGTCTGTTTTTTTTGCCCTCAAATATTTCCACAGTGGAACAAACATGTACATAGTTTGCACACCGCTGTTTGCCAGTAAACCCACAATGCAATGCTCCTGAGATGACATGCAAGTTACACCAATGCTTCATCACATTTCGTCAGCTGTGACACAAGCTGGTGATGATTCACAAGTATTTGATATCTCAATTTATCGCTCACATTATAGCACTTGGGTGTAATTATCATACTATAGTGAGTGACTGAGGTGTGACCCAGCTGCAGGCCCTGCTGTGTTTAGGAGAGGCAAGTGAGCTTGTCCTCTGTTGCGAGGGAAGGTTTAGGTTATAAACGTAGAGACGTTACTGTTTGTCAACAGTGGCCTCAGAAAGTTCTTATAGACGCTCTTGTTTCCTTCACTTAAAATAGTATGACCCATGCAACAGAAGTCAAAAATAAACAAGTCTTGGGCAACAGTAAATACCTTCGCTCCTATAGTGTGGATGACCCTAGATCAACTTGCTGTTCTCAGCTGGTGTTGCTTACACCTGTGCAGGAAAAGTGCAGATGTAATTAATAGCATTATAAATGGCTGTGGTTCATTTAAGTCCTCAGGAAGAAATGTCAGTGAGCTAACACACACAACACCAATGAACCTGGATTTAAATGGAGCGTGATTAATGACACTTACGCATTTCCAGTGATGTGAAAAATCACTATATCTTTCTCTTTTTTTTTTTGTTTCTTCAAATTGGTAAATCCACAAAGATGTTTTGCTCTCCAAGAGCTTCTGTAAAAACTGCCCATTAAATAGGGAGTCAGACTGGGGCCACTCACTGCATATAACATCCATCTTCACAACTAATAATGTGTCAGACTTAGCCCTCAATACTTATTTTTTTACACTCTTCTGCTGATGGGGTGAGATGATTTCACTTGTCTCTAGTGCAGGTTTTATTAAATGTCTAGAAACGAGTGTTCCTTCAGACAGGACAAATGAGGCATATTGCTACATTATTATAAAGGATATTATCCTGACAAAACATTTCCAGTTGCATTTATCGATTTAGTCCAAAGCAAAACAGAAATTGGGTACAATCCACGCCACAGTCGGAAGAAACAATGTGACTTGAAAACTGGTGAAATGATCTCATGTTCTTCTGCTTTTTTAAGGAAAATAAAGGTCAAATAACTTGGTAGAAAACTCACTTTTGCAGTGTGGGGAAACAAAACAGGGCAGAGGAAGGAGGTCATGATAGATGTAGTAAGCAGTGTGGTTTACCTTGCTTTTGTTGGCCTAATTCAAATCCTAACTGTGGTGGACCTGCTTCATTTGACTAACTTTGTTTCAGGCTACTGCCAGGATATGTGTATGGAGCTGCAAAGAAACCCCAAAGTCAGTTTTTTAACCAACAATATTACATATTAACTGTAAGAGAGAACCTGACATGGGGGTGTATTACGTACTGAAGTGGCTTGTTCCACAGGTAAATATATCAATCATGAATAGATTTTACAGCACCAACATTTTTCTGATGTCTGTTGTTCATTTCACCATAACAGAGGTGGCCACTATCCACATTAGTGAAAGAAACGACCATGCACTGTGTGGAGAAAAAAGACCAGCGTCACTTAGCCTGATCCATTCCCCATCGTCGCTGTCTTTTAAGTGTACGCCTGTTTGCATATTTTGCGCTTTTTGTGTTCTCTAAAAGATCTGTGGGTACAGTACTGACTGCAGGGCTACAGGCACGCCCACACTAATGGAGTGTTTTGTGGAAAGTGGTTGTGATCCCTCTCTATCACACTGCGCTCCTATTGTGTAGTTTCTCTCCTCATCTCTCACAGTGCTAGCCAGCTCCACATGGCACAGCGAGTCCTTCCACCCACTCCATGTCTCTCTCGCTCTCCGGTCTCACTCACACACACAGATTATGCAGCTGAGCATTGTGTGTGGTCCTTTGACGCGAGAACAAAAGCTCAACAGTGTTTAATGCTGTCAAATGTACGAGAGAATACTACATGGGCATTTACTGTATTTGCTAGAAATGGAAAGAGAAATTTAGCTGTGTGGCACTGAAATTAATTTACACGTTCAGGTTTGATTTGATTTGATTCTGTCATGATAGCACGCTTGTCTAAATAGTTTATTCTCTTCAGACAGATAATAGCTTTGGCCATATCTGGCTGTGTCGCTGGTTTGATCACAGTAGTGGAAGCTGGTGCTGAAACCTTCTGAACTTTTCTTGTGTCAAGCTGATCATACAACCACCCTCATTTCATCGTTAGTCGACTTTTATCACCGTGTGTGCTGTTGCTTTGGTTTAGGAGCTGGACTGAAGATATACTCAGGAGTTTAGTTCACTGATACACACACACACACGCACACACTAGATGCACATTTTTTCAACCCTACCTTCATTAAAAGACAGCATAGACCAAAAATGGGCTTCGTATGAGCATCACATGTGTATTAGTTCATGGAGTAAAAATGTTTAAAGGGACAGTTGACCCAGAAATCAAAATTACATTTTTTTCCTCTCACCTGTAGTGCTGTTTATCAGTCTCGATTGTTTTGTTGTGAGTTTCAGAGTGTTGGAGATATCAGCCATAGAGATGTCTGCCTTCTCTCAAATATAATGGAACTAGATGGCACTCTGCTGGGTAGAGTGCGAAAAAATACATTTTAAAACTTAAACAGCAATGTCTCCCACTAGAAATCATGACCCAATTACTTAAGATAAAGATGTAGTTATAATAATATTATTAATAATAATAAACTTTATTGATGTGGCACCTTTCAAAACACAGTTACAAAGTGCTATACAAGAGGAAAAAGGAGAATAAAACAAATATCATGTCATAAAATGTCACCAAAGTAAAAGATAAAACAAGGAAGGCCAAAATTTAAATCAAGATAAAAATAGGAAATAAAATCAATAAGATAGCAATAAACTGGACAGCTCAGATAAAGTCAGGATATGCTTTCCGCTGGAAGTATAGGAGAGACTTAAACAAAGCTCGTGACTCAGACAGCCTTATACCTTCGGGCAGGTCATTCCAGAGCCTCGGGGTCCTGATTGCAAAAGCTCTGTCCTCAGTCTGGACTCTGGAACAAGCAGAAGACCTCTACCTGAGGATCTTAAACTACGCAGAGGTTAATAAGTGACTAACAGGTCTGAATTGCAATCTGGAGCCAGGCCATGAAGAGCCTTTAAAGTAATCCAGTAGATTTTAAAGTCAATCCTAAAACAAACAAGGAACCAATGTAAGAAGGCTAAAATTGGTGTGCTGCAGTTGTACTTCTTGGTAAGATAATCCACAGACCTTTTGTGAGCAGTTTCATGTAGGAACTATTTTCTCTCTTTCTTACCAAACTATACCTGCCAACTGTATCGGCGTGTGGAAGGAAGTGCACATCTATTGCTAGCTCACCTAGCACCATTGAGCTAGCTAACATTACAGCTCAGCAGAGGAGGACGCCATCTCGTGCTGTCACAAGCACAAGCTTCTTGTCCATGAGTAGATGCACTCTTTCTTCTCGCAAGAGACATTGCTGTTGAGTTTTACATTTTTTTTGCCACTTTGAGCACCACCGCTAATGTCTCCATCGCTCGGCAACTCAGACCAAAGCAATCTAGACTGATAAACAGCACCACTCATAAGAGGAAAAACATGTATGTTTGATTTTGTAATGACCTGTCCTTAAAAAGTTCACAGTTGAACATCTGGGTAGTCTGTGTCTTTAAGAGGGAGTTCACTATAATGTTAACTTACGCAGTGTAATGACTTCAAAGCAAAAGACTGTAGACGACAGTATGCTTTCTGCTGCAAACCCATTGGTTTCCACAGTTTGACTGTCTCGGGGAATAGATCTGCACGTGAGTTTGTGTGCTGGTGGTTAACATAAATAGCTTCTGTCAGATACTAATGCTTTGTGACAAAAAAGGAAAGAAAAACAAACACCTGCATCTGTCGGATCAAAAACATCCTTCAGCCCTCTCACACTAAGATCTAAGCCTGGAGATTAAGAGGGGAAAAAATAACTGACAGATTACAGTGTGGCCCCCTATTGTCTTTTCTCCTTGACTTCAAAGTCAGTGAAGTCTTGGAGCTGTTAGAGCTGCCACAGAGATAAAGCACATTCTGATCTCTAATATTTTACACTTCATGATTGAGCACTGAATGTCCTCTGCACAAGGTTGTGCTTAAGTTAAGTAATTTTTGTGTTCATTGTGCAAAGTCATGTTGTGGTTTTTAACCACAGTGATCAACATGTTCAAAGAACAGTTATTAAGGGAGCATGTTCTAAACAAATCTTAACTGATAAACTCCTTGTTTTACTTCTCAGATCTTTTAATTTGTCCTCATGCTGTTATTTCTGTGTTTGAAAACGTCTCCTTAAAAAGCACTTGTGTTGCTTCTTATTAAATGCAAAATGTTCTTTTTGTGCAAACTGCCTTATTGGTTCTACTATAACAAAGGTCTTCTCTTTAAAAGTATCAGAGGAAAAGTTTTATTAATGTGACCTTTTTCCTTTCTCTCTGTCTGGAAGGTGTTGTGGAAGGTGACCTGGCAGCTGTGGAGGCCTACAAGTCATCAGGAGGTGACATCGCACGACAGCTGACATCAGACGAGGTGCGCCTATTAAATCGGCCCTCAGCATTTGATGACGGCTTCACGCTGGTTCACCTCGCCATCCGCTTCCAGAGGCAGGACATGCTGGCTGTGTTACTCACGGAGGTCAGTAGAGACAACCAACATATTGTTTGAATCTGTTAATATCTTTGAATAAAAGTCAATCACACACACTAATGAAACAAACATAAATATGACCTTCTTTCACATGAAAAACTTTTTTTTAGTTAACTGCTTCAAAAGCCTCTTTACTATATATATCACAATTCCTTCTTTATTATCTGTTTTATATTGCCATGAAATCAGGCGACACGCTGATGCAGTGGTTAGCATTGTCACCTCACAGCAAGAGTGTTCCTGGTTTGAACCCTGGGGAAGGGGAGCCCTTTTGTGTAGAGTTTGCATTCTCTCCTGGTGTCAGCGTGGGTTTTCTCCGGGTACTCCGGCTTCCTCCCACAGTCCAAAGACACGCAGGTTAATTGGTGACTCTAAATTGTCCGTAGGTGTGAATGTGAGTGTGAATGGTTGTCTGTCTCTATATGTCAGCCCTGTGATAGTCTGGTGACCTGTCCAGGGTGTATCCTGCCTCTCGCCCCATGTCAGCTGGGATAGGCTTCAGACCCCTGCAACCCATAACAGGATAAGCAGCTACAGAAAATGAATGAATAAATGAATGAATGAATGTGAAAACATCAACAAATTTCTCCTGCAAACATCTGTACTTTTTCAGATTTCTTACCAAAAACTAAATCTACAGGATTACATTTGACCACATCATGATGAAGTTATATTTTACCTTTGCCCGATACTCATATTTATTGAATAGAGCTTGAATGTTTTATAATGTAACTCAATGTAACATCGGTAAGCTGTTAGTTCTGGTCACTACCTGCAAACAGCTAACATTGACAAGCTCTCCTCCTCCTGACTTCAACACACATTTGTTTGTTCACAATGTAGCATCATCAGATAAAAAGGCACGTCCCCTGACCATTTACATTGTCCTTTATTCCCGAAGTTGTCCTGGGGAAGATCCACATTCGCAGATGGGATCCAAGATCCCAAGAAACACGTTTTCCATTGCCTCAGGACGCCAGTAGTTTTGAGCCTTCTTTGTAGCCTGCACAAAATTGATGTGACACAACAGAAAAACATCGGCCACTACCATCAGCTAATGTTGTCTTATCTGCTGCTAGGCCAGTGGCAGTCAACAAGACAAATATTGGCCGATACAGATGTGCGGCTAATAAATCAGTGTATCCCTCAAAATTTAAGTCTTCTTTGTCAGTCATTTGCCCTGCTACATCAATCAGATTTGTTTCTCATTCTCCCATACCTCCTGTAATTAAAAAAGGTTAAACAAAATTAAAAAGATTGAGCATAATCATTCTCTGCAATTTAAAAGCTTTAAAAAAAATCAGGAAACCAAAAGCGATTTTGTAAAAATTGGAGGGTTTCCGGTGGAATTTACGCCCTTAAATTATGGGCATGATTGCAGCAGTACTTGTTTCTGGGTCAGCAGTGATGCAGCTTTTTCTTGCAAAGTCTTTTAATCTCAACATCCAATGAGATCAGCCAGGAGCAATCACAAGGGCCAAGGGTCTGTGGAGAGGAAAAGGGACTTGAATCCAACCACACAGTCCCCTCTCTGTGCCTGCAGGAAGTTTCCAGTGTAATAGCCCTTACTATATTCATAATGATCTCATGTTGTTAATGGTTTGTATAGTAACATGTTGAAAATGTGGGCTCCCTGGTGTGTCAGTGTGACAAGAAGGCTCATTGAGCTAATGTGTGTGTGTGAGTGTGCGTGTGTGTGTGTGTGTGTGTGTGTGTGTGTGTGTGTGTGTGTGTGTGTGTGTGTGTGTTTGTTTGTCTGCAGTGTGCACATGCTGAGGCTGATCGTGGCTCGCTTGCTGTCAGCACTGTGATCCCAGATTATCTGTATACACACCTCTCCTCCCACACTCACTCGCTGTCCCAGTTTCTTTTCCGAGGGGGTCAGTGACTAACCGCTGGCTCATGCCCCGAAAATGCTTCAGAGCCGACAACTGCTTGAGCACCAAACACAGATACATGTCTTGTCCTAGAGGCAACTTAGATTAGTGAAAAAAAAATAAGATCGGATCTCTGAGTCACCTACCTAAACACACAAAAAGTCATGCCTTTTGTAATTAGTCAGGCTCCAAGTAATCTGGAAGGATCATTTCACTTAGCGCCGTGCTGTTCTTACAGTATATGCGCTGAATTCTTATTCAGCAGCCATCACTAGCCCTGAGGTAAAAGGGTATAACTGTAATTCCTACAACCCTAAACTTTCCCCCCAAAAGCAGTAATTGTTGAAAGGGTTCTTGTGTTTAATGGCGTCTCTGGGAATCTTCACAACTTCGAAAATGTGTTTAAGCTGCGAGACATCGATAGTCTCAAGCTTGTCACCCTGTCATAGTTTTGCGTCTTCCCTTTTAATTTCTTCCTCTGTAGCCTTTCTGTTTCACACCTCTTAGACAGGAGGGTCGTGTGTGATATGGTTGGTCACTGCGTGCAGGTCACAGCTTTTTTGCTTTTTTATTTTGTGGTTTATTGTGAAATACGACCTTCCGCAATAGTTAGACATGCTCTTATGCTCTTGCTCAATTATCAGCCCCTGTCATATACTCCTTTATATTTAGATTATACTTCCTTCCCTTTATCCTCTCTTCCCTGCAGGTGTCCCAACAGGCAGCCAAGTGTATTCCAGCCATGGTGTGTCCTGAGCTCACCGAGCAGATCCGTCGTGAGGTGGCGGCCTCTCTTCACCAGCGCAAGGGAGACTTCACCTGCTACTTCCTCACTGACCTGGTGACCTTCACGTTGCCTGCAGGTTAGCACCACAAACAAATGTGCAGTTGTCTTTACACAATAGGCACAAATGTCACAACACGAAATCCAGAAGCTGTCAAAGTGTACTTTCTGTGTTGTGTATAAGGGTAACTTAAAACTCTGTCGCTGAAGAAACCCAGTGCAGCCCCCCCCCCCCGGCTTGCCAAGTGTGTGATAGAAAGCTTGTTTTGTTTACTTGTGGCGTATGAAATTGCTTGTTGTTCGGATGCTGAGGGGACATAATGCTACGGTTGTCTCTTTCCAACTGCAGAAGACGGAGGCTACCTCTGGCTCACTATTTGAGTATTGTTCTTGCATACTGAGTATACCAGCCAGCCAACGATGCGTGTCTCTCGTTCATAACAAGGCTATATTTAGCAATTTTGCCAATGACTCTCTGTAAAATTGCATGCATTCATTTCTATTTCTGTTGAATTTCTTTGTGTGGAACAGCTATTATGGTCCAGTCTGTTGCTGGTGGCTAAGCTAAGGATTTTTGTTATTGTGGAGTGTTCAGGACAATGCAGACCTTGGCTTCTGGCCACTATAGAAAGCTGCTCTGTTCAGTTCCACAAAGTCACTGCATTCATTTATTTTTGCTGAAGAATAAGCCACTGTGTTGACAGGAGCTCCGAGCATGCAGTGAAAGCCAGTGGCCATTGTAGAAAGAACAAAACATGGTGGCTTGAGTTGAAATGAGCCACTGCAGAAAAAAAAATCTAGTTGACCTTTTCAGTCATTTCAGTGACGTAAGTAATTAAGATCTTATTTATAAAGCACCTACGGACACAAAGAACAAATAAATTACAACCCCTATACAGGGAAGGGAAGGCAAGGCAAGGCAAGGCAATAGGGCAGGCAAGCGGGTTTTGAGAACGTTTTTGACGCAGTTTACAGACTCAGCTGATCTAACAGAGGGAGGGTGAGACAGTTGAGGCGGGATGAGGCCCCAGCGGCAAAAGCGCGATCACCCTTGGATTTGCAGACGGAGTGTGGTATGAGTAAGAGCCCTTTGTCGGATGATCTTCATGGCCTAGAGGTGGTATAAGGATGTAAGAGTACAGAGGTGTATGAAGGGGCAAGACCATGTAAGGCCTTGTATGCGATAAGCAGTGTCTGGAAGTCGGTTCTGTACTGTACGGTGAGCCACTGAAAGGATGCGAGGATTGGTGTGTTGGGGATTGACAGTTGGATTTAGTGTTGCACGAGTTGCAGGTGGGACAGGATTAAGTGTTATAACTAGTTGGAATACTTCACCCACAGATGACTCACCCTGTGTTTCATTGAATTTGTGAAGAAAACTTTGTTTTTCAGGCTTCCTGTTGGTGAACAAATAATCCAGAAATGGAGAAAATTCTAATGAATTGACACCAGAAGAGTCTGTGTTTAACAACAGCAAAACTATATCAAACATCCATTAAGAAACGCTCACACAACTAATGCAGTATTATCCAGTGCGATCAGTATTTCCCAAACAGACAGACCTTTCCCATGGGATATTCAACTGAAAGTGAAACTTCTCTACGCTCTCTTCAAAGCCGACAAAAACATTTGACCTCGCTGAACATGGCAGCTGCTGGTCTACTGCTGATCAGTTGGTTTGTTTGTGTTACTGTGTGACTTAGGTGTTTTAATGGGTTCATTCAGATTCATTGAAGTCATGCTATAACACAAACTATCAATCAGGGCAGTGGTAGACCAGCAGCTGCCATGTTCAGAGAGGTAAAATTACTGTTTTTGTCAATGGAGTCTGGCTTTGAAGAGAGCAGACATTCACTTTTAATTCAGTTTCCTGCCACAAAGGGCCTTCTGTTTGGGAACTACTGAGCACAAGACGTGGATACAAGCTGAAATGAGTTTCCTGAGAGACAGGGTAAGGAGCTCAGATATCCAGAGGGAGCTCAGAGTAGAGACGCTGCTCCTTCGTATCGAAAGGGGTCAGTCGTGGTGGCTCCTTTGCGCCTACTGTTAGAGGTGGTCCGGGCATGTCCAACTGGTAGGGGACCAAAAGGTAGGGCTTACATATTTCTTCTGGCCTGGAAACGCCTCGGGGTCCTTGAAGAGGAGCCGGAAAGCACTGTTGGAGAAAAGGGCATCTGGAATACTTTGCATAACCTGCTGCCCCAGCGACCTGGCTTCGGATAAGCGTTTGAAAATGGATGGATGGATGAGCATGAAACCTTATAAAGGAGACTTGGACAATACTACATGAGTTATGTGAGAGTTTATAAGTGAATGTTTTGGTACAGTTTTGCTGTTGTTAAACACGGACCCCTTTGAATTCCATTCATCAAGAATTTTCTCAGATTTTGGATGCTTCATTCACCAAGGAGGCATGCGAGGAAATCAAGTTTTCCTCACAAATTCAGTGTAACCTTGGATTGAGTAATTGATATACAAATGGTCATTAGGTGAGTGAAATGCTCCTTTAAGAAGAGGTTAACACATACCTCACATAAAATATGAATAAAACTAAGACTTCACTTTTCATGCATCTGTGTCCCTTCCATTACCACCCTCTTTTGATTTCTGTTACTCACTTCTCATCTATTGCTTCATTTCAGACATCGAGGACTTGCCCCCAGCAGTTCAGGAGAAGCTGTTTGATGAGGTGCTGGACCGAGACGTACAAAAAGGTGAAATATTTACTCTATAAACTTCACGACTCAGTGTTGCAGTAACACCTATCACACGCTGTGCTTACATATGGATGCAATTTCTTTGAGAGAAAGAAACCAGATCCAAGATGACAGCGATGGTCTGGCTTGGCAAACGGAGGGAGCACCCTCACAAACTGTGTACTATAATGGGAAGGCTGCCGAAATACTGGCAGTGTTATATTACTTGTATCTTTCCTCTTGCCAGCACAGCGTTTTGCCTGCCTGCTTGTCACTTGGCCAGGCGGTCTGTCTTTATCGTGTGTACCAGTTGCGTCTGCCCTAATCAGCCTAATTGAGTTTTAGGGATTTCTCTGATCCCCACTGAATGATTGTACTTCCTCTCAGCCCATACACACACAAATATAAACACACATTTAAAAGGCATTGCTTTCTGCAACCCTCTTTCTTTAGTTTCCTGCTTATTTGTGTGCTCTGTTTAATTATTCCAGTGTGTCAAATCTTGGGCACTGCAGCACAGGTACAAAGAGACACAGAAAGCCGAATTTTACCTTCAGGATTCTCTCTGGATGCGTTTGCTTGCACTTCAATAAGTGGTTTTGGCAGAAACATGAAATGTTACAGTGAACGGAAAACCTTGTCTCCTTTCTCAGGTTAAGGGATTAAGCTAAGGCCACTTAACACTGCGTAAAACCTGATTACCTTGCCATGTAAACCCATCAGGATGCATGGTATGTGTGTGCATTGGCAGGGGAAAATGCAGGACAGGGAAAGTATCATGGTAGCAATGTAGTATAATGCAGGAAAAATCATTCCTGGAAGCTTTGTATCCAGAATAATTTAATACTTCAGCTGATTTAAAATAATCAAAACCATATTGATCCTGTTATATTGTTGCTCTTGTTTCCATAAACTTAAAAGCTCAACTACTAAATAAATCAGTTATTCAAGCTAATTTGTAAATTTCAAACACATGGTCACGGTAAGAAAAGCCTGAGCGTTCTCCCGCGACAGAGCCATTTGTTTCACTGCACCACCAGTCCAAATGCTCCAACTCCCAAAAAACTGTGAAAATTTTAAAGGGACTGTTCTCCACAAAATCAAAAATACAGATTTATCCTCTTATCTGTAGCGCTATTTCTCAATCCTGGTTGTTTTGGTATGAGTTGCCGAGTATTGGAGATATCAGCCGCAGAGGTGTCTGTCACTAGAATATAGCCAGCACTCAACTTGTAGTGCTTCAAGTGCCAAGCGTGTCTCATTTCAGAAATCATGACCCAGTTACTCAAGATAATCCACAAACTTTGTTGAAAGTTTCATGTAGGAACTACTTTCTTTCTACTGAACTACACCACCAACTGTAGAAGGAAAGCGTGCCCCTACACTAGCTCACCTAGCACCACTGAGATAGCTAATGTTACAGCTCATCAGAGGAGGAAACTATTAATGTTTACGTCTCGCGCTGTCATGAGCATGAGCCTCTCATCCATGAATAGATGCATGCTTTCTTGGGTTTGAAAAAAATGTATAATTATGCCCAAAAAAGCTGTTTGTGCTTTCACTTTGCATCATGTTTCTGCCATAAATATTAACACATACAGTAAGAGGCAGGGTGGGGGAGTTTACATGTTCTCCCCGTGTCAGCATGGGTTTTCTTCAGGTACTCTGGCTTCCTCCCACAGTCCAAAGACATGCAGGTTAACTGGTGACTCTCAGTTGGCCGTTGGTGTGAATGTGAGTGTCAATAGTGTCTGTCTCTTTGTGTTAGCTCTGCGATAGTCTGGCGATCTGTCCAGAGTGTACCGGGATAGGCTCCAGCCCCCTGTGACCCCTAACTGGATAAGCGGTTACAGAAATTGAATGAATGAATGAACGAGTAAGAGGTATCTGTACACTGTATATTGTATGTGGTTTTCCTGCCGTGACCTGACTTCTCACAGTCATCCGGTTTTGTGGTGCACATCCAAATCTCTGTAAACATCTAGATGTCAAATCTGTTCTGACAGGTGTGAGTTGTTACTGACACTCTCCCAAACAGTTCTTTCAAATGCCATCACCTGTCTTGCAACTTGGGAAACCCCCGACTATGGACTCTATACACACATTTCACATTCTTACTACACTGTCCTCTCTTTGAGGTAAAATAGCCACAGAGAGACACAGTACTCAACTTCTTCTCCCCTCTTGTTCAGAACTTGAGGAGGAGTCTCCCATCATCAACTGGTCGCTGGAGCTCGGGACCAGGTTGGACAGTCGATTGTATGCTCTGTGGAACCGCACGGCTGGGGACTGTCTCCTTGACTCTGTGCTGCAGGCTACGTGGGGCATCTACGACAAGGACTCAGTGCTCCGCAAGACCCTCCACGACAGCCTGCACGACTGCTCTCACTGGTGAGGCCTGCACACCAGGGAATAGGAGCACAGATTACAGTGTGTTGTAGTCCTTAAAAACACAACCTGTGAACAGTACTCTTCCTAACTGTTCATACATAATGCACCACACAATAATAGTAGGTGGTGCTCCCATGCTGCTTTTCAGGGGAATGTTTTTAATTAGCGGAGACTTTAACTTGAGCTAACAAGGTGAATATACTGCCTTTTTTATGTACATATACGGCAGACTGAATACAAAGGTGTTTTTACATCAAAGTCTTGACCATTGCAGCCTCAGCAAAACATCCATATCTCATCATCTTACACTTAAAACATTTAGCCGACTGTTTAACACAGTTATGTTTACAAAAAACAAGCAGGTCGAGTTTTAGTGTCTTGCTCAAGGACACAGAAACAGCTCTAACTTGACATTCAACGGTCTCAAGTTTCGTTCTGTTTCTCTATAGCATTGCATGACTGCGCTGGAAATTGGGACATGCGGTTTAGAGGTTGGGACGTATACCAAGAATCCAAAGTCTGGACTGAAGGCTCATGCAGAGATCTGAGACTTTGATGTAGAAATGAGAGGCTTTGACTGGGGATTTAGACCAGTCACACACATTTTAGAGGAGATTAATAAACAAGTGTAAAGTTGGGAACAATTTAAGGCCTGAGACTGATTCTGCAGGAACACAACAGCCCAGTGTGACTCATGTCTATTTCTAAGACACTGTGGGTTTTGCAGTGAGAAAATTACTATTTAGATATAATGAGTAATTGCCATCCGACCTCAACCACAACAGAGATGAATAGCAGTCACACGCCTTTCTGCACAGAGAGGTCAATTAATGTCAACAGACAAAACAGTATTTGTATGGTTTCGGTCTGCAGGTTTTACACGCGCTGGAAGGAGTGGGAGTCGTGGTATTCACAGAGCTTCGGCCTGCACTTTTCCCTTCGGGAGGAACAGTGGCAGGAAGACTGGGCTTTCATCCTCTCCCTGGCTAGTCAGGTACATGCACATGAAAGCAAACATGCACATGAATATGGAGGACGGGAGCTTGATGTGCTTAAAATGTGACACACTAATGATGTATGAATTATGCAAGAAGCTTTACTGCTCTTACTGCGGTATACTTAATCTGTAATGCCCTCTGAAAGTGCATCCTGTCTGTCATCAGCACTTCTCTGCCTCTCACTGCTCTGTGTGACCTCATAGACTAAGTATTTTGGGCGGATTGTTATTACATCTGGGTGTGAAAGCACAGTAATTGTGTTTTTTCATGTATTAACACTTGCTGTGGTAACTTGGCAGAAGGAATGTACAGTTTTCAAGAATCCTTGCCTCGTAGTTTCACAGACTCCGGCTTTCTAACTGTATTTTTCCTTTTGTGTTGTGCTTTTCTTTTACAGCCAGGATCCAGCTTGGAGCAGACCCACATTTTTGTTCTTGCACACATACTTCGTAGGCCTATTATCGTCTATGGAGTGAAGTATTACAAAAGTTTCCGTGGCGAAACGCTCGGGTACACCCGTTTTCAAGGTGAGGAGTCAGCAGACTGTTTGGACTGAAAGTGTTTTGGTTTAATATCATTAAATGTGGAGCGCAGCTCCGTTCCCGTGGCCGTAGAAGGACTAGACTTTGTGAAATAGCTCCAGCCTACATGTGTCTGCATAGCTTACATAGCTGACATAACTGCCCCTCTGAACTGTCAGTAATTGCTATTTACAACATGTATCAGGCTAGTGTCTTTCATTTAAGGGGTATTTTAGTACTGTATGACTCAAAATAACATGAACAACGGAACAAAACACACCCGCCTGCCTTAGGAGCAACAGTGGAAGAACTAGTCAGGTCTTTAAATAGAGTAAAAGTGCTAATACTACACTGTGAAAGCAAGTAAAAGTCCTGCACTCAAAACCTTACTTAAGTATGAAAATATAATCAGCACAATGTACTTCAAGTATTAAAATGAAAAGTGCCCATGATGCAGAAAAAAAGTCACTGTCAGAGTTTTACTATTAAATATTTAAATATGATGTTTTAATATCACTGCTGCATTAATCTGTATGTTACACCTTACTGCTGCAGACAATGAAGATTGTGCTCATTTTAACTTCTTCGTATACTACTGAGGTAGTTTAATCTACAGCAGTACATCTTATTTGTAAGATCATCATATGTTTGTTGCATTGCTGTCCTGTGAGAACCACGTATCTTTAAAAAGTCAACATTTCCTAGTGTCCGAAACCAGCCCTGTTTTCAGCTTTGTGACGATGCAGCTGATCCCAGAGGGTTTTAAAAGTTTATTTAGCTCAGGAAGTAGAAGAATTTTCTCAACACACAAAAGAACACTTCACCCTTCAGTTTATCACAAACACTCAGCATTAACACATCTCAAATTACATGGTCTTCATTGGACAGGAGGGGCTTAAAATGTTATCTGAAAAGTGAATAAAGCTGTCACGTAACAGTAGTGAGGTAAAAAGTACAATATTTGCCTTTGAGATTTAGTCAAGTATGAAGTTGCATAAGATGGAAATACTCAAGTAAAGTACAAGCACCTCAGATCTGTAGTTAAAGGGACAGTTGCCAGCTTTATTATCAATCTAGATTGTTTTAGTGTGTTGGAGATATCGGTTGTAGAGATGTCTGCCTTCTCTTCAATATAAGGGAACTAGATGGTCCTCCAAGTGCCAAAAAAAAAAGGAAAACTCAACAGTAATGTCTCTTGGTTTCTCGAGATAATCCACAGACTTTGTTATGAGCAATTTCATGCAGGAAGTGTTTCCTTTTTCCCAAATTTCACTAATCACATCATCGCAAAGAAGGAAGCATGCTTGTACTCAAGGATGAGGGGCTCATGCATGCTAACCTGAGCTATCTACTGTTAGCTTAGCCGAGGAAGACGCCATCGATGTTTACATCTCACGCTGTCACGAGGACAAGTCTCTTTTCCGTGAGTAGAGTAGTGCACGCTTCCTTCTTCACAGTGATACGGTTGGTGGGTGTAGTTTAGTAGAAAGAAAATAGTTCGTCAATGAAACTGCTCACAACAAGGTCTGTGCATTATCTTGAGTAACTGGGTCATGATTTCTGGAAAGAGACATTGCTGTCGGGTTTTTCAAATGTATTTTTTGGCACTTTGAGCACCACAAGCCGAGTGCCATCTATATTAGAGAGAAGGCAGACATCTCTACGTCCGATATCTCCAACACTCTGCAACTCTCACCAAAACAATCTAGACTGATAAAAAGCACTACAGGTAAGAGGAAAAAAGTATTTTGGATTTTTGGGTGAACTCTCCACTTAAGTACAGTAAATGTAAAGAGTTATATTCCGCTGCTACATAGGAGCACACTGTATGAGGTGTGTATTGAGATGCCATGAAGTGTTCCACACACACATCCAAAAGCATGTGAACATGTGTAAACCATCAGAAACAATCCTGCGAGCGTGGAGCGCGGGCTCTACGTTTATGGCTTGCAGTAAAAACAACCTGGATTCAGTTTGCCTGCTGAGTGATGCTGCACAGGGGATGATGAAAGTGCTCTGTAATGGCCAACTGCTTGTGGTAAAGCCCGCCTGATGGATCCGTGATTTACTGTTGCCAGGAGCCAATGTAAAACACACAGAGGGAGGCGCGCATATGGGCGCCTATAGCGAGGGGAGGAGCAGCTCAGTCTAAGTGGTGACCAAGTGAACCCAGTAAAAAGAAAGAAACAGTGGTTACTGGGAGAGTAGCTAAACAGAGGCCTCTCAATTGTGGTGTCAGTTACAGAAGTATTCATGAGGTGTGAGAGCTGCTTTGTGTGTGATGGGACTGAAGAAATATGAGACTTATGACATTGGGCAGATGTTTTCTGCTTTGTTTTGTGCATAACCAGTGTGTCATTATGTAGTTAACATTGACAATGTGATGGGATGTTTCCAGTGGTGGAATGTAACTTATACAAACTTTTAGAGAAAAAATTACTTTTTACTTCATTTATTTGGCAGCTATAGTTGGTACACGTGTACAGTTAATAAAGTATGATGCATTAATCCTGATTTAACAGTGCAACAGTATACAATTGTTCAAATAAGCTACAGCTTCAAATGCCTTTATACATGTTAATGCATCTGTGAAAATAATCCTATAATGCAGCTCTAATCCTGCTGTATTGCTTTTACTTATGATACTAGAAATACATGTTGCAGATAAGACTTTATACTTTTAATGCTTTTACCTAACTAATATTTTGAATATCAGACTTTAACATGTAATGGAGTATTTTTACATTGTGATATCATGGTGGCCGTGGGCTCTCAGAAAGTTTTAAAATGTCTTAAATATACATTTACTGATAAGAGGCCTTAAAAATGGTCTTAAATTCAGATTGAAGAGGGAAACACTATTCGACGGTTAACATACACCACCTGTATGTGCGCAATGCCCCTATTTTTGCCCACTCACACACTTAGATCACGCAATGAGTCTGCATCATTAAACTAGGACCTTGCATGCTATGGAAAAATGGGAAAATGTAAGTGTAAGGACAAAAAACTTAAGAATAACAACAATTACTTGTGATTAAAGCCACAGCCTATACATTTTTATGAAGCAAACTGAGCTGTATGTCGAAGGTGTTTCAAATGTGGTAAAATGGGGATCAGAGCTGAAAGCACAGTATCACCAGGGTCATTTTTACTGTTCATTTTGAACTGACATCAGTGTGTGAACTTGGAAAGAGTATATTTTCGCTTTTGGTGTGTGTTTTTATAGAAAGTTTGGTCTTAAATTGGTATTACAAAAGTTTTAAAAAGTTAAATTTAACTTGTTCATACCAATAAATATGGCTACTTTTACTATGAAAACTTGTTCCATCCCAGAAGATTTCTTATTCATTTTTCCCACAAATTGTCCCAACATTTTATAAGACATTTCTTAATTTAATTTGGCCTAAAATTTCCATCATCAAATGATAGCCCTTGATTTACGTCCTAATCAAAAGAACGTGTGTATAAAAAACAAATATTTATTGAAAGGTGAAAAACAAAAATACTTAAATTAAAAATATACCATGCAGGAATTTTCTGTAAAGCAATGTATAGATAGAAGTAATCCCTCTTAATTCATCACCTGTGACTCACTAGAAGTGTGTGGCGGTATAATTTTCTGCCGAGACTCTGCCCTTTGCCTGTATCTTCTTATTTTCCTTACTTTCTGTGTTTGGGACATTTATGGGTGTGTACCCTCACAACGCTCAGGTGAGGTCGAGGCTTTATAAAAAGGTAGCAACCAGCTGCCAGACTTTAAGCAGCAAGTATCAAAGAGACACAGTGCAGAAAAAATGCATATATAGTGAGGCAAAACACCAAATGAGAGGGAATCTAGGGTTGGCTTTAAACTTCACTTTTGCTGGCAAGCGTGTTTACAAACACTAACCAACAACCCTGCATGGCATACCTCAGGGCTATTCAAAGATGGCTGGGACGCGCTCTTTGACCCCATGGAAGCTGTGAGGTATGACACATGCGCAATGTAACTGGAGCTGTGATCTTGGAGGGTCACAGCAGAAAGTGTTAGAAATAAAGGGAGGGGGTGCGCTCAGGTGCTCTTTGGGTGAGCTCGGCCTGACAGAACTTTGGATACACTCAAATTAATGGTGACCAATATACAATAGAACGTTTGCATATAGAAAGCAATAATTGCAGAGTTGTCACCTATATCTTTATTTTACCGATAAAAAATATTCTGACCCTGAGCCGACTGTGGATGCCTTGGTGAAATAAATCCCCGTGTTCTACGATAGTGCGCCTGCTATTGAGCCTTTCGGCAACTGCAGACCAGATTTCACTGTGCATGTGCTGTTCTCCACTGATATGATGTGATATAACACCGTGACTTCTCTTTTTAACCTCCTTAGTATACCTTTATGTTAGACACAAGACACATTCCACCCTCGAACAAAGCGTCCGAAAAATCTATGGTTGTAACTTATGCCGTCCTCAGTATGAGTAATGTACTGTGTAGTGTTAAAGTAGATTTTTGTTCTCTTTGAAAGCTTATTACACTGAGCTGTAAAAGTACCAAAACCTCTGCAGACCAAGAGGAAACCCTGAATATCATCAGAACAAATGCAAAAACAGTGTTTCTGAAGTAGTAATTAACACTAATATATCTTTTTTAAGTCACGCCGCTGTGTGAGGAATAAATCAAGATGAACAATTTCTTAATCACTAAAACGTTCATGATGTATACAGTCAATAAAATTCAGCCATTAATCAGGAAATATTTGTTAGACAGAAAAGTGATTCATCATACTTGATATAAAGATGCAGTTTCTTATTATTTGTCCAATACATTTAAACATAGAATTACTGTTTCAAGCACTAAACTCTACGCATTAACAACTGTAAAACTGATTTTTAAAAAGTAATGATACTCAAACAACATGTTTTACAACAAAGATTTAGATTTTCATTTTATTTTTTAGAGTAATGAAATTAAACTCTCGTTGTCTCCTCCCCGCCTCCCTGCAGGTGTGTACTTGCCCCTTTTGTGGGAGCAGAGTTTCTGCTGGAAGAGCCCCATCGCTCTGGGCTACACGCGGGGCCACTTCTCAGCACTGGTGGCCATGGAGAACGATGGCTTCGACAATCGCGGCGCAGGCGCCAACCTCAACACAGACGACGACGTGACGGTCACGTTCCTGCCACTGGTCGACAGCGAGAGGAAGCTGCTTCACATTCACTTCCTCTCAGCGCAGGAAGTAAGGACCTCCTCTTCTCTGTCCACACATTTCCTTTTTTGTCTTTTTGAATTTACAGTGAATTTGTGTGTTATGGGCATGAAATCAGTTTACTTACAGGCTTAATGTCCTCTGTGTCAGCACTAGTTTTAGTGGATAGTTAAAGAAAAATGTAAGTGGGGTTATCTATATGCAGTAGGGCTGTCAAGCGATTGAAAAAAATAATTGCTGTGATTAATTAATTTAAATTAGTTGCTTACATCAATTTTTGCTGTAAAATTATTTAAAATATTTAAATTCAAATAAATTTTGGCAAATGTGTCGTAGTAAAACTGCTGGATTTTTTTGGACAAAATTGTCCCCTTGTCCTCTACCAGCAAAACTGGTCTACATTCCAATGCAATCCGTTTTGTAAGGGAGTTAGTCGGTCACAGGTAGACTTACTCAGTTTGTGTCTGAATGCCTGGTTGTGTGTGGTTTGCTAGCACTAGCATCAGAGGCTGTGCTAGCTCAGACCTCCGGGTTCACTGCTAAATGCTTTGCCTTGAGGTGATATTTCAGGCCTGAAGCACTCCGATGGTACAGCAATTCCTTACTGCAGATAATGCAGAGAACAGTGCTGACACAGAAGCTCAGCAATGTACTGCTGTGAACAGGGGCAGCAACAAAAGCATTTTAGCCACCTAAAAAAAAGTCAGTATCATTTTACATGTATGCAATATTTTGAATATTTTTGTCGCTTTACCTTGCTGTTAGACAACTCTTTCTGACAGGAACTGAAGGCATTATTTATGCTCTCTTCAAAGCCAGACTTCTTTGACAAAAGCAGTAATTTTACCTTGCAGATTACATGAGTTGCTGATCGACGGCTGCCTCTGTCAATTACTTTGTTTGTGCTATTTTGCGACTTTGGTAAATTTGAAGCAACCATTTAAAACACCAAAGTAAGGCAATAATACAAACTAACTTAGCAACAGAGGCAGCATTAGACCAGCACCTCCTGTGTTCTGCAGGGTAAATTTACTGCTTTTGTCAAAGGAGTCTGGCTTTGAAGAGAGCACAGATAATGGCGTCAGTTCCCCGTCAGAAAGGGCTGTTGGTAAGGTAAAGCAATGAAAATGCTCTAAATATAGCGTACACTTAAACTGATACTGAAAATACGTTTTGAAAATCCACAAAATAATACGAACTATCCCTTTAAGAGACACAGTGCTACAGCAGGAGTACATAGATTTAGATTTAGCCTAGTGACATGGCTCCCTCTTATGGCGGTCTTTGCTTCCCCTTGTTCTTCAGATGGGTAATGAAGAACAACAGGAGAAGCTGCTGCGGGAGTGGTTGGACTGCTGTGTGACAGAGGGCGGTGTTCTGGTGGCGCTTCAGAAAAGCTCCCGCCGCCGCAACCACCCGCTCGTCACCCAGATGGTGGAGAAGTGGCTGGACGGCTACCGGCAGATCCGCCCCTGCGCCTCTTTGTCTGACGGCGAAGAGGAGGAAGACGATGACGACGAGTGACAAAACTGAAGCAGAGGGGGGGGGGAGGCGGTCTGCAGGGGGCAGGACTCCTCCCTCTCCTTTCTCTTACAGCTTTTGTTTTTGTTTTTGTTTTCCTTTCCTGACACGGACAAACTGTGAAAGCCTTCAGGAGAGGACAGGGAACCACGAGCCCCCACCCACCCACCACCTCTGACAGAAGACACTCTTCTAGCACACGCAGGCACTTGGATATATACACTTAAAACACACTCAACACGGACAAAACTGAGACTGACAAACTGCTGCGAAACACAGATTCAGTGAGAGGATAAAGGTTTACGAATGCAAAATGACCTTTTGATTTGTTTCGAATTTTCAAATGTAAAGGAAAAAAGGAATCTTTATCCATAGATGTAAATGCATGTGGTTGTTTAACAAAAAAAATCGTATAAGGAAATATACCAGCATTGACTCAAATCAACACTTTATATCTGTTCAGTGTGGGCACTGACAAAAGCACACTTCCAAATTGAACTTTTTGAAGTTTTCTTTTTTTTCCAGGTTCAGAGTTGGCTTGTTTAGCGTTTTGTTTTTGAATGGGCAGGGACAAAGCCAATAAATAACATTATCTTTAGAAATTCAGAGATTGTGTAATAATAAATGACTTTAATCCTTATTACTAAGCACTGCACATTTATTAAAACATTTCTATATAAATACAGTATCATTGCTTGAATTAAGGTCATATATGAAGCTCTTGAAAAGGGAGATTTTCCTTTTACAAGTGAAATCTACACTCATTAAGGTTTAGCACACAAACATTCATGTTGGATCTTTTGGTTTACCTTTTTTCAGACTGATTGAATTGAGAAATGTGTGTGTGCGCGTGTGTGCGTGTGTTTTTTCTTCTCTGAACTTACTCTACATATTTATTGTTTGGAAACTTATGAGCTAATAAGAGCTTTCTGTATATTTTTTCTCCTTTTTGTGGTTTTTGTTAATTATTCTCAATCTTGATGAAGACACGTTGCACAGAAACACTGTTGCTGTGAGGAAAGAACCAATCATGACCATCAGTGAAAAGTTTACTTATGTTGTTGCGTGCGATTTAGTACCTCATCTGGATGCCTAAAATCTGGTGCTTTGTTTTTTTCTTCTTTTGGGCAGGCGAGTGCGAGACACATTCAAACCCTCGAGTCACACTCGTCTCATTGTTGTCTCCTATTTCATCTTTGTCCCTTCTTTCCCCATAGCATTTGTTGTCAAGGTCACCCTCATGGTACACGTCAGTTCACCTTCGTAACGCCTGTTTGTTGTCATTATGTGAAACCATCTTTTAAGTTTTTGATTAAGGTCGTTGTGAGACTGCAACATATAAAACCAAAGCTGACAGAAAAAAAAAAAATAGAAAAAAAACCCATGAGTTGTCGTTACTTTATTTGCTGTGAATGTTTTGCATTTTGTTTTTTCTTGCCATTGCGTACTGTAACCTCTTTCGTGTTTCATTCAAGTCATACATGTTTTGAGCATCACCTGTATGTTGCTTTGTATTTATGCAATAGTTGCAGTTGTGACTATGATGGTTTGTGGATTTAGGCCTGACTTCACTATACAGAGTGTAACGCAATGAACAGGCAAAATAAGGAAAAAAAAAAAAAATAAAGGAAAACCTTTTTGAATGTCCAACTAAACTGTTTACCGTCTGACATTTTTAGTTATCAATTCTGTTATTTTTAAAGCACATTTCTAATGTCACACAACATTGTGCCTAGGCTTGTAGCACCCTCTAGTGGATTTAAAATGTGTGACAACAAGCAGGTCAGTTGAAGGTCATGAATAATTGACACTTATTTTTAACCCATTTAGTATTAGCAAGCTGTATAAACATTTACGCTTGAATTAGGTTTAGATTTAATTTCAAATGTGTTAAATGAGTAAATAAAAGTAAAGTTAATATATGGTTTACACACTAGTGAAGTTGTAAGCTGACATTTTTAACTGTTAAGTAATATCTTTGTCAATAATTATAATTTCTCCCATGAAGCATCCGCAGTTAATTTATAGACTGATAACCCAATATATACATTTGACTGTAATCACATTTTCTGATATTTGATTACACACGTGAAGAATACCTTACAGTGTTTTATGAGGCATTTATTCACTGTTATACACATGTACCAATTATTCACAGGTTTAAAATTGTAAATGATTTTTTTTTTTCAATCAATGTCAGAAAATGCTGATAAAAGGTCTGTCACAATTTTACAGAACCCTGTGTGTATTTAAATTAATTAATCAATTCTGTTGGCCAACTACTGATCCAAACCGTACAGTTCAGTTTCCCAAAATAGAGGACAAATAGAAAATTTAAAAAACGGCAATTATTGTTTGCACAATGTGAGGTGTTCTAGTGAGTTATTGTATGGTTTTTTTTCTCCTCTCAATTTTACTACTTCTCTTCGACAGCACAAAAAAATTCAAACAAGTTTTAGTATAATATGGTGTAAAAATGTCAGAGAAAAAGTCACAGTATAAAACCGGTAAAACCAGTGTATACAAATGTCATAAAGTCAAAGTGTTATATGTCATAAAAATGTCTTTAAATAAGTTGTAATATTATTTGTAAAACAATACTTTAAAAAATGTTCTATACATCATAAAAGTGTGTCAAAGCGATAATAATGAAAATGTCATGAAAAAGTCATAGTATAGTATGTTATTAAAAAAATATCGGAAAAAAGTCAGAGGATACTATGGCATTAAAAATGTCACAAAAAGTCATAGTACAGTATGTCATTAAAAATGTTACCAAAAAAGTCATAGTATAGTATAACATTAAAAATGTCATAAATATATCATAGTATAGTGTGTCAATAATAATTTCACAAAAAAGTCACAGTATACTATGCCATTAAACATGTCATTAAAATTTCATAGTATAGTATGGCATTAAAGATGTCATTAAAAAGTCACTGTATAGTATGTCATATAAAATGTCACTGAAAAGCCACAGTATAGTATGGCGTTGAAAATATCATTAAAAAGTCATAGTATAGCATGCCAAAAAAACTGTCAAAAATGTCATACTATAGCATGGTGAAAAAACTGTTCAAAAAGTCATAGTATAACATGTCAAAAAAACTGTTGAAAATGTCATAGTATAGTAGGGTGAAAAAACTGTTCAAAATGTCATAGTATAGCATGCCGAAAAAAAACGTCAAAAACATCATTGTATAGCATGCCGAAAAACGTCATAGTATAGCATGTCCAAAAAAACATAAAAAAAAGTCATACTGTAGCATGTTAAAAAAAACTGCAAAAGATGTCATAATCATAGACTGTATAAATAATAGCATGTCAAAAAAACTGCTAAAAACGCCATAGTATAGCGTGTTGAAAAACATCATAGTATAGCATGCTGAAACAACTGTCCAAAATGTCATAGTATAGCATGTGGGGAAAAAACTGCTTTAAACATCATAGTATAGCATATCGTAAAAATGTCATAGTATAGCGTGTCAAAAAAACTGCTGAAAACGTCATAATATAGCATGTTGTAAAAACTGTGAAAAACATCATAGTATGGCATGACAAAAACGTCATTGCATAGCATGTCAAAAAACCTGCTAAAAACGCCATACTATAGCATGTTCAAAAACATCACAGTATAGCATGCTGAAAAAACTGTCCAAAATGCCAACAGTGTCATAGTATAGTATGTAAAAAAACAGGCAAAAAACGTCATAATATAGCATGTTGAAAAAACTGTGAAAAACGTCATAGTGTAGCATGTTGAAAAAACTGCAAAAGATGTCATAATATAGCATGACAAAAAACGTCATTGCATAGCATGTCAAAAAACTGCTACAAACACCATAGTATAGCGTGTTGAAAAACATCATACTATAGCATGCTGAAAAAACTGTCCAAAATGTCATAGTATAGCATGTCGAAAAAAATGCTTTAAACATCATAGTATAGCATATCGTAAAAAGGTTGTAGTATAGCATGTCGAAAAAACTGCTAAAAACGTCATAGTATAGTGACAACCCCTCCACTCTTCCGTGTGGTGCTGGTGTACTGTGTGTCATAATGTCAAAATGTCATAGTATGGTATGTTTCAAAAACTACTAAAAAAGTCGTAGTATAGGATGTCGAAAAAATTGTCAAAAATGTCATATATAGTATGTTTGAAAAACTGCTATAAATGTCATAGTATTACATGTCAAAAAAAACTGTCAAAAATGTGGTAGTATAGCATAGCATATAGCAGTATATTTACCAAATGGAAGTAAGAAAAAATAATTCAATAGCAAAATCTACACTGACTTTTTAATGTATGTTGAACAATGAATGTATAATTTTAAGATTACTAACGCTGACAGTGTCAGTGAATTCCTCCATTTTGGAGGATTTTTAAGCATCTTACAAACATCTGTGAAAAAAAAGTATCCAGAAAGAAAAGAAAAACACATCGCACAGAGCCATAATCATCAATCAGAACAGTAAGTTTTATTTATTGTTTCCAGCTGCACTGTATGCTATATGTTCACCTTGTACAAGAAACAAATACAAATACTCACACTAAAAACCAAACAGTCTGCTAGCAGCCGTCTCTTGCTAACATCATGGGGCTAAAAGGGATGGATGTGGCTGCTGCTGTCCACAGAGGGCATGATGCCCCCGAGAGCCACAGCTGGCTTTCATTAGAGCAGAAAAACAAAGAAGAAGAAACTATAAGGAGGAGAGGGCGGGGTCGTTCACATAAGACTATGATTATAAGAACATTTAACAAGGCAATACAAATCTAACAGGACTGAAAACCTTGAACATCAAAAAACGTACATTTGATATATATATATAAAAAAAATATACCACAATGGAGAAAGAGGTGGAGACGTGAAAAGCAATAATCCAGTCTTTTTTTTCTTCTCTGGTCAGATTTGGACATATTTGAATGTTGATCTTTTTTTTTCCTGAGTCAGTAAGAGATTTACTGTTTCTGTAATTTCCTACTTCGCTAGCTGGTGCTGCAACATACTGTAGGTCCTTTGGATGCAAACAAGTCATATTTGGGATGCTGTTCATGACAATAACCAAATATTGTAGGTACCTCAGTTCAGCAAAGTTGGAAAAGTTACAACAGCAATATTTAATTGATGTGACACACTCAACATACAATATCTAACCACGAATGGCAGTCTGTTTTATCCTCCTTTTTTTAATATATTTTTTTTGGTTAGAAAGGGTAATTTTGCCTCATAAGCCGAAACATTCTTCATGGAACTACTGCCCCGCATCTTGTCTCTACATTCATGGGCCACCAGCCACGACGATAAGAAAAGAGTAAAGATGGAGTCCAGATTTCTGATGGAGACGGCAGATACTGCTGTTGTCATCAGCTGACTTTTCTTGTCTGCTAAACAAAACTGTGAATCCATTCATTTTCACACACTGAAGAACAGAAAACAGATATTCACTTGCAACAGAAACACAGAATATAAGCTAAACAGAGGAAAAGTAAAAAACAAAACAAAATAACACGAGACATGTTTGCGCTGCAATGGGTGGAGCTGACGAGGAAGAGGAGGAAATGAGGCTTGACGGATCATTTACGAAGTCACTGTCCCTTCAAGCTCTTACGTTAAAGCAGAGAGGACGGGTCGGAGTTCCATCCTGCACGTGGAAATGTCAACGTGTCCCAGAAGTCAGGAGGAATCCCCCCTGAAATATATTCAAAAATAAAGATAAAAACTAAAATATCACGTAAATCAATGAAGAACAAAAACAGATAGGGGGGGAGGAAAAGGTTTCAGATCATCGTCGCATGAGTTTGACGGTCAGTCCCATCTCAGTGTGGCAGCTCATCCACTGTCCTCACTCAGGGCTTAGTGGTTTCATACAAAAAGAAAACGTGTGAAACGTTGCCCGGCAGGCAGTCTGCTGGTAGGTTCAGATGGCTGAAGTCAAGCGTACAGTTGGATGGTTGAGTTGGTAGGGTTTCTGTTTTTTTTTTTTTGTTTGTTTACAACGGTTTTAGCCCCCTGCTCGGTCACAGCAGCAGTCCTACGGCTCAGTCATGTGCTCTCTCATGGGGTCGCCATGTTTGGAGGGTTGGTTGGGGGAGGTGGCCTGTGACGGATGGGTACCGGGGGGCAGGGTGTGGGCGATGGGCACTCCCCCAGGCACCAACCCCTCCATAGGTCCGGGTATCCCACCGGGGGCGACGCCCACCACACCAGGAGGGAATCTGGAGGAGGACAGGAAATGATCAACAGGCGTGATACAGAGCAAAACTGTTTAACTTAAAGTAACCTTCTTTTTTTTTTTATTTACAAAACGGCAAATCCTGGAGAAAGCCTGCTGCTGCTCATCTGTTACACTTTTTTCCCCACCACAAATATTTGTTGCTCCTGATCATTAGCGTCTGAAGTGGGATTTTATAATAACTGCTAATTAAAAAAACAAATCAACACATGAAATCTGAAAAACTGTGCAATTAAAATGAATATATAGATAATGATTTACTCTTGGGGATACAAATAAACATTTCAGAGAATCCAAACATCTGAGCATTAGTGAGCATCATCACCTCTATGATACTAAATATTTAGACATAGTGCAAGGAGCACAGCAGCATGGAGGCAGTACATGAGAATGTTCAGGATCCTTATCTGGTGTAGGGGAGGATTTTAAAGGGTTGTTCACCCAAATTGCAAAAAGAAAAACATTATTTCTTACTTTCCCTCCAGTTATATTTAGCCATACAGAGTTTTTGCTTTACTGCTCAGGTTTTTAAAGGTCCAGTTTATAGGATTTAGTGGCATCTAGTGGTGAGGTTGCAGAACTGAAACTTTTCTTGGGTGCCAACTGTGTCAGAGAACTATGATGGAAAATGTGAATGTTTGATTTGCCCCTTCTGGGCTACTGTAAAACAACATGGCAGACTCCATGGATGAGGACCTGCTCTGTATGTAGATATAAATGATTCGTTCTGAGGCAATGAAAACACAGAAATGAATATTATACACAATTCCTGCTGATAGATGCCTCTAAAGCATACACACTGGACCTTTAAGATACTAAGATATCTGCTGCCAACAATACTGGAGGTCAATGGAATTTTGTTTGTTTCATAGTCTTCAGAAAACTATTAATCAGCACTACGTCTTACCAAAAATAGTGAAATAATTTCCCCAGTAAATGAGAAAAAAATATTTCTTCTTTTTTTTATAACTTGGGTGAACTGTTCCTTTATCACAGGGAGCTGAAAGGGCAAAAGTGTGTGTATGTGGGGGGTCTTAGAATGGTGCAGAAGTAAGTCCTAAAACCCGGAAATGAGTTAGCATTTTAGCGTTCCTGGGTCCTTCATCTTAAAGTCACTGGGTTTTTTCAACGTTTTTTGTTTAGATGCCTGAAATAAGGTCTGTGGTTAACACATGAGACTTTCATGTTTTGTTCTACAACAGTTAATACCCCACTCCTGAATTTTGAAGCCTTTATGTTTCCTATAAAAGAAGGTCGCTAACAAGTGGCTTAATAAGACTATAGTGCATTGTCACAGTGAACGCAGCTTTACAGCCTGGTTGTGATGGCAACGTTGAAGACATGCAATCATACTGTATCTTTATTTATGAAGCACTTTTCAAAACAAAGTGCTTTACATGTAAATAACATTTAAAAGAACTGATAAAAACTAATGTGAATGGACATAAAACTCAAGTAAAATCAGGAAAGGCTCTCCGATTTCTGAAGTATGTTTTAAGAGGGGACTTAAGAGAGATCACTGACTCGTTCAACCTGGTTTCCTCAGGCACACTGTTCCAGAGCCTCGGGGCCCTGACAGCAAACGCTCTGTCCCCTTTAGTTTTCAGCCAGATCTCTGGAACAGACAAAAGACCTCTGCCCGAGGACTTCAAAATACGTCCTGGTGTGTACGGCACTGGTCAGAGATATAGCTGGGAGAGAAACCATGAAGAGCCTTAAAAGTAACCAGTAAAATCTTAAAATGTATTCTAACACATTCTGGCAGTGTAAAGAGGCGAAAACTGGAGTGATGTGATCACGTCTCTCAGTTCTGTTTCAAAGCCTGGCCGCTGAATTCTGAACAGTCTGGAATCCATTAATAGATTTTTGACTCAGGGAAGAAAATAGGCTGTTGCAGTGATCCAGGTGTGTAAAAAAAAAATGGATCGGATTTTTGAAACATTTCTAAGATGATAAAAATATTGCAGAAGCTTTGTGACGTGCTGCTCAAAAATTACTGTCAAACCAGACTCCAAGATGTCTTGCAACAGGTTTGATTTTTATCCAATAGGGGAGTTTGGATAGCTTGGTTATAACCTATGGTTAGCATTTTACTTCTGGCGATCGCATTTACACTTCATAAGTCATCAAAGTGGTGGTCGCTTGTGATGATTATCTTGCTGCACAAAACGTCTAAGTATCATAAACTGTTGTTTGCCACAGAGCTTATTTTCTGCAGTTATGTAAAATCAAGTAGAAAAATAACAATGGGTTTTTTCAAGGGAACCAGGGTGAACTTTGGGGTTGGCTGAAAAAAAAATCTTAATCCCTGCAGCACTCCATTGCAAATAAAACAACTAATAATATCCCAGGTTTGTTATTGAGGGTTTTGCAAAAGTTTAAGATTTTTTAATCCCTTTCTTCTTTCCCTGTGATGACATAACTCCATAAGAAAAAGCTCTACAACTAAAACCTTCCTGCTTTTCTTACTTCACCTACCAATTTACATAATAAAAAACAGTCATTGCAATATTTGGATTACACTTCTTGTTCTACTCTTGATTTCCAGTGTGCCATATGTAGCTGTACATGTATAGAAAGTGTCCAACATTAGAGTGATCCTGTGAGCTGTGTTTGTGTTTCAGGGTGGTGGTGGTGGTGGTGGTGGTGGGGTTTGGGGAGTTGATGAGATGCTGGATAGAGTGGGTACAGTTACAGGAAATGTGAGTTCAGAGTGTGAAGCAGAAAGAGGGGCCACAGATTTCAATGGGCTTTGGTATTTATTAATGATGTTATACGTCTGCTCTGGCCTGTGGGCCAGCTGTGGTAAGCATTCATTTACCTGGTTGAGAATTAGGTATATAATTTGTCCTGCATTCCCCCCGTTGCTATGGCCTGTACCATGGTTTGGTTCATTCGGCTGTGTGAGAGAAGCAGTTCATTCTGGTTGAGACAATATAGAGACTGAGAAACGATGGATCAATTCATTTGGGCCAACTTCTACGTATTAATACGCCACAAAAACTAGGACCCAGCCCAATATTCAGGAAAAGAAAGTCAGAATTGTGTCAAACATACATATGAACATCTACACTCCCCCTCCCCCGTGTGTTGAGCCTCAGCTACTGCAGGTGTTGAGGTGACACAGGTGATCTCTGTGTGATGTGAGTAGCTCGCTGAGTTCCTTCACATAAATCCCCCTCCTACCTGTAGGCGGCACCATTGATCTCAGGGTGAACTTGAGGCTGCTGCTGCTGCTCCATCATTCCCCAGGGCGCCGTGGTAACAAAGAACTCTTTGTTGACGCAGTTTCGGAGGCTGTCAGGAATACGGCCTGTGTCGGGGCGAGATTGAGCAGAGGTGAGCTGAGAAACCGAAAAATCTGTGAGAGTGGGAATGCGTTCAAAGGTGTCTCCGTACCAGTGATGGCTCTGCGTATTTCTGTGGCGGCGGCCTCTCTCATCTCCAGTGATGCCTGCTCGCTGTACCAGGCGGTGTGGGGTGTGCAGATCAAGTTGGGGGCGTCTTTCAGGGGACCTTGGGAAAAACTGTTCAGCAGGAAATGAAAGAAAGAAAAGAGAAACAAAGGGATTAAGAGATGCAAGAGGCAGAATTTCTTTTGTTCTTGATATCATTGGGATTTCCTTCCCTTATTTGGGTGTATTACATATTTGAGATTCTTGTCCGATATGTTTAACAATGAACCGTCTGAATAAGAAGGTGTGATCATAAGCACCTGAAAGGCTCCGACTCATGGACGTCCAAGGCGGCTCCCCGTATCCTCCCTTCTTTCAGGGCCTGAGCCAAAGCTTTCTCATCCACCAGACCTCCCCGTGCCGAGTTGACCAGGAAAGCACCTTGACGCATCTACACACACACACACACACAAAAACAGCAGCATAAATAATTCCAGCAATCAACATGTGTGGCTCTGAGGCTGCACACCCAGGGTGGCTGTCATTGGCTCAATGCTGCGTGGGAAGACAACACGTGGTGGGAGACAAACGCTTTTCAGATGAAGAACGACAAGATAACAAAAGGCCTCTCAAAGACAGGAGACATTTAAATGACACTAATCCCTTCATCTTCACAGAAGCTTTTATTCACGGTACATAAGACACTAACATGTATGTCACGATGCAGATGAACATGCATTGTATTTAACTTGATTTTTCTTGTGAAAGCTAATAACACAATTAGTGAAAACATATGCAGTTTCAAAGCAGCTGTCACTTTCAGCAGCTGTACATGCTGCAAATAGTTATTAAACCATTTATTTTAACACAACCAGCAGTTTGATGTATGTCCTCCAGGTGGCAGCAATGATCAGGGGAAGACTAAGAGTGTTTTCTTATTTATCATATTAAAACTGATCCCCAAAGTGTAAAAAATTAAATAAATTTGGGGGTTAAAGTGCATGCTGTGGTTAGCTTAGCTGCTGATTCATCAAGGCTGGTTCACTTGCAAGCCTGACAGTGACTTGGCTGGTCAGTAGCATTTTTCGGTTGTTACTAACTGCTGTAATGGCAACTCAGAATTGTGGTGTGGTGTGCTGCATAAACATGTTGTGGACTTTAAATGTACAGTATGTTGGATTATACAGCAGGAAAAATTGCAAACATTTATACCATTCAACTGCTGAGAAATGCTAATGTGTACTGGTTTGTAATAATTTTAAATTACTGAAAAAGTAAAACAAGAAGACAGACCAATAATAATGAAAGATTAGAACAAAAAAAACCAACAATAAAATAAAATAAATAAAAATAAAATAAAATAGAATTAAATTAAATTAAAAATAAATAAATAAAATAAAAGTTTAATTAAAAAATAAAACATTAAAGAACATAAAAACACAAAAGTAAAATAAATACAGTGAAAGGAATAAAAGCAATAAACAATTATGGTCCTAATTATGTATTGCATGTTTTACTGAGAGAAAAATGTCACAATTCATATTTTTTCCAACATGAAAGTCAGTATGCTTGGCTCATTTTCGAAAAACAAGCACAAGAACACACTGGCTGACTCCTACACACACAGACACTTTGGCCTGTTTGGGTCACAGTGACCTGAGAATTATGAAACTGTGAGGAAGAACAGGCTGATTACAGCGAATCTTCCCAGCACATTACAGACATTAAACACAAAGAGCTGCCCCACCCCCAAACATTCATCCCTCTTATTCCGGATCCACACAGATTCCTCAAACGTCTGTGTTTCTTTGTATGTGCGTGTTCCGGGTATCTTACCACTCATTAAAAGGTTGTTTAAACAGCTTATAATTGGAAGTTGCCAACAAAGGAGCGCTGGCACCCAGGGAATGCTTAGTGGCCAGCCAAGTCAGCTGCCAGTCCGCTGGGTTAAAGCTGTGCTACCAATCTCCAGGAATCATTAGCCTAGTGAGGAGAATGTGCAGCCCGCTTTGCTGGGTAATGAGGGGGAGCTTCTGCCAATTGAGGTTTATCAGTGTTTGGTAAGTTGCAGGCTCGTTCTGCCTCTCAGACCATGTATAATGTGAGACAGTAAAATCTGTTTCCTTTATTTTTCATCTCTTCATATGAGAAAGATATACAATGAATAAGGGCCTCCTACCTGTTTGATGGTGAAGTCGTTGATGAGGTGGTGGTTGTGTTCGTTCAGGTTGCAGTGAAGGGAGACGCAGTCGCTCTGGTAGAGCAGGTCCTGGAGCGTGTAGACTCGCTGAACGCCAAGCGAGCGCTCCAAGCCGTCTTGGAGGTAGGGGTCGTAGAAGATCACGTTGAAGCCGAACGCCTTGGCCCGCATCGCCACCGCCTGGCCTGAGCGACCTGATGGAGGCATGAAAGGGAAAGAAATCACACACTAAGAGAGGATTCAGATTTTAGTAGCTTGGTTTTAATACTCAGTCTTCGGACAGTGCAGCTATCCCTTAACAGCAACTTAAAAAAATGCATGTGTGTATTTGAGTGCTGGCACTGAAAATATGAACTGATTAATCTATTAGTTATTTGACAGAAAATTAATCACAGCAAATCTAATGATTAATTGTTTAATGAGCACAAATGCCAAACATTTGCTAGTTCAAAACATTTGTCATCCAATTAAATTTTAATGTATCTAATACGCAAAAATAAATCTCTCACTAATAGCTTTATTTTTTTAAACCAGCCACAGCTGCACTTTGTGTTTAATACTAATATAAAAATCATGTTAGCACTGACACTGTGAGCTTGTTAGCATACTAACGTTAGCAATGTGCTTAAAGTATCTGCATGGCCGTGTTCGGAATCGCATACTGACATACTGCCTACATACTCAAGTTGGATATACTGCATACAACCTACTAAAAAGTTTATTTAGTGGGCAGTATGCCATTACCGACACTGTTCACACTGACGTATGCGCAAGCAAAACAGTCATGTGACTGCATCTCATGACTTTATCAACGCCAGCACCTCTCACATCTCCAAAAACATCTAGCAAATTTCCAGACAGGCAATATTTGTATAAACTGACCACATCTTGAGAATGGAAAGAGTGAAAAATGTTAAAACTTAATAAAGTGACATATTAACAGCTTCTAACCTGTCTCAAAATCTCGGCTATTGTGCAGTCTGAAGAGACGTGGTGCATTGTGGGGCAGTTGAGTATGTCCAGTAAGTAAATGTGGGAATCCTAGGATAGTGAAAGAATGACCCCCCTAGGCCCCTACACTCCCTCTGACTAGCTAGTACTTGTTGCTTTTGTTGGTTGGATTAGCTCGGTTTAGGTAAGAGGAGTGGAACTAGTTGGGGTTGGGGTAAGAATGTTTAGGCAGAGTGAGGCGAGCCTTTTCTTCGCTATCCTAGGATTTGCATCCAGTACCAAATATTTTTTCTAATGTAGTACACATCCAGGCATTTCTCACAAACAAAAAATCTAAATACTATGCAGTGTGGACGCATTACATACTCAATTTTACGTCATACTTTGTACGACTAGTATGTTGGTATGTGATCCAATCAAGCTGCAACCTCTGGGGCCGTAAAATAATTAAGCTAACATGGATGTGCCAGAAACTGCAGTTCCATGAATGGCCACTTGAGGCTGGCTCCAGAGGCAAGTCAATCCCCATACACCCCCATGTTAAAATGCCCAACTATACAGCAGAAATTAACATGTTTACAGCCTGGTGCAAAAAATGGTTTTCACCTTTATAATTTATTTCAACATTCTTAACAACTGCACAAGGGGTGACTTTATATAACTCAGCCAAGTCAATGTAATTAAGGTTTAAAGTTCTGCATAAATAGGGCCCTTGCTGCTTTGATTGACAGGCTGTCAGTGAGGCATCACCACAGTCTATGAGTGAGATCCACTTCTCGCTCCTATACAGCTCCAACCTCTTGTCCAAATATGGTTACTTCTGGCTCCAAAAAAACCCAAGATGGCAATGGCAAAAATGCCAAATGCCAAGTCCACAAACAGTGGGTGACATCACTATAGCTACGTCCATTATTTTTACTATCTATATTTCAAACACAGCCTTTGCCTGCATCCATCTTTACAGAGCAACTAACATGGCTGCAACATCTTAATCTTGCTCACAATTTTTAGCATTTAACAGACTTAATTATGACAATTATCGACAGAAAAGTGAATATATATATATTTATTTTTTTCAGCCCTAATGAGTTCCAAAAAATTAAGCAAACTGACAACCTGGAAACACAGTGACAACACAATGAAAGGATAATTACCACCCCTAACTGATATCAGAATTGAGGAGCTGCCTTGCAAAAATTAAGATACATTAAAAACATTTAATCTCAGAATTTGAACAAGCAGGTAAAATGAGATTTATATTTAATAAAGAGAAGAGAGGCTGTCCCTGATGGCCATAGTAGTTGTCATATAGTTACATACAGTTGCTGTCAACCAACAAACAATCCACTGCTGAAAAGACAGAAGGAGCTCACCAAATCCAATGAGACCAAGCGTCTCTCCTCGGATCCTGGCCGCCCCCGACGCCACCTCCCGGATCTGCTCCACACTCTGGACCCGCGTGCCCTCCCGGAGAGCCTGGTACAGCCAGGTGTTTCGCCGATACAGGTTGAGGATGTGACAAAGTGTTGAGTCTGCTGTCTCCTCTACAGCCGCTGAGGGAATATTACACACGGCGATGCCTAGAAAAGGTCAGATGGGAGAGGAAAAAGGAGAAACAATGAAGCTCGAGAGATGAAAGCGACATAGACACTTCAAATGACATAATTGCTTCACAGATTTAGTAGTTATAATAGTCGGTTATAATTACTGTAGCTGTTTTGAAGAGAGATTCATGTTTTATTTCACAAAATAATTGGCAGGAAATTTCTTTTCTTTATGACCCTCTACAAAATAAAAAAAGCACTGTGTATAAAACTGAACTGTGAAGGATAAGAGGATAATTATAACTGCTAATTATGCCCATGAAAAGAACATTTCTCAAAAAAAAAAAAAAATCTATGTCAGCGTACTAAGATGTATTTGCACAAACGACAATAATTAGGATATCACACTAAATCCCGCTCTCATACCAAACATATGCCAAAGGGGCCAAATGGGAATCGGAGGGAGAGTTTCATATCAGTTGGAGCATCTGCTCTGCATATGCAATCAGCGCCATTACATATTCTGTTTACAGTATGTAATAATTCCTGCTACATATGTTATTTATGTTAAGTCAATACAGCAAGCAGAGTTTGGTTTGGCTTCCATCCAAAAGTGCACTATCCTTATCCATAATGCATCATTTTTTTGATTTATTCTTTATTTTTCCTCATGCTGTAGTGAATGAACGAGCCATATGGGCAAATACAACCACTCCTTGTTCATTATTCTCAGCATATTTTTACTGTCTGCTTCTGAACAACCTCACTTCTTACATCTATCTTCCTCCTATTTGTCTGCATCTGTCTCTGTCTCACCAAGATCTCCGGCAGCCTTGATGTCGATGTTGTCGTAGCCGCTGCCGATGCGGATGATGATGCGCAGCGCCTTGAACTTCTCCAGGTCCTCTCTGGTCAGGGTGATAGTGTGGTACATCATGGCCCCTACTGCCTCATTCAGCACCTGATTAGAGAGGAAGAGGCATCATCATCGCTGTCTTATTGCTTCGCTATTCCCTCAGCAATCATTAGCTGCATTAGAGATGAGAGCAAACTGGAAATCTGGATTTATATTATGATCACAATGTGCTCTTAATCAATATCATCCAAACATTATAATTCAGACGGTTTTTCCGCAATGTTATGTATGAGCAACTTTAATAAGAGTGCTGTCTCTACCTCCCTTTTCCAGGATCTAAGTTTATGTCCGCTTTTCTTCATCTAAATGCAAATTGATTGTTTATGTCTGCCCTAAAACATGAGTGGTTGTCTCTGTGTTTATAATGAGCGCTTGCCAAAGCTGGTTTTTGTCACAATCCATTCATTCAAACCGTACGCAAACAAGGTTGAAGTGGATGCGGGCGGGATCATAAAGTAGACCGACAGCTGCTGAGGAACCCAGAAAGCATGAGCAAGTAGCTGCTGCAAGCCACCGCCGTTAAATAACAGGTTTAAATTCACAACCCGCTCAGTGAATTAACCTAACCCAGCCAGATTAGCATAACCATGAATTACCATGCAACATTTTTTTTTATTGGAGTGAGCTGTAGTGAGAGCTGGATGCTAAATTCAAGGTTAAAGCTCTCCTCATGCATTAATCTCATTACTTGAGAGAAGCGGGCCCAGCAGCAGGCTTGGCTGGAGACGATGCTGGAAAATGACAGAGAGGCACCGCCGACTGCTGAGCAACAGAGAGACGAGCTGAAAGCAAGTTTACATGAAGTGGAAAAAGTGAGCAAATGGGTTTTGTGTTGCTTTAATTTGTTAAAGAATTATTCTGCAGTTTGAGCTGGCATGCCACGGTGCATGTTCATCTTTACATTGTTTTGCACAATGCTATTACATTACCTACAGCGAGGGATCATGAATACTGCAAAGCATATAAAGCCTTTAACAATGGAAACACACTTCACTTTTCTACACTTGTGTAATAGAACAAAGCCTTAACGAAATACTTGAGCATGGAGATTCATGTAAGGTTTCAGAGGGAGTTACACTACTATAAAATAATGAGCTTTATAGCGGTTGGTAGGCGTATTCTTGAACTTTGGAGTGAGCCGGGCAAACAGTTTCCCCTGCTTTCAGTCATTATGCTACACTAACCGCCTGCCGGCTCTAGCTTCCTACTCAGTGTAATGAGTTGTATCATCTCAAAGACCAGTGGTTTTTAACCTTTTTCATCAGGGGACCCCTTTTTTATCATTGAGTAAACTGACGATCCTTGGCTAACTGACCAATTTGTATCTTAAATAGGGGTGGGCGTTGTAGCCTTAAAATAATTTTACAATATTTGAGGGTATGACAAACTAGTAATTTAAGAACATAGAATTGCAACAAAATAAGTGATAGTTTTACAGTTTGCCTTCAAATTTTCAGAGAATTCAGTTTCTGTATACAATATTAATAGTTAAACAAAATAAAATCTACCACAAATTACACATTTAAACAGCTCCCAAATACAAAAAATGTCCCCTGGAATCTATATATATATGAATCAACAGGTGATTTCCTTCTGTTTTACCAAAATCATAAATGTTGTTTTTTTTCCACCTGGACCTTTATGCTCTGCCATTTCTCCTCTAATCATCACGCTGTAACCTGTGACAGGCTGTTATGATACCACAACTATCACACATTCACATATATGGAGTTTTTGTGGAGTCACGAGCATCACGTAGGTTTACATTACCAAAGGTTTATGACAAAATCACTTGACGACACCGACTCTGCTGTGCACACAGCGAGAGAGGAGAGGGAGAGACGCTGTGCTGCTGCCAGAGGAGCCGCTGAATGAGTTCCCTCTGAGCTGTAAGTTGCTAAAAGAGTCTGAGAAGTCCGGGGCTGTTCATAAAACATTCAGGACGCCACAGTTTATTCCACACTACTGAAGCTGCTCCTCTTTCTGGAACCACTGCGGAGTCGGTAATAATTTCGCTTTCAGCCACGCTTGTTGTTGCCGTGGGTAACAGGATGATGTCAATATGTCAACAAGTCGAAATATCGCCAGTATCACAATATGAATTTTTCATATGATGTTAAAAATTATACTGGTATTATCGTATTAACGAGATGATATGGCACACCCCTAAACTTAAATAATAATCTAAACTAAAAAAAATAACAATTTTATTTCATTTTCTTCACAGAAATGAAGACCTACTGTGTATTTTATTTTTAAAGAAAGTTTTCTTACACCCCTTAAAATCAAAAAAGCCTCACAACCCCCTGTGAAGCTTTGACAACCCTGGTACCATAGACTGTACAACAGAAGCAGACTCTGGGTCTGGAGAGTGAAGCCAATGAGGAAGTAGTCTCACTCACCAGACCTTTTCCAAGAAAAGAAAGGTCTGGCTGCGCCGACTCTCACTCTAAGATTGGAGAAAAAAACGCCCCGGCTTTTTTTTATTTCTTGCAACCAATCACAAGTGTTCTTGGCGGTGCCAGCAACAGTGCGCTTGTAAAAATATTGCCGGGGGGAAACAGGTTTTGGTGTAACACGCCCACAAAAATATCGCCTACAGGACGCGAACCATGGCAGAAAAATGGCTACATCCCAGCAAGATCAAACACCGCAAAAGTTAGTAAAGGATGTGTTGAAAACTGCTACACAACCAGAGGTTGTAGGACGGGACTTCAGCGTGGCTCGTTCCACCCAATGAGAGGCTGATCTATGCAGTGAACTTCCACCCACTCAGGCTAATGAGGAAGGTGCCTTAAACTGCATTATTGTTAATCACCAACAGGGGGCAACTCCACTGGTTGCAAAGAGAAGTCTGATTGTTGTTAGTCTGAGATAATGACCCTTCTTCTACCTTGATTTATTACCTTAGTAACTATTTTCCTGATGAGTTTATGGTCTCAATCGACAGTTTCAAGTCCTCTTCATACAGCATAATGAAGCAGGGCATGGCTACCTTGTGATTGACAAGATACTACCACAGCGACCTGTGAATCAGGATAGAGGCATAGCAGTCTTCCACAGCTTCACCTCTCATCCAATAATGGTCACTTCTGGTTCCAAACGGCCAATACAACAAACTTGAGGCTTCAGAATGGTAGTCCACAAACCAATGGGTGATGTCACTGTGGCTGTATCTGCTTCTTTTACACGGTCTCCGATCAAGCCTCTCATCTAATGGCTGGTAAAAAGCTATTTGCTCCAAATATCAAGATCGTGCTCAAAAGCTGCAACAAAGACAAACTAATGCAATACATTATTCAAACAACTTTACTAAAACAACAACAACGTTTATCTTCCTTTCTCTGTGTATGGTTCTCAAAAGCCATCGTGATTAAGGGCTAATTCTTTGGGATGGAGGGACATAAGGAAAATAATGTGGACATAAAAGTCTAGGACCATCATTTTATACATGAATATTTTTATTTTATTACTCCTAAATTATTCAAAACACAGAGCATCCCTGTATGGTTAAGGCACATACTATATAACCGCAATGTCTTTGCTCTCAATTCCAATTCCTCCATGTCTCCCCCAACATTTCCCGTCCATCACTACACTGTCAACTATCAAACAAGCCCCAAAAATACCACAAAAACCCTGCCATTCATGTATGACAAAGTACTGACATGCTCCATTTCTCCTGAAATGTTCTTTTGTCCTGATTGATGTTTTCTGCATGAGTGAGATACACATAATTTTCTCAATTACATCCTCTCCTGTGGTTGAGATTTTTTTTGTGCAACTTTTACTTTGCGCTAAAACAGCAGCACTTCATGAGAACAGTAGTTACTGATACGGTGATGCGAAAGACACTTGAAAAACACACCACTCTTTTTTATCTTTCTGAAAGTCTAATCTGTCTTTCCAAGGACAGTGCTGCTGTTATTAGTTAATAGACCACAAGTGCTTTGTAATAAATTTCTTTTAATGTGCACTCAACAGGGACCCAAAACACTTCTCGCAGGTCACCACTGGCTTGCAGTTGCACTTTGCAGAGCACGAGTACTGCAGTTTACACACTGATTCCTTGAGTGACAGATTCCTTAATCGTCGCATTTGCTCTCTTCCAGGCAGTGCGTGCAAAAAGACAGCAGTGTGCTTTGGTTTGCTTGCTTGGTGTGTGAGTCTGTTTGTATACTTGTGTGTGAACAGTACTTCACTACTGAAACTTGCAGTGAGGTTGTTGGCGAGTGTGTGTGTGTGTGGAGTGCCCCATCTGTACCCTCTGCTGTGCAGTTATAGTTGTGGGAACGCTGCCAACATCTATTCTCCCAGATGGGTCCTCAGTATGTGTAATGTATTCACTACGAGAGCATCGTACTGGACGGAGATTGCTTGTGTGTGTGTGTGTGTGTGTGTGTGTGTGTGTGTGTGTGTGTGTGGATTAAGGGGGCATAGAAAAGCCTAAAGTTAGATGAAGAAAAATCAAGTATTTATTTTATATTTCTTCCATTTAACCTCTAAATTCAAATCATTAGGTTAGCATAAAAGTAAAACTGACAAGGGCAAGGTACAATTTCTCTTAAAACAGGAAGTGGAACCCTCTCTGTCGTCTTCTTTAAAGACACAAACCCTTCAGCTCGGATTGTAAAATTTCTCCTCTCCTGGCTTCAGTGTATAGGCAGTAAAATAAGACAAATGTTTCACCCACTCTGGCTCAGAACAATTATACTGCATTTCTATTACCAGCCTCCTCCTCCTCCTCCTCCTCCTTATTTAACAAGGCAGCACTTCAGCACCCAGTGGGATTAGAGTCAGTGATGAAACCATTATAGCTGAACTGGGAGAGTGGAACAAGCCAGTGGGCTGAAATATTATTAAAACATTACAGAGGAGGAGACGCAGAAAGAGGAGAGGGTTGACCCTTCTGCGCTCAACGGAAGGCAAATTATTCAAGAATCGCATTCAAAGTTCATCCTATGTCCATACCATGCCTGCGTCCTGCAGATGCTGCCGCTATTACACGGAGCAGTGCTTTATGTGGTCTGACCTATTCCAAACATGTGCTGTATATTAAACAGTAGATGCTAGAATGTTTGGCAACACGGTGGTGCAGTGGTTAGCATTGTCGGTGGGGGGTTCGAACCCACTGTGGGGGAGCCCTTCTGTGCAGAGGTTGCATGTCAGCGTGAGTTTTCTCCAGCTTCCTCCCACAGTCCAAAGACATGCAGGTTAATTGGTGACTCTAAATTGTCCGTAGGTGTGAATGTGAGTGTGAATGGTTGTCTGTCTCTATGTGTCAGCCCTGTGATAGTCTGGTGACCTGTCCAGGGTGTACCCCGCCTGTTGCTCAATGACAGTTGGGATAGGCTCCAGTGCCCCCGCGACTACAACCAGGATAAGCGGTTACAAAAAATGAATGAATCATAGAATGTAGACCTATCCACCAAACGACAGCGTTCTGCCAAGTCCTGCCCTCCTGTGCAGTACTATCTGTAATCATGACCTCTGTGCCCTTATCCCCTACCTGCCTCAGACACTGACGCACCAATCACAGCACATAATCACGGCACAGTCTCAGCACAGCAGTGTGGGACTCGGCAAAACACTGCGTTTGGTTGGTAAATTATAGCAATTACCTCATTAAACTTACAAACAATGCCTTTGCTGTCTGTCACACTCAGGAACATCAGAAAATTGTTGGTTGTTTATTAAGAGTGTCTACAGATAGAACCAAATTAAATTTAAGGTTTCCACCACCTTATGTGAAATTTAAGACCAAACCTGCAATGGAAGTACACACTATATATGTGTGTATGTGTGTGACGCACATGTGTTAGTACTCTTACACACTGATGTCAGTTCAAAATGAACAATACAGGAAAAATTACAAATATTGGGTGACTTTAAGTTTAATGTGTTTAATGTACAAAGAAAACAAAAACTCACTGGTGTCATCACTGCTAATTATTATTGCAGTTCTTTGGTTTGTGTGGTTGTAGACAGTCATTGGGTCTGTCAGGCTGGAGAAATTTTCGCGGTAATGTAACAGAAAATATTCAAGATCCAATGAATCTGAATTTAAGACAGTTTTAGACTTTTTAAGACTCCTTAACGCTTATATTAAGAAAACTTAATTTGAGACATTTTAAGGACCTGTAGTCACCCTGATATTCCCTGTTTCTCTGTGCCTTAGTCACATTTATACTTTTGATTTACTTCCATAAAGTACAAGCGTTCCATACATTTATTTTCATTATCGATGAATTTCCTGACTTTTGCCCTTAAAAAAGCACAGTTTGACTTGTTTTTTTAAATGTACTATTTCAATATAATTAACATGTGACCAAATTTCCATTTGTAGGCTAAAAACTCCAGAAACAAGCAAGAAAATAAACCTTAAGTTTAGAATATTTAATCATACACATGTGATGCCAAGAATGAATCCACACTCATTAATTGTTGTTATTAAAATTCAAAGAAAATATGACGACAGTATGTGACTGCAGGAATCTTGGAAAACATAGATTTAAACACATTGTCAAATACATGAAGTTCCTTGTTACAGCTCCTCCGTCTGACACACTATTGTTTAATTCTTCATTTTTCCCCCCTTTTTATTTATTTATTTTTTTTCCTGGCTGAGTGGTGAGACAGATTACACTTGATGTCTACAAGCTCCAGATTGCTTGCAGTGAAAATTGCTTGAAGAGAAGAAAAAAAAGGAAACATAAAATTGACAGCAAATCAACAAGAACTAATTAAAGTTAATTACATACATAAACAAAGGCTGCTAAAATGAGCTGATAAATAAGGAGCCTTCATGTCAGACACTCGAGATTTTGGACGGGGCTTTGAAGGCTCTTGTTCTGTTTTGAATGTTTTATTTCGCTTTGATTGATTTGAGCAAGGTGTGTGTGGTGAACACTGGGGCGGAGGGTGGGAATATTCGTGTTTAATATTGAGCTTATTGATTAAATATATGGAAAAGGGGTCAGATTTGATAAGTAATCACTTCTTCCTAGTCCTTTTCAGACATGAAATATGTTTGTTAGGTATTCTTGCATTGTTTTTTTTTACTTGATTTTTTAAAATTATTTTTTTGCACGTTTGAAATAAAATCTAATCTAATCTAATGTGATGAGCCATCCCAGGACTGCAGTCTGTTGTTGTAAGGGGTTACCAAGGTCAGAGCTTCAGGTTTGTTTTAGTGCAGGTAACAGTTTAACTAATGTAAAGATATTAAATAAAATGGGGGCAATCAAATTCTGTTATTCTAAGAATTGTAGCTGCCACATTTTTTAAAAGCTACAGATGAAGAGATGACACCTGACAAGTTATTTTCGTACCTTTTCATGTATCTCCTGTGTGGACTGGGCGTCACAGAAAGCCACGGTGGCCAGGTCTTTGAGGATGGGCATCTCCACAGTGCAGTCGCGCCCATCCAGCAGCGCCACCAGGGGGCGCGGGTGCATAGGCCCATTCATAATCTGGGGCCGAATACCTGCAGAGAGACAGAGGGAGAAAGAGAGGGAGTTAATTATTTATGTCTGGCACACACAGTCAAGTGAGCTGCAGAAGAAGCAGTAAAATGTGGGAAATGCATCCCGCAGCAGGAAGTGTTTACACAGGCTGGGACTGTGTGTTTTGCCTGTGTGATAGGCTAAATTAGCGACACACACACACACATGCCCGAGTGTGTGTAGTTCCCTACTTTAAACCACTATCATCGTCTCCTTTACCTGGCAACACTAGTCGATATCACACACACACTCACACACACTCACTCACACATACTAACACTGGTGATATGAATACCCCCCTCTCTTGCTGTTATCCACACTGTTACCAGGCAACAGGTCCTTTCACCCCATGAGGTCATCACCTCCATTATCCTATCACCGTACAGAAGCCGGCAGGCCTCCAGTGTGTGCGTCTCTGCTTCTTCTATACAGTTTACACCCTTCACACACTCGTTCCAACACTGAAGAAAATCAGCCGCTTAATTCAAACTTCGTCTCCAGGTTTGTCCTCCCGAAGAGAGTTTTTTGGCTTCGTCTTCACCCTTCTGTCAAGTTGTGATACGGCTGCCCTCCGGGGAGAAAAGTGTCAGAAACACTGCTGGAAACTAGAAATGTGCCAATATTGATGAATTCTTACTCTCACTTCCTTAAATCAATGTGATGTGTTCTTTAGTTTCTTAAATAATAGTGTAAAATCGAGTAGAAAATGTGACTGTGTGGACCCAAATTCCACTAAAAAGAGGGAAAAGAGAAAGGAGAAAGGGGGGGTCCACACACCACCACTCTCTGGCTCCCTGCTGCCTGTTGTCATGGTGATTAGAGGATTTGGGCAGGATTATGAAATATTTTATTTAGTGACATCTGCGCTGCTGGAGAGGACATCCAAGCCTGCTCGCTCCATGTCTGTCTCTCTAACTCCTCCACTTTTGGGAAGCAAGAAGCATGTTTGTGACCTACACGACTACAACATGCAAACATATGTACTTTAAACAAATCAGATGCGTAGAACGGGGAAACAAAATACGGAAAACATGAGGTGCACGCAAATGTAGCAGTGAATCAGTTAATTGTGCCTCACTTCTGCACCAGCAGGCTCGTTCTCCGTTCTGCAGAGTTCATAAAAAAAAAGGTTGCAGTGATTACTGATCCAAGTTTGAAGAAGATGGAAATGGTGTTTTCTGGTTCTGGTTTGCAATTTTAAGACCCTTAAAACCCATTTTTTCAATCAGCTTGTTACTGTGAGTGATGGGATCTTACATGAACGCAAACATCTCTGCCAAAGTTAGAAGAGTTTTGGCTGTTTTACAAGAGATTTCTGTGTGTGTGTGTGTGTGTATGTGTGTGTTCTCGCTGGCTTGAAATGGGCGAGGCTCAGTTGTGAAAAAAAGTATAAACATTTGAATCTAAATTTGATGCCAGTTGTTGGGTTGTTGGTTTTTGTTGCCAGGCCACTGTTGATAAAATCTGATCACACAACACCCACACAGTCCTGATGAAACAGATTAGCAGAGATTTTGAGTGCTTAATAAATAATAACCAACAATATCTTTCCAAACTTTCTCTTTAACTTAATAATGTGCTTATTAAGTCATGAATACTTGATGTTATAGAGAAACACTTAACATTTCGTTATGCTTAAAGGCCCCAACACACCAAACCAAAATCAAAAATGTAGTCCAAACCAAAGGCTGACTGTTCGCCTCATGTTGCCTGTGTCCCGGCCAAAAAGTTGCACTTAAACACACTGCAAAGACTACAGCCAATGGCTAATTAACCGGTACATTCTGCGCCTGCCTGAGAGACAATAACTCTCCATACCAGCAGGTGTTGGTACTCTGTGTTCGCTATTCAAAACGGGAAACTAGAAGACCAACAGGATGGATTCAAGATGCTTGTTAGCCAGATAGCATATTAACAAAACAACCCAATGTGGAAAGAACAATTAATATTTACTAGGGGTGTAAAGGTCCATCCATCCATGGATCCAAAATCATCAATGCAAAGTGAAAGCATCAATCTATATCGCATCTTTAGGATACGCTTTTATTTCGAAAGTCCGTGTCACCGTCAAACAGCAGCAGGCAGATGACAAGCAGCCAAGAGAAAGAAAATGAGGATAGCGTTATTTACCCGGGAATAAATCAGCAATGTGGAAATAACTGGAATTTGGAGAAAATACAGGTCAACAGACAGAGCACATGCTGTCTGTAAACAATGCTGTTACGAGATCAAACACGACTTAACGTTACCTGTCTGGACGAGTGTCTCACTTTAGCAACATTAGCTGCTCTGTATCAACAGTATTCGGCTTAAAAAAACGCACATGCAGGCTGAAATTCAACCGTGCTGGTCTGTCAGGAGATGCAGTGACTTAAACCAACAGTAAGCAAGAAAAAAACGTTACATGTCATTTGTTAAGCTATGAGTAGAGGAAAAAGTCTGCTAGCTGCTAGGCTAATTTATGCAAAGTAAACATGCTTCAGCTAATAATTGTTTTGTCTCTGAACCTTGACAGTTATTGAGCTGAATTTGATACTTTTGTTAAACAATATTGTTATTAATCCATGTCTTATCACTGTTGTGAGAAGTTTTCCTTCGGGGCTTTAAAACAGATAGACCTGGAGTTAGGAAACAGATGATGGTTTGGGTCAAAATGAAAACATTTTCAGAAACCTCAAGTTAACTTATCCCATGTGCTGTTTTATGTGTTAGTGGAGCCAGTTTAAAGTAAACTTTACTGCATCATTTATGTGTTGTTTATGTGTTTTATGGCCAAAACCAAAACAGAAAGTGGTGGCAGCTTCTTGTGTAACTGATTGTGTTAAATGGGCAGACAGTTTAGTCTCATATCGATCACAGGCCCCTAAATCGCATCGTGGCAGATTTTGTAATATCAGCAAATATTGTGTCGTTGTCCAAAGAATCAATATGATATTGTATTGTAATGAAACTAGTGATTTACACTCCTAATATTTACCACGTCCTGGCGAACATTAGCACAAACAATTATGAACCGTTTCTATTGAACTCAATGGCTTTAAAAAAAATGTACCTAGTATAATACATTTGTTTCTGATGTCACGCTTTCCTCACTTCAATTTCTCTTCTCATGCACTGAGCTGACCTGCCAGTCAGAGTGATTTCATTCACCTACAGGCAACACCGTCTCCAGTGCTGATTGAGCATACTGAATCTGCCAAAAAACAGGCAACAAGGGCTGACTAGTGCAAATGGCAAGGAAAAACTAGGGCAATAGATGCTCACAACAGCCCGACTTTGACCAACGACCGACCATCAGCTTGGTGTGTCAGGGCTCTAAGATAAAAGCCTTAAAAGAATTTATCTATTTTAAAAAAAGAGTCTGGATGCAACGAACTATAGATTCATTTTTTTAGCTTTTACAAGCAAGACACACCTCTATGGTACCACATCTTCTGAAGATATACAGCGCTAAAAGGATGCTGAAAAAACAGGTTGTAAATTATGCATCGTTTGATGCCTTTACACACATGCAAACACACACACACGCACACAATAACAGGCCACCTGCACCAGACCTATCAGAGAGAAATGGAAACAGGGGATTAATTTAAAAAAGAGCTTAGCAGTGTGTCATTAATATCACAGCTCTGACAAAACTGACACACAACCTGGATTTTTTTTCAGGGTTAATTCATCTAATAACTGGTGGCGTTCTCTCAGTGTGTTTCCGTCTGTGTTTCTACCAAACTGCAGAGGAAGGTGAAACACATTCAGACATCTCAGAGGCAGAGACATGGGGGTGTGTAGCAAAAACTCTGTACAAGCAGAGACGACATGTAGAGAGGAAGAGTTCAGCACTCTGGGAATTAAAGATGAAGAGGAAGGAGAGGGGAGCAGTGAGAAACAGGATGAGGAGAGAAGGAGGACACTCTGGTGATGGGCTCCTGTCATTGTATCGCTTCAACTTAAGATCTCATGCGGGTTGCAGCAGTACTTGCAGGATGAATTATAAGACACAACTGATCACTTTTAACAATGTGGATGGGCCTTTCAAGGGGTATTCCACCAGTTTTGTGCATGTAGTTCAGTTTCCTCGTCCCAAGGGCTTGAGCCTTGACATTCTTTTAACAGAAAGCCTGAAAACAGGATGTGTGGGTGGAGTTTAAAAGATGTGGCCATTTAGGAGGCAAGGCAGGCGTAGTGAAAGAAGCTATTTAACTGCAGTATGGGAAATTAGGGCTGTGTCCAACTCAGATTTATGTCAGTCGGATTGGATTTGTGAATATTCGACTTTTTTCATGTGCCGTTTAAGAGTTCGAACAGGGTTGGTAAGATGTGCAAGTGCTAATGCGAGCTAACTATGCTAAAAACAGAATCTAAAATTGTGCAACACTTTTTGACATCAGATGTCAAATAAAAGCCAGAGACTATATTGTATTAAGTTGCTGTGAGCTGTAAATCCACCACCTCTAAGCAGAAGGCACAAGATAACTCATCTCAGTGTCTGCGGAGCAAAGCTTCTCTTCCTCTGAGCAGCTGCCTCCACCTGACTCAGACTCACCCTGGCTCTGGGTCTGCAGCTACCTGTACCGGAGATCAGCGTGAAAGTGAGGCGCGCTCACTCTGCAGCAAAATCTGAGGCCAGAAACATCCCTAGAAGTACAAAATAAACAAGTCTGACAAATCTCAGCTGACTGAGGGGTCTCTGACTGCTGAATCAAATCATCGACTTTCAGGAGGCAGCCTTACGGGAAGTGACGAGCTGTGCAAAAACACTGTATACTTGCTTGACCCATGCTAGACACTAAAAGTCAGAATATCTTGGCTTGTGTTGCTTCAGTTTTGATTATTATTTGTTTAAATCTGTCTTTTGTGAGTTCCTAAACTTTGTGAAAATGCAATACTTGATCCAAATTTGAGGTTAAAGACAACAAATCATCCGGCCTGGGCCATCACGGCCTTCTCTGAGCAGTTTAAACCAGCAGAGTTATTATTATCTGTTATATCACCACTTGTTTGGATGAAATTATGTTCCGTTAGTTATTACTGACCTTTTCCTCTGGTTATTTTTTTCTGTATTATTGCTTTTCTTTTATGTTTTGCTTACTTTGTCTTCAGTGTTTTGTGTTGATTTTATGAGTTTTAGAGCTGCTTTGTGCGCCACTTTATAACTGTGTTTTATAAAATGCCGTACAGATAAAGAGATTGTGTTTTTATTATATTCCATTATATTACAGCCATTAACAATATTATTATTGTGCGGCGCTCCTAATAAAAGCAGCGCTTCATAAAAGCCTAAATGGCATATCAAAAGAGAAGAACGACAAGAAAAGAAGAAAGGTGCATAAAAAAGAAAAGGTTAAAAGAAATAATGTGGAAGAAGTGACCTCCATCTTTCTGTTCCTCGTATAAGCTGAAAGCATGCATTATTCTCATCGGGGGGACTCATTGTGTGTGTGTTTGAGTGTGTCTGTGTGTGTATGGTTAGTATGTGTTAGCTAGAAGAGGTAGGGGGTTGGGGGACTGCTTGCCAAACACACCTGTGGCTCCACAGCTCTCCCTGCGCCTCCTCATCACACTCCTGCAGAGTTCATTATCACAGCTCGGTCTGGCTGAGCAAGAATATACTTCTATCATCTAAACAGTCTCACACACACACACACTTTGAGATGAAAGGACAGAAAAGCAGCAAACACAGAATCACCTGCTTATATGTTATCCACATACGCAAACAAGAAGCCGCTGTTAGGAAAAAAAAAAAAGCAGCGTCACTGGTAGGAAGTAGGTCAAACTGCTGTTGATTAATTATTTCCAAGTGGCTAATAGCCTTTCTCCAGCCTAATAAGGCAGAACGTGGCACCGCATTTAACACATGATGAATCTGCGGATAATTAACGCCTAACAAGGCTGTTAATGAGGGTCTTAATGACTCGGATACCTGGCCAGTGATTTGAAGGAGCTCTTTGGCTTTAGACAGAAAGAACTGAATCTTCCCTCAGCCAAAGAAAAAAAACGAGAATGACAGCGTGATTATCATCTATGAGGACAGGTGTAGAGAATTTTTAAAAATCCACAATTGTTTGGACAATCATACTGTTAATTCACAGAGAAATAAACACACTCTGTTGGAAAGGTGTTGTTGACTGAGGCTCTGTAATGGCCCCTCACACACCATGCCTTCGGGGATCGTCTGTCACATCAAAGTTAATGAGTTTTGGGGCTTTCGTCTCCAGTCTCACACTGTCAGAGGTACACTACACTACCTTCCCTCCTGCCAGTGCAGGTTGAGCAGAATCCATCATCATTTTAAAGTTTTTAAACTAATCAGTAACGAGCTGCACAAACAGTGTACGAGGGGAAATGATATTTAGAAATAGGGCTGAGTTGTCAACAAATAGGATGACATTCTTAAGCGGGATTTATACTTCTGCATTTAATCGATGCTGTACCCTATGCCGTGCGCTACGCTGTACTCCACCTCAATGGAAATTAAGGTTTTATATACTTTAATTTCACAGATAAGAAGGAATAAATTGTGAAGACAAAAAGCTTCCATAAAATAACATTTCTCACTTGTGAAATTTATCCTGGCTTCAAATGAGTATAGAAATCTCTGCTATTCGCTAGGCTACTTTACAAAATGTAACATGCCACAGGCTTGTGCTAATAACGTTAGCATGTTGTATTTGTTTGGAAAATGTGTTTAGTATGAGACAGTTGTTTTTGTTGGTGAACTTTGTGAGTTGTAATGAAGCTGAATTTTGTAACGTTACCTTTGTTAAATGTTGCTGTTGTCCCTGGCTTCATATGAGAAGAGGAAAAGTCCACTAGCTGATAAGCTAATTCATACAATGTTGAACACCATAGGCTTGTGCTAAAAACATTAGCATGTTGTATTTGTGGGGAAAATGTGTCCAGATAAAGACAAATGCTTTGTCTGTGAATGCTGTGAGTTATAGTGTAGCTGATTTGTGTACTTGTGTTTGAAATTGTGTTTTGGGTGCGTTTTGAATCGACTTAACTTTACAGCACTTCACAGAAACCCCACTGCTGACTAGTGTTTTGGAGGTGTAACTGCAGAGTGACACAGACACACCACTGCACAAGTATAAATGCTCACAATGGCGTAGGCAAGTTGTGTAGGCTACAACACAGGCTCTGCATAAAGCTGACACACATGTATAAATCCCACTTTAAGCTGGTGCACTAGTGCTCGTCAGTTTCAAACAGTCCACAGAGCTCAGCCCAGTCGCCAAAAGAAAATGTTGGCGCTGTATATTCCTGCAAAACAAGAATGCATGACATTTACACTTTTATATACAGTTCACATTAATGTTTCTAAAGTGATGTAGTATATAAGCTGACTTTGTCATCTGGAGGTGGAGGGGATGCTGAATGGTGTGACACCTGCCAAGATGCAGACCACCGCACACCACTGTGACCAACAAGCAACAAAAATAGTTGTGTTTTGGCGAGTCATTGCTGTGTTTCCTGCAGTTTCCCAGGCACCAAACATGAGTGTTTTGCAGCAGCTCATCGGCAGGGATAGTGGCACGAAAAGCATTTGTTTTTTTCTGAGACATTGTTGCTTTTCCTGCCAGGATTGTGCCCCCAAAAATTGGGTATTTTAAGCAAAGTCACAATCTTTCCCTACCATTCACCAAGACATTTTTGTGCCTGAACCTAAGAACTTGTTAATCACAGCCTTGTTGAAATACACACATACACAGTACTGAAGTGAAATTTTCTAAAATGCATCCATAAGCACGCTAATACGTCTGTGATCTGCCTTCACTGGCAGTGCCACAGGTCAGAAGAGTGTCCAAGGGATGCATTTCAAACCTTTAAGATGCACATTTGACACAACTAACAAAATGTTCTGTCTTTGCCTCCTAACTAGACGAGCAGTATTCCTCAGATGGAACAAAGCTGCCTCACCTACACACTTTCAGTGGCTTGAGAAAATAACGTCTTGTTTCAAACATGAGAAAGCTCTTTTCACTGTACTGTACGTGGATCTGATAAGAACTGTTATTATGTCAGTGGGGTTTTCTGGCATACCATCAGAGCTACACTGTGCTGTTGCTCTCTTATACTTTACTTTTCTTCTTTTTCTACTGTAACTGATGTGATTTTCTTAAAATCACTCCTGTCATTCATTCAGTTTGTTACTGTGTGAAAACATTTGAATTGCTTTAGCACCAGTTAATGTGGGTGGGAGGGAGGGTCGATGTGTATTTTTGATTTATGTTGAAGAGTAAAACCTGCCATCATGACAACACTAACACTGTACAAACACAGTTGTTTGACAAGAAAAACAAACAAGGCTGAGTGAAAACAATATCACAATATCAATATATTAAGAATAATTTACTGATATAGGTATATATCACAATATGACATTTTTCAACATACGACAAACTATTCAAATGTATAAAACAAAACCTTTAATGACTCTAATTATTTTCAAACTACTAATCACTTGGAGTAATGTATTATGACATCAGAAGTACAGCTTATTGATATAAACCACAGACACACACTATCAGCTCTGGTAGTAACATTATGGGAACATTACACTGCCTTTCCGTACGTCTTATTTGGTTACTACAGGCGTCTGTAAACTAAATGTTGATTACCGCAGGGACATTATTGGTCCTTGTGGAATATTACGGAGACTCCGAATTAGCTTGCAGCTGCAGACGCCTGTAATAACAGTCATCTGTTGATGTTACATGTAAAGCAGGATCTTATGTCTGCTGAAGAGAATCAGGCATATTTTATCTGATGATTACGAGAAGACGATTTGGGTTATGGTGAGATCATGTGTTAGTTGTTACATTAAAAATAGATCATGAAGTAATAAGAAAACAAGCTATTACTACCAACAGCCTTCATCACAGATGGCATGTTATGGATCTCCGAAGTGGCAAAAGAGCCCAAATGGGAGAGCATTGGTAAGTGTTGTCCCAGTATTCACCCTAGGGTGGCTCCTATCACCCCCTCTGATCACACAGCTGCAGGTCTCATGGGAGCACTTATAGGCCAGAGGTCCGGCTACTAAAGAGTGAAAAACCTGATCACATCTGGCTCTTGTGTCCTGCCACTTTCTCTCTGTTTACATCCATCTTCCTCCCTCCTGTTCTTCTCTCTCCCTCTCCCCACTTGGGTCGGCACCAGCCTGAGGAGTTTGGCAACAGCTTACCAGCCGCTCCACCCGACAGCCAGACCAAGAACCTGGACTCTAGGAGCCAAAAGCAAAGCCAGAACTCTCCTTGTCCAAACACACAGTCCCACCCAACACCAGACAAAACACCAGACTCATTTTTAAGCGGGGCAAAAATGCACCACAGAGCCATTTTTTCAAGTGCCTATTTGCTGTTATGTAAACCTCTGTGAGCAGCAGAAATAACATGACTAAAGATGGTTTACATTAGGCGCTAGGATATTTTGGCTGGTAGTCATTCGGATAAAAATGCAAATTGCTTGTGTCAATTTCCTGTTATTGTACCCGAAGTATTTATCGTAGCACAACAGCCAGCATTGTCTGCGAGCCAGCAAGTAATAAAGAAACAAAGCCAACAGCTTGACTAACTAAATCTGAACCGTGTTCAGTGTGACAGCAGATAGTCTTATCCAGTGGAGGTCATGTGTTGTTACATCCCTCCAGGGAAGCTTGAATGGACTAAGACTGATATCATCCTTTAGCCAACGCTAATCACAAACTGGATGATTCTCCAGGAAGTATGAAAACTTTTGGCAGAGCTGGCAAGAGTGTACTTTAAACCACAAATGGATTACAGATGTTCCAAACTAAAAAGCCTTTTTGGATTCTGACAACAGAAATAGAAGTCATCTTTTAAAACGTTAGAGAGGGAGCGAGAAAAAAGAAAAGCAGAACTCATAGAAATATGCCTCTCCTTGGTGAATACGATCTGGTGTCTAATTCTCTCGTTTGGAAGGGGTGATCTTGGAAAAGCAGCTCAGAAAGCTTCGCTGCCAGACGCTGTGAGTCAGAGTTTTCAGAGGGAGAAGGATCATTTCCTAAATAGAGCGCAAACAATCAATGAAAGAAAACAAACTCCAGCTCAAACCTGCGTTTCTCCCCTTGGGTTTGAAATCTTTAAATGGTATTTGATATTTAATAACATCGTGCTACATCTTCATTTCTGAAGCTCTGTTTTCTGACAGATCGTGCGCTCTGGTTTTTGTGGTTTCATGGATCTCCAGCATGCCTCGGCTGGTTTACAAAGACGATTTCATTTGGAAGTTAATGCGCTCCCCACAGATTTACTTGCGGCTTGTTTGTGAGGTAGTCCCACACTTTGAAAGGTAAACTGTCCACTTGGGGAATGCAGGGCCGTATTAACTTACCTGCACTGTTGTGATATCCTGAATAATTACACCATGTACCCTGCCATCTCGGATCTCTGTTAAAAGCCTTCTGAGGCAGTTTAGTATCCTCGCCTCACAGAGGAGTGACACACTTTAGAGACTCTCCTTTATATCCTGATGTCTTTTTCAACTGACTCTAAATTACAGGTGACTTCTTCAGAAATCCAGCTCATTCTTTTCACCCTCCTCTCACCCTCGCCTACTCTATTTCCCATCTCCTCCCCCATAGTTGTGTGTGAAAGGTGATGAAATGCTCCTAAATTGCTCAAACTGGTGTGATACACGCCGTGGACGCTCCCACACCGGTCCCCGCACCGATGGAACAATAAAACTGCAAAAACAAAAGGAAGTGAGGAAGATTTTCCATGGCACGATGATGTCAGGGCCACAGCGGCGGTCGCTGAGTTCACAGCGAGCTTTCAGAGAAAACTACTCTGCAGTTGACGTGGAGCCAAAACGGGCTCAACGGGCTTAGGACCAACAGCTGGTTCTGGTTACCTAGCAACTCCCAAGCTGGGGGCCTCAGTGATGGGATAGTCCGAGAAGGAAAGGAGGAGGGGGCTCAGGCGACAACCCAGCAGGCTTTTTTCTTTGTGGCAAGTGCAGCATGTGAGATGGGAAAAGCTTGATTTCATCATATCAAATCTTGCCCCCCAAAAAGAAACGTGCCACAGGCCACCCAACCTGGCAACCCAAATATGGTGAGCGTGAGGTTTGCACAAGTGGCACGGTTGGTGTTTCTCTGCGGCATTTTCCAGGGAGACATCACAAACATGCTCGCTGTGGTACCGCGCACACACTGACACACAGAGTTTGGCTGCACTTAGCTTCACACACACCCACAGATGATAGCCATTAATGATCAGTGATTATCCGCGATGTCACAGATTTTGTTGAATAAAATGTTCAAGGGCATTCACAGCTCTCAATGCCAATGCTCCCTTCTACTTCTGTTCTCTTAGTGCTGGCTGTGTGCGTCCACCTGCACACTACTTACAATATAAAACCAGCAATGTTACACTCTGTAACTGCGCGTACATGTTAAGAAGAAACCGGCGCCTGGATTCTTGGGAGTGTCTACTTTCTTGATGTGTTTACGATCCCCTGGCATCGGCAGAAAAAGAAGGGAGGTGTAATCTTTTTTTTGGCAGACTTGCCTCCTCCAGGCCCCCACCGGACCCTATCAGCGCCCGGCTACGCCGCCGCCACCCTGGTCTGTTTCTTGTTTCACTATGTGGACACACAAAGACCTTGTTTGTCCTCCCTCCGCCTGCCCTCCTCCAAACTTATCACCACCCAAACGCCCAGCCAAGAGGGCGCGAGGGAGGGGGGAGATAAAAGGATGAGAGAGAAGGGCAAGGAGAAATTACGTGTAAGGAAGAATGGGGGAAACTGACACACGGATATCACAGGTGGCGTCTGAGGTAAATACGACGCAAAGATGGAGAGGGAAGCATCCATCCATCACCATCTCCACTTTAAATGTTGCCTTTTGTGCTTCGCCAGCAAGGCCTGAAAACAACCGGGGTCCTGAGACAAAAGCAGCTGTCAAGTGCTGATGAACAGTGGACAGGGCGCTCGAGCTTCACTTCACATGTACACACAACCGAGTGTGTGCAGGTGGGGAGCATGTACACACACAAACACACACAACCCTGACAGGAGAGGGAGATAAGGAGTTTCAGCTCTGCTACATCGACACAGGCGAGCACCAACAGTTACAGACCACGGACACAAAATAAGGAGAAACAGATTTAACACAGATCAGTGTGCCAAATTTGAAAATTCCACATATTTTCCTGTGAAAATTTAACATATTTTTTCTCAGAGTGCACCTAAAAGTTATGCTTACTGCTGAGTTCTATTAGTTTTCAGTAAACAAGGTATTTTCATGTTGATAGTGCCGAGAAAATTGAGAGACATCAGCTGCTGATTATGATTATGAGCCCCAAAAGCCCCGCTACTATCAAACTAATGCTTTGAGGTTGAAATTATACTTTTAATGCCATTTACAAATCAATATTTCTGATTATTTTTATAATATTTAAATATGTTTTAAAGCATCAAAATGTGCACTGATAAATCTGCACATTTGAAAATTAACAAGCCCCCCGCACACACACACACGTCTTTATAGCCACAGTGCACGCCTGAACACACACCCAGTGACAGACAGCGTTCACACGCAGCACCAAACATAAACACACTCACACAGAGCCACTCATGAGCCCACTGTTCTCGACCTTTGACCCTTCGATTGACAGCCCATCCTATCTCACCACCTCTCACTGCGGTGCAGAGTTCTGTGGCTTCAAACCAGGAAAACACTGACACACTCACATGGGTGCTTGCCCTCATGCACGCACACACACGCACACACACACACACACACACACACACACCCCACACTGTTTTCATGACACACTTCATTGCAAAAACATAAGAGGCTCATTAGCCTTAAAGCCCAGTCCAACTCCCTCCTTCCCCACCTCTCGCCATTACACACACACACACACACACACACACACACACACACACACACCACAGCTTTTTATTATTAACCTTGATGACTACATGCACACTCTCTCACACACACACACACACACACACACACACACACACACATATGCACAAGACAATGTGAAACATGCTCCTTGCCTGGGAAATGCTGTCTCCACATTCTTCAGATCAGGAGCTACACATGGCAGAGGAAATGTGGTGGAGCGGGACAAAAAAAAAAAAAAAAAAAAAAAGAAGAAGAAGAAGTGGGGTTTGGGGGGGTATTTTCACACAGTATGCCCTGGGGTTATCCTCTCCTCTCTACCTCCTCCTCCTCCAGCCTGCTCTCCCACTGCTTGTTTCCAAATCTGTCCTCCTTCGTCACCTCACCCCCAGAAGCTCCATTTCTCTTTCTCAGACGACTGGTACTCTTGAGCGAGGAGTGGAGGAAAAAAAAAATGGAAGGTGGCACAGGAGGGCAGTGGGCGAAGGGGGAGGACTGGAGAGCGAGAACTACGATCGTCACCCCCCTGTGCGGTTAAAGCGGCGCCGACAACTCCTTTAATCTCCAAAGAGGGGGGGAGGGAGGGAAGAAAAATTGGATCTCTACTCGTCTTCAGCCAGCAATCAGCACTTCTGAGCGTCCTCCTCTTTCCGCCTCTTCAGCCAGATCACTTGTATCTTTTCTCCTCAGCCTCCTCTTCCCCTGCTCCGGCTCCCTCTTCTCTCCCTTCACGGCAGGTTTGGGCTATTCATTCAGACGTCAGGCTCACTCCGTCAGCCTTTTGTTGCGAGTCACAGAAAGACAGAGAGGGAGAGAGAGAGAGAGGGAGAGACAGAGGAAGGGGTGGGGGGAGAAAAATGGTAAAAGACGGAAAAAAGACAGAGAAAACAAGCCGGTGCCACAGCTATGCAGGAGGAAAGAAAAGATGGGGGTAAATAAAGGAGACGAAAGAGAAAGAGAGGGGGAAAAAAATCCTTGAAGAGCACCAGTCACAGCGAGAGGTGCAGCGCTCCTGGCACACGTACGACTCCCTCTTCCATTCTCTCCGACCTTCCCCTTCGCTCAACATATTTTCCTTCTTCTCTCTTTTTTTTCCTCCCCTCCCTCCCTCCCTCCCTGCCTTTCTGTTTTATTATTTGTGATCTGGCCTTCACGGTCCTTTAAGAGTGCCAGCCCCTTTCCCCTCTCTCCTCAGCCACTCTCCCCCCTGCTCACAAACTCTCCTCAATCTCGATTTTTATCCTCGCTCTTTAACAAGAGTTGATTGGTTTTGCCGTTCAACGAGCCATTTAAGTGCCTCGTTTCTAGGCTTCAACGCGGTGTTCTCGTCAATACTTGTCATGCTTGCACAAAGGGCCGAGACGTGCGTGCAGATCTAAAGACACAGGTGATGACTGTTTCATACAAGGACGAATACAGAAGCTGGGGTGAGCGCTCACATGTGCGTGAAACCACAGTGGAGGAATGACATGCAAAGGCTGGTTAAGTGTCTGAGTATAGCACAAACATCTGTGAACAGGCTTTGTAATAGAAAATCCTGCAGTTGCAAAATGAATTCCCAGATGTAAAAATATCTACACACACCTGCAACTGAGCTCTCCGGGGATCAGACCAGACACAAAGTGTGTTTCTCACAGTGGAGACACAAGCACAGTCCAATTCCTACATGTGAACTTACGATAACACTTTGGAAAATCCTCCCTGTAGTCTAATTGATCCTGAGATTTAAACCAGAGCACAGGAGTGTCAGATTAGCATGTTTACTACTACTACGCTAATCTAAGAGGGCAGCCCAGCATTTTGTCTCCCACAGACAACTTAAAAGGGATTCTGATAATGGAGGTTAAGAGGAGCTTCCAGGTCATTATACAGAGACACAACACTGCTGTTGCACATTCTGAAAATCTGCTTTCGGTACAGTTCAGTTGTACAACTATTGTGATAATCAAAGCCAAACATTTTGTTTTTATGAGTTTTATTAAATGTGAAGATTTGCTTTTTTCCACATCTTGCATCATAGTAAAAAAACAGCAATTGGAAGATGTCATGGGATATTTTTGTGGACATTTTCCACAATTTTCTGATTTATAAACCAGGCAATTAATCAATTAATCAAGGAAATAATCAGTAGATTAATCAATAATGAAAATTGAATGATCAAAATTGTTGCAGCCATAAAATGTTTGGCATTTGTGCAGGGGAAAAAAAAAAATCAGCAGTACAGGTACAGGTTCCCAACTGGTGGGTTGTGGTCCACTCTGAATTGACGGCAAGTGAAGTTTTTACAAAGCACATTTTATCTTTGAGTACAGCAAATTTCCAGCACAGAGCTTTTATTTTGAAATGCCTTTTCCTACTTAAGAGTGAGTGACTAACGGACATCTACCTAACAGAGACAGCAAACTAGCTCAACGACATGGCAAAACACAAGTATGACGCTGAATGTATTTAACTGTGTGGACCTTGAACTAATGACTAAGGTGAAATCTGGACCCCATGGCTGGACCAGTTGGGAACCACTGTTGTAGTCTGTATTTTTAGGTAGATTTCATCCCTTTATTTCCAAATTTACGTTTAAAATCACCTCCAAGCATGTTTTAAGATGGATAAAAATACATGTGGATAAAATCTGATATAGTTTTTCCACAAGAAAAGTTTAATTACCTTCTTAAATATTCTTACACCGAACACATAGCAAGCAGCGGTGAAGTGCAACCTGTGGTCACCTGCCATGCAATGTCTATGGAAAGCTCCGGCTCCAAGCTGTGCTGCGGGCATCTGACTCTGTGGCCAAACTAAAAATGGGGGATAGCTAAATTTCAAGCAGTGAATTGCGGCTAACTCCACAGCCAATTAGTAAACAGAGTCCTGTGACTGCTGTGACATGATGACTGATACTACAAAGACTTACTTCCACCCTGACACACATGAACACGCCTTCCAGCCACTAAAAAATATGATTATTTGGGGTGAGCTTGGGGTGTTTTTGGCATTACACTTACATTACAAAAGTTGTTTTTTTCTGTTACATCATTGTAAATTTAATATCTTTGAGGACAGGACTGCCAGTCAGACAAAACAAGCCATTTGAAGATGTCATGCTGCCTTCTGGGAAGTTTAACATTTTAAAGTGATTGATCAAGACGCTAAAAAACAGATTAATCAATACTGAAAATAATTGTTAGTTCCCACCCTCTAATGACTGAGTGAACAAATGATTGTGGTCTACTCTACCGACACCAAATAAAGGTAAAAACAACACACAACACTTGACGTATTCTCCTGTGTTGCACATATTGTGTGTATTGTAGTGCACTCCATGTATCTACTGTAAGTTCAGGAGCGTGGTGAGTTTAAAGGGCTCCATTGAGGAGCTTTGGTTACAACATGTAACCTGAGCCCACAAACCAGGCCTGGAGTAATAAAGGCTCATTCATGAAAAGAGAGCAGTGGAGGGAGAGAGGTCTACGCTATAATTTGACCTCTAAAATTCACCATCCCATCTGCCTCTTGTGATCTACATGAGGTGCTGCTGCCAAATGATTGAAGCATGAATGAGGGTGAGAGGAGACGAGGGGCAGTGAAAGACAAAAAAAGAGAGATGGCACAGCTGCAGGTGGACAACAGATGTTGAGGTTTTTTTGTTTTCTGTTTTTTTTGGGGTTTTTTTGCAGGGAGGCGATCTCAGCATATAAATTCTTGTTCTCCCATTCATAGCCCGTCTGTGCATCGCTCCACCTCTCCAACATCATCACTCTGCTCCTCCACCTTTTTTCTTTCTCTGTGACTTCAGCCAACTGGCCTGATTAGAGAGGGAAAGAGATGTAAAAGAGGATGTGCAGGAGGGTGCGTGTGTGAGGGTTTGAGACAGAGAGGACGAGAGGATGGAGGGATGAATGGGGGAAGGCGTTGCTTATTACCCCCCTCATGTATGCTGCAGGCTTAGACAAATAGAGTGTGAACAGGCATCCATGAAAAATGAAACAGTGCACAAATACATGGACAAATATGCACGCACGCACGCACGCACGCACACACACACACACACACACACACACACACACAGTGAAATACTGACTCATCCAGCAACTGGCCGCCTTAACGTTAACTTCCTCATCAATGTGTGCTTTGGCCAAATATCTGAAAAAAATTCATATAAAATAAATGTAGGATCAAATATATAGTGATGGCTGCTCACGCACACACACACACACACACACACACACACACACACACACACACACACACACACACGCCCTCCTCCCTGTGTGAGACTAAAAACACTGTGAAACACAATCCCATTTACAGCCCCATGTGATCCTGAACACGACTGACATGCCTACTGAGAAATGTATAATATTTTCCTCGGGTGCAAATGAGATTCATCTGCACCTCTAAACATATCTCCCCCTCGCTTTTTGTTAAAACACAGCCAAGCAAAGTGTCAAGTTCTGCAACGCCTGGTCACACACACACACACACACACACACACACACACACACACACACACACAAATACTGCATACAGGGAACATGGTCAGCTCTGTCTCGTCTTCACTCTGGTTTAACACCCGTGAAGATTTCATTTTCTCAAAATGAATAATTCAGGGTGACTCCCTGGTTGGCACTGAGAGGAGAGGAGAGTAAAGGAAAGGATAAGAGAAGAGGGGAAAAGAGGTGGCGGAAAAGGGAGAGAATAGGAAAAGAACAGAGGACAGCAAAATAACAAGACAGTAAAAGAAAGAAGATGACATAAGAAAAGGGAAAAAGAAAGAAGAGGAAAGGAGGGAAAGGAAAGCAAAGGAAAGGAAAAAAGGAGAAAAGAGGAGAGGTAAGGACAGAAAAGGAAAGAATGGGAGAGGTAAGGAGAGGATCCGAAAGGAGATGAGAGAGAAGGAAGGAAGTGGAAATGAAAGGAAAGAAGAGAAGAGGACAGAAAGGGAAACAAGGGGAGAGAATAAACGAGGAGGTGAGAAAAGGTAAGTAAAGGAGAGGAAATGGCAGATGAAGAAATAGAGGTAAGATGAGGAGAGGTAAGGATAGGAAAGGAAAGAAGGGGAACGGTAAGGAGAGGATCTGAAAGGAAGGGAGAAGAAAGGAAAGAAGTGAAAATGATAGGAAAGGAATGAAGAGGGCCTGAAAGGAGAGGAGAAAAGGTATGTAAAGGAGAGGAAATGACAGAAGAGGAAATTAGAGAAAAGATGAGGAGAGGTAAGGATAGGAAAGGGGGAGAAAGGAAAAAAGTGAAATGAGAGGAAAGAAAAGAAGAGGAGAGGAGAGGAGAGGAGAGGAGGTATAGCGGGACTTTTAATAAGGAGAGTGGGGTTGCTTTTCATAATGATAACTTATGCTTCCTCGTGTCCTCTCCTTTCAAGTGACCTAGAAACAGTTCCCCTCCGCCATTATGGAGGATCTTCCAATCCCTAAAATGCACCTCAAGGAGACAAGGACTGAGGAGACAGGAGTCTTCTGGAAGAGCTGAGACTGAGGAAACATAGATGTATCCTACGCATCTCGTCCTCACATCTATCTCTCACATCCTTGCTGGTAGGAGCTAAGACGACAGGAGGAGACGTGAGTGAGGGAAGCGAAGAGACACGTTAGCACAATGGAAAGCACCTCAGAAGTCAAGGTCTTTCAGCTTCTCATTTCATTTCTTATTTTCTTCTTCTTCTCCTACTTTTTTTTGAGCAACAAGTGTTGAGCATGTGACCTCTTGTGTCTGTCCTTCCTCCGCCTCAGCTCCCACAACCTGCAGTTAATCACCTCCAGTCTCTCTGAAAGGATGCAGCCAACTGGCCAGAGAGAGGTTTTCACCTCCATAGTGAGACTTTGCCTCTCAAGGTCCAGTTTCTTTCCATGGCACCTGCACAGAACATTTTCTGTATTCTGTGCACAAAACTACATCCACAGAGAGAAACGGACAATGCCGACACGTGTCATTCAGTCTTGGAAGTAATTATTTTGTTTATCTGGAAGCAAAAAGGAAATAAATTGCAGGACAGAACAGCAAGTTGAGAGTTACACTAAGCTATCCTAGTTCTGACACTGCAGTATTTCTCAATACATCAATACGTTGACAACCATTTAAATAAAATACTGATCATTTAAGTAATTTAAGCAACAAAAATGTCAAACATCTGCTTATTCATGTTATTTAATGAGATTTTCTGTGTGTCACATCACTGAAAATGAAGAATCTTTGGTTTTTGGACTATTGAAGGGACAGAAAGAACAGCAATATGAAGAAAGTTGTGAAGGTCATTTATCTCCGTTTTCTGGCTCTTAATGACCTAAGCATACATTGATTAAATCTGACAAATATACACAAATACTTTGTAGTCCTAAATCAGACAAAACTAGGAAAGTGCACTCAGTAGAGCGCAGATCTCCGCCAGGCAGCTGCTTCCTGCTGCCCGACCTGATTGCAGCCACTCTAGACAATTCTTGTATAACCTGCAGTAGCAGCTTAGCACATTTCAGAAGATACAACTATGAGGCTGAATGTCTTTCTAATGAGTAAAACACAGCCTAAATCTTTGATCTTCATCATTCATAACTGGACAGTGGGCTGTAGCACCGTAAAACTTCAATTAAAAGCATTTGCTGAAATCACAAAAATCAACAAGCCTATATTTGGGACGGGCCTTTAATTCCTTTCACACAATACGGGTGCTCAGCAAAGCACCAAATACATCAAATTGTTTATTTAAACCAGCATGAATCATTTATTTGATGTAGCTCTGACAGACAGCGTATCAGAGATAACAACAGTTATAGCACTCGAGGATTACAACGCCTGGCATACCAACACAACACCACTTTATCCTGTAAAAACAATACTCACAGCTTGGATTAATATTTATGAAAATCCCTTTTGATTCTTTTGATCTGAGGACCCTTACGGACTAAAGGAAGATGAATAACTTACAGGGTAATCAAGGAATGGACACATAACTTGAGGTAGCCAACAACTCGTTTTTATACATCCAAAGAATGTCTATAAAGAAATGAAGTGCTTGGCAACTAGACAGGCATGTATTTGTCAAAATGTGTTTAATTGAAGTTTTACAGTAAAACAGACAACAAAAGAGAAACCATGTAACTAAACAGCCTTCTCATTTACCTATGGTAGAGCACAAATATCAAGACACAGCCTATTAAATCACACAGGCACAACACCCCGCTTCTGAAACACTTCCAGTGTGGGATGATGCTGTGCGATGGAACAAAAACCAGGTCGCAGCCTTTAGTGGATCATAACATGTTGGGTATAGAATTCATCTTCAGATGCTCCGGATCTGAATAAGCATAAACTTTCCTACAGATGTCAGTTTTTGAGCCACAACGAAGGCCAAAATATGGCCTGCAACAGACTAGGAAGGTTTGCTGTTTTTAGCCAAGATGATTCCTGGAAAACTTGCAGCCCTTGCCGGCTGGTTGAGAGGAGTGAGGAGTTGGTCAGTATAACAAGTTCTTCAACAACTGTAAATTGCCAAAACCATGAGAGATCCTTCAGTACACAGTCATTAATGTGCACACAAAATATTAGGCTGATTGGGTCAGTAGTTTGCGAGATTAGCAAGATTGGGTCAGGTTCACAAAGTGTTTTTTTTCTTCCAATAAAAACAAACCAAACAAAAACTTGAGATGTCCTCCTGTCACCCTCCCCTCTTTCACTTGCTCCAACATGGCATGACAGAATTTCCATTGATGTAATCCCACTTCTAAGACTCCATCATCACCTCTAAGACAGTCAATCCTTCACTATCTAATGTAAAGCAGCCCTCTCTGCCTTGGTCTTTCTTGCTCAATCTCCTCTGTTCTGCTGTCTTCGGTTGGGTTCAATCACCTCCCATCTTCACTTTCCTCATTTCCCTCATTTTCCTGCAGACAGGCTCTGCAGCCCACAACCACAGTCACGAATGAATGTGCTGAGCTGGGTATGACGTTTGTTTAGAGGCATATTTCTCCCATTACCTCTTACTTCATTTTCCCCCCACTCTCTACTCTCTTGTGAGGAGGGTGTCATAGCCGAATCATTTCCTTTAAAGATTGATTTACAAAGGAAGGTGGGGGAGTCAAAGAGAAACAGAGATCATTTTATTCAAAGAAAAAGAAAGAGAAGAACAGAAAATGAGTACTCAAGATCTGTATAGATCGAATCCTGGCAGAGTGTGACCAGAGACTTTATTCTCTCATGGAGGAAAAAAGGAAATCACTGCCTGATATTAAGTGGAACATCTGGTGGGGAGAGGAACTCTGAACTGTGCCACAGCAGACGCCACACCTGCCAACAGCAGCTCGCACATGCACACACACACAAACAGCGCACACATCATCCTACACACAGGCTGCATAGTGTTTGGGATGTGGGAGGATAGGCTGGTTTTGGAAGTTTTCTGGTAATGAAATCCTGAATGTTCCTCAACACAGAAACACAGCAGTATCCTCGATATATAATCACAGCTTTAATTATTTCAACTTGTTCTTTGAGAAATCATGCTTTTACCGCCAATTTGGTTTGGCTTTAACTGCTACCATACCCATTAGCCTCAGCCGCCACTGCGATAGAGTATTAGCTTGTCAGAGCTGCAGCAAATAAAAGATGTTTTTTATGTGTAGTTGTGAACAAAATCCTGCACCATCGTAGCTCAATTCATCCAAAATTGACCCAGAACCTGAGCATGTGTTGATTTAAACTGCTGAGTGCTTTATCAGGTATCCAAAAACTTCTCTCCTCACATTTTCATGTACTCAAACTTGCACCATTGATTTTTTTATCCAACAACCACATGTTCCATCACAATTGTTCATCTTCTGTACCAGTGATTCAACCAAAAGAGTTTTATATCCATGTAAGCCTTGAAAGTAGTCCAACTGCCAGACACTTTTTATTGTCTGCACAAAATCACCAGTAGTTTTACTTACTTACTAAAAGCCAATGCTTTTAATGGTCAAAGGCACAATTACAATAATGTCCATGTCTATCCTCTGTTGTTCTGAAAACACTCCGTTTTAATCCAATGGCTGCATTACTCAAGGCTGTGGCCCTGATACGTTTAACCTCTCAGGTCACAGCCCAGTTGGCAAAAGCAAATGTTGGCATTGTACGTTTCTGCAATATGTTAAATTTGCACGTTTCATGTATATCATATCAACATGAGTGACACAGTATATGAACTGACTTCATCAGGAGGTGAAGGGGATGGTTGATAGCATGTCCAAACATGGGTGTTCTGTAGCAATCCGTCTGTGTTTTACCAGCAGCTTTTTAGGTTCCAAACGTGGTTGTTTTGTAGCGACCCATCTGTGTTTTTCCAGTAGCTTTTTAGGTTCCAAACGTGGGTGTTTTGTAGTGACCCATCTGTGTTTTTCAAGCGTCTTTTTAGGTTCCAAATGTGGATGTTTTGTAGCAACCTGTCTGTGTTTTTATAACGGCATTTTAGGTTCCAATTATAGGTGTTTTGTAGCAACCCATCTGTGTATTTCTGGAATCTTTTTAGGTTCCAATTATGGGTGTTTTGTAGCAACCCATCTGTGTTTTTCCGACATCTTTTTAGGTTCCAAATGTGGGTGTTTTATAGTGACCTGTTTGTGTTTTTCCAGCGGCATTTTAGGCTCCAATTATAGGTGTTTTGTAGCAACCCATCTTTTTAGGTTCCAAACATGGGTGTATTGTAGGGAACCATCTGTGTTTTTCCAGCAGATTTTCCAGCTCCAAACATGGGTGTTTTGTACACCCATCTGTCTTTTTCAAGCAGCTTTTTGGGTTCCTAACATGGATGTTTCATAGCAACCCATCGGTGTGTTTCCAGTGGGAACAGTGCTATGAAAAGTGGTTGTTCTTTATAGAACCATCGCTGCGTTTTCTGCAGGGATAGTGGCACAAAAAGCAGCTGTTCTTAACCACGACATAACTGCTTTTCCTGCCAGGATTGTGCCCACCAAACAGGGTATTTTAAGCCAAAACATGATCTTTTCCAAACCATAACTGAGTGTTTTGTGCCTACACCTAACCGCACATCAACCACATTGTTGAAATGTAAAGATTTTATGAGTCCGCCTCATAATAATGTGCAAATGTAATTTATCCATGGTTTGCAGAAATGTGCAACACCAACATTTTTTCCTGGTGACTGGGTTGAAGGTCAGAAAGAAAAAATATTAACCATTGAGTGAACAGCAACATAACAAGAACAACCTCTGACTGTCACTCCAGTTTAAGACCAAAGTTTGACCCTCAAAGTCTAAATGCAACACTGACAGATAACCTCATCTCCATGAAGAGTCCAAGGTTGACTGACAGCTGTCCATGCCCTTTCCCCCCTCCCCCACCTTGCCAGTCGCAATCATCATCTATCAGTAGCAGGACTACATCTCTCTCCCTCCCTCTCACCCTCTCCCCCTTCCTTAATCCCTCACTCAGTGTAACAACTGCCCAAAGCTTTGACCTGGACCCCGTTAATACATAATCTGCCATCTCCAGAACAAATATGCCACAACCCTCCCCCATCACCATGCTAGGCCGGAGCAAGGAGGAAAAATTGCGGCTAGTGTGTCACGCAGAGAAGAACTGACCTGAGCTGGCATCAGGTCGCCTGGCTAGAGTCCACGGACGGAAGCCAACTCACTCCGCAGGCTGGAGGTGAAAGAGTGGAAGCCCCACAGTATCATATGCAGTGATTATGCCCGTGTGGGGGATGGGGAGGCCTAGTTAGTCATATAAAGGCGGGGTCTTGCTCAAGGGTATTCCACAAAGCATGTACTGAGGTGGGCGGGGGCATGCCATCTGTATTTACACAAGGGCTATTAGTTTAGAAAGAAATTCTCTATGGTTGTGGGTGCAACTCACTGCTATAACTAATGAATTGTCTGAGGTTGTCAGAATATCAGAGGGTATCATAAGCTCATAACTAATTGGATTTTAAGAATTGCAAAACGTGCTGCTGCTTTCACAACATAATGTGTCTACCTGACAAAATATCAATATTGTAACATGCATATACTTTCTTCCTTTGAAAATAGGCAAGAAAAGCCTCCTAATTTTTATTTATCCTACATGAAAAGAAGTGAATGAATGATGATTAATACTTTCCTCCAGATGCATTAGCTCAGCCAGCCATTTTGTTAAAAAAAAATGTAAATTTGCAGTGTTTTCTGACAATGGACCGACCCTTTAACCAGAAGCAAATCTGCCTACGATTACCACCAAAACCTGCGTTGCCTAGCAACATACAATTTAGGAATATGCTTTCAGAGCAGCTTTGCAGCAGTGTCCATTAACAGATGAAATTACCAAAGCAACAAATGTCAGCCACATGCAAATGAGGTCTACTACTGCTGAGTGTGTGTGTGTGCGCGTACTAACAATGTGATGTATGTGGCAGACTTGGAAGAAATCCTTTCTGAGGCATGTGTCCGTCTGCGCTAAGAGCAGCAGACTGTTTTGACAGCCAAGCAATGGGGATCTTTTAATATCTGCTCTCCTGGGCCTAAAAATCAGACGGACAATAACAAAACTGCCTCAGTTAAATCATTTGTTCCCTGTCTGCTTTGGCCCCCGTTAATGTCCATTTCAACCTACTGGCCATGTGCAGTAGTTCACAGAGACTCACTGAAAGCCAGGAGGCTGGTCTGAACAAAATGAGAATATCTGTGGATTAGTGCAGCAGTGGAAATGGAGGATCTGAAGGATTAACCCCCCCCCCCTCTCTTTTCTCATTACAACCTGCACAGAGAAAATGACACAGTCACACATTGGCCATCAGCACTGTAATTCGATTTTATCTGTCCAGTGATGCTGCTAGTCAGCCTCTGGTGAGCGGGTGTTGATGGAGAAATCAGCCCTTATTGCCCAAAATGTCTGAAATGTACTTTAATCAGGCCACGGGTGTGAAAAGAAGATAATTTTATGCAGCGGCATTCATTATGCTGAGTTAAAAGATTTAATCTGATATGGTATTCAGGTGATTACACAATAAGGAAGCGTTGACTGAATGCATTTCATTTCAAAGTGGGATCGAAAAATGAATTTGGGACACAAATCAAAATTCAATAAAATCTGCTGAAAAGAAATCAAGCATAAAATGAAAAGTCGCTGAAACTCTGCCTTTAACTCACCAGTTCAAATGTAAAGTGTGATCGCTGTGAGCAAATCTGTTCGAGAAGAAATAGAGGAAGCTAATTGCTATTTCATGCAGGTCAGTGGCACACCTTGACAGCAGCAGGACTGAAGGAAGGCGATGTAGCCCGAGTGGCTGCACTCTGATACACCCTTATTATCATAATGCAATAAGACATCCATGTTTACAACAACAGGAGCTTGGGGGCGGTGGGAAGATGGTGTGTGGCAGAGCAGAAAGGACTTCATCAAAACAGCTGCAGTTACAATGATACCACAGCTAAATAGCTACATACAACTAACACTGCCATCATAATTAAGCAACTTTATGAATGCTGGATAGCTGAGGCAGATTATAGGATTTTAAAAAGTAGCCTTTTGCTCACAAAGGGCATTACATGCAGCCAATAACAGCTAAATGGGGAAAAAATATCTTTGCAAGGGGACTTTGGCAAATGCAATCACACATATTGCACACCATCGCAAACTAACACACATGCACGCCAGCAGATTGTTAACACTGCTGCACACAATATCTGAATTTTCTGGTCAGGGAAGTCTTAATGTGAACTGTTCACACATGAATGCAGCGACTGACAGACTGTAACATGAAGACAGTGTGCAGTTGTTAAAATTTAAAAGGTATCAGAAAGGGTGCTGACAGCTGTTCCTCCCAAATCCTCCATATTGCGCCTCATCAATGCCATTTTGTGTTGTATTTAATGGGGCGATATGTCATTCTGACAAAAGAACTGCATGAGATTACTGAAATAATAAAAGGACTTCACACAAAGTATATGGAAGACTGACAAATCTGGCTCTCAGAGATAAGCAGACAAGAAAGCAGGATGGGAGTATCATTTTAGGATCGTGGCAAATGCAGAAACGAAAAGTAGGACAGGGAATGGACTGCCAGAATATCTAAGCAAAAGTTATCCTTTTGCGGTATTAATCATAATCCTGACAACAGTTTTGGAAAAGAGATAGGCAGCAAGCAATTTAGATTTCGCTCCGCTGGACTAGATAAGAAGAAAAGACACACCATTTATCTATTGTTGATGTAATGAGAACAAACACGGGACAGCAAACAAATGACAGCACTGACCAGAGAGATAAAATGATTTCAAAAAGTGCTCTATTAACATTCTCATTGTGTTTGGACTTTCTTAAGGTCAAGCATCATGCATCACACACCAGCAACCATATTAAGCTAAATAGATCTCACATATCCCTCAGCTGAATGATGGTTTCACAAACCAGACTACAAAAAGACACTTATTTGATGGAGATGGTATGCACATACCAACGATTCATCATGATGAAGGATGAAAATGCATTTCTAGTGCCTTCTTTTTTTCAAAGAAAAGACTCCAACCTAATTAGGGTTGGGGTATATTGGCGATCTATGACTGGCTGAGAACATCGCTGCACATTCTCCTACATGAATATATCTGCAATCACCGGTTGTTTGGCTATCAGTGGCAGGTTAGAAATTTTAACATACTGCCGTACCCTACACCTAATACTCAAGTTGTTGCTTTCAACATACTGAATCACTTTTAGAAATGTCAACCAAATTGTGATAGCATGATATGACTCTTAACAATGCTTTGTGGAGCTATTCAAAGCAATGTGAGGAACTGGAAATGGTGTCTTACATAAAGCATGCAAAAAATGAAGAGCTCTAGTACAAATCAACTTTCTTATCTGTTAAAAAATGTGCATCAGCCAAGAGAAAGCAACACCAAATGTTTCAAGAATTCAGACAAACAGCAGATAATGAGGATGAGAGCAGAAAAGGAAAGATTTACTTGTATCTGGAGACGCCATGGTGGACACGATGACTGGTGGACCTGTGCGTCGACTTAGCTTCTGGTTAGCAGCAAGGGCACCTTGACCTTGGCCAGGTGCACCCACGGGTACGAGGGCATTTTCCGGTACTGGCCCTCCACCCTTACGCATCATCTGAGGACTGGGGTGAGGGCTGTGCATGGGTGACAATGGCAATAAGTTCCTGTCCCTCTTCATCAGCTCCATGGGCACTGTGTAATTGGTAGAGTATGCTTTTGGTACCTGTTGTGGTGGCTGTTGTAAAGCTGGCATGGACACGGGCATCTGCTGTGGCATACCCGACATGGAGTGCATAGACCCTGGCATGGCAGGCATTGACCCGGTCATTTGCTGGGGCATTATCTGCATACCATGCATAGGCATCCCTGGCACTGTCACACCAGAGGAGTAGGCTGACATGGGTCTTGACTGAACAGGCATCAGTGCTCCAGCGTATGGCCCTGGGGAGCGAGGTGGTTGGCCTGGGTAGCCTCCAGAGGCTTCCAGGAGGTGCTGAGAGGGGGCACTGTTGGGTCTCCTACCCATTACTTCTCCCATCCTTGGGGAGATGGTCTGCATGGCCCCAGGGGTCTGCGGGTGTATAATTTGGGCTTCAACGCTCAAAGCTTGAGGAGGGTGCGCTGGATGGTGGTGCGGCTGCTGGTGGTAGATGTCTGAGCGATGGCTGAAGCTATTGGAGCGGCCTCGCATGGGTGTCTGAGGTTGGGAGGGTGCTGGCGTAGCCTCAACAGGCCGCTTGCAGTTGTGAACCAAGCGAGACAGCACACGGGCCTGGCCAAGGTTGGGAGCAACGGTGCGGACATCATTCTCCTCCATAACAGCCAGCATGCTGGTGGAGTCAAATCCCTGATGGGTAAGTGAGGAGATGGTGCTCTCTGAGAGGCCCTCATTTCGCAGCAGGGCAAGAAACTCAGGATCAACTGTCCTCTTGGGGTCCACAGGCAAAGGCGTCTGTGGAGCAGTGGGGGGAAGAGGAGTAGGAAGTGGAGTGACTGCAGGAGGAGGGACTGAAGTTTGGGCAGCCTGCACAAGGGCGGGTGCAGCTTGAGCGACTGGGGCAGGCTGCACAGGGGCAGGTGGAGGAGGAAGTGGAGCCGTCATAGAAAGGCTGGGGTCAGAGACAGGCATGGTAGGTGGAGGTGGCAGAGGCTGTTGCTGTTGCAGCTGCAACTGTTCCTGCTGAAGTTGCTGTTGCTGCAACTGCTGTTGCTGAAGTTGTTGCTGTTGTAACTGCTGCTGTTGAAGTTGTTGCTGCTGTATTTGTTGTTGCTGAAGTTGCTGTTGCTGTAGCTGCTGCTGTTGTATTTGTTGCTGTTGTAATTGTTGCTGCTGTATTTGTTGTTGCTGCTGTATTTGTTGCTGCTGTTGTAACTGCTGCTGTTGTTGGATGGTGTAGGGTGAAGCCGTTTCTTGCCTCATCATCATAGCTTGACTGGCAGGATCTACTACGAGACAGGTAGCAGCCTGCTGCCCATCCAGTGGGCGGCTATTAATATCACTATAGACTGACTGACCGGTCAGAGGTGGAGGCTCGCTGGCGTACCGAGGAGATGCATGCTCCATACTATAGTGAGCAGGAGATGGCTCTCTGGAGGGTATGCGCTGTTGGCCATCTGGTGTCATTTTGGCAGCAGTTACAGCACCAGGTTCCCTATAAGCCCGACTCAACTCGTGAGCGGTTGGAGGAGGGGGAGGAGGAGGTAGAGGCGATGAAGGTGCTTGAGGTCCTGCTCTCCCTCCCTGACCTTGATCCCACACAGCACGAGCCCCAGGTGCAATTCCGAAATGAGAGCCTGACCTACTCAGTGGATGAGGGTGGTGCGGCGGAGGCTGGTGTTCTGGCCGGTAAAAGCCCTCAGGTGGCCGCGGAGTCATGGCCGGGTCATGGGAATAGTAATCCTGATGTGAGATGGATCCTCGGTGAGCCATGGGCGCTCGTTCGTAGTGGTTCAGATCCGGCACAGAGCCCTTCCTAAGCCCCCGTGGGTCCTGCCGCTCTGCGTAAACCTGCCCGTACAGAGACTCTTGGTAGGAATACGGGTCGCGTTTCAAATCCAGGTCAGGAGGACGCACTCCTGGTGGAGGCTCGTACCAGCCTCCTCCCTCTGCGTATGACAGAGAGCTCCGCCGGCCGGCTACTCTTGCCTGCTGCTCGTACACACTCTCAGCCCTGTCCCACTGACCCTCATTCCCCCCTAGTGTGTCCCAACTGTGGGAGCGACCAAGACTCAACTGTTTGTTAGGGACAAGCATTGGCAAAAAAGAAAAAAAGCAGAGAAAGCTTCAATGGAGGGAAAAAAACACAAACACACAAAAAAAATCCGCCTGTAGCTGTGTTTGCAAAAGTTTCCTTTCAAGTGTTCAAGTACTTTAGCACCCAAAAAAAAAATGAACCAGAGAGGAGGACAACATGCAGAAAAGAAGATGACGCAGGGTCTACCGTTTCACCTGATATCAGGTTGTAGTATTCTAAGTCCGTACTATCAGGTGACTCCAAGGCAGTCCTTGAATAATTAATCTCTGGTCATGCTGGCTTGTTGTGCGCGAGGAAAGACGACACCACACACAAACACATCACACCAAACCACACATACACAGTACAAGGCAGAGGTAGCACAGCTACTCCATGGAGGACACGGCAGCAGGGTGCATGCTTGAGATGGCCACCAAACGTCGATAAAAAAAAAGGCAAAAAAAAAAAAAAAAAAAAAAATGAGAGAAGTGGATAGGTTGGGTTATAGGTTGGGATGGGCAGGGGCTTGTACTAATCCAATAGGGTTTATCTCTCCCTTCTCTGGGACATTTTACTCGCTCTGCCGATTGCTATGAGGGATTACATCTAAATAAAGCCTGTTTAATTCCACTTCCCACTGTGACGTCATGTGAGCCAGATACAAGCATATCTGGTGATGCCGATGATGATGACTTAGAGTCCACCCCCGAACCCCCTCACCCTCTCCTGAAGAGTCACCTACCTGAAGGTGTCGATGATGCACTGGCGTCAACAGGTTTCAGTTTTTAGTTTGCCACCGCGGGGAGGGGAGGCCAGGCAGGGCGCACGGCTTCATTGAATACAAATGAAATACAGTTCTCTGAGCTAAGTCCCATGTGCTGTCAGTAAACATCAAATCCACTCTGATTGGACACTAATCCTCCGGGCCCCATGCTTGCGGCAGAGCCACCACGCAACTGCTGCCCAACTCTGAAATGTCCTTGATGCCTTCGTGGCGCTCACTGTCACTGCCCCACTCTGCTCGATATGAGATCACTCAGACCTGCTGTTTGTACGTTAACTGGAGGACACTGAAAATGACATGGATTGCACAGAGATTGCAGAATACATAGCGAAACCCACCTGCAATCTTTGTCTGATTTGCCCTCACAATGACTGGTATTTCAAGCAAGGATCCTCTATATTATCAATATTACTGCCTGTCTTGTAGCTCACAGTGTTAAACACACAGAAAGTTATAATCTCAAAATACTTTTTTTTTTATATTACTACATGATTTCTTACCATATGCATCTTACTGTCAGTAAAATACAGCACCGTCCCCCTCTTTCCTAAAGCTCCTCTGATCTCCTTCACTTAGAGAAGCTCTGTAATCTGGATTTGCCCCTTTGCAGAGAAAAGTAAAATACTGGGGGAGTCGGATGTGTGTGTATCTATATGTGTGTGTCTCTGTGTGTGGAAGCGGGGGGGGAGGGTTCTTTTTGTCACAGCAGTTAATCCTACAACCTTTGCCTTACAAAAACACTACGCTCGTTGAGCCGCAATACATCAAGAACTCCCTCCACTTCATTCAAACACGCTGTGGTGAAAAAAGCTTTTTGCTCCAATGCTGCGGCATTGTATATTCTGTTTGGCCATGAGCCATACATGAAGATGTAATTGGTATACATTCATCATTTTGTCTAACCAAGGTGATGTTCAGTGTATGACTCTGGGGGTGTACCTGCCTACCTGGCTGCCTGCATGTCTCGCTTAATGTCACTGTGGCTGCAACTCGATCCCTTCTGCAGAGGATCCCTGTTTATTAATGCATGAAAACAGATGTAAGGTGAGGAAGTGTCCGTTTCCATCCAAATCTAATCTCGGAGCTCACCACAGCGAGGGGTGGCAATACATATTTTAGACCATGAGGAAACTCTTGTTAATACTGTCTCAGCATATTGAGGAAAGTTCCTGAATATCTTTACAGAGGGCCTGTGGAAACGGCGCAGGCATGTCCGTCGTCGACATGAATATCTCGTTTAATCACATTTGTGTAATTAGAGTAGGAAGAGATCAGAGAGGGAGCGGAGTATTCTGCTGTTTTCACAAGATGACAGGAAAAAGCTGATGACACTGGCTCCAAAACCAATTGCGGAGATGACTAGGAACCTTTTTTTTTCTTCTGGTAAGGTCAGAGGAACATTAGTCAGCTTGATGTAAAAAGGTAATTAAAATTGGAAGGAGAGGCAAGAGCGAGCCCTCGCGGGGATCTAAAACTGACTGTAAAGATGAATTATCAAATCAAAGCTGAGAGATGGAATAAAAAAATCATTTTTGAAGCCCATTTTGATTCATCCGGGTTTTGCTGTCATAAAGCCAATCAAATTTTACAGTCATTTCCAGTACAGGTGTCATTCATCACCTACTGTAAAAGGCACACAGTCTTATTCTGAGGTTTGTGAGATAGAAAGTATTATCTTAGATGTCAAAAAGCTGCTTTTCTTTATGTGCATATATGTGTCTGCTTGTCTGTCTCGCTCTCTCTTTGGACACAAAACTGACATATGTGGAATGTGTGGCAGCACTAGCATTGCTTGCATTGTAGCCTCACAGCAAGAAGATTCTCAGTTCGAATCCAGGGTGGGGGCCTGAACCCCAGGGTGGGGCAGCCCCTCTGTGCAGGGTCTGCATGTTCTCCCTGTGTCAGCATGGGTTTTCTCCGGGTACTCCGGTGTCCTCCCACAGTCCAAAGACATGCAGGTTAGCTTATTTGGTGACTCTAAATTGCCCGTGTGAATGGTTGTCTACCTCCATGTGTCTGCCCTGTGATAGTGTGGCAACCTGTCCAGGGTGTACCTCGCCTCTTGCCCAATGTCAGCTGGGATAGGCTCCAGCCCTTTGCTACATTATGCCTCACATTTGTTCATGACAAAGTCGCGTGGTTCAAATAACTGTCACGTTGTCTTGTGCTTGTGGTGGGTGCAGTTTGTAGGGCCTCCTGTCAACCCTGCAGCTTTGGCGGAGCTCTGTATTTGGCTTCCTGGCTTTGCAGCACTTCTGCCTCCTGTTTGAACCCAGCGCCCTTACCCAGATGCACTTTCAAGTACCGAAATTCAATTTAACGCGAGTAGTACTGATGTATTTTGGTTGGTAACCTTAAAAATATTGAGTTTGCTACCAAAACCTAGACTTCATGTATATTATTCCTAATTTAATAGCTTGTCCTGAAAGGTCTATTTCTGAGACATGAAAGAAGCTGCTTGCATTCAGGAGAAAATATTCAGAGCCAATACACACACACACACACACACACACACACACACACACACACACACACACACACACACACACACACACACACACACACACACACACAAACACACACACACCACACATCCATGTCAAGGGCAACAGCCTATAGAGTATATGTGATCCCCTGGCTTCTTTCCCCAACCCTCATCCACTCCTCTCATTACTTCTCCTTGCCTGGCTCTCAAGAGACTCTGGCTTTCAGTGCAGCAGATCACTCATCCCCATAAAGTCAACCTCAAACACAGAGACAGGGGCAGAGGTGTGTACTCGGGGTTTGCCGATCTAATCCTGACAGGAAAGTAAATCACAGAGTTCTGTTTGCCTCAAACTAAACAATGTGTGACTTTCAAATTTCTAATGTTCCTCCATTTGCCATACTTGCCAGACTGTGCACACAACGCCAGATTCACTGTAACAGAGGGATTTAGGAATTAAGCCGGGGATTTTAGAACAAATATAATACCACCCCAGCAGAAGCTTATAAAGACCTTACATTGAATAAGACTTGACTGGTGAAAAATTCGAGTAAAACTTATAGAAACCTCGAGTAAATGAGCCTCGAGTGAGGATGCAATTATGTAGTTCAGGGCTCTTTTAACGGCTAATAGATTTCAGAAAACTACTTTAGCTTGTTATAGTGTATAACTTTTTCTTTTACATCTTTCAATAGTAGAAAAAATTGCATTAAGCAGCCAGTAACAAGACGGACATGATGTATGACATTTAGATCTGTGGCTAATCTGTCACACAAGATGCTTGCCGTTGTTTAATAAACTCTCCACATCTCCCTGTCACTCAGCCCTCACAGCCGCTGCCTCCACATTAATATTGCAGCTCAGCCAGCAGAGGAGGGTCACTGTACGTGTATGAATGCGCTCATTGGTGCATGTTTTAACCATGTAAAATGTTTGCATGCTCTACCAAAAGTTGGAATCAGAGGGTTCACATGCAACAAGCCCGGTTTGAAATATGCTGTCACTCACTCCATCTATACACCCACTCACTCACTCAAACACACACACACACACACACACACACACACACAGATTCGGCTTGCATGATCCCAGATCCCTACTCAGCCTTTGACCCTGCTCTGCCTGTCTCCTGACGTGCAGCAGAGACAGCAGCGGCCGCGGTGCTTCGTTAATGTCCCTTTTCATTCACACACGCAATGCGCAGCTAAAGCCTTGGCCTCGCTCTGACGTGCATACATGAATAAAAATCACACGCTAACTCAAAGTGAATGCTGCTCTGCAACAGAAATAAAAACAACTGTCTCCCACAGTGTGACACGTCACGTACTCAAGGCATGATTTGAATGTTAAACACACATTGACTTATGCATGAGCGTGGGGCAGGAGGCACTAACTGGAAATGGGATTACAATGCCAGTACGGCTACAGAGAATAATGCTGTCAGATGAATTGTAATGCACACTTAACAGACATTATGTACGTGGCTGCTTTGTATGTGTTTCCAGTGGGATTATTTGTCTCTGAAAGCATCTCCATAGGGACTAAATGGACTGTAAAATGGAGGTCGATGGCAATGAAGCTAGTACTTATCTAAATGACAATCACATACTCGGTTAGTGTAACATGCTGAATTGACACACAGTTTATTTTCCATTTTGCTTGTATACATTCGCTACATAAACACGGCAGCAAAAGCCAACAAATTCTCCTGAGTTTCCTCTGTGTTATGGAGAGATCCCTTTACTCATAATCCAAGTCCTCCGGGCGCATCCTCTGCAACCCATCTTTCATCCAATCTGCAGCCCGATCCGGAGAAGCCACAGGTCATTAAAATACTTAGTTCCGTAGCTTTTGAAATTAGATTTTTCCAGGAACTCATTTCCAACTTTCAACAACCGCAAAGATACATGCCAGCGCAAACACAGGCAGAGGTTGAAACGTAAGAAAAAGGAAAACTGTACCCAAAAATTCAATTCAGGTGTGCACAAGAGACAGTCACACTCTAATGAAAATAATAACATGATGACACATGCTGGTGTGCTGCAAAGTATTACAAGAATTTCCTTCCAAAAACAACACTCTGCCATTTTTCTATCCGTTTCTTTCCCCCCCAGCTCTCCATGCCCCTCCCTGCCTCTCCACAAAGCCTATAAAGGGGTCGTGGGTTTTGGTGTGGAGCCTGGAACAAGCCCGAGGGGGGGTCAGACCCAGAGACCGCTCCGATGACTTCATACCAGCGCTGGATGCCAGAGCGTGGAGAGATGAGTGGGAGGGAGGGATGAAAGCAGAGAGGTGGATGCAGCGGAGGCCTGAGTCTGTGCTGAAAAGCTCTGGATATGAAGCCCCCCCCTCCCTCCTGCCCATGCAGGGGTGGATGACATCAGGACACCCCCTCCCTTTTCCTCCACAGCCTCCCTTGTCGTGCTCTCTGTTTAATATGAAGTGTTTTTGTTATAAAAAAGCTGGCAGGTCTCTTAAATGTGACAATATGAATAATTCAAGAGCAAAGTTTTATGGTATTTTAGCTCGATTGGCCGCATTATTTACTACTCACTGTTTAAACATCTCCTCCTGTTGTACACATGACAAAACAAGATGCATTATCAAGGATTAACATATTTATTGAACTGCCAAGTAAAACACTTGGACTCGCCATGACAAATTCCACTACCCCACCTTGTGGTGTTTGCGTCCAAGCACAGATTTACAACTTGTAAATCAACATTCAGGAACATGCTGTTACCGCGACCTAGTTCACGTCGCAGCGCCGCTCACATCCCATCTCTGCCCAGATCAGTCAGTTAGCTCTGGCTAAACGGCAATGGCAACGACTTGCGCTGCTGCCCAAGCCAATGCATGCTGGGTACACAGATGGAGCGGACAGAAGGAGACGCAGAGAGGGAGAGAGTTAGAGAGTGAGGGAGAGAAAAAGAGGGGAATGAGAGAGTATGGGAACTGATGCTCACAACAGATGTTTGCCACGGTTCCCTTATTGCAGTTACACTCTTCTTGGCACTTCATCAAACCCACAACAGAAGGAGCAGTTGTACCATATACGTTTTGAAAGCTGATATCTAAACTAAACAATGCTGTGAGGCTTGATAGAGAAATAAAGTCTAGTCATTTGTATAATTGGTGAAAACAGGCTTCACTGATGACTGGTTTGGTATAGTGTTTTTAGTGAGAATGAGTCACTACTGCTAACATCATAAAAAAATATATACACATTCATTAAGCTGCAACTGACACAGGTCTACCCGGACCCTTGGACCCAACAACAGACCCAGACGGTATGGGTCGATGCTTTATTATTAAGATCAATCAGGTCCAGGGGTCTCATTTATAAAACCGGCCTCGTTTTGTTCGTATGCTATTGTTATAAATGACACCCAAGGTCTGGTCCCACTCTCTGACCACGCGTCCTGGGTCTGTTTATCATTTTGTGCAATACCCAGGTGGATCCTAAGAACACCCGTGATCAGCCCTGATGAGAAATATGCATAAGCACCAGGTGTGTAACTTGCATCATGACTAGGCTGACTGAGGATCAGATTACAAGAGCCCAAGTAAGGTGTAAAACACATTAAGCAGCAGCACCAGAGAGTTGGAAGCAGAGCAGAGGAAAGATGGACAGCGAGTCGGGAAAATTAAGATGTGACAGCGCACATCACTCCAAATCATCGTTATTATATCGGCCATTAAAAATCCACTTTCAGTCAACCCCTAGTAAGATTGGTGAAAGCAACTTGTTGTATCCAACATGATAAATGGTTTTAGAAGACATGCAAAAACATCTGAGGCAAAAACAGGATGAGTATAAATATTTTTTTAAAATAACTGTCTCCAATCAGATCTCAGAACAAATTTCTTGGGTCCATTTGGGTTTGGCTTTGTCATTTCTACCCATGAAGACCTCTAGATGCAGTTAATGATTTCATTTTTTTGTTAATCCACCAATTAATTTCTAGACTTATAGATTCATCGTTTTGCCTATGAAATGTTATAAAATAGAGTAAAATACCCATTACATACCCAGAGTCCAATGGACAGGTTGGACTATCACAGGGCTGACACATAGAGACAGACAACCATCACCAATCACACTCACATTCACACCTACGGACAATTTAGAGTCACCAGTTAAAGGAAATGGCCACTTTAGAATGAAAAAACAGTATTTACTGACCCTCATGGCAACATGCGCGAGACTAGCTGATGGCTAGTGGAGGTGCTAGTTCTCGAGACTCGCGCAAGTTGCCATGTAAACACAGCGCTCATGCAGGGCAGGCTAACTGACCACGGTGAGAAATTATGCGATAAAAGAGTTTTCAAGTCAATTTTGCATGCTGCGGCTTCAGGGCACTTGGATGACGGACGAGCCGTTCTGACGTTTTTGAAATGCATTAGCTTTAGCTTTATTACATTTCCAAAATGTGGGTTCCATGCACTTCAAGTGTAGCTGTTATTCCGGCTAGCTGTTATCCTTCGATACCCCAAATGAGTTTTGTGGATTAAAAAACTACACTGGACTGGACTTCTTGTCGGCATGAGGGTCAGTAAGAACTGTCTGTATTTTCATTCTAAAGTGGCCATTTCCTTTAACCTGCATATCTTTGGACTGTGGGAGGAAGCTGGAGTACCCAGAGAAAACCCACGCTGACAAGAGGAGAATAGGCAAATTCCGCACAGAAGTTCAAACCCCCCCACCCCGATTTCGAACCAGGAACCCTCTTGCTGAGATCAGTTTAACTATAGTATAAGAAGAGCATCAAATATTGAAATCTGAGAAGCTGGAACCAGCTAATATTTGACATTTTTGCTTGAAAAATTCTTGTCTAATTATTTGATTGACCAAATAGTTGCTGAATAATTCTCTGTTGACTGGCTAATTGTTTCAGCTCTAAGTTTTTTATATAAAGTAAAACCTTTAGGGAAAAATAGCAGAGGGACATTTTCCCACAGCGAATGCCATCGTGTGTAATAAGAGAAGCTATTGTTTAAGTCGTCTTCTACCAACCAAATTGATCACAAGACATGATGCATGCAGATCTGGGTGGTTTAACCAGCTCGACTAAAACAATTTCCCGAGGAAAATCCTGATTTGATTAGCAATTAACTGTCAAAAGTAATTCATTGAGCAAAAAAGTCAAACATTCTCTGTGTCCAGCTTCTCAAGTAAGCTGCTTTTCTCTGTTTTGTAGCACTGTAATATGAATATCTTTGTGTTTTTGATTGTTGGTTGGACGAGACAGGAAATGTCAGGATGTCACCTTGGGCTTCCAGACTGAACAATTAACTGATTAATAGAAGAAATAACAGATAGGCAGGAATTGCAGCTCTAGTTTTGACCTTGCGTGTCCAATTTGAAAACCACAAAAATCCAACATGAAAGCAAAGGACAGTGAATCATATCAGATATCCTCAATGGTAAAACATCCACCGTTCCGGTGAAATCTACATTCCTGCACCGTGACTACTTTTGATGGGAGTAAACAGCCACACTTGATCAGCCATTTCGAATTCGATTTAGGCCACAGGCGCCGCTCAGTTAGCCACTCATCACAATGAGTAAAGATGTAATCAATGCACTCCGCTGTGAAACAAGTATTGGATTGACACACTTATCCTCAGAAGATAAATGAAGATTAGGGAAGCTTCTCTCGCCGTCTCGCCAAGTGCAACCCACGACAGCAACGCAATCACAATCACTCCATAACGTTCTTGTTTTTGTCAATACACACACGATGCGAACTTTGATTTCTATTTCACGCTTCAGTCCCAACACTCTGTTTATAGATAATAGTGGGTGGCTTTGACATTATGGTGCAGAACACCCCATGCCTCTGGTTTTGAAATACCCTTTTTATATGGTTGAGCAGATTTAACGCTACTGTGAAAACAGCGTGATTCACCACCCTCTGATCTTTTAACTTCCTCGATGTGAATCACCCTCCTCTACACATTTTTAAGAGCAGCTGTGGTGACTAACTGCACCAGGAAAAAAAAAAAAATCCCCCTCGTCTTTGGTATAGAATGACTTCATTGTTGATGAGCAGAGGAGACATGGACACACTGAAGATGTCTGTGGGACAAATGGAGCAGATCAGAAAATATTGTTATATGATGTTTAACATATTGCCTCCTCTGAGGAACTGTGTTTAAAAAAAAAAAAGAGGGAAAAAGTGTTTCCAAGCAAGCAGGGTCGGTGGTTTGGAGAGGTTTGAGATGCCACATGTGGCTCTCATTCTGAGGGTGGAAACAGACAGCATCACTGCTTCATTTCTGCTTCATTATATTGTGTTCCTCAGTCTCAATGGGATTTTCCTTCAACGTGAACAAAGAGGAATTTTGATACTTGATACTCTGTAGAGTTTTAATTGGAAGTAACTACGTATTACTAAGAAAATCCTCTGGTTACGCTTGAAGTACCACCGGAATGTCTGTGTTCTTTTACATAAGTAAAAAATCATTTGACATATTGCAAAGTGCTATGAAAACATGCTACATAGCCCTGCTCATGAAACTCACTCTATTGAGGATGTGAAAGAAATACTTCACCCCCTAAATGACCATTTGTATATCTATTACCCACTCACGTTGAGTCTATGAGGAAAACTTTGTTTTTGTTTACATGCATCCAACAAACAAAGAATCCAAAAATGGAGAAAATTCTTGATGAATTGAAAAATATCAGTTTACAAACAATCACACAACTTCTACAGTATATCCAAGTGTCATTTATCCAGTCATATACTCAGTGCTTCCCAAACAGACAGCCCTTTCCAACAGGAAACTGAACTGAAAGTGAAATTTCTCCATGTTCTCTTCAAAGCCAGACTCCATTGATAAAAACAGTAATTTTACCTCACTGAACACGGTGCTGGTCAACCGCTGCCTTGATCGGTAGTTTGTTTGTGTTATTGCGGGACTTTGGTGTATCTGAACTAACCTTTCAAAATACCAAAGTCACATGATAACACAAACAAACTAACTGATTGACACAGTGGTGGACCAGCAGCTCCTGTGTTCAGCAAGGTAAAATCACTGTTTTTGTCAATGGAGTCTGGCTTAGAAGAGAGCATAGTTTGGTTTTACTTTCTGTTCACTTCCCCGTCAGAAAGGGCTGTCTGGCAGAGGAGCACTGAGCATACAACTGGATAAATTAGACTTGGATTATACTGCACAAGGTGTGTGAGAGTTAGTAAATGAATGTTTTGATATAGATTTGCTGCTATCAAACGTGGTTTTCCATTCTTTTCTGGGTGAGTTAATTGCTATAGAAATGGTCATTTGGGGAGGTAAGAATTCCTTTGTGGTGATATTTCTAAAAATATTATATCATTGTTTATTTTAAGCCGTCTTCAGGGTGTCTATGGATATCAGACAGTTAACTTTTATGACTTTTAACCAAATTTTGGACAGATTTTTGGACAAATCATGTTTTCCTTATTTAAGCATTACAGGTAAGCATTGCAGGCAAGTAGTATATGTATGGCCCTGCAAAGGTAAGTGTTCTAGGAATATGGTTATTAGAGTGAGTTAAGTCAATGTACACTTTGCCAACAGGTAAGTGCAAGTATGATGTAAAATTGGATTTGTAGCATTAGAAATGTGGATTTTTTCATAGAACGACTTCACCCATTTTCACAAAAATAAATTAAAAAAGACCTCACAGATAAGGCATTATTGTTGTAACATCTAATTTAAGAAATTGTAAGACTCTTTAAGGACCTGTAGACACCCTGGTCTTTAACAAACACAATTTCCAATGAGCCAAAAACATTCACAGACTAAACGTTACTAGTTTGACAGACTGAGGCCAGTTGAGTGACGTGCTTTTGGAACTAACGGAGAGGAACAAACAGTGTAAACATCTTTTAGACAGCAGAGACAGCAAAGATCACGCTAGCAGAGAGCGTGGGTAGATATCATGGACAAGGGGGGAAAAGAGTCGTGCTTGTACAGTACGCTTGAACCGACTGTTGTCTGGCAATGTCTACAGGCAGTCGAAAGTGTTTATAGTTATATACAATGTACTGGGGCAGTTGTGGCTCAGGATGTAGAGCAGTCGTCCAACAATCACAGGGTTGGCGGTTTGATCCCTGGCTCCTCCTGTCCACATGTCAAACCCCAAGTTGCTCCCGAAGGGCAGGCCAGCGCCTTGCAAGGCAGACATTGGCGTGCGAGTGCGTGTCTGTGTATAGGTGAATAAGAGGCCAATTATAAAGTGCTTGTCCATTTACCATTTACCACACCAGAGCCTGAACGGTTACACTTAAAGGCACGGTGAGACGCCTGCAGTCATGGAGGGCAAGATGTGATAATTGTTCAAACTGGGGAACGATGCACACTTTTGGGCCGTCTCTACTCGAAGGCGTTTACACAAAATCTAACAAAAGTAGTTGTATGAAGAATTTTAAAAAGAAGACAGCTCTTTCCCTTCTTATTTTCTTCCAACACACCTGCAGAATTGCTGTGAAATGGGCGTAAATGTCAGAATGTCGGTTTTGAAAAGCTACAAATGTTGTCAGACAAAGCGCCTCTAATTCCAGCATTTGAAAGGTGTCGGGGAGGAGGTTTGACCATCCAACAAGCACTTCGTTTAAAGCATACTGACTCCTCTACAATGAAATTGTGTATGTTACCAGTGAAACAACAAAATGAATCCTTGTTTAACTTAATTAAAATCAAAATGCTGTTGTAGATTCTCATTTATCTTGAAGTACAGATAGTAACCTTCAGAAACATGTTTCACTTTTCATGAAAGCTGACAAAAGAAACCCTCAGTGAGAGTTTGAGAGTTTTAAAAGCTTGTGGAAAAGTGGCTAGCAGCTATATCCACACTACAAAAAGGAGAAGGCAAAAGAATAATCTTGCACTATACAGTACAGTATAGGCATTACTGGCATATGGGCGAAGGGTGAGTATGAGTTTGGATGTGCATACATATACTAAATAAACATTCAGGCATTCAGTGGCTCCTGTCAGTGGTTAAGTGAAAAAACGAGTAAGGAAAAAGGAAAGGAAAATCTCTTTGCTTTGTCTTTCACACACACACACACACACACACACACACACACACACACACACACACACAAATCAATCCAACTACCCGCTATAATCAATCCCAGGGCTCTGAGGAGTGCTTCACTTTATTACAAACTCTCCCTTCTTCATCTCTCCAGCAATCTGGAAACATCGAACTCAAGTCTCGTTCAGCCATCAACACAACCTCCTCTACACCCTCACACAAACGTACACACACACACATACACACACACACACACTCTTTCCTCCTAGACAGCCTTCGAAGCTGAAGTTTGGAGCCTCGTCGGGTCCCAAAGCTCCCTTTTGACACACACAAACACACTTATGCAAACGATCCCGCTGGCTTTTCACTGAATTTGTAGCAGCAGCCTGAAAGGCTTAAATACTGGTGGAAACTTGATTTCCATATAACAGTGGAGGGAATCTTTTTTTATAGCTTCAACATAAACCTGTGAAACTAATACTCAAAGTTACATGTACGCACACAAAGACACAAGCATCCCACAACCTAAATCAATTTCAAGTGACCTGCGAGTGTGTGGTCAGCATCTCAAACTCACATGTACGTAAAGAAGCAGAAAGAAAAAAGGGAGTGAAAGTCTCACCCTCGCAGATCTTGTCAAGTCGCTGGCGTTTCACTTTATGTTTGTCGATCAGAGCCATCCCGTCACAGCCTCAGATGTTCTCTCCTCTCTGGATTGTTGTATCCACCTCTCTCCTCCGTAAAGTCTCAAATGCTCCGATCCTCCAGATGTTAGCTAGCAGGTGTTTTAAACCTGAAATCCAAGAAAGCAGGGACTAAGATTATTCTCTTTTAAGATTATTCTTAAAAGCCATTGCGACAGTGGGATATATTCACTGCAAATAGCAACTTTTTATTTCTTAGATTTTAGGTTATTTATCTACCTATTATTCTTTTGCAAGGGACTATTATGTAGTGTACAACATGTATCATGTTGCCATTTGATGCATTGCATCTGATGTTGTTGTAGGTCATTGGCTGCATCCGAAATGATTCACTCATTCATCACTAGAGATGTACCGATACCACTTTTTCCTTCCCTATACCGATTCCAATCCCTGAACCTTAGGTATCTGCCAATACCGAGTACCGATCCAATATCAGCGCGTAAAATAAAAATGGATGGGTAATGAATTGTTGTATGTCTCAACTTCTTTTCCTTTTTATTATTATGATCCAGTGTTGACACAGATCAAGACACAGGTTAAAGTGCAGCCACACAATTTGGTAAAAAAGACATTTTAAAGGCTACAGTAGAATGCTTTTAAACTCCGCTCCGTTTCCGTTTTGTTTGCCTGTAGCGTGCGTATGCGTAGTGACGTGAGGCATTACGTGGTATCGGATTGGTCATAGGCTGTACTCGCCGATACCTGATACCGCATTTTAGGCAGTATTGGAGGCATTTCCAATACTGGTATCGGTATCGGTACAACTCTATTCACCACTCCTTGCTCACTATGTGGGGAGTTCTATGTAGAGTACTATATATTGAGTAGTGAGTGATTTTGGACACAGCCAATGACTTACAACAACATACATCAAACAGGACAGGGCACATTTTACTAGTATTTTGCGATCCTGGAATTTCTAACTTTGATGCAATACTTTGGAAAATATTGATGTTTGATATTATGTGGAAAAATTGACAATAAAGGTGTAAAAAAAATCAAATTTTAAAATTAAAAGATAAATATAACAAGGCAAAAACATGACAATGACTAATATTTGGGGGGTTAATAGCAGAGAACAACAAAATGACTGTTGTAAACATTAACAACAAGACAGAGCTCAAAGGTGCACTTGGTTCCAGTGTATCCATACTGCAGAAAATTAGTACTGTTTCAAATATTTCCGATTGATACACCGATATGTTTTTGACAACACTTAATTATGCCAAGTTATGCACAGCGGTACATCGTATAAAAGAGGCTTACATTGTGCAGATTTCAAGAGAGAGTCTGCACAGTGCAAAAAGAAATAAACTGTCAGTGGTTACAGGGTTGGGTAACTTTTATCTTAGAGCAGTTTCTAATCATGTGGTAGAGTAGTCCGACCAGTTGTGTCTCTAACAGACATGCTTTTCAGTGTCACGCTCATTAAGAAGATGAGGAAGTTTGATAACAGTCAGTCACTTAACACATACTAATCATGATTTCCTGGTTTCCTGAAAGTGCATCACAAGAAGAAAAAAGAATTGACATCTGACAGCAATAAGACACAGTTATTTTGTCTCAAACACTCATCAGTCAGCGGGCCAAATAGTGTGCTGGGTGGCCCAATGACTATTTTCTATTTCAATATGAGAATAAATTGATACAAAATGAGATTTTTTTGTGCACTTTCTATGTAAATAAGGTGACAGAGTGCATAAAAAGCATCAAAATAGAGCTTGTTTATCAGAAAGAGTGCCAGAGGAAGATTCCCCAAAACCCAGACAACCCAAAATGTCCTAGAAACGCCCCTGTGTGGAGCTGGTGCAGGACAGCAAATGTCAAAAGGTTAAAACACGGCAATTAATTTATGATATATACTGGCAATTATCATTAATGTTTGTCTATTGAGTGGACCCTGGTCTTGTGTTATTTCGTGGCCCCCAGGCAAAGCAAGTTGAGTACCCTTGCCTTAGCAGCATCACCAAACTGCCCTGCAAGAAATCAGCCATCTGCCTTGCAGAGACTCAACTCTCCACTAGAGGGAGCCTGATCTCGGCGAGCACTATTCATCTAATTTAATTCAGAAATGTCACTTCTGCAACCAGAGCCCCCAAACTGAGTGGAACACACAGCAACAAGGCAGACAAACACAGAGTGAGTGAGTAAATGAGGCGTTTTACCAATCATTTATGTTCAGTGACTGATGCTCCTCTAAAGAGCAATCTTCTAATTGGTTCCTGCTGGAGCCTGAGGGACACGGCACAGTTTTTTTTTCTCTCAGTGGGGGAAAAGGCAGGCAGACAGAGATAGACAGAGGAAGGCACAAAAAGACACACACACACAAGATGACAAGCAGAAATGTAAGCTCGCGCACACACACACACACATATACACTCTCAGGGCAGCGAGTCACACAGAGGAATGTGGGTCAGTTAGTCAGCAGACGGGAGGCGGTTGTATCAGCAGAATAAAGACATAAAAGGGGGTTGGTGGGAGGGAGAGGAAAGCACTAGAAAAACATCATCTAACAGGATGAGTACAGTGTGACACCATCCTCCTCCGACATTTAACTGTATCTTTTTCAGCACTTTTGCATTTATAACCCTACCTCTGTTTATTTCCATATTCGCCTCTGGGCCCAATCCTAGAGTGCTGCACTTTGGAACAGCTCTTTCCTGACTTATATGATGCACTGTAACTGCAGATATAACTGTCACGTTTTGGCGGGTTGGAGGGCAAGCTAAGCAACGCGGCTGAATTATGAACTGATGATGCATTTTTGTTTGGCCAGCTGCTGGGGCAGGAGGTGGTGCTCCGCAGCTTAGTGAATTTAAAAAGTTTGTAGGTGTAGGTGTTAAATTTCTCCTGCATTCAACACACCGCGAGCTCCCATCTGTCTCTTGACACTGACTGCTTTCTTCAACCAAAAAACACATTTCGGCTTGCTTCACCAGTCAGCCCCGCTTCAGCTTCCCTCCTCCACAAGGTAAGCCTTCCTGCCAAAGAGCTGAAGACCCACATGTGAGAGGAGAGGAGAAGTAATTGAGCAAGAGGGAAGGCAGGAAACAGTCAGTCAGAGGCGGGGGAGTCACACCACCTTGGCTATGAATAGACTGGAGGAGACATGCATGGGCATCTTCTACTCTGTGCTGCATGAGCGGCAACACTACAGGTCACGGGTGCATCTGGCCATTTCATCATTATAAAGTCTTCTGATATAGACTTCACTTCACTGACAGCTGCCTCAGTGGAATAAGAGTGAGATATATATATATATATAGGCTGCTGTAGTGCAAAACAACTACTCAAAATCATGATGTCCAATAACAAGTGGTGGTTATAAGATATCAGGATGGGAATTAAATCATGCTTTCACAAAACAACACTGTGCAATCCAGTAAAACTAGATTTTTACAGTAATTTTTGCAGAAACTGCGTCCAAAATCAGCTCTCTCTTCATCTGTTCAGTTCATTTCAGTGTAAAGCAATGACTTCAGTTAGATATACTGCAGGTCAAGGCAATGATTCAGAGGTGTAAGACTTTTACATGTAAATAAATGTCTGTTACATTTAAGGCCTTGACAAACAAGTTCACAAAGTGCTGATAAAGCCTGTCGCCGCCAGGGAAAGCTCTCTGGATTTAGCAGTATAGCAGACTTTTGGTGTCTGTGCAGCATTCTCAATCTCAGCTCATCAAATAGTGAGGCTTGGTCAGTGGCCCTACATGTCAAACTATAACGCTCTAGGTGCCTCTCCAGCATCAGAGTTGGATACTCAGGGACAGCATGTCAATTTATACTCATTACACGCATTATATTTTCTTAATTGTATCTTCCGTTTTCACGGGAAATGTACAGTTTCCACTCATTAAATGCGTACTGTCTCTTTTCAAAATGAAGTTGGACGATAGGTAAAACATTTCAGCTTTAGGTTCACTTCCTTAGCTTTATTCAACGACATTATGTGGTTAGGTTTACAAAAAAACCCATCATGGTTTGGCTTAAAATAAATACGTCTGTTACTAAGCTAATGTAGTGACCTGACATATGTCACTACATCATTATTTAAATGGTAAATGGACTGCACTTATATAGCACCTTCCTATTCTTCAAACCACTCAAAGTGCTTTTACACTACATGTCACATTCACCTATTCACACACACAGTCACACACTGGTGGCCAAGGCTACCACACATGGTGAAAATCTTCCGATAAATGGATGACCTGCTCTACCACTGAGCCACAGCCACCCCAAGTAAAATAATGCAATTGGCCTGGGAACTGCCCATTGGTCTGACATCCCATTGTTCTGACCATATTAAACTCATTGTTCCGAAGTCCCATTGTTCCGAAATCATCATGATGCCCTGTGGTTAAGGTCTGGTTAGGTTTAGGCACAAAAACCACTTGGTTAGGGTCAGGAAAAGATCATGGTGTGGGTTAAAATGAAAAAGAAAGTGACAAACACATAAGCTGTGAGCCTGCTTTGCCTCAAGCCTTTCCCAGCTCACCCAGAGCCGGTCGCAGCGCACCATCAAGGCAGAAATACACCCGCCGGGAGCCGTTCAGCACCGCCGACCGTCGGACTAATGTGATGTCGGACCAATGGGCTGTCGGACCAATGACATGGACCCATTGGCCTTTGGTTTCACACGAGAAACAAACAGCAGTCTCCCGGGTGAAAGTCCGGAATTTGTCTAACCCATCCACCTCCTGCCTGCCCTATGCAGACCTTCTTATACGACAGCACTTGCTCAGAGTGTCACAAAATGCAGCCGCCCGGCATGTCTCATACAGCTGCTAATGGGTGCACCTGTGTGTTGGTATCTGACATAATAGGGTTGCAACAATATGAGGTTTTCACAGTATGGTAACTGTCACAGCAAATATCCTGGTATCACCGTATAAGGTTTTACACAATCATTATTATTTCAGTTACAGTGACCCTCAAAGGAATGACAACATAAGGTTTTTTTTTTCCTTTGGTTGATCAAACGCTTTACTGTACTGTAGAATTAAAATGTGAATTTTTTTTGTGTGAAAAGTTTCCCTTTTGAAAATAACAAAAATAAAGGCAATACTCTCTGTCTGGTTGCATTCATTTAAATACCGCAGATAAACAAATGCACACAGTTTGATGACTGTGAATTTTCATACCACTGTATACCTTGAAACCGATATACAGCTACAACCCTACAGCGAGGGCCACTGACCATGCCTTGATATTTGACGAGTTGGGAGTAAGACCAGGTTGGTCTGTGGCGACTTCTTGATGCGCTTTACATCAACCAGCCAGAGCTAAAGTGGGCAGCGAGAGAGGAAAGACCAGCGGAGAAAATCCCAAGAAGCGTCCAAGAAAAGTTTAAGGAGTGGATGCTCCAAATATAAAAAGAAACTTGACATTCACAGGAAGGATTAAAGTAAAAAAAAAAAAAAAAAAGACTTGAAGAGAGCACTCCTGGTGGCGGGGGAGATGCAGCGAGCTCACCTTTACTGTATACGTCAATAGCAAGCGTTGACAGTGTTTGTGTGATTACTCTCACTGCCAGAGGGAGGAGACAAAAGTTTCGCGATCCAGCTTCAAGTTATCTTTTTAAGCACACTTAGTGGAACTGAATTGCGATGACAGTGGAGTCCAAATTATCATAATGTATCGTGAAGTTTTGTTTATGATATGAAATAATGCATAAAACACAGTTACTTCCACTGCACATCAATTTGATAACTGATACTTGATTTGACAAATTAGGATAATAGTGTTGGTAATATCAGCATAATGATTTTGACCTTATCACCCTGTAATGAAGAGCGCACATTTTGTTGGCCACATGTAACTCAGGTCTGCGTGTTTAGTATCGATTATCTGGTGAAGCATAGTGAAAATATCAATAAACAAACTCAGGATCAGATCTGTAACCTTCAACGCCTGGAATCATTTCATCATTTCTCTTCTCACTGGTGGTCTCAGCCGAAGAGATGGCAGAACCCGCCAGCTCAGAAGAACGGCCTGCTCAGCAGTTTGAGAGCTACATTTGACCAAAAACCCAAATCTGTGGTATACATGACTTCATTTCCATAAATTAATTCCAGAGTTTTGACTCATGTGAGAAGGAGATCCACTCCATTTCCAGAGAGAAAAGAAAAAAAGTCGACTCCACTAAGCGGGTTGAAAAGTCAACAGCAACTTTGAGAAGAGCTCTCAGCCAGAGGAGTGGCGGAGAGGAAGTACAGTTATCCTGCAGCCCTTAGCGCCGTCGCTGCTGGATTGTTACTTGACTAAGTGCTGTTATGTAACTTAACAATAAGGGGATTGACCTGAGAGAAAATACGTGCTTAGTGCTGGAGGAGAGGAAGACAAAGAGGAGAAAGTCACACACTCAAACACACATGCAAACAACAGAAACACACAACTCCAGGGATTGTCTGGCTCACTGTAGCAAGGGGGCAGGCACTTTGCTCAACACGCACACACTCAGTGTTGTGTTACTTGTGGCTGGGTAGTCGTGTTCACAGGTTCCCTGACAAGTCTGTGAATGTTACCAAGTCTCATCGTGACCAAAGTAACTGTCGTCTGATCTGACGAATGTTTCAAACTTCACAATATTCTTGATAACAGGAAGTTTTGTCTTGTGTTTGATGCACCAGGATTTTGACTTTGTGGGCTGAGAACAACACACATCATAACAAGTTATAAAATTCTGACTTTTACAAGCTACAGTAGGATTTATGACAAAGACATCTAACATTCACATCACACCATTTCTGCAACACAGCCAATCCACAAATGTTTTGTAATTACATCTTACCTTTCTACTTAGATGCATTTCATGCACTGTTGGACTCTGTGAGTGCAACTTGAAGCATGCCATAATATACAGCATACTGTGTATCTAGAGTAGTGTACTAAATTTTCATTTGTTCTGCACAGCATATCCCAATGACGTTCTTAAAGATATACTATGCAAACATTTCGACTCATAAAGAAGTAATCCCTCTCAATCATCACCCATAACCCACTAGACGTGTGGTGGTGTACTTTCCTGCAGAGTCTCTGCCCGTATTTTCTTATTTTCTGTGCTCAGGACGTTCATGGGCATGTACCCCAACCCCCCTCAGATGAGGTCGGGGATTTAGGTAGTGACCACGTGGCATACCGTAAGCAGCAGGCATCAAAGAGACAAAAGAAAAGGCAAATACAGCAAGGTGAAACCCCAACAAGTATGAATCTGGGGTTGGCTTTTACTTTCACTTCGACTTGTGAGCTTGTTTACAGTAACCAAAATCCTACATAGGACACCTTAAAATAAAAATATGGTGAGGCAAAACACCAAACTGACAAAACTCGCTCCACGCTCCAAGTGAATCTTGGAGTGGCTTTCACTTACACTGTTAGGGAGCGATCACACCAAGATGAAACACTAGAAATGCGACACCAGTAAAACCAATATTTTCCTATGATACTGCGCATCCGACCAGTGTTCAAGCGTCTTTTTAGACGGGCATTTTTCCGGCGTCTTTTTAGACGTGCGTTTTTGTAGACGCTTCTTTTTAGACACGCGTTTTTAGACGCTGAAAAATTAAAATATTTTCAACTTTTTGAGCATCAGACACCGGTAGCTAGCGCGCATTGAATAAGCGCTTCCAGCATCCGCCTCTCTAGCGTCTCATTTCTGTGTGATCACCCCCTTACTGGCAATACTGTCTACACATAGTAACTGACAGTTCATGCAAAGAATACCTTTTATTGGCACTATTTTTGCAACCAATTAACTTTCTAAGTCAGTGCTCAAGTGCAAATTTCAAGTACTCATTATTGCTTCTAGCTTCTTCAATGTGAGGATTTTACAGCTTTGTACTGTTGTTCTTTAATGGACTAAAGCAGGAGTCTTCAACATTTTTCAGGCCAAGGACCCATTAGCTGAAGGAAAGATGGAGCACGGACCCCCTTCTGTATATAGTTGCGTATCAAAGTGGGCCAACAATAATGTGTAGGGTTGTCGAAAATGCCATGTAGACATATACATCTTCAAATGGTGCATCCAATACTAGGCTATTAATTACCGACAGATTCATATATCTATATGTCATGGATTCATTGGACAAGGATACATTAAATGGGTTGTTTGTCTGTTTGTTGTTTGCCAGTAGGCCAATTTATCTTTACTTATATGTTCGATTCATGTCAATTTGTATTTTCAGACATGTTTTAAGGACAAAAGGACAAAAAAATGATCAAACAATAATTTGGATGACCCCCTGTCAAAGACCCATGGACCAAAAGATAATAAATTGGGATGATAAATGAAATTTTCTTGGTATGCAGGAAGTGACCAGCAAAATACAAACGGTCTCTTCACCAGCAGTGAGAGTAAACACTCTGCTGAACCAGCATGGGTTGAAACATGCTACTAAAATATTTCCCCACCAGCAACAGGTACTACAAGCCACTACAAAGAAGTTATTCCTGTCTGAGAAGTGTGACAATTACTCATGTCATACTACTAGAGTTCTGGGTAATGAAGCCCTTTAAACTTTCACACAGTTGCATGTTTGGGCTGCAGAAGCGTGAAGTTGCCCTGCAAAGCTTTGACTGAGGTGTCAGTGTCAACAAATACTGTGAATGCCACTCCCATTATGAAGCTCTAAAATGATGCTCTTTCGTGCAGTTTAACAATGGATATGTTATTGGTACAGAGGTGAGCTGAGTTCAAAGTTAAGAGCTTGTGAAATGTGGCAGATGTATGCCACAGATGTGCGACCACAGCTTCTCTACTTTGTTTCACACTGGCACAAACAGAAGTAAAATTTTCATCAATTTGCCACAAAAAAAAATATTCAGAGTGCCGCACCAGGCGTTACATTGCATTGTTGCAGCTGTTGCATCACTCGGTGAGGTTATGAATTCATACAGCTTCTCCATCTGACACCTTGTGCATCAAGAAATTTCACAAGCAGAAAGAGCCAGTTTTACACTTCAGAAACATATCTCTCTTTCAGCACTTTGTGTTACATCTCTTTCACTCGAGCTCATTCTTTTCTACTCCTTTTGTGATGAAAAGCACATAACAAGGCAGGCAGCCCAGGAGATCTTGTTTAGGTTGGTAATAGCACAGAAGACACAGAGGGAGGGAAGAGAAAGTGAAAGAGGTCTTTTTCTGACTGAGGCCATCTCTCAGAGGAGCCCTCTCGCCAGATTAAGAAACCTGTGGGTTTGGCTAAAGGTGAAAAGGCACAGAATGAAGTAAAGCTACAGCTTTGACTTTGTCATAACACGTGTTTGACTGAAATATCTGTGGAGGCCTTCACTACAAGGGGGAGTTTTCATCTTGAAAAAAAAAAGAACGTTTTGCTCCTTCTTTTTATAGATCAGCCGAGCTTCCAGCGCTTGACCTCAGTGAACTAGTTTAACTATGTGAACTTGATGACCACCAGCACACGCAGACACAAAAGGGACTGAGCTGTGCAAGTATGGGTTTGTAGTCAAAGAATTAAGCTTAAGGGAAACCTGGCAACCTTTAGATGAACTGGACTTAACTTTTTTACTCTTTTCAGTCTTTTATGTTTTGAATATCTTTGTGAAGAAGTGAAGTCTTGTGCTTGAAACATCATCCTTTTGAGGAAATAGTTCAACACTTTACTGTATGTCTTAACAGCCTGCGAGAGTCCAACTGCACGTAACATTGGCCACTGTCTGCCCCACATCGAATCTTATTAATATACATTTCTGTTGCATCGTGTAAATAAACCAGGTAACTATCAGCTTTACACTACTGGATAAATTTATAATGTGACATGAGCTTTAGAGGTGATAATAGATTTTGGTTTTCAACAGTTATGAAAACAAGTTGTGTGTGTTGTGTTAGAAATCCAGCGCTCCCCTTTCCTTAAAAGCCCTGACAAAGCCATAGGTGAGTGTCTGCCGCTGTAGTCTTCACCTAATTTAGCATGTTGAATCGGCGACGGCTACAGCAAAGGTGAATGAAATCACTCTAATTGGCAGTTCAGCTCAGCGCATGAGAGGAGAAACAGAAGCGAGGAAAGTAAACAAACAGCTAAAGTCAAAGGGAGTGAGGTCAAAACAAACTCATTACATAAGGTAAAAAAAAAATTTCCTTAGCTATTGAGCTATTTAGCAGAAACTCTTCCTGAGGGATTGCGTCATTTTTCACTAGCTTACGGTAAATATTCTTTGTTCTTTCAACACTAGATTGTGTTGTTATTGTGCTAACTGGCTAACTAGCATCATGACGATCTTCCAGTTTCCCCTTTTGAATGACAATTACAGACTACTGCCTTCTGCTGGTATGGAGAGTTATTTCCTCTCACACAGGCACAAATGTACATGCAGGTTGGCCACTGGCTGAAGTCTTTACATTGTGTTCATGGGCAACTTTTGGCTGAGACACAGGCGACGTGCTACAACACAACAGTCTTCATTGCATCTAGTTCTTTGATATAGGTTGGGTGTGTCTGGGCCTTAACACTGGTGCATTCAATGTCGCCAACTTGGTGACTTTCTCAGGCCCTCTAGTGACCTTATTTCTGAAAATAACATGCTGCCAACGCAAATGCTACAGCTGCGGCCTATCAAGCTCTCATAACGTTATAAGGCAGAGCTCTCAGGATGGCTAACATTTCATTCATAACGGCATCACCTGAATGTGTCGATGAACAAAATGAGACAGAAACAAATTGGAATTCAAAGTCACCGAGTAATCGTGTTAAATAATCATGATTTCCGTATATAATCATGATTTTTTTTACCTTAATCAAGCAGCCCTATTTTGGACAAAGCTAGGCTAGCTTTTCCCAGTTTTTATGCTAAGCTAAGCTAACGATCTGCTAGCTCTGGCTTTGTATTTACTGACAACAAACATGACAGTGGTGTCAATCTTCTTCTCTAACTCTTGGCAAGAAAGCCAATAAGCACATTCCCCATAATGTCAACTTGCTCCTTTAACAACTGGAATGCATGTCGTTCAATGGACACACTAGCTGCAGTGAAATCTCATTAATGCAGCACATCACAGGACAGGCATACCTTACAGTCAACATTTTGAGGAAGAATTGTGTAGCAGCTACCCAAAGTGACTGCTTAAGAGTCTATGATTTATGTCCCTGAAAGTGCAAGATAGCAGAAAAAGAAGAGGCAGAGAGGGGAAGGTGGTTAAGGTTTCTCTTCTCTCATTAATCGGATAGTTGGGGCTCCGAGGGGCACGTAAAGCTGTCGCTCAGACCGCTGATTTACACCTTCCTCCTCCCTGCCAGCCTTTTTCTTCCTCCAACCCTCCCTGTCTAAATACACCAGTTACTGACAATTACAGCTCCCCTCATTCTACCTCTCCATCATCATCACTATCCCCCCCAAGTCTGTCAGTCCATCTGTGCCTCTCCATGTATCTTTTTACTTCCTTTTGCATGTCCTGTCAGCCTCTGGCAGATAGCGTCCTTTTCATTCCCCGTTTCTCCTTTACATCGCCTTTTCTCTGAACCATTTTCCCATCCTCCCCCTTCCCTCCTCCCTCCCTCCCTCCTCTCACATTCTCGCCATCTTTCTCTCCTCTCAACTCTAAACGAAATGAGACTGCAGCAGCACTAACTGCTGACTTGGGCTAATGCACAATTTTGTAATAATGCCTATTCGTTTAAGTCACCCAGGAAACGCATAATGGTGACATTATTGTGCACGGCAGCCTGTTAGCCTAACCCAGCGAGGCTTTCGGCATGGCCTGCATTCCTCCTCTCTCCAGCTCCTTACATCTAATGAACTAAAACAAAGTCTGGCATAAAATCTCCACAGGAATAATTGGCTATTCATTTTTTCACAACAGAGGCCACTGAAGACTGAGAACAATGGAGTCCACATTTGAATTAAATAAAAAGCATTGTAAACATGTCTCTAAATACTATGTTGATATTTTTTTCCCCTTTACCTGATCAACTAGATACTGAATTTACTCATCTCAACTCGCACATGCATGTAAAAACACGTGTGAAGACTATCACACCAAAACCTGTGGTACTTGAGCTGTCAGATAAAGGCTGTGTCCAAGATGCTTTTATTGTGGTAATAAATCTGTCTTCTCTACTCTCCTGTTGAAGATAATGACCTTAGACCTTTTTTTCTCTGGACAGACAAAGACCAGTGCTAAGTGCTTAACTACAGAAACACTAACCTTTCATACAAGAGCAATACATCTGTGCGAATTGGATCAACTTCTCTTCAAGGTTACCCTGGGACTGGTGGATGAGACCAATCTCCTTGGGTGATAGACATGATAAGCATATACCATTTGATGCTAACTGCTAAATAGGGATGTACACCAAGTTGATTAACTGATATGCTGTCATGACCGCAGCAAAAATAGAGCAAACAGGAGGTGACACACGACTGTCTCTTACCCTGAACTTATTTTTAAAAGATACGGCTAATTTGGCTCTTCATGAGATTAAAAAGCAAAATACCTTAGTCATGTTTTAGAAACTCAGGCGCAAGTTCACAAAAGGATTGCGCAACTTTTGCGGCTGCTAAACCTGCACAAATAAGAAAGTGTGTAATTCTCAAAACACCCGCAAAGGGTGAAATGCAGCCAGAACTGCGCTGCCAAGCAATTAGCATCTCCGTGCTCCTGCACTATTTGCACATATCTAAATAAGGTAATACGCATACATTTGGCACCACTGCACATGCAGTTACAGTGAAATTATTAGCATCTTCAGAGAGTTGGTGGCAACTGACGCCCATTTACAGTAAAAAGGGTGTAATGCCCAGACTTTCCAGTGATCATGGCAGTAGTAACTGTAGTCAAGCGAAGGCATCATGATGCTAGCATGCTAGTAAGTGGATATTTTGAACAAGAATATAACTTTTTGATTTAACTGAGACTGAAATTATTTGCGGGTTGGGTTCCAAATGGATAAGCTGCAAAGCTTTATGAGTATGTTTGCACTATTGTATCATTGGCCAATATGTTTTGTGAGTCGGACCTTAAGATGGAGCAGATAGCCGTTGCAAGTGAGCGGCTATTAATGGTGCTATCAGCGGCCACAATCCATTCTGTGTGAATTCACCTTTCAGGACACTTTCACACGTAACCTGTTTAGTTCGGTTTAATAAAGTGTAGTATGTTTGCGAAGTTGGCTTGGTTCGAGCTCTAGTGGGGATTAAAGAACCAAAAGATGAGTCTCATTTGATTGGTTTGAATTTTGTAGGAAATCAAAACCTAAACCACGAATCAGACCTTAATTTATTAGCTGATTAACTGATTGGTCAACTGTTTGACAATTAATGGGCAAAAATTATTTGGTCCTTCTCTTTTTATTATTTTATTATAATCTGAATATGTCTGAGTTTTGGACAGTTGGTCATATGAAAAAAGGAGTCATCCAAGGCTCAAGGAAAGTCTTATGGCCATTCCTCGCAATTTTCGACATTTTACATATTAAATGCTTTAACAATTAATCAATAAAATATTTGGCAGATAAATGAATACTGAAAAATAATATAGTAGTCGCAGCTCTACTGCTATTAAATCCATTTTCTGGCCATGAACTGTCAAGAAACTGATCTTAAAAGGGATCTGCACGAGCAGAACATAACTCATGACCTTGGTAACATGTACGAATGTTCAGCATCATGTGAGTGTAAGAATATTCCCTCATCAATTGGTGAAACTGAGTGGAATGTCTTATTAGTGGGTAACACCAGGTAGCAGAGCCTCAAAGGTCGGAGCCACGACCTCCTCCAAAAGGATCAACACCGTATCAGCCAGTACAAACCAGCCAGTGCTTGTGTTGCTAATTAAAGTCTTGCCACTGAAGCATTATATTCTACAGCATGTGTGAAACTGTAATCAGCTGGACTCTTTGCCATCTCACCTTGTCTTTCTCGCCTCTTTAGCACCTCCCCATTCCTCAGCTAACAGCTCATTGACATGAGGCCAAAGCAAAGAACAGACGCCTTATCATTTAGCCCAAGTCAAAACAATTTAGTTCCATTAACTCAAAATATATAACCTTATGCTCGCTGATTTCTCACACCTCTCCAGAGTGAAATGTTTAAAACTATTTAGCTGCAACATGATAGAAATCCCAAGGAAAGAGCAAAGATGAGCAACAAAAATGCAATTATATTTTAGGGCTATGGAGTAATTATGCCTCAGGGAGATGGACGTTCAAATTCTTCCTTCCTTAACTAAAAAAAAATAAAAAATTAAATGAATAAGAATGTGTTGGAACAGAGCCGATCTCTTAAAAACTCCCTCAACCAATGGCTGATTGAAGAACAAAGATACCACAGTCCCATTTAGAGAGTAAATTTAGGATTTTCAAAGAAACACAGAGCATGACTGACGAGAAGAGACTATTAAAATAAATAAAACTGCTTCTGGGTCTAAAGAGCAAACATGAGGAGGACGAAAACAGAAAGCCACAAATACCTTCCTTCCCATAACATCCTGATCACTGTCAACAGTTTACTGCAAAATCAATTTGAATATTGCTCGTCAGGTACGACATTAGTGAGAAAATTTAGTCTCCACATAATACATAATTGTGAATCATTCCCACGAAATCCCCTCAGAATAGTTTTAGCGTAATTAGATACACTTGTACATTTTTGTGTGTTGAGGTTGGCAAGTGCGAGTTTTAATTGTTGAACTTGATGATCTGTCGTTCCCTATCAATTAACGACTGAGCACCTGATGCATATGCAACAACGGTAAAAGCAATTACACTGCAAATTAACTGTAGAGACGAGTTCACGATGTGAGTGCAAACGCTCATATTTTCAATGAGATTCGGTTCCCAATCTCACATTTCTAGGAGGAGTTAATTCATGATACAGAAATGTTATTCTCACCACGAGAGCTTCCTGAACCCTCGGTCATATTAAGTACCCCTAATTTGAATCAATCAAAGCTCATCTTTGGCATGAAAATAAGACGTAGCTTTAATTTGTGTCATGGAATAATGGATTATTAAATTTTCACTTTTCATAATGAACATCACCTTTTTTATGTATTAAGTTTTAAAATGTGGGCTAGTATTCAATACTTAATTGGAGAATTTGCATAAAACATATAAAAATACACACTTGAAAGTGTTAAAGATGCATTATCTATGGACGAATATTGTGCTCTTTTTTGAGACAAAGCATTTTCCTTTTGAATCTCTTGGATGTTTTTAGACGTCCAACTCTGTAGATTACACAAAGAGAAGGAAGATGTTGCATTTCAAGCAAAACAATTTTTATTATTATTATTATTATTATTATTATTTTTTATCATTTTGGGTATTATGTTTTAACAAAAATGACCAATTTTAAGTCTCTCAATTGTGAAAACTGATACCAGTGGTATTTTTTTTGTCAATACCTTAGTTTGAGCAATATAAACCTGCTTTCATTGAAAAACATGCCAAACTTCTCCTTGTTTGTCCTAACACAGGCAACCAAACAAGAACTGTGTCTCAATAAAACATAGTCTAAACTCAGCAAAGAAAATATTTGAGAAGAGAAAAAGTAGCCTAAACAACACTAAGAATCTTGCGAAGCGTTTCATGTAAACTTCAAATTACTTGACAGTGTTTAATAGTTAAAGTTTTTAGGTTTTATATCCTGCCCTGACAGTGTGTCTGTGGTAAATTGTGCTCAGCTAGCATAGACTAAAATTCAGCTGTCTATTGGCAAACATTTCTGATGTATATGGCAGAGTAGAATTACTGCCTGTGTTCATGGGAAGCAACCATGCGGCCATCTTGTCCAGGTCGAGGTATGTAAACAAACAAAGATGCGTGCCCCCAGTGATGCAAGAGATAGAACCAATCCGAGTCTGGAGCACGTTCCAGGACACCACTGTCCAATTTAAACATGACATCAATGAATTCACTGAGTCTGCTGTGGTTTTAATTTAGGAAAAGGAGAAGAACAGGACAGAAGCAACTGTACCGAAGCTACTAGGGCTGTGAAGTTTTGGTCGGTTGCTCAACTGTTTGGTTGTTATGCTCTTGTCTAACCAAACTGTCATTGGTCTGATAATCACTGGAGCTACTTTGATAAGGTTGTGTGTCCACCAAAGGTTTCTTTACCCAACTGAAAAACGACAGCTGTTGTTGTTAAGAGCTTGTATTTGTCCTCTTGTGATGATGTGGTCGTTGCTGTGCTTGTCCCACCCTTCCTCCACTGATGGGTGGTGATAGTGACGAGCGCAGCATTTTTACCAAAGTTAAACATTTTTCAACTTTCATTTTTAACCAGAAAATGGATAAATAATCACAAAAGACATTCAGTGTCAGATTTATCACTACGAAATTATTTTACAAAGTCTCCAAAAAGTCACCACAGTTCGAGGCTGGAATACAAAGCTTCTTGAACTGTCAGGTAAAGGCTGTGTCCAAGATGCTTTTATTGTAGTAATAAATCTGTCTTCTCCACTCTCCTGTTGAAGATAATGACCTTAGACCTTTTTTCTCTGGACAGACAAAGACCAGTGCTAAGTGCTTAACTACAGAAACACTAACCTTTCATACAAGAGCAATACATCTGTGAGAACTGGATCAAGAATTGCACAATTTTTGACGCAAGCAGGTTGAAAAGTTTCACAATCAGAAACCATGGATTTTCAGAGCCATCCAGGATGCCATAAACACACCCGGCCAGTCTGGAAACGTAGACAACAACAAAGTAGCAGCCTACAATGTAAGAGGAGGCAAAAAGAACTAATATGAAATACACGAGTTAAAGGAGCTGGTTATATACTGCGCCTTACATGATTTCATCTGACAAATGATACTGATTACCAGAACAAAAAGACACCTTTCAGCTTACTATGCTGTGAGCTGAACATCCTCGAGTGTGTTATGAAGGTCCAGGGGCTACAACAGTGTGAGCCATGTGGGTCGCTACAAGGAGCCTCTGTGCTCTGATTGCAAAAGGCCAGCTGAACCAGGTACAGCTGTACTCTGCACAACACTACACAGCGTAAACATCTTGTCGGGTTCTTTAACAGCAAACTACATGTTAGGTAAGTAGACTGTAAGTTAGTTGAGTAAATGGGGTTGAGGAAAGGCCAAGCTTGCCCCAGAGGCCGACTTGCCTTGAGCTGAACGCTACTGACCTAGATTAATACCAACCACAGCAGCGCCAGGACTATTAAACACACCCTGGTTTCCTGTATCCTGCCTTTCTGTCTCTGTGTGAAATGATTCCATCTGTCAGTCTCAGCTGGGCTGTGAGAACACCGCTGAACGCTGCTGCCCACACACACACACACACACACACACACACACACACAGACTCATATATACAGACGGACACCAAAAAACACAGACGTGTCGGCTGGGAACTGGGGCCAAGGTGGGTGTCTGGCTGCATCCAGCCTCCTGGGAGGAGGGGGCCCTGAAAACTCTCTGCCCAGCATGAAAGGCAAGATGATGGGAAGCAAGACACGAGACAGCGACTGTGTGCGGCATCATACGAGGCAGTGTTCCTTTACGAGGCTTCATAATTGCAGCCATGAACACTAACTGCACAGAATATTTTGTGTCAGTGGTACCTTAAAGGACCTCTTTTCAATGACAGCAGGTTTTGTCTCTACTCCACCATCGTAGCTGTGGTAGTCTCCTTTCAGCCTCCATGTTAAGTTCATAGCTTGTTTTAATAAAGGCCAATTTATCACTGCATACATGTGTATTTCTGTCTAAGTCTGTGTGCAGGTATGTGTGTGTTTGTCTGCTTTTATGTACGTGTACATGTGTATGAGGCAGGTTTCTTACACTGGCATGCTTCCCTGACCAAGGACAACAGCTGGTATTCAATAGATACCAAACAGGGGAAACAAAAGCCAGCCAGCACACCCCTCAGCCACCTGTGAGCAAAAGCACACAGCGATGAAACTGAGGGAAAAAAGAGACAAGATAAGGGCACAGACGGATTAGGATGCACAACTGATATTCAGAGGAAAATAAGGGAAAGAGAGCTTAGCAGTAGACAAAAAAAGGAGAGGAGAGAAAGGTCAGGGATGAGGTTTAACCAAGGGAGAAAAGACGTGGACAAGTGGGTGAAAAAAGTGGAACAAAAAGCTGTGTTCTTTGAGTCATTTGAAATATTTCAGCGGTTCAAACTTCCCCCGAGGCTGAAAAGGCCGCAAAACATATAACCTCTGTTCAAGTTTATCATCCTTTCAGCTTGGTGTGTGCAGTGAAATGAAAAACTTTTCTCATGGCACATTCTAGACGAGATTAAAACAAAAAACAAAGCCCATAACAAGAGAAAAAAATGCAGAATATTAACAATACCAGCATAAAGTGACTGGTGCATGGAATTCATATTTCCCTTGGTACATCAATTTTACGACAAAATAAATCTTTCCAGCAGCGCTGCATTGACTGCATGTCTGATCGGAAAAATAGCACGTCTCTCTTTCTTCATATTCAAATTTGGCTGTGTTGCTTTTTTAAACAGCGAGTTCAGTATGGCTGTAGGTAAAACATAGACCTCATGCATCAGCGAAATCCCTGACAAGGCAATACCAATGAACTGTGGCTCTGTTATCGTACTAATGCACTCCCCTATCTCCTGATGGCACAAAACTTCATTATTGGAAAAAATGTTCACCTTAGGTCAAAAGATGTTGGGAGCTATAAATAAAAAGCAGCGTTCACTTGTAGCCTGGGAACAAAATCCTGCTCAGTAAATATTTAGTATAGAGAGTTATGTCTCTGTTTGATATGTCAGATATGTAAGTATAAAGAATAACAAGAAAAACTGCAGCATACACGTGTATAATTCCTTAAAATAGCATTTGGTAAAGCTGTCTGAAAACCCCAGGGACACCTATTTCTAACCTCACACAGAGTCCCGAGGGGAGTATTCACAGAGGACTGAGTGGGAGGGACTGAGAGTCTGTGGCTTCTCTCAGGCTCAGTGAAACATTAACCCACAGTAAATCCTTTTTGTTCAGGATCAGGAATCAAACATCTCCATACGGGTGAAAATCAAACATGTCTTTGTGCGAACAAGCTGACGAGTTGAAAAGCCAACCATCCCACTGAGCTTCTCAGCAGCCAAGAATCAAAGAATTAGCCTCGGGCTCGCCAAACATTGGTGATATCCATATTCATAATGGAGATAGCTGAGGCGATAAGACTCCATCGCTCAGCTCCGCCACTCACTTTGTCAACACTTCCATAATTGCTAGCAACGAGGAGATAATATGCCACTTTTCACCACAGATGAGTGATGAGGAGCAGGATGACAGCTCATCCTGTTTAGCTCTCCATACAGCAACAAGTAGATAACTGCTTTTGTGTGACATTGTGTAAGCATGTGTGAGGGTGTATGGTGCTCTGTAGCAGCAACCATGTTGATGTCCACTGCTCATTTAAATCAATGTGAAGTGCAGCCTCTCACTTAACGGTGTGGTTTAGGAGTCAAATGGTTTCATGGACATTTGCCAGATTTCCCTGCTTGGACTCCCGCCAGTATTTATGCAAGCAAAGAGGCTGTTAGATGCATGAAAGCGTGATATGTACGTAGGCAGTTTAAACCTGGACTGCAATGATAAACTTATGGCAATAAAAAATAAAGGTTGGGTTATGCTGGTGGCCTAAGGGCCCAGTCAAACCAGCATTAAAACAGCAAAATGTCACAGTGAAATCAATTCACTCCAATATAAATCGCCACTATCTGTGGATTCTCACTCGCAGGGGCAGTAAATCCACAAAAATGTCATGTCAAGTTTAACTCTGGTAAACTCTGACATGCACATTCATAACAGCCAGCCGTCTTAGTTTTGAGGGAACAGACAGCTAAGAGTGCAAAATGGAGGAAGTTACTGTTGCTTATTAGCTGTATTGCACCATTCAGCTTCCTCTGTTGGGGTCAATTCAATTCAACAGAAATTAATTGGATTTTATTTTAAAAAGCCCAATATCACAAATCACGATTTGCCTCAGAGGGCACCCTCGACACCCTCTGTCCTTGGACCCCCCCTTCCTTCAGGAACCTCAGGAAGAGCAACTAAGGAAAGATCCATATAAACTGCTCCTAACTGACAGATAGCAAGCAGCTGTCTAGCTCAGATAGCTTTTATCCTCCTTAAAGCACTCTTTAGACCAGACATCATCTCTATAAACAGGTGACAGGACAAAATTTTGGTAATATTGGTATTTCAGGTTTACATTTGTAGTGAGAGTAGTGCTGACCAAACATGTTTAAACAGCAGGTAAACGCATTGGCCAAAATCTGAGGCGTGGCCTCACCGGATAAACCCAAAAAATAGGCCCTCATCCCAAGAGGCTTTATCATCATCGGACCAGTAGCCGGTAGGTTCCAAGATTGGACCAGACATGGATGTATTGTGCTGTGCCAATTCCTGGTGTGATCAGGCCATAGAGTCAAAATACTATTTTTTTTTAACTCTTTTAAACCACATCCCTGGTCATACTGTGCACCTAACTAACAACATTCTGATCCTGAGACCCTGCGTCCTCATATTAGGATATCACATTTTGGGTGTACTGGACTTTACACTTCATTCTACTTAACTAAGACCTGTTGTCCGTGTTCGTGGACACTTTTTTGTGCCACCGAGTGGTAGTAAGAGCACAGTGCACTAATCCATGTAAAAACAAGATGGCAGCCATCTCTGCTAAGTCAGTCTGCAGCAAATCCCGACACAAAAGTGGACACGGTCCAAAACCTGATCACATTTTATGGTTGAAACTTGTTTACCTATGATTAATGATGTTTGTAGTCTGATTAGTGATGGTGAAATCGAAGCTTCATGAAGCAGTGAACCACTTTGACACAACTGCTTCAAGAATGACACACTGCTTCGAAGCATTTCCTACAGTCAGAAGAGTGACATCTGCTGGCTGTGTGTCAGAACTGCATCTAAGTGGAAGACCGGGAAAATCACGTGACTGTGGGCATGCCAAAGCAGGGGTCGGAACAATTGCACTTCAAAAGATCGACACTGTGTCGAGCAAACTGGCTCGAGCGTAACATCACTAAGTTTGATATGGCAACACATTTGACCAATTTTAGCAACAGTAACAAGATAAGACACTGTTAGGAAGTACTGGTTTTAAGACATTTGGTCTTTATTATTGTCCTGTTTGAGGACATTAGGATTTTGTTATTGTCTCGTTTGAGGACATTGGGACTTAATTATTGTTGACAATGTTTCAGTTTTTATTCTTATCAGGTCCTACTGATCCCCAATAGCTAGGTGAAATTAAAAAAGGCCTACCAAACAAAAGTTCAGGTCTCAGGTGGATATACAAATACATTGATTTTATCTTACTGTAAAACAAAATATGATGTGTGCTTACATAAGTTTGCACCAACCAATTTCAACTAATAATAATATAATGACATCCACCCATTAATCAGTGTGCGATATTTAGTCACACAGAGCTAAGATTCATTAGTTAGCTAGCTAGCAACAGTATGGTATGTCGGTATGGTATGACGGCTCCAGATTATGCACAGGGCATTCTACAGTGGACTGCTTCAACAACTACATGGAACATACGATGGGCTTCGTCTCTCTTTCCCTGACTCAAAGTAGGTGAGGCCCCGACGGTGTACACCAACAGGGTCTTACCTACTTTGACAGTGAGTACCTTTAGGCCAACCTGCAAATAATGTTGGCTTACTAGACCACATGCAGTATACATTGATTTTCTTGTTACAGCATTAGAAATAATTTGACATCATCCACCAGCCACTGAGATGTAGGCTGCCAATATGTCCCATGTATGAAGCTTGCAATTAAATTCGTCCATGGAGTTATATGTCCCACATGGCTATCCTGTTTCACTCAGAAATATGTCATGATACTGAAGCTGTGCTCTCAAAATGCCATATCATCTATACTAATGTTCTGAGATTACATGATATCATATAATGGTGACATATTAAGAATTAGAAATGAATCAGGACCTTTGACTCATGTCCCCCTACCTCTTTAAACCCTAATTTCCTGAGGCTCTACATTATCAAATTAAACAATCACTCTATATTTATCAATTAACGGCTGACGCTGGATAAACTAACACAATGATAGCGAGACTTTTCATACAGAGCTCACCACACCCATGGGAGAACAGGCTCAGATGTAATACAAATTCCTATCTAATGACATCATTAATTGTTCTGTGTCCACACAGTCTAAAAGCTGGAGAGCAAGCAGGACTATGAGACCAAATACTCCACAAGCAGGTCAAAGTCCAGGGAGATCAGTGGCACTTGTGGCCGGCTACTGCTAACAAAACTGCTCATAATAAACCAAGGACCCGGCGCTTCACTACAGGGCTGCCCAGTCAGAGCCACAGGGGCCCCGTCTAAGACTAGCAGCCTAACTCTGTCACACGGCATCAGCAGGCTTGTAAAACAAGCTGTTAAACTTTATCTGCATCATAACCATTGCGATAATACACCACAGATGTCAGAATTTCAAAAAACAAGATTTCCCCGAGGGTTTTATTTTCTGAATATAAGTCTATTCTTTGTGCCTCTGTGTTGAGATAATCTCTGTGCTGCCATAAAAAAAGAAAGTGATCATTTATTTAAAAAAAACTTCAGACTCCACATAATCAGTTAATAAAATGAGCTGATGCACCTTCCAGAGCTATTAGAAGTAGCACTCAGACAGTGTGCCTGCATACTGAAAGTGTACATACTGCACTACTCCAGATTGAAACATCCTATTAGCCTGCACATTCACAGAGCCATTAGCATTTAAATATGCAGGAGCTGTGCTCCTTTCAAAATGCCATTTTTACTCTGCTGCAAGGAGAGTTCTCCAGTTGTCATAAACAACTTTTTTTTTTTTTATTCAAGGACCTTTTCAAATGTCAGGGCCAATCAAACACAACACGACAGGTCTCTGGGTGGGAAAAAAAAATACAGCTCAGAGGGCAGAGAAGAAAAGCGGACTTATCATGCATATTCATGTGGTTGGAAGGTTCAATGACTGCTGTCTCTGAGAATTGTGAGGAGTGGCAAAACAGTTTGTGTGGTAGGAGACAGCTGAAAAAAAAAGTAAGCTTTTAACTCTTTTCTCCCCTTCACCATGTCCAAATGTCAATGTCAAAGACCCACAATGGGCAAAGCTGTGTGTGCCCACAAGTGACTCCCAAAACCCCAACTCCAACTCTCTCCTCCACCCCTTTCTCCCCGTCAGCAAATTTGGGCAGAAAAGTTTTCTCTGTGAAGTGGTGCTCAGCAGAATGGCAAACAAACAGAGCCATCTCTCCACTGGTCAGGGCCCACTTCAGCATTTTAGACATCTCTTTCACTTTACAGCTTGCCTAACATCAGCAGGATGGATCCTCCTGACACAAGTCTGTGTCAGCTGGACTGGAATAGGGGCTCTGCTGAGACACAATGGACCCCTTCCTACTCGTCCTCCTCCTCCTCCTCCTCATGCCCACCTCCCTCCTGAGACGCTGAGACAGGAGTGAGCGAGTAGAAAGGAAGGAACAAAAAAAAAAGAGGAAATAAAACACAATACATATGCCTGCACTTTCAGTCTGTGTGTATATGTGTGTAATCCTCTTCAGGAAACTTCACCAGCTCGGACTGAGAGAGAGCTGCACGCCCGACTGGTATCTTCCTCTCTATCTGTTTCTGTCTTTCTCTCCCCTTCACTTCCTGCCTCTCTTCATTAGTCTCTGTCTCTCCACTCTGGCTCCAGCAAGGCACAGTCATCCAGGAGGACATTATTAGCTGTCAGCATTAACAACCAGCGTAGCAGCAACAGCAGCAGCAGAAGCAGCAGCAGCAGCAGAGTCTGTTTCGTAACAATGCTCACAGAAAGCCTCTTCTCTGCCCCAGCGAGAGGAGCAGGCAGTCAGGACAGCCTGCTGCGTGCAGATGGTGCTTTGTCTCTGCTAGTTCCTGCAAAAGTGACACGCAGACACACACGCGAGCACACATGTACATGCACACATAGTTGGAAGACGGTGCCACTATTCATTCCTAATCCTCTGTGGTTTGCATGAAAGTTAATGGCAGGTGTTTAAAGCTCGGGCTTTGCCAAGAGAAGGAAGGGGAGGTGAGTGGGAGAAGATCAACTCTCTTTTTTTTTCTCCTCTGCTGGCAAACACACACACGCTTTTCCATGTTGGAAAGACAGTGTATTACATCCCTATTAGATCTGCAAACTACGCCCCTTCATCCATCCTCATCCTCCCCCCATCTATCTCTGGCATAATGTCCATGCATGCAGTAGAGAGCAATTAAGACTTCTTTGGAGGAAAATAGCCAGTCATTAAGGAGGAGCAGGGACTCCACAGTGTGATGGTTTACGCCAGGTGGGAGGCTATTAGACAGCCAAGTGGTGTGAGCAAACTCCCATGGTCATAAATACAGGGAACAGTAAACATCCTCCACTGCCGCTGAGCGCTTTCCTCCAATAATATAATGAGTTAATAATTTAGAGAAATGCACATTTATGCATCCACAACATACTGTAGCCACATTCAGGCAACAGTCATTTAGATGATTGGCCCTTTTCACAGCAGACCTTTTAGCACAGGTGCTACCAGTATCATTAAAGATGGCTCTGCTCTATCTGAGAGTCCCAGTAAGCTATGACAGCGAGCCAGCATGTAAAGACCCTGACATACCAAGTCGACAGTCGGCCATTGCTCAGTGACGGGCTGTCAGTGAGCATCTGTTGCCCTCCTTTCTGGGGAGTGTTTTTGAGGTGTGTCCCAACAAAATTCAGCCTTTGACAGCTTTTTTTTTTTGCCCGATTAATTATATTGAATCAGCTCATCATTGAGAGTGAGAAATCTCTCAGTGCACGAGAAGAGAAACAAAAACAAACTGTTCGTAATTCTCTGCATTACTGTTCCCTAGAGCACGGTAAAAATAATTTCTTCTTTTAACACCGGGTTGTGTTGCTAAAGTGCTAACTGCCTAACTAGAATCATGAATCTGTCCCATTGGTCTTCTGGTTTCTCTTCATGGAAGGAAAATACAGACTACTGCCACCTGCTGGTATGGAGAGTTTTGTCTTCTCACTCAGTCACAGAATGTAAGTGCTAGTTGGTCGTTGACTGTTGTCTTTGTAGCGTGTTCAAGTGCAACTTCTTCTCCGAAACACAGGCCACGTGAGGCGACGCAACAGTCGGCTTTTGTCACCACTAATTCTTTGATGTCAGTTTGGTGTGTCTGGGCCTTAAAGGATATCTTCGGCATTTTTCAACCTGGACCCTATTTCCCTGTGTAAATTGATCAAAGAGACTGATGCAAATAATAATTTTTGAAATTGGTCCAGTATTGAGTGAGCCAGTAGCGGCGGACAGCTGCGGAAACAGCTGCAATAATGCCAAAACGTTAGCGCATCCATATCTGACAGAGTCTATGACAGCTGCTCGAAGTGTAGCCCCTGCTGTCTGCACAGGTCGGAAATGCACATAAACTACCCTTTACAACATAGGCATTTTCCTTCTGTGGACAGAGGGTCCCACCAACTTCAGAGACTCCGTGGTCTCCCTGCCTCACGTCCTGCAGAGCCTCCGCTGCCTTTTTAATACCGGCAGCCATCAAATCCAAAGGCTTCATCTACATTATTGACATCAGGTACATAACCAACTACGACACTGAATATCTTTTAGATAACACTGAACTATATTAACTGTAAAATACCCTGATTACTATACTTTCTCCAGATCTTACAGACCTTTCTACTGTTGTTTTCCTGCAACAAGTGACATCTCGTGATATTTCAGAAAGAGACTTCTGCTTAAAGAGGCAATAACAAACAGACCGGATCAAGTGAAATGTAAAGAGACACTTATAATAACAATCCGAGTCGCTCTGTGGCACAAATAACCATTTTAATGAACAAACAATGACAATGTTCAGTTGCCCCGTTAGCTTCCATTGCAGTTTGTTCCGCGGCTGCTGGACGCTGCAGGCTCCCTCAATACTGGAACAATTCCAAAATTGTTGTTCCCATCAGCCTCTTTAAAATAGGGTCCAGGTTGAAAAATGCCGAAGTTATCCTTTAAAATGTTCAGCCATTATTAAATTCATTTACATCTGTGCTTTAATATTAGCAATGGCAATACAGCAGCTGACAATAGTTGATGAATCCAATAGTCAATCAACAAAGTGCTAATTGACAGCAATTCTAATGATCAAACATTTCAAACATTTACTCGTTTAAACTTTCAAATGTTTGCTGCTCTACTGTGATATATGTAAATTGAGTGTCTTTTCATTTTAAAATCACTGGAATTGCAAAAGATCTGAAGACATCACCCTCTTGGGAACTTTTAATTGGCTTTTTCCCCTATTTTCTGCCAAAGGACTAATTAGTTAATCAAAATATACCTTATCAATTATGAAAAAAAAATCATTAGTTGCAGTCTTTAATGACATGTCAATGCGAGTTTTAACTCAAAGAGAAAAGTCTTCAGAGATCATAAAGAATTAAGATCAAAGTGTAATTGTAATTTTCTACACAAGCTGCAACACGGTATCTGCACTCAGAGATATGATGCAGAAGTGCTCAGACACGATACTCAAATCTAACTTACTCACTTTATCACTTTGGATTTAATATTTAACATTTGGCAACAACGTGAGGTTATGATTCTGCAGTTTTGTTTGATTATCTCAATTAAAAATGTTAATGCTTTCAAATGCAGCAGCAGCGGACTATAATTTGCTTGTTTTCTGGCCACTCCGCCAGCTGAACTGGGAACGACTATTAACTACATTATTTTGGATTGGCAAAGCTTCCAAACCAGCTTGCAGGATGCCAATATGGCAGGAGCAAGCTGCAGAGAAGCTGCTGTGAGAACATGAAAAATGACTTCAGCCACACTTAAGAGCAAACTACCGAGGATGTATCCATTTCTCCCTATCAGCAAGACGAGAGTGCGTGCACACTGTAAGCATCCACTCTCCCAAAGCTATCCTTCACAACCGCAAACAAAAAACTGACTCAGAACCAGGCGAGACACAACAGAGCAAGTTAGAACAAGTGAGAAGCAGGTGCTGGAAATTTGCAGAGTGCACCAATTACACTAAGCACACAGTTAGATTTAAAAATGTCTGTTCTTCGGAGACAAAACTATTACCAGCCAGCATGAGATGCAGCACAACAGTTGCTCAAAGAATAAGTGAAGTACAACTGTTCCTTCATCGCAGTAGATTCATTTGCAGCACACAGCTCTCAATTTGCAAAGTGCACTACTTCACAGAGCAATCTTTGTTTCAGCATCAAAGCCTTAATAATATCTGAGAATTAAGGTTTAAGATCAGCATGGGAGAAATGCAGCAGGACTTTTTAGAAACAAAGAACAATGTTTCACATTCAAATACGCTACCGTGAAACTACAAAAGAAGCTAAACGAACGTATGTATGTAACAAAACTCTCAAATAAAGAAAAGCAACAACTTAAGGAGAGATTAATTGCAGCCGAATCAAAAGACCCATGGTGTAAATCCTGAATCATCCTCACTGTGTGCAGAGCAGTATGTCTGAGTGACATCAGGCTGTACATTTGCGGCCCCTTGCAGATGGCACAGTGTAATTTCACACCCATTACCTCCTCTCCACAATGCATAGCACAATCACATGACAGTAAAATCCTCTCAAACCAACTCCTATGGGAACTTTTAGAAGCCGTTAGTGGCCTGGCCATTATGGGAATTCTCAGAAGAGTTCACAAGAGCTATTTCAGCAGCGTCCAAATTACTGTGTTAAATGGAGTATTAGGCTCTGAGAATATGATTAACCAATTGTAATTGCTTTGCTTCTGCGACTTCAAAACAGGCAGTCGACGCATGATTTAGATTTGGTTCTGTTGCCGTACTCTTCATCTCTATAAAGTAATCGTGTCAACGAAAACATGGCAGCGCTGCGAGGAATAGTCACAGGATAAACATAACATGCAGTCTCGGTCCAATGAAAAAAAAAACAGTACATGCCAAATAAGCAAGTGGTGAGTGAAAGTGAGAGACAGCACCTGTGCTTTCAAAAACCATCAGCTCTTCCTGCATCGGTGCACTCGCTCCCCCAGCTTACCTCTCCGCTACCCGGCGTGTTATAATACAGCAGAAACACACAAATGAGTCCCTACACAAGCATGTTGTACAGCAGATCAGCCATGTACAACAGTGCTCTCTACAAGCACAAATCATGTTCGTAATCACAGTACACCGACTCCCACCAGTCACAGGGGAATATCTGTTGAGGCAAATGAGACTCCTGATTTCCAATACAAACACACACACACACACACACACACACACACACGTCAACACTGATAGCTACCATCAAGCACAATCCGTATGCATGATATCATAAATATTAAAGCGTTGGTTTTGCATTTTCTTGGCATTTCCCTTCTCGTGATAAATCAAAAGGCCTGATAGGAGCTGCCATGTACATTGCGATGCTGCCTGTGATGCGTTTGCCTTGGGAGGCCAGCTTTCATATCTGAACACATGCAGGCCACAAAGACGTGAGAGGAAGTTCAACCCCCAGCGGAGTTGAAGGCGGCGGATGAGGGGAGGGATAGGGAGAGGCGAGCAGGGAGGGTGGTGTTGCAGGTAGGAAAAAGGAAATCCCTGCAAAGCAGTGACAAACTGAGAAGTACTGGATCTGTTGCATCACCAGCAGCTCATGTGTTCACGGGGTAAAAGGCGCTCTATAATCTCTAATGATCACATGTTGCAATAAACGCAAACATTAGCCTGTAGAAGGGTGTAGGCCACGGCCTGCATATCATTAACAAAGGCCTTTTCTCTGCAGGCAGACTCCACTCTAAGTTCCCCTGTCTGTTGTGACAATGCCCACAGGGGGAGAGCAGATGTCCGTTGCCAGCAGCACATCTGCATACAGCCTCAATCCCCACCCCTTCACTGGCCAGACAATGGAGCCGCCCTCCTCCTCCTCCTCCTCCTCCTCCTCCACTTGAATCTTTCTTCCACTGGAGCCTTCAAATGCAGTAAAAAAAAGAGTGAAGAGAGTTGTGAACCCACTCTGCCTGTCAAAAACTGTGCAATGCAAGGATTATCCTCCTGTTTTTAAAAGGTGCAGATGCTCCTACGGGTGCCTGATTGACCCACTAATTAAGCACTTATTAATTAGTAGGCTACAGATGACAATGGAGTTGGCTTGTTTGCTTGTGCACATGCTAGCAAGAAATGCTGCACACACACACACACACACGCTTGTGCCAAACTTTTCATCAAAGTCTTCAGGATTGCAAATGCATATTTTTGGAAAAGGAGCCTGCAAACATTTACAGAAAAACATGCGTGTTAATTGGATCTTTAATATGTTGAGCATTACCCTGCAGCTGCCCAGCTCATTAGGAACTTAATAAAGCCTATTCCCACATCACTATGAAGTGTATCAGCTAATGTCTACTCCCACCCTCTCTTGTCCCTCCTTGCTGATGGCGCAGGGACACATGGACAGCGACGCGAGTATAGCTTGGAGAACTATACCCCGGTGGAGCACACACTGAAATATTTCACACCACCTTCCTTTTTTTTGCAATAATCTTGAATCCTACCTCGACTGGATGTTTACTGAGAGTTCAAACGTCGGCTTTGGGGGCTCCAGAAATAGCATCGCAGGCTACGCATTTCAAATTCGCTTGTTATCTCGGATTTAGATAATGATCCACCTTTAGATGACATAAAAACTTAATCCTGAACGCAACGGGACAATCTCCGGCGCTGGGGAACGGTGCCTGGTGTCGGTTTGAACGGGGGGAAGTAGCGTCGGCTCTCGGTGTGCCTGGTTATCCTGCTGTTTACTTATACGCTTCATAAACACTCCTATTCTTTTCCTCCTGCCAGAATTGAGAGGTGTGTATCAGTTTGCTTTTCCTTTTTTTCTCTCGCTTTTTGAGTGAGGCGGAGCCTTTGCCCACTTCTCCCTCACACACACACACACACACACTCACACTCACGCGGACCCGCGCGCGCACTCACAGCACACACGAGAGATACTACTTGCAGCTGATGGAGATGGGACAGTGGGAAATTTCGAGAAAGGCGATTTGTGATAGTGATATCTGTCCTTTTACACTCGACTACACTCGGTATTTCTTTTATGTCCTAATTTAAAGCGTCTAATCTGATGCAACTGAATTTTTTTTAGATTTTATTTTGACAAAAAGTTTAAGATTTTAAGCCAATTTTAATACAATACCCACATGTTCACTGATTGTGACCTACTGAGGTGTTAAGGGAGGCTGTTCTTAATGTCTAAATTATAAAATTGAGCTTCACTATTCACACTTTACACATGACTGTACCCAGTATTTTTTACTATAGTGTAAATTGGTTGCTAAGCAGTCTGTGGTTGCTGCGAAACATCTCTTCCCTCCAATCAAAAGCACTCAACAAGGCTACCTAAGCTAATGCTAAGCTAAGCTGTGACAAACCTTTTTATTTTTGTTTTATAGGCCAAACTATACATAGAATTTAGCTGTCAGTGCTTTGTAACTATTACTTTTTGTTTATATATTGTCTACATGGACGACTATTTCAGAGTCAGTGTGAAGGTATTTTATGTGCGAGTATATTGCATGTCAATTTATAATTTGAAACTAATCTATTCACACCTAATCCAAAACTTAATTTTTTCACAGTAGCCTACAGGTTTGTTTGTTTGTTTTGTTTTGTTCGAAGGGGCTGTTTTAACTAACTTCTAAATTACAAGATTGAGCTTCACTATTTGAACTTTTCATGTCTGTACCCATTTTTTACTGCTGTGTAAACTGGTTGCTAAGCAGTCTGTGGTTGCTGCAAAACATCTGTTCCCTCCAATCAAAAGCACTCAACAATGCTAAGCTAATGCTAAACACAACATCACTCCAGTATTATGTTTGTTTTGTTGGATAAACAATACGTTGAACTTCGCTGTCAATGCTTTGTAAATATGACTTTTTATTTATATACTATCTGCATGGAGAAATATGTGTTCCAGAGTCAGTGTAAAGGTATTTTATGTGCGAATAAATTGCATGTCAATTTAAAATTTGAAACCAATCCATCCACACCTAATCCAAAACTTAATTTTTTCACAGTACAGGGTTTTTTGTTTGTTTTGTTGTTCTGAATTGAGTTGCACTAGTCTGTGGTTCCTGCAGAAATCTGTTCCCTCCAATCGAAAGCACTCAGCTAGGCTACCTAAGCTGATGCTAAACAGAAGGTCACAATACGCCATAACAAACCTTCGTAATTTTGTTTTGTTGACTAAACACTATATCAAAATTCACTGTCAATGCTTTGTAAATATGACTTTTTGTTTATATACTGTCTGCATGTAGAAATAGGTGTTTCAGAGTCAGTTTAGAGTAAAGGTCAAATAATTACATGTCAGTTTCAAATCTGAAACTCATCTATCTTTATGAGCCTTGGGGTTGGCAACCTTTACTATCAAATGAGTCATTTTCAACCGAAAATAATAATAATAAAATATCTGGGTGGAGCCAAACAGCCTATTAAGTCTAAATGAGCCAATACTAATAATCTTGATGAGCATTTATTCATGTTTTACCACAAGGTGGCTTCTCTGCAAGGTACTATTATTGATTATTAGGTGCCTTTGCAGAGCTGGCAGTGGAAGCAAACAAATCTGTCCACACACTACAAAATCCTCTATTTTATTGCAAGACTTTTACCTTTTTGGATTTGGCATCCATAGCTAACCAGCTAGGACTCAAGACTAGCCACTGCTATTAAAGTTCATCGAAGTTACAAGGAAAAGGTGCCATTGCCAGGCAATAGATTTTTGTTGTTGAAGTGTTAAAACATTTTTTATTTGGTATTAAGGCTTCACATTTTTACAGTTAGAGAATGTAAGAATTTCTTTAAGCCTTCAACACTGAAAAATAAAATGTTGCCACAGGGAGCCACTGGAGAGGGGTTAAAGAGCCACATGTGTCCCTGGAGCTGCAGGTTGCCTACCCCTGGCCTATCCACACCAAATCCAAAGGTTTATTTTTTAATAGTACAGTTGTTGTTGTTTTTTAAGATAATGTTACAAACAGAAACTAAATTTCTTTGTGATCATCAACTCACATGTGTCGATCACAAGAAGGGCAATTCATTTGCAGTTTACACAGTCCATACACACATATAGACACGTACACATATCCTCCCAACAGTTGAACCTGACTTGCTTCTATCCTTGTCATTTTACTTACCTTGTTTCAAAACAGCTTTCTGAGTAAAACACAACCAAAGTCGGACGTATCCACGCAATTTTTCTTTGGTTATGTAATATCTCGTCTGCTGTAGCCTACGTGCTGAGGGGGTTGGGCATATCAGACTCATACGGGCTCAGAAAAAACTGCTGCGTTACTTTCATACCGCGTTAGGCCTCTTTTTGTACAGACTCCCCCCTTTCGGTGTCAGGTCAGATGTGGTGATTATTTTATAATTTACCTCTTCAGTCTGAACATGGTCAAGAACTAGCAAGCTAACGTTAGTTTTGTCAGATTCAGTTAGACACCTGCAGTTAGGCCTATTGTGTGCAAATATTTAGCAACAATTAATCTACGTTGAAAGTAACCTGACTTTGTGATGAGTAATTCACTAAAGAACGTTTTGATTTATTTGCTATAAAGGCTGGTCTTCCACTATCTCCATTCAGCATTTCTTATATTGATCTCTCTGAAGAAATGTGTTCCTGGGGTTTACTCTCCATAATCTATGACGAATTCACATCCACTATAGCACTCACCATTAAAAACGAGAAACAACTATAACTTTAAGATCTGGGGCTTTTGGGAAATGGGGGTTATTAAAGACCTCGAAAAAATCTATAGATGAGTTGAGCAGATATATTGTGAAGTAAAGAAATGTTCCAAGGCTGTTTTTGTTATTGGCTTTGTTACAAATGTCAGTGGGATTTTAAATGAGGTTTCTTTCTTTGATTATGTTTGAATTCACTAACAGCTGGAGCAACAGTCTCCAGTGGGGATTTATATTCTACATTTGAAAGTTACTCATCCTGAATAATTTATAGGCTGATTTTAGACTCAATCTATTTAAATTTAGGATGATAATTGGACTGATAAATGCTCTAATGACTGCTGGTTAAGTATTTCCCATTCAGATTGAAGGCATTGTGGAAGAGACTTTGCAACAGTATCAAATACTGGGAGAAATAAAATTTACGTGAGCAGTTAACTGAATGAATAAGATGAAAAATGCTAATAATTTGAACATTTTGCAGACTTTCTTTTTGGCATCAGGTCAGAATTTTATGAGGGGGGTATGGCTGTGTTGGGGGACACGAGAGTTGACCTCTTTACATCTAAAACCCTGCCTACAGCCCTGGCTGTAATTAGTCCTGTTGTTTAGGCAGAGACACACACATAGATACATAGGTACATAGATAGATTTGGCGCTCAACTGCATGTTTACACAGTTATTTCCTCCTCCTCATGCCACAGGTGCAGATTGCAGCAACTGCAGCTGTGCCTTGATGTCATGCTTAAAACATGCAATCTATATTCGCCTTTCTTAGCTCCAGTCTCAGGAGTAGAATAATTGTAGACCCTCCATTCATTCATGCAGCAGTGCTGGCCATATATAACACGGCACAGATGGCAGAGAGCATCTTTGGATTTCCTGGTCACTTCACTCTCTGCATACTTTTCCAACACTTCCAGCAAATCACAGTCTTTGAATGGAGCTTTTCACAAAGGCAAAGAAAATCACCGTTAGCAATGGATGAATCATTTACATACCGTCTACTCTGTACCGAGCTGTAGCTTCTGTACCATGTGCCCTCTGTGTGTGTCTGTGTGTGTGGTCCCAGGCCTGGGGGCTCTTGGCCCTGTCCTGAGTGCATCTTTTCCCTGTGGTCATTTTGTCTCCAGCACAATGTAACTACTGGGCATGAACCCAAACACTCCAAAGACCCACACCAGCCAACAGGGGGACACCAACTGAAGCATATGTTTGCAATGGCAGCAGAGGGGATGGATGACAGGAGGAGGAAGAGACAGAGGAAACAGTTTGAATCACTGCTGTGAGGTTTTATCTGTAAGTCAAAATTAGATTTAGTTGGAGGAATCCCTTTCTCCCAAATTAATAAAACAGCAAACACAAAGGCACTTAAACCCTTTGACTCACTGAAATCTAATGCAGTACGTTATTTAATGATGTAAAATGACATGTTTGATGTAGTATGTAACGGAGATATTAGCCATATGTGGCAGATTTCCCGTCTTGTTGTCATTTTGAATTTAAGAATTGTTTCAAAATCTTCTTTATTGTTGCAGCTTTAAAGATCTCGTGCAGAGGTCAGCAATGTTAACTATCATAGGAGCATTCGTTCATATCTTTTATCACAAGGTGACTACTCTGCAGTGTGCTATTTGTGATTTTTTGGAACTTTAACGTTGCAGCATTGGCGATGAAAGCAAACAAATCTATCCGCTTACTATTAAATTGACCTTTTGCTTAGCTCCGCCCCTTTGTCATGGTTCGGCAAGCTGTCGTAGTAAGCATGGAGCCCACACTGTAACTAACTGCACTCCCTGAAGAAATATGATCATATTTTTGGGAAAATGAAGCAGTGATTCCAGAGAGAAGCAGACAGAGGGGTCTACAGTCTGTGTTTGAAGGATATATCCAGGATGTCAAACTGACTCAGCAGCAACAACAGGTGAAAAAGACAAAGATAGTTAGAAGCCGAACTATAGGCTACAGATCACAGTGTAAAAGTGAACCACCACATCACTACTGATCGCCACAGAAGACAATGAATATAAAGGGAAACTTTGCTGATATTGAACCAGCTGTGTGGCATCACAGTATGTGCAAATGATTGGTGTTTGGCTTCGCCCCCGTGCCGCAGCCAGCACCCTGACCTCCGCCGCTGGACAGGCAGGGATCTCTCAGGGAAGTCAAACAACATTCATCTGCACACATTGCGATGACACACAGCTGGTTGAATATGAGCAAAGTTTCCCTGCTTCCCTTCACTGGTTCCTGTACATACATTCAGTAGGCTTCAGTAGGGTTAGCTAGCTAGCTTCTTCAGTAGCTAGCCACTGGAGAGGGGCTAAAGGGACGCATGCAGGCACCCTGGTCTACTGTGTAGGATTTAGTAGCATCCATTCGTGAGGTTGCAGAACTGTAACCTCTCTCATGTGCCAAGCGTGTAGGAGAACGATGGTGGCCGATGCGAAAACGTGCAAACAAGACTTACTCTATCTCGAACCAGTGTTTGGTTTTATCTGCTCTAGGCTACTGTAGAAACACCCATGACTTCGATGGAAGAGGAACAGCTCTGTATGTAGATATAAATGTCTCATTTTAAGGTTACAAAAACAAAGCAGTTCTTATTTTAAGGTGATTATACACTAATGAAAATATAGTTATGAAAATTATACACCATGTCTTGCCAATAGATGCCCTTACATTGCACACGCTGGACCTTTAATCCCACAAAAGACTGTGTTTAGTAATTATAAGCTTATCCTCTTCTGTGTTTACTATAGGTCACTTAGTAAACCAGCTCCCTGTGCTTTATTTGTCTTCTTTCATTTTATCATACTCCACTCACTAGCATAAGAAGCTGGTTGTACTGAATCAATACAGCCCTGAAAATTATTAAAATGTGCACCACATTAGGGTTGATATTATGATTTGCCTTTGTTTATACACTACTTGTAAGAGGATGACAGTCAACACACACACACCTCTAATCTCTTCACTGTACAGTGGGTATTTGAGAGGATCAGTAGTGTGCGACTGCATATTTCTGCAGAGAGACATTATTTCTTCCCTCAATTCCTCCTGGCAGAGATCTGAGTGTTTGACCTTTTTAAAATGCAAAGCGATTCTTCTACTCCAGAGAGTGAACGGGAGGCTCATGATTGTGCTACTAAATTTGAGGGACTTAATGCAGTAACTCACAGAGAGGGAGAGCTGTTCTGCACCTGCTGAAGTCTTGACTTGGTTACGGGGATACAATAACACCTCCAAGGGTTATGTTAATCTTTAAAGACGGGTTATTCTTATGCTGCTCCACTCTTTACCTCATTTGAATGAATATTTCACCGCAACCTTGAATCGGTCTCTCATGCTTAAATCTCCTTATTGCATAGCATTTCCTTTTACTTGGCCCTGCATGTGTACTATAATGCTTCGGTGTTTTGCTCTAGTCTTACATGTCAAAATAAACTGTGCAGATCTTCATACATTCAGCCCAACCATTCATTCATCTTTTATTCTATCAAATAAACTGTTACTATTCAGCATAACCTTGTCACTGTGCATAACCCAGCTACCATTGTAGTGATCTCATCTGTGATTTTGCATTAACATTTAACATAATTTCACGTTTCCTCATTGAGAAAGCGAAGTGCAGCTAATTTGACTTCAACATCACCAACAGAGCATTTGTGATTATCAGCAGCTAAAAAGTGGAGATCATGTTAAATTGAGAATTTAACAACTCATGACACACGCTACATATGGGATATTGTAATGAGAAGCTCTTGGGAGTGTAATTTACATTTGATAATGATGTCAGATTGTTAAGAGCGCGCCATTGTGCTGCGTGTACCTCCTCCACAAAGTGTGCATACAGTGCAGCGGCAGAATGTCTTTTAACATCGCTTTTGAGATGGCATAATATGATTCAAACAAAGCCACACAATAGCACTCTGACCGCACTCACGTCTAATTATACTCCACCACATTAAGGCCTCTGACACATCCACAGCAGCCTTTAAAAGACACAGGGATGCCGTCATTGGTTTATATTTATGTCTCCAATAGGATGCAGATGAAGCAGATTTTCCCCTTTGACTGGACAATAACTGTGAAAACAGTTAATTAGACTTGTTGTGAGGTCTATGTATGTTTCGCTTGCATTCCACAGCAGGAAATAGAATACCGTGAATGCTTAAGTGAGATGTTGAAGCACTTTCCACAGCTCACTATATAAACTCTATATATGGTACGCAGTGAAGCTGAAAGCAGGAGGTTATACAGTCACAAAAACTACTGTGAGCACCGAAAAATCAAAATGTGACTAACTTCACTTAGCCTCCTTTTGGTCAAATGTGAGAGACAGTGTAAAGACAGATTCTGTGGGTGTGTGTGGTCCGGCTCCTGATCTGCAAAATTGAAATAGATTCACCCATTTTACCTAATGAGATTAAAACGCAGTGATGCCGAGGTTATGAAGGAGCAGACTAGATGAAACTAAGAGGTGGAGCTTCTTAAGTAGTGATGAAATACTTGGTAATATTGTACAAATGTGGCAAGCCAAACTGAGCCAGTGTTTGAGCTGGGAAGTGCGTTTCTGAGCGGAGCACAGAAGTGTCCGTTCTTGTCGCCTCAAGGTTGTCTCTGCATTGTTGCCTCTTCATCGACATACATAACAATACACAGGAACAGGAATCCAAAAGAGTGACTCTGCTTGAAAAGGCATTTAGCAAATATATAATTTCATGTAAAGAAAACCAATCAACCCCTTTCACTCCTGTTTAGCACACTTGTATACAGTGTTATCACGGCTACAACAGCTACGCATACAAACTGACACAGTCTTGAATACAATTTTCCTCGTATAAACTATGCATGATAAATTCATCCATCCTGTATAAACTATTTTCTTGTGCTCTCGCGGGTGGGGTACTTGAACAGACTGCTGCTTGTAGGTCTTTGTTTACAACCAGCCTAATGTAATTATACTCACCACCTACACACAAATTAGCATGCAAACTGTGTCGGAGGTTTGAAAAATACATGGAGGAATGTGATTTAGTGCGAGGAGAGGTCTGATCTTGCCGAGGCAGTGTTTCTGCAGCAGTGCTCGCTGCCACGATGTCAGGTCGACGGACCTCACAGCTGCAACATGGGAACCAGGGCTGCGGCTAACAAGCTCCAAAGTACTCCATTTAAACACACATGTACAGTGGCAAAGAGACACCGAATACACACCCACAGAGCTTCAGAGCTGGGGAGCTCTTATCTCCACTGAACAAACTCCTCGAGTGATGGGAATGTTCTCAGGATGTTATCTTGTCCTCTGTGGAAATGAGATAGCCAGCCACCTTTATCACCACCCTCAGACTCTGGAGGGCCCCTGACCATTACTGGAACAAGGACCAGTGGGCTGCCAGGGGACACTAACCAACTGGCTGCCTGGAAAAAAGAGACTGCCAGGGAATTGTAAGCACTGCAAGTGGAATGACTGACAGGAGATTGGAAGGAGTCTCACGGTTAGGTGGTTTAACCCAGCCAAGGGAGTCGACTCTGTGCCTTGAAGGCCATTTTGGACTTTTAAGTTGTTATTTGCACAGGATGCTGAACAAGATGAAATAAAAAAAGGAGAGACATACTGTGAGTCTTGACACCTTATTAAAAAGAATATAAGAAGAGAGGGGGGGGAAATCTAAAGGGAAGCTAGACATTAGTTATAATTGGCAAAAGAATAAACAGAAATCTTGGAGATATGTGATTTAACCGAAACATCTCCATGGCAACTCTCTTTTCAAGTCACATCTTTAATGAATAGGTAATGGACAAAATGCAAAACACACAACTTCATAACGTCAGAACAGATGCCAAAACTGACATGGGAGGAAAAAAAAAAAGGTAGATTTTGTTTGACAAAAAGTGATTTTGCGGCGCGCACAACAGAGTGTGTCACAACAGCACAGCAGCTTCTTTCTTTTTTTTAAAGAAAGAAAACACACACACACACAGACAATAAACCAGAGCAACACAAATCTTCCTTCTGTTGCTGTCATTTTGACTGTCTGGCAAATCCACCTCTTGTTTTCAAAGCATTTTTTTTCCTCTAACAGGTGCAAAACCTCTCAACTCAACACATCAAAGAGACACATGCACCTGCGAATAAATCACAGCGAATGGTAAGAATCCAGACTAGGGCCTCCTAACACCAAAGAGGTAGGATTCAAAGTGTCTGATTTAATATTCATGAAGTGCAAGGCTTTGGTGGTTGAATGCTTGTTTACTGAGATGTGTCTTTTGTCCTTGGGAGAAGGTTTGATATTCCACCAAGCAGCTGTATTTACATATACTTGCTGTTTTTGCCTCGACACGATATAAAGACACATCCCTCACCTAACATGGCAAATACATCTCACGCAGCCACATACTGACTAATGATTGACACGCAATTTCAGTATGCTCTCGTCTCCCCTGTGAAGTATTAAAAGCCTTACTGTTGTTCTGACAGAGCTAATGAGAGTTTCTGATTATGAAGTGTTGGCGGCTTCCGTGCGGAGGAGTTGTTCAAGTTGCGGCAAGTCCAAAGCAAAGCGTAGTCTGCAAACTGCACCCACAGGGACAGAGGTGGCAGACAAGCAGCCGAGACCAGACGGAACCAACTGTCAAACACAAAGCACAGGTGTTTTTCATTAATAAACACGTCTGTTCCTCTCATTAACACCACTGCGCCTCTTTTTTTAGATTAATTTAGGCATGATGTGGCCTCTAAAAATGTTTATCAGCTTTATACTGTTGTTTCAATGACAAGGCAAAGACAGTTAATAAATGGAGCTGGTAACCTTTTTTTTTTTGCACCTGTTTTTTTCAAAGGTATGGTCATTACAAACCCCTGGTCCTGCAGCTTGGTGTCAGTCATGCACCTGCATCGAGGAATCAGTTTTTTGGCAGCAGCTTGTGAGATAATCTCAAAGTGAAATCACAAAGGGCAGCAGCTCCAGATGGATGTCTCACTGCTTTCTTCTCACGCTATATATATATATATATATATATAAAACGTGAGGTGTACGGCACCTTTCAGAAGTGAAACAAACTCATACAAGGTCGACACTCTATGTGGATCAGCTAATTACTACGGCTGAAAGAAAGCTTGTGAGAAAAACCCATCTCCCTGGCGGGTACTTAAAGAAAAGAAAGCAGCTGGTCAGAACATACTCTAGAGAAAACATCAGCCATTGGAGAAAGTGGTTGGGGATACTCTTCACTTAAGTGCTTTTCTCTGAGCAGTGTTCTCTGTTATTCACTCCCACGCTTTCTCCTCTCTGGTAGGGGCGGCACACACACATATCCATCCCTTTCATCCCCAGGGGTGAAACAAACCCATGCATTATGACTCAAATCAAGCTTAATTTATTTCACATGCTCTAATTTAATGTCTTCGTGTTGATATGCATTGAATAAAAATAGCTGGATTATTTTTCTAATTATTCCCCCCCACATTTTCTCCAGAGCACGCACATTACACAGGGGTTTTGGTTGTTGCATTTCTCACACAACTTGGCTGTTGAACAACTCAGTGGATCAGGAGGCCAACTGATGACTCGTGCAGACCTGCTGCCCTCTGCTGGCAAAACTGCAAACTACCAACAGTCCTGTAATCAAGACTATACATGGTTGTTTAGATACTTGCATCACCTACAACTTCATTGCTCCTATTTTCTCATCTACAAAGCACATGAACCTTGTAAAAAAAGTAGACTAACTTACAGCCTACCTCATGTGTTAGTCTGCTAAATGTGCTTCCAAACTCACTTAATATTAATATAGCATATTAAACATGTTATTTTTGATGCACTAACATTGTGTTTCATGTACTTTATATATAATTGGTTGGGACTGGAGACCAAAGGTTTGAAAATGAAAAGAAATCTGGGGTTGTGGAGTTGAAAAGAAGTCTGCTTCAGGCTAGCAGAGCCTCCAGGCTACATCAGCAGATACTAGTATACCCAAATCTCTGATGGTGCTGTTGGTGGTCCACTTGCATTGTGGGTAATTAAGGAGCCAGATTCTGGCAAAGAAGAAAAAGACACGGGATAAAAAAGATGATATCTCTGTTTTTTTATTTTAAAAAAAGCCCAGTAGGAGTCTGACAGTGTTATAAAAGTGCAATACTAAATCAGTGGAGTAGCCTTGCTACTCTGTAAGTAGCAATCAAGTGTGTTCAAGGACTCTGTATCACACTAGCTAGCAGTTTTAATCATGTACTTTGTATATAGGACCTAGAAACAAGAAGGATATTAATAATATTAATTTACTGGACTAGAAATAGTCTTTAAAATACTTTAAAGGGGCAATCCACAGAGTTTACACATGAAGTTCGGTTTAACAGCCATAAGGAGGACGATTCAACCTGTATAAACAGGTTAGATGATGTTTGTAAGTCTTGGAAAATAACCCCATTGTGTGTTATGGGTTATTTACATCAGCTCAAAGACAACTTATCAACTGTTTCCTTATGTCCGCTAAGAAATGCTTGCTAATGTTGTGGAAGGGTTAAAACATCCCTAATGTGAATATGTGGCTTGATAATGTCGCCAGTACTGTTGAGGTGGAGAGGATCAGATATAATAGAAATGAGCAGGTGAATTTATTTGATGCCATCTGTCAACCTTTATTCAATATGTGGAGAAGATAACAGTGTAATACCATCTGCAGATTCTTGTTACCAGTTTAATGTAGGGGCCTTGGATTTTGTTTTGGGTGTCTGGGTTGGATGAGCTGGGTGCTTTATTGCTCTCCTTTCTTTGCTATTGTGTAGTTTTTTAAAATGAATTTGAAAAGAGAACGGTGTCTGTATCTTGTAGTGTTATCAATGCACATTGCATTTATTCTTTTGTGTGCGTGTGTGGATGTATATATACACATACTAGATGTGCGTATGTGTATGTTTTTGTTTATTGCTGTTAAAATCAATAAAAATATTGTTGGAAATAACCCACTTATGTCATCAAGGCTATCTCAGATTGAATATATGGCTCCAATTTGTTTTAAAAGAAGCCAGAGTGATGTGTTTAGGACATAGAATTTGAAAGACATTGGCATTGACCATACACCGTATAAAATAATGGACGCAGCCACCGTGAGGTCACCCATTGCTTTGTGGACCACTGTACTGAAGCCTCGAGTTCGGCCTTTCAGCCATCGCCATCTTTTTTCTTTATTGTTAGTAAAGTAAAAAATTTTATATATTACTGGATTATTTTGATATGGATATATTTTATATGACACTTTTCACAGACCAAAGTCTCAAAGTGCTTTCCAAAGGCAACATACAACAAAACATAGCAGGAAGAAGTGACTACCCGAGCCACCTCGTTAAGAGTGTGAAACCGTAAAGAATCTCAGTACACAATGAAAGTACACAAAATAAATAAAATACAGAGTTAGTGCATAAGTTACCCAAATGCCTGCCAAAACAGATGTGTCTTTGGCTGGCTTTTTAAGGAAACCGCAGTCAGCAGACAGCAGTCAGCAGACAGCAGTCAGCAGGGGTGCAAGCAGAGCATTCCAGAGTTAAGGTGCGACTGCCTCAAAAGCCTGATCACCTCGGGATTTAAGGCAAGTGCGAGAGCTAACTAATGTTAGCTCAAATGAGTAGTCAACAATCCAGTTTTCTATATCCACAGAACTTCCATAAAAATGAAATGCTTGGCAACCAGAGGTGTCTAATCGAGACAGGCATTTATTTGTCAAAATATGTAGCTACACTGGGCTAGCAAAAGGGACTGGGTGTTCATTGTACCAGGCTGTAAACATGTTTATTTCTGCTGTAAGGTTGGGCATTTTAAAAATGGCAGTCCATGGGGATTTACTGGCTTGAAGAGCCAGCCTCAAGTGGCCATTAGAGGAACTGCAGATTTTGGCACTTCTGCACTGGCTTCATTTTTTAACCCTGGAGGTTGCCACTTGGCATTGACTAGCAGAAAAGGTCTAACAACAGACACTATGAGTTGCATAGCAGGAAATGTAGGATCCAGTGTTTTTGGAGCTTGACCCTAACTAGTGACGAAAAGTCAGAATATATCTGAAGCTTCATTTTTGACCACTTTTTTAAAAAAAAAAAAAAATAGTAAAAATAAATAAATCTCTCTTTTGTGAGTCCCCTAACCTAATAAAAATGTAATGCCAAAGTAATTACAATGAAATACAGCACTTAAATGTAGTCAATCATATGATAAAATGTACTAATGATACACTGTTAGTTCATTAAGTGGATTGTTAACAGTCTACTTTCCAGTCTAACCTGGGCTATTGTGGTATAAAGCCTTTACTGTAAGGTTTCTTTTTATCCATGTCTGCCATATAGCTCTAAAACAAGAGAAAACACAACCTGCAGTTTCTAATCCTGTTATTTATTTGACAGCTGGACCCTCCAGAAAGCTCACCTGACCCTCTCTGTATGTTATGCCCTCTCAGTGATGCCATCTAGTGCCTTACATGTAGGAGTATCTCAGGGCTTGGCTGGTGCTGAGCAGTTGGTAGCTGCCAGCACTGACAGGGGCTCTGAGAGGTCGGAGTCGTGTCGTCCAAACCACATGACTTGCTCCCCTGCCTGCGCCAAAGCTGCCTCTTCAGACTTCAGCTTGTGGTTGCGGGGGAACCGGAGGAACTGCCTGGTGCTGGCTGGAACATTAGCAGCCTGTTTCACCGTAAAGTCAGACTGGTGAACCGTGACGTTCCCCCCGGTCTCTTCGGGGCTGCTGTGAGCTCCATCGTGGCACAGGCAGAAGTGGGAGATGTTCTGCTGTCTGTGATCGAGACACTTCCTGCGGCCCACACCCTGAATACCAACATAGAAGAGATATGTTTTCCTTTCAAGGTGTAATATTGTGACGGATCTGATCTTTTCATAATGGCCTTCATTTCTTTTTATACTCACATGACTGAAGACAGTGATGTTGTCTTTTAAGGAAAGCTTGTTGTCATGGTAGGAGAGTGGATACTCTCTGGATATCTGTAAAGAAACTCATGCTGGGATGACACTATAACGTCTGATACAACTGAATACAGTGGAATAGGGTGAAATGCTTTGATAAGAGGTGCAATAAAATCTTTCAAAGCCCTGGGCCATGGCTATACTTTGAAAAAAAGAACACTCATACCAAACACTATATTATCTACTGTACATACACACCTGCTGAGTTTTCAATTTAGGATAGCGCTGCAAGTTCAAAGCCTGGGGCAACGATGAGTTAACCTGAGTCAGCATGATCCCAGTGCTTGTACAGGCCTCACGACTCCTCATCTCGTTTTCAGGTGAAACTGGATGAGCAAACTGAGAAGGAAATGACAGAAAAGCTGATTATCACTCAGGTTCAGATGTTATGATTCGTAATGAATGAATGATTGTGTGTAAAATGAGGATTTTCTTACCCATTTGCCATCATTGCTCATTGAAGAATATCGCTTTCCACCTTTTACCATTTTAATATAGTTTGTGAGAGTAGTTTCACCAGTACAGTACACACACACTGTCAAACTTAGCAACTAATGCAAACACACACTGGTGGCTATGGAAACGTACTGCTGCATGCACAAACCTGAAATGTGATCTGGATTTGCCATGGAGATGTGGAACTGGAATTCTGGCAGTAAATATACAAAAAAAAGGCCAGTTTTGTTGAATATTTAATTACAGCCATGTTAAGTAATTTTATGTAAAATGTGAGATTTTCCTTCCTTATTTTTTTTAAATGTTGAAAAATTATCCAGACAGTCCTTGTTAAGGAGCTCTGCAGTTCTGCAACTGTGGATTAATTTGCGACAAAACGACATTAAATTGGTGTGTATGAAACTTACAAGAAGGATTTCTCTGATGGACGACAAAACAAACAAAATTAGCATATAAGCAACTTTATTTTTGCCAACACTGGATACAGAAAAAAAACCATACATAGCTATACAATATAGTTAATATTATATATATTAATGGGAAATGTTAATTATGCAAAAGTAATTTTAAACTATGTTTTTTTAAATAGCCTACACTTTTTGACACAGGAAGTAAAAAATGATTCACGTGATTTTCTGTGCAAATAATCTGTTAAAAGTGAAAATAGGTACATAGTCATAAATACCAAGCCCTGACTGTACAGTAGCACCAGCTTTGAATTGTTTACCACCTTAATGGTACAACTGGAAGCATTATTTTTAATTCTTTAGTGAGGTGTGTTAATCAGGCCAAAGTCCCGACGTGGTAAGTAAACTGGAGTGTAAGTGACATTACTTAGGAAAAGGGGGGTTTTAGTGAAAGCAGCAAATGTAAAATTAGTCACTCTGATAAAATCTAAATTTAACAATATATTTAGAAAATATGGGAATAATTTTTGTTGGCATTTTTGCCTTTATTAGATAGAAAAATCAGTAACGCTTTACTTGAAGGTACCCACATAAGGGTGACATGACACTGTCATAACTAGGACATGACACGGTCATGAACCTGTCATTATGTACATGTTATAAATGATTATGACTACTGTCATTAAGTGTCATTTGGTTTTTGTAATGACAAGTTGACATTGTTTGGGTTGTCTTGATTATGACACCTTGACATTAATTAAAGTGACATTACCAGAAGTTGTCTTTGTCATGACAAGTTGACATTAAATTTGTTTGGGATGTCCTTATAATGACAACTTGACATTAACCAGGATGACATTACCAGTAGATGTCTTTAAGTCAGTGTCAAGTTGTCATAATAAGAACGTCCCAAACAAATTTAATGTCAACTTGTCATGACAAAGACAACTTCTGGTAATATCACTTTGATTAATGTCAATAATCAAGACAACCCAAACAATGTCAACTTGTCATTACAAAAACCAAATGACACTTAATGACAGCAGTCATAAACGTTGATGACATGTACATAATGTTCATGACGGGTTCATGACCGTGTCATGTCCTAGTTATGACAGTGTCATGTCACTCTTATGTAGATACCTTTAAGTAAAGTATTACCAAAAAATCTAGCATGAAATGGTCATGCAAAGGGCCAAAGCAAGGACAAAGCTTTTGTACGTGGGGCACCTGCTCTACTAGGTGAGCAAGTGGACACCCCACAATATGGGAATCTTCAAATTAATTTGTGGGTGAATTAAAAAAAGACAGATAAGAAACCAAACACCTCTAGTAGCAAGCGGTTGCTCCTTTTCATCTTCCTGGTGCCACATACAGGCATATTAGTTTCTACAAACAAATGGAGGATGGTGAAATGTACAGAGAGGTCATCTTCATACTGAAAATTGTTGCTCCAGGATCCCATGAGGAATATTAGACTCCAGCCACAGCTGAGACACAGTAGTGATCTGAGTGTCCCTGGTGTGGATCTGTTGTATTATTGATCCCTGAGGACGAGATGAGCACGACAAAAAGGTTCAATTACGTGTTTTAGGTTACGCTCAACACACTGCTTTAGAAGCTACCATCCAGGGTCCAAACATGTTTATATTCTTTAAAGTAAGGTAACATGTAGGCACGCATAGACACCCAAACCTTGTTCCTTATTTATGTATCTTTTCTTGAAGCGCTCAAGATGTATAAAAATGGCTGCCTAACATGGTTTTATAGCTGACATCTCGAGTCCACTGAGTTATTTAATGACGGCTAAATGGGCCCTCATCTGTGCTGTTAGTGCTTTGTTGATCATGATAACATTGTCTTGACCTCATCAACTGGACCCTGTTAATTAAGAGGGTCATAAGGATGCTCTTAATGAAGGCTCTTGGTGCCTATGACGGTCCGTGTGGTGCAGCACTACAGTGAACTAATGGTATTAAATTAAGAGGCAGCCATTTGTTTGCACCTCCTGCATTATGCATTAACATTTTGAAGAGAGTGCTGATTCTTACTCGGAGTGACTGATGTAGGCGTCTCTGTTTCGCTGCTCCAAGAGCTCGTCACTATGGGAACATACTCTTTTCTCTTCTCCCTATGGAGGTGCTTCTTCAGCTGTTTGGCCAAACGTTGCCACCTGGTGAAAAGCAGTAATCAGACACAACTTGAAATCTGCACAACTGTGGTTATGTTATCATTCAAAGTAAAACAGAGATCACACTTACCGTTCCACTACGTCGTTGTGCTTATTTAACCTGTCTGCCTCTTCCCTCTTCTCCGCCATCCATCGTTGCATGAGTGCATCTTTCTCTCTACGAGCCTGCGCCAATGCCTCATTTAGTCCTTTCTGCTCAGCACGCAGGACTGCCAACTCTTTGGACTGACACTCGATGGTGAACTCAAATTCTGAAAGGGTCGCCTTAAGGGTGTTACTCCCTTTAGCCAGAGTGCGAGCCTCTTGACGGTAGTGGGACACACTGAAACAGACAAGTCATGAAACAGTGATTTACTGTACCTTAGATTAGCTCGTGGTACTGTTACTTTAAACTTTTAGATGTTGGATTATAGGTCACGAGTTCATCCACTAATGGCGAAAAACACAGAGTTGCTAAAGGTGGATTCAAGCTTCCTTATCAAGGTCTTTCAGGGTCAAATACAGTAGCATCTTGGGTGTGTTGCTTGAGTGATGTTATTATATGCCCAAAGTAATCACATTAAAGTGGAAATAGGCACATTTTTTGCTTTAACTTATCATTATGAAGTGAATGTTGATCATTCAGTATAATGGTTACAGAATAGTGACACCACTGGTGTTTAGTTTGGTTCCCTATAAGCCTCGCTTTCACTATGCCATTCTATCCACTTGGTATGATCTCACAGAAAACTGAAGGTTCAGCTTACGGCACAAAGGAAGCGTGGAACTGTGCAACCAAAAAACAAAGATGATAGTGGTATTGCTTACCCTGGTATCTATCGGTAGCTATCCCTTGCTATCAGTGTAAGTTCTTAGCAGTTACTATGCCCAGTAGCGTATGGTGGAACAACCCGACTAACTTTGGAAACTCTAGCCGGCAAAAGATAAAGAGCCTTGTTGCTAGGCTTTGAGAAAAATGGAAAGTGATCACAAAAGTGATCACAAAATAAGCTGAAAAATCAGGTGGATGTACTGTAAGGGACTGTATGCAAATTATAGAGTTGAGTTGCTGAATCTGATATGTTATCCTATTAAAAGTCCAGTTTGTAGGATTTATAGGCATCAATAGTGAGGTTGCAGAGCTGAAACTTCTCCTGTGTGCCAAAAGTGAAGGAGACATACGGTGACTGACATGGAAAACTCAAATTGGCTTATCTAGAGCCAGTGTTTGGTTTGTCCGTTCAAGGCTACTGTAGAAACAACATGGTGGACTCTGTGGAAGAGGACCCACTCTGTTTGATATAAATGACTAATTAAAGGTAATGAAAACTCAATTATTATTATTTCTGTGTGATCTTAAACAACTGAAAACATAGTTATGAATGTTATATTCCATTTCCACCAATAAATGCCCCTAAATCCTACACACTGGACCTTTAAAAAAGCCAGGCCTTCCCTTGTGTTATTAATATCTCCTTTGTACCCACCCCCTGACTTCAGAAACAACTGCAATACCCTCCCCATAATATCTTAAGACTGTATATTTATGGCAAACTTAATAAAATATTACAACACAAGAATCTTGCTGCTCCCTATGTTTGAGAAAATAATAAATAAATAATAAAAATGATTTTCATACAGTGCCTAAAGGTGTCCAATGCTTATCTGTCTCTTCAGATTGATAAAGAAGGGAGCATACTGATAGCTTTAGTTGTCCACTGACAGTGATGCTCTGAAAACTTGAAATTACCGTGACTGCCAGTACTGCAGTTCAGCCTCTTTCAGATACAGGACAGCGGTCAGGTCGGAGACAGTCTGAGACAGCTGGGGGGACAAAGGATGAAAAAATGTAGGCCTATGCTAATAATAATTTCACAAGGTTAAAGCCACTTAAAGCCATGTATTAATGTATTTCTGATTATGTCTCATCTTTATAATAAATATTTGTGCAAACAGTTGCTGCTTATACAGTGGAATAATGTCTGAAACATGTCCATAATTGGATTTCTCCACATTTAACCAACACACCTTTTCTGCCAGGTGTTCACTCTCTCTCAGTTGGAGTTGAAGGAGTCTCGTGTCTTTCCCAACTTGAACTCCACCTTGCTCCGAACTGGAAATAAAAAACAGTGTTTAAAGATCAGATTTATAATAAAACAGAATCAAGCTTTGTGCATTAGATCATCAGACAGGCCAAATATGACTCTACATTTCTCACCTCTTAAACTGATCATCCAGAATTTGCTTGCGAATTTCAAACCGTTCCTCCAGCTGAGACACTGAAAGAAAACAAACACATGTCCTCAGGCTAAAACAGTGAGAGCTTCATCACTGCAAAGGCTGAGAGAGGAAATATTCATCTTACAGCTTGTAAAGACGCCAGCATACGGCAGTTTCTCTGTTTGGTCTCTGTGTTGCAGCCGAGCGCGCACGTGATTCTTCCAGCTTTGCATTGCAATAAAAACGAATTTTTCACACGGTACCCAAAAATGTCCTGCAGCGGTGGGTTTGATGCGTCTTTTCCTCCGCTCCCACTTGATTTTGGTCGAAGGCGAAATTATTGTTAAAAGGGAGAGTTGTTAAAAGGTCCCGTCAGCAGGAATGAACTGCCTGAAGCAAAGTTTCACAGCTCCTCCCTGTTCAGTCAGTCAGCTGCTTTACATTCCCCAGCATTATATAACTTCTGACCATGATTATATATAATATAATATAATATACGGTAATTTTATACCTCAACTTTGGTTTGTTACTATCAAAGGGAAATATTTTGTAAGCTACTTTTACTACACTGACAAGCTACTACTAGCCTAACTTTATATCTTAAGATTTTATTAAATCTATATTATATTATTTTTATGTACACAGAACATACAAACAAAACTTTCAAACGAAAAACTATCTGCCACCTACTATTCGTAAGTGTTATTCTTTACTTTATGCTGCTAATATTTCCCAAGACAGCATGTTTTATGTCAAACTTAACTTAAAGACTATTTGTACATTTACATATAGCTATTTCTACATAAATAAAAGACTCACCACTGAATGCAATGTAATATAATATGATATCAAATATTATAACAAAATAGAACCATTGTGTAATATAAAGATAAACCACAGGGCATTAAAGTAATTAAATTAAAGCTGTAGGTTGGCACGACTAACTTTGTTAATTAAACTAAATTAAATTAAATTACATTAAATTCAAATCAATTTAATTTAATTCGATTTCATTTCATTTCATTCAATCTAATCTAATCTAATCTAATCTAATCTAATTTAATATAGTTTAATTTAATTTGATTTAATTTAACTTCATTTAATATTTAATACCAATTTTTTTTTACAAATTAAAAAGCTTTGTAAAATAGTTTTGTAATAATGATTAAGAATTATGAATTAAAAAAAAAAATTCGATTTTTGTTAAGCCTACCTTTTGGCTGCAAAATATGAAATATTAATATAAACATAACATTTAATTAAATGGTTAAAAACTAGAAAAACTAGTCGACATACTTTAAAACATGTGATTGAATTTCAAAATAAAATACAACGGGACAGAACAGAACGTGCTCAACTTTTCTACAACGAGGCTCTGGCACATCTTAAAGTACTTCCGGTTCATATATTTTTCTAAATAAATCGCAAAAACTGAAATATATTCTTATACATATGCTAATATTATGCGTTACAATGTGTTAATTTTTTACTAAAATTCTGAGTTATTCTTATGGTCGAATTAAGACATAAAAATGAATTTTGTAGTTTTTCTTACCGTTAAACCGGAAGTTATTACTGCTCGCACTAACGTGTGCTCTGACAACAACAGACTGGCAGGCTGGTGATAGGAAGAGAAGCTGCAGGCATATTTAACAAGTCATGTAAGGGCTAGAAACAAAACAACAACAGCCCGTCATGTGAGCGTCGTCTAGCTTTAAATTAAATACCGTGTTGTATGACTACACTTCTTTTTTTTTTTTTTTACATTTCTAGGAGTCAGCGTTGTTCTTTAAAAGGAGCTAGCCTGTCAAGCTAGTAAACTCGAGACAACTTTATTGACATAAGTGACGCGTCTCGCTGGTTATCTAGCTAATGTATAGGTTGTCTGTGATTCGTCGAAGACATGGATAGGTTGTCTAATTGTTAAAAAATTGCCAGTTTGGTGTGTTGAACGGTCGCGTGTCCAGTATGAGCGCATCAGCTGGGGACAGAGAGCCTGCTGGGAGCCCTCTGGATAATGCAAAGGAGGAAATCATTGGCCCTACCTGTTCAGGAGAGAACAGCAAACATGTAAGTAACCAGAAAGGTTTATGTAGATGAAGGACCTCGATCTAAATCCAACGCCTACCTCTGTCAGTGATCCCTGGTCATGGTAACTTCCTTACAACATGATGTCTTACCTTGTTATCTTGAAGGACTCCGCAGTGTGCACAGGAAACAGTGAAATAAAGAGCCGGGCCGTGGTGAAGTACTCTGCTGCCCCACCTCCCACCAGTTATGCTCTGCTGCAGGAACAGACAGACCTGAAGCTGCCTCCTGCCAACTGGCTGAGAGAAAACCCCCAGCTGGGCAGCGCTGGCACCACTATATTAGGGTCCAGCAGCAAGAGCAAGCCTTTCTCCAGGTACATCATCATGAGAAATACTATTACTATAATTGATCTTTATCAATTTATTGTGGAACTGTACTGGTTTCTGTAGAGATGTTTAGTTTTTGCTTAATAAAGGGAGTACGCTGTCTGAGTGTACTTTCCATAGTGGTGAGACAAAACACAACACTGAAAGGAGTCCATAAGACCTCACATCACACACTAAGTGCTGCATTCACCAGTCTACAGACACGTTCTAGTGCAGTGGTTCCCAACTGGTGGTCGCAGGGTCATTCAGAGTGGACCGCAAGTGACTCTCGAACATGTCAGATTTGAAATACAGTGAATTTCCAGCACAGAGCTTTTATTTTGAAGTGCCATTTCCTGCTGTAGAGTGAGTGACTAATGGATAGCTACTTGACAGAGACAGCAAACTAGCTTGACGACATGGCCATACTTAGTATGACATAGTAAGGGTTTAATACATTAAACTGTGTGGACCTTGAACTAATGACTAAGGAGAAATCTAGACCCTGTGACCGGACCAGTTGGGAACCACTGCGCTAGTGTGTACAGTTGTGTTTTGTGGGATTCTTGTAGGCTTTCATTGCACTCATATTTTACGTTTTTTTTTCCTCAGGATGCTCTATTTTTTCTCAAACACCCTGCACCATTGCAGTACAAAATATACTTTTCACATGATAGTCTATAGGTAACAAAAAAACACAAACAGTAAACAACAAAACTGAAAGCTAATACAGCAGTACAGCATGTCCCCTTTCTAAGGCCCTCTGTTAAATCTGGTATCTAATGATCCCAACTGGTAATAAATCTGAGGATGCTACCCCCTACTTCAGTCAGTCAAGACTCTTAATTCTTTCAGTTTGGCTACTATGAATAGTCATGAGCTCAATTAAGTCTTTCAAAAAGGTGTGCTTGTATTTTCCAGTTCCTTAATATAATATGTGCTGCATTAAGGAAGCCTGCATTAGCTAACCTAAACAATGCCTTTGTAAATCCAGATTGTAGACCATATATGTCTCCAGGAAGGCAAAAAAGTGGTGTGCTTGGCAAGGGCTGATCCAACTACTCCTCAGTAGCCTGAACCACTTGTGTCCAAAATGGGAAAACCCAGCGGACAGTCCTGCCTGAGGTGGAAAAAAGTACCCACATGACTCTTACATTTCTTCCTTAGACACATTTTGTGTTTCTGCCTCCCTCTTACATTTTAAAGTTGATGTTGGATACATCCAGCTAAAACTAATGCAGTCTAATACAACAGCCATGCAGCAAATATGATGGCTGAAATGTTAAGTTATTGTTGAAACTGTTTTAGTTGAGGGTATTCATTCAGAAGTTGGATTTAAACTCATGGCTATTTTGGAGTTTTTAGATTGTTATGCTGTTGCATTGTATTGTGTCACAATATTTAAAATAGAATTATATAAAATACAGTGTAGACACCATAAATGAGAAGCAGTGGACAACTTGTCAGTGGGTAAATCATGGATACTGAGTCACCGGTAAATGCCTTAAATCATTAAGCATCCTCACCCTGATCCATGTCACCATCAGCAGACACTCTGTAGTGATTAAGCTCCTTTTCTTCTTTTGTAGTTTTGGGATGGCGTATGAATTCATCGATTGTATCGGGGATGATGTCGACGTAGTGTCAGACTCAGAGGTTTGTGGAGCTGTTCTAAACATTTCTGTCTTGGTTTTTCAAACACGCACCTGACCTCATTTTTTTCTGTCGCGTTCAGAACATCAAGAAGCTTCTGAAAATTCCCTACAGCAAGTCCCACGTCAGTATGGCCGTTCACCGCGTGGGGAGGACGCTGCTTTTGGATGAGCTGGACATTCAAGAGCTCTTCATGAGATCCTCTCAGGTACAGGAGGGCTCATTCGAGACTTTAAGTATAGTCCCTATGATAGTATGTTTTGTGTATGTGCTTTAAATCATTGTGTTCTCCCTGCTATGTGTGTGTTGTAGACAGGAGATTGGACATGGCTAAAAGATTTCTACCAGCGGCTAATAGATCAGAAGTGGCAGAGGAAAAAGAAGAGTAAAGAGCACTGGTATCAGAGAGCAATCCTGTCAAAGTTCCTCTACTATAGGTGAGCACTTGGGAGTCATGGGAGTTATGTTACACTTCATCTTAAGGTGCATGTTTCCCAGTCTTTATCCAACAACAACTGCTGTGTTTCCTCCAGTATAAATGGTAATGGGGCTGCAGAGCCTGTTCCAGACAACCCGGATGAAGGAGAGGAGGAAAATGAGACAGACGAGTTCAGTTCTTCGTGGCTCACCAGCACAGCATCTGATACAGAAGAATCAGACACTCCCAAACAGGTACAGTATCTTAGCTGTTGGACAGGTATTTAGCAGTCTCCAATCAGGCAGTGTTACTTCAGGAATTAAATTAATTTCTTCTTGATTAGGAATCAGTGTGCAGTAGCCATTCATGACTTTCAGGATTTAGTGAGATTAAATGTGTTAGAAAATATAGTTTTTTGATTAGACTGGCCCTTGGTTGGCTGCCAAACTTATGTGAGTGAAGGTTTTGGTTTGCACTGCTTGCACTTACAGTATTGCCACCATTACATGTGCAGGAAAGTGTGTCTGTGGACAGCAAGTTTGCTCTGGGTCAGGTGACGTCTGTACCCAAAGAGCAAAACCTCCCTATGCTCTTCAACGAAGGAGAGAACAGTCAGGTGATACAATCTCTTACCCTTCCTTAATCGCATTCTTTCCACAGCTGGTAGCATAATGTCTAATGTCTGTGTACATTTTGATGTCACTTGTTCGACAGGGTTTAAGAAACGACTTTGTGCGAAACATCATGTGGACATTCGAGGATATCCACATGCTAGTTGGGTCCAACATGCCTATTTTCGGAGGTGGTCGCTATCCTGCCGTCAGTCTGAGACTCAGGTTGGAATTTCAAACCATTTGCTCTCATTAAGCATAAAAAATTAAAACTCATTTAGAGCGAAAATGACAATGTAATCATGTGATTTTAATGGCATTGCTGTTGCCTTCTGTTGGGGTCTTGTCTTAGATGTCTGTGTCAGCAAGATAATGCAGATTAACACATGGCATTAATTTAGTTTATCTGACCTCAGAAGGTGAGCCACAAATGTAATTTTGGATGCTGCAGCCTCATCAGAATTACACAGTGGCTCCACTACATTATTCGTGTTTAATCTAACATCTGACCTTTAATTTTCTGACTGTTTTTCAGGGACAACAATAAGCCAATCAACATTCTGACAGGTATCGACTACTGGCTCGACAATCTGATGTGTAACGTCCCAGAGCTTGTCATGTGCTTTCACGTCAATGGCATTGTTCAGGTAAATTATTGTTAATATCTGTTTGATGATTGCTATGGTTAATGTTCTCAGAAGGACATGATCTGTATTTTCTATAGAAGTTGTTTTAATGATAAAAAAAACTGTTCTGAAAATCACTCATCGCTCAGCCTTTTATTGAAAAGTGGGAGTAAAAGTTGTCGCTGTTTTTGCCTGTATTGTTTTCTCTGCAGAAATACGAGATGATAAAAACAGAAGACATCCCTCACCTGGAGAACTCGACTTTTTCAACGAGGGTGGTGAAAGACATCGCCCAAAATATTCTCTCCTTCCTCAAGTCCAACTGCACCAAAGAGGGTCACACATACTGGCTTTTCAAAGGTGGGAGATAACTGAACAGGAAGTTTTTGTTTTTCCTGAAGTTTTGTGCCGTGTGCTGTGCACTTGTCTATCCTGATGTTGTCTAATGTGATTTCTTGACTCCACAGCTAGTGGGAGTGACATTGTGAAGCTTTATGATCTTACTACTCTGTGTGAGGAGGCGGAAGAGGAGAAGTGTCAGAATCCCTTCACTCTTCCTGTGGCTGTGTTGCTATACAGGTAAGTCTCAGGAAAGACTCAGGATAGGAGCGTCTTTGTACTTTAGGATCACTGCAGTTGCGAAAACTTGGAAAATCAATAAATTTGAGGGGCTGAAGTTCATAGATTTTGAAAAATGTCCTTCTGTCCAAAAAGAGCTTTTAGCATGTCACAGAAAGTTTATTTAATATTTTACCTATAATCTTTAAATGTATAGTTGGACTTCAGTAAGTTTAAGTGCGTGTAGTAGGAGGCCTGAAGAGCCAAAATAAGTATGTAGTATTATTGAAAATATGGCAAGTGATAAAATCGGTCATTTTAAACTCTTGCAAGTGAGTTATGCCTAAATAATTTACAGTAAAATGGTGAAAAACTGTAATGTGTTCTTGTCTATTTTCTGTTTTGTGGTGCAGAGTTGCCAGTAACTTGATGCTGAAGGCGAGGCAAAACAGAAAGCACTATGGCACAATCAGAACTCTGCTTTTAAACTGCGTCAAACTTCTGGATGAGGACAGGCACCCCCAGGTAAGCTTGGATTTAAAAAGATATTCCACCCTTACTTAAAAAGTTAAAATTAGATAGAAGTGGGACAGACTTGGACAGAGAGGAGATGATGTGTAACAAAAGTCCTGTACCAAATTAGTCATCAAAAGCAGTATTTTCAGTCTATATTTAGACAGCGGGGAAGCAAAAAGTGACTTTATGTGAGATTGCCAAAGTTTGGATTTGATTGAACCTGACTCCTCTCCTGATCTCCTCCATCACCTGTCTGCTCAGATCATTGCCTCCGCCCACTACATGCTGTCAGAGCTGTTCCAGCTCGACGAGCCTCTGGAAGAAGACGAAGGGGAGTCGCTCCGGGCCGGCGGCTCAGAGGACAGCTACAGCGACGAAGACAGGGAGGAAGAGGAGGAGGAGGAGGAGCTGAGCGAGGACAGCGACGACAATGGCTCCTACAGCTCTTGCTCCAGCCCACAGGATGATAGTAAAGCCGTGGCTGTGATCCGCTCCGTTGGGGAGCTGTCGGTCCCGGAGAAATACAAATCCACTCATCAGATCAGAGTGAGTGCTTCTTAAAACACACAGACCTGTGGGGACAGTGTGGAATACACAGATTAATATGTTGTATGAAACACCAAAGCATAATCTTCCATTTTCTTTCAACCATGCAGCCAAGTGGTGCTTTCCCTGTTTCTCAAGACAAGGAGGAGAGATGCAGACATGTCCTGAGCTACGTGCTAAAGGCGAGTGCATGATATTTATATTTAGCGTACATACAATGCTAATAATGTTATGTCACCTACTGTATTAGTAATTACGGTAATATACTACACAGGGGATGAAGGCAGTGGATGGCACCATCAAGAAGGAGAGTGACCTCCCAGCTGCAGACCCTAACACTCCCATTCCTCTTAAATATGAGGATAGAAGCGCAGCCGGAGCCTGCGCTGCTGAGCAAGGCATCTCTCTTCTTCTTGAAAGAGGTCAGTCTGCAGTCCTTCTTTCAAAGATATAACACCGCATAATAAAACAGGAAACAGGTCAGCATTATGACATACACCATGAGTCTCCGTCTATTAAGTTGCAAGTGTTTTTGCAAACGAAATACACACATTCTTCATCCCTCAAGCCTCCAAATGTCTTTCTGCTGGTTTTCAAACATGTGCGCGTCATCAGCGAGGCCACTGCAGGCGGACCAAAAGCATCCAACACGCTCTGGGATGATCCCCGGGTCATGGCAGCACCGCATGAAGCTGCAGCTCTTCCTCAAAGCCTCCAAGGCGTACTACGTCCTGTCTGATGCAGCCACGAACTTGCTGAAGTACGGACGAGCCCTGCGCTACATCAAGCTGTCTCTGCAGTGTTATGGTAAGGCTATTTATAAGACTGTAACTGACATTTTGCTTTGTTAAATGCTTACTTTTAAAATGTCTGCCCGTCTTAATTATTATAGTGTCATTTATTTAATGTATTAATTCAGTTAAAGTTGAATAAGAATTGAGTAATATAATTTAACATCCACTTTTGGCCATTTAGATATAATAATCAAATAAATAAGCTTCATGCTGCTACTGTAACTACATTACTACATTTTATGAGGCAATATAATAACTCATTTAACATTTATTTCTCTTTCCCAATCCTGCTGCTTCTTCCATTGTTTCCTCCAGATGCCTATTGTTCAGTGAGCGGTACGCTGCACCCACAGGTGCTGCAGTTTCACAGCCAGTGCCTGTCTCTGTGTGGGGACATCCAGCTGATGTTGGCCCAGAATGCCAAAAACAGAGCAGCTTACCTGGAGGAATACAGCTACCAGACCAAAGAAGACCAGGAGATCCTGCACAGCCTGCACAGAGAGAGCAGCTGTCAGGGTGAGTCGCTAAAGAGAGACAAATGTACAAATTTTAAAGCACACAGCTGCCGGCTTTCATGCTTGATATATTGAAATTAAGGATCTTAAAGGCCTGGTGTCTACTTATCCTTTTCTGTTCCACTAATGCCAGTCACAATAAAATTCCAGCACTTGTTTCACCCAAAAACGTAATTTAATTTAACTCCACTTGTCATTGCCTTTTCTCTTTACCCACCAGCCTTCAACATGGCGACAGACCTGGCCATGGACCCGGAGTACCAGCTGTTTGTTAGCAGTAAGTGCTACGAGGCAGCGTATGAACTGCTCCTCTCAGAGGCTTGTAAAGATCACGCCTCGGATCAGCTCGCTCAGGTGCTCAAAAGGCTGGGAAACATTCGCAACGAGATGGGAGTGTACTATATGAACCAGGCTGCAGCCATGCAGACAGAGAAAGAAGGTATGTGGGATTAATAGACTACAGATGTAACTTTGAAAATTGTGTACAGAAAACAGTACTGTACCTAACTGGCCCCTCTCCTTCCTATTCTAGCCAAGAAGTCTGTGTCCGTAGCAGAGCAGGAGATGTGGAAAAAGAGCTTTGCCTTCTTTGAGAAAGGCATGAAGGATTTCGAAGCCATTGGGGACAGCACCAACACAGCCCTGCTGCTGTGTAACACTGGCAGGCTGATGAGAATTTGTGCTCAGGCCCACTGTGCCGTGTCTGCCGACCAGAACAGGGGGGAGTTCTCACCTGAAGAGGCTCTGTACTACAACAAGGTGTCATGCCAAATCCTTCAAGTCTTGGAATGTAGTGGGAAATTACTTGTTCTTTTGCAATCTCTATTATTTTTATATCCATCTTAAAACATGTCGACTCTCCCTAGGATTCTGTTAATAAATAATTTCACCTAATCTTTTATGTCAGGCCATAGACTATTACTTGCGGGCTATGAAGTCACTGGCAAGTCGAGAGAATCACCCAGCAGTGTGGGACAGTGTGAACTGGGAGCTGTCCACTACCTATTTCACCCTGGCTACACTTCTGCAGGACTACGCACCGCTGTCCAGGAAGGCCCAGGAGCAGGTGGGTTTGAACACATAGTAAACGGATATTATAAATTGGATATCGTACTTTATATCCTACAAAAGCTGGCTTTATACATTTAAGAAAATCTCAAGATCATTTATGATATGCACATTACATCATGGTGACTATATGGGTGCATATTTAAAACCATCTATCCCTGTGTGTGTTTTCCCAGATTGAGCGGGAGGTGACTGAGGCAATGATGAAGTCCCTAAAGTACTGCGACCTGCACACTGAGTCAGCTCGTCAGCCACTCTACCAGTACAGAGCTGCCACCATCCACCACCGCCTGGCCTCCATGTACCACAGTTGTTTCCGCAACCAGGTGGGACACCATGTCAGATTATACAGATTATTTATTTTCTCAGTGTTTGTTTGTTTTTGTGGTAATAATTCACATGTCTTAGCTGTCTATGCCAAAATTTTCTGCAACAAAAAAAGGACTACACACTGACTAGAATAGAATCACTGGTGACGGGATGTCTGTGTTTCATACTTACAGCAGTATAACACGCTGAAGGATGTCTGTGTTTCTGGCTCTAATTGTGTGACAGGTGGGGGATGAACACTTGAGGAAGCAGCATCGCAGCCTGGCAGAGCTTCACTACAGCAAGGCTGTCTGTTTATTCCTCAGCCTCAAAGACGCACCCTGTGAGCTGCTCCGCACACTCCTGGAGAGGGTGGCCTTTGCTGAGTTCACCATGGCAGGTGTGTAACTGTTCTCAGTCATGTTTGGTTTAGTCAAGAGAACAGAAAGAGCATTTCCATCCACAGCCTCTTATACTCATTACTGTGTTTGCACAGGTCAGAGCAGCAGTGCGGCAAAGCTGAAGAGCCTCACTGGAGCAGTAGAGATCATGACAGAAACTCGCCACGCTTTCCAGCTGATTCATAAAGAGCTGCTGGAGGAGCAGATTCAGGTACGTTTCAGAGCAGCAGATGGGAGTGCTCACTCATGCTGATGCATCTTTGCAAAGCTTTGTTTGGGTTGCCCTCTCTTGATCACACACTGTAACCTACAGCATATTTTCCTTTCACTTCCTGTGCTGTAGTTGAGTCAATCAGAAGCTGCTGAGTCGGCAGAGTCTCCTGAGGTGGCCCCTGCTCCGGCCTCGGGACTGAACCTTGAGGAAGTGATGAAGTTAATTGGCGTGTTTGAGCCCAGTTTCTCCTTCCTGCTGCTGCAACTGATCAAACTGATGACAACAATGAAACGGAAACCAAGGTGAGCAAGAATTTAGAAATATTATATGTTAAGCTATATAGGCATCTCAAAGGAATACTTAACCTGCAGAGTGACCATTCATATATCAGTTAAGGTGCTTTCACACCTGCCATTTGGCTTGGTTCAATCAAACTGAGGTTTGTTTGCCCCCTAAGTGCGGTTCATTTGGACAGTTGTGAACACAGCATTCGCAACCAGACAGAGACCTTCTTGAAGAGGTGGTCTCGGTCTGGTTACAAACAAACGGTGGTGTGGTTCTTTGTGGTGAGAACGTGTTCCGACCTCAATCTGAACCAGCTGCAGTCACATGACACATTGTTTAGGTTAAACATGTGCATGTTACAGTCCTGGAGGATTATTAATGTGCACCTCCTCCTGTACTGCCTTAATATGCACATTCAGCACATCCAATGCATCAAAACATTGTTTTCTAGTTGGAGCCGCGCCTCGTTTTCAAACTGTATGGTGTGACTAAAATGAACAATGACAGCAATATAGTCCACGATGAGCAGCGATAAAACCAACCTGCGTAGTTGTCCCTCCATTGTGACATTAGAAAGTGTCACATTTATCTTGCAAGTGTACTCTTCTTCAACGTTTTGTTTACTTCCTGGATTTTTCCCACATGGAAATTCTGACCAATCAAGAGCAGCTTTCTCACGCAAGGCATTTGGTCTGGTCTGCTTGTAAATGCTGCCGTGAGAACACGAACCAACTCTAGGCAATTACGCAACTTTGGAACAAAATTAGTTCCTGATTAGGACCAAAGCAAGACAACTCTGGGTCTGAAAGCACCCTTACTCACAGCGTGTTACCTTTAGTTTGTGAAGAAAGCTTGTGCAGTATAATCCAAGTCTCATTTATCCAGTCGTGTGCTCAGTACTTACCAAAGACATGCATTTTTGGCTAAAACATTACAACATATACAACTTCCTTCTACAAGTAGCATGCCTGAGTATGAGTGTGCATATGAGCTCTGTTTAGGTGTTATGAATCATGACGTTTTAGTGAGAAGTGTTTCTGCACAGCTTTTGTGAGACTTTGTAAATAGATGTTGTTGTTGTTGTTGTTGTTAAACGTGGGCCCCAGTGACTTAAATTCATGAAGAATGTTCACCTAGTATTCCTTTAATATCCTTCAGACTTTTTCAGTGGTTTCTTCTGACCAACTTATTTATGTCTGTTACAGCAATAAGGACGAGGAGCTGTTGAAGACCTATAAGAATGTTTACTCCAAGCTGCTGCGAGCTGAGAAAAACGCACCTCTGCTTAACCGTGTGGAGCTCCACATAGAGCTCCTGCAGCAGCTGACCCCCAAAACAGGAAGTGACGACAAGGGTACGCATTCATGATGAAGACACAAACCACAGCAAGGAAGACGCTCAAGACCTTAACTCTTCTCCAAGCGCCACACTGGGGAAGATTCAACAATTGTCTTCTATAAAATGCTGTGACAGAACACAATGATTTATAGTCACCATTATGAACAGACACATGCTCAGGCAACTCCGTCTTACCTGAATTACAGTTTTCAAAGCTAATTTCACCTCCTGCGCCTTTAAAAGCAACTCATCTTTTTCTAATATTTGCATCACAGGTTTTCAATTGTACATTTTTGTGAAAAGAGTTGTAAATTCTGAAGATATTATTTAACTTTCTTATTGCTTATGTGGTCATGGGTCACATGTAAAGCTCCGATCTGTGGGATTTGTTGTTGACTGTAAACATCACCCAGATTGCCTCATTTTTCTACAAACAAAAACATACGGCGTAAGATTTCACAGATGGTGTAATCGCGTATAACACAGGGGCTTTAACAGAGAGAAATCATTTAGCACATGCTCACAAAAATTGATTCATTTGACTATAATTGGTGTTTTTGATATTCAATAATACCAATAATGCTGTGAATAAAATTCATTGAAGTTTGAGTGATGGCTGACAAGTTTAATAATTCATCAGAAGTGTTACTTGCTTTCCAAAATGACAGCGTGCAATAGTTTGGCAACATTCAATGCAAACTCAGAGGCTCGTGTGTCCACACGGCTGTATATACAAATGAGTTTATATCAGCATGGTTTGCTGTGACATGAAAATAAAAAGTTTTTAATTGTATGTGCCTTCTGTAGATGTTTTGTTACCCTCATGATATTGTATGTTTCTATATTTGTCACAAAATGCTAATGTGCTAATGCTAATGTGCTCTTGTGCTAGTAAGTAGCGCAGTAGGAAGCGTGCACCTACTCATGGATGAGAGGCTCGTGCTCATGACAGCAGGAGATATAAACATTAATGGTGTCCTCCTTGGCTGAGCTGTGACGCTAGCTACCTCCTTGGTGCTAGGTGAGCTAGCAGTAGAGCTAGCTTCCTTCTCCTTGTTGATTCTGTTGGCAGGTGTAGTTTGTTAGAAAGAAAATAGTTCCTACATAAGACTGCTCACAACAAGGTCTGTGGATTATCTTGAGTAATCGGGTCATGATTTCTGGGAAGAGACATTGCTGTTGAGTTTTTCAAATGTATTTGTCTGTGCCTTGAGCACCACAAGCCAAATGCCAACTAGGTCCATTATACTCAAGAGAAGGCAGACATGTCTATGGCTGATATCTCCAACACCCTGCAACTCACACCAAAACAGTCTAGACTGATAAATATCACTACAGGTAAGAAGAAAAATATGTGCTTTTGATTTGGGGAGGAGTTGTACCTTTAACTTTCAGTTTAATTATTCATTTGGATACCAAATATACATTATCCTCCTGAGACTCTGCGTCCTCGTTTGAAGGCATCACATTTTGGCTTTACTTGACTTTATACTTCCTTCTACTTAACTTAGACCTGTTGTCCTCGTTCGTGGACACTTTTCTGTGCCATCTAGTGGTAGTAAGAGCACAATACACTAATTTATGTAAAAACTGTCAAGTCAGTCTGCAGCCAGTCCTGACACAAAAGTGGATAAGGTCCAAAACCTGATCACAGTTTATGGTTGGAACTTGTTTACTGATGATTAATAATGTTTGTAGTTTTATATAGCAACATATTTGACCAATTTTAGCCACAGTAATAAGCTAAGACACTGTATTCAGAAAGTACTGGTTTGAAGATGTTGGGACTTTATTGTCGTCTCATTTGAGGACATTGGGACTTTATTATCATTAACAATGTTTAGTTTTTTGTACTTATTAGGTCCTACTGATCCAAAACAGCTAGGAGAAATTAAAAGTGAATACCAAACAAATGGTCGGCTCTCAGGAGGATATGATGTAACATATTGGACTATTATTTCCGTTGATTTATCCTGACATTTAAACATCTACTAAATGATCCTAAACCAGATTGTGTGCAGCTGGTTTGCCTCGAAAAGACAGTTTGTAAAAGATTTTAAGTGGGTCAGGCGACACCGTACCCCAAGGGTTCTGGCACTGGTCCTTGCAGCACCATTCAGCCCGGGTCACTGAAGAGGGGACATGATGTTTTCAATGAAGTGTCAGTGAACTGGGTCACCCCACAGTTACTGAACTGTGTCCACACCAGATGGAGCTGCAGGTGGGCCCATACTGTCCCTATACCTCATTAATCAGGCTGGACCCTCAGTGCTGTGGGTGACTGACTGTTGGACAGTGACTGAAGGTAAACTGTGAAAAGGAGCCACAGAGTCGTTAAATATTTCAACGGGTTGTGTGAACTGAAATTATAAACTTTGCGGAACTTTTAAGTATGAGAAAATCAGAAACCAGATTTTTCTGTTGAATAAGAACAAATATACATAACAGCAATTATTGTTTTCATTTCATATATTCGTGCACTATTAAAACATAAATACAGAACGTGATATTGTGACAAAAATAAGGGGCACAGATGAAAGGAAATAAAAACATCATCAATAAAACGACAGTGTGCTTCTGTGTAATATAGTGCAATAAATTCTACTGGGAGCAGTGGGTTAGTCGGTCATTGTATGACACAGCGGTCAGAAGCCTGGTCCTCCTGCGGTTCCACTTGGGAGGCTTGAGGTTTCTTCTCTTGGCACTGAGGAGCTCCGTGGTTCAAAATGTTTTGGAGGATGTCTTTGCTCTCACTAGGCGGCAGATTGTAGAAGAAATACTGTGGTGCCATCTGAATGAACCTGGTAAAGGAGAGGACAACGTTGTCGATACAAACAAGAACTAATCTTTTCAATTTGTGTTGGCTTTGAATGACTTCCACTTACGCTGAATAGAAGAGTTACAGATACTTATATTTCCCCTTTTATTATTTGAACGGCAATGAACGGATCGACACATTTTAAGAACCTAAGAGAGCATGACAAAGGCTGCAGAGCTTTCTCCTCCTCCATTAAACCACAGCTCCACTTTCCCAGGAATCTGTGCTATCCATAATCCCCTTTCCAACCAGCTGATACTTGAGAACAGGATTAGGATACCTCCCCTCACAACCAGCATGACTAGTCCCTGCTGAACTGAGGTTTTACATCTGGACCAGACAGGAAAGCGAATGTGTCCATCTGATTACATTTAAGCTTCTTTAAATGTGCAGATAAGACGGGTGGTCTGCTGGGTTCTTTTAAAGCATCAAGAGACTGCAGTCTAGTTAAGACTGAACATATTCATTTATGTGACTGTTAAACAAGTGCACAGTTTAAAATATCCAAAGAACAAAATGTTAAAACAAAGCTGAGACTTACTCCTCCGGTGTTATGTGGGTTGTGGTGCGGAGGCAGTTGTCCTCGGAGAAGGAGTGCTCATGGAATAGCACCCACTCAGGCAGGCCCAGCTTGGGGCTCTTGGCTCCATAGCCAGACAGAGGATGGATCTGTGCCACGTGCTTATGGGTCAGGATGAAGTAGTTCCCTGATCCATCCACGTCCCGCGCCACCTGAGGGAAATCATAGCCAGGCACAGTCCGATGGATTTCCACAGAGGGACTGGAGTTACTATACTGATATAGGATATACTGTGTATACTGATTTTACCTTGAATAGTGCACATAAAAAAAATCCAACACATAAAAGATGACAAGAAAAGGCAACTTCTCTCATAACTTGCAGCTAAAACATTTCAGACTTTGTGGTTTGCCTCTTTTTTGTTGCTGTTTTGTATCTCTTTGTTGTCATTATACATCTTTTTGTGGTTTTATGTCTCTCATTTCCTGTTTCTTTGCATCTCTTCGTGTTCATTTTGAGTCTCTTTTAGGCCTGTATATGTTGTAATAATCAGAGTGACATTTTGCAGATGAAGGCCAGAGGGGGTGTTGACACTTTGGGCTCCTGGGCCTGTGCCTGGTCGGCCCATTCAGTAATCCATCCATGATTTCAAGGAGTTAAAATACTGAAACAGTTGAAGTTTTAGTGGCAGTCAAAATACAAAATACTGAGAGAAGCTGAACTGTGGAAGTGTAAGCTGGTATAAGTGTAAGAACATGTCTCTTGAGATGTAAGAAAGCTGTTGGATAAAACTGTGCATGAACAGTGGAAGTTGTGGAAGTTACAATAGCTGAAGAAGGTTTAAGATGTTCAGATGCTAAGGCCTGAGACCTGAAAGGGTATTGTAGTGGCTGTTTCACATACCAAAGTTCCTAGGCCATTTAGTTTGTGAGGTGTCTCGGTTTTGTCTCGTGTTTTGTCCCTTCCAAAGTTACATCTTGTACGGTCCACTACCAACTTGATGTCCTATTTCTATATATTCTCACATATTATCCACTATTATACTTAAACACTGCGTAACATTAAAATTTATTATGATCCAAATCAACAAACACTGATGATTTTACTTGTTATGTCTGTCAAATTTAAGATTTTTTTGTTTTTGGCTTTATGCCTTTATTTGATAGGACAGTGTTAGTGTGAAGGGGGGAAACAGAGGATGGCATGCAGCAAAGGGGTTCCAGGCTGAAATCAAACCTGCAGCGGCTGCAGCAAGGACGCTGCCTTTCTACATGGGACGCCTGCTCGACCCACTGAGTTACTAGGCGCCCCGTAATTTTAATAATGAATATTAATCATAAAAAGGAACATAATTGTTTCTCCATATTGTCGGTCACTTAAATTACTAAATGAACAGAAGTGCTTTAATATTTCAATAAGTCCATATTATGTGATGATTAATAGAATAAACACATGATTAGAGCACACTCCACATTGCTGCATTAGTTCCACTTAGAGGACTTCAATGACCTTTTAGAGTCTTCAGGCGGACTCTGGGTGTTTGATGTGAGCTGAAATGTTCTAAGCTGTCGAAGCTGATCTAATAAATTATTTTAGTTTTTGCTGAGTGTTATAATAAAGATGTGTTTTCTGACCTGCATGAAGAACCCTGCCAGCAGGGCTCTCTTAATGTTCAGGGTGTTCCTTCGGGAACCAAAGGCGGGCAGCGAAATGGGCAGCTCGATCCTCTTCAGGGTGTCGGTGAGCTCAGCGCGAAGAGCGTCAGCCATCAGCAGAGCAGCGTGGCTCAGGTAGAAATCCTGACACCACTTCTCTTCATTACAGTCTAACAAGTGGAGAAGACAGAGACACAGAGGGGATTTAAGGAAGGCGCAAACATTGATGAAGACATACAGATGGGACAATATTCAACACAATTATATGCGTCTCATAAAGCAAATATTGACCCAAAACTGTCATGGACGTACTTTCATCATATTTTTTTAGCTTCTTGTAATGATTAAAAAAAGTATTCTTTTTTTTTTTTTAGTTTGTGATTATTGTAACTATTGACTTTCTCACATCTGTGTGAGCGTGTGTATGTGTGTGTGTGTGTGTGTACTTGTACATGCTACACAGTGAGGACCAAAAAAACATATTTTAGCAACAGAGTGAGGACATTTTTGCAAAGTGAGGACATTTTGGCCAGTCCTCACTTTTTCAAGGGCCTGTTTGACAGTTAAGACTTGGTTTTAGGGTTCAGGTTAGAATTATGTTTAGGTCAGGGTTAGGCATTTAGTTATGATGGTTAAGGTTAGGATACAGGGCAAGGGAATGCAATGTATAAATGAGGGTCCTCACAAAGACAGAATTACAAGAGTGTGTGTGTGTGTGTGTGCGCGCGCATGTGGTGATGCTCTCTAAACTCACATGGATCCTGCTGGCACTGTTTAAATGCCTTGTAGATATTGATCAGGGTGAAGTGGTCTCCCTCTGGGTGCTGGAACTTCATGTGGCACTGGGTTGCCTCTGGCCTCAGGTCGGCAGAGGGAACTGTGAAGCAAGTTGGTGCTAAAAAACATCCACAAGACAAATGTGATTATTAGAACATACTGCTTACTAATATATTTTTGCTCAAATGGCAGCCCAGCACATTTTACCTGCTAGCATGGCAGCGATGATGACCACCTCGTTGACACAGTCGAACTCACAGGAAGCGAGTACAGTTTTGGCCATTTGCGGCTCCAAGGGGAACTCAGACATGATGATGCCCATCTCAGACAGGTTGCCATCATTATCCAGAGCTGCAAGGTAGTCTAGCTCCTCCAAAGCCTGCATTAGGCCTCCAGGATCTGGGTTAGAAAGGTTTTTAGATAATACATTGTTTTTATTTTGCAAAATTAAACCTTGGTTAAAGTGAGAACCAAATCCTGCAGAGAACCAGTACACGTCTTTATTACTGTCTAGTATTTAAACCAGGAGATTATTAATTACATACTAATACACTTTGATTTAAACGGTTATGGATTATATTTGCAGTTTTCATGCTGTCTAAACTGTAATCCAAAGTGGTGGTGACCCACTGGGGCAATCCCCCTGCAGTATACTGGCACCCTGGTGGGCACGCTCAGAGCAAAAAGGCAGCAGAAGATTAGGATTTTATAATCCTTACCAACATCTGCCATGCATCACTATGCAAAATGAAAAGTCTGTCATGGTACAAATGAGATTTTCTATTCTGTCTTTGCAACAAACATGTTGTTCCATCAACATCACGGTGAAACAAAGAGACGTGGACACAGAGATAGAGACAGAGCGAGAGGATGGAATTTAATCCACCTTAGATGCTCTCTGTTATCATCTACACTCCCACAGACCAACACTGTGTTTATGCTCTAATCAACTAATGGGAGGCTCGGTGTGTGTGTGTGTGTGTGTGTGTGTGTGTGTGTGTGTGTGTTTGTATTAGTGGGGGTGAATAAATCCGGGGGAACAAAAGCACACGGAAGCAGGTCAGCTCTAAAAGGATGCTCACAGAACAGGAGCTGTCAGTTCAGCTGAGGCACGGCTCACTGCCTTCCAATACAAAAAAAAAAAAACTTGCCGTCTGTCGGAACAAAAGGGAACGGACTGACTGAACCCAAAAATCATCTCATTATCACTGAGGATGATGTGAAATTCAGTCGAACACCAGGAGCCCAGACAACACAAACAGCCATGAAAACATTCCGTGTTTACTTTATGTAAATCTCACCAGGCCTGTCGATGAAATCACAGTGACCCAGCCCAGCGATCTCCATCCTCTTCAGGAAGAGCACAGTGGACGTGATGTCGGACTCCACAACATGTGGACGTATCTCTGTAGGAAGCTGTCTGTCCTCTGGGTACAGACAGAAACACTTGCCTACAGGACGGAAAGACCATATTCAGATTTTCAGGCAGGACAGCAGGGTTACACCAAAACTATTCTGTAAAAGTTTAACTTCTCACCTGTTGGACCTGCCAGCTGTTTGCGACTCTTTGCTTGACCCGTGCTGATTGGCTGAATGATGACTGAGTTTGTTCTGATCCTGGGGTTGTAAACCTGCAACAGCATCACAGTGTTTTGATCCTGATTATATACAGTGGTTGAATGTAATTGAGAACATTTAGTCAAGTACTTATTACCCCAGCTACACAACATCTAAGACTATAGGATTTGTTTCAACACTGGGAGGACTTACATGAAATGTGCCGTTGGATACCTCTGCAAGAAAATTTGGTGTATCAAATACTTAATTTCCTGCTTTCTGGGGAATTTTAATGCACAAATTGTTTGTTTTCTGCACCAATTAAGGTAAAAAAGTCTATAACCTTTTAACGTACAACAATAAATCAAGATTCATGCGCGGCACAAGATTCATGTAAATGTTACATTAAATGTCATAATATAAAATCAATGGTGGGAGAAGTATTCAGATACTTTGTCCATTTTCAATCGCTTATGCGAAGCCAGGTCGCAGGGGCAGCAGGCTGAGAAAATGATTCCAGATATTTGTCTCAACAGCAATGCTTTCCAGCTCCTCTTGGGGGACCCCAAGGTGTTCTCCAGTCAGACGAGATATGTAATCTCTCCAGCGTGTTCTGGGTCTGCCCCGGGGCATCTTACTGGTGGGACATGCCTGGAACACCTCTAATAGGAGGTGCCTAGGAGGCATCCTGATCAGAACCACCTCAACTGACCCCTTTCAACGTGAAGGAGCAGCAGCTCTACTCCAAGCTCCCTCCAGATGTCCAAGCTCCTTACCCTATCTCTGAGGAAACTCATTTCGGCCACTTGTATCCACTCATTCTTTTGGTCATTACCCATAGCTCATGACCATAGGTGAGGGTTGGGACGTAGATGGACCAGTAAATCGAAAGCTTTACCGAAACAAATCAGGACTAACTTACATATCTTTTCTCCAGCCCAGCATCAATGACAAAGCTTATTGAGCTAGCAGCCCAGAAGAAGTCCTCGTTGGGGCTGGATGTGAGGTAGACTCTGCGGTTCTGGCCTGTCTCTTCCTCCCCCAGGACTGGTAGATTCCCAGGTTGGCCAGGGTGCACAGCAATAGGCATGAGCTCACCCAGATCAGGGGATAAGCTGTGCGCTTCATGACACAGGATGTCATGGGCTAGGTCTATCTCCTGGTGGATAGCAAACAAAGAAGAAAGTCAGAGGAAGACATATATTCAGACAGCTGATTCAATCATGCATTGCTGCTTTTTACCTGCGTCGTCACCAGAAACACAACCACATCTCCTTCCTCTTCAGAGTGGTGGATCTCCAGCACCAGGCGGAGAGCTGAACAGAAGTAGCTGTCGCCTGTGCTGCTGTGCACCACCTCCCCTGCACCTGGGCTCTCCAGGCGTATCAGAGGCACCGCTGACCCGGTGAAGTGGGCCAGCTGCTTTGGGCTGGGCTCAACAGCTGTAAGGAGGACCACGTGGAGCTCCGGCCTCTGCAGGGCGATGTCCTTAAGCAGACCCTGGAGTACATCAGTGGCTACAGTCCTCTGGTGGGCCTGGTCCACGATTACCACACCGTAGCGCTCGAGCAAAGGGTCTGACATCATCTCTCTCAGGAGCATGTCATCTGTGCAGTACCTGAGGTGGGCAATAAAATGATAGTTGACATTAGAAGGGAGCAAATGCGTGCACAGAGGCACTTGACACACACTGTATTCAAATTCATAATAGCCTGAAATAAATCTTCAGCCTTCTTTATTCGTAAGCCCCTAGGCTGAAAGAGAGGAACCTCAGAATGGCATCTTAATGAAAGGCACTTTGTCTACACTTCAGCTTTTCCCCTATTAGAGTAATTTACTCTGATAATTAGTCTGAGGAGGGGATTCTTTCGTTCTTGCCGGCTGCCTGTTTATCTGATCTTTCTCCCCTCAGTGTGCAGAGTTTCTTTGTTCGCCAGCTGACTTATGAGGGACCCACATGAGGGAGTGTGACATATGGGCAGACAGGGAGCCGGGGCAGCTGTGGAGGAGCCCCTGAAAAGAGCCCCCTTAGTCCTTTTGTTCACTTCTCTCTTGTGAATAAGAAAAGGCGGGGTGATTTAGCAGTGTGTGTCGTGAGTGTGCTTTATTGGAACCCGGCAAAAGGAGGGAAGGAATCAGATAGAGAAACACTAAATACATTTGGGTTTAAAAGTTAGAAATGCTGCTATAGCATACCTGAGGACTGTGTCATTAGTGGAACATGTTTCCAAAGGGATGCTGTATCCAACTTCATGACCAATGTTGACGTCCATCTCGTCGGCCACTCTCAAGGCGAGATCTACTGCCTGCTGTGCATGAATCTGCGTGCAAACCACCATGCCATGCTGGAACTGGACTGATAGGCAGAATTCAGCACACCACTGGGGAATCTGTTTCAAAATAAGAGTGAGATAAGTTGTCTACATCACAGATGCTCCCCCACTATAAGTTGATCGTCAGAGGGTTTGAATATCTCCCTGTACCAAAGTTGTTGCATGACTGAAATGTGCAATATCCTCCATGGAAGTTCAATCTGAAGTGTCAAATGCCTTATGGTACTCACTTGAGAACTTCTCCCAGTTTTGGCAGAGCCACTGACAATGACAAACCGTCCTTTGGCCAAAGTGTCCATGAATTCACACTTTGCTTTCCACACTGGCAGCTCTTTCCTTTCTCTCAGCAATTTGTAAAACCTGGAGGAATAAGGCAGTCCATCAAACTGATTAAGCTCCAAAATGTCATCATACTCTTTGTCTCCTTGACTCAAAGCTTCTGTGTCTGAACAACAGGGCGATTTGCCCTCAAAACAGTCCTCTCCAGTTAAACTGGTAACGTCCTGCTCCATTGCAAGTGAGCTCCCAGTCCGTCCACTTAAGACTTCATTTACAGATCCAAAGAGAAGAAGTTTGGAAATCTCCAGCTCTCAGTAAACTGTTGGACAGCGCACAGACCGCCTCTGCAAGTGAAGCCAAATGAAAGGCTCACTAGGCGGCCAGCCCAGTGTTGTCATGTGGCGACTAATCCCATAGAAGTGCGGTCATCAGCAGATGACACACACACACACACACACACACACACACACACACACACACTGGTGTGAGAACAGAGATAGATGGGCAGAGACTCAGAGGGATCTGATGTTTTTACAATGAGAACTGGCTCACACGCAAAGGCCACAAGCTGTAGATGAAGTGAAATGCATTTATTTATCAACTGTGGTTTAATTTCGTAATTAAGAAATTAATTATCGCAGTGGTTAACACACTGAGATAATTTATTTCTACACCCGAGAACAAATGATTGTGCCAGAAAATGAAGACCTGTAAAACTAAGAGGTTAGCACAAAGTCTGCTCTGCTTCAGCCTCCACAGTACGACTACACTTACAGAACCCTGCAGTTTTCCATTAGTAGAATCATTGCTAAGAAAACTGAAATAAATGGAAGATGCAAGCAGCAATTAATGTGCCCTCCCACCTTCCTGCACATTGGGGTTACTGGCGGGAAGCTGGTTGGCATGTCTTCTGAGTTTTTGAGTACAGAAAGGGCATCAAAAGTGAGTGGGTGGCGCTGTAGAGCCAGCGTTCCACAACCACGCCCATTTAAACCACCAACTCAAAATAATTACTTGATCAAACAACCCTAAATCCTGACCCCTTACTCTAACCCTGTAACCCTAACCCATACTCACGGGTGCAAAGCTTTGTGAAATTTTGCGCACTATAAAGTCCTTCAACATGTTCGTAAAATGAAAATGAATGCAAGATATCCAAAATGGCTGACTTCCTTTTGGGGGAAAAATAATAATCATAAGCTCTTGATGATGAGAGCTATGATCCACTCAAATTTCATGATTGTCAAAGCAACTTTATCCAAACCCAGATGTGCGTTTGGGGGTGCTATGGAGCCTGCTGGCCGCACCCAGTCGGCCCCATGTGGTTAGTACATGAGCTGAAAAATGGGCCCCATTTGGGATTGTCCAAGGGTTCAATAATGGCCCCACGCTAGTTACCCAAAAGAGTGGGTTTTCCCCAGTGGGCCCCAAAATGAGCATCTTATATTGGGCTCACTTGAGCAAAACCACTCATGTGGGCAGCTGGCATGGCCCCATTATGGAACCCTTGGACAATCCCATATAGGGCCCATTTTTCAGCTCATTTACCACCCACATGGGCCCCACATACAAATGTTGGATGGAACCCACACCCAGTTTTTGTCGGTTCTGATATGTGTGTGCCAATTTTCGTGAGTTTTCAAGCATCCTAAACAATTCACAAAAGGTGAAAAAAAAGTATCTCTACAAAAACAATGGGTTCCTTGCACTTTTAGTGCTTGTGCCCGAAAAATGTCATTCGGGAAAAAAAAAACACGCAGGTGTACTTATACTTCCGATGAGACCGTTCAACAAAATATTGAACAATTCCTTCTGACTAACAAAAATTGAGAAATTTGGAAAGTGTGTTTAGCGCCCACCAGTGGCTGATAACTGATACTGTTCAAACTAAAAGCACTATTACAGTTTCTTTTAAAACATTTTTTTCAGTTAAAGTTAACTTTGTTTTTTCACAACCCAACAGTCATACAGTAACATATAAAACAACCCAGTTCTCCATGATTTTAATTATGATGCTAAAATGTTACTTTTGCTATATAAATATATATATATATATATAGTTATATATATAATTGGCTGCTGTTTCGTTTTTGTTTTTTGTTAACCTAAATCAATCTGTGACTGTTTTTAGTTGATAACAAACATTGATAAACTTGTTCATGTGCTTTGCCAGGTCTTTATATGTCTGTAGACAGATTTTTGTCAGCGCCATAACATCACAGCAGTGCAACATGTAGTTTTGAAACTTTACAGGTGTGTAGTTGAGATCAAAATGAAAGCCCAATGGGTGTGGTCCCAGCAAGGGGGGCAGATGTAGGGGGTAACATCTCAATTTTACACTCCTGGCCGATGTTCACTTTAAGTCATGGATCTCTGTTTTGCAGCTGGAGTGATCCCACTGCAAGGTGGTCTGTATTCATTATTCTCCTTTTGGTTCCTTCACTCTTGATGCCAGTTTGGAGGTCAAGGGTTGTCCTGTTTTTGTATTCCTCCCCAGTGATGGTTGACAAGTGTTTGGAGGAAGCAGGTCCTTAATCAGGTCAAGGGCGACTTCACCCTGTGGCTTGAAGGAGCACATCAAGGCAAGATAACAAGATAAACTGGAGTGAAGAGATGCACTTCAGTTGTTGTAATGACCAGAGTTGTCTGGCAGGTGGCAGTGTTGAACAACCATGATCAGCCTGCTGTGTTAGGACAGCAGAGCAGACCCTCATAAGAGAATGGCCTAACACCTTAATAGGAAGCACACATACTTAGTATTATTTTTTACACACACTTATTTTTGTAATTGTAATACACTGAGAATTTGTTTGCTTATTTCTTGGCTTTTGTCATTGCGACTTTTTGGTAGCTTTCTTCTTGTGGGTCGCATTTTGAAGACTGAGCTTCAGGCCGACTCATCATCTCAGAGGATAAAACAACAAAAAATGGCATCAGTTAATGATTCATGTTCTCAAATGGTGAATATGGTTTTTTTTAACCCTTTTTTATCTCTTTAAAAGTCACTTGTGGTTTTAAAAGTTTCTCTGAAGTGATTTCTTTGTTACAGTTTGTGAAGATATTTTTTAATAACTATAAAAAAAATCAAAATACGAGTGCAATTAAAGTAACTTGTTATAAACAGTCATAAAGGAACTTTTATTTGGCTCTGATATCATTTCAATAAAATCTCTCAGTTTAAATGTTATCCTGAAACATCCATCTCTGGCTTACAAGGTACAGGTTAAAATCATGTTTCTACCACCCAGTGTCAACGGGGCATCACCGTAAAACAGTTCTTATATTACTGTGCTCGTAAAAAAACAAAACAAAACAAAGAACAAAAAAAAAAAAAAGAAGAAGAAATGATAAGTGACATAGTGACATACAATATTTACACTTTACAATGGCCTTTAAACATGTTACAGTTATGCAAATAAACACATTACATTTAGGATTTACAAATGGCATAAACATTTAACGACTAATCGACACAGCACTAACAAATATTTTCCAGCGGGTAGCGCTTACTCGGACTGTCGGACACATCTGAACACCTCCAAAACAAGAAAGTTGCACACTTCTGCAGGGACTTCAATCATTCTGCAGCAGTCAGGAGACAAGCACTGCATTTGGACACACTACAAATATAAAATGCATCATCCAAAGTGAACACTGACACAGGTAAAACATAACTGCGCTGTAAAGATTTCACCAGTTGAATCCCTCTTGGTATAACAGCAAGTCAACAACAAATAACATCAAAGAAATGAAGTGCAATGCCAAGCTCTGAATCTGATGCACAAAGCTGTAAATGTATGAATAATCTCAGCGTTCAAGAAAAACAAAGCCCTACAAAATCCAAATGGAATGTTACGAAGGCAAGAAAAAAAAAAAAAGACAGGACAGATATGGTAAAAACATCTTGTTGGACACGGTCGAGGGGGAGCTTGGAAAGCTCACAGCGCTGAAGTCATCCCGCTTGGCTCGCCCACTCGAGGACAAAGTGAGAGTGAATGTTAAACGTACAAACACCAGAGTTAATGGTGAATTATTTGGTGTTGGTGTAATTCTCTGGATCACAATCAGTCTGTCAAATCTGTTGAGACTCCGCAGCAGCGTCTGCCAGTATCAGGAGAGCATGTGGAGCGTCCAACGCGTGCCCCGAGCAGTGTGTCAGAGCCGGCCTGAAATGTGTGAAAAGTACTTTTCCTGTTTAGTGCTCTACCGCGAAAGTGAACTTATAAGGGAATAAAAGAGCCTGACTGTGAGGCTGTGAAATGAGCTGATCAGATTAATCCCACAATAAAAACATAGCGTGAGTCCAATGTATTTCATTTCAAAACAAGATCTGATTAATATCTACTTTGTAGCACCGTGGTGACATGATAGAAAAGATGTATTTGGCATTGAATACATCATAAAAATATAAAAAACTGAATAATTAACACTGCTCGATGGCCCACAAGCTGCACTGGCAACATGCTGAGTTGTGCTCCATTTCCCTTTATCTTCATTTTAGCCCAAAGACAAACTCTTTTAGCGCTTCACTTCTTCAAGCAACTTAACTGGTTATAAAAACATCATATATTTCAGCATTTCATTGAGAAAAAAAAGTATAAAAATCACAAAAGAATGCAAAAGAAATATTCTAAATCACACCATGATTCCTTCTTTTCTGAACTTTTCCGTGGGGGAAAATCACTCTTGATCAGAGTGTTCTGTGCACAAACTGGTAATACCGCAGTTAAATAGTTAAATAGATAAATAGTTCATTGGTACCTGAGCAAGGACAACAAAGCACCTTATAGAGGCGTAGCACCGAGGTGTGATGTTAGCCCCCTTTTACTGGAAACTCTGTGATGCTTCCGACTGTCCAAGAGGTCGTACAGAGTCTCAGTAATTAGTGCAAATCAAGAAAGTCTTCGTCTGTTGGTTGGACATTTACTTGTCCACGACGACAAGAGCTCAGCAGTCCTTATTAGTCTTTGGTGGTCTGTAGGGCAACATCGGCACGGGTCTGAAACAAAAAACATGATGTCATCACCACCGTATAGATAAAATGTGTGATATCAAATACAATCAGCAACATGTGCATAATAGTTTATTTTACTGAAATACAAATTCATGTTATACACTATAGCAGTGATTCCCAAGTGGTCCAGCCATGGGGTCCAGATTTCTCCTTAGATTAAGGTCAACAGAGTTTAATACATTCAGCATCATACTTGCATGTGGCCATGTCTTCAAGCTAGTTTGCTGTCTCTGTCAAGTAGCGTCACTCACTCTACAGCAGGAAATGGCACTTCAAAGTAAAACCTTTTTGTCGGAAATTCACTGTACTTAAAAAGTAAGTGTACTTTTTACAAACTTGACATGTTTGCGAGTCACCTGTGGTCCATTCAGAATGGACCTGCAACCCACTTTTGGACTGCGACCCACCAGTTGGGAACCACTGCACTATACTACTGCAAAATATCCCCTTTTGGACATACCTTGTTTTGCTAATCTGATGGCAATTTTACAAGTCGGCATGGGCGGATAATGAGACAATGGGCCCCTGGGCACAGACATGCAGAAGGCCCCACCAACTTTAGCCTCTTTTTTATTGTTGTTTTGCGTCTTTTTGTGCTTATTTTGTGTCTTTGTAGTCATTTTGAGGGTCCTTGTGTTATTTTTTTTGTAGTTATTTTTTGTCTGTGGTTGTTTTGCCCTCTATTGTGGTCACTAGATATAATATCAGTATCAATAGTTATCAATAGATAACTATTGGGGTCATTTTATGCAGCTTTGTAGTTGTTTTGCCCCTTTTCGTAGTCATGATTCTCTTTATGTGTATTTGCAGCTGTTCTGCATCTCATGGTAGTTGTTTGTGTATCTTTGTAGTCATCTTATGCTTCTTTGTGGTTATTGTGAGTCTTCTTGTGGTTGGTACTTGTCTCCCTGAGTGACATTTTGCAGGTAGTGGCCAGGGAGAGGTTCAGTGATCCATCTGTGCATGTCAGTCAATTATTTAAATAGGCACGAGTCTCTTAAAAGACAACTTTCAAGTCACAAAGGTAATCATGTTAGGACGGCTCAATTGTGGTGACATTTTTGATCAAACTAAATGCTACTCGATACATGTAAAGGCTACAGCAGACCAAGGTTAGACAAAGCTATCTCCTCTAATGCACAAACAAAACAAAAGTAGTTTGATAAACCAAGAGACACGACAAATTAGCCAAGTTGCTGGGGAGGGGTTTCTCAGATCAATCAAAAAATTATCAAAAATAACAAAATGTATTATGAGATTCACTAGTGAGAGGAGAGGACGAGTGTCCCTTTCACTCACACTGGTCATCAATTCAGGCTTCAGTAGAAAAAAACCTTGAAATCCATCAGTGATGCAACCTGTGTCCTTGATATTTCTACTTTCCCTCAGTGTCATCTCCTCCTCTTATGAACCAGGTGACAAACAGCATGCATTGTATCTCATATCTGAATAAAGCTGGGACAAATATTTATGTAATGGACACATAAACTATCACTTTAACAGACAGAAGAAGCCAGTGTTATATATTCCATGTCTGAAAAGGGCTACAAAGACATGGCATTTCTGTCATGTTGCACTGACCTGCTGGGTAAAGGGATGGTGGGTGGTGGCCTGGGCACAGTGGGGATAGGTATGGGGAGGGGTCCAGTTCCGGGGAGGTGGACCCCTCCTGCTGTGACACTGTGACCCAGCCGAGAGCTCCTCCCGAGTGGGTCTGCAGGTAGGGGTTTCTGGGGTGGACTGGGTCTCTCAAAGTCCTGAGGAAGAAAGAAGAGCTCAAATTCAGTCCTTCAGGTCAATTCTATAAACACATTTTGATATATACAATAAAATGTATTTAAATTCTCCAGTATTTACTGCACAGAGGTGCACAATCAAGAATTAGGTGTCTTGTGGAATGTTGGATTTGTTTCTGAATTAACTGATTTTTAAATGCAGAATAGCACTGTACTAACTTGGTCTTGAAGCATCGTGAAATACCCCGTTTGCTAACTGACGTTAATTTGAAAAACACCACAAATCAAATTACTCTTATCTTGAGCCATGGCGTATGGAAACCGTCACCTTCTACCTCTCTTTGAATATGGATTAGCTGTGTGGCAGCTATCTGGAGACAAAGACAGACACGTTTCACTAGAGGGCACTGTGTTATCAGTATCTCCTCTGCATTTCCACAGCTAACACGAGATGAATCCCAAACCACCTCCCCCTCCTCTGTCTCCGCCACCTCTGTGGCAGTGCTGTGTGAGTGTAGAAGGTTATCTGAATGAGGTGCCATCATGTGTTACTAATCTACAGCAAGGAGGCGAGGCAGTGATAAGCATCTGCTACCGGCAGCCAGGGCTACTGTCACACACGCACACATATGTATGCGCAAATCCTCCCAACACCCACCCACACCACAGCACAGCACACACTTGGAGGAGTACATGGATAAATTTAATGTAATATGCACACGGAGAGAGAAAAAAAAAGTTTTCCACATCATGCATGGATAAGACTTAGAGTGCTGGAAGGTTTAAAACATTCATGAGCGCAGTCAAGACGTGACTGAGTTTGTCACATCAACATGCAGACTTACAGTTACAAACCTGTGAGTGTTCAGTGCTGTGTGACACTGAGGGCTCACACGCAGAAAAGTTTCACATCAGCAGAACTTTGCATAAAGAAGATTTTTATCCTAACTTTTATTTCTTCACTGCAAAAAGTATGTAGAGACCCCTGTCTACATACTGGAGCTGTATTTCATCGTTTGGGCCCAAGTGGCAACATCAGAAGTTGTAAAATGTAGCCAACGCGCAAGTGCCCAAAAACTGCAGTTCATCGAATGGCCACTCAAGGCTGGCTCAAAAATCGAGTCAATTGTTATAGACCCTCACGTTAACATGCCAAACATTACAGCAAATAAACATGTTTACAGCCTGATATAAAAATGCTTTTGGCCTCTATAGCTAATTCCCCCCTTCATGACAATTGTGTGAGTGGTTATTTATATCTCACCTGTTTAAGTGTTATTAAAACTTAAAGTTATGCATTATTAAGGGCGTGGTCGCTCTGAGTGAAAGCTGGGTGCCATCTGTTGACAAGCTGCTACCACGCCGACAAAGTTGGGTAGGTAACATAACTATGGTGTAACCCCAAACTCACAGAGCAAAGGCTTAGCCGTCGCTTTTCCAATGTGTTTTCAATTCATCAAAGTTTAATTGTAACATTTCGGTCGCCCAAAAAAAAAAAAAAAGTCTTGTTCAGCATTTAATTGTACTTAAAGACCCTTTCAGAAGTCAGATGTTCACTTTTTCTGGTAAGAATGGTTTTAAGCCTGTTTTTAGCTAGGGGAAATTAGCATTAGCATTATTACAGTTAACCAAAGACTGTAAATGCACCATGCTAACTAAGCTAGCAGCTAACATTAGGATTAGCTCCACCCTATTGTCAAAAAATGGTCTGGTTTCAAGAATCAAAGATAGCGACAGTCAAAATGCCAAACATAAGGCTTCAAAACAGGAGTCCACAACCCAGTAGGTGACGTCACAGTGGCTACATGCATTACTTTCAAACAGTCTTTGGGCCCTTTGGTTTCAATTATTTAACGCTACAGCAAACTATGATATTTTAGACAGCAGCTTGAGCTTCGAACTGTGTGGCAATAGATCGGAGAAGACCTTTTCTTGTTTCAACATGACTGACTCTGGCCTGCACAGACAGAGCCCTGGCATAACACTATCCAACACCTTTGTGATGACCTGGATATCTGCTATTTCTGCTGTAGCATGACCAACTATCACTCAGTGGTTCGGTCTCTGTCTACATCTAGCCCTGTATGTTAGTTGAAATAATTGAGAGAAATATCAAATTAGAACTGCAAATAATAACTGTATTAATTAGTGATTAATCAGCTGTTTATTTTCTCCATTAAACCAGTTCGGCTTTGGTCTATAAACTGCTGGAAAACAGATCAAACCCCATCACAACTGACCCTACGCTAAGTCCCATACCTGGACGCAGACTGGCCAATCATAGCGAAGCATCAGGCCGGCTCAGACCAGGGTCTGCTTTTGCTTTTTAATGATTATAACAGTAAAAAAAAAAAAAAAAAAAAAAAAAGACCGACCCTGCTGTACAGGAACCAGTGAAGGGAAGCAGGAAAACTTTGCTGATATTCAACCAGCTGTGCGTCATGGGGGCAGATGAATGTTGGAGATCCCTGCCCATCTGGCGGCAGAGGTCCGGGTGCTGGCTGCAGCACGGGGGGCTAAGCCAAACACTGTGATGCCACACAGCTGGTTCAATATCAGCAAAGTTTTCCTTTATATTCATTGTGTTCTGTGGCGATCAGCAGTGATGTGGTGGTTCACTTTTACACTGTGATCTGTAGCCTATAGTTTGGCTTTAGCTTCTAACTATCTTTGTCTTTTTAACCTGTTGTTGCTGCTGAGTCAGTTTGACATCCTGGATATATCCTTCAAACACAGACTGTAGACCCCTCTGTCTGCTTCTCTCTGGAATCACTGTTTCATTTCTCCAAAAATATGATAATATTTCTTCAGGGAGTGCAGTTAGTTACTCCGACAGCTTGTCGGACCATCACAAAAGGGCAGGGCTTAGCGAAAGGTCAATTCCCCTACAGCCCAAGCTAACGTCTTAGAATTGTTTGTTTTATTTGAACAACAGGCAGGCCTTTCTAACAATCATAGAGGACTAAGAAAACCCAGAAAACACTGACATTTGAGCAGATAGAGCAAGGTCCTTTTTGGCCCATTTTGCTTAAAACTTATCTGAAATTCATTGATGTTACAAACTAATAACTTGAGACATATTTCAACCATAATCCAAGGTTACATCTTCCCCAGAGTATCACAAGTCACACTACAGTGTATTTATTTGTCTACTGATGGTCTGTAAGAAGTTATTAAAACAACAAAAAGCAACAATTCATTCATGCCATATAATATTTATTAGCCAAGGTGCACCGAAGTGGCCTCTTTACTGAGAGAAAATTATTTTTACAAACTGCAAAATGTGCAAAACTCTCTGCATACGACAGCCCAAAGCTCTTCAGACGCAGTTAAAAACACGAGATGCCCCGCGGAGGTTGAAATGTTATGATGCTTTAATCAATTTGAGCTCCGTTAACGGCACAGCAGGTCCGTTGTGCTCTGAATCTGCATCCTGGTCCCACGTGGATACTGTTCCTATACTTGCTGAGAGTTTGGGGGTAATAAAATCTACACAGTAGGGGATTTCTATGATTTAGGCAAAGTGTATGTGAGTATTAACTGAAGCTAACATTATTTCACATACAGTGCACCACCCATTGTGATCTTTAAGCACAGATTCGTCCCTGACAAACTCCTACATGTGTAAGTTATGGATGATTTAGCTAAAGTGAAGAATAACTCCTCCAGAAACATACAAAAGCAGGCTTGTTCTCAGAGGAGTGTACAGAGGAAAACAAAGATGTAAATGGACAGATGCATCCACTCAAATGCAAGAACAATCCAGGACCCATGTGCATTCTAATGCCGCTTTTGGCATCAAACCTCGCAATGTAGCTGGAATCTTGGTGGTGTTCACATGTCTTAATTCAAAATGAAGGATTGCACTGTCCTCCGTGGCTTGAGAAAGATCTATGAGCGTTGGGCTTACAAGCACCTTTCAAAACCCTCCGGAGGAGCTGAAAAATGCGTGGTCGTCTGGCCAAAAGCAAAGCTATTTTTCTGAGGTTCCTGAAAAGATGACATTTTGGAAAGGCATGATTTTCCCTCCTCAACAGTGCAATGCTGCAGTCTGCTTTTGTGGTGCAGCTGAACAGGGTTTGAGCTTGTTTGCATCACATTTATTCGACTCTACAGGTTTGTGATATGTATTTTTCAAGATAATAACCAGCAGGTGTGTTTGGGAAAATTCCCAGCTCCCGCACTGTTTTCTTTTCATGCACTGCCTCATTGTAATAGATGAATGATCGGCTTTATTTCCCCGGAAATACCTCAACATTAATGGAGTGCAATTGGCACACAGGAATAAGATAGCCTGCAAAAAAGTCTTTTAAAATGAGACATATTGGCTCAGACAGCAGGCGAGGTTGTGTCAAGTTTTACAATGAGCTTGTAATACACTTTCTATTGAGGGATTGATGTCCTGTACGTCCTTGCTGGACTGTTATTAAATCTCAACAGAATCCCCTCTGCTGTTTCTGACCTACAAGTGCCGACTCCACTCGCTCCATCTGCTTCATTACAGCGAAATGAGCTGGTAGATATTAGCAGGTAGTGCAGTTTCATTGTTTTGGCAGGCCAGAGAGCTGCCTTTTTATAAAGCAAGCAGCGGCCTCTCAGCTAAAGTGCATCACGTTGGCACACGTTCATATCAATCAAGGTTGATGTGCTGCAATGCTCGATATGGACCCCAGCAAGACCATCAAGAAGTGGATATGATGCCAGTTGGTTCTGCTGCTCAGTGGTAGAAGTAGTATTCAAACCCTTTGCTTCAGTAAAAGTACCAACTATGGATGAGTGAGTACACCATTATCTGTATCTGTGTCTGTATCTGTTTAACCGACTAAATTATATGTATTTGTACTTAGAATGGCCGGAGTTTATCCCAGAAGTGAATGGGATTTAAATCGAAAGTAGCTTGGGCCTAATCAGAAGTTGCTATGTTAAGCCTCAAATTTATATGAACTAATGAGAATCTGCAATATTTATTACCTGCGAGAAAAGTATTTACAGAACAGCCTCAGCATTGAGCTGAGAATAACAAATCAAACACAGCTATTTTCCCTCATCACGAGTACAGAAAATGACATGTTTTACTCATACAATACTCGTACTTCTTAAAAATACATGATCTGTACTGGATACTGTTTCATGCAATTAAAATAAGAATTACATTGCATTAAACGTGCGCTAGGATGCGTTTAACATCACGACTATGATGTTCAAACGTCAGCTGTTTATCACCAGTTTTCAAACGCGACCTCCCTGTCATACATTCTCGTGTCAGCACGGTGGACGCAGAGCCTCCAAGCATTCCTATGAGACAGCGCTGAGCAGGTTTTTTTCATGCAGCAAAGCGAGACGGTCATTGGATAAATGCGACAAAATCGTCACTTCCAGGGAAGCTCAGCTTTCCTGGGACCTAATGGAGTGGTAGGCGGGAGAGGACGCTCGGTGTATGCATGATGATTGGAGGAACTGTCTAAAAGGCTGAACCCCTTTGTGACTGACAGTGCTTCGCATTTCGAGCTTAGTCCCATGCGGATATTTGCAAGTGGAGTCTTCTGACAGAGTGCCGTCCGGAGTGTGGTTCTATGGCATGAATGTGGTTGAAAACGACTTCAATTAAATGTTGCTGTTATAAGTTACTGCCTCGCTACAATATGACAAGTTTTATGATATAAACTGAACGTGAGCTTCCCCTGTTTGAAAGACCAGCAGCCGCCACTGGTAGTAGTAGTCCATCAGGGAGAGATGTAAAATGCTTTGCGCACAATCTGGAGCTGTCCCAGATACCTCTTTCCGAAAAGTGAACAAATTTTTGTCAGTGTGCCTTTACAGCCCTGTGGACATGCTGTTGCTAACTAACTAACTTATTCTTAGCTCTCTGTGGCTAAAAGTTGCAGATTAATTTATGCGGTGGATGTCATGATATTGACTGAGATTACTTGGTACTTGCCTACATAAGCACACGTCATGTTTTCTTTAGCAGGAAAACCCTGATTGGATTTTTGACTTAAGAATACTGTTGATCTTCTTTTTTTCCCACATATATTGTTAAACAGGGGCACAATATGTCCAGGGATGTGTCTCTGGGTTTGGGTTGGAGGATTAAAAAGACATTTTTCATTTCATCTCAACTTCAAAGTGAAAAATTGAAAGTAATGGTTTGAGTTGGAGCTAGTTTCAACTACTTTACATTCAGATGATTAATGGTGATAGACAGAGGACATTCTGCAAGAAAATTGTGAATTACATTTTAGGACTTTTTTATCTTTATTTTTAAAAAATATTGAATAATTTAACCTCATTGGGCCTCAAAGAGTTAATTAAATAAAACCATCTGAGAAAGTCTAAACGAAAACTGTTTGATGGAAATGCTAACAACTTATATACATCTGGAATGTAACAAGAGGCTGCAACTAGACATGACTTTCTTGAGACAACTTACAAGCCAAAATGTTGCGAACTGCTGGTTTCATCTTTACCAGAGTGTTGCATTTTATAAGCTTTTAATTTTAATTATTAAAAAATTATTAATCTGAAAGTGAAAACTAGTAATTACAGATGTAAAATAAATGTAGTGCAGTGAAGCAGCCCACAATATTTGCTTCCAAAATATAGTGTAGTAGAAGTATAAAGGAGCAGAGAATGGAAATACTCAGGTACCTCAAAACTGTGCTTTTACTTGAGTAAATGTACTTAGTTATTTTTCAGCACTGCTGCTGCTCACCTGAATGATTAACCTTGAGGGTATAAGGATTGATCCCCTGCACGCCTCCCTCTAAGTCCTTCATGCTCTGGTTTTACATCTGGGATAATGTTATGCTCTCTCTCCAACAGAGAGAAAGTGTCACATCATAAAGCTAACGTCTTCCTCTTTTTTTTAAGCAGCACGCGTCGTTCGATCCTCCAGTGCCCCCTGCTGCGGCTCACAGAGCGCCGACATCCAGCACAGCTCCTCTCGCTGCGCTGTTGCAGGAAGGTATCAGGATTTGGATGCACCACCAAATCCACCAGACAGATGGATTTACTATCTACACTGCATCCGATACCGCTGGCTCAGCAGAAAGCAGCGCCTTACTCAGGAGCTGGGTCACAGGGAAGGAGACGGATTGAATTCTGCTGTCGATATGTGGACGCGTGAGTCGACCTGCAGTGCAGAAATGCAGTGATTTCCGGCTCTCAAAGCTTCGCTACAACCTTTAAAAATGACCACACAAGTGGCTGTACATGTCGTAGACCATTAACTGCAATTTGCATATATTTTACATTACTGCACACCATTTTTAAAGAGTGCCTCGGCTTTCAGATTGATTTCCTACCTTCCATTTCCCTCCACTGGTTTCTATTAATATCACTGTGAAAATCATAAGACTTAAAATTTGCTTGACACAGATCGTCCATCACACTGACCATTTGTAATTTATCGTTAAAGTTATAATACTGTCATGTGGTAATGCAGTGTGAGCTGATTTTAAGACGTGTCTTCTATGTGTCCAAGGAAACAGTGACAACCGACAAACGGGTAAACATTTTACACGTGTTGTTTGTTTCTCATTTGTCTGATTTCCCAACAAGATATCTCTTAAGATTAAGAGTTTGCTTTTGATTTTGAAAACAGAGGTTGACAAAATCATCTCGCCACAGTTTCAACTAAGAAGGTGTTCTGGAGCTTTCGATTGCATCGCATAATCTTCCTCAGCAGATGGAGTTTACACAGTATTTATGGAGATATAGATGTTACAATTCTCATTTTTCTTTAGGGGTTGTGTCCACAACCAAAGCGCCTCAGCTGAAAAAATGCTGCACCTCCACAGTGTTCCCAAGCGCTCCCAGCCAGGTGAATTTTGAGGAGTGCCTGGTGTTTTCAGCTGGGAGAAAAGTGCTTTCGGTGGACACGGGGTCTTAAAGTGGAGAAAGAACATTCAACTTTCCCCCCTCTGGTGTTTCAAAGTGGTGCTATTGTCGACACCACTGTTTTCTTCTCTTCATAACCTAGCAACTGAGCTCTTTCTTTTGCCTGGTACAGTTTCCCTAGTTACTTGGTTGTTCCACTGTCCGCCATTTCCGCTGCTGGGGATAATTACTGCAAAGAACTTGGATACTCTGGGAACAGCTACCAATAGCTGCTTGTGTCTCTTTCTGTTTTGGTTGCGCAATGGTTGAAACATGTCCTCTGTGCCAAAAATTCTCTCCATTTTCCCCAGGAGATTTCGCATGTGGTGGCACCGAACTGCATAGTAAAAGCGAGGCTTATAGGTAATAAAATCGAAATGCCACTATGGCGTCAATACTCTATAACCATTACACTGTCCAATCAACATTTACTTCATGATGGTTGCAGCAAAAACTTTAAGGACTTCTTGTCCACATTGGCTTAAAACTTGTTTGTCAGCGACTGTTTCCAAGGATCAAGAATGAACTTTTAAGCCAACATGGACGCTTGTTCAGAAAAATGGAGATTTGAACATCTACAGATCATGTGATTCGACAAGAAGCTCCAGAGCAGTGAGACTGCTTTGCCAACAACACAACCTGTAATTGCACTGCTTTTTTATCAAATGTCTCAAACCTCAGATGTCAGAATGTCCTTAAATGCACCACTGAGGATTGATTGGAATATGATGAGAATTAAATTTGACATTAAACAAAAGAAAAATGGTCACTGTGACCAATTTCAAGGCAGTTTCAAGTCACAGCAGGTCCATTTTCATACTTCATCAGAATGAAATACAGTTGATGGTTGCCTATAATATATTCTGGAGACAGTCAAACCTGTGGTATGGTTTAGAAAATGGTCAGAAGTAATGTACAGGAACATAGACACAACTTGAATTTAATGGGCCATACCATATACATGGTCCATTAAAGCTGTGGGCATATAAATAAATTCCCATTCCCACATTACAAGACGATTTGTGTCAAAGTAAAAGCTACAAACTTTGTAGAATTTATGAACTCTTGAGTCAAACAAACCTGGTCGACTCTGTACGATGGCTGCTGGCGTGGCAGGCTGAGGAAAGGTGGCACTCGAGTTGGTGAAGTTGGTGAGAGGGAGGTGTGGGCGGGCAGCACCCTGTGGTGCGCTGGAAGAGGAGGCAGGGTGGGTTGGCCCACGCTCAGAGACACCGGCATGGGCTGGCTGATGTGTAAGGGCTGGTAGAGGGGCAGTCTGCGCAGGCTGTGAGAGTGGAAGTTGTGCGGGGGGAGAAGAGGCTCGGCACTCAGGAGAGATGGCTGTAAAGAGGAGGAGAGGAAGTTATTTTCAGGAGCTCTTACAGTTCCGTGTTATGCGAGCAGAACACAGACTTTTGTTATAGGTGTTACTAACAATCTCTGTTGTATTCAGGCGCCCCAGCGAAGCCATGGCAGCGTGACATGGAGCCAGCATTTACAATACCAGTCTTTAAAGTTATGTGCACTTTGTTAAAATGTGACACCGCCAACACCTTTTCTCCTCCACGCTCACAACTCCAGATATCTTGTATCCTCTGAATTTTTTATGCAGAGCTGAAATCTAATGAGCAAATATCTTGAGTACGTTATTCATCTTTTATCAAACTCAGATTTGCTGTTTTTCTTCTCAAATGTGAGGAATTTCTGCTTTTCTCACTTTTACATTATTGTATTAAATATTACTTAAATATTTCTTTGGTTTTAGGCTGTTGGTCAGCCAAAACAAGCAAATATGACGTACCTGGGTAGGGTTGCACTGTACTGGTGCGGGTCATCTATCTGTGTCAATATGAGTAGGTATGTGATCGTTATCAGTGGTTCTCAACCAGGGGTTCAGGGACCCCAAAAAATGTGGTATAGTTTATATTCACTGTTCAATTCATTATAGAAGTGATCCCAATGTGAGTTAGAGCAGTGGTTCTCAAATGGCGTGCTGTGATGTAAGTCCAGGTGTGCCGTGGGATTCTGTGATAACCACACATTGTTACTGCAATATTCAGCTGAAGTTACGAATTCATTTTTAATGGACTGTATCAGTATGTTGTGCTCACCCATTTCCTAATAAAGAGGCAAAATCTACCTAAATAAACCTTCACAGGGAACCTATTTGTCACCGTTTGCACAAGGGAATAATAAGTGTATTATACATCACATTATCTTACATTATTTTCCATTCAAATGGATGTTATTGGTGCTTTATGTAATTTTCTAACGTTTAAAATTAATTATTGAATCATTTTGTTAATAAATATTGAATATAACAGTTGGTTGTCAACTGTTATTCGATATTAGCAAATAAAAACAAATCTTTATGTCATGATAAGAGTGGTAACACAGGTTACAGAGGCTATTGTGCACAGATATAAATACAGGTGTGCGAGATTGAGATTTTGGCTTGCCCTTTTGTTGTGCGTTTCAAAAAAGTTTGAAAACCACTGAGTTACAGTCGTAAGAGTGACTATTCTGGTTTCGCTCCTCAATTGTAGTAGACAAGTAGAGAATTCTGGTCTTAATCATATCTAACAAGCAAAATCTTGACCATGACCTTATGTGTATCAATTTAAGGCTCCCTGATACAAAAGAGCATTGAGAACCACTGACTGTATTACTCTTTTCAATCATGGCTGCTTGTTGATTGGTGTTGCATCATGCTGCTGCCACCTCTGATGTGTCCTTTCTGTTTGGGAATAGGTCTATTTATTAAGGCTGCACTGAATAGTTTGAAGCTTCAAAGCTTTGTTCATAAAGTTGACATTTGAATTCTGAATCAACATTTGAACAGGGATATCCGAAATGCTGATATATAAAAACTTATTTGGCCGATAACCGTTATTGATATATCCCTCTTTTTACCCACCTAATTAGTGATCATCAAGTCTCTTCTGTAGTGGAATTAACATCATATTACGCATGTAAACTCTTATCGTGATGACGCACCAGCAGATGGAGACATGAAATACATACTTTTCACTGTATGTGATATTTATTCATTGTGCAAAATAAGAAAAAGCATGTTTGCTGATTCTGATGGTTCATTTTAAAGCCGATACCGATGATGCGCCGATAGTACAACATCCCTACATTTGAATGCTGCGCAGCTTATTCCCCCCATGTTCATTCATTCTGTTTAAACCTTGTCTTTATGCTGCAGATAAAGTTTAGCTTACACTAATATTATTACTATTAAACTATTTGTAGAAATAGCATCCAGTTGTGGCTGCGCTGCGTAGGTTTGTTTCTGACTTGTATGATCCAAACATTTCAACACTGTTACCAAGGTTACAGCTCCTGTGTTTTCTACAACGAGTGAATACTGGTCACACCTAACGTCTGCACCAAACAGTTCAGATTTCAAAACAATTTAATTTAAAATGTTCTGACTTTTTTTAAATGCCATTTCTCTTGATTGTATTATAATGCTGCTATAAGCCTGAGGGTGTGATCATTATTTCATCACTGTTTATGCCCTTATTGGATCAGCCTGCTGTCTACATGTATTTATACTGACAAAACTGACGGGTTGTATTCAATAAAAAAGTGGATTAAATTTGAAAAATATCTAATCTGATGAATCACTTTATTCAAGTTGAGGATTTTGTTTAACGTGATGACATCATAAAATATGACGACAGACATTTGAAGCACATGAAAACCTCGACAGAAGCTTCAAAGGTCATTGGGTGCAGCCCTCCCCGAGCCCATTCAGATGATTTCTTACTGTTTGTGCCTCCCTTTCAGATCCTGACTCTCAATATGTCTTTCACAAGTTTCACATCAGGTCCAAAAGTCTGTCCCACAAAAACCTTTAATTTAAAGATGTCCGACGAGCCTTTGGGGAATTCTGAGGTGTGTTTTTCACTTTTCTCTGACACCTCGTAGACTAAATGGAGCAACGCCTGCGAGCTAGTACAGGCCGTCAACTCAAACTGCACTGATTCATACATATGTGTCATACCTCACTCTCCATAGGTCATCTACAGAACACACCCTCTAAACTTAGCGGCCTATTTGAGCTGCAGAAATTTCCCTCTGCCTCGTCAATGCTGCCTGCTCTTTCAGCGTCACCTCCACCCCAAAATCAACCTGCAGGTCCAAGATGGGGGGCAGCAGGCATGTAATCATCACCTCCCAACACCTCATGCAAACATATCTGCAGAGTCCAGAGGCCAAACTCTAACTATGTTCTGCTGTGAAAATAAACATTTCAAATATTATTTGTATGAAATGATTATCAGATCAGCCAAACAAATAATAAACACATTAAATAAGCATGAAAATAATCATTAGCAGCAGCCCTTGTCTTTCGTGTAGCCACTGCAGTGCAGGCGTAAAAAAGTAAAACTCTCGTTATTGTGAAAGAGCTGATGTCAGAATCAGTCGTAAAACTGGAAAACAACATTATTAGATATGACGTGCTGAAATTGTAAAAGCCAGAGTCTGACCACATGTCCTGACCAGCTGTTACCCCTCCGCTCCAGAACAAACCAATAACGCCGCCTAAAATGGCCAGAAAGGATTTGGCTGCTGGACAACACACACACACACACACACACACACTGCAGATGTATTCAAAAAGAGCTGCTGATGCTGACTGACATCTGGACATCAGCGAGTGGCTGAAGCGGTCACCATAATGAGAACAGACAGGCTGTTTCATTCTGGTGGAGAGAAAACTACTCCACATAAACTGGATGAACCTCTACGCTCAATTAGAATATAAATATAATTTTTATACACACAGTTGCCGCAGATCCAGACCAGTGCAAACACAAATCACATCCACACACTCATGAATATAAATGCATGTACCTAGTTAGTCTTGTCACATACATACAAATGATAGGTAATCTCCCGCTGTGCTTATCACTTCCAACAAACAAATCAAAAACCTGCTTTCTCCCTCTGCCGGAATCAATCAACTCTGCTCCCTTCTCACACAAAAATCTGTTTTTTTTTTTTTTTTTTATCACAAACTAAGCATTAAAAGGAGCTCAAATAACAACATCCTGAGTCTCATTTAAATGGAGCAATCTCTCCATTACACTTTCTCTGCCTCCTGTCAACAAAAGCACTGTAATTAATATTTCTAGGAGAGAAAGAGAGGGAGAGAGATTGAGAGGCTGAATCAATTATCCGGTATCCGGTTTTGTCAACAAGCCTGGAAGCATGACAACTCCAAACTGAAGCTCGGAGGTTAGTGAAGGAATCTAATAGAGTGTGATTACAAAAGAAATCAAATCAAATGGGCCGTGACAGAAACGAGCACACAAACACATACGTGTACAGTAAACATATGGGTGTATATAAACATACAGTACACACGCTGATTAATGCGGCGTATACTGTCGGGAGTGACTCACCTTATAAATGTTGGCTCCAGAGGGTTTGGGTGGAGGCTTGCGCTGTGGGGTGGGCCTGTACATGGACTGATTCCTGATGGGGCTGGTCGGCCTGTTGGCCTCCACAGATCTATAAGCACGATACAAGCAGGGTTTCCATTATCAGGTAATTAACTTTGCTTTTTTTTTTTTTTTCTTAACCAGAAATGCAGCTGAAGTCAAACATATTTAAATCTCTCTGCTCATAATGTCCAGTGAAACTAAGGGTGTTTTCACATTTAGTCCTTTTTAAACAAACCAAACTCAGTCCTCTTAAAGTGCACCCAGTTCACTTGAAAGAGGACTCAGTTCTCTCTCTGGTCCACTTCAGCTCTGATGGGGCCTCAGTCCTCTTTCTGTTCATACATATTTATACTGACGTAGTTTATTTTATTTATACTTTGACACGGCACTGCAGTGCGGTTATGAAGCCCCTCGCTTTCAGATGAACTTAAAATTGGAGGAAAACCTGAGTGTTTCTGAGCTGTAGACTGTTGCCATTTGTTGAGTTCTACACTCCACATCTGGAGATGCACAATATCTTCATGGACCAAACTACTCCTCGTCCTGCGTCCTTGCAATTGTTACAGGCCGACGTGGTTTCATCTTATTTTCAGATGGCATGTGATCTAAAGGGCTAAGAGCAGAGTGAATCTAGAGTGCTTTGTGTTCACAATGCATAGGTTAAGCCAACGGCACTGCGGACTTGGAGCGAACAGTATGGTGGCCTGAGTTTGGTTCACTTCAAAGGGGTCTGAGTTCTCTTCAAGTGTTCACATATGCCCAAAAAATACTGGCTCACCACTCTGAGTCCATTTAGAGTGCTGAAAAGGACCAAGTGTGAAAACACCTTGCATTGTTTTCTATTGGAATGTCCTCACTGACCTTGAGCCGAACTTCTGTCGGATGCCCTGTTACTAGTTTTTCCGAATGTTCGCTTTGAGCGCACCGCAATGGACAAAGAACCGCTGATTTGTGAAGTTAAAATGAAGGGTTAGGTAGACAATACCTTCTTATTTTACTACAAAAAGCTAAACTTAGAAGAATTATCCTGGAAACGCTTTTTTTTCCACCTGGCAAACCTTTTGTTTCTCCTACAGAGCCCCTAAAGTCCCATAAGGTGATATTTTCTATAATAACAGGCTAACTTGTTCCCACAGGATAATGAACTTGTACGCAGAAAATAAAAAATATCAACTTTAGGGGGCTCCATATATTCCACCTGATTCACATATTTCATCTACAATGCAATGCAGGACTTTCCTAAAACACAATTTATAAACTCATACAGAAGTAATTCCTTTCAATCATCGCTTATGACCTCCTAGAACTGTGTAGCAGTGTATTTATCTGCCCTCTGTCTATATTTTCCTAATTTTCTGTGCTCAGGATGTTAATGGACGTGTACCCCCACAGTCCAACACATAGCGAGGGGAAAAGCCAAATGACACTAAGTCTGGGGTTAGTTTTTACTTTTGGCAGTGAGCGTGTTAATAAAGAGTAACTGAAAACCTAACTGAGATTATCCTGGAAAGAAACTTTTATTTTTGCTCTTCAGTCATAAACACAGGAGAGAAAATAGTTTAGATCACACTTGCAGGATGGATCACCAAAATTTTCGCTTGCCTCCAAGACCTCACTAATTTGGGGTATATTCACAGCATTTAAGTGTGTTTCTCTGCTAATCATAATAGAAAATATTGGCCTGTTTTTACCCTGTGATTAAAATGATCACTCATATCAACAAGAACTTAACAGCTTCAGAAGAAAAAACAAAGTTGAGGAACATGTGAGTCAGACCGTGATGACCGTTGGTGTGTTGCTTGTTTATGTTGCCAGGCCACTGTCAGTCAAACATGATCAAACCATAACCCACACAGTCCTAATGACGCACAGTAGCTGGGTGTTTGAGCGTTTAGCTCTTCATAGATGTTATCTAATGGTGTGTTTTTTCCAACCTTAACTTTGATCCTTGCTTCTTTAGTCATGAATGATTAATGTTATAGAGAAATACTTCAATACCAAGTTTTCGAGGGCTTTAAAGGCCAAAAATATAGTTTGTTTGAACATATATACGTATATGTTATATTTAGAGAGCATCTCTGGTACATTCACATATGATGTATAATCACAAACACTGCAGATTTTTGTGGGTTTTTCTGTATTTCTCAGCTGATCATAACTAAAAATACAGACTTGTTTTTCCCTGTTTATAAATATTACTCATATAAACAACAGTTTCAGATAAGTTCACTCTTAACCTTTGAAACAGTGCTTTGATCAAGCAAGAGAAATCATTTAGCTACACAAAAACAAGCATTTACATTATTTGTCTAATGTTATGTAGAGGCACCCATGATAAAATATTAAAATATATTAATAAAGGGACTTGTGTCATTGAAAGATAAGGTGTAGGTGCCACACTGTAAGATGTAAGTTACAGTGAAAAGGTTTCAAATCAGTGACTTTCAGCTATGAAGGAACAGTGTGTAAGATTTAGGGGGATTTAGTGACATCTAGTGGTGAGGATTTCAGATTGCAACCAGCTGAAACTTCTCCGGGTTAGAATTTCTTCAGTGTTCTTGTTCAGAAGGTTTTTGGCCAAATTATCCGCAGAGGTCTCTTCTCTCCAAAACAAGTGGACTCGGTGATTGAAACCAATATAAACACTGACTAAAGCAGTTTTAAGTTACAAATCAGCATTTCTCCGATGTTGTGCGGCACGTTGCAGACAGGCTGTTTGCCCAGCACCTCCTAACATGTGGTAACCTCTTTTCTTTTCTCTTATAACTTAATGTGTGCTCACCTTGATTCTCTGATAAGTTAATTTCCTTGTACCGTATTCACAAAGTTTCCTGGTACTAAGAGCTGCTCCTAGTGATGAAATTCTAAGAAAATTCTCAGACATTTTCTAAGAATTTCCCCTTAAAGTTAAGACTAAGTCCTTGTACAGATTATTCGCAAAGCATCTTAGACCTTGAGAGAGCTCCTAAAGTGAAAAACTATTAGCTATTAACTACTAGGAGCAGGGAGGAGGACTTTTATGGGATTGAAGAGTTTCTTAATCAGAGGAGAAAATGGCAGAAACACAAAGAGGTCGGAGAAATATTCTCCAAACGCTGGGTGACAGTGATTAAATGATGCAGCATTTTTTCCTAAATATATCATTATGAAAATAATGTGGGTTGCACAGGGTAGTATACACAGTAAAATCAGACTATCAGCGTTTACATAGGTTACTTAATGGCTTTGCAATCTTTGCAATAAGCTTCTGCCACCGGGGACGAATTTTCGTGGAAAAAATCTGCTTTACGACAGGAAATGCGTCATGTATTGCCAAACTGGTCGGTCAGCCAATCAGAGACTGGAACTGGTCCTTATGAGGAACTGGCCGGGGCATGAGATGCTTAAATCACAAGCACAATGGCAGACGGACAAAGTTTGGAAACAAGTGAAAAACGGCCTCCCAAAAGAAAACGAGCTAATCTGTGTGAGGAGGCGAGGATGCACAAAAAGGAGAGTGATAAAAGAAGAGGAAAACAAGAGTAAACCTCAGTCAGGTGTTCAAGAGATCGAGGGAGCTCCGTGACCAAAGAGGCTTCAACACCGATGTCCAGCTAGCTTTCTTTCTAATGGATCAGTAAGTAACACGGCTAAATGTTAACTAGCCGAGAGAGCAACCTGAGACCGGGTAGCGAGTGTTGGTTGGCTGACATCCTCGTTGCCATTCTACGGCAGCCCTCGCGCGTCGGGGTTCCATTCCCCTGTCGGGAGTTATTTTTCAACAGTCACCGGCTCACTATACATTATCCCTTACATGTCTACTGTTGTTTGAACTGATACTGTGCATATTGGTATCATTTACTGTGAGCTGTTTGAACTGATACTGTGCATATTGGTATCATTTACTGTGAGCTGTTTGTACTGGTACTGTGCATTCTGCTATAATTATTTGCATTACTATTTATTTTTTTCTTCAGATAAATCTGACAATTGTTGCTCAGTCTCTTTATTCATTTATTTAGTAGAGTGTCCACACACCTTCTCATTCTACATATACATAGAGTGGTGGCTTTACAGCCTACATTTTATTGATTATCTCTGATCCCCACGGTCAATTTGGTCTTTGCGACAGTGCGAGCAACACTGCTGACGCTAGGTGGCGCCAAGCTAAAAAAACAAAAAAACAAATCCTATCTGTTGCCTCTTTAAATCGTGCGGGGATAATACCAAATGTAATAATGCTATAATGCCAGAAATAAAATGATCACAGTACTAAGAAAGGGGAAAAATGCAACAGTGCAGCAGTGATGACTTGAGTCTGTCTCAACCTTCCATCAGCAGAGCAATCACACTAACAATGACAACACTTTCACAGTTAGTTCATTTCATTTCCACTGGGTGTTTCCACTGGGTGTTGCAAGCTCACAAAAGGACAACCAATCACACCTGTTAAAATAATGCGTCATCCCTAGCAACAGGGTCAACCACACCCCCTCAGTAAGGTAGAAGTCTCTGTCCCTTCCTTGCTCAGAGTTGCTCTGAGAACTTTCCCAAATCACTCCTAAGTTAAGACTCCTTACTAAAAATGTATAGCTTAGTTAGGAGCTCTCTGTTCTCAGAATGTTTGTGAATACGACCCCAGATGTTTAGGGGGGTTTTAGCAAGAGCAGAGGTATAAAATTTTAATTAATTTAACCTTTATTTAACCAAGAAGGGTCCCATTGAGTTACAGTAACTCTTCTTCCAGGGAGTCCTGGCCAAGACATGAGTAAAAACACTGAATGAAGCAGTTTTACTTTAAGAAAAATCTGTGTCTGTCTGACACTTATTGTCGTGGAGGGGCTGCCAACTATGGTAGCTGACGTGAAAACTTGAATGGCCCTATTTACAGCCAGTGTTTGGTTTGTCTCTTCTGGGCTACTGTAGAAACATGACGGTGCAACATGGCAGACTCCATGGAAGAGGACCCGCTCCCTTTGCAGATAAAAATGGCTGATTCTAAGGTAACGAAGGCAAAACGATTCTTATTTCAGGTGATTACACGCTCAAGGAAACATACTTATATTTAATTACGTTTCTGCGAATTCATCCCCCTAAACCCCACACACTGGACCTTTAACTTGTGGTCCAGTAATCTAAATTTCTACATTTCCAGCCTCATGACATAGACTGAGCCACAATCAAACTGGCTCTGTGTGTGTTTCGTGAAGAGAAATGTCACCTGAGTTTCTCCAGCGTGCTCTTCTTATTGGTGAAGAGGAGGCGCAGCAGAGTCTTCCTCTTCAGAAATATGATGACGGTGGTTACCAGGAGGCTGACCAGGGTAACCAGGATTGCCACAGTAATGACCACACTGTCGGCTGATGCCATATATGACAACACGCACATTAATACACACACACGCACATCTACAGCACAGAATGACAGGACATGACGCAAAGACCGTTACAGCTAGGCCACGGTCAGCAGCACACTTTGTGATTCACATTTATCTGTTCTTCACTCTGAGGACTAAAATTCATTTTCTCCCTCTGTTAAAGCTGCAGACTGCACACAGTGTAATGTATTGCTGTGTGGAGGGGGAGTTGTGTTGTTCTAGGAAAGTTACACTCCAGTCCAAACCACACATCAATCCAGCACTGACTCTGCAAGAAGGAGATGTCTAGATGAGTGAGGATGGATATTAAATTGTCCACCCTACCTGCCAGTCTCATTGGCCCGCTGTCGATGCTCCCACCGAAGCCCGCTTTCTCACAGAGCGGAGGGGCCCAGTGTGCTTCACAGTGGCAGTTCTTCTTATTGTTGCACACCTGCAAACAAAGCAGTTCTACTGTAAATTACATGCAATATTGATACTCCTCTTCTCCTGCATAAAACAGTATCAAAAGGCATTTGTATTCCCACCAGCTGGACTCCACATATAAATGATGTATGGGCCTGTTCACAAATAACAAGATGAAAACTCAATTGGTTTATTTTTCACAAATAAACCACTCTGATGCCGTTAGACTAAGTGGCTTCACTTGTGTGTGTGTGTACTGAGAGTAGTAATAGATAAAACATGTGCAAGGGAGAGTCCATCCTGTAAAGCCTCAGGTTTCCAGTGCTGAAGTTTGATCCAGGAGGATTCCCTGGCGAGGTAACACGGTCCAGCTGTCAGTTGGAGGGAGGGAGGTGCACAGGGAGTTGTGCAGCTGTGGGGGATTTACATTTAGCACAGACGTGCAGTCAAGTGCCTTCCCTGCCTCCAGGCCACGGACACTCCTTCGCACCGGGTTGACGGGGTTAAGAGGCACTTGGGGGGGGGGAGACTCGGGGGGACTCGGAGGGAGGTATGACTTTAGGTGTGTGTGAGGGGAAAACACCAACACTTAATGTGAAATGCTAGCAGGCACTTAATTCCTCAAAATCCTGTTGAGCGGAGGATGCATACAAAAAACAATTATACGAGGCAGATTATATCCAAAATGCTAATTTGTAAAAGTAATTTCTGAGGGTATCTCGTATATTTGAAATGGTAATAAGATGGAACTGCAGTCAGTCACTGAATACTGTATGAGATGCTCACTCTGTCTCCGTCTTCAGTTTCTCACGTCATCATATCTGATATGTCAAACAAGATGACACTTCGCATTTAGATGTATTTATTTGTCGAAGGTGTCTATGGATATAAGGTATGGAAAAGCAACAAATATAGACACCACTGTACCTACAGTCAATACATGCCCAGCAAGATAAAGTGAGTTGACTTGCAGGCAAACAGGATTCTTTAAACCCCCACAGTAAATTCAGATAATCACTACTTTTCCAGTCAGGTCTCGTACTGCGCGAGGTGTCTGAGAAAATGGCAGACAAATTGATTTGGCAGATATTTCTGCAGGGGCGAAGATGCAGCTCAAGTCCACGCTCTTAATGGGAAACCATTTCTCTATACCTCAATTCTCTTGCAAAGCACTTTCTATGTGATTATTTTTATTGCAGTGAGTCAATCAACTCGCAGCTTTGTTGCTGAGCATAAAAATGTTTTTTTTTTATTGATGGACTAATTTGGTTCAGGGGTCATTTACGAGATAATAAGAAAAAGTTTAAGATACAAGATGCAATTTTGAGGATCACAGGTTCGGTTTTCTCATTACAAATAATCTCTGCACCGTAAATTGCCATAACTGACGATGAGGGTTGGAGGTTACTGTAAGCTAAACTAGCCCCAGGTGAGCCTTTGATTCCAAAACCCAAACAACAAAATAAATAAAACATAAAAGCACCCGTGCTGAATTATTGATAAGAAACACTAAGAGAGAAAGGTGATCATTTCTTGGCAGGAAGTGTTACTTTCCTACAGCTGTGGTCTCTCCCTGCAGAGCTGCACTGTATCTTCTCACCGTGCAGCCACAAGATGATGGACAACACCTTAAGTAGGCTATAAATGATGCTGTTAAATGGGATTGATTTAACCTCAGTGGGACAATGAAGATTGATTGTGCAGAATAGGAGCATCTGCCATAACTCACAGACTGTAAATACACTGCTCTGCCACTGTGTGCAATTACAGGGCTGTAAGTCTTAATTCTGATCAGTCGGTCAAAAGTGACTAAATAGATAAATACAGGGTCCTTACAGAGATGCTGCACTGTTTTACAGGCTACAGTGTATAATCTAACACTAATATTGAGCTGGTAGGTACTTTGCACTCACCCCACGTCCATTGCACTTCCCAGAGCACTCATGCACACCAAAGACACTGACATTCTGGCACTGGCGATTCAGGCACACCTATAAAGAGGGAAGCATCATTAGGCATTTTTCAAGAAGTACAGAAATGAAGAGCCAAAGAAGATGAAGACAAAGACCAAGAAAAAGTGTCCACAGTTGGATCATATCGGTCTTGGATGTGCACTGGTTTAGTGGCAGGTGCATGACTGATGCCTGCTGCATGTAGATGCTGCACATCTACTCAGAGGAAAGACTACATTTGCAGGTTGTCTGATTTTGTGTATAATCAAAAATAACAATTTTAACTGAAAAAAATGACAGTCTTTAACCACTGCCTATTTGGTTCATCTTAGTTTTTACTGTTTGATGAAGTCATTTAATATCCCATTGATTTGAACTTTGTTTTGTAAAGGCCTGTTTATTTGGGAAATGTTTGTTTGGGGATTCTTGTTTTCATTTTTTAAATGCGACAGTCAAGACAATCAGTTCATGGCGTCATTCTGCAACTCTACGCACATCCTGCAAATCAATCAAGTCTTAAACCAACCGAAGCACCCTAGATCATGAAACAGTGAGTCAAATTAAACCAAAGACAGTTAGTTCATCATATCTCCCGTTATGGCACCTGAGGGCGGCTATTTCTGAACTTATTTGGAAGCCGCAATATTACCCATACTATCACAGATGCTGGCTTTGAACTTTGCACTCTTAACCCAGAGGACACGACGTCCATAATTTCCAAAAACAATCTGAAATGTGGACTCGTCAGACCACAGGACACTACTCCACTTTGTGTCAGTCCAGCTCAGATTAGCTCGAGCACAGAGAAGTTAGGAGTGTTTCTGGATGTTGATATATGGCTTTCACTTTGCATGAAAGCGTCCTAACTTGCATTTGTCAATGCAGCGACGAACTGTGTTTACTGACGGTGCTTTGCCAAAGTGTTCCTAAACCCATGTAGTCATATCCTCTATACAGTCGTGTGTGTTTTTAATGCAGTGCTGTCTGAGGTATCAAAGGTCAAGGGCATTCAATGTTGGTGTTCAACCTCACCCCTTACGTGCAGACATTTTTTACATTTCTCCAGATTCTCTGAATCTTTTGGTGATATTATGGATTGTAGATGGTTAAATTTTTAAAGTCTTTAGCAAAGCAATTGTGTATTAAGAAAGGTTGTTCTTAAACTGTTGGACTATTTTTTCTCCATGCAGTTTTTCACAAAGTGGTGAACCTCACCCTGTCCTTGCTTGTGAACAAGTGAGCATTTTGAGGATGAACCTTTCACCTGTGGAATGTTTCAAACAAGGCTTTTTTGAGCATTCCACAACTTTACCAGTTTGACTTGCCCCTGTCCAAACTTTTCTGGAACGTGTTGCATAATGAGTGCATATTTACAAAAATAACAACATAAAAATAAATAAATAATAAAGATTATCATTTTGAACATTAAATATTTTGCACCATATTCAGTTGAATATAGGTCACAAACCATTTGCCAAATATTGCTTTATGTCATTTATGTTGTACACAGCGTCCCAACTTTTTTGGAATTTGGGTCGTATAACCAAAATTGCAATATGGCCAAGTGCAATATCCAAAACAAATCAGCTGCAATCTTTTGATCAAGTAAAATGTGTCACAACATACCATTAAAAATGAAGCATTTTTGTGCTCCAGAGATGCAAGTGATATTCTAGAGATGTAATAGAACATCCTTGTTTGGTACTGACCCCAGCAAAAATAACAGCATCCTCATTTTTCTATTTTTGTCAGTGAAATCAAAAGGCAAAAACTACACTTCCCAATGAAATCACACCTCATATCACAATCACAATATCTTTCACAGTAATTGCAATCCGATTTTTTTTTACATATTGTGCAGCCCCAACACTGAGTCAGCTGTACCACACACATCACATCCCTTAATGCACTTCATATGGCAAAGACGCAAAAAAGGCACAATATGCTGTACATCCCCTAAAAACAAACAAAACATCAAACTGGAAAAAGCCATCTGTTGCTTTTTTGTAGAAAATACGGCCTGCATTAGGCAAAGCCTTTTCGAGCTCTCATCTTCCTCAGATTGCCACTGTTGTGTGCTGCCAACTTAGCGCCCTGATTTGGCATGGAAAATAGGAAACCTTTCTGAGGAGAACAAAGGCCCATGACAAAGACCCACCTTCAGGCCAGCAACATTTCCAGATAATGTGTGGAGCTCACTCACATTTTGCCAGGAGACAAGCTAAACCTGGCAGACAGCCATTCTGCACACAAAGCTCAAAGGCCTTTTAGCTCCAAGGGCACGTCCCTAGAGGTAGCTGAAAAAGATTATGAGGACTTGTAGGACTGCGAGGCACCACGGTTTGGTTCCACAGCCTAAAGCTGGACCCGTCAGACAGCATATCATACGGAACGAGGTCTTCTCTAACATGACCCGGCCCTCACACATTCAGACAAATTTCAACCACGTAGGCAGAGCTCTGGCCTTTCCCAAGCTAAACCCACAGCTGCGAGGGGTTTGGCACATGCAATCTTCCAGTTGTGAGATCTACTGAAGAGACTCCATGGGTATCTGTAAAGGTGCAAGTATGGCCTGACCAGGTCTGGGCGATGTGTCAAATCTTGTGTAATATTTTTGGTGTGTTACAGGAAATGGGGAGAAACAACAATGTCTTGCACAAGCTGATATTTTTAACATTTCGAAGAGGGAGAACCAGGAGGGCTGCTGCACGGAGGACTCCTCAGGCACAGAGTATTAACCCTACCTACGCAAAGTTTATGCACCTGGCACCATAAAGAGAGTATACAGGCCAGTGAACACTGCAAATAAGGGAAATTACATTACTGGACCGATAAGCTAACTTCCTGTAACGTTTATCTGTTTACTCACTGATATACAGCAGAAAAGGAAGCTGGTGACACTGACCCTATAAGCCCCACATCAGATGCTCTCACAGCCAGTTTGCCAAAAATGTGGGACTGAGAACAGAATTTCATTTGCAGAGACAATTAAGAAGTCAAGTGCTCCTGCCCAAAGCTCCTGTTCTGCTCTTTCTTGGCAGTAAAGGTCCTGATGTCACTGGTGTGGTGAGAGAGGGTTTGAGGGCAGCATATGGAGGGAGAAAAGTTCAGAGGCACAGCTAATTAAATAACTGGTTACCATAAGGGTCTTCCTGGCCCTTAACATGATGTGTATATATGGATCACTGGAGTCACTTGGGAGTTAACTTTATTAGCCCGTTTCTTTAGGAAGGGCAGCTTCTCTGTCTGTCTCTGCCTCACCCGGTACTGCAGTACTCTTAGCTCAGCACTCAGAGGAATACTTCAGTAGGCTCATACAGCTGTCAGCCGTTTGGGGTCTCTAGAGGACAGATAATATAGCTGCATGCTGTGGTTATGGAGCAATAAACAATAAGCTAACAGCTACTTCAAAAGCTATAAAAAGTGCATATACATTGACATTGTAAACAACACTAACACAGCAGAGATGGAAGCTGGATGGTCTGTATATACTTGGTCACACGTGATTTGTCTTGCTTTGATCCGAATCAGGGACTAATTTTATTACGAAGTTGCATAATGACCTAGAGTTGGTTCGTGTTCTCACGGCAGCATTTACAAGAGGACCAGATCAAATGCCTTGTGTGAGAAAGCTGCTCTTGATTGGTCAGAATTTCCATGCGGGAAAAATCCAGGAAGTAAACCAAACGTTGAAGAAGAGTACACTTGCAAGATAAATGTGACACTTTCTAATGTCTCAATGGAGGGACAACTACGCAGGTTGATTTTAGCGCTGCTCATCGTGGACTATATTGCCGTCATTGTTCATTTTAGTCAAACCATACAGTTTGAAAACGAGGCGCGGCTCCAACTAGAAAACAATGTTTTGATTCACTGGATGTGCTGAATGTGCATATTAAGGCAGTACAGGAGGAGGTGCACATTAATAATCCTCCAGGACTGTAACATGCTCATGTTTAACCCAAACAATGTGTCATGTGACTGCAGTTGGTTCAGATCGAGGTTGGAACATGTTCTCACCACAAATGAACCGCACCAGAGTTCGTTTGCAACCAGACAAAGACCACCTCTTCAAGAAGGTCTCAGTTCGGTTGTTTTGGTGCACACTGGAGTGTGATTGCTGTGTTCACACCTGCCCAAACGAAACGCACTTAGGGGGCAAACAAACTTGAGTTCAATTGAACCTAACCAAACAGGGCAGGTGTGAAAGCATCCTTCATATTGTGTAAAAACATATATTTTCCTCGTATACACGCAACAGAATTTTAGGATACTAAAGCAATACTTTTTGAAAATGCCGTCCAAATGGAGAGAGTTATCAAAAATCTGATTTCTGTGTATCTGTGTGGACACATAAAACAGAGCATGTGGGGAAAGATGACATCATCTCCTCAATTTGCACATCCCCATTATTGCTTTGTGTAATGAGCGTCCACCAGACACAATAACAGCAATGGCAGACTACTGGTTTGTTAATGTTTTGCAAGCACTGCTTGGTCTAATGACTTCTTTACACTTAAACTTCAACAACTTCACGCATGAACGGAGGCGTCTGCTGCGTCCAGTGTTTTTTGGTCCACCTCAGCATCTGCGGTTAAATGTCTGATGAAACAATGTTTTTGGATCAGATCCAGGCGAACCAGCAGATGGCGGGACAATTCTGAGAATGGGATTGTTGTTGATAAGGAGTGAAAGGAAAACGTTTGCATGTCCAAAGTATTACTTGTATCTTTTAGTGAGTTATTTTGGCCTTACATTGAAGAGGAATCAACAGTGAGCATTTGGAGTATTTTTGCATTCTAGTGTGGACACAGCTATTTTGTATAATGAATAATTTGATGATTTTTTTCCCCCTATACAGAGCAGGACAAATCAGTTTTCAAAAATATCTGTATATGTGCAGGCAGGGCCTAAAATGTCACAAAAAATAAATCACTAACTGATCACTCACCATGCCGTCTCCACACTTCGTACCAGCCAGAACCAGCCCAGGATCAGGCATGTCATCGCCCAGATAAACATGCGTTCCTCGACACAGAATACGCCCTCCTTCCTGTAGTGGGATGTTGGTTTCAATGGAAACGGCATTTGTTCCAATCACTGGCCGGTTGGCTCCTCCCTGGCACTGAATTTTACCACACTTTGCATCCCTACATGCAACACACACACAAATAGAAACACACATGCACACAGACGTTGGAAGACTCATAGTAAAACGATCAATAAAGCTTTAAACATAAAGGCCTGTCAATCAGAGACACAGATAAGTAACTGTAGAGACAGATGAAAGACTGCTGAGGAGAGCTGCAGTGCTTCAGTCCTCCGGTCATTAAAGCAATTACATCAATTAACAAAGAGCTTGATTACAGAATTCACCCAAAGGGAGAAGATCTTTAGAACAATTAGCTTACAAGAATAGCATGAAATGATTCATGAATACTTTCCTAGACAGTAATTAGCTGCTATCTTCCTCAAATTACATTCTTTCACCCATGTAAACTTTTGTTTGAAGATCACATGTCAGATTCCACAGCGTAATGAAGATTGCTAATGACACCACTTAAGCTAATCAGTTGTGTTTTGCACAGTAATTTCTCTGCACCTCTACCACATCACTGCAGCTGCAGCGTCTTACCTCGCGTCGCATTTGGCAAAGGAGCCTTTGGAGTCCTTCCCGCAATTCCCGTAAGGGTCCCCTGCAGAGTTGACTCGCTCGAAGCATATCCCAGGGGCAGGCTTGGCTCCTGCACACAAAGAAAAACAAGCAAAATACAAAATGTAATCACCATAATGAAGTGAAAGATTCCCCGTATGAAAGTGAGGATGATGTACACCGTCAAACTTATCAGGAGCCATTGATTTACCTGGTCCCCACAGAGTGATGCATTGCTGCTCGTGAGTCTGGCAGATGCCGTTGTAGCAGTAGCCTTCAACACTGTGGCAGGCGTGTCCATCATGCAGATAAACGTTGGCTGGGCAGTGAGGGTTGGCACCAGTACAGAACTCTGGCAGGTCACAGGAGTTACTGGACTCTCGACACAGGGTGCCAGCGGGTTTCAGCTGTAGACACATGACATGATACGCTACAGTAAACCCTTTCAGACAATGAATTTGGAGAATTGCTGACTCCATCTATCTGTCAAGGACAATCCTTTTTGACAAATGTTCTGTTATGTCTTTATTTAAACGTAGAGGCACTGACAGTGATAAATGAGAAACAAGACCATAAAGTCTACAGCCGTGCTCACAACAAAAATGCTAATTTGCTTATGCTAAGCAGGTATAATGTACCCTGTAGCATGTTTAGCGTGTTAGCATGATAAAATTAACATCACCTCGCAGTTCATTTTCCATTTCTAGGGGGCACTATCAGCAGCCACAAAATGCCTCTGAATGTAGCTGGATAGACCTACAACCAATCAGAGCATGAAACGTGTGACACAGTGCTGAGCGTCATATGCAAGTTGGGGCTGTACTTGGTCCATTTCCAAGCAGGAAAAACATGTGGGCGTGGTCACAAACATTCTCAAATTACGGCTAGACAGTACCCTAAAACATGTTTCTGAAAACATTTGAGGTGGGAAATAGGAAATGCAGTGACAGAATTTACATTCAAGTTTGACAGTTGGAAGTTTCGTGAGGTTTTTTGCACTGGACAAAACAGACTGGAGGCAATCACAACCAATCAGAGATTTGCAAATCTGGACCAGTGACGCTCCTCTGCCAATGATCGTAACTAGAGATGTACCAATACCACTTTTTCCTTCCTGATACCGATTCCGATCCCTGAACCTTAGGTATCTGCCGATACAGAGTACCAATCTGATACCAGCGTGTAAAATAAAAATGGATGGGATATGAATTGTTCTATGTCTCAACTCCTAAAACTCTATGTAAAATATTAAGAAATAAATACATAATAGTAGAATGAATGCCATAAAACTTTTTTTTAATTATTATTAACCAGTGTTGACATAGATCAAGACACAGGTTAAAGTGCAGCCACACAATTTGGTAAAAAAGACATTTTAAAGGCTACAGTAGAATGCTTTTTAAACTCCGCTTCATTTCTGTTTTGTTTGCTTGTAGCGTGCGTATGCGTAATGATGTGAGGCATTACGTGGTATCGGATTAGTCATAGGCTGTACTCGCCGATACCTGATACAGCATTTTAGGCAGTATCGGAGGCATTTCCGATACTGGTATCGGTACAACTCTAATTGTAACCTTGCCCGCATTGGATGAACAGTTGTGATTGGCCCGGCCTGGAAATCTATCTGAACGGAAGAGGGATCAGACACATCTGCCTGAGCAAATGAAACATGAGCTTGCAGAGTTGTCTGGTCGCCAGGCTAAATAGCATTTGCTAATTAGCACTAAACACAACGCACAGCTGAGGCTAATGGGATTTTGGTCATGAACCAAAGTATTGGACAAATTATAATTTTCACCTGATGATTGTGCTAGATATAAAGTTAGAAAATCCCCAACATTATTTGTGATTATTATTTTCTTTTCATTGTGCATAACAAATAAGCTCTTAAGAAGCAGACACATATTTAACATATTATCTCTCCACCTAACCAACCTCGTCCTTGTCTGGCCTTTATGTTAATTCAGACTTGAGCTGTATTGGAATTGTTATGGAAACATTACTGGATCTGACTCGGTAAGACCGCCATCATGCCTTTAACTGAAAAGTGACTGGAGGGCTTATTTAAATATGAGAATAAAATAACCATTTTCATGCCCAAAAAAAAGCACCTTCGACACGGGGCTCCACCTTATGTAAAACATATACTGATGTCTAGTGCCATGAGGTCAAACACGCTTTTGTGTGAAGCACAGGTATGGACTAATTTGACTTAAAATGGTCTTTGCAGAAACATGTTTCAGGACACAGTGAGTGTGTTTAATCATCTTCAACAAATGTTCCTTTTCAAAAAGAGAACACACATCTAAGATACTTAGAAAAAAGATTTCCATGTCAAAGCAGATTCCACTAATAGCTCGGTGAAAGTGAATTTCATGCAATCCAACTTGAGACCTTGTCCATAATTGAAATCGGCCTATTGAGGTAAAATATACAAAGTTGGAATGAGCTGACCTGAGTTACCAAATTATACACGAGGGCACACTATTATGAGTCCCTTAATAACTTACCAGAGAGAATTAACAGCATTTCAGAAAGTTTAAGGTCTTGCACTTGAGTTTCGAAATGAAAAATGTTCACCTCTGCAGAGCAAATCTTTTTGTCATGTTCAGAGAAGCAGAGAAAATATTTTTAGATCTTTTTAGCTATGTGAATGACAGAAGGCCATTTCAGATGGAAAAAGAGATCTAAAGTGGAAGGAGAATGTGAAAGACAGACTCGGGCCCACATTAAAAGTCTTACCCTGCAGTCTTCACAGCACTGTCCGTGGGCGCACACAGCGTCTCCTTTGAGGGTGCACGTGGTGGCGTTGCAGCATGGGTTCATACATTCCTGGGAAAAAAACAAAATAGTTAACAACATGTGGACCTGATCATCTCTCTTGAGTTACTCTCTCAGCTGGTCCCTGTCAGATCAAGACTTCCAGGTCAGGGGAGTGCACTTCCTGTGCGGGAATTCCCGTCTTACTTACCCTGACCTGGAGACCTTTGAGTGGAGACCAATAACTGAAGCTCATATGTTCTGGATTTGGGAATTCTGGAGACTTCCGAACATTAAGAGGAGCGTGTTTAATGCGATGAAGCAGAGGAGCAAGAGATAAAAATCCAGTGCAGCAGTTGGAAGGGTGTATGTTTAACACCCTCGACTCTGATTTGATGTAGATAGTGGAAAGACGTGGCAGAGCTGACTATTAGGGTATCGTGGACAGCAGCTGGAGTGGGATTTGAAAGCCCTTAAGAGGCGAAGATTGTAGCCACTTCACCACATTGACAAGATCAGCTGGCTGCTGGCAGAAACCGACAACAAGAGAGCGGATACATAAGGAGAAGTCGAAAGGGGAATAGTGCTGTAAAAGACTTCAGGGAGGGTGTTGCAATGTTTATCTTTCATTGGATGCCAAAACACATCAGCTTTGTTTTCCAAGTAGTGTCACGCATCGCACTATCACGCAGAAAACAACTCCCACTATCATTTATCTTCTCTCAACGTGGCTGTTGCGCTCATGGGGCTCTAAGGTAATGATAAGATGTGTTGAAGGCTGGGACCTGGAGGCGGCTGGCTTGTTGGACGTCTAATTTTCAGTTGATGTGTTTTGTTTTGTTTTGTTGTATTTTTTTTATGAGTCTGGCTGTTTACCTCTTGGTCCTGATGTAAGATTATTGTTTAGAGAGAGGAGAAAAGGTTTGCTTTTATCTCTGGGTCTGAGTGGGCCGGCAGATAAAACAAGCAGGCCCTTTGTGGTGACATCACAGAGGTTATGGAGGGGCACGCTGGTAAATGTAAATCTTACAGTTGGTTTGTTGGTGGTCAAACACAATGACTCCACAAATCCTAACTACAGTAGTCTGTAAATGATGGAGTGCATAGTCATAACACCACTTAGCTAAATAATCAAACACAATGTTGAGTCAGTTTAAAGAGGTAGCTCAGCAAAAGTACCAAAACTTTTATCAGAAACAAAGCTCAGGTTAATCCTGATTAGGGATGGACTCTGATAGCTGGTCCCATTTTGGATATGGCTCTCGGTTGACAAAACACCCAGACTTGTTAAAGTTATACTATGCAAGACAAAAACAAATTAATAAATAAAGAAATCCCTCTCAATCATCCCTTATGACTCACTAGCAGTGTGAGATGGTGTCTGTATCTCCAAAGAACCTGTCCTCTGCTTGTATTTTCTTACTTTCTTTGTATTCTGCTTTGTTCAGGATGCCTCTGAGTATCAACCTTTGGGTGTGAAGTCCATAGCCAATAGCAGCACTACATTGGGACGCTTTAAAAATGTAGCGACCAGTTCCCCATTTTGACAGTCATGGGCTGGCTCGGCTTGGCTTGGTTTGGGCCGTCAGCCCAGCACAGCAGGGATCTGCATTTCATCACAACAGGGCTACCCACTTGAAGGCAGGGTTTTCCCTACCTATCTAAGACTGGGTGATTTTGGCCGCCGTCTTGGTAAAAGCACGTGTTTGTGCATGGGGGGCGTTCAGATGTAGCATCTTTTGCGCGCACAAACTCATTACTTTCAATGTAGACCATAGACTGTATAAAATAAGATGTAGACACGAGTCATGCTTGCTCACAACCTAAAGCGACGCCATAGCAGCACGCATTCAGTGCGACGCGCTTGTTTTTCCTCGTCTGGTGCACAGCTCCACGGACCTGCTTCTCCCTCTGTGTTGTGTCAAATCCCAGTTCTCCCTCAGGCTGTGTCTCTCCTACTGTTTCCCACTGCCCCATTTGAAAGGCGAAGGAAGCCTGTATGTGGAAAGACGTCACCTCCGAGATGTAGAATGTGTATTATAGAAGAGAAACACACATTTCAGGACCGCTGACTTGTATCATCAGAACAGACATGTCCTGTGATTTTCAGCATCCTTTCATATTTAATAGAGGGGGGACAATACCTGACAGTAATATTCTCAGCTGTCAGGATGTGCCTGCTGTAAAGAGTAAATATAATCACAGAAGGCTGAAAATCACAGGACATGTCTGTTCTGATGATACAAGTCAGCAGTGTAAAGTTCAAGCATGTGGGGGCATCCTTTCATAGATGCCCCCCCGCCACAGGCCTTTGCCACCTTGGTCTCGAAGAAACCCAGGGAAAACCCTGGAAGGTGTGTCTTTTACTGATGATGACTTTGCTTGAGTGATGACATTTAAAAGGGGACAATGAAAATTAACTTGCTAAATATGATACACAGCTGCACCTGGCTTCTCCTCTGATACTCCTCGTTTTGCCGTAGCGTTATGCTAATGATATGTAAAGCCTTGGGACTGGTTCCCTTGTGTTTGTGCCGTAAGAAACCCTGTCTGTTTGAATCCGTTTTTTTGAGAATGTCATTGGTAAACTGCAGTTTCAAGGCGGAAATGCTCAACCATGGACGCTGACTGCTCATTTTGCTCATAATATGTCTTGTAGTGCATAGAAAACACCATATGGACATGTTAAAGGGCCAGTGTGTAAAATGGGTTGAAAACAGTGACATCAGTGACACGATATTGTAATGAGATGAGTCCCTCATGAGCAGGAGACCAGAGGAGCGTTCGGGAAAAAGGCCAGTTTATTTGAGCACTCCAGAAACTCCGGTAACACTCCAGGGGGTAAAAGACTCCGTCCCAAACTCTGACTCTTCTAGCGTAACACACACTCCATAACTTTACACACATACTCGTTTACCATACCGAGTGGGGACCCCCCTCCCGTCTCTGCTCCGCCAATCTCCAGCCCGCACACTGACTGACAGCGTAGCCGGTAAACAGAGCTCAGCTGTTTATTTAGCCTAGCAATATCTTCTGACTATAGTAGCTGCAATGGACGACTTTGAACGCAATTTTGAAGAGTTTCTTGTAGCGGACACAGACCCAGAGCCATACCTGTTTGAGCCGGAGCATACAGATGAGGAACTCCATATGTTTGATGCTGAGCGGGCGAGACGAGAGGCTGAATGCACAGAATGGGATTTGGTGCTACTGCTACCATCGCTGGGGAGATATATCATCAGGAAGAAAAGCGCCGCAGAGAGTGCATCACAAGGAGTGAAGTTACGTCTTCTTTTCCTTGCAGATGACGGTTCGGGTTCATTCTCTCCTGTTGCGTGGTAAGTGTGGTCCATTCGCAAACTTTATAACTAAAAAAACTTTTCACTACTCTCTATCAACGAACTACTAACACTCTCTGCTGTTTCCTCCTCCTTCCTTTCTTCCATTGTCTTCGTTGGTTCATTCATACACGCGAAACGCGTTCTCTGGCTGGCTGGATTGTCCGCTCGGTCTGCCGTACATACATGGCGGCGCAAGATGGCGACCTCTCTAAAGCAAGGCCCTTGCTATATATATATATATAAATGCATAATTATAAGGCTACGAACCAAACGAATTTTATTTTATAGCGATTATACACTTGTATAAACATATTAATGGGTAGAATATTCAGATTCAGAATCAGATTGACAATAAACCATGCCAAATATTACACACTGGCCCTTTAACAATAGTAAAACTTGACTTTAACAGGAGGGGTTCTTTAAGCTCTGATGCTAACGAATCTCTTACCAAGCCTTTTTTCTTTCCTTGTTCATTTAAATAAAGTTAGCAGGCTCATTTTGGCTGGCGCTGACTGTCCCTTTGATCGCTTAAAATGACAAACGGCACCGACCTAAGGCTAATATGACACTAAATATTGTCTTAGATTTTTGATACCATAAGTGATCTAATATTGTAGCTGTTCTGTTGCCACATTACTGATGATTATTTACCAAAAATCTGAATATTCTTTGAAAGCACCTACAGTCAACCCTGAAATGTCGTCACAACATTAATATCGAGGCATTTGGTCACAAATACTGAGATAATTTATTCTTTATTCTTTATTCTTCATACTGCCCAGCCCTACACCGACCGTATCAGCTGCAGCTAAGTAACAATAATTTAGTAATGGCTAAAATAAAACTTGTCTGTTGCTGTTATGTGCTCACAGCAAGCAGGCATCTTTACTCGTCAAGGATCATTTGTGGGGGGAAAGGAAACATCACTCTGTCACACCAAGTGTGTTTTTGTAGCTCAAACAGAGTGACGACTTCTCTCAGGAGAAATGATCTCGCTGACGGCATCACCTCAATTCCAGCTAAATCTCCTGGTTAAACTTTTATGCTTATCATATCAATATTTCAAGCTTATTAACTTAATAGCTCTGCATCATGACCTCCAGTATTCTGAGTAAACAGCTCGTGAATAATAAGGTGTAAAATTCAGGAGGCAACAACTTGTTTCATTCTATCAGATGCATATTTAATCAATATTTCATATCTTCTGCTGATCTCATTTTCAGGTCTTCTCTACAGGTTGTAAATATTAATTAAGGTGTTTCTGGATCTTTGAGTTATTTATATATTTAGTTACCTGAAAGTGTTAAAAGCTAAATTTAATTACATTTGATAAGGAATTTGAGAGGATCCGATTGGCGACGCAGATAATCAGATGGGGCAGTATGAATATCTGTCTGATGAAGGGCTGAGACAATCAATTAAAAAGGTTTAAAAGATGTTTTTCAAGCAAAAATGCCAAACATTCAGTGGTTGCAGCTTCTCAAATGAGAGGATTTGCTGTTTTTCTGTTTTGTATCATCATAAATTTATGGGTCTTAGAAGTTGGTTGGGCAAACAAGCAATTTAAAGAATTGTAAAGACTATTTTTCACTAGTTTTCACCGACAAAAATTCTCCAAGAAACCCATCAACCTCAAGGGATTTTGAGTATAGATATCTATTCATTGTCAATTCTCCACACGGCTGCCCCGGCTGTGACTGAGTGATACCTGCTTCCCACATGTGATTCTCACTCCACTTCCCAAGGCGCCCTGCACTGTGTGCGAGCCAGAAACAAAGCGCGTGTGGGTGGATGCATGCATCAGAGCGTGCCCAGTTGTTTGGATGGCAAAGCCAAAGTAAGCTTATTTCAGCTTCGACCCGATTACGCTTTTGTTTGTTTCCTTTGTCACACAGTTGGACAGTGGTTTGATTAATGGGCCTTCAATGAGGACATGACATCACCGTGGCAGCCTGTCAGAGCGCTGCTCGGCACATGTGGGACGCTGAGAGAAGGTGTGATGTAAATAAAACACTTATATTGGAGGCCTCGGGCGATTTGCTGAGCTTTTAGGCTTGTTTTTGCACGGCAGGTTTCGATGCTTTTAAGCCGCAAACACAACGTCAGTGTCAACAGAAAGTTTTAACTTGGAGTTTGTTGTGTTTTGTTGGGAGGTCTGAGGGAGCTGTTGAGACTTTCAGTGGTTCTGGATGATTGCTTACAGGACAGTTAGTGCTGTTTTCTTTGGACGCCTGGCTTTGTAAAGGGAGTATCAAGTTACAACAGTGCACGCTCTGAGTGTTTTTCTCATGATTTGTTTCTATCTAGTCTTTCCTTACGTTTGCGTATTAATATATTGATTTGAGTGGGTGGTGCATTGTAAGTAGAGATGAGAATCTTAATAGAAACCAGACCTGTTCTTTGGATACTTTTGGGAAATGGACCACCCATTGAATTCTCCTGAATCAAATTAACTACCCTTCGCTGAATGTTGACTCACCAAAGACTTGAAATTGATTTTCTTTTGTGTTTTAACTTTTGTTTATCCAGCAAAAACATTTTCTTGTTACACAGTTTCACCATCACGTAGTTACAGAGTGCTGCCCAGTACAACCATGGTGTTTGAGACTGATCCACTCTACTGAAGCAGGTCAGGATGAAGGCCCTGCTCTTCACAGCGCTGCCACTAACAATATTTTTCTATTGAATAATCTATTGACAATTTTACCAAACAGTTGATCCATCTAAACGATTAATATTCCTCTAAAAAAATCAAATTGACCACTTTATGTGAGTTCATTTAATTTTAAAAAACTGTTGTCATTGTATAGTGTGTTTACATATTAAAGCACAAAACTGTAGGTGTAAACAGGCAACGTCAAAATAAATTAAAAAAGAAAGCTTATTATTTAGTCAGTGGTGCGAACTTACAGTGTACACAGGTTCTGCCTCCAAGGCCCCAATTATTTGTTCATTATTCAGTCATTATTACTGGGGTCAGTGTCATGTTATTCCAATGTGCATGGCCTCTGGGATAATGCCTCATGCCCAGTAAGCAACACAGCCTCTGATTCGTCAACAAACTCAACCCAGTGCATCATGGGATGGACTCTTGTCCTCAGTAGGATTCAGTTAACAGCTAATGACAACAACAATAACTCCTTTTAACACATATCAATAGATAAACAGTCACAGAAGACATTCATTGTTGGATTTATTGGTTTTATATAGACTTAACAAAAGCACTGCTGTTTCGTGCTGGATTAAGAGGCTTCTGAAAGCGATATGATCGCACCGGAGTGGAAAGCTACAATGGTGAAATGGAGGCCATTAACCTCCTGAGACCCGAGCTTTTGTTTGGTATGCTTGGTATTCTTAATTTTTCCTAGCTATTTGGGATTAGCAGGACCTGATAAGTTTAAAAAAACTAACATTGTCTTTGAACACTAAGTAGTTTTGAGAAAAAGTATGTCCTTTTATGAGGACGATGGATTTATTTTTAATAATCCCAAGTATGTAATAAAGTAGAACACTGTTTATTTCAGTGCCTGAACAAAGCGACGATGCTTCAGTGTTCTGAGTGGTCACTGTTCAGGTCTAAAACTGTTCAAAACTGTTAATTTCAATGCCTGAACATCGCTTTGCAAAAACAAAACTGCAAATAATGCAACATTTCTACAAGCAAGGTGATTTTGTTTGTTTTGTAACTCGTATGAATTTTTCTTGCTCCATACTCCAATCACGGAAGGTCCTTTTTGTCTGTCACACTTCGTTGGCCTGTGTGAAATGCTGCCATGACACAATAATAAACTCCCAATGTCCTAAAACAAGTACTGCCAAATTAACAGCATCTTAGCTTGTTATTATTGTTAAAATTGGTCATATTTGTATGCAATGTCAAACTACAAATGTTTTTTTTAGCATGAATAAGTTAAGTTTCAACCATGTTATTTGATCAGGTTTTGTACCTTGTCCACTTTTGTGTCAGAATCGACTGGAAACTGACTTGACAGAGTTGGCTGCAATCTTGTTTTTACATAGATTATTGCATTGTGCTTTTGCTACTTGTATGTGGCACATACAAGTGTCCATCAATGAGGACAACAGGTCTAAGTTCAGCAGAATGAAGTTTAAGGTGCAGCAAACCCAAAATGTGATGTCCACATATGAGGTAAGTATTCTAAGAATAGTAAGTACATTGATGTCTTAAAGGACATTGTCAACCTTGGGGCATCTTACTCCTTTTAATTATACTGATCATTGATTACACACTAACACACACACATAGTCAGGACCATCAATGACTTTAAAACAAAACCAGATTCTAGAGTGCAAAAGAGTCAGACTCTGCTGCAGCTGCCACTTTCTAAAACTGTAGCATTTGTTTAAAGTATTGATATTGACACACTGTAAGCATCAAAGTCATCGATTATGTCGACCAGTCATGGCAGCCATAGCGCTCCACCTTACCTCTGGCTCCCCGCAGTCACACTCTTCTCCCTCCTCCACATATCCATTGCCGCACTTCTGGCCTCCATAGAGCACCTTGACCTCTGGCATATTGTCCAAACACATGCCCACACCTTTCTCCAGACTGGCAGCAAGGTCCTTCTTACTGCATGTACTGAACACTGTTGGGAATGGATACCTACAAGAAGAATGGAATATCAAGGTTGACTGAAATGAAGACAAGATTTCATGACATGAAAAATACCAGGAGATGGAAGAAATCCTGCTTTGTGTGCTTTTACTGGTCTGAAATCAAAATGGTCTGCAGTGGGTGGACTCAATCATTCCGCTGAGCCAGAACACAGACACAGCTTTCACTGAGACCTTTGTTCAATCTGCTCTTTCAAGAGGCCCTTCACACAAATTTAATGGTCTACTGACGTTGTACTGTATGAGCTCCAGTTCAATAGATTTTCAATCCTCCTCAATACATAAACGGCCCATCAAGTATCCAGAGAAACATTTTCTCTGGCAGCTACATCTTCAAGAGGCATATCCTGGATACACCGGGACAGTTTAAGCAACTGACTGGAGGGAAGAGTACGAGGAGGGGTATGTTGGATGTGGATAACTTGTGTGTGTGAGCACACGTGTGTGTATGTGGAACCTTGGTAAAATAGCAAGACCGAAACCACATCATTTCTAACACATTAATTTCACTCCCTGGTATCGCTTACCTGAAGGGCTGACTAATGTCTAATTTAGTGAGGAAAGAAATTGGATTTCGTATTGAAAACGAGAAAATGTTATGACTTTAAAGATGAAACTGTGTGATATGCCAGTAACAGCTGTGAGGCCCAAGGGAATGGTCCTCCTGCTAGAGTGAGCTTCTGTGAGTCTAGGAACCAAGGACCAGAAATAAATAGGGAAAGAGATATGGAGAGTGAAAAACAAATATAATATGTAGATAAGCAGGAAAAAGAAACTGAATATAAAGATTGGGGACAGAGACAGACCAAAACACACCCAAGGCTTAGATAAAAAGACAGAAAACCATCCATGAAGAGAAAAGGGATGGATGAAAACATGGACCAAACAAGAAAACAGCCAAAGTCTGGTTGCTCTACCAGAGTTAATGCCAGTTTGGTGGTCAAGGGTGGCACAGGCTGCATATTTCTGTCTGAATGCGACCCGAGCCTGACGCATTTAATGTCAAGCCCAGTTCAGACCAAAGATTCACGACAAGACAAGATGAAACAGGCAATTACATACAATGCGCCGTTCTGCAACATTCTATAAACCTGCCGGTTCACACCAATGACACTTGATGAGATGGTGCATCATCTCTGTGCTACGGCTCTCTGTACTTGTGTTCTGATTTACAGCTTTTCAGGCTTTCTACTTAATCCGTCAATTAGAATGTGTGTGGGTGTGTGAGGGGGTGTAAACTAGGGCATTAACAGAAAAGTCGATTTGTCGACGTGTCGACGTCAGTGGCACAAGTCGACACCCCCCGGGAGGAGTCGACAAGTCGTGTGTTTTTTCCCTTTCTCTCTCTCTGTCTGTGCTTGTGTACGGAATGCAATCGCTGCCTCTGATTGGCTTAAGGCCCGAACATACTCGGGCGGAATGTACGCGGAACGGACTCCATGGAGGTCCGCGCGGACTTAAAGTGGACGTCTGCAAGCCCTGTGTGCACAAAGCTCAGATTTACGACCACGAGGACTCTGCTCCGCACACCAGTGACTGCTCGACATGTATTTTTCACATCGCGGGGATTTTTCACGGACATTTTTACAGGAAACTACAATGCGGAAGTGCGCTCGACTATGAAAGCCCGAATGACTACGGACATTCCTTGCAGAGTCCGCTCCGCTAATAGTACGCCCGAGTATGTTCGGGCCTGAGAGCGACAGACACACATCAAGTGTGGAGATACTTCACTTTCCTCTGCAGTGTCAATGTGATGATGTCATAAAATGACTTGTCGACTCAACTTAGACTTTATTGACAGATAAGTCGACCTGAAAAAAATCAAAGTCGTTAATGCCCTAGTGTAAACGCATACAGCAAGCATCAGTGATCAACTGTTCGACACCAGCACACCATGAGGATGGAAACAGAGGGCTCAGAGGGGACTGTGCACCTGCTGCAGCAAGCAAACATGCCGTCTGCGGTCATTTTGTCTTGACCAGTGGACTTCACTACAAGCCGACTGGTTCTAGAAACGGGTGACATGCCTTACATTCTAAAACCAGCCACCGGTGATTTGACCAGCCGAGTTGCGGGTGACACCATCAGCCGGCTTGAGTCAAGCTCAGACCGACCAGTTCACACCGCTGCAACTTTTCTCTGCAGCGTTCTAAAACTGTTTTGTCTCGTCGCAAATCATTGTTCTGAACTGCGCTTAACATTACTGAAGCACTGAGTTTGTCCCTGTTTGCTGCTGCTGCTAACTGGAAAAGGCCAGAATGTTTCGAGCAAGTACACTCAGCTTTGGGTAACGGTCGGTGACGAATTATCGTTTCATATCGACCACTGTTAATGTTGACGATAACGCTCCTAAATATTTACCACCTTAAATAGCCTTTGTGTTGCATTCATGTGTTGTCAATGTAACGGAAATTTCTGCATACTGTCTTATTATGCTCACGACAATGGACACCACGAGAACAGAGGTGCCTGTATGATTGTTACTGTAGCAACAGTGCCCTGTAACAGATTCATCTTGTCCTTGGTCAGATCACACAAAACTGGTTCAAACCAGTATTTCTTATCAACTGCCTGGATACCTCTGTTGTGTGACCTTTCTGCCCTGTCTGTAAATGTCTGACTGTTAGTTACTGTTTTCAGCTCTCACTCTACAGATACTGAAGTCTCTGTATGACCTGACTGCTCTTCTCGAAAGAATAAACCACACAAAAGACTTTGTTTTCTCTTACAGTCTTTATTCAGCCTCCTCATAGAAGACATTCTTCTTCTATTAGATCACGTGTTCATGTCCCAACACTGAACAAGAAGTAGCCCAAGACAGGCAGCAGGTCAGCCATACGCCGACCCAACCCAAACATCTTTTGCAAATATTTATCTGAACCCCGCCTGACGCTTCTGGTTCTGTCAGGCTCGGGTTGGGTATTCACACCCAAGGAGAGACACAAATACAAAACTGAGAGGCAAAATGACCAAAAAAGGTAAAAATATGGCTAATGATTAAAAACTACAACTACCACAAATGATCAGAAAGGAAGGATATCTTGCTACTTAACCAAAACAACCACAAGAAAACAATGGTGTAAAAACTACCATAAAGAGATGATGAGAGATCTTGCAGTTTGGGTGTCTTGTGCCTGTGTAGGAGAAATAGAAAGGCCTTTACATGTGTGTGTGTCCAGGGGTCTGGTGTCTCATCCATGGCTATTGGCTATTCAGAGTTATAAATGCCAGCTATTTCTTGATATTGTTTCACCTAAGAATATCTCAAGTTGTTTATCTGGCATTATTTATTGCACCAAATAAATAACGTAACTAGGGCTGGGCAATAAAACGATCTTGAAACAGGATCGCCAGTCTGCAGTGTTGGGGATTCGTGTCATTCACTGCAAAGTTTGTGCTGAGGTGAGTGAGCTGAGGTAGGGACGAATCGAAGGTAGCGTGGACATAACGAAAAGAGGGGACAATGAGTGGAAGTAAGGAGCAAAGCGGAGGTAAACCTGAAAAAGAGCTTGCGCTATCCTCAAAAACAGATGAATTTGTGGATAAAAAAGGTTACACGTCTCCAATAATTTGAAAGTGGTTTGGCTACTTGAAAGGTGACGACGCCCGGACAAAGACAGTCTGCAAAATATGTTGTCGGTTGGTGCCAACCAGGACGGGAGACACAACACACCTTGTGCATTACCTGAAAAGGTAGCATCCCAGTGACTACACTGAGAGCTAGGGCTGCAACGAATAATCAGTGACTATTCTAGTAATCGACTACTCAGTTTGAGTTATTTTTCATAGAGAAGTACTATAAAAGTACCTCAAAATACTCTTATTGCAGCTTCTTACGTTCAAATATCGGCAGCTTTACACACTCTCCCATGACAGTAAACTAAAAACATTTGGTGTGAGTACGAAACAAGACATTAGATGACATAATTTTGGGGTTTGGGCGAGACAGATTGACGTTTTTCAACATTTGAACACATTTTTCAATAAAATAATTAGTCGACTAATTGAAGAAATAATCGACAGATGAGTCGACAATGAAAATAATCATTAGTTGAAGCCCTACTGAGAGCATGAAAATCCAGGCCAAAACTGCAGTAAGTCCACCAACAAGTGTTCAATGGCCGAGCACTTTTGCTGCTGTGGGCAGTGCTAGTGGGGCTGCACCAGAACAGCCACAAAAGTGTCCTCTTTTGCTGCCATAACCCCGTATGAGAAGCAATCGAAAAGGAGCAGAGATATAACAGATGCAGTGTCATACTTTCTAGCCAAAGTCATGATACCCATGAGCACCGTGGGGAAAGATGGGTTCAAGAAACTAAATAAAGATGATGATAATATTTTTTGCCATATCACCCAGCCCTATATTTAACTACAAATAATGTACTGGTTGGGTATTGCCAAGAACCAAGGCTCTAACATTAAACATTTCTAAACCGGCCTCTGTGCTTTAACCTCCTCTAAGACCTGTGTCCTGCTTTGGTCTTTCTAACACACTGGCAGTATGAAACAAAAGCCACAGGGCATCCAGTACTACATCCCAGTGTAAGAGAGTAACATAACCAAGCCTCGGCCTCATGCTTCATGCCAGCTTACAAACAAGAGCAGCCTCACAAGACACAGTAAAGCAGGCTTTAGGCTGTATAATGAGTATCTCACAGCTCACACAGTCATAATGGGACATAGTCTAGCTTCATTGGGAGGACGTACAGGATGTTGGGCGGCAGGGAGCAATGGCTAGCAGAGAAGATTGGCAGACATGGCACAGAGAGAGAGGCAGCTGGCATCGGATGCTTGAAAAGCTCGACTTCAGACACAGACATGTCACACACATACTTATGCGGCGATAGACTGACTGGGGTCTTCAAACGCAACGGGGCGTGGAGACTGTCTGCAAAGCTCGCAGCTTCACGGGACAGATTTGTGAAAATTCAACATTACACAGAATATGTTTATGGAGCCTGGCGTTGGACAGAGGTGGAGGTTTGTGTGTGATGCTTTGCCTTTGCCTGAGGGGGATTTGGCTGTTGCTGCTGCATGGATATTTCACTGCTGTTAGTTGACTATGGTGAAGCTCCTCCTGAGGGGACTGGCGATAACGGTGGAGGCATTCAATGGGAAAGAAATATGCCCCCCCCCCCCCACGAGAGAGCACACATTTCCTGGGAACATGGAACACAGAAAAACATCCTTTTCTAACGGCCACTCTTGGGTGAAACCGCAGCGTCCACTTCACTCACACTGTCCACCTTGGCTGCTCTCATCTCCTGCTGACCAAAAGCCAATCTACCTGTCTCTGCCTGCCCTCGTCTGCTCCCATAATCCACTTGTTAGAGTCTCTTCACCACCGTAACAGAAAAAGAGCTTTGCTGCCCTGTGTGCTGAGACCCATGTACAAAACCAAGGATAGACAGACTATGCAAATCAAGCCATGTCACGGAGCAGACCGAGCCCCTTGTAAATAGCATGGGCTGCCACTGATAACAAAACACAGGCATGCTGTGGGATCAGCGCAAGGGGCTGGAATGTGTACAAGGGGTAAACAAAGTCTGTTCTCAATAACCCGGCATTAATGGTTAAAGTTGGGGAGTTGGAGATTTCTTCACTGAGGAAAATCAGTTTCTTTGGACCAAATCAGACCCACATGGAAAGTTTTAACAAGATCCAAAGGATATATGTGTGTTAAAAACAACATAAATTCAGGTCTATGAACACAGCCTTGCTTTGGGTTAACTCCCTTTTGCGGACTATTGAATGATTTATCTTCTTAAACACTGACAGTCTCTGAGCATAAACCAAAAACACACTTAATCACCAGGGTTAACCTGTCCAAGCATATGTTCTCCATCACTAATACACTACACACCCCTCCTACTGGTTTCATGATGTAAAATAAAAACAATTTATGCTAGTAAATGCCAAAGCTGACACACAAAAAACATAAAAGTGATGTAATATTACTGATTGGGCTTTGAATCTGTGAAATGACATTTACATCCAATTAAACGCTGCTTTCTACAAGTGAGCGATTAAGACGTGCTCAGTCATTTATACGCTCGACTATTTAAAGCAGAGGGCACCTCGAGCAGCCATGATGGCAGCCAAGGAATCATTCTAAATGATCTATCTTTAACTGATGTCTAATGTGGCCGGTGATTGTGTATGAACAGGGCCTTGATAATTGAGCTGCAGCCCTAATTTGCAGCTGACATCCCCGCAGGTAACAGGTGCCCACTCCTTCCTGATAACAGATGCCGTGTCAGCCTCAAAGGGTGTCAAGGGATGCTGCAAGAATATCGTGCTTCTCTGTCACCCATTGTCTGGTGTGGTTCTTTATGACAATGAGCAGACACACCAAAGGAGTTTACTGTCCAGACACTGATTAGCACAAATGCAAAGTAAAGGCCAGAATATATTGTGGTGCTTTCCAAGTGTTTTTGTGCCATCGGCTGAAAGTCTGCGGCTTTCAGGGGGAGGATGGAAATTAATTTAGTGAACAGGAAAAGACAACATTAAATTACTGCTCAGACACTGACTGTGGAAGTATGGAGAATGTTTCAAGTGCAGTAGGCTATGCAGCTAGACAATGGCTTGTTGGTGAACTGCAACATATCCCCTAATATACGACCAAATGTTAGTCGACCAGAAAAGTCATTACTCGGCAAGATTTCATTGGTCGCTTAGTCGCAGAAAAACAAACAAACATAAAACTCTATTAGAAGCTGCCCCTTGTCAAATGGATTAAAACCTATAGGACTGGACCATGTGGGAATTTAATTTGACAGGACAGACACAGGAAGTGGCCATGCTCAGCGGTCAGACAGGAGTCACGTTACAAACCAATCACAGCCGACAGATATCTTTCCCTTCTTCTGTAAATATTCAGTCTGATAAATACGGAAAAGTTGATCATGTTAGTGCAGGGCTACCCAGAGCTTTACATCTGTCCCACGGACGATAGGCCTACACACTTATAAACAGCGCCTGGAAGAAGATCAGCTCTGCACTCAGGATTTTAGGTAAATAGGCTGTACGATGCTTGTTAAGGTTGCTTAGCGACCTCAGATGCAACCTGCCGCCGTGCTCTTGAAAGCTGGCACTAAACAGGCGCCTAAAAGTAGCACCCAGCGCCAGACCTAGGTGGTTAAAGATGCTGCATGTATACGGCCTCTAATTTCCAGGGCTGGTACCTGCGGTTATTCCACAGGCTAGTTAATAACATGTCGGGCAGGAAATCCAAAGTGTGGGATCATTTTGAGAAGGTGAAGGACGAACCCAAGGTGATATGTAAACTCATCTTCATTGGTGGACTACAAACATGACGTATCATCTGAAACATGGAGGTAGCTACATGCCCATTAGCCACTTACTGTAGCATATCTTTCTCAGAGCTTGAAGTCAAACCATTGTGTTCCCCTGCCCAAAATATGTAATAAAAATAATAATATTAATTTTAATAATATTAGTTTCGTAAGCATGCAGGCAACTAGTCCACTAATGGCCCTAAATGTGGTCGACTAGAAAAATTTTTAGTTGGGGACAACCCTCCACAAAAGTCAAAAGTGCTTTAACCTTTGTAGAAAACTGTCATCATAGTAGGAAGCTGATAAATAAAATTGTTTTTAAGGCTTTTGATGTTTTCTGTGTTTTTTTTAATGCATGTCTGCAGTTTTTTGGGGAAGCAGTTCAGTCCCTAGGGACCTGGGTTGGGAACCGGAGGGTTGCTGGCTTAAGTCCCCATCCAGACCACGTATAGTGTGTGGACTGGTAGCTGGAGAGTTGCCAGTTCACCTCCTGGGCACTGCCAAGGTGCCCTTTGCCAACTGCTTAAGGCGCCTGTCCATTAGCAGCCCCCTCACTCTGACATCTTTCCATTTAATTCATGTGTAGGTCCTGTTTGTGCATGTGAGTGTATTTCAGGCCTCAGTTTATATGAAAACAGAGCGAAAAAAATGAATTTCCCCTCGGGGATTAATAAAGTATATCTTCTTCAGTTACATTTTTGTGTTTAATTCTAAATAGATTTAGAGGAGCGCTATAAAAACACTGCCTCAGTTGAGAGAAATGAAAAGTCAACCACGTTTGCACCACCATGAAAACAAGTCACAGTTTCTGATAAACCTCTAGACAGAAGCACCATAAATCAGCATTTAATAATGTAGCAACAGCTCAAATGTGCAGATCTCAGTCTGGAACAGACCCTCGCTGAAGGTGTGTATTATCACAGCTGAGACCACACGGCTGCTCTGCTGTTCAGGAAATTAGCCGAGCAGAGAGTGTAGGTTTCCCTGGATAATATTAGCATAAAGCCCTGCACCCTCTCCAGGTGTAGTTTGCTGGGGTGGAACTAATTTGGCTGTGCACAACAGTTACACAAAATTTAATTAGTCAGCTCCTTTCTGGCGGTTGGTAATGTTTGAAAGGCAAATATGCCATTCACAATGTGAATAGCACACTGTTAACGATCAGAATCTCATCAGTGTCTTACAGCCTCACACAACTGTGATGCTGTCAGAGGAAAATGTGTGGTGCTATCTCACTGACGAGCTGCAGACTCAGTCAGCTGCCAAATAACAGAGACAGAAGAAAACATTCAGCGATATCTGCTCTGCTTTTTTATTGGCCATATCAATAAGAAATCTAATATAACATTTCAGCTGTTTCCATTTGTAGTCAGTATAAAGGCAAGAAAAACAGAAATTTCCCCCTTGCATGTTGCCATGTCTGCTGATTCTCAGAAAGGGGGGATTTGCTTAAAGGGTCCCTCTGGACTTTTCTTGTACACAAACAAAAGTTGTGTTTGCAACCAGTGTTTCTCACCACAGAGCACTGCATGTATCCTGGAGCTCTTACAAACATGTTGAAGTTATTTCTATGCTCATAAAGAATTTGCAAAGCTAATTTTCAAGTATTTCAATCTTTGTTTACAAGCTTGCAGTCCTCTTTTTGTTTCGTCTTTATTGCTGCATTGCAGCATATTTTGGCACATTACCACCACCTGCAGGTCAGGGAATATGGTAAATGGTAAATATGACTGCACTTGTATGGCCCATTCTAGTCTTCTCAAAGCACCCATTCACACATTGGTGGCCAAGGCTGCCATGCAAGGTGCAGTCTGCTGCTCAGTAACCATTCACGCACACTCACACACCAATGGAACAGACATCAGGAACAATTTGGGGTTCAGTATCTTGCCCATGATGCTGGGCTGGAGGAGCCAGGGGGATCGATCTTCCAATTAGTGAACAACCCACTCTACCTCCTGAGCCACAGCCACCCCATTACCACAATGCGAAACCACCGGCAGGAATGTGTATCCTGTCACTCATGTACAGTACATGTGCGTTCTCATTCACCTGGTTAACTTACTCATACTAAAACAGCCTATACACTCATAATGACTGAAGCCCTGTCTTCATCTGGACAGTAAATGTCAGGGGGTGGGGAAAAATCGATTCTTGGGTGCATCACAATGCTAAAACAGTAAGAATGATTTTTTAGTCTGTCCCAAACCTTAGTATGAAACCAACAGTACATAGTACTATTTCTGGGTGAAATATTACAGTGTGCAAAAACCTAACACTACACTGGCATAAGTATCCATGGGTTAACGTGATCATCCGCAGATGGATACAATCTGACGGCCAACCCCCGGTTTAAAAGCTTGGGTATGGCAGCATTGTGGCTGTGAAGCTGATGGAAAAAGAGACCTGGACAAGAGCCACACTGTATGCAAGTAAATTCTGTTTTAATTAATCATGGATCATTACAAATACACTATGAATTAAAAGTAGAGAAAAATAAAGCATGTGTAGAAATAACAAATTTTGATGCATCAAAATGCATCCATAATTTTGTAGTCCTAGTGTAGCCCTTTGAATCAAATTAAAACAACTTTTGAGGTGCCTGGAGACTCCCTAAAACAACTTCTGAGGTGCCTGGAGACTCCCCTAGTAAATGTACTTTGGACAACTTTTAATAGAATGTTAAAGAAAGCAGAACCGTGCGCAGAAATCCATGAATAAAAGAAAAAGTTCAACAAAACAATGTAAAGGAAAGAAGAAAAACTCACAGCTTCAGAACATACCATCTGCTCAGGTTTGCACAAGGTGAGCTAAACTGCTAACAAAGCGTTCAAAGAACGAACAATGTCAAAGCGTTAAACTAATTTCTCTCAGTTACTGCTGATGACAACAGTTTATCTAAAGGCACATATGTGCACACGAGTGCACCTCCTGCAGAACAGCTTTCCCCTTCCTTCCACTTGACAGACACTCAAAGCTGTTTTCACTATCTTAAATTGAGCAGATGATGCACACCAACATCACAAAGAGAACAACAAAAAAATAATCATAATGCTACACAACTGTTCAACCTAAACAAGCCCATGTGCTGCGATTTGACAGACTCACTTATCAGCTGAAACACTGGCCTGAAATGACTGATGATTTAAAGGCGTGCAACAGTGATTTAGAATTGCACTTCCATTCAGTTGGGAGACTCACAAGAGACACATTTAAGAAGATAACGATCAAAACTGAAGCAACAGAGGTTAAGATTTTTTTTTTTTCGTGGTTTCCAGCTGGTCCAGCCATGGGGTCCACATTTCTCCTTAGTCATTAGTTCATGGCCCGCACAATTTATTACATTCAGTGTCATACTTGTGTTTGGCCATGTCATCAAGCTAATTTGCTGTCTCTGTTAAGCAGCTGTTTGTTAGTCACTAACTCTTAAGCGAGAAACAGCACTTCAAAGTAGAAAGCTCTGTGGCAGAAATTCACTGTATTTCAAAATAAAGTGTTTTTTTTACAAACTCAATATGTTCATGAGTCACTGGCGGTCCATTCAGAGTGGAACCACAACCCACCAGTTGGGAACCACTGTATTAGATTTTTTTTCCCCCAGTATGGGTCTGGTTTCAAAGACACTGAGGGCCGAATTCACAAAGAATGAACTGCGGACGCTGATAGCACCTTGAATTGCACTTCACTTGCACCCGCAGTTTGCTCCGTCTTAACGTCCTATTCACAAAGGATATTGCACTCATGATATACCAGCGCAAACACGCCCACAAAGTTTGGCAGCTGAGTGCAGTTTGCCCCTGATCTGCCCCTGACTGCAGTTAGCCACATGGCATGACATGGTAAGTGTTTGTCAAAGTACTGAATACTGTATACCCTCATGTAGTGATGTCTGCTGGTGAGTCAGTCTAACCATGTCGGATGGGGTGAGGCTGTGGATTTGACCAAGTCTGACCACTTTATCACTATTCCCTCTCACTTGGAGCTGTTTTTTCGTTATCTTTTGAATTTAATATGAATTATGGAACCGTTTTTCTTCACGTTTGTTTCCCCCGTTTCGTAAAATAAATTATTGAAAGTTGCTTTTGAAGCGCGTGACAGAAGTGCGTTTTGAGAACGACCGCAGACTGTCACCTGTTCAACGCATCAATATCTTCGGATGCCATTAAAGTAATAATGATTATAATAATAATGTCAAAATAATATTTACAGACTGATTTAACAGACGATCACTGCTGCCACGATCACTGGAAAGTCTGGGCGAGAGGCTTCCACAGAGGAGCGCCCAGTTTGCATCAGCTTTCTAAAGACGTTATTTACTTCACTCAAACTGCGTGTGGCTATTAGCGCTGGTGTTAGTGAATTAGACGTTGTTTATCAATGAGGCTCATTTGCATAGAAAGGGGCAATTTTTGCACCAAATATATACATATTACCTCATTTAAATACGTGCAAATAACACTGGAGCACCGAGACGTAATCTGCTTGGCAGCGCAGTTAGTGGAGCATTTCACCCTCAGCGCATGCTTTGTGAATTAGACGGTATCTGTTTGCTCCATTTTTACCGGTTTAGCGGCCGCAAAAGCCATGCAATCCTTTTGTGAATTTGGCCCTGAGGGTGCTTTCAGACCTAGAGTTTGCTTTGGTCTGAATCAGGGACTAATTTTGTTCCAAAGTTGCATAATTGCCAAGTTGGTTCGTGTTCTCACGGCAGCATTTACAAGCGGACCAGACCAAATGCCTTGTGCGAGAAAACTGCTCTTGATTGGTCAGAATTTCCATGCAGGGAAAAATCCAGGAAGTAAACAAAACGTTGAAGAAGAGTACATTAAGTACATTAATAATCCTCCAGGACTGTAACATGCTCATGTTTAACCCAAACAATGTGTCATGCGACTGCAGTTGGTTCAGATCCAGGTCGGAACACGTTCTCACCACAAACAAACTGCACCAGAGTTCATTTGTAACCGGACCGAGACCACCTCTTAAAGAAGGTCTTGGTCCGGTTGTTTTGGTGTGCACCTGAGTGTGATTGCTGTGTTCACACCTGCTCAAATGAACCACACTTAGGGGGCAAATGAATTTGAGATCCACTGAACTGAACCAAACAGGGCAGGTGTCAAAGCACTCCCCCTGCCTCCTAAATGAAATCCTACAAAAACCTGCACCTCCTGTTTGTCATGCATGCATTCAGCGAAAAAGCCTTCACACTGTACAGAGATGCAGAGGTACAGTCTCTTGTGCACCAAGCAGCTTTTCCTGGATCTAAAGCCTTATGTGCAGTGCATACGAGTCCTGTCAGTTTGATCATCTCAGCACGTGAGGCCAGCGGGTTCAGAGGAGGAAGACACAGTAGCACATTGGTCACACGAGAGCTATGAAGGGCTCTTCTATTTGTAGGCTCTCTGACTGACATCAGGCTGTCTCTGCTGCTCTCTAAGCTGCTCTACAGACTGACATGCATTTAGTCCGAGCTAAGCAGGAGAGACATGTCTGACCTTTCGGTAAATGTTAGGCTGCAACACTGGCAGAAGCCTATGGTGATTAAATATCAGGAGGAAAAGCAAAACACAACCTAAATTTACTGCAAACGTTCATCCACCGGCAACCTAAGCAGCTCTCTCCCTCCTCACCTCAGCAGAATGTCTACAGATAATGATATTTTGTACTTTCTCACCTCGCTTGCACTCTGTCATTTCCGCAAGAAAATAACAAGACTCACAAGGTATTTCATATTGTGTTGACAAAGAATTCACCTCTTGGCCTCAAAGTCCAGCCACAGCTCCCTGCTGGGCTTCACCTTTCTTCCCAGCAACACATATAGACACAGGAAAGCACTTCTGAGCTTTCTCCCCACGTTCCTCTGATGCAACTCTTAGCTCAACTTCTAAAAGACATCTCTGCTTCAAAACGTCCAAGTCTATTCCTCACCTCTGCCCCTCAAATTTCCACTTATTGTTATGACACAAATCTCCCGTGCCCACTCTTCATGTCATAGACATCCATGTGTACCCAAACAATGCCTTCATTGTCGTCTTTCTCCCGTTTGTCTCTCACTCTCACCTCTATCGCTCTTTGTGTTTCTCTTCCTGCTTTACCACTGAGAGAGATAAAAGACAAATAAAACCACCGCTTCCTTGCTCCGCCTGTCTATCCAGGCATAAAGCACCTCTCTGCGGATCTCTCTCTGTGTGCCCTGGCCCTGATTGCAGCTGGCAGCGTCACTGATAATCACGTCATTTAGATGCAGCCTGTCCTCTCCACCATTAGCAAGTCTAAGCTGAGAATATCCAAAACACACAGTCAAACGAGCTACACTGCTTTACAACAATGTGTTTAACATTCTCAAGGCATCTGGGCTGAGGGTCAAAGGAGGCTGCTAATATAAAGCAAAAAGAAACCAGATCTGTGATGGGGGAAATTAGTTCTAGATTGCTGTGTGAAATTATTGGTTCTGTCAACAGGAAATTGTGAATTCGGGCTGACAGTCCAGGAAATTCAATTTGGGAAACAAGTAGTTAAGCTTGAACTTAAAGTCATAATTTTCATCTTTCAAGCTGGCTCAGAGACGTGGTGAAATGTTTCCCATGACAAACTCCAGACTTTGAGCTTCGTGGCTCATAGCCTGACGCAGCAGGACTGATACCATCAAGACAACAACACTGTCTAGACAACACACTGGATATCTCACCCTTAATAGCATCAAAACAAAGGAAGTACATGAAGAACATTAATATAGGTTTAAAGCAGCGGTAATTGATTTCATTTTCTTGGCCCCTTGAAAACAGAAAAATAAGCTGTAAAGACAACAAATTGCCTATTTGCACATCCGACAGATACACAGCAACATTAGCATTCATTTGGAGTTTTGTTTGTGTTCACCTAACAAATGCAAGTCCGATATTTACTCTGCTTTTAGCTGTTTTTATCTCCACCACCTCCTGAGGGAAATATCTGGCTCATTACCTGCTAAACGCTCCACTCTGTTCACCAGCTAGTTGCTGGGTTTAATGACAGTGGCAGAGTTGAACTGAAACATTTCAGTTTTATGGTTTGAAAAACCAAAACAATGAGTCAAAAGATGTTGAAATGATCCATAGATTCATGGTTTTACTTTGGCTGGGCGACTAGGGCTGCCCCCCAATGAAGAATTTTCCTAGTCAACCAATAGTAATCATATTTATGATATCAATGTAACTATTAAATGATATATTTAGGGCTGGCCAACACAATGTTTTGAGTTCAAGGTATGAGAAAGAATAGTATCAGTAACATTGTTAACACTGTGCTACAGTACAGAGAAATACAAAAACGTACTAATGAATAGAGATGCACCGATCCAGCTTTTTCAGTTCCGATACTGATACCGATACTGATCCGATACCATGGTTGACCTAAAAAGCTATATACCTTTACATTACAAAAGACTAGAGGCAGCAGGCATTGATGACTACACAGTTCTTTCCTACGATAAAATGAAACAAGATGAAACAGATTAATGCAATGATGAGCTATCTACCTTTAACAAAAATAAACAAAAAAAAAACAAACAGCAGTTGAAATAGTGTGAAATACCTCCACACAGCAGATTCTCTCCTCCGCTCCATGATGTACAACGCAGCTCGCATCACAATAGATTTAAAAGGAAAGGATCGCCTCAGGTATAGGTTGCATTTTCCGATACCCGATCCATCTATTTTGATGATATCCTGATATTCGATCCAGATATCGGATCGGTGCATCCCTACTAATGAACCTTTATTAATATAGGCCTATATTTTATCTACAAGTGCACGTCACACACTGAACGAACCGCCTGTTAATGATGCTGTGGGCTAATGGGCATGTAGCTACTTCCATGTTTCAGATGATACGTCATGTTTGTAGTCGACCAATGAAGATGAGTTTACATATCACCTTGGGTTCATCCTTCACCTTCTCAAAATTAATTTTATGTTGTTTATTTTCCAGTGTGTGAGTGTATTGTAATTTAATAATTAAATTAGTATCGTAAACATGCGGGCGACTAATGGCCCTAAATGACGACTATTGGTGGTGTAGGAAAAGTCTTAGTCGGGGGCAGCTCTAATCTACTGATACAAAAGCTTTCATCATGATGACATTTTTGGCCTTATCTCCCAGGTGTACGTGCAACATTTTGCCAAAGTTCTGCAGTAGAAAATTAAACAGCTGGCAAACACTTGCGCAGACTGTCTGATTCAGTATCACTGAAAAACTAAATCTGATAAGCTAACAGCACAGCTGTACTGGACTTCACCTAATTGTAAAGGTGTACGTAATAAAGCAGTCACTCAGGGTGTGACTTGTTAATGTGCTGCATTATCTTGCAGTTCTCTTTGTGTTCATCACACCTCAGTATGTTTTGTTGCAGACGCTGTGAGACTTTGACTGATCAACAGCTTTGTAAAAATCAATGAACTCCATTAAATTCATTGTGCAAAACATACAGACCGCAGTGAGCAATGGTCAATGCACAATTAAATATTGATAATTAAACATGGAAATATTGATACTTGGAGTCGGGGTATGAACACAAAATTGCCAGGCAAAATGTCAGCGTACCGCTGTGTATGGATTTATCCCAGCCTTTACTTAGCAAACAGAGGAGCGAGTTTCAGAATGAAAGGTCACTGATCACCTCACTCAACTATTAATGTGTCTGATCTCATAATTACACAGCAGAGAGTGCTGAAAAGCAGAGACTGTGCTTCATTAACCTGTTCTGTTGCAGAGAATTCAATACCACTCTGACTCATTCTCACCCATTTAGATCATGAAGTCATTTTTCTAAACGCTCTGCATGACATCATTAAATATCTTTGGCCGTTGACGAGCTGCGGGAAAGTCGTCATGTCAGGACGTCGAGCGCATAAAACTACACTGCATAAATCCCGTGGTGTTCCTCTGTAATAAATGTTGTAGTATGAGAACAGCAGGATGAGCTCACTGTTGCCAGCGGCTGCACAAATAAGCACAGTTTTTGACAGCCCCTCCCCCTCCCTTCTTTTTTTTATGTGTAGTAAAAGGTCATTCAAGATCTCTGAGACAATTCTTAGTACGTTATATTATTTATGTGTTTTCAGCAGATTTTGTGGCATTTTTATAGAATGTGCTCACACGCCACCCGTGGTTTTCTTCCTTTGTGTCTCTGCTGATTTATGAACATAACTGAAGCCTTATTCTGCATTTTCAGTCAGCGTGTAATGACAATAACCACAACTAGTGCAAGCAAAATCATAAATCCACAGGGACAGATTGTGATGTAATTGTAACTGTGTCTTTCATCTGTGCATCTTCTCCCTAAGAATAGTGGTTCCCAACTAGTGTGTCGCGGCCCAAAAGTGGGTCATGGGTCCATTCTGAATGGGCCGCAAGTGACTTACAAACGTGTTAAGTTTGTTAAAAACACTGTATTTTTAGGTACAATGACTTTCCAGCACAGGACTCTTATTTTGAAGTGCTGTGTCCTGCTGTAGAGTAAGTGACTAATGAGCAGCTAAGTGACAGACACAGTAAACTAGCTCAAAGATATGGCCGAAGGCATGTATGACGCCGAATGTATTTAACTGCGTGGACTTGTTACAATGCAATAGGAGAGAAGCTCGACTCACAAATATCAAAAGTGTCTTCGCAATTGGTTTGGTTCATTGTATAGTCTTTCCAATACGGTTCCTTTTTTAAAAGATAATTTTGGGGCTTTTCTGCCTTTACCATGAAAGGGGGAGAGAAAGTGGGGATGAAATGCAGGAAGGGGCTGTGGGCTGGAATCGAAACCCATGGCCCCTGCAGCAAGGACACAACCTTTGTACATGGGGTGCCCGCTCCAGCAGGTGAGCTTGTGGGCACCTCGCAATGTGGGTTCTGCTGACCAAAACTGATATAAATGTTTGGGAGTTTAGAAAATCCTATGACTATACATTGGCTTAAAGTAATCTAAACCACATGACATACACAAACAACCTTGATACAGATCCCTGGCCAGTTCATCGGTCTAGCTATGGTTCATTCTCCATAAACATGCTTCAGGCGTAGAATACTTACTCCATCTGACCCGCTGCAAACTTGCAAAACTTTTTCAGGAGTAGATGAGAATTGCTTATGATGTGGGTGTGACCTGGTAACCCACAGCCATATGTTTTGGTCCTGTCTGCTACTGGATTGTTGAACAGGTGTTTTTAATATATTTTCAAGTGCTTGCAGCACTGTTATTGATCCTCGCCCTGACAGCCTGCGTAGATCGCCGCTAACCAACCTACAGTCAAGGACGTCTCTAATCTGCTTGCTTGATGACTGATTCACCTCAAATTGGAAAACACTGCACCACCACCATCTCGTAAACACTGGCCTTAAACTCAAACAGCTGAAGCTGTGGCTCACCCACAACGTTTTTTAAGATCTGGCAACTAGTGCTGCCACTACGTGCACATCATGCACTGTGTGGAGGGCATCAAGTGTTGGGAGGGTACCCAAACAGCCACTGATCATCAATCATGATGAACTTTTTTAAAGTTAAGATTAAGCACAACTACAATAGGCACCGTTAAACCATTATAAGCTATTTGATACACATAACCACAAAGCAATTACACTCAGGGCACCCAAATAGTCAGCAGCGGCCCGGCTGGCAACCTTTCCTGCTACAGTATATTCTCAAAATTGGACAAATCCCCATCAACGTGCATGATTTAACACCACTAATATCACTGATGTGTGGGACAGATGAAGGCTACGACAGATGATGGTTTTCTAAGAAGTGGGTGGGTCTGTGTGAGAAATTCTTTTGTACACTGAAGACTAAAAAAAAAAAAAAAAATCCAAATACCAACTGTAACTGTGTCTCGCGGCTTTCTGTCATCGTCGTCTTCCTCACAGTCTTATGGAATCCACCCTGACCACATTCATCTGTGGCTTGCGGGACTCACCATCAGACAAACCAAACTGGCACCGGACCAAGAGTGAAATCTGGTATTGCGCTCTGGGTTCGCCTTATCTGCTCGCTGTTTACCAACAGTCACAGAGTCCATCACTTGCAGCAGCAGTGTTATCTCGGCAACCCAGGCAACACAAGTAGAATACCAGAGCAGCTGCTTTAGTCTCAGGCCAAACTGTGTGTCTATGTGTGTGTGCGTGTGTTGAGCTTCCTCTCATACAAGAACACATAAACAATGGAGCACCGTGTACAGATGAACATGATCCAACCTGTGGAGCTTAATCAATCTTTTTTGACTGCTCAGGTGAAAAAAAAAAGTCCTAATTTATTCAGAAAAGTAAAACTAATAAACATTTTAATCCCGCAGCTGTGTGAAACAAGGCTTTAAAAGGGTAATTGTTTAACAGCTTTAAATCGATGCACCCACAACAGAGGTAAACAGCCTAAAGTGCAGAATTTTAACCCATGTCTGAGCTAGTATTTTTAAATTATAAGCCATATCAGCCTGAAGCTACAATCTAAATACATTATAGTAGTGAAACACTTAAGAAAACAGTAATAATTGCAATAATAGTGTGGTGAATTGGGCGTTTAATTAAAATCTAGCTGCAAATTACAGCTGTCTCCATCAGTCCAGCAGCAGGAACATTTGGATCACATTAATCTTGACCTTGATTGCAAACATTTAATCTCTTCATGGAAACTGTTTTGTATGAACTAGATCACAAGAAACTCACCCAGTGGACGGGGTCATGATGCAGCCTCCACGGTCAACCGTCATCCTGCAGCCACAGCCGCGCTCTGGAGTGTCGTGGTTCATCCCAAAATTGTGTCCCAGCTCATGAGCCAAAGTCACAGCTGCACCCAACGGGTTCTCAGAGTGATCCTGTGATAGAGAAAAAAAGGGACACCAGAACGTGAGAACATGTAAGTTATGTGCAATCTTGTATGTTTGATTGTGAGTGACATGAAATTCACACAAAGTCACACTTTGTAACCAAGCCTTACTAAGGTGCACCATCGCTCACAAAAAGGGGGAAAAAGAGAAGAAAGAAAATGCAAAGTTCAAAGAAGACAATTTTTAAATGCCCAATTCCCAAAACATTTCATAACTGTCCGATCTGGCCCCTCGTCCTTCTTCTATTACTCATTCTCCTCATGGAGGCCTGAATTCATCTGCCATTCCATTACCCCTGCAGACCCAATCATACCCGCTGCTGGTGGAGACTGCGACTGCAGTAAGCTCCATAAACTCAGCGCTGTATGACTCGCTGCCGCATTGATAAGCAAGACAAATGCCAGACAGAGACGGAGAATGACGAGGGAGTGGTGGAAGTTTCGGTTTCACCTAGTTTTGTAGACAGACGGGTTGAGATGCAGACAGAGACAAGGGAGAGTTTGATGGGTTGACTGAGAGATGAAGTTAGTGCCGTACTATACGCCAAGGTGAGACTGGAACAAGGACAGATGGAGATGAATGGCAAAATGACAGCTTCTTATCCACATCGTCTTGTGATGATATGATCATTTTGTGTCATTTTTGAGCTGAATTTTGATATTTGAACACATTATTCTGAGCAAATTGAAATTTAAGAGGTTTACCCAATGAGTTGGTAAAGTTACAATCTCAGAGATCACTGTTTCTTTCCTTTTGGTGGCACCTATGTCGATAAGCAGTAATTGCGGTGTTTGTTTGCAGACTAAGGTTTGAAACCAGGCTGACAGAGTTGCACGGGTCGACCCACAACCCGCGGATGGGGCGGGTTTGGGTAAGCTTACTAGAGAGTATCATGGGTGGGTGGGTCAATAATCAAAAGTAAACGTTCTTTTCAGCTGACATGAAGGTAGTGGTATCCTATGAGCCTAGACAACCGAAGGCATCCAATTGTGCCTGGAATGGGGCTAAATAATGCTCCAAAGTTAAACTACAGTTCGGCAAAGGGAAAAACTTGCCATTTTCAAGAGGTCCCTTGAACTCTCATCTCAAGATATCAAATTATAAATGGTCCCCCCTTTACAGACATGCCCACTTGGTGCTAATCTCATGCAGTTTTGGCAAAACCATGCAGGTTTTTGCATGCAGTACAAATGTATATCTTTCTCTTTTCCTAAAAATGGTTTATTTGAATACTTCTGTATAACAGGGTCCCTAACCAGTCTTGGAATTGCATAAATTGGGTATGACTAGAGAGCTGAGACTCTTGTGGATTCGATGAGCCCAATTGTATTCATATGTGATGATGTTAATCACCACTGTCATGTGTGATGATGTAATACTATGCTGCAAATGCATGGGCTTTCATCAATGGGCCATGGGTTCAATCACCATTGTTGTTTCCTCATTCGGTGATAGAAAGTGACTGATCAGACATTTATCTAAATGAAATTAATGTAATGCATAACAGCAGAACATAGTTTAACACGTTGACCATCAATTCTTATCATCTCATTCGTGATTTTGCAAACACTTCCCACAATAATATTGGGAGAATATTCTTACTGATGTTGCGACATTAAATGAATAGTTTGCCAGATGGTGAATAAGCAAGTTAAGCCTAGTCCACACTGACAGGGGTATTTCTGAAAGCAGGGTTTTCCCCTCCTTTATTCTCAAAAAAATTCCCATCCACACAAGGCCTGTCATTGAAGTCAACACCCCCCTTCTTGGTTTGGTAAGAGCATGCCAAACCAACAGGCGGTGACGTAACCCAAACCCTACAGCCACACAAAGAAGATGAAGAAGAAGATGTTGATTTTACTGTAAATGCTACATCATAGGCAACTAGACTTGCTTGCGTTTCTTTAAGACTCTCATCCAAGAGGCTTCTTTAGATATAATGGACTGGTGTGGAGTTGCAGGCTTTACACTCTGTGTGGGTGTGAACCCTTACATAGTCGTTGAGGTCACGTGAGCTCTGAGTCACACGTGACCTGTAAGGGTTCACGCCCACACAGATTTTAAAGCCTACGACTCCACTCCAGTCCATCAGAACTTAAGAAGAAGAAACATCTTCAAGAAACTCAAGCAAGTCCAGTTGCCTACAATATAGCACTCAAGATTATCATGACCTGGATGACTAAGAATCTTCACTGACAAGATGATGTTGGCCTTGTTGGTATTCTGACGCCTCTGTTCTTCCATATAGTGAAAAGTGACTGTACATTATGTGTAAATATGTAAAAAGCCCTGTTCGAAAGGTTTGAGCCAGCACTATATTGGCCACCATTGCCATTGCAGTAAAAGTTACCTCATTTGTGACGCCTCATAAAGAAGATAACGGCACACACTCTGACGTCTCAAGCCAAAAACTAATTTCTCTCTGTCTGCATGTCAACACTGAAAAGCTTCTGAAATCTTCACCCTGAATGAAGTTTTAGAAAAGGTCTGTTTTAAGTGACGTAAAATGTGTTTGGCCGGAAAAAAAACAAAACGCGTAGCTGTATTTGTAATGAAACCTGTGTGGACAAGGCCTCTGATTAGAAGACTGATACTGATCTCAGGTATGTATAGTACTAATGAAGCTACTGCCAGCAGCCTGTTGGCTAAATCCAAACACAAATGTCTGTGACTTCAAAAGAGCCATGCCAGAGAAGCGTGTTCCAGCCAGATAAATGCTGTATAATTGATGGTATGCTGGTTATATATTTAACAAAGCTGATCGATACATAACAAAACGCCCCCACTCTTATTATTACGCACAAGTCAGCATTTAAAATCTGAGAATCCTGAGAAAGAAGTCGCCCACGTAGCTACTGTATATCTCGCTGCATTATTCAAAAGTTCTCCACATGAGAAAATCACACGCTTCCTTTGAAGGCGGGGTCAGACGTCACAGTTGAGGGCACGCTATTTTCTGCTCTGATTACAGAGCGGCATCGTGGGGAGCTGCACCCCGCCTTTTAACAAGAAGGATGGGAAAACTTTCCCCTGCTCCTGTCATGTTTATCAGTGTGTGTCTCGGCGTGTGTGCGCAATTCACAGCTGAGCGCTTCCTCACAAAAAAAGTGTAATATCAGAGTCAGCAGAAATGGATGAAACTCTTGGAAGCCACAGTCATTACTTTGAAGCAGCTATAAGGCATTGTTGTGATGGTGAGAATTTGATAGTGTTGGTTACAAGAAATGCTCCGATAGTCTCTCTGATATCTTTCCCATCCATGTGAGAAAGTAACTCCCTGCAAAGAATACCTTATAAAAAAGTGGATATTGTGAGCTGTCACAGTTTGAACCAAACCACTCACATAGAAAGACTCATGTGAGTTTAATGGGGAAAAATAAATAGCATTATGGTGTTTAAACTGAAAGGCCATGTGGAGCAAATAAAGGATTTGAGGCTGATTAACACACGTGGTAGTGAACGGTTTGAGAAATGGTTCATCTCATCTGACCGCCTTCTGACTGGTAACATGGCCCTTTAATCTCCGTCCAAGCCATCTGCCATCTCTAAGTAATGGGGAAGACAAACATCTGGAGATGCCTCACCACAGCCACGGCCAGCAGAAAACATATCTATTAATGGGGGATACACATCTGGGCTGGAGCGTAATGGCACTGGGCTGATATCCACTTTGTGATTTGGCATAGATGTCAAGTGCTCCAGCCGGCAGAGGAGCCCAACAGGCAGCTAATTTTCTATGTGCAATAATTCAGTGTACCAGGGGTGATGCGCAGTTGTGTGTAAAAATTTCGAAAGTGTGCTCTTTAAGGGCTGGCATAAACAATTTATCACATCTCATAAAAATGTAAATGTGGTTTTGTTTAAACGCCGTGGCCGTTGATTTACCCCCCTGCCCCACTAAGCCTTTTAGAGATGTCAAAGGAAAGCCTGATTGAATGATAGCAAGACTAAAAATGACCTTACAAGGGGGTGCATAACCACTGAGAGTCTATTTTTACATATTCCTTTGTGCACGTTGGTGTTTGTGGTAATGATGAGGCCATGAATGTTGAGGCAGCGCCAGCACAAATATCATTATGTTTAAAAGCACGACTTCCTGCCAGAAAAAGGCGAACACCTTTTCTGTGTAAATCATGTCTGGATTGTGTTAGCCTGCTGAATCTGAACAATGTCCACACTGATACAATCAGGCTGCACAGAGGAAGAGGAGGGTGGGAGCGGCACGAAGGTTTTATACTCACCATGACAATGCCTCCAGACTGCTCAGCTGTGCACATGCTCATAATGGGCGCCATGCCAATGGTGGTGCCCTGGAAGTAAACCCCGCTGCAAGGGACAGAAGTATGGCGATGAGGAGATAAGAATGTACAGGATGAAACCAGCTGTATGTTTTTAAAGCTTATTACCCACTTATTATTATTATTGCAGCTGGATTTCTAGTAAGGTTTAGATTAATGTCCTACCAGGTTTAGATGTAGCAGATGAACTTTGCTGACAAATGCAGTGGTTTTAAAACAGTCAAATTATCTGCAATTAAACATATTTAATTTCTAGAAGTACGCACTGTTATCAAACAGGTGAGGAGAGGTAACATAACACTACCTCAAAGACCAGCACATGGAAGAACAGGAAATGCACAGAGCCATATTTCAGTGGGATTGTCAACTGAAGCGGGTATTTTTGAGAACAAGCCTAAAACATGAATAAGTAAAAAACACTTTAACTTTCTTTGCATTATGAATTGAGATTTCATGTTTCAGTTTTCCCCCTATGTGCATCTGGCAGCAGCATCACACCAGTACTGAAATATGACCGCCGCTGCTGCTGCTGAATTTATTTATTTATTTTTCCGAGATGAGAAAGGGGAAGAGAGGAAAGGAGAGGGCTTTGTCTTATCTTATGAAATTAACGTTACATTAATATCCACTGAGTATGCTTTGTGCACCGGTCACTTCTCACATCTGTGAGGAAAACATGTAAATGAGGAACTTTGGGCATAGGACTTGGACATTGACTGTGGGCCCAATATGGTCAGCACAACGATTACAACAACAAGCACCAGGTAGACGTCGACAATGAAGCAAATAATGCTGATCATGGATTAAGAATTATCACTCGCCAAAGGGAAAACAGTTCTGCAACTTCACGCGAGTACTGAACGTTAACTTTAAGCAATTACTTGATATAAATACGCGAGGAAACATTTGTGAAATAAATAGCATTTGGAAGACCCATCTGGATACAGATGTAGAGGGTATAGTATATAGTAGGTATTCCACATGCATTGATAGAAACCTCCTGGCAAGGCACACGGACACTGACAAAAAATAAAATAAAATAAAATAAAATAAAGTAAAATAAAATTTGAAAAATGGATAAATAAAATAAAATTAAAAAAGTGATAAAAAATACAATTAAAACATGGATAAATAAAATAAGATAAATGCATAAATAAAAAATGGACAAATAAAATAAAATAAATGAATAAATAAAATAAAATAAAATAAATGCATAAATAAAAAATGGACAAATAAAATAAAATAAATGGATAAATAAATTACAATAAAAAAATTGATATATAAAGATTAAGATTTTCTAAAATAATAATAAAATTGCACATGTGTTTTGTGCATTTTTTCTTATTTGCGTTGTAGCACCTTCCCTGCTATAACTCCATCCCAGGGGAAGCACTGTGTTGTACTGTCAAATGCTTTGTTCTAGATGATGGTGATATTGCAACTGTTTTATTCACTGTATGTGGTGTAAGTGCAAACATTTGTTGATTGTACAATTGGACCCTAATAGAGTAGTTGTTGCCAAGGCGACAGCTAATGGGGATCCAAATAAACATTCAGGTAGCAGCATATTTTTAATTATTTCCAATTTGCTGTGAAAATTAACTTACAGCAACATGATTCACACCCAACAGGAAATTTAATGGAAAACAATTGCTGACTGGGTCGGAAATCATCCTCTGGAAAATGGTTCGCAATAATGCAAAGTATAAGCAGCTGATGGGCTGAGTCATGTAAACATTAGTACGGCCTTATGTTTGCATACCAATATAAACATTTTTCTGTTCATTTCTGGACTCGATATCTCCTGTTAAATTAAAGTTCCACCTTATGAGCTGAGCGTTGTCGTGAGGCTTCTGTGGCAGCAGTTTGACCTTCCTCCAGTCGAGGAACTCGTGCAGGGTGGTGAAGGGATCCTGGGTGACGGGACATTTATCAGAGTCACTCCACACCTCAAGACCCACGAGGGCCACCCGGATGTTCAGGGCCCTGTAAAACTGATAAGCAGAGAGAGAGTCGGTGTGGAGAGAAAGGTCGGCAGACTTATGGAGCTTAGATTACATGAATGATCAAAGACACTGTCACCTTTGGTTACTCAATTCAGTTAGATTGTATTTCACAGAAGAAACAGTTGAATGAATGAAACCTTCTGTGTTAGAATTTTTCATGTTTTCTACATGATGAAAGCATGTATTTTTCCTGTCTCTATCTCTGCTTCCCTTAAACAAATCCATCTGCCTACTATATCTGCTGGCTATAGATCCACAGCTCTGGCAGCAGAGCTTTTAGACAGACTAAAAGCAGCTGTTCCAGTAGGACATTAATACATCACACAGTCATCCCATTAATCTCCGCTGCCAGCAATATTTCTATTTTAAAAAAGTGATTTATCCCTTCTGTGCAAAGGGGAGAGGATGTTTTACCTTGTCCACATAATTGGCTATCTCTGCCAGTCTCTGTTTCACCTTCTCCACGTCCCTCCCCTGTTTCTGAAACTAAAAACACAAAGACATGTAATCAGCGGTAGACGTGGGAACATGTCCGCTCAGAGGTAGTTGAGTTGCATGAAGACATGAATAATACTGTAGTTACAGTCATCTTCAGAACTAAAAGGCATGAAACAACGCTGGACACCCGCAAAGGCAATACGTTTTACTGAGTGTTAGGCAGCTTGTCAAGCTGTGACCATCTGGATCTAGAAAAATCTCCTAGTGTTACAGAGACAAATGGCGTGGCCGCAGGGAGCAGGTATATTGGCAGATCTTGACAGCCTGCAAAGCTTTTGATCCAAATTGCAGCAAAGTCAAACATACTATTTCCACCCTACTGTGTATCCACCTGTGTTGGTGCTGTACTTCAAATCTGAGTCTGACAACATTCTTGATCCCTTATCCTTTCTTTTTTTTCACCGTTTCCTCTCTTTCCATGCGGGTCAGGGGCATTAGCAAAGGGCTGCCAAGAGGAAACCCCACAATGAGCTTGTCAGTGCTTACGGGGGACTCTTCTGTATCCACACGACTTTTTCCTGTTTCCTGTCTGGTCAGCTGGGGAATCGTTCAGCACTTCCTGTCAAAACGAAGCCTCTGCCACAAGACCACACTGCTTGTTGCACACTGACCTAATTCTGCAGCCCCAGCGGGACCTGCTCTGCTGTTACTACAGCTTACCCTGCTTTTTTCTGCTCCATGACATGAGGGGCTGCTGTGTTTCCACTGTGTTGTTTTCTGCTGTTCAAACATGGCATTTGTGAATGGAGGTGAAGTGGGTGCATTACCTCTCTGTTGTCTGCAACGATGATCAGCTCAACGTACTTGGTTGTCTTCTGAGTGTGCCTTTTATGCTGTAGTAAAAACAGAGATGCTGCTTGTTAGTAAATGATTTGAGATTTGCTAAAAAAAAAATGTTTTTCAAGTACTTTTATCCACTTGATCCTCCTTAAGATCAGGTGACTTTATATTTCAAGCACTGGCAAATATCATAGACACACAATGGATGTACTATCGCTTCCTGTTGGCTTATATTAAAAGCCTAAAGATAAACCCTTTCAAGCCTGCAATACCTGAAAAAAGATTTGCAAAGACTTAGAGAAGAAAATCAATACCAATCTCATATCTGTACGTTAATTATAAGACAGCTTGCAGTTGGTTATCTTAGCTTAGCATAAACACTAAAAACAGAGGGAAACAACTTGACTTGCTCAGGCCAAAGGCAAAAAAACAACCTGTAGCTTTAAAGCTCATCATGTTATACATACAAGATATGTTATATGTTGTTTGTTTAATCCAGGGGTCAGCAACCTTAGGCAAGCATGTCAATGGTGGCACATGGTGTGCAAGAGTTTTATGGAAATGCTAACTGCTCTCATGTGCATGCCAAATTTTTGTTTTTTTAAAGATATTTTTTCGTTTTTTTTTTTTTAACCTTTTTTTTGATAGCACAGCTATGGCATGAAAGGGTGAATGACATGCAGCAAAGGGCAACGGATTGGAATTGAGCTCACATGCAGCCACCGCGGCAAGGCCACAGCCTTTGTGCATGGGGTGCCTGCTCTACCAGGTGAGCTGGTGCCCCCATGTTTATGTTTTTAATTTGTGTTTTGGCCTGTTGCGCCACCCACCACCGTCTACCCGTCACACAGTCAGTAGAGTCTCAGCATCAGTTACAGTTACGACTGAGCTACAATGGCAGATGGTGCGACGAACCCAAACGACCTCGTTATGATTCCCAAAAACGCCAAGACAAAACTCGAGGCAAAGCGAGGGTCTATATAGGAGATGCTTTTGAACGGTGGAGACGGTTGAAAGCGGAGAAGAATTTGAAATCGGATGTCCAAGTGGCTACTCATCTCCTCGACAAGTAAGCTCTACCCAAAGTTGGCTAACTAGCATCATAGCCAGACTGGGATGGACATTTCGAATACTTTCAACTGTCATTCATTTTCGATCATACATTGTAGCCCATGTGCAGGTGGGTCATCAACCCGACTGATTTTTTTGAGAAACAAACGTTAGCAGCACGGCAAGCAGCATTAGCAGTGTCCCGGTACATAGTATTAGCAGCCAGCTCCTCCTCCGCTGTATCCCGGCAGCAGCGTTAGCAGCAGAGAAGCCCGACTTGCTCGAACGGTTCGCTGGAAAACCGAAGATCAAAGACACGGTGACGCGGCCCTGCCACGGCAGCCACCCGTGGGCAAACAAATCAGTCTCCAGTGTGCCGCTGTCCAGCAAACTCCGATCTGTAGGGGAGGGGGCGGACACGACTCGCAGCAGTATTTTCAATTTGAGTGCAGTAACCGTTTTGGCCACATTCTTACATACAGCGCCTTTAAGTGTTAAATACCATTTTGAGACGACTCCAGCCTGTGGCCCTTTGCTGCATGTCACTCCCTCGCTCTCTCCTCCCTTCACACTCGTCCATCCTATCCATTAAAGGCTGAAAATGCCCCCCAAAAATATCTTAAAAAAAAAAAAAAAAAAAGTTTGTTTGTTTTCTACAAACTTGAAACATTTGCCTGTCACCTGTGGCCCATTCAGAATGGACCCATGACCCACTTTGGGACCACGACAACCAGTTGGGAACCACTGCGCTATCATTGCTCACTGAATTGGAAAATGTGGAAAGTCATTTGCTTATGGCGAACACGGTAAGGAGACTTTCCTCTGAAGCTCAGAGATTTTATTTAATGGATTTACCAAACAAAGGGACAATGAAATCAAGAATAAAAGACATTCCCATGTCAGCCAGAAGTGCTGAACAATGCCATCAAAGTGCAAGTGCAGCAGGTTTGAAAGAAGCCACAGTTTTCAGCATCACACTTGATGAGAGCATGGGTGTGACATTTCTTGGGCTGAGTGACTTTCAGGAGTGATGTAATTGCCGTAAATGTTTCTTCCTGTTTCCAGTCCTGCTAAGTTCTGCTAAGCTAAGCTTCTAGCTGTAGCTTCATTTTTAACAATCAGGTATGAGGGTAGTATCAATGGTTCCATCTAACTATTGGCAAAAAAAGCAAATAAGCAAGTGTGCCAGAAAGCTGCTACTAAGCCACCAGTAACTTTACTTCATCCCAGTATCAGCACTGTATAGTTATCACACAAAATCATGCAGTGTCATCCATCCATATTCAGTGATCCTCTTGCTTAATATCCCGTCTGCTGAGACAGAACTGATGCTCCTCTAAAATGGCAAAGCCCAGCTATTACTCAGGGGTCATTAACTACTGTATGTTGGTGAGTTTCACTTCCTGACTCAGATGGAGTTTTTAATGCTTGGGAATAGTGGCAGATGGATGCTGCACCTGCACCATGTAAATCGTTGGCCAAACCTGCATGGGCCCTCGACTTTGGGCTCTAAGCGCAGATAAAATGTGTCAAGCCCATGGCAACACCCTCTGGGAACTCATCCAAAGTGGTCCACGTGCCAGTTTCTGATCTTTGGTCAAAAGCCCATTTATCTTTCATCAAGTGAATGTCAGTCTCACCCTCTCCAGAAACGTTTGAAAATTAAATACAACAAGAAAAATCTGCTAACACCGATGACAACACAGCTTTGAACTGTGATATGTACTGTCTCTGATGCAAGCTTTATGATAAAAAACATAATTCTGATCTCACCCTCGTGTGGAAGGACTGAAAGGGGCTTTTGATGTGGTGTTCAGGGGCGACAGAGGACATGTTGAAGCCGTGGCCGCAGGATCCCGGGGTCAGCGTGAGTTCTTCCACTCGGTAGATGAGGTGAACACCGCTGTCATGTCCAGGCGCTGGCTCAATGATAAACGTCTTGTTTTCAAGCGCGATGAAACCTCTGCAGAGACAGCAGCGCAAGTCTGAAAACAAAGCCTTCAAGCATAAGCAATCTCTCAAACGCAGAATTTGACTGAATGTGGCTCTGTCTAATGGAATATGTTACAACTGAGGCAGCATTTTTTTCCTACAGGCCGACTTCTACTGAAGACAAACTATAAAAGATCTTTTTAAATCTCGGCAGAGGGGCCAAACCACACAGAGCTTTAAACACTAGTCTTGTTAGTGTTAAAACTCCTCATGGCTTTATGCACAAAAGCTCTATGTAATTCATATTTGTCATGGTTTAATGACTTTTCATTTCTACAATGCCTATGTTTTTATATCTTTACTCAAGGCATGTGTAATACTACTGTGTAATATAAGGACAGAGGGATGTCGTATGCTGTAAAGCCCTGTGAGGCAAATTGTGATTTGTGATATTGGGCTTTATAAATAAAATTGAATTGAAAATTGAATAATACATATATTTACACACCTCTGGGCTAATGTGTGAACCTGGACATTTTTTGATAATGTGACTGATACTGCAGCCCTCAAAACTTCTGGAACAAAGTCATTTGGAGTGGTGAGATAAAAAAAACTTTGTTCACGGCCCTCAAACACTACGTTATGAGAAGGGTCAACAAGGCCTGTGACAAAAAGTACACTATTCCTACTGTGAGGGAATGAGGTGGATTGCTGACATTAGAGGGAGGGAGTGAATGTCAAAATGCCGGAAAATACTGTATACTTTGCATTTATAAATTTAGAAGCTGCACATGGGACGCACTTGGACCTTCCGATATGACAGTGATCAAAAACACAAGGCCAAGTGGAACCTTCAGTGGCTACAGCAGAAGAAGTGAATGTTCTACAGTGGCATTAACAGTCTCCTGACCTGGGAGGATCTCAAACTAGTTCATGCAGGAATACCCAGGACATTATGGGACCTGGAGGCTTTTTGGCAAGAAGAATGAGCAGCTCTACCACCTGATAAAATGAAGGGCCTCGTCTACAACCGTTACAAAAGACTGCAAGTCGTCATTGATGCTAAAGGGAGCAATACACACTATTAACAACTTAGTTAGTTAGTTACTAGCTGTTTATTTCAAACATGTAAATAAACGAAATAGTCATACAGTGGTAGACAGACATAAAAAAAAAGTTTACTGAAGTAAGCATGAAAACTGAAAACAACATATGCTTTGATGTACATGTCCAAAAAGCAGTGTGAAAGTACAAACTTATTCATTTATTTATTCCCACCCCTTCTCCATATAGTCAATTACATAGCTCCCCATCACTATAAAGCTGTACAATAATCAAGTCTCCTAGACCTATTAAATATATATTAAAGTAATTACCAATAATATTTGTCTTGTCAGCTAAAAGGTATGCAAACTTTTGAACGGGGACCCACTCAATATCTTTATAATGATCTTTGTAGTGATCGTGCTAATATGTGATGCCTTATAGTTTAATTTAAATCCCATTAAATATAAAAGAAATGTGTTTGCCTGATCACTCATGTTCTCTTTAACGAATGGTGCACATATTATAAACTCTGCCAGGGTATATAAACTTATGAGCAGAACAGTATATGTATCTTCTGTTCTTATTTTTGTTGTCAGCAGAGAACCACTGTACTGAAAGCTGATTACAGCTGGGCATAGGGGTATTGCCCAAGCAAAATTTCCCTCTGGAGACAAAAAAGTACTTCTTATCCTGCCTTATATTAGTTCAGTATTCTTATACATCAGCCTTCTTCTTGTTATTGAAATGATCCCCTCTCCCTCTCACATCATTAATATTCATAAACTGTTGGTAACTTTAAAGTCACTATGAAATACACATTACATTTTGCCAGTTAATCCTGTGTCCCTGTGTTAATTCATCATTTATCTCTTGTTATATGCCAAATATATGCGCTTCTGTACAAGGGTTTCAAATGTTTGATGACTCATTCAGTACTCAGGAACTTTTACAAAAGTTAATCCAATTAAATGAGACTTTTGGCGCCTAGCTAGCCACACCAGTCATATAAAACTGCATTTCTGTTTGTGGGTTGTAATAGCTCACAGAGTTATGTGGAGAGAGATGGGAAGAGATGGTTGTTTGGATATCAGTGGGTAAAACCTTTGGTTTCATTTCCAAAACAATGTGACGGAGGACTGAGTCATTCACCACTCGTCCTACTGACATGATGGCGAAGGAGGCCTGTGTGGGGGTCGCTTCACTGTAGCCACATGTCCCACTAGACCCTTAGCCTGCCCACTTTTTAGCGTTCTAATCAAATACGAAGGATTTGATGTAGATCCCTCTTGTAATTGTACACGGTTCAAATATTCCCCTACACTGGGAAATATGTCACAGTGCAGAAGCTAAAGATGCTCTAATTGCTGCTTCATAGGGACTTAAATGTTCTTTGTCAACAGCTGTAATTGCATTGGCAAAGTAAACTCTTTTGTTTCCAAAAATGTTTAACTGACCCTTCTCCAAGTCCCGCCGCTTGAATGCAGACTGGTCAATCATAGAGTAACATGGGCTGGCTCTGAAAAGGTTCTGACAACTACATGGTTGTGCTTCATTAAGTTTCTTGAGTTGTGCAATTGTTTCTGAATTTCTCCTTTTTCAGGCTGCTTTTGTGGATTTAGAGCTAAACATTGTGCCTGTGGCATGTGCAATAATGACACTTGTTACCTGGAGAGGCTGGAGGGAGATTTACGTTTCTTCCCATTTCAAAACCAAGATCAAATCCTAGAAAGTGTAGGGTAAGCTAGTTAGCCGGCTGCTGAATGACACTGTTGCTCTTGCTTTTAAATGATTGTAAAAGTCAATCAAACCCGACCATGCTTTACAGGAACCAGTGAAGGGAAGCAGGGCAACTTTGCTGATATTCAACCAGTTGTGTGTCATCACATTGTGCGCAGATGAAGATGTTTGGCTTCCCCATGAGCTCCCAACCATTAACTGGCAGAGGCCCAAGCGCTGGTTGCACTCAGGAAGCCAAACACGTTTATCTGCGCACACTGCGATGACACATAGTTGGTTGAAAATTGGTGTTTTCCTTTATATTCATTGTCTTCTGTCTCCAACAACGGGTGAAGTGGTGGTTCACTTTCACACTGTGATCTGTAGCCTATAGTTTGGCTTTAGCTTCTAACTATCTTTGTCTTTTTACCTTGTTGTTGCTGCTGAGTCAGTTTGACATCCTGGATATATCGTTAAAATCCCTATTGTAGTTTTCTGTCAGCTTCTTTCTGAAATCGTGTCTTTTTTTTTTAATATTTCTTCACATAGTACAGTTGAAGTGGAGGTGTGGGCTCCATGCTTGCTCTGACAGCTTGATGGACTATCACAAAGGGGCGGGGCTTAAGCCAAGGGTCAATTAAGCCAGATATGGCATTGTTGAACTTGTTGCCCATATCCTGAATCTTCCAATTCTGCTTGGTCATTAGCAACAGCAAGAAGCCAATTACTGCCAAAACGAGGGCAGATATTTCCTGGATTCCTCTGTGGACAAAGACAATGAGGTGTGACATTTTCTCCTATTCCTGTGAGCCACACACCAACTTACTGACAGCGCGCTTAAGGGGCTTAAGAGCGATGGGCTGCTGTGCGGTGCGGAGTAAATATAAACATTGCAGAGGCAAATAGCACTTAAAGGGCAGTGCTGAGATGCTGCTTGAATACTAAATGATGGGTATGTTTCTTACCGAAGGCCCGAGCAAAGGCTGAGGGTGACATCAGAGTTTGGATGCGCCTGGACTTCCCCATGGTAGTAGCAGTTGTTCTGAAAGAGGTACAGTGTTCATTTAAGAGGCCTTTATAAACAAAAGAGAAAAACACTTCACTCACTAGATAAAATAATAAACGTATCATAACAAAAAAACAAGCTGCTGGTTACAGTCTTTCCCTCTTCACAGAAACAGGCTTCTCTGAAACGAATGCAACCTCCACAGATGAAGAGGGACGGAGAACTGACACGGATGGGAGGTGACAGTAAAGTGGTAATTGTTTTTCCTTCATCATTCCACCAGAGTGGTCTAGAAGAAAGAGAAGGGGACTTTTAAGACTCCTCAGACACACTGGGAACACTGTTGTCTGCACAGAAGGAGAGCAGAGGAAGTGACTCTCGTTAAGAGGGAGCACAGACCTCCATTTACTGTCTAGCTGCACTCCAGCCCTCTTAAATCAACCGACATTAGTCACTACACTGACCATTTCTCATCCCAAATATTGAACTGCAGGAGGAAATACTTTGAGGTGAGATTTTTTTTTTTTTTTTTTTTGCATGAAACAGTCGTTTCCAACGATTTCTGTTTGGCAAGTACAGTACAAGTAACTGAGCCAGGTGGTGATGGAACTGAGATTCATTACATTAAGTATAAAAATAGAGCAGCTACAAAGGCTCTGTGCTGAGGCTATGCTTGACCTAGATTAGTTCACCTTTCATACAAGAAAACATAAGCAGGGATGTGATTGTCTTCCTCAGCAATGTGTCTGTGACTTTTAAAGTAGCTAAATGCATTCAAAGTGAAATATTTAGACATAAGCTCATTTCTTGGATTTCCTGGAGCTACAAAAAGCAGAATAAAAATGGAACACATCTCGGTTAGCCGCTAAACATCCAGTTCTCCTGTTTTATATCCCATTTAAGGGTTGGTAAAATTGTCTTGATTTACAGTTCCTGTTTTGCTTTGTTTTTAATAGGTGTTGACTTGTATGCTTGAGGAGCAAAATCATTACATTTTCACTGACTTCTTTGTCTTACCAGATAATTCACAAGATAGCAGAGTTTATTTAGAGCGCACGTCTTTCCACTGATCCCTGATTAACACATGGCTGACTGCTGAGTTCAGTGACAGCAGGTACTGAAAGTGTGCAGCTGTGCGAGGCTTATCTAAGACAATACAGTATGTCTGTTTGACAGCCTGATGCAACGCTTGTAACATCCTCCCACTCAGAATTAAAGGTGGGAGACAGAGAGTGGAAAATGCTGTTTGCATAACTTTGCAGGAAATTGACTTGTCAGTCACTGCCGAATTACCAAACACTTCTGCTCCGAGCTGTAAGCGACCTGTCAAACTGTCCTCACCGCTGTTCAATTAAACAGTGATTTCAATCCATCTTAGCCGCAAACAGGCAAGAGAATGTTAAATATGTTAAAGGTCCAGTGTGTAGGATTTAGAGGGATATATTGGCAGGCGTGGAATATAATTTAAGAGGTATGTTTTTTTTAGTGCATAATCACCTGGAAATAAGAATCTATGTGTTTTTGATATCTGAGAATGAGCCGTTTATATCGACATAGGGAGCAGGTCCTAGCCCACGGAAACTGCCATGTTGTTCTGCAGGACGGACAAATCAAACAATGGTTCTAGAAAGAGACAATCATGTTTTCATGATGGCCACCTTAGTTAGCAGCCCCTATGAGATGAGCCAAACAGCATCGGAAAACTTTGAGTTTTTAACGTGAAATCATCAGTTCCAGTTGTTTTGTAGAGTAAGAGACCTTTGTGGATAATTTAGCTCCTGGTAAAATCTTACGGAACGTCTGATCTTACTATATAATGACGAAAACTTTGTCTGTCTGTGGGTGTGTCTGGTCCATGTTTTTCTCCTCACTGACTTGGTCAATCCATGTGTCCACAGTGGTAGAGGGTCATGGGAGAATGCGAATGAAGCAATATTACATCAATTGGCCAAAGGGGGGCGCTATAGCATCAACTGAAATTGCAAACTTTGAATGGGCATATCTCATGCCCCGCATGTCATAGAGACATGAAACTTCGCACAGAGATGCCTCTCCTCATGAGGAACAAATTTGCCTCAAGAACCTATAACTTCCAGTTCTATAGATTTTCCGCCATTTTGAATTTTTTGAAAAACACTTAAAATCGATCTCTTCCTAGGAAGTTTGACCGATCTGCATGAAACTTGGAGAACGTAATCTAGGGACCAATATCTAAAGTTGCCTCTTGGCAAAAGTTGGAAAACTTACTAAAACTGAGCTTCTATAAGGCAATGAATATTGCGGAGGGCGTGGCTCATCACATAAAGGTGTATAACATCTCAAGGGTTTCACCCATCACCACGCAACTTGGTAGGCATATGACCACACATAATCTGAGGGGACCCCTCCATTATTGACCCCATCAAACAAAATGGGGGCGTTAGAGAGCTAATTTCTTATCTAGGCCGAACCGCTATATTGACTTTTACTAAACTTGGTAGATATGTAGAACAGGACGCCTCAAGGTGATTGGAGAAATTTAACTCTAATTGGCAACTGGGTGGCGCTATAACAACAGAAAAATGCTTAAAAATGGCTAAAATGCGACAGATCGCAGTGACTCCCCCTGTGGCTGAATGTTTTGGGGTTTTTTTCTAATTTTTGGTATGACTAAGTCATGGTATGGTATGCTGTACATAATCACGGAAACTGTCAGTGTATCATTCTGTCTGTCCCACGTTTTTCTACTCACTGACGTGGTCAATCTATGTGAAACTGCACATAGGCATTGAGGATTGGCATAGGTAGAAGGTGACAAAGCTACCAATGGATATGGACTAGTACTTACGTTATCAGAGAAAAAGGTGAGCATGTGTGTGCAGGTGTGCCAACGGCCATCTGAGATGAGCCAAACACCATCAAAGAAACACAGATTTGGAACATGAAACTGCTTTATTCAGTGTTTTTTACCGGTTTTAATCACCTGGTCTGTTTGTTCTGGTGAGGAAGAGACCTCTGTGGATAATTCAGCTCCTGGTAAAAACCTCCTGAACATTAAACACTGAAGGAATCCTAACCAGGAGTTTACGTTTGACACATGGCAGACGTTTCAGATGGTTGCAATCTGCAATCCTCACAGCTAATGTCACTAAATCCTGCACACAAATCACCTGTTTTCGAAACGCCACAGAAATGTGATCCCTCCTCTACAATGCCTGTTAAAAATGCCTACATGCTGTAATGCAGTGCAACCATATTTGTACCTGGCTCGAAGTTAAAATACCTTCATCATACAATGAAGAATCAATTGTGCCACAGTGAGCCTCGGTAAGTACTCAAAATGAACATCAATCTTTTCCTCATTTTCAGGGGGAGCAGGCTCTCTGCTTTACACGGCGAGCATGCACACAGAATAAAAAGTAAAAAAAAAAAAAAAAAAAAAGTACTCAGGGATAGATCATCTGCTGAAAGGGGATTCCATAATAAAATCCTGATGGCAATGTTGGCTGAAACACAGCCAGCATAAAACACAGCTTATCATCATGTAGGCCACAGGATGGATGTCCCGCTCGGCAACAGGCTTTCAAATACACACCAGGTCACACTGTGGTGGTAAAAACAATTGAACTATTAATTTTCAATCCTTAATTTGATTTTTAACTAATGCATAAGCTACAATGTAGAGTATAATCTGTACTACTGATCCTCTATGAGTTATAACAAAAAAAAACCATCTGCCTTCCTGAACACTTTTAAAGGGTCAGTTTTTACAGCATGACTGCGGAGCACCACTGCACGTCAACTGGACCATAAATGTCAAAAGCACTCGAGTGCCACCGTACCGTGAAGTTGCGAGCACCGGTGAATGCACTTCCATCCTCCCGGTAATGTGTCTCAGTGTAATGGCTTGCAAAAAGACCCCTAAGAAGGGAGAGAGAGAAAGAGAGGGGGAGAGAGAACAGAAACATCAAACACTCAGGTACTTTTTTCAACACTGTAAATCTGAATTGGAAAAAAAAAGAGTCTGTGTTTTAAGACGACTAAGAAAACTCGACCCTTAGTTGACTTTTTATGTAGATTCGGTGTTGCTTGCGAGAATTTGGGGGGATAATGTGGATGAAATACTTAGCATTCTGAGGCAAGGGGAGACTTGATTTGCTGTGAATTTATTAGGTGATTTGTATGTGTCCTTGAATCCCTTGGCATTCAGCATGACTGACTAGATTCCCTGCTGAGGTAATTATTTTGTGCATGTGTATTTCTGTGCATATGTGTGTGTGGATGTATTTTAAACTGTGTGGCCATTTGTGCGTGCGTTTTTCTCCTAGGGCCACAAGCAGATGGACACAGTGAGCCCCACCCCGAGCATTGGCAAAGGAGCAGCAGGAACACCCATCTTTTGCAGCTGCATAATCACACTGACATCAGGCAGGATGATCTCAGGGTGTGTGTGAATGTGTGTGTATGTATGAGACAGAGAAAGAAAGAAAGAGGGAGCACTAGCAGGTAAAAATGCAGAGAAGTGATTATTTTATTTCTGTACCTTCAAATATGACGTGATTTCTGTCTGAAATATTCTAATAAACTCACTTATCAATGCACCACAGGTGAATATAATGCAGCAACACAAACAGACAAACAAAAAGTTTCACAAATCTGACTTTTTTCCTGCAGAAAACACGGGATTCACAAGACAGAAGAGGAGCTGGAGAGGATTTAAAAACTAGAACGCCGCAGTGTTTATCCAAATCACAGTGGAAATCATTCATATCCCACAGTGCTCTGCCATCCCACACAGCTTGCATGGACTGAAAACCAGAATTAGACCGGAGTGGACTGGGCCAATAATGTACTTTTTTTCCCATACTTCCAGACCATTTAATATCTTATCTGTGCATTCAAAGTTCATTTTTTATGACCTGTTTAAAAAGGGATCAATCCTCCGTGGCCTGAGCCTGACCACATTTAACTTCATTAAATACTTATTATCGCTTTAATGTGCCTTATCACGCCATTAGCAAGCTCTTAAACAAATCTGATAAGCCAGCGGCCAGTAATCACTTTAAAGAGCCCGGTATGTCTCATTAAAAATGGATGACACATCAGAGGGCAGAGGATGCTTTATGGAAAACCCCCAAATATGCATCTTTATACTGAACTTGCAAAAGCAGTGTTTAAAAAGTGACAAACAGCAATGTTATAGTATTTTGTTGAAAGGAGGGCAAATTGAAAACGCTCTGATACAGTTTACAGTAAGGATAGGATTTGCATCATGTGAGCGATAATTCCAAGCAAATGCTCACGTGCTGGATTTTGCAGGCATGTTTGGGAGAGCCAGCTTAGGGCAGCGTGGCCCGTGGTACTATCACACATACTGAAGTAAAGCCGCGGGTTTTACATGATGGAATCTGCCTGTAATCAACTCCTTGGCAAGAGTACACAGTTTATGAGGCCATGAATGTTTACTGTGTGTTTGACAAGAGTTCTCTTTACCCCTGCTTGTTACCTTTCTGCTCCGTGGCGTCGGTATGTGCATCTTTCACAGCTGAGAATGACCCTGCTGTTGATCAAATGCCCTTGGTTCTCGCTTCTCTACGGCTCCAGTGTTTCCCTCTTTGCTTTTTACTGTCGCAATAAAAAGAAATAAATCTGAGCTTTTGGATTACAACCCTTTAAAAAAAAAGGCCTTGGTTTTATTTTATCTCGAGGATATGTGTTTTTTAAAAAAGATTTGGCATTTTAATAGAGAGCAGATAGACAATGTCATCCTCACCGCACTTCAGACGTGTCAGTCGTGTTTTACCACTAAACCCAAATAGTGCAGGGGAGGGAGTTTCTCCCCGAATACCAAAATACTTTTATGTGATTATACCTCTTTTCTTAGCAACTCCTCACCTCCATCCCTATTTTTGTCAAGAGGAACATGCAGCCAATCAAATGCAATTTAGAGTCATAGCGGCACACGAGACAAGGTCTGATATTCACCTCAGCTCTTCTCAGCAGAAAAGCCGGTGTGAATTCTTCAAGTGCTGCTTTAAATTTTCCTCTAGTATTTTGTAGGAGACAGGTGGTGAAATTTATGAATGGAACCGGCATGCAGAGTTTCTGACGGATGTGTGAAATTAGTCACGTGTGGAAGATCATCAACTTCCTCAGCCTCAAACTGTCAATCTGTTCTACAACTGCAACTGTAGAGTCAAGTCCAGATCAGACCAAAGATTCAAGACGAAATGTTTTAGAACGTTGCAGGGGAAAGTTGTTCCTCTGCAACGGTGTGAACTGGCCTGTCTCAGCTGGACTCAAGCCAGCTGATGGTGTCACCAGCAACTTAGCATGTCAAGTTGCAAGTGGCTAGTTTGAAAACAGGAGGCAGGTCACCTGTTTCAACAACCAACTGGCTTGTTGAGAAGCCCGCTGGTCAAGTCAGTTACAAACTGTCAGCAGACAGCGTGTTCGCTTGTTGTGGCATTCTCTGAAAACAGCCCTCCATCCCTGTCCAGCCTAAGTCCTGTCAGTCAGGTACATCCCTGCTGCTGTAGACATGTATGTCAGTCTCCGTCCTCAGGTTGTGTCGCTGCTGCTGCTGCCTGCTGCCTGCTGCATATGTGCATGTTACACACACATACTAACTGATCAATGGGCGCTGGTTATTGTAAGATTTTGGCATATCTATTATCCATCTGATAGTCTATCCCATCTCGGCAAGAAAGTGGTATTCTTGTTGTCTGTCATGGACCGCAGGCGGTTCGTTTCCAAGCTCCTCTTCTCTGTGAAGACCAATGATCTGGCGCGATCCCTTAAGCACAATGGGGACATGGCAGACTTGTTCTTCACCTTTGACAGTCAAAACTGAACAAAGCTGTGACCTTATACATATGTAAGATTGGGAAACTTATCTAAGCTTATTTAACATAAGCCACACCTAACATGCGGCAGCGTTATTTACACTTCCTCCAGTACCTGGTCTGATTCCAGGTCCTCCTCACCAACCTCAAACTGACCCACCTTGGTGTCACAGACCTCATCCATTTAATAACCTTGAGATGTATGTAAGATAATAAAGTAGCTACATTTGGTAACTGCAGGAAACAACTGCGAAACAAAATAGAGGAAATTATATTGTTATGAGCCTAAATTGTGTAATTTGCCCTTTTTTACCAATAGAGAGTGGTTGTAGCATGTCAGTGACCTTTCCATTCAATTCCTGGTGTCCAAATTATATGAAAAAGTGGGTATATTTGTCTTTGTATGTTGTGTGGTTCAGGGGTTACGAAAATCTGCGTTTTTCGCCATAAGCGTGGACATCAATTCAAAATGGCTGCCAAATGAACCCAGTGGGCCATGAGTTGAGCCTATTTCTCGTGGTAGACTACGAAGCTTAGGTTGTTTCGTTTCTTTTCGTCATTTAATTAGTACTACTTGTAGAAATGCAACTGTTGCAAGTATCTCACTATCACTATTAGAGAGAGTCATTGCTATGGAGATAATATACCATCCTGTCAAGTTGCATTGATGTCATTCTCGGAACCCATCGGCTGTATTCGGCATCTGACTTCCGGCAGATGGCGATACAGCCTCGATTTTTTGGCATTCTGGTTTGATTTGGGCGGAGGAGGCGAATTTCCGTTTCCAACTTCCGTTTATATATAAGTAAATAAGCTGTAACATTGCGGTGGATTCAGAGTTTGCAGTGACGCCAATTATGTTCCGCCTCGTTAGTTCACTGCACGGACCATTTAACCTGGCAACAACTGCAGCCAGCTCAAACGTGATTGGTCAATATCACGTGGACTACAAACAGCCTACAACCGGAAACCAGGGCTCTTCCGCTCTTCTTCTGGAGGCAAGATCTCTCAGGGTTTGCCTACAGACTCTACATTCACTGAATGTAGAGTCTGTATATAGAGACTACATTGATGCAAACTGGCAGATTTTCAGAACATTGCAGACCAATGTTTGCAAGTAGTTAGAAGCTACAAGTCATCATACTGAGAATCTTTGGTGTAAACTAGGATTAATTTGTACCATGTATTATAAAGTGCACTGTGAACTGACAGTGAGCTTCTTTGCTAACGTACTACCTATCTACCTTTACATTTTTCTTTTCCAAAACTGTTATAAAAATCTCCAATAAATGCCTGAGTCAATAACCATTGATTCAATGCTGCTAAGCGTGTGTTGCGATTCATTAGACACAGTCCAACATCTAATTAACGATTCACTAATAGTCACTCAGGTTAATTGTGATGAATGAGGGGCTCTTTAATAGCACCTCTGGGAGGTGGAAAGCACTGTTATTTGTCTTAAAAAATAATCTCCTACCTCTCCTTTTTTTAATTTAGCATCTCTAGCTCTTCAGCATTAATTGAATTTCTCTGCAAATTAATTTACAGTATGGCATGAATTAGTGATTGTTTCTAAAAGCCAGATGAGGAGCTTTCCACACTTTGCTTTATAGCCTAAAAAGCATTCAGGGACATGTTTGTGATTCACTGTCGACCTTTCAACCTCTGATCCCTGATGTCTCAGATGAACATATGTTCCTGTTCCCCTTCCATCCCTTGACATAAGTGGACTGCTGTCACACAGAACATCCAACACAACGATCAATGAATGGCTCCCGGAAATATGACTGTCACAATGCAGGGACCAAACAGACGAGGCCACTGCAGAAAAACTCATTACCGTGCACCATACAAAATCCCTCTTCCTCTTTCTGCTGCATAAAAAAAAAAACATGTCAGATATGACTTTCTATCATATCTGAAATAACAGCAGATAGAACTGTTGTTGTTGCCGAACCAAACACGTGTTTAAATGAGTTTTATTTGAAAAGAACAAATCAAACCTAGCAGACACAGGCTCGCTACGACGGCATAATCGATGAAGCCGAAAGTGGATGTGTCACGCGTTGTTTACATGAATCAGTGTTTTTTAATATCATCCTTTTCTCGGGCGTCCAGAGAGTACAATGCTCGGTGCAAATTTAAAGCGCTGGGCCTCATTTACATATATGTGACTCCATGCCTCATGTAATAATTCACCATTACACAAAGCCCCCTGAGCATGAAACCATTTGAGAGAAATGTGGCTCCACTTGCAGTCTCTCTGCTTCCTTTGAAGACTGCTAACTTCAGTGATTTCTTTTAATCCCCTCTCCCCCACGAGCCTGACCCTAAGCCTTCCTATAGCTGCTACTTATGGTACTGTACGCCTAACTTGAAAAAGAGCGCACTACTACAGAAGGAGAGAGCGATGAAGAAGAGAGGAGGAACTAAAGAGGTGTGGCTGACAAGTCTAATTCTATTTCCACATACGGCTGCGTTCCAAATTGATTTACATACAGCTCAGTGTCCCTTCAGCTTAGGCTTGGCTGTAGCGGGTGCACTGAAGTGTACAAAGCCAGCAAAGCCAGTAAAAAAAAAAAAATTAAAAAAATAACAGGGAGAGAAGGAGATGAGGGTGGGAGGAGCAGAGGGAGCAAAACAGAAAAATCCCCTGAACTGCAGAATTAAAGGAGTGCCTTCCTTCACTCTACTTCTCTGGCTTTGTAAAAGATTACTCAAGTACATTTGTGCCTCTCTTAAAACCAACCACATAAATGTAGCTTGTGAGAATACAGTAAGTCACACAACAAATTTGTTTCCTGTGGCGGTAACTATATCATCAGTTTAGTAACAGGCCTCCTAGTATATGTTTGTCCTAAATGTGCACTGAACTAGGTTGTCCCACTAAAAGTTCATGTGTCAAACCATGCTAGCAGCTCTTTGAGGCTCTATTTAGTCACAGCATTGCTTTGAGCTTAATGCTAACATCAGCATACTAACATGCTCACAATGACAACTTTAAAATGCTAATGTCAAGCAGGTATAATACACTCTCTGGCCACTAGTACCAATTTGGACCCCTTGGTCTTGGTGGCATAGATTCAGTAAGGTGCTGGAAACATTCCTCAGAGACTTTGGTCCATATTGACATGATAACATCATGCAGTTGCTGCAGGTTTGTCAGCTGCACATCCATGATGAGAATCTCCCGTTCCACCACATCCCAAAGGTGCTCTATTGGACTGAGATCTGGTGACTGTGGAGGCCATTGGAGTACAGTGAACTCATTGTCATGTTCAAGAAACCAGTTTGAGATGATTTGAGCTTTGTGACATGGTGCGTTATCCTGCTGGAAGTAGCCATCAGAAGATGGGTATAAAGGGATGGACACGCTCAGCAACAATACTCAGGTAGGCTGTGGTGTTTAAACCATGCTCAGTTGGTACTAAGGGGCCCAAAGTGTGCCAAGAAAATATCCCCCACACCATTACACCACCACCAGCAGCCTGAACTGTTGATACAAGGCAGGATGGATCCATGCTTTCATGTTGTTTACACCAAATTCTGACCCTACCATCTGAACGTGGCAGCAGAAATCCAGACTCATCAGACCAGGCAACGTTTTTCCAATCTTCTGTTGGCTAATTTTGGTGAGCCCATTCAAAGTGTAGCCTCAGTTCCCCGTTCTTAGCTGACAGGAATGGCACCGGATGTGGTCTTCTGCTGCTGTAGCCCATCTGCATTTGCCATTGTATGTAGTAGTATGTAAACATGGTCATTTTTGCTTTACAGTTGGCCATTTTAACATGGGGGTCTATGGGAACTGACTCGCCTTTGGAGCCAGCTTCAGGTTGAAGAACTGCAGTTTCTGGCCCTCCAGCATCGGCTGGCATTCAACCTCGGTGGTTGCTGCTTTGAATAAACCAAAATACAGTAGAAATTTTGTATTTGACTGGATGATGGCGCTTTATTAAATGTCATGGAACTGTTAATTCAATTCACCCTCTGGCGAACATGAATGTGTGTACACAATTTCATGCAATTCATGTAATAGTTGCAGAGACATTTCATACTGAGCCAAAAAAAGCGGAAAAGCCCGGGGAGCCCAAGATTAGGACAGTTTTGGAAGACTGTGTTCCCTTTCCACAATTCTAACAACTGTAATTGAGCTAAATCCGTTTGTCGCTCTTTGTGGAGTTCCCCTGGAGGAAATGTGACTGCCAGTCCTAGGGTCATGGCACCATTGCTTTCACCTCCATTTCAGCACATTGTGTAATTATACACAAGTGGAAGAAGGTTGCCCCATCCAAAGAATCCCAGCGGCTTAAGGACATGTTGTCATGCTTAAAAGTGGAGAAGATAGAGTGCAAGGATCGGAGACAAAGATTTGGGTCTATTTGTAACCCTTTTGCTTGACTCTTCACAGTCGTGTCTGAGTAATGCAGTATTTACCTCTGTAGACACTCTGTTCCAGGATGCCAGGTCCCTGAGGTGTGATCATAATTACTTTTGTTTGTTTTTTTCTTGCCCTTGACTGATTTTGTTCACAACCTGTTTATTGGCGCAATGTGTTGATGTGTCACACTGGTCCTCCTGTCATGAGGCTGGGGCTTGAAAAGGCTCGTATAGGATCACCTATCAGTATGTGTTTCTACTTTTAATGTATTTATTTGTTTGTGTAGGTAACCTATATGTGCCTCTGTACATTTATCCTCCCTCTGACTCCCATAGTGCCGGGAGTCAGTTACAAACATATACTATTGTAATGACAGCGAACATACATATTGAGTGTATGTACTTCCTGGTTCAAACCATGAGGTAGGGAAGCCCTTCAGTGTGGTGTTTGCATGTTCTTGCTGTGTCAGTGTGGGTTTTCTCCGGGTACTCCGGCTTCCTCCCACAGTCCAAAGACATGCAGGTTAATTGGTGACTCTAAATTGTCCGTAGGTGTGAATGTGAGTGTGAATGTTTGTCTGTCTCTATGTGTCAGCCCTGTGATAGTCTGGCGACCTGTCCAGGGTGTACCCCACCTCTCGTCCAATGCCAACATCATGATCCCCAACAGGATAAGCAGCAATGGAAAATGAATGAATGGAAGTACTATATATAGAAATTGAAAATGTATTTTTTAAAAGATGGAAAGAGAAGTCAGTGGAGCGCCAAAGGCAGACAGATTTTTCCTCTGAGAACAATACATGCCTGCACCGAATTTTGTGCCAATCCATCAAACAGATGTGGAGATGGCTCACTGGAAAATCAACCATTTGAATATCAGCTAGTGGCACTTAATACAATGTCAGGGGATCACTAAAGTGTCTTTAAAAGTCTTTATACCTACACCAAATTTCATGGCAATCCATCCAACAGCTGTTAAGATATTTTCCTTAAAAGCAAAATGCCAACCCAATGGTGACAGTAGAGGAAAAGTCAGTGGATCAACAAAGTCATTAAGATACATCCACACATCTGATTCTTCAGTCTGAACCCAAGTGATGGATTGACTGACCACCTGACCAAGCGCCTGAGTCCCGCTGCTAGTGTGACTTAAAAGTCACATTAATGAGAGCAGAATAAGAATTTCCAATACAAACACTCCAGCAGGCAGCAGACCAATATCAAACAAGCAGGCTGATCGGCTGAGCCTACTTAAATATTGACCAACCAAAGCAAAGATAGCTCCTTAATGAGTCAAGATCCCTCTTTGCTTCGTTAGAAGTCACAGACCGAGCAGCTTGCTCACTTTTAAATGATTCTGCTGAGAGTTTTCAAAGGTCCAGATGATGACACTTTTCCCAGAATACGATTGTGATCATAAAGAAAAGAAAGACACAAAGACAACAAATAGTCCTTTCTACCATGTTGTTTATAGAGATTAAAGTCCTAGAACAGCCCTGCAGATACAAATGTACCAATGACTCAAACTATGAGTGTTCAGGCTCAAAACTTACAAGCCGCAGTGATGAGTGTTATAACTTGTGTCCACTTTATAGCTGACATTCAGTTCAGACCCAAATGAAAGCCTGCCTTTTTGCCATTCAATCACCGAGAGCGGTACACTCATTCAGAGAACATTCTCCGTCTGCGTCCCTCACCTCGGGCTTCACAGCTCTGTGTGTGATGTGCAGCCCGAGGCGAGTGAAGTCATCACATCAGTAAAGCAAACTGCAGAGGGAGAGACAAGGCTCTCTGCACTAGAAAGCAGACGTGAACAATAAATCGCGGTGTAATAATACAGTTAGGGGAGACTGTCTGTCTCACACACTCTCTGAAATTAACAAAATCACAGGCATTCATGGGAAAACACAAATGCATGATAATAAATGACATTTTCCTGTTTGAGCTACATCACTGACCATATGATCTCCTTCATGACTGCTTGACTTGTTATCTTTGAAGACTGTATGCCCCATGAAAGATAACAAATGAGTGTTGACAGAAAGTAATAAGAGAAAATGATAGCAAGTGACTGTGAGGTCATATGATTTTTCTCCTTGGGGGATAGGAGGCTTCTGCTGGTCAGGGGAAAAAAGACAACATCCCTCTAGAAGGAGACATTTTGATAATGCTAATGTATCCACACTGGAGTGTACCACTCTCCCAATCACTTTAAAGCACACAGTGAAAGGTGACTGTGTTACTGTATAACATAAACGCCTTAAGGTAAATGTAGGTATCCATAGCACGGGATTGTGCATCAGCTGTCAGACATTTTTCTAGCGTTTGAGTCTTAAGAGCTCACAGATCACTGGAGTCCATTTCTTTCCTCTGGGTATGCCTCCTCCCTCTGACATATCTTCTTTACATCTCCAAAGGGTTTTATTTTCTTTTATAGCGCGCCAATGGTAACCTTATCTTTTATGCTTCCAGATATTTCTTCTTTTTTTTGCCACCTATTGCTTTTTACTGGCACTGCTTTTTACTATCATAGAGTCTCAAAAAGACTTGATAACAAAATTTGGGTAAAAATGCAAGGCTGCAGGTGCGAAACAAAGATTAAAAACACTGTCAAGCCGTAAATCTTTTCATACCTTTAACGAAAGCACACGTCTGGTGGCTGTGAAACACTGCAATTTGAACCAAAGCTAAATCAATGCTATTATTTCTCTCAGTTGTGAACTAAACGGTTACCACCACAGCAAACAGCAGTGAGGTACAGCAGAGCTGTTAAAGAATGAACTGTTTCATAGCTGCTGGCCTACACGTCCGGAATATTTAACGCCATAAAACGATTCCCACACTAAACATATTTTTCCTCATAACTGTACAAAGAGCATGATGTCATATTCCCCACGCGCCCTTTAAAGGGAATAGTTTGTCAAATCAGTGAAAGGGAAAATGCGCTCATCTACAGTACAGTTAAAGCGAACCCTGCACATGAATCCAGGCCAATCGTCTAACTTCTCTCTGGGTATGGTCAGATGCTGTAAGGCAGGCTCAACATGTCCATCTCCGTGCAAAATTAGCCGTTGGCGTTTGTATCCTCCCCACATATTGCACCACCGAGACTGTTTGTGGTAAGTAACGCTCCAAGCTTTCACAGCTCAACATTAGGCCGTTATGAATGTGAGATGTGTGGCTCAAGGAGTGTATGAATTCTTTATTACCCTAACAAAGCAGCACAGAATATTTCTGGGCGCCGGATGACGATGGTATGAACTCAAAACGCCTGGAGGCAACATCACCACCACTAACAAGCAGTGAACCATAAGCGCTTTATGTGGTGAGCTGTTAGAAAAATATGCTGTTCATAGCAGAGCACTGAACATAATGATATATGCATGATGAATCTATTGTAGTAACAATGCAAACAGTTACAAATCTACGGAGATCTTATACTGATTATCTTTAATCACCAAGGAAGAGTATAATTCCATCCTCAATCTCCTCTTGGCCTGAGGATTCAATATCTTTTCTTCATTTAGGGAAATAGAATTACCGCCTCACATTGTATGCCTCAGTCAAGTTGCACTTATAGTTTATATCCATGTCTGTCCATACTTATATGCAGCCATGACAGTTGACAATACTTCAGTATGGATGTTGCTGCAAATAAACTACAAATTCTAAAACATGGATGCTTTATGCACATTCTCAACTTGGCAGCACAGAAGATTTATACAACAACCACAGTTTCAAGATTACCGTTACCATTTCAGTGCCAACAGAATGTCTCCCCATCTGTTCTTGAGTTATGGCGCTGAATTATCACCAGAAAAAGTGTTCTTGCAGAACATTTTGATGTCACAGGGAAATTAGCCTTTGACTTTTTGGATAAAATATCATCACTGTGATCAGCTGTGTGAAAATTTGTCATAATTACCATATGATTTCTTTAATTAAGGCCAAAAACATGTTTTGTGAGGTCACAGTAACCTTGACCTTTGACCACCAAATTCTAATCAGTCCAAGTGGACGTTTGTGCCAAATTTTGACGAATTCCTGTGAGGTTTTCTTGAGATACTGTGATAACGAGAACAAGGTCACAGTAACCTTTGACCACAAAAATCTAACCACTCCACTGTTGAGCCTGAGTGTACGTTTGTGCCAAATTTGAAGAAATTTCCTCAAGGTTTTTTTGAGATATCGTGTTAATGAGAATGAGATGGACAGAGTCACAGTGACCTTGGACCACAAAAATCTTATGAGTCAATTTTATGGGTCCAAGTAGACATTTGAAACAAGTCTAAAGAAATTCCCTCAAGGCGTTCTTAAGATATCACATCCACGAGAACGGGACATACAACAGACGTGTGGACATATGGACAACCTTCAAACATAATGCTTCCAGCCACAGCTGTTGCTGGCACAGAGGCATAAATATAAATATACTTGAAGAGGTCCTACTGATGAGTTCTATAAGAGATCGTTGCCTGTAATTGTTTTTGTAACATGTTTTGTGAGGTCACAGTAACCCTGACCTTTGACCACAAAAATCCGTTCATTGTTGAGTCCAAGTGGACATTTGAACCAAACCTAAAGAAATTCCCTCAAGCATTCTTGAGATATCACATTCACGAGGGGGCGTACGCACTTATGGACATCTGGACAACCTTAAAACATAATGCGCCCAGCCACAGCTGTTGCCGGCACAGAGGCATAAAAAAAAAAAAATATTTAAAGAGGTCCTACTGATACGTTCTGTCAGAGATGGTTATCTGTAATCACTTATGTTGAGTCAAATGTTAACTCAGGTAGCCTTTTATTGCCAACGATTGTGTTGAGTGGAGTACAAAGTGTCAGGAAAACAGTATTAAACCATTTCTACAGCATTTATTCATTAATTTATTTATAGTTCTGGTCTACTTCTTTATTTTCATTTTATGGTAATGGGGAGTCACGCAGCTGTGGGGTTAAATGTGAACGAGGATAATATCAGCACAAGCCGTCTGCTTCCACTTTACTGTCCATTAAGAAAAATAAGTGTGCAGTTGTATTCCTCTATATTACAGCGTTAATTCTCACTGGAAAAATACCATTAATAATTTATCATCTATAGTCAATGTGGATCTTCTATTACAAAAATAAATTATGGCTTTTTCAAAATGTTCTAAATGAAACCAAAGTTTACAGCATACCAGCCTCAATAAATAGCCAGTTATCAATGTTTCCTAAAAAACATTTTTTTTTCCTGCTATCTAACAGTGCCAGTAAAATCTGAAATACACATCTCACAGAGTTTATGTTTGGCAAATAAGAAAATAATAACAACAATGATAAGAAAAAAATTGCACACCGTGCCTGAATACTTGAAATGAATTAATAAATCTTCAAAAATGAATCACTACAAATTAAATACTGAAAAAATATCATACAGTAAATTGGATCTTTTGCAGAGTTTGCCCAATATTATTTACATGCTTACCATTTTACTTCCTGTAATGTTCTCCTGCATAGTGAAGCTGATGTATGGGTAACAAGTGTGTGCAGTGGCATCAAATCTTCATTAAAAGTTAGTGAGAAAGAAGTATTCTAAACAACCTCTAGAAATAGTTTTTGTATGCCTGCCCACTACTGAGATGAACTGTATTTTGCTGCTTCAATATTCCCATCCATAACAAGCTACACACCGGAACTAATGAGTGACTAGGGATCTTCAAGGGAGGTGGCCTATTATTATTCATTGAAAAAGAGTAAACAAATGCATAAATGTTAATGTCAGAGGGTTCCTATCTGTCCAATTAATCTATGGTGGCTCCCCTGGGCAGCCTCATTGTTCAGCCATACTTTTTTGTGTCTTCAGGGGAAATATGCAATTAAGAGCTGAGCAGAAAAAAATATCAAAGATGTTTTTGTCTTTCATTTTCCTTCCCTTCCCTTTTCTACAAGTGCAGTGCCAGTTCAAAACATGCCTCTTCAGAACGGGCTGATTACTTGGCTAGTGATATTGCTGCTTGTAGCCTCCTCACGAAGTGCTCATTCAAACAACTTCACAGTTGACGCTGTTCTTCCTTGAGTCCTGAGCGATACACCTGCCATGACAGAGTTGCTTAACACACCCAAGTCACAGCTTTTCGGGGTCAGGAACAACAGTGAAGTACATTCTGGTTCACAGGAAATAATGCCAGGGGCAGACATTACCATTATGCAAGGTAGGTAACTGCCTGGGGCCCAGACTAAAAGGGTCCCATCAAACATATTGAATTATGTTGCTATTCTAGCTCATTGTACTCTAAAATAACTTAAACTGTCCCCAGAGCACTTAAAAAATATGCAACTCAACTGTATATGACACCAGAGGTAACACTGTACTACTATATTTACCTGACGGAGACATGTTACCATTTACAGTGCAGATTCAAGTTCACTCATGAAATATAACAATTACAACATGATGCAATTTTATTCATTAAGCTATCCAGCATTATATTAGAATTTAACGCTCCACATTGAGCAGATTTTGAGGTATTTCACCATTGAAAAGATGGTCTTTTCGTAGAACTAGTCTGTCTTAAGAGAAAAAAAGACATAAATGCTTTTTAAATTGATGCTACATGACTACAGAAAACAGAGACAAAGGACTGTGGCATTCACTTTTGCCCAAGAAGTAGAAAACCTACATCTACCAGAATGCACAGTGCCACACTGAACCAATAAGCACTCCTACAAACACTCAAACTTGTTCGTTAAACACAATGCTGGCCAGCTGGTACCAAATGATTACAGTTAAACAGTAAGCTAAAATATGTTTCTAAAAACATCTGACATGAGAAACAGGCAACGCAGAACCAGAGTCTTGGTTTAGGTTTGATCAGTACTGCTTAGTTTTACTGTGTGATTGCAGTTTCTTTTCAGCCTCTGTTTTTTTTACTATGCAGACACAGTATGGCGCACACTTCCTGTTCACAAACTCTTGTTACTACAGCTAAACAGTGCACTAAAATATGTTTCTAAAAGACATCTTTGATGAGAAATAGGCAGTACAGTAACAGATCCTGGTTTATGTTTGACAAGCACTTCCTAATTTCAACATTTGATCGCAGCTTGGTCTGAGTTTGAGAGAAAGAGAGAGAGAGAGGGGCAGGTCTGTCTCTTAATCCATTCTCATACGCTTTGTGTATGTGGTGGCAGGCAAATGAAAATGCGCAAGTACAGCCTGTACGTCAAGCAACAGCACGAGAGCCTGTGAAATGCATCGTCGGAGTAGGAAGATCTAGGCATTGGTTAGATGGACAGATGTTTACCAAAGTTCATTTACACATACTGCACACATTATGATGATACAAAGCTGGTTGAAAATCTGCAAAGTACCCTTTCAAGTAAATCTAAGTACATTATGCTGACAATGCCTCTCTTTTACTCTTCACTTTTAGAAAAAATGCCAATGTAGGACTTATACAGTGCAGTATAAATAGTTTTACTCTTAACAAGTATTAATTTTACTTTTGAAAAACAAAAAAGTTTGGAGTACTTCTTGTTCCACTGCCTATGCCAGCATGCCCAACATGTCTGGGACTCCCAAATCACTAAATCAGCCCGTGAAAAACACACCCAGGTTGTGGCTACTCACAGTCAGAGAGACTGATGAAATATGTTAAGCGGGGTAGTTGCATTAGTCACTTGGTTTGACATAACCACTGCAGTTCTAGTAGTCCATGGCTTAATTAATGTTTTTTATTAGTTCATTTTTTTAGGGTTATAAGTTAGTATGACAAACTTAAAGAGTTGCAATGGCAGAGCAGTGCTGCTCTTGTGGGCTATGTGCTCATGTTTGTTGACAGGACAGTGAAGTTTTTGATAGTAACGTTAGGATATCCAGCATCCAGCAGCAAAGGTGAAGTGCAGTCAATTAGCTGCGGCATGTAAAGGCACGCCATGGATGACATGCTCGACTCAGTCTGCAGAGCCCTAAGGCCCCGCCCCCGCTGCTGCAGAGAGCCACAGAGTGTTTTTTTTTCCATTCAAAGTTCATTAATATTGACGCGTGTCCAAACTGTAAATTCAACTCAACAGGTCCTCGGTCCTCCAGCAATACACCTGCCAAGTGCGTAGGAGATCGGATAAATTGTTCTCAAGATGCGGAGGACAGAATGACAGAGAGGCAGAGACACAGAGTTCTTGCTTTAAAGGTAGATTTTTTTTCTTACTGTCATTTTTTTCCTAGAAAAAAAAGAAAGAATAACTGGTGCATATCAGTATGAATCATCTCCCATTCTCCCACACCCATGACATCTTTTCTGAAACCCTGAAAGTTGACAAAATAGACAACTTTAAACTTCAAGCTGTAAAGAGCACTTAAAACTGCTTTAATATAACACGCCGTCGCTCCACTGACTGCACACATCCTAGAACATCAGCTCTCTGGTGCCAGATTGCGTGAAGCATTCTTCCCCTCCTCTTAAAAAATGTCTCACGTCATTAAACCCAGTCTTTACACTTTCATGGATGCTGCGCTGATTCTCCAATAAGATAATAGCACACAATCTGTCATTCTCCACCCCATTACCTTGCAAACATGGTGGAGATGGAAACTTTCACTTGGCGCTGATGTATCATTTTAACATGAGGATCAGGGTGAGCACTCTGACACTCATGCTGGTGCGGTATAACGTGAGTCGTCATGGCTGCTGGGTATTGAGCGGGAGATGTCAATTACTGAACGGGCTACGGGTGGTAAAACAACAAAGAGTTTTAAGTTAATCAGAGATCTGATTTTGGGGTTTCTAGCTTTAAGACACCTGACATTTCTCTGATAGCTACGGCCAGTGTGAGCGATCTAAAATACAATTCTGCACTACATTTATTTACCCACTGACCACAGGATACGTAAGTCATAAAGCCAGTGGCCTCTCAATAAGGTCTGTAAAAGGATTACAAAAAATGTCACTGACCTTCAAGAGCTGAAGCTCAGACAATATGTGCTGCACAGGTCACTGCACAGCATATCCTCACAATGTGAGGTAACCTTAAAGAATAACTCCAACTTGGCTCTTGGGTTTGGCAATCATTCTTTCTGGCAATAACAACATGAACTCAAAACCAAGTAAAAGAAAACGCTTTAAAGGCACAAAGATGAACTGTAACATTACAGACTGAATTCTGGTTCAGCTTTAGCCTACTGTACTTGTCTTAATTGTGCATTCACACAGTTTTTCGGTGCAATTAAGGACTGTAGCGTTCCAGCTGTGCTTACTTTCAGTTTTACCTCCAAATAAAGTGGTTCAGACGCTTGTTTACAGCCGTCTGATCATTCCTCTGCTCTTGTTTTTCTCATTGTCAGACTTCATTGAAATAATGTCAACATGTTCCCTGATCTCAGCAATTACTTTGGTGTGGAAAATATTAGCCTATCACAGCTGTTAAAAATATGACCAAACAGCAAAAATAAAATCCCACTTGTACATATTATCCTTGAGACTACTCGAGGAAGCATTTTACTGCTAGAGAAATGGTCTTTTCCTAAAACTGGGCTCACACAAGTACTCTTGGATTGGTACAAAAAGAAAAGCAATAAACAACATGAAAAAAGTCTGTCGCTCCCTTAAGTGCAATTTATTGGCACATCCTCAAGTGACGTTTGGAGCTGAATGCTCTTCTTCAGACTGAGAGAGGAGCATTCAGCTCCAAACGTCACTTGAGGATGTGCCAATAAATTGCACTTAGGGGAGCGACAACGTGCAGACTGTTTTCATGTTACATTTGATCAGCACTGCTTCAATTTACTGTTTGTTGTCAGTTTTTCCAGCCTCCATTTTTACGATACAGGAAACAGTATGGCACCCACTTGATGTTTACAGTTCTCGTATTGCAGCCAAACAGTGTACTAAAATATGATTCTGTAGACATTTTAGTTGCAAAATAGGTAATTCAGTGACTGAATCTTGATTTATATTTGGCCAGTTTTAACATTTGATCGGAGTTTGGTTTGAGCTTGAAAGACAGAAAGAATATTAGTGATCGCTGCCTGGCCATAGACTGGCAGACACAAGCAGATCTGGCTGCCTAGAGAAGACAGGCTGTGTCAGCTCTGTCCTCGGAGACAGGCGGAGACAGAGGAAGATTTTTTGCTACACTGTGGCACTTATGAAGACATCAGAACAAAGTTCTACACAAAAATTAAATGTAAACTCTGAGATTTTGATTCACTCTCTGACCAGACTAAAACGTAGTGCTGCCCCCTCATAGTCGACGCAAGGTTGGTCGACCAGAAAGGTAATTAGTTGGCAAGATTTTATTCGCTTAGCTGCAGAAAAAACAAACAAACAAACAAACAAAAAAAAAAAACGTGAAACTCTATTAGGAGCTGCGCCTTGTCACAATAAATCAAAACCTATATGTCTGGACCATGTAGGTTTTTAATTTGAAAGGACAGACACAGGAAGTGGCCATGCTCAGCAGGTAGATAGGAGTCACGTTAATTTCCAGGGCTGGTACCTGCAGTTATTCCACAGGCTAGTTAGTTAATAACATGTCGGGCAGGAAATCCAAAGTGTGGGATCATTTTGAGAAGGTGAAGGACGAACCCAAGGTGATATGTAAACTCATCTTCATTGGTCGACTACAAACATGACGTATCATCTGAAACATGTCAGTAGCTACATGCCCATTAGCCCACAGCGTCATTAACAGGCGGCTCGCTCAGTGTGTGACGTGCACTTGTAGATAAAATATAGGCCTATATTAATGAAGGTTCATTAGCACGGTTTTGTATTTCTCTGTAATGTAGCACAGTGTTAACAATGTTACTGATACTATTCTTTCTCACACCTTCAACTCAAACCATTGTGTTGCCCCGCCCAGAATATATCATTTAATAATTGAATCAATATCGTAAACATGCGGGTGACTAGTCGACTAATGGCCCTAAATGAAAATTTCTTTGTCCCGGGCAGTCCCACTAAAATGCAACATCTACTTGGAGGAAATAAGATTATGTCTATGACTTTGTGTTAATAATTTGTTGTTAATTTTCACAGTCTTACATTGTAATTGTGCTTTGGCGCCACATGTAAAATGTCATGCCAATAAAGCATATTGAGAGAGAGAGAGAGAGAGAGAGAGAGAGAGAAAGTTCTCTCTCCTGATCCACCTCTATTCTTTCTCTGTCTGTGGTGGCGAGCATACAAAAATGTGGAAGGACAATCTGTAGTTGAGCAACACCCTAGAGCCAGCAGAAGGGAGGTGGGAGATGAGCAGGGAGATCTGGGCGCTGTTATGACACTGTTATGATACAAAGCTGGTTGAAAATCAGCAAAATATCCCTTTAAGTTTAACCACATAATCACCTTCCCATATTAAAAAGATGAACCATAAATGATCTCTTGTAGATAACAACATATTTATCTCTTTAGGTATCCATTCATCTGCTTCTCTGCAGATTCAGAACCAAATCAGCAACAGCATGTCTTTGTATTTTTGTCCATAGAAAAAAAATTCCCTCTGGCTTCTCTGTTTATACACACAGCCTGTGGACTAATTGTGCTGCTGCCCTGTGTTGTTCAACATGAACCCAGCACGGCAAAAACTTCCCCTCAATCAGTGATGTCACATGATGCACTTCCTCTCTACCTTGTTTTCCAAGGCACATCTGGATTTATTGTGAACACACACTTCCTTTCATGTGTGTGTGCGTATCGACCTACCTTGTGTGTGTGTGCTTTACGTAAACAACCCTGACCTTGTGAACTGATGAATGTAAGACGTGTTCACTGATAAAGCTGTTTGTCACACTGTGCTGCAACCTGCATTGTGTTGACCTGCCAGAGTTCTTACAGGCTGCCGTGTGTTATACATGCGTGGTTATATGTGTTTGTTATGTTTAGCTTGAGCACAGGTAGACTGTAATCTGAATGGATCTGAGACATATAACATGATAACACCTGTAGCCCAGTGACTGTGGCTCAAGAGCAACATCTCCAGCAATCTCTATAATCCCTATAATCTGTGTCTTATATCACCTGTATGGTCTGATAGCTTGGTGAGCAATATTGCCAGCATTAACCATATCAGATAAACGCCACTAAGAGTGTGAGACAGCTGCTAAGCTGTGCGGTCTTGCACAGAGAAGTCCTTATTTCTCATGGGCCCACTACAAATGACCCACTCTCTTTGCCGTGCTGAGATATAATGCAGAAAAGGATGTGAACCACACACAAAGTAATTTCTACTTTGAAAAGGATTTCTCATTAAAGCTTTTATATCGAGCTTTTATGGTGTGGTTGTGTGTGAAAAGTGATTTTTATACACTCTATTGCGGGCTGATTCCTTGACCTTGGAACTGTAATTTGATGAGAAATTGAGCACTAATGGCTGTATGCTGCCACAGACAAATGCATGAAAGTGCATTATACAGTAATGCACAGTTCACATGAATTTCATTATCTTGAGAAATCTATTTATGTACAGCGAGGTGATGTAATCACTCATGTAACACACTCCCCGGGTTTTTTACAGCAGTGTTTCCTGCCGATGCAGATAAATGATGCTGAGGATAAATATGGATATTATGCACCATCAACATCTGCCTCAGTCCATATCAGAAACTCCAACGCAGATAATAGATTTTCTGCTCACCTACACCAAGGCAATAGTTCACTCTGCTGACACCACACTGAGCGTATATCACACAGTTTGATTTAAAATAAAAAGAGCCGCAGCCTTTATAAGGAGTGTGTGACCGAGGCTGCAAATGCATCACATCTGTGCTCTCATTTGGCATGTTAAGTGCTCAGAAAGGAAAGAGAAAATCACTCGCACTCACAGGGTCCTCATTGTTCTGCTAGCTAGCAACTTTGATAGGCGACCCACACTCTGCGCAGTATATGTAAGGTTAAAAGCAGTTAAATTGGGAGATGTTCCACTCAATGTTCCCTTGCATGAATGAGAAATGAACATATATGGAGAGGGAGACAACTTGACTATATTGGCTAAGTGCTGTGGCAACACCCTCAGCATCCTCTCTGCTGCTGCCGCAGGCCCCTAAAAATAGGTCTGTAGCAGTGAACAAATAGATGATGCCATATGCTGACATACTGCATTAGTGCATTAATGTATTCAGCTGTTTCACTGAAAGCAAAATGATCACAACGCCTGGAACAAGCCCTCAGAATTCTCAACTTTATTTGCTGTACTCCACCCACAGTTTAATGTAGTTGTATTGTCAAACATAATCTTAATTATAGGTTGATTTAGGGTGCTTTCACACCTGCCATGTTTGATTCGGTTAAATCAAACTCAAGTTCACTTGCCCCCTAAGCGCGGTTCATTTGGGCAGGTGTGAACACAACAATCGCACTCGGGTGCGTACCAAAACAACCGGACCGAGACCTTTCTGAAGAGGAGGTCTTGGTCTGCTTACAAATGAACTCTGGTGCAGTTCGTTTGTGGTGAGAATGTGTGATCTGAACCAACTGCAGCTGCATTACGCATCGTTGGGATAAACAAACATGAGCATGTTACAGTCCTGGAGGATTATTAATGTGCACCTCCACCTGCACCGCCTTAATATGCACATTCAGCACATCCAATGCATCAAAACATTGTTTTCTAGTTGGAGCCGCGCCTCGTTTTCAAACTGTATGGTTTTACTAAAATGAACAATGACAGCAATATAGTCCACGATGAGCAGCGCTGAAATCAACCTGCGTAGTTGTCCCTCCACTGTGACATTACAAAGTGTCACACTTGCAAGATAAATGTGACACTCTTCTTCAACGCTTTGTTTACTTCCTGGATTTTTCCCGCATGGAAATTCTGACCAATCAAGATCAAGGCATTTGATCTTGTCCGCTTGTAAATGCTGCCATGAGAACATGAACCAACTCTAGGCAATTGTGCAACTTTCTAACAAAATTAGTCCCTGATTCAGACCAAAGCAAGACAACTCTAGGTCTGAAAGCACCCTCAAGCTACATAACCACATAAATATGTGAATAACATCATGTTAACACTTGTTCCTAAGTCAGAAGTAAAGTATGTGATTTTCTTTGTAGCCAAATCAACTGAAACTATTGTTTAGTGAAGAAAAATCTGGCTTAACACATATCTTCCCCAGAGATCTTTGTTTCTGGAAAATCAATCACACTTTTAGGGAAGGAGAGAGGCAGAGAAAGTGAACCTGAGATAGGGAGAGACTTGAAAAGAGGAAAAAAAAAAAATGAACTATTGAGACACTTTGAGCTAGCTTGGCTCTGATGCTTGGCTCTGATCCAACCGGTCAAAAAACTACCACTCTAATCTTTTCCCCAAGCAACGCCTAAGACTGCTCACTCTCTTGCTCGCTCTCTTTTCTCTTCTTATTGTCCTTCAGGACTGGGCAACTTTCCCCAAGGGCGCTCTGCATTATCCACAAACTCTTTAGCCAACTAATTAAAGATGGCAGGAGGCAAAATGCGATTAGTATGTGCTCAAAGCTTAGCAAAAACTACAACTACAATGTCATCAGGGGAAAAGGAGGTGAAACTCACTCGCATCAATACTCAAACAGACAGGACGTGTGAAAACTCTTGTTAGAACAGTGTGCTCTACATCTCATCTTTCCAGACAAGACACTGCACATATGCTCAAGTGAAAGGAAGGTCTGACTGTCAAAGTATTTTGTTTCTCAACCTGACACTGACAAAAAGCTAGCAGCAGGTAAAGGACTTCTACCCACTGCAGTTAACCTGTATGAAACTCTTGTATTATTGGTGGGAACTGATATTTTGTGATACCGAAATACCAAAGAAATGCAGTAAATCTGAGGGATGGATCAATGACTTTCAAGGCTAATCAGACAACAAAACCCTGCACAGTGGTTTGTAATACTGTGAAGAAGGATTTTTTATAACTCTTGGAAAGTAAAACAGCTTCAATAATTGAATTCCATGTTGCCAAAATCACCATGTCAACAGTGGAAATATGCTGCTCTTGTTATAAAGTAACGTGTGCATGTATAGCATAAATTTGATTGGCCAATGTATTGCATTGTCCTGTCTTAATCTTTTTGGTCAGAGCTCTCTCGGTTGGCATCATGGAGACTCCAGGATGTTACTGGTTGCACTCAAGAAATAGACTGTGTTTCCAGTGTTTGTGCTAAACCAAGCCAACCGGCTGTGGGCTTATAACAAACAGACACTGAGAGTGGTTTAAATCTTCTCAACTCATTCTCTGCCAGAAAACAAATCAGTGTGTTTCCCAAAATGTAGACTATTTGTCGTGGCCATTTCAACATACCAAAGTTCCTTGGCCGCTTAGTTTGTCAGGTGTCTCGGTTTTGACTCGTGTTTCTGTTCCTTTTCTGGAGCTCCACAGTACTCACATGAGGCAGGGAGAAGTTTACGAGACTTACTGAGAATCCCAAAAAGTAAACAAAATGACAGGCCAAGTCCTTCCAAAATTACATCTTGTGCGGTCCACTGTCGACTTGAAGTTCTCTGTCTACATATTCTCATCGTATTACCGTTACTACAATTCAACACTGCATAACACAGTCAAAAACTAATTAGGATACAAATCAACACAAACTTCAAGTCGTCTTTACTAGGGTTGGGAATCCGGATCTGGTTCTTTTTTCTTTTTGTCATTTCCGCCGCATATTTCTGTCCGAACCCGACCGAGCCCGACATTATTTAATTACTAAAGCACTGAATTTGTGTCACACAGACCTCCTTGTTTGAGACGGGAGCGGGCAGCGGGAGGTCCGACACTTCCAGCGAGGGGAGAAGGAGAAATATAACAAATTAAAATAAAATAGGAGAAACCTGTCTCCCTCTTTTATTCAATTTTCAGCGTTTAATCAAGGCGGAGGCGGGCGGCTGGAGGTCCGAGACTTCCAGCGAGGGGAGAAACAAACAGCCAATGTGTGTCTGTGTGTGTTATGTTCAGGTGTTGTCACGTAAATAACAGTGCCCAAGCATTAATGCATATAAGTATTTTTATTACATTGCTGTGGTTAATTTGAGGTAATAGTGTTACTGTAGAAATCAGAGAATCACTTTTTGTTGTTATATATTCTCAGGGAGATGATACAAGCTCTAAATCTGAAATACACACCACACACAAATGTGTATTTTCATCTAATTGTAGGCTACTGTGCAACAGTTAGAATAAAGTTTTTGTAATGGTTTGATTGCATTTGTGTTTATTATATACTTGTTTAAGTATAGCAAGTATAATGAATATAACGTAGGAATCGGTAAGGAATCGGACCGTTAAGAAGGAATCGGTAAGGAATCGGAATCATTAAAATCCTAACGAGTAGTCTTTACACACGACATTGTCCACAATCTCCCTCTGTCTTGCACACTAAAACTTCTTACGGAACAACACATGGCGTAAATAATAAAGATGTACCAATACCACTTTTTCCTTCCCAATACCGAGTACTGATCTGATACCAGCGCGTAAAATAAAAATGGATGGGATATGAATTGTTGCATGTCTCAACTCCTAAACTCTATGTAAAATATTAAGAAATAATACATAATAGTAGAATGAATGCCATAAAACTTTTTTTTTTTATTATTATTATCCAGTGTTGACATAGATCAAGACACAGGTTAAAGTGCAGCCACACAATTTGGTAAAAAAGACATTTTAAAGGCTACAGTAGAATGCTTTTTAAACTCTGCTCCGTTTCGTCTGCCTGTAGCGTGTGTATACGTAATGACGTGAGGCATTACGTGGTATCGGATTGGTCATAGGCTGTACATTTTAGGCAGTATCGGTATCGGTACAACTCTAGTCAATAACTTGTTCCCGTATTCTAACACATAAATAAAGTTAATATAAACATAACCTCAGTATAGTCCACTACCATACACTACTCAAAGTATACAGAAACTGTTTTGTAAACTTAAATACCATCAGAACCTGGATGGTATGTCATATCAGCAACGATATTCTTACCAAATATTAATATGAGCTTAAGTGGCTCTTACACTATTCCTTTATCCTGGCCTTACACCAAATGACTTCTCAAGAGACTTCACTGTCACAGACAAAATTCAATCGTCAAAATGAAATCAGTTTTACCTCAGCTGGTACAGTGTCCCATGATCTTGATTGTTTGGTATAATGTGGTCATGAAACTGTGTTTGAGCCATCTTAAGTCAGTCTTTCTCTCGTATTCAAACATATTAAATATTAGCGTACGTTTTCGGTCTTGGAGCATTGTTAAAACCAACAGCTGCGGTCTCTCCGGCACCACAGAAGAAGCAGCAAACTTGGTAGTCAGTGAACATGGAAGGGAGTCAAGGGACGCACAAGAACATGAACAAATCTCAGTGTTCTTGATCTGTGGAGGAGGAGAAACTGGTGGAGTTGTGGAGTGAATACAAGTCGCTGTAATTCTGCGTGTATTTGATCCACCAACTGGAACTTATTTTAGTGAGAAAGCTTAATTTTTGAAATGATTCGCCTCGCATTCCCACAGTCTTCTTCCACTAAAGTAGAGCAGCTAACCAACAGAGGCTGGTCGCATGTTGAGGCAACAAAGTCTGTTCAACATATGATGCCTTTTATCTTGTGGTTCTAGAGTTGTGTGTTTTTGCAGACAAGCAAATAACTGCTAACGTATTGTATTTCTTAAAGGAAGTTTGGCGCAATATCTTCCACCAGGAGCAGGATGGGAAAAAGTCTCAAGAGGAGTCTAGCTACAGTCTAGCAAATAGTGACCCTGCATGATCCCCAGTCTTTTCAAAGATTAACAACTCACATTGTCTTCAGATGTGAAAGCATGTCAGACTCAAGTATTTTAAATATTTCTAAAGTCTTTTCAAAGTCTTCTAGTGCGTGGTAGGCTATTTTTTCACACAGTGCTGATATCTGTCTCAACGCAGCCTTCTTGCAATTAGCACGCAAAAAGTACATTAGACATCATTTTCTCTGCCTTATTGTGTCACAACAGGCAATCACAGAATAATTGGCATACACAATGAAGCAAAGTGCAGAGAAGCAGCTAATAGAAACCCCCTTGCTTGTAGGTGACTGGTGTTTAACCTTGTAATAATGTTTGAATTGATTGTGACAGGCAGAACAAAACGCCTTGGCATCCGAAGTAAAGTCACACAGAGACTTGGCACCGAAGTCCGAGTACACATGTGTTGGCACCAAACAGCAGCCTGAGGTCCAACGCTCCCCACTGGTGGCTTTGACAGAGTCTCAGGTTGCATGGTGACAGAAGAGCTGCTCAGTGGAAACACAAGCATGCATGTGGAGAGCGTGGGAGGAAGGGAACGGGAGAGACAGCCAGAGATAAGGGAGGGGGGGCTGAAAAACCTGGATGTAGATGGAAAGACAGTGAGGCATGTCACAGGAAAAGAGCATCACAACAAGTCAAAGTGTTGCTTATGAAGTTTGCTGCTGCTCAACATCCAGTATCTATCTACTTCCTGACCTCATGCAGGTCACCGAGGCAGCGTGGCTTTATATAGACAGCATGGAAACCCATCATCACTGAATAGTTACACGCATAAAAGTTCCTTTTACAACCCAAACGAGCTAAGAGCCAACACTTTTCTACATTGTGCCACTGAAAGACAGAGCCACATGCTCTTTGACTTATCTCGTATTCTTGACAGATCCAATTAAAGTGCAAAGGAAACCTGGGATCTCTCTTTGTTTGTCTGAGCTCCTTCTCACTGAACACACTGGGCGATATTAAACCTCCTCTGTGGCACCACACATTGACACGAATCTTGGCATTGTCAGCTGTGTTATTGAAATGGAGTGCATCTTCTTTCCCATAGAAAACAAACTGAGGATGTTGCTATGGGGATTTTTTTTTTTTGCCAAAAACATAATGACGTTGTTTAGATGTGGCCATGTGTTTCAAAAGGGCTCTTTCCTCTTTTCTTTCCTGCCATAGAAGAATGAAAGGAAATGTCCTCACTGGGAAATGCATGGTCTTGTGAAGAGAGCTCGTTGCACTATGAACACATGCAGCTCGCTGTGTTACAAGGAGTAAAGCTAAAAAAAAAAGAGCTTTTTATAAAAATAAAAACAGTGTCCTTTGGAATTAGATTAAAGCGACGCACAATGAAAATGTGACTCGTTGGGATGTGGCTGAATCCGAATACATATTTTGGAAGGGCACAAATAATGTGATGCAAAGAGACTTGCTCATTATCGGGGAAAGAAACCCGACATGTTTGTACATTAGGTTTCTTTAAATCAAATATCGTATCATTAAGATGCAACGCAAGACTTTTATTTTCTAACAAATCATTTTAATTACTACATATAATTGAAAAGTGACCGCTATATTATTATATGAGAGCGCATCAGAAGCAGTTTTTAGCCATCAGTGTTAATTTTCTCAGTCAAAATATTATTTCAGGCAATAATTATCCATCTAAGATGTCTATGTATCAGCCATATGTTCATGGAGTTTTGACTATGTGTCCACTAACAACCTAACCAGTATCTCATGGGAATATAAACACACGGAAATAAAAAGAGCTGTGAAATATATGTGGCATTAAAAATTTAAAAGTCTCAAAGTCTGAAATAAATGAAAGACGTTCTTTGAAAATCATTCTCTTTTAAAAATAAAAACCTTTATCTTTATTTATTTATTTATTTATTTAATTAAATTATTTCATTTACATATCTATACTTCCATTTATTTATAAATTTATGTCCTCATTTATTTCTGGATTTATTTCATAGGCATATAGATAGTTCAGAAAATTTAAAAATTTAAGACAGATGAAAAGCACAGTATGAGGATGTGGAAATATATTTCATAATTAATTACATGCCATTATGAAATCCATTTGATGCTTTGACGGCACAACAGTTTTATTGGCAATGAAAAAAAGGTATGAAAATACAACATTTGCCCATTTTAACATGACTTCCTGTACAAACCACGCCCACTTCCTGTCCTGTATATGAATATATTTGCATAGACTGAGAATATTGTTGTCTGAACGGATACAGACACAGATAATGATAATGAATATAAAGAGAAGTGTTGCCATTCTTGTATTTATTTTCTAAAAGCTGACTTGGTTCCGAAAGAAAGCTGGAAAATCGTCTGTGCCTCTGGTGTGAGCCTGGCAATATTGTCACTTGTGGTCATTAAAAGTTACATAGTATCTCTTTAAATGAAAATGTCAGCACTAGTATTGAACAATGTTAAACAATAAAGCTCCTTAGAAACCAGAAATTATGATATTAAATTTAAACTTCAGTAAATGGGCCAAGCTGTACATCTTTAATACTTCTTTCTCTCTCACACACACACAGACACGCACACACGAGCACCTTGGTCTCCCAGACAGTGCTATTGAAGTCTTTAATCAAGACTAATGTGGAATGTCCCATACGAGCCACCATTAATCATTTGAAGCTGGCCAACTGTGCCATTGATCAATGCTATACATCAAAGCAGCCGCTGCTGGCACAAGTCTGCATGTCTGTCCAGCTCTGTTTGCACCGCGCAACACACCAGGCCTTAAATATTGTATACGACACAGCCCTTCCCATTACTCTTACAAGAAAAAAGATATGACAGAGTAATAGGAAAACATTTTCCCCCTTTTAACCATGTTAAGCTGTTTATTTTAATTGAAGTGGCATGTGGGACAAAGACGTTAATGTGTAACGGCATATGAGGCTGTAACAATTGAAATCAAGAACAGAAGCCGATCTAAGTCACGTCCCAAAGTGCTGCTCGGGCGCAGAGCTGACAAAACAAAATCCAAACTAACAAAGAGTGCAAAACAACATTTACTCCGAACAAACAGGAACATGTTTCACTGAGGTTTGCAGGGCTCTTCTTTTGGCAACTGTGATACACTTTTGTTGACCTTGTAAAAGTGACAAAATGTAAGAGTGTGTGGATACAGAGGCATCTCACTGCCTATACGATATGCTTTTTATTCAGACACTTTCATCCAACTGGCTGCCAAGGACACAAAAGAGCTGGCCTGTACCACCCAGGAAAATCAAATCCTTCTCAAGCGTGTACAAAAACAAAGAGACTCCAGCTCTCTTAAACACATTCAGTCTTGCTGTATGCCACCTATAGAAACACTCCCCTCACACACACACACACACACACACACACACAAAGCAGACCCCCCGCTGATTTCTCTCCTCAGTAGATCTGTACTCGTCCTGCTGTAGCCAAGTTTTTCCTGGCCCGGGGCCAAGCGCCTAACAAACAGCAGTTTATTAATTGGATCTGGTAGCGTGTTTATATTGGTGAGGACTGAGATCATTTCACACTGGCCTTGGAGCAGGTGTGCTCGGCAGCGGTGCCAAATGAGCAAACTGCACGGGCTCAGCAGATTCGTGCAAAAAAGGATGAGCCTTCACGGAAAACCTGCCATAACTCAGCACAAAGAGCCACCACTTACTAAGCTCTTGAGTTCCCCGCATTCACATCCACTCGCCTCCACATTTTAACGGCTGCTTGTACTTTTTTTACCTCTAAACTTTTAAATGTTTTCACCGCAGTTCCCTTCAAGTAGCTTTAAAGTTGAATAACTTCCACACTTTATTGAGTTACTCAAATATTAGATGCCATATTGGATTATTATATTAAATAGGAAATTGGGGATGTGTTGGACATAATTTCCTCATGTTCCCACTTAATTTCCATTCAAAAATGTCATGATCTGACCTAGAACTACTGACTAGTTATTAGATCTGGTGCTGTTTAGGAGATTTAATTAAAATATTCGACATATTTCTTCATATATGATGAGATTTTGTTGCTGCTGTAGGGACATCGCATACTCGAGCTCAAGTTCATTATCCAATCAAGACTTTTTTATGGTATAAAAGTAGTAAAACATGACCCCTTGGCTCCCTGTTGAGCTCTATTAAAACACAAACTTATTCCATGCAGCCTTGAGGCATTAAACATGAACTGTAGAGTGGCTTCATAAAAAAAAAAAAAAAGACGCTGCTATGAAGAATATCCAATGAAGACATCCACACTGAGAGCATGCATCAGTGAGTGAAGCCAGGAGAGCAGCTTTGGGTGGAAAAAAAAAAAAAAAAAATTTTTTTGCATTGCACACCTCTAAAGTGCTGTTATTATTATGAAACTGCCTTTTAACTGCCATATTTTGTTCCTGCTGTTGAAAAATTGCTTTTTAAACCCTAAAAAGGAACCATTTTTTATTAATGCTGAGCAATTGAGCTGTCAAGCATATCTCAGCGACACTGGCTTGGTTTAATGTGGATATATTTAATGTTGGAAAATTACAAATCTGAGCAGGACTCAATGTTGCCAGCTTGGAAAATATTACAGTGAGTGATTCAATAAAAATTCGAAGTATTGCGACATCCTCATGTGCCCTTATCTTCCCTTCTGCCCCAGACTGAACGGTCACAGCCTCGACAAAACAGACCTGCGCAGAGGTCAGAGACCACCTGTTCTGAGTTGGCTGAACTGGTGAAGCGATATCAGAGGACACATCTGGCCTGACAGAGAACAGGCCGGATGGGAATGGCAGCGTGCTCCCGGGCCTCAGGCTGGTGACGGATGACTCACAGCTGATGCTGAGGTCACTGGGGGTCACACGGAGAACAGGGAATGGATGGGTCAGGCAGGACAGAGTTTTTCTAGGGAGTTTGTAATTTCTGACCAAGGACAATATATTTATAGAACTTTTTTTAGTTTGTTTGTGAAGTAATTTGAATTGTGTTTTTGAGGGCTAGCAGGTTACCTTGAGCTATTCATGAGGGGAAATATGACAGGGGGAGGGGGGTTAATATATTATTTGTTTGTCCACTGGGCGGAAATGTATTGTTGATGCCAGAGGTCAGAGGACAATGGCCAGACTGTCCATCCCTTTATGACCACAGTGTACCCGTCTTCTGATGGCTACTTCCAGCAGGATAACACACCATGTCACAAAGCTCAAATCATCTCAAACTGGTTTCTTGAACATGACAATGAGTTCACTGTGCTCCAATGGCCTCCACAGTCACCAGATCTCAGTCCAATAGAGCACCTTTGGGATGTGGTGGAACGGGAGATTCTCATCATGGATGTGCAGCCGACAAATCTGCAGCATCTGTGTGATACTGTCATGTCAATATAGACCAAAATCTCTGAGGGATGTTTCCAGCACCTTGTTGAATCTGTGCCGCGAAGAATTAAAGCAGTTCTGAAGGCAAAAGGGGTCCAACCTGGTACTAGCAAGGTGTACAGGAGTGGCTGGTGAGTGTATGGACCAACCAAAGATTTACAACGAGATAAGTTGAAACCTGTGACTGCTCGTTGTGTGCCTAAAAACCTGCCATTGGCACCAATGCCATGCCAATGCTCTGTACATCTGTCAAACTCACAGCTTTTCAAGTACAAGTAATGACTGAAAGAGTAACCACTGAGGACATCTGAGGAGAATAAACCAACATACGTGTCAACAGCAGCGTGGATGTAGATGAGATGGGCTCATTCAAGGACTGAGGGCTGTTGTCAGAGAACGCCATAACAAGCAAACACGCTGTCTGCTGACTTTTTATAACTGACTTGACCAGCTGACTTTGCAACAAGTTGACTGGCTGTTGAAGCAGGTGATGTAACTTATGTTCTAAAACCAACCACTGGCGACTTTAGAAGCTTAATTGCAGGTGGCACCATCACCCAGCTTGATGGGCCAGTTCACACCGCTGCAACTTTTCTTTGTCTTGTCACAAATCTTTAGTCTGACCTGGCCCTAACGCCTCATCTCAACACAGTCTTCCTTTGTGTTGGTATTTGCGTGAAGTTTACGGAGCACACCCCTAGTGTTCAGCACAAGGAAGTGCATCTCTGCACAGATGGATAAAAATGCCACTGTAGAAATGGTAGAAAAGTTAATTTTTAGTGTTTTTCAGCATCACGTCTTGTAGAATATCACACAGAGCAAGTAAGAGACAAAACAGGACCAATAATCCATAGCAACAAATACGTGAGTAGGTCGGCCTGTCAGATGTGGAACCAGTTTTGCAAAACACTTTGTTGAAAGATGTATGATCTACTATGCATGCATTTGATTCGTTACACAGCTAGCATGCTACCGATGTTAGCCAGCTAAACATGCCGCCGCCGTTACACCTTTCACTCAGAAAAAATGCATAAATAGAGGTGAATCACCTTCAACGATCTGTCACAAAAATTCTAATTTTTTAATGTATTGGAGAAATTCAAGTCCGAAAAAATAAAATAAATAAATAAAACATAAGGAGTTACGCAAACACATCGCAGATCCTAAAAGTTCTCATAGCAATGAATGGACTTCCAGCTGGAATAGAGGTGGAAAAGAGAGATTGAATATGTGAATAAATAGCCGCAGTTTCACTTCTCAATCTCAGGAACCATAGATGTGTTTCATTTCCCAACTCCCACCACACTTTTGCAGTTTGGAAAGGGGACGCAACAAGAAAATCTCAGTGGCCCAATTTGTGTTTACTCTCTCAAGTTACCAGTGACGGAGGTCTGACCACTTGTGGAACAAATCCATCACTCCAGTGTCAATATCTGTACCTGTAAGCAGCAGGGTAGAATATTATGTCTCTGCTCCGACTGAATGAGAAACATTAGCAGAAACGTGACCGGAGACGGCGTCGTCATCATTGGTGTGAGATTATAAATTTCCCCCGACATGTAACCTGGCCTTTACGTGCTTTTTATTCTGGCCTTACAGCAGTATTTCCTCTCTGTATGAAACAGTTGAGAATGCGTGTGTGTGTATCTGCATATTTATGAACTCCAAATGATCCTCACCCCTCGTTTCACAGTTCACTGTGTTATTTTCCGCAGTCTGGAAGGGAGTGGAGTGATGAGAGGAGAGGAGAAGCAAAGCAGGAGAGAACAAGCATGTCCTCAGAGCTCTCCTCTTCCTTATTCTTTATCAGCTTTCATCTCTCGGCCCTTCAGAGAGACTGAACCATAAAAGAGTCCAATCACTAGGGGACATATTATTTTCTCCCTCCTTGAATATACTATATCATAGCCCAGAACCATACAACTTCTCCTCCTCTTGCATTCATAACTCCAGCCAGCCATAGCTGCGAGCCGGGGTTTATCTATTGGCTCTGTGTGTGATTAACATAATAAATATCTAGTTTCCTCTGTCCTGGTGCTGACAATGACTTTGGAAGGAGAATTGAAAATAAATCAGAGGACAACTCACTCATTCTTCTCCAGCAACAGGATCAGCTGTTCACCTTCCGCACGTACCAGCAGCTGGAGTGACGCAGGATAACTCTGAAAGACAAAAAGATGATGGGAGTGTTAAGGTGGTGCCCGGATCTCACCCATCCTGCCTGTGCATCAGCATGTGTGTGAAGCTTCACCTTCAGTTTGACACACAGGCTGTATACAAGGAAGGATGTGGCATGGCACAATAGTGTTGGAGGAACAGGAAGAAAGCCTTCACATCCTACGCTTACCCACTCTGTGCACCACACAAAAGGAAGTGTAGTGGACTAGTTTCACAGCTTAACCAACCAATGTAACTTTTCTATCCATACGGTCTCTTTGTAGTTATAATCCTGAACACAGTCATGAAACCAAAACCCATTTTCTATGTTATATATGGTCAGCAGCATTTATTGTTTGGCTGCACTGTGAACAGACACAACAGCCGTTCTTCTGTTATATTTCTGACAAGAAAGCTGCTCCATGAGTGGAGCACTTCACCCATAGAAATAGACTGACAGTAGAACAAACATTATTCTTTCATCAGTCATACCTCCGATACTGCCTAAAATTATGGGTCGGGTATCGGCGACTACACAAGCCTGTGCACAGATCCAATGCCACGTAATTTATTAATAAACTTTTAGTTTCACAGCCAAATAAAATGACAGTTTTCCAATAAGTCAATTCTTCTTTGCCACTCTGTCTGAAACAGTAGCCTACAAAGCAAGTTGTGCCAGGGTGTCTACAGGTATCAGACGGTTAAAGTCAATGCTTTTTAAGACCCATTCAAGACACCTTTTAACCAAATATAGGACCGATTTTTGGACAAATCATGTTTTACTTATTTAAAAACCGCAAGTAAGCATTGCAGGCAAGTAGTATATATGTGGTCTTGTGCAGAGGTAAATGTTATGTGGGAATATGGTTATTAGAGTGAGTTAAGTCAATCTACATTTTGCCAACAGCTAAGCGAAACTTTGAAGTAAAATGACAGCATTATAGTTTTTTTTAAAGATTTGTAACATAAGCCCCTTTTACACTGCCAGATTTTCCACGAATGTTGGGCCGTTTTGCCAATCAGCTGCGAGTGTTTAGACACACAGAGCCGGATTGGCGAGTTGATCCGAGGTGCCAAATTTTCCGCCTCGCAGGGTAGTCATATTGGCGGAGCCCTTTTAGTTTAAACAGACCGAGGCGGCCTTCCGCAATGGGAGGGGCTGTTGATGACTTGCAGGAGGAGCTGTTGATGACTTGCAGGAGGAGCTGTTGATGACTTGCAGGAGGAGCTGTTGATGATGCCGCATGTGTGACCCACTGATGGTGGATGAACAGGAAACAGCTGATAGCAGGAATTAGCGAGCAGCTAGTAGCAAGAGGAAAACGCAAACCTGACAGACACTGTAAAGATGAGCAACTGGAGAGACAAGGAATTGCCCACCCTCCTTGCCCTCGCAAACGAAGAGGCCATTAACTGTCAGATGACGGGAACAGTGAAGGACGGGCTGATTTATGGGAGAATCGCCGCCTGACTAGCCGCGGCTTCCCTCCCACGTCACTGTTTACGTCACACGCTGAGCTACACGTTTTGTTACTTGCTCACGCCCCCCATTGCCCCGAAAAAGGCACATTCTGTATAAACAAAAGTAGGTAGGCGGCATTTTGCCGCACTCCCCGATTTTGTTTTTATACTGCCAATGCTGAAAAAAGACTGATTGGGCTTTCCTGCAAATTTGCACAATTCCTGTTTAAAAAGGGCTATAGAAAGGCTTCACTCATTTTCACAAAAAGAAATTCAAAAATGGATAAATGAAATTAGACAAAATGTTTGTAGGAGTTAAGACCTAGCAAAATTCAAATTTAAGACTTGACTTTTAAGGCCTAACATTAAATTTAAGATATTATAAGACTTTTAAAAGGCCTGTAGAGATCCTGTGTGCTGTGCAGCTGGTATCTACTGTTTCAGAACACAATATTTACACTGGAAAGTCCCATCAGTAAAAAAACAAAGTGACAAACGTATGCTCTCTGTATGTACTTTTTTTTAGGTTTAACAAAGATTTTAACCATGTTGCCATACAACAATGACAGCAATCACTGAACATCCATACAGGGTCAGTATACAGTTTTGTTGTTTTTTTTTTTTTAATTGTTCAGATTGGTACTCAGTATTAGCTGATTCACAAGGTCAGTAATCCTTATCAGTATAGGAAAGGAAAAAATGGTATTGGAACATCTCTGTTTTATGTACAGTTGCTACTGCTACTGCTGTGGTGAGCTAACTTCCATATAAACAAACTGACGTGCGCCAAGTCCTGAAATCACTGAAATAAGGTTTTGCAATAACGACCAATGAGCAGTGGAGTTGTACTTTTTCAAATAAGCAATCCACTACTTTTAAAACATTACCGTAACTGTCATTTCCCTGATTCTTTTGTTGCCATGAACTGCAAGTTTGTTGAAACATGTCTTGTAGCTGCCTTTCAAAAAGGAATAAGAGTCGCTGCTTAGTAGACAGCCGAGAGGCAGAGAGCGTGGGGATACACAGTGTGCAGATCAGCATATTTCTCATATATTTTCATCTTCTGTTGTTAAATACATGACTAACAAGACTAGCTAAGGGCCCATTTATGCTCAACGTTACATACTGACATGGATGGAGCCCTCTGTCCGTACTCTGCATTTATGATGTCAGTATTTGAGGATGTTTTCTTAAAGCTTACGGATACGGATGAAACAGAGCAGTACCACCCTAGATCACGTGGGCAGTGTAGCGTAAAGATGAGCGTGAGATATGACTGTAGGAGACAATGAAGACATTCAAAAAATAGCTGAACGGAATGAATCGGCAATATAGTGAAAAGAATTCTCCTTCTATATGTTGCAATGCTTTTAGTGGCCTCACAGACCACGGCCGTCCACAACGCCACTTCCGCTAAAAGGTACAATATTACAACCTCCTCTATATCACTTCATTTGCTGTTGTGTGAAGGTTTTGACTCTGCTCTTAAGTGCCATCTATTGGCTGTATCTATCTATCTATACTACCATAAAGGACTCATAAGTATGAGGGCAGTGACGTTCACAAAGATTGAAACAGACATATTTACTTTCATTGGGCAGTTCCAACTGGTAGGTGGCCCCGAGGCAGACCCAGAACACGCTGGAGGGATTACATATCTCATCTGGCCTAGGAGCACCACAGGGTCCTCCAGGAGGAGTTGGCAAGCATTGCTGGGGAGAGGGATGTCTAGAATACTTTGCTCAGCCTGCTGCCCCCACGACCTGGCTTCAGATAAGCAGTTGAAAATGGATGGATGGATATTTATTTTTGTAGGTATAATTGAGCCCCAAGACAGTTTTGGTGAGTGTGTCAAGTTCGCATGGAGAGTGTTTTACAATGATATAACAAGGTAATTTAGCTAACGTTAGTCTTAGTTCTGTGAAAGAGAAACTCTTGGATTGATATACCATTGTATTTTTTTGTTTAACAAGGCAAACAGGTGTGAGAACAGGCTGAAACTGTGTTCTCAAACTAGTGAGTGCACTTAATGGCTCCGCTGACCTGTGTTCTTACCACAGAAAATTATCATGTGTCATTTACTTCTGTATGAGTCAAACGTTCACAGCAAAGAGGCCAATGTCCTTCCTATTCTTTCGTCTCTGTGACTACACCGCACTTGCCGTTACCACGGTAACCAAATGACATCAAATCAAGCAGCACGAAGGAATACAACTTTAAATTGCACTTTTCTGTTAAAAGTAGTTGGTAAAGACGAGGCTATTATCTGCAAAGATGATCCTAAATGCTGGATAGTATTTTGTTCCTCACTGCCTCCTGTGCGATAGGATTCTTTGGCAGAAAAACTGTATTTCATTGCAGGAGCAACTGTAATGAGTATGTGATGTGAGTAATTCAGTGCCACTGATTTATGGCTGCAAGAAGCCAGGGTGATGCGGGAGATGCTGCTCACAATGTCAAATAGCATTTTGAGATTTAATCCTAAATCAAATGTCAAACCGGCAATTTCCCAACAAACAGCTCTGAGATGACTTGATGCTTTCCGGAAAATAGTTGTTATCAGAGCGAAGAAGTGCCCTTGCAGCAGGACAGAGGCAACGTGTATTTGTGCCTGAGGCCTCAGACCATTCTTCCAACAGGAAAAAAACAACAAAAGGACAAAGCAAGACATGACATATTTATTTATCCTCGCCAGCAGAGAGACAGAAATTGCCAGACATGTGCTCAGTGAGGAACAGGGACAGATTTATGTATCATGAGATGATATTTCAGACGTACTCCGTCCTCATTCACAGTGGCATTTCTTAAGTCTGCTGACCGATGCCTTCAGGCCAGTGTTTTGCCAGTCGGTCTGCAGCTCTGCCTGAGACTCAGTTTGTCTGTGTTTGCGTGGCTGCAAGTATGTGTGTGTGTGTGTGGAGGCAATGTCACTGTAAGTAATGACTCTGCAATACTTTACGACTGCTTCATAACCTTCTATTGGCACAAGGAGAGGCTGTATCAATCTGTTATCCGGGGAGGTTTAAGTCTTCGTGAAATCTGTGGTAAGACAATCACCAGCTGCCCTGGAAGGCAGTTTAATTTGGGGAAGGGTCAGCTTGTAGATAGCCTACTGTAAAACCACTGCATCCCCGCAACAGAAGTGATTTACGTCAGCAGTGGCTGGCGGTTAAACATATCTGATGTAGATGAAAACGGGGCGCATAATTAACTTCATAAAGCTAAAAGTAGCTTTTTTTCTCGAGTCAGTGTGACATGTGGGTGATAAACAATTTATGTAATTAACTTCACTGCCCCTCTCCTACTGACTGACTCTGAGAGAGGAGCATAAGACTGGGGAAAAAAAAGACTTCCTCAGATGTTGGCTTCCACGCACCAGGACAAAAAAAAGTTTGATTGCTTGGGGAGTTCTCAACACCTACGCATTTCCCTTCTCTGGAAAAGTTTCCTTAAGTTGTGGTGGGGGATGCCAAATTTCAAACATTTTCTTTTCCAGCTGTAGTGGGTAGGACAGACTGGTTTTCCTTGCCTGAGAACACAGACTTGGAGAGCTGGTTTGACTGTATGTTTGCATCTTGTAATCTAGCGTACATCTTACGGTGCAGGTAAAAAACGACTCCATCTATAAGGTGTAATGAGGCTGCTTCACGCTGTCGGCTTGCTCTCCCAGCATCAGTTTCGTGCGCTGCTGACTTGTAAAACCATTGAAAGGCTGACGTGTTTCAGGAATAATTCCACAGCGTGTATCGCCTACAGGGTGAATTCAGCAAACAAAGGAGAGGGAGCTCGCAAGGAGAGAGACCACGAAAGGGAGCTGGCAGAGGATAAACAGAGCTAAGGAAAGGACTTTCTACTGAGGAAAAATCAAGCAAGCAGGGAATGAGGCGACAGGGGAAGGAGTCATGACATATACTGTGGTTATGTCAAACAAAAAGACAGACATCTGCACTTGGTTGAGCCCTTGGAAGCACGCTGGCATCTGCCACACTGCTGTTTGAGCCAGCTTATTAGCATTAAGCTAGTGCCGCTAAGTGGCCTTGTGAGTATTTACCCCGGCCGTGAGCTGGAGGAAAGGTCTGCGCTCCTTGCCCTTCAGCAGCAGAGGTACGGTGGTCCCATAGCGGTTTGGTTTGATTGCTTCCCCTCGCTGTTTAGCCTTGTCTGGACTACTTCCTGTAAAGAAAAAAATATCAAATTAGACTTGAATGAAATTAAAAATCACACTGCAAATACCAGAGATGCTTATAAAATGTTTCTGGCATGCCGACAAAAGGGTCAGCCGTATGGGTCAAAACTTCTCTGTAATATCCTCAATAATTAAAACATACCAATAATGTTTCAGACAGAAAAACCCTGAAACAAAGGCAGGGAAGCCTCAGACACACGGCGCAGCAGGGCATGACTAAGGACTGTGGACTGCGCCGCTGAGAAAGAGTAAAAGCTCACTCTTGTTCCTGTGAGGAGATGTGCTGTCCCCCAAAGGGTCTTTCTGCAGTAGGACCACAGCCACACAGACAGAGCATCAATAATAGATGCTCTCGCACAGTTTATGAGGAACTCAGCCTTTACGATATTTCCAGATAGGGATGGAGGTTAGACGAAAAAAAAGAAAAAAGAAAAACAACTGGCAGGATGAAATTGTCTTTTCCACTTTTTATCTTTTACTCTTTCACTTCACATTTAAGGTCAGAAACTGGCACTGCAGTGTGCTGCTTCTCTCAGTTTCCTCTCCACGCTCTCTCTGTAACATATCATTAAACTCCTCTCTTAAACTCCTCTATTAAACTCCTACTGAAGTTAAATTAGCAAAGTTAGAAGCCAATTATGCTAATTCACCCTTAAAAGGCTGCTCATTTGGGAGGCAAACAAAACGGGATGTATATATATAGCATAGGATGAAATATAAGAAACCGGATCAGTGGCTTCAAGCAGAATGTGGGAATCATAGACACAATTCCCTCTGCTCCCCCTGTGTCTCTCTCTCAAGCTCTCCTCCCTCTTCTCCCACAGACAACAGAGGCTGTCCCTAATGCTCCCACGGCCTCACTGAGCATGTCTGAATTGTAGCAGGCCCAGCAGGCTTCCTGTGAAGCCCAGTAAACGGTACAGACCCAGAGAGGAGCTGTGGAGATGAAGTAGGCAGGCAGTGTTAAAGGGGAGGGAAGAAGTTGTTTGAGGTTTCACACCCCTGCTATCACCAAAGGAAGACTCGGAGAGCGTGCTGCGTCTCCATTTACTGTATGTCTAAGGTCTAGGCCTGTTCCTTAATCCCCTGAGATACGCACATGAAGCATCTGTTTGTCTGCGTTGCATGTGTGGCGTCACGCAGGGTACAACAAGAGTTCAGTAGTACGCCGAGTGGCAATACTACTGTCTGACATATTTTGTTTACTCTTCCTCCCTCTCTCCTCCCAGCTGGAGATGTCTTCATTTTCAAGCACTGTGTCTCTTAAAAGTCTCTTTCTTTTCTTTGAAGATGAAATTCAGAGATGACTCCCGCGCCACCACAACTGCATTGCTTTCGACTTCAAACGGTCTGTGGTGGCGCTTGCCCTGTGCTCTCAGTGTGGCCCCAGACTCTCCATTTATCCACAGCGCGTAATAAGCTAACAAGGGCATAAAAGGGACCTCCTGTATTTAATGGAGTATTTCAACATGTGCCGATGGTAGTTTGTTGGTTTTAGTGGTGCATGAAAACCACGTTCGACAGACGGAGCAGCATGTCTGAGACCACAGGCTGTGGCTAGAGTGCCAATAAAAAGGAGCTATAAAGGGAAAGTCAGGCAGACGTCTTGTTAATAAAAGACTTCAACACTTCCACTGGTGTCCTCGCAATTCATGTCGATATCTCAGACACTGAATTAGCTTCTGTTAATTAAAACATACCAATGCAGAGAGCACGCTAAAGCAGAGGAATGCCCAAAACAATACAATAAGGCTGCACAACTTAGCGAATATTAATCTTGATCATGACTTTGGCCTCACACAATTAAATTAACACGATCGACTGCGATATTGACATGAATTGAAATGCATGCTTTGCTTATCATTATGACAAATCAAGTGCCTCTTAAACTGAAACACATTCAGGAAAGTTTTGTACGTGCTGCTTCTGCAGGGTGCACACAAAGCGGCAGCCTGTGAAAACTATTCTGAATCTTGCAGCTGCAGAAAGGCAAAACCAAACCTTCTGGAGCAGAAGGCGAGGATCAAGTCTCTAAAAACTGATCATGATTCATTTTTTGGAAGTACTTCAGATTTAGGTCAAGTGATGTTAATCGTGAGTAACTCTTCAGTCACAATACTCTAGTCCTGGATATAACCATTTACTGCAACAAATGGAAATACGGCTGAATGGCTGTGCTGTTAAGGTGCTTGCCAAAATACACAAACAGTATGCACAATAGAGTCAGGCATATAATAGCAATGTTGCACAGTGCATCACCGTATTCATCCAGCCCTCAAAGACAGACTAAAATAACCAATGCAATCATATTCCTCTTGACCAAATATGTCTGCTCAATAAACACTGTTTTCATTTGGTTGCACTGTGATGGCATATTTATTTTCGGTTAGACTATATTTTGGGTACAATTTTAATTATAACCTCCTGAGACCCAAACTGTTGTTTGGTGTGCAATTTTAAGTATATCCTAGCCATTTGGGATTAGTAGGACCTGTTAAAGATAAAAACCTTGACACTGTCAATAATAATAAAGTCAAAATATCCAATGTCTTCAAACTAGTACTTTCTAATAAACAATGTCTTAGCTTGTTACCGTTGCTAAAATTGGTAAAGTTTGTATGTCATATCAAACTGCAGATGTTTTAATCATAAGTAAACAAGTTTCAACCATAAAATCTGATCAGGTTTTGGATCTTGTCCACTTTCATGTCGGGGTTGGCTGCAGACTGACTTGGCAGAGATGGCTGCCATCTTTGTTTTAGATGAGTGTATTGTGCTCTTACTACCACTAGATGGCACAAAAAACGTGTCCATGAACTAGGACAACAGGTCAAAGTTAAGTCATTCTCAGAACCCATTGGCTGTATTCAGCGTCTGACTTCCAGCAGACGGCGATACAGCCTCTGGCGGCAGACCCCCGATTTTTTGGCATTCCGGTTTGATTCGGGTGGAGGAGGCGAATTTCCGTTTCCGACTTCCGTTTATATATAAGTAAATATGCTGAACCATTGCGATGGATTCAGAGTTTGCAGTGACGCCAATTATGTTCCGCCTCGTTAGTTCACCGCACGGACCGTTTAAACTGGCAACAACTGCAGCCGGCTCAAACGTGATTGGTCAATATCACGTGGACTACAAACAGCCTACAACTGGAAACCAGGGCTCTTCCGCTCTTCTTCCGGAGGCAAGATCTCCGGGGTTTGCCTACAGACTCTACATTCACTGAATGTAGAGTCTGTATATAGAGACTAAAGTTAAGTAGAATGAAGTGTAAGGTCCAGTCCACCCAAAATGTGACATCCTCGAATAAGGACACATGGTCTCAGGGGATATTTTGCTTCTAGGAGATGAACTTTATCTATCTCCTTTAACCTTAGCTTCTATTGGAGTTATGCTATGTAGTGTGTGAGATAGAGTATGGTGAATGTGCTAGGAAAGGTAGTTTCTATCTGGAGCTCGCATGTACGGAGCCTGGGTTTGGTTGAAGTTGGCAGTGCTGTTTGGGCTGAGAAAGCCATACGTAAGTAAGGTAAAGGAGGTTGTTGGGTTGGTGTGGGGAGCAGTGAGACCTGGCATTAGGGGAGTGTCTCTGGAACGCCAGAGATCACTGTCTAGCCTCCTGGAGGTGTCGTGGGACCAACTAGACGAAACACTGGTGAAAGGAGGTTCCCACCCGATGACCCCAAAGATATGTTAGTTATCACTGCTCACTGGTCTGTATAGTTAAGCCTTGCCATAATAGCTTATCATAGGGCTTAGGAGGTTTTTCACTGAGTGCTGATCCTTTCTTTAGAGCACAAACGTCTTGTGTTTTTATTTGAATACTTTAAGTCTTATTCTGATGCAAAGATTTGTTACTTAGGAGGAATGTAGCACAACATGAAAGTAAAAGCAGTGCTCTGTTGATTTTATTTAGGGTGAGATATATATTTTGCGTCCAATAGATGCACTGTGAAAAAGGACCAGTCTGATCTTAATGCAAAGATTGGTACATCAGCAGGAATTTAGCACAACATGAACATAAAAGCAGTGCTCTGTTTATTTAAATGTCACATTGTAATAATAAATTGTCCCTAAAAATCAATGAATAATCATGATAATTAATCATAATCTCAAAATTGATCAAAATAATTGTGATTATCACTTTGGCTGTAATCTTGCAGCCCTGTCATTCAAGATGATGTCTCCACATCTGAGGACTTAAGTGTTTTAAGCTGTTCAGAAGAGTAACACTCAAAAGTGGCCGAAAAGCCTGCCACAACAGAGGGCAAGACACAAAGAGTTGCACACCTCTGGACAATCGTTCTTCAAAGGATTTCATGTTGTTCACCTGGAAAGTCGTGGAGGAAGTAGTTGTGTGGAGAATAAAAGCTTGAAAGAGAAGTTCAAAGGTTGACAAAAGGTTTGTGAAGGACTTTGCGGTCCAGGCCTCGGTACAGGCTGGACAAAGATTAAAGTTTCCATGCAACATCCGTCACTGCTTCCCAAAAAGAAGCATTCCCTTCAAACAGCAAAGAAATATGAGATTCATGATCATTCTCGTGGGCATTATCCTCTTTGGGAACCTTTGAAATTCAAACTAAAACTGGGTTAATCCCATATGTTTTCTGGAGAGTATCTTGATTGCTAAGCCAACCACAGTTGTATCCCCATATTGGACACAAGGGGAAATCAGCTGCGGGTCATACATCTAAAAAACACAAGTCTGTTTGGCAGCCAAAAAGATATTTCCTCCTTTCTCTTTTTAAAAAGCCTCAAAAACCAGATTTCTTTTAAAGCTAGCTCTTTTAAAGCTTTTGATGATTTATCAAGGGTGATTTTTCTCTAGCACTGCACCCGAAGCATGAGCCGGATTACTAACTAACTGGTAATGTGTGTTCAAACAGGGGCTGATGTCCACTTTACTCAGCAGGGAAGTGACACAGCCAACAATATAAACAAACAAAATGAGCTGCAATTACCTCAGTCAAACAGGGGACGCTGCTGGACTCAAAATCAACCTCATTATGTACACTTAGTATGTTACCTGCTGCATGAGGACTTGCACTTATTTTTGCTTTCTCTTTTATTCATCTTTTTGGAGAATAAGAGTGTAGATTTTGTTGGGATGATTAAATCAAGGAAATGATATATGCACAGATAGTATATTAAAAAATGCATGTGCAGCATTATAAGCTCTCCCTTTGGTCTATAGTAGAAACTGAATACGCTACTTTTCATTCACACCCAATACTATATCTGCTTAATCAGCAATATCATCATGGAGTCCCTCTCTTGAGATGAATAAGAGCATAAACAGTGTGAGGAAGGTCAAAACAGGCAGATGAAGGACAGGTGGTAATCTATAGGCAAAGTGTTCAGGGAGTACAAGAGAGCAAACATCACAGTGGGACTTCAGCGACCTCCTGCAAGCTGATTAAAATAACATTTGCATACAAATTATGTACAACATACTGTGTATTGAATGGAAAAGAAAAATTATTACACCATACATGTTTAGACTTTTTACCACAGGAATAAGAGGTACTTTCTACTTGACCTTGAGAACAACAGCTGACACAATATCATATGAAAGCTCCAGAACAGCTACAAAATGGACCTTGTGAGTGATGTTTCCAAAGTCAAGAATGAACTTTTTTGGCCAACTTTAAAGCCGACATAGATGGAAAGTCCATTAAACATTCTGACATCTACAATTCCATGACAACTTGGCAAACTCCACCTGCTGATGAAGATCATGTAATATGATCAAAAGCTCCTGAGCAACTACTCAACGGGCCTTATGGTGAGATTATTTTGTCAACATTACTTTCAGTTTTAGATAAAATATTATATGTGAACTCATTTATTCATTCATTTTTTGTAACCGCTTATCCTCTTGAGGATCACGTGGGGGCTGGAGCCGATCCCAGCTGACACTGGACAAGGCGGGGTACACCCTGGACAGGATGCCAGACTATCACAGGGCTGACACATAGAGATAGACAACCATTCACACTCACAGTCACACCTACGGACAATTTAGTCATCAATTAACTTGCATGTCTTTGGACTGTGGGAGGAAGCTGGAGTACCCGGAGAAAATCCACGCTGACACGGGGAGAACATGCAACCATTCAGACAACCATTCATGCTCACATTCACACCTACGGACAATTTAGAGTCACCAATTAGCCTAATCTAGTCTTCGGACTATGGGAGAAAGCTGGAGAACCAGGAGAAAAACCACGCTGCGGGGAGGGCATGTGAGCCCGCAATCCCAGGTTCGAACCTGCTATGAGGTGACAATGCTTGGCGATTAATCATTTGGCCTATAAAGTGCTGCAGGAATGATGTTTTTTGAAGGCCAATCCAGACATTGACATCACCCTGGTTCCCTAGACAAAAAGCCTATCAGATTTTTCCAATGGATTTTGGATTATTACAGAAATTAATCTCCGCGTCGAACAAAAGTTTAGGATACTTACACGTTCTGTTCAGCAAGCAATCTTCGCAAATGAAAACCCCTTTTTTCAATTTTTGAAGCATGAATTGCCGGAGTAAAAACGTTAGGCTACAACCATTGTCACCACACAAATGTGACTGTAAAGACGTGTTCATTGTGATGATGTTCTGTAGTCTCATTTAGCCACTTACTGGGTAATTACTGAACGATGTTACGTCACAGTACAGAAAATGGTGAGAAGCTAAAAAAAACTCAATGACTTTGAGACGAGGGAACTAGAACCTACAGGTCTCATTCCTGCACCAACCTATGTGAAACAGGGTTAGGGGACATGATGGTATAAACCATGCTACAGTCCACCGGTCCAGATTTGACAATACCATTTCTGGTGCAGGAGCTATTCGGGGCAGGTTATGTAGAAATCAGGGCTGGATTCTCATGAGATCTTGTGAATCCAGCTGCCTTGCAAGATAATACAATTTGGGCTGACATGGAGAAGGAGGGTGAAGTTGTGAATACACAAACTTGTTACACTTAAACTTATCTTGTGCTACAACCTAGAAGCCAAAGGTATTGAGTTTACTAACAAAGAGGAGTAAGAAAACCAGAAAACATACACTTTTGAGAAGTCAGAACCAATATTTTTTGGCATTTTTGCTTTAAAAAGAGACTGAATTACTATTCTAATATTAAAATTGATGCAGATACATTGTTCTTGATCAACTTCTGGATTAAACACCTTACCATTACCTTACCGTTATTATATACCTAAAGCATGTCATCTTTGCTGCTGATGCTGCTGAGAATGGGCAGACAGGAGCTGAGAAATAATCATCAAAGCTGTTGATTGTTCATGAACCCTGCTACAAAACTGTGAAATACTTACTTTAACCAGAATCAAAATTAGATCTTTTATGTTGCAAAACTGTCAGATAACCTCTGTCATAGTTGGTCCTAACCACACAAGCCTGGTCTCAACAGCTTTCAACTCAAGTCAAATATGAAAGCGAGGAAATACAATAGGACCCCAGAGACATGACTTTCCAGTTATTTCGAAGAGCCGACCTTTAATAACAGCGGATCAGAGGATAAGAACTCTGATTATGGGTTAGAAAATGGCGAAGATTTAATGTTCAATATTTGCACGGCAGCTGCAAAAACAGCCCTCCAATCAAAGCCCTGTGATGCGTCTGTGACTGCCCTCAAAAGCTGAATTTTGGCCAGCAGTGACTCACTGGAGGATCCTCTTTCAGCGGAAAAAAGGAAGATGAAGGTACTATGATTATACACAAGGACAAATGTCTTTAAAAAAAAAAAAAAAAAAAAAGGTATTGTGCCAAAAACCCTGACAAGTAACACACGGCAGAGGTGAGTTCAACTGTTGCGATTGGATTCGATGGAAGTCTGGCTCTAACCCAGAATCATTTCTGGGAGTGCCTACTGTATTGATCACACATATTGATTATAAAATGGGCCAGTATTGAGCCAAGCTGAAGCCACTGCATGGACGTGAGACAGGTGTTATTATCAGTGTGGACAGGTTTGTTCTTTCTTTCAATGCTTTTTTGTCTCGTGTTCACAAATACATGAAATGAAATTTAAAAAATAGGAGCGCCCTTGAAAACAGTCGAATACAATAGGTCTGCAATGTTTTCTACCAGCTGTCGAGAGAGGTCTGATTCAGCTATCACAGATTGAAATCAACAGAAACGGGCGTCTACATTATGTTTTTAACAGAAGTATTGTTAATAACAGGGTTATTCATTGTTTAACATTAGGCTTTAAGATGTTTGAGTATCTTTAACCACTTGTACAGCAAAGTTTTACATTAACAAAAGTACTGAGAGGACAGTTCTTCATATGAGGAGATGCACAGATATTAAAGTGGTATTGATCTTCGAATTGAACTCTCAGCAAAGCAAATGAGCTGCAGCAGTTGTGGTTAAAGGCAGTTTGTCCACTAATTAGAGGGTTGGCGGTTCAATCCCCAGCTCCTACAGTCCAAGTGTCAAAATGTCTTGAGACTAGACACTGAACCTTAAATTGCTAATGATGGTCACTCCAGCACTTCACTAGCTCGCTGCCATCAGTGAGTGTATGAATAGGTGAATGAGAGGCAAATTGTAAGTGCTTTGGATAGAAGGGCTAATAAAAGCAGCCATTTCCCATTTAAATTTGTTTTTTCTCTAAAATGTCAAAACATTATTTTAGGTAAATTCAAAAGTTTGACATATTTAACTGGTTCAAGCTTCCTAAATGTGTATCCATACACAGACGCCAAGGATCGATCTTTTATTATGGTAAATGGTAAATGAACCTGCACTTGTATAGCACCTTTCTAGTCATCTGACCACTCAAAGCGCCCATTCACACACACACTCACACACTGATGGAACACCCATCAAGCAATTTTGGGGTTTACTATCTTGCTCAAGGATACAAGGATACTACTTACAAGGATACTAAGGCGCCGGGGATTGGACCGCCAATCTTCCAATTGGTGGACGACCCGCTCTACCTCTGAGCTCATTCATTTTTGCTAATACACATTTTTACACAACTTACTAGACTTACTAGAATAATAATAATAATAATAATAATAATAACAATAATAATAATAATAAAATTAATTGCTTTTTCGGTCCACTAGATGATGCTGATGTTTTGTTTTCCTGGTGAGGTCAGCAGAGGTCTCAGTCAGCAGCTTTTGGCAGGAAGTTAAACAAAACAAAGATGGAGGCACTGGAGACAGAAATCAGAAATGAGCTGTGGGCATCTGGAAACATCTGAACTTATTTTGGATTTTTTTTTAACATCGAAGGAAACACGGACTTGGATATAACACATGCGATTTGCAAGCAGTGTCATATGAGAATAGTGCGGGAATACTATGAACCTGAAGGCTCACCTTACACTGACAAATTTTTTCATTGGGGAAAAAAATTGCAGTTGTGAAAAAAGGTAATAGAATACCAATATATCACAATATATTTGTATGCAATACCAAGCCTATCACAATATCACAGTAATATTGTGATAATATCATATCTACATAATATCATATCGTGATAATATTGTATATGATAATACTGTATCGTGATAATATCGTATTGTGATAATATTGTATCGTGATAATATCATATTGTGATAATATCGTACTATGATAATATATCGTGATAATATCGTATCATGATAATATTGTATAGTGATAATATCGTATCGTGATAATATTGTATCGGGATAATATCATATTGTGGTAATATCGTATAGTGATAATATCGTATCGTGATAATATTCAAATCAAATCAAATCAACTTTATTTATATGGCACTTTTATTACAACAGTAACACAAAGTGCCTCACAGAGATTAAAAACAACAAAGATCCAAACAGAAAACAAAAAGAAAAGAGAAAACCCAACCCTCCCACCCAACAAAAAGCTATTTAGCTCATAAAATTGAGTTAGTAGCTAGGTAAGAATGATCTAAAACAGAGACATAAAATGCATCAAAACTAAAACCTATAGGCTAACTAAAATAACAAAAGATAAAGGTTAAATTAGATAAGAACGTAAAAAGAGGAAGGGTAAGAATATAAAAAATAAATAAAAAATAGATAATAGATGGATAAATTGGTTATAAGAGGAATTTAAATAAAGAGATCAGTTAAAAGCCTGATTAAAAAGATGAGTCTTGAGCCTCTTTTTAAAAACATCAACAGTCTCTGCAGCACTGAGGTTCTCCGGCAGGCTGTTCCACAATCGGGGGCCATAATAATTAAATGCCGCCTCCCCGTGTGTTTTAGTCCTAACTTGTGGTATGGTTAAAAGGCCGGTATATTGTATCGTGATAATATCATATTGTGATAATATCGTACTATGATAATATATCGTGATAATATCGTATCGTGATAATATTGTATCGTGATAATATCATATTGTGATAATATCGTACTATGATAATATATCGTGATAATATCGTACCGTGATAATATTGTATCGTGAATCCTCTGGCAATTCCCACCCCTAGTTTCAACTAACAATTATTTTCATTGATTATTTTCTCGATTCGTCGATTAGCTGTTTGGTCTATAAAATGTTGAAAAATGTTTTTCTGTTTTGTCCACGACCCAAGAAATAGAGTACAGAAACCACAAAATATCCACTTGAGAAATTGGACACAGAGGGGGTTTTTTCAGCTCTAATGGTAAGGGTTATTGTTAGGTGTACTATACCAATATCAATATCTAGTAATCCAATGGCACATTTCATACAACTGGTGAACATACTTGTGATGCAAAGACCAGGCTCATCTACACCTTACACACACTTACATAGGACAAAAATCTATGGGGGAATCTGAGGAGAGGAAGTACAAGAGTCGGTGTTCAAGTGCTCTGATTCAGTGAAGATCTTAACATCTTTGGTGTTTTTGTACTTCTAACTCAGACGCTCCAGGTTCTACATTCTCTGACATGAGAAATCGTGAGGATTAAAGATGCTAAAATGTTTTCATCTTTTGGGTCAAAGTGGAACAAAGGAGCTCAACAAACACTTCAGTGGAGCTCTCTGTATACATCCAATTACTGATTCCGTATGAAAACACCACTGACCTAAATACAGCAACGGATGCTACACCTACGTTGTGCCCTCGGATATAAAGAGCCCTCGACAAAGAGAATGGCGAATGAGGCCGCTTTGAAACACAATGCAGCTCATGACTATCTTTAAAGAGTTGTTCCTGGAAGTAAAAATGGCATGTAACTATTCCTGCGACATCAATTAGATGGTGAGCTTGTCGTGACATTTATTTAATTAGCAGAAAGTCGGAGTCACTCAGAGAAACAGAACAACGTCAACATAATCTTCAAGACCATCTACCATATTACAGGTTGTTACTGTACAGTGAGTCTGCCAAAGAGTGAAACTCGGCACTAAAATAAAGCCTTGGTCTCCCTTCATAATAAACACTCTTCCTTCCAGCACATCAAAGAGAGCACTCTACACTTCCCCCTGTTAAAAGGCTCCTGACGAATCCTTTTTTATAAACATTAAAAAAAAGGCCCTGCCGCTGACACAGTTCATCTTTAGTATGATGTTCCTAGACTAATAAAAGACATGCAAAAGCAGACAGCATTGTTTAAAAAATAAGTACAGCTACTTTGCTGCATGTGAATTGATGTTTGATGCTAGAAGCAACTTAAAAGAAAAAGACTTCCACTGATAAAATAAGTCATCCATTGAAACACAGGCTGCCTTTCTCCATAGAGAGCAAATGTAGAAATGGATTTTTCATCTCTGCATTTCATCTTGAGCAGCATAATGAACTGGCCAGCTTACACTCTGTTAGTTCATGTTCTCCAGCAGCAAGATGGAAATTACAATATATTCAACAAGACACTGGCCAGGGCTGTAATTTCCAGGCGCTTGCAATGTTCAAAGACGAACCCTTGAAAGCCCTCTTTAAATATGTTTTTACATTTTTAGTAGATTTATTTAGAGATGATGGTAGAAGGGGAAAATTATGAAATTATGTTTCTGCCTCAGTCCATGTCTACCAGCCTTTTACTGGGCTGATGAAACAAGCTATTTTTAGCTTCTTTAAAGCATACGACACACTAAATCTATATATTATGTGCTTTATACTAATCACTATAGTTTATACTACTACTAACAAGAAATGACACAATAATGTGACATTGTTTGTAAATCAATTTATGATAGTGATGCTGCCGATTACCCTGAAAACACACCCGGCATTACAAAGCAGCTTGCTACACCTCACAACTGCTTGTGTGTTTTCAGCGTCCAACTTCAGAAATAGACTGTGAGCATCTCTTCTATTTTGCATTGGGAGAGAATAGTGCACATCAACAGCATGCTCAAAATTCAACTGGATTAACAAGGGGTGGGGGAAAAAGCTTTAGTATTGTGATATTTTTGTGTATCGTATCATCACACAGTGCCAATTATTGAGTATGATATTGTGATCGCCGTGCCCACATCTACACAAAAGGTTGAATGATTCCCATGTTCATCCACACCATTACCACATGCTCAGTTAGCTTTAATTTGCAGTCACTTGAAATACAAATTGCTCCAGTTTGTTTAGTTTGAAATGCATTGATATTTTGACAACACACTGTGTCTAGATGAAGCGCACACATTTAGTTTACACTGTTTTGTCATTCTGCTATTTGCTTTTGTTATGTTACGGTTTGCTTTTGTGAGTTACTAGCCATGTTTCCATCAGCCTGTTTAGATGCGCATCTAGAAGTATTGCATTGGAAAATTATGATGGAAACGCCAAAATTCGAATTAAAATCCCCTGATTTGCACAAACTAAAATACGCTCGCTTTAGCCAGGTTTTGGTTGATTCGAAAAAATGTTGATTCGCAAAACGGGGGATGGAAACAGTTATGTTCAAATTAAGTCTGACGTAGAGCACCTCTCTCCATGGTGATATCCACACTCGGGTCGGGAAGGCGGTAATGCATTTACAAGCTGGTTGCCAACCACCAGAAAATGTAGAAGAAGAATGCGAGACTTGTTTTGTTTCCGGTTCTGCGGAAAACTCGCCCAAGTTCGTAGTTCTCAAAATCCGTACATTTAATGGAAACACACAGGATTCGTATTTCTTTTAATGCGCATTTCCCAATGATTCAAATCACTTTTGGATGGAAACATAGCTACTGATTCATTTCTCGTAAGTCTTTGAGTTACCTGAACTTTTTTTTTTGTTGTTGAACTGTAAACCTGTGATTTGTGGTTTGAGTGCTTGGTCCATGACTAATGTGAAATATTAAGATTACAAATACAAAGCAAACTTTAGGTAGCCTAGTAGAATAATATCATTAATTGCTTTTTTAGTTCACTAGATACGTTTTGCTGCTGTAAAAAAATAAAGTGAGATGAACTGACTGAAGTTAATTTTTTAAACAAAACAGATGCTGACAAAGTTTTCCTTTGGGGACACAATTTACAGTTGAAAAAAGGAAATACATTGTAATATATTTTATCACAATACTCAGCATATCGCAACATATTGAAAATCACAATTACATTGTATTGTGATAATATAATGTGGATCTTCTGGTGATCTCCACCCCTAGTATTGAGTAGGCATGTTGTAAGCTTTGAGTATACTTTATTTACTCACTTTTCTAGTGTTACCACGCTACAAATGTCAAGTCATCATCACTACTGTCATTAGGATTCATCCTCTGGGCCCCCGGGGGACATTTGTACCACATCTAATTGCATTCAATCAAACTGTTGTCAAGGCATTTAATATAAAACTAAAAATGTCAACCTCATAGTCAGGGGATCACTTAAGTCAGTAGACTTTACGTCATTGTTTAAACAAAACTTCATGGCAATGAAGCATCCTTTAGTTGTTAAGATATTTGGATCTGGACCAATTAACAGAATGACAAACAGACACTGTGTCATACTGCTAGTGTGGCTAAAAAAACTTACACTCCTAATCAAACAGAGCAATTCAAAGTATTAATATCCTAACTCTACTAAAATGAACTGTAATTGACTACTGTAGGAACAAAATTATCCATTACCATGTACAGACATGTAGTATTCTGCTTCCTTACGTGTATAAGGCTCCATTTTACCTGAAGTAAACTGAGTTTTCAATTGTGTATGGAGGCTTGCTTTCATGACAGTTATCAGTTAACTGGAGGCCTCCCTTTGCCTACATTTTGCTGTGCACTTCTAAATTTTAATTAAATTATGCGACTGAGTCTGTGATTCTTTGTCAGACCTACAGAGGACACTCCAGGTGCCAGACCTCTGACCTTTCAACTGAAATATATTGACTCTGTTATAACTCTTATTATTCTGTTTTATCGCTTTATTAAATGACACAAAAGACAACATGATCATTTCACTCCTTATTTGTTCACTTCTGCTGTGACAACTACTTTTTTTACTCCTGCACTCTGGCTCCTCTACCACCAGCGTCTTTGAGCATGTAGATACTGACAAAAAGAGGGGGTGAACAATTTGACTTCCAGTGTGGGACAAAATTATAAGCTTCTTTTTGACAGTGGGGGAGACCAGGCTGAGAGACAGAGAGGAAAAGGGGCTGAGAGGCACGGAGAAAAAGAGTCCCAAAGCCTTCTGCATCCCTCATTGCCTCATTTCAACAATCCCTCTCTCTGTCAACTCCCTCATCACCCTCTTTCCCCCTGTGATGATGACGACACACTGGAGTAATTAGCACTGAAGTTGAGAAGGTGATAATCCTGGATGTGGGACCCCCCCCAGATCTTTTCCAAACAGATCAGCCCGTTATTGACCCAATGGAGTAAACTCAGGTCTGTGGCTCACAGTGAAGTTATGGTAATACGAGACTTCCCAGAGTGGGTGAGATTTGCTTGTGTGTCACATTCCCATCCTGTGGGAGCAACAGTGGAAAAGCCAATTCCCATCTTGTCCTGCACAGATTTTGGCATTATGTCTCAGAGCGATGGGGATTTCAGTTTGGAGGATTTGGGGATTAACAGAAACTTATCATACATGCTGGGTCACCTAGCAGCTATTTGTGGGAGAGACAGGTTTCCAATGAATATGGATTTTCAGCATGCTAGCAGCAGGGTTTGGATAGTTCGGTTTATTGGTCAATCACTTTGATCCTACCCCAACAACTATGGGATGGAGTGCCTAGAGTTTATGACCAACTACCTGCAAATCTAATAACGTTCCCTCTCCTTCAGATGTACTTTGTGTTAAAGCTACTATTACCTTTCTTGCATTTCACACAGCACTTAGAAAAATTTGAACATCCACAACTCCACCTCCCTCCAAAGGCCTACTCCCCCCTCCTCTATTACGTCCTCATTACGTCTATGATAGATGTAGGCGTTGGCAAGGTAACGTTAGATACACGGAAGAGGAGAGCGAGTGTAACATGCCAAGAGAAGTGTAGAAGAGGAGTCACATATAATGTTGTGGATGTTACGCGAGCGGTAACATCAGTCGGAGGCCTCCACGTGGGGAAGACAGACAGGACGCTGTTCGGTCCATTCGGTCCAAATGCAATGATTGGTCTGAGTTTTCTTAGAACCATATGAGAATGGTACAATTATGAGTTTTGATCTCTGGTGGAATTCACTTACATTTTAGTGTGCCATCAGCTTATTAATAGCATTTTAACCTAAACAAAGAAAAGCGTAAAATTTCCAGAAAGGTAAGTGTCGCTTTAAGTGCTAATTAGCACATGTTAGCATGCTATCATGCCAAACTGAGACAGTGAACATGATAAAAATTGTACCCATGAAACATCAGAATGTTAGCATTGTCATTTTGAACATGTTAGCATGCTCACATTAGCATTTATCTCAAAGCGCCGCTGTGCCCAAGTACAGCTTTATAGAGACTGGTCTTATTCACAGTGCATCTCCTGGAAGCAAATTACAAATAAAATTGTACCAAACTGTTTTATCCAAAATTGAATCAACAGATCAGTGCGTTTACTTTCACCATAGGCTTAATAACAAATTCTTGCATCAAAATAAGGTTCTTCTTCTCTTGAATTCAGTCCATATTTCATGGATATGTGTCTGCACATATATGTTTGTTTTTACCGTGACATGCTACAGTGATGCTGCTCGCTCTGAATGTCTGAGTTGATGCTGGACAAGAACATGGATTAACTGTAACGGTAAGGTTGTGTTACCGATGTTGTTCTCCTCTGCCGTCATGTATTCATATTACTGCTGATAGTTGACTTTTCAGGTGGTTCAATAAAGTTAGCTGTGTTGGTTTGTGGCGGGTGCAGACGCAAGCTTCATGCACTCTGCATGTCATTTGCTCTCTCCTGTTTCAAGACAGCAGATGATAATGGTTGATGACGGATGATATTCATTGCAGCATTCTGGAAAGTTTTCCACAGGCTGCCACTGTAGAGTGCACACATAACGGCATGACACCCCCTCAAAAGAGGAGGCTGCTGTTAGCTTAGGGAGCACTTGATCTAATATGCAGCTGAGTTTTCTATAAGTGGAGCATGCATTTCAAATGTCAATAGCATGATCGATCATTTAATTGTAGCCAGAATCATGATCATGATTAATGTTCGATTTATTGTGCAGCACTAATTAAATGGCCAATTATTTATCATGATTAATTGATGGATTATTTTGTCAATAAAATGTCAGACAACAGTGACACATGCTTTGTGTAATTTCCCAGAGCCAAAGGGTCTCTAAATGGATAAATAAAAAAAATCCAAAACTACTATGTATATTTTTGTGTATGACAAAAGCATCAAATGCTCATATTTGAGAAACATGAAACCAGCAAATGTTTGGCTTTTTTGCGTTAAAAATTATCATTCAACAATATATAGTGGCCAATTTTTTGGTGACCGATGATAAATCAAGTAGTCCTTGCAGCTCTAAATAATATATTCATCGAATTATGCTGCTGTGTTGACCAGGACTCCCTTGTAAAAGAGATTTTAAAACTCTGTGGGAATATTACCAGTGGAATAAAGGTAAAATAAAATAACAATTTGTTATTGAAGGACATTCGTTCAAGTACAAAACATACACACACAGACACACATACACAAACACATTTAGAGATCAAGGTCCTTAATTGCTGTGTGCAAAGCACAACCAACCTCTGCCTCCGAGGTCTTTCTTCACAAAGATGTTCACTTCATATAATACTCTATCAAAACAGCCTCTATTCCCTCCATCAAAAGCCCCCACAATATAAAGGCTGATGGCTTAAGAACATGGCTGGACTCCAATCAACGATGTCCTGCAGTAAATACACTGACACAGAGCTGTGATGACCTCTCTGTTGTGAAATTATTGATGCAGGGTGACCCAGCTGTTCAGTCCGCTGTGCAACCGCGAGTCTCAGACCAAAATCGTGTTGTTGCATCAGTTCACTTTAAACGCTCAGTCCTTCCTCTCATCCAAGCACAACCTAATATTTCTTGAGAAGGGCGCTCTGTCAAAGAAACAGAAACAAACAAGCAAACAGCTGCTCTAAAGAATTCATATGTTCACCAGCTCTTTTGTGAGCCAAAATACTCCCTATTTCTTCCATTACACCTCTAGCCTCTCATTCATTTTAAATGTGCGAACTGGCGGCAGCATGTGTGCACCTCTCGTAAATCCAATATCGGCCTTCATCCTGCGTTTGAGCATTAACATCAATGCTTGCCGTTTACAGATACATTGTGACAGCAGTGACTTCATGTTCCCTTCCTACTTTGTATCTATTCATTACTCCTTTCTTCCTCTCTTCGCTCCACAAAAAGTAATATTTTCTCTTCATTTCAGAGAAAATTGAGTGTGAATGGATAAGAGAGGTAGGTGACTGCGTTTGCACCTGTCTCTATGTCTCTTTCGGTTCTCTGAAGGCTGATGCAGATCGTGGGGAAGTGCACCCACCTTCATCTATCACAACTGTGACAGACTGCTGTCAGTCAGGGCTCAGCAGGTGGTGGTCTGCAGCTTTGTTGCCGTCTGACACCCATATTTCTCACAGTTTCACGATACACCTCTCACATCCGTCTTGGAATATTAATCTGGAATAGGTCGTGTGTGCATGTTGGTTTCTCAGATTATCACACAGCAGCTGTATGCATCTCTGACTTGTGCATGCCACTGGTTTATGTGTCGTGTTGCCGTCTCATAACATCGGCTTATCTACTATATCCGTGATCCTGTCATCCCCGGGCAGAGCAGCACGTGGCCAGCAGAAGGAAGCTAAATCACACTGATGGCTATAATGGCCAATGATGCTTAACAGAGGGAGACGTTTCTAACTATGACTGTCGTTCCCTTGTGGCTAACAAATCAATGCCAGCCTGCCCTCAAAATGTCAAGCGACAGCCACCCTAAGGGTTTAAAAAGCAGACTAGGGTGAGGCTATTTCCTAAATGGCTTTAGCAGAAAGGGGTTGTTTTAACAGGGATGGCAGCCATACGTCAGCATTCTACCACGGACTGGAGGAGGGGTGTGAGTTACATGCCAGGAAACTGTACTGAAAGGTGGGCTGTGCACCTGAGCAACCAAAGGGAGTGAATTTCTCTGTGTTTCAGGGGGCTTGGGGCAGGTTTCATTCTCCTCTCCTCCAGTTTGTTTAGACAACACAGACATTCTAATCTTTCTAATTAATTTTGTCTGATGCTGCGGCTTGACCAGATGATATCCTCAAATCTAATCCAGGTCATTCGGTTCTGTCTCTAATTATTTATTGAGTTTCCTCTGCCCAGAAGAGGAGATCAGACCCTCAGAAAACCAGTTGATATGCAGAGGAGAGACAAAGAGAGACAGGCGGAGACAGAGAGAGCAATTCATCAAAGATTTGTAAACATAGTCTGCTTGATTCATGCCCTTATGGGACGTCTTTTATTTTTTGCTTTTAGCGTTTTTGAAAGCTAATGAGCACACAGCCAATTCATCTACAGATCACCTGACGTTAACTTTGTAGATTCTTTCAGAGAGAGTTTTTCTTAAATTTAATTACACCAACATTTAGACAGACAGGGTTCCTTTAATCCAGCTTTAAACAAGAAATGTGTTACTATTCTGAGAATCGCTCAAGCAGCTGTCAGTCAACCTTTTGATCATTTAAAGAAGTCTTTCTGATGTTGAACGGAAAGGTTGATTTGTCCCCGACACCTTGTCTTTTAAGTTTTCCGCAATGGGAGACAGACAATATGATGAAGTGAAATGTTGTAAAGCAAATTCAGTAAATAGGATTTGGTACACAACAACTGACTCTTTGCTTTTTGGCAGGAAGTGTGTTAAAACACATGGGGGATAAGATGGGGGATTTCATTTGAATTTTCTCAATGAAAACTACCTGTTAACTTCTACAGTGCGTTCACTTGTTGAATTTTCTTGTAGAAATATTCACTAAAGCAAATATTACTTACTTCAAGGCCAGTATATAATCGACAAGACACACCAGAGAAAGTCTGTCTTATCAGATGCATCACTGACTTCAATAACTACTAACACAACACAGTTTTTGAGCTCTATCCAGGTAGCCGATTGCATCTGAGTGTTGGCACATTCAGAGGTGTTCTGGCGATGGATGGACTGAATGTCAGTCTGCTCTGGTCCATACACGGCTGCCAGATTTGGCTTGGTTTTTTTTTTTTTGAGGTGCCGACTTTGGCCGATTTAGGCTTTGAATCTGCCTCAGTTAGCAGATCTCAGGCTAGCTTTGGGCAAATGTCAACTCGTGGCATTGGCCCAAGTTTGGCTGATTTTGGCAGGGCACTCATCACAAATCTGGCTAAAGTCAAGCGACCAGTTGGACCGGATTTAGGCCACTGTGGAGCCAAGTCATTTTGGCTAAATAGATACCTACCAGCCACTTTGCACTTAGTATAAATCCTGAGCTGCCTATTGACTGTTTAACTGGAGCTGCATTGCATTGAAACAGCTCGTGTCCATGTTTGCTTCCTGTCACCTTCAACAGGAAATACAAAGCGGCCCATTTAGAATGTTTATGTTGTCAAGTATGTAAACGGTAGTCCCAGGAACTTTCTTATCCCTGCTGATGAATAAATGTATTTTTAACCTATACTCCACCTTTATTCATTACTTCAAAATTAAGCAACAAGTCCTTTCGATTTGTAATGGCCTTTCAGAACACCACACACACACACACTGCAATTTTTTTCTGATCTGATGCTCTATCAGGACGAAATATTTTGACAGTGCCTTCCAAAACTGTAATAAATCACCACTGCAAATATTAAACCGTTTTCTTTCTTAGATTAAGGCACAAAAATGCCTTGGTTGGAAAGAGATCATGGTCTGGGTTAAAATAACTCATTGGTAAAGGGTGGGGAGAAATCCATCATGTTAAAAGAAATCAATGTGACTGTCAGTAGGGACCAGAATTTTCTATCATGGTATATGTAATTTATTTAGAACTCCTAAACAAACAAAAAAAAACAACTGCCTCGCATGAGACAATACTTGAATTTAAAACACTGGACTCAAAACACCTTCTCTCAAAATGGAAGCTTCAAGGTTCCTATGAAAAATTGTTTTAAGCGTTGAAGGTTTATAGCTTCACTCTTCTCCTTCATGTCGGCCCAAATCACATGCAAAGCAGCTTGACTCACAAGAAACCAAGGTCACACGAGAATCCAGCCTTGATTTGCTACATAGAATGCAGCTGAAATCCATATTGCCTAATCTCTACCGGTGGACAGATTTCTGCTATTTCACATTATGTACCAATCAACCTAAACATTAATTCACTAGCGGGTGAAGTAATTAATAATAATGATCATCTTGTTACAATGCAACCTCTTGGTGGGAAATCTTGGGTCCTGGCATTTTCTCAAGGGAAATGAATCGAACGCAGCTGGACTTAGTTTTGTCTTAGAAGATGTTTCACCTCTTATCCATGAGGCTTCATCAGTCATGCTTGTCTGACTAGGCTGGAACTAGTCTGATAAACTGGTGTGGAAAAACCCAGGTATTTAACCTCTGAGGAGGTCTTCACAAGACCAATGATGTCATTGGTTCGTTAGTGCTCCAAAGGTGTGTCAACAACGGTCGTTGAAACGGTGGTCATCGGAGTCGTTAGAGTCACATGAGGCCATTTGTGAACGACCACTGTTTTTAGAGGTGTTAAACCTCCTGGGCAAGGATGAGAGGACAGCATTATAAGTGGGGATAGGTGGTGTCGCAGAGCTCCTCCTCTATTGAGAGATGGTTTTTCCAATTTCACATAGATGGCTTCCTGGCATTTGTGTGGATGCCACCTATGCTCCACCAACCCAAACACTACTGCTCACACTACTGCAGACCTAACCCTCCCTCATGGCAGCTGCACTCCCACATAGCAGTGGCCCCCGGGTAAGACCATGTGCCATGTCACAACACAAAAACTGTTCAGAAACATGACAAAGAGCTCAAGGTGTCGACCTGGCCTTCGAATTCCCCAGATCCCAATCCAATGGAGCATCCTTGGGACATGCTGGTACCCCACTTTGCAACCCACAAGACTCAAAGGATCTGCCACCAGTATTTCAGTGCTAGGCAACACAGGTCACACCCCAGAGGTCCTGTGTCCATGCCTTGACAGGTCAGAACCAAGTCTGGTCCAAAGAGGCCCAACCATGGATTGGGAGTTCCTCTTGGTACCAGCATGTTCCACGAATTCTTGATCTGATTTTGATCTGGGGAATTTGATCTCTTTGTCATGTTCCTTGGGCCGTTTCTGAACAGTTTTTGCGGTGCAGCATGGGGGTGCACTGCCATCTGGGAGTGCCGTTGCCATGAGGGGGTGTATTTGGTCTCAAAACTGTGTTTGGGTGGGTGGAGAGTGTCAGGTGGCATCCACATAAATGCCAGAACCTGGGGTTTCCCATAAAGATGTTAGTTTAGTTTAGTTTATTTAGTTTATCAAGGGACAGTGTGCAATAGCATTAATCGTTTACAAGAGATGAGGAGATGGTTGCACCAGATCTAGCAATAACTGCTAATTTCCATCTGTAGTCCCAACATATAATTTACAATATACACAGACCACAATCTAAAAAACAAAGAAACCTAAAATACAGATGAACAGAGGACAGCACAGAGACAGTACAGACATACAATTTCCACATTTAAAATAACCAAACTGTTACAGTGCAGGTAGGAACAACTTACAAAACACTAAAAGGCAGTCCAAGTAGCAGCTCCTGATATAAAGTGCAAAGCGGGAATGTGCATAGATAAAGTGCTGGTGTTGTTGTTGGTAGTCAACAAAGTGCTCTTAGCAGCAAAAAAAAGTTACAGAGTTGATTATAGTTTAGAGTACAACGATAAGAAACCTAGATACCAACGATGGTAATTCGGGATTACAGGGATGATTAAATACCAGCAATGGTAATATATCATACATTGCATAATGTCATATTGCCCAAACAGGAAGTGAACAGCAGTCTATTATGTACAAGTCCAACCTTTTCCCATCCAATTTCCTCTACATACTTTCTCTATGGACTTTGTGGCTTTATACAAACATGTCTCTATTTCATAATTCTTACAGCCACTAGAAGGACTTATTACTTACATACGGTAAATTACTGATGCTGCCATTTGTTCTTGGGAGGACAGTCTCAGTTGGCATCCCGAATTATCATGGTACTTTAAGATCATGTGTTTTTGTTACACTTTTTACTGTACTGCATATACTACTCTTTGTTAATCTATTTCTTAAGGACATGTTAAACCAGTTTGCCATATGCACATACATACACTTGTGACCCTGAATACAACTCAACCAATATTGCTGGGACAACTTTTTTTTCCTGTCGTCCCCACCTTGCCGTCATTAAACCAATATAATCAGCAGAATTTCTGAAGTGAAACACGCTTTGCTTGTTTCTGTATCTACTTCCATTTAGATAATCCGATCCAAACAATGCTGCAGGAAAACCGAGGGACAATCTGCCTTGAGGAAAACCTCTCTTGCTTCACTCTGTCTCACAAACTCCAGCATGATAAAGACAAAGTAGCGCTGTCTCCACCGAGAGAGGGGAGGCCATGACAAACATTTCAGAGAGAGGGCTGAAGTCAGTATCCTGCTGACATCAAAGAGGTGGTTCGTACTGCCCTATTTCAATACTCACACTACCCCTTCAAACTATTTTTACTCCCTGCATTCATACATCAGCTAACCCTCTGAGTGAGAGCTCTAATGACCCCACATTGAGACGATGTCTGTGGTAAACATCTCCTGAACTGCATCGCCCTATTTCTCTGCCAGCGTGGGTAATTTTCAGGGAGGCTTTGCTATAATTTGTGTGGTGCTATTAATGATGCAGCCTCAGGCTTTATGTTTGTTAGCCCGGAATAACAAACAATGAGCAGTCTGTGCATTTATTCTTAAGGAAAAACATAGTCCGGGATTGCATTTAACTTTTGTTAGATGAGAAATGCATTTAAATTATTAAGACATGACACAAACTTCTATTTTTACCATAGTGTGGACATTTTTTTGTCTTCCAATCCGCTCTGATCGTGACATACTGTTGTTTTAGCAGGCACTGTGTGTATCTGAATCAACTGAGATTGAGAAATAAGTTATTTAGAGTTGATTTCTAACCTTATTTATAATTGGAGCAAGCTGGATCCTGACTTCCCAACTTGTCAAGATCAACAGAAACCACTTTAACGGCTCAACACCACCGTAAACATGGATGGATTTATGTTTTCAGTTCTCTCGTCTTTGCCATTTAGTCCTGCTGCTACGTGCACAGCCACACACACACACACGCATACACACACATAAACATTTGTCTCCTAGGATGAGCTCTGTCTTACACACAGAATACCCGGTTGTCAGTGTCTTACTCATTCAGCAGATTAAGTTTAGCAGCTGAATAATACTAACATCCTGTTTGGTTTGTGTTTACACCCTAAAGATAGAGCTGTATCCTCCTGGATGTTAAACTCATCTGTCCATCCTGACACTTCCCTGTATTGTTCCATCTGTGCAGAAAAAATGGATTTGGAAAAAAACAAAAACACTCTTCTCTGAATTTCCAAGATGCAAAATGCACAGCAAGACAATTAAGTCTAACTAAGTGTCCTCTTTAACATATTAGAATTTCTATGAACTTCAACAAGGTAAACCTACACAAACACATTGATATTTACACTGTGTGTATCCTGCAGTCCACACACTCTGAAAACCATGCTCAGCTGTGGCTCCACATCTGCAGCACTACATGAAAATGATCCAGCTAATAGCAGAAACTGTAACACTTATATTGTCTACTCACCCTCCTCTTTATTGTGAACCGTGTTGTCAGCATTTTCCGTCGCCGTGGAGAGGCAGCAGCAGACGCGCAGAGCGAGGAGCAGAAAGGCAAAGTTCTTCCGCCGCCTCCAGGTTCTCATGATGCCCGGGCGCGGTGAGCTGAAGCCGGGGGAAAGCGCTCCGGTCAGACTGCGCTGTCAGAGCAGCACGACCACTTGACACAGGTGACAGGGTGGAGACACGGGTCAAAGCAGTTCTCCGCGGTGGTGGTGGTGGTGGTGGTGGTGTAGTAGTAGGGGGAGGAAAAAGAAAAAAGAAGCTTCACCACTAAGACCCCAACGTGATGTGGCAGGCTGTCACTCCAAGACAGAAGCTGTCAAAAACTTTTCCTTCCTCCACCTGACGTTTGGCGGGCAGCGGTTTGAGGGGAGAGACGTCCAAATGCACGTGTTAGTTAAATGCAGTGTGTGTGGAAGTGTTGCTCATGTGGTAAGGGTATGGCAAGAAGCAGCAGGAGAGGCAGAATGAGAGGATGTTGGAGAGTAGTGAAGCGGACTCGCCATCCCCTCCAGGACCGGAGCAGCCACACTTCGCCATGTGCGCTTCAGGCTCCGCTGGGTCCTAAAGCCGGACAAATACTGACACAGTTATTTTAATGTTCACCCATTTACCCACTTAATGCATCCAAGGGAAACAGCTTATGTTGTGAGATGTGGAAACGCCCAAAATACACACCTATTATCCATGATAATATAGTGGGCCAATTGATCACTATGATTATACCATTTTTTCTATCATTTCTCATGCAGATTACCATCTAATAACACTTGTAGATATTTAGTGTATTACATGAATGCAAAGTAATGAAACGGACAGCTTTGCTACCAGGCCGTGCTCAAGGGGCATTATCAATCTACTTGACCAGCCAGGTGCGCTTCAGCAGATGCGCATTATCATGCAGCCATGACTGTTTCTCCATGTTTGAGTGGACTAATGTTAGGCACAGGAGCCTGAGGAGCACTAAGTTTGGATGCTGCATCAAGTTTTTCTCGGCAGTTTGTCAAAAGCCTCCAGGAGAGGATGTTTATGCGAAAAAAACAATATCTTTTTCCCGTCGTGCATGCAGCACCAGCCTCCCGGAAGCAGACCGGTAAACGAGGGGCAAAGGATCATGGGAGGAAAAGAGTAGGCGTGCGTTCAGATTAGCAGGTGCTGCAGCTGCCCTTGGAAAGTATAGCCTACTGCTGCATGCAGTATGCACGCAGTCGGGACATAGGCCTACTACTTTTTCATAACATTATGGCCTGAACTTTGACCCTCTTACTTTTATATCTGTTACCATGGAGATACTTACCAGAGCTCTGATGTTGTTACTTTGCGATGAATGTAGTTTATTTAAAATTATAAAGTTATGTCCTGTTTGTGATATTTATGATTATTTTGTTTACTTAAACAATTAATATTCCTATTATTACTGTTCGACTGGTCATCGGTTACTTGAATGCGCTGTCAGCTGTCATTGCGACTTATGACAGTTGTCAATGAGCTGTCAATGAGCTGTCAAGCTGTCATGTGTTTGCGGCTCAGTCGATGTAACTTATTGTCTGCTATGCAGAGGATTGTGGGTCGGAATAGCCAGAAAAGAATGCTAGCTTGCATAATGCAAAATCGGACCAGATGTAGTGGAACACCCTTTGGAGTTTTTGGCATACTATGTATTGGGACATACTAAATCTTTTTCTGGCATACTATTTAGTATGGTAGTATGGGGATTGAAACCTGATTGGAACGCACTGTAGTTTTTCTTGGAATGGGAACCTTCACTATAAAAAGCTCTATTTTTGTCCAGAAATTATTTTAAAAATCTCTCTGGAGCTGTAGTAACAACACCTATTAAATTTAAATTAGCCTGTCAAAATTACAAATACATCTAAATGGGCATTCATTAATATATTTTTGCCACCAGGTGGCACTGCAGTGGGCTGTTTATGATTAGTTGGAACTTTTTGACGGTAAAAGCAAATTAATCTCTTCATCCACACTTCAATTCTGTTTCCTCTTTACTTTTCTTGGATTTGTAATCCATAGCTAGCCAAGCTAGGGAGATTCAAGACTACTGTAGCCACCGCTGTTGAGATTAGGCAAAATGTAGAGGACACAGTGCTGGGCTGAAGACAACTGACGCATATTTTAGTTGCTGAAATATGTATGTATAGGCTAAACATTTTTACAGTTGGAGAATGTCAGAATCGCTCCAAGGTGACAGCACTGATAAGTGAACATTAAAAACACTGTAACTAATTTTCATGATTTTTTTATTTTTATTTTTTTCAAAGCCAAAAGGAGCCACTGAGGCTAAAGAGCAGCGTGTGGCTCCAGCGCTGCTGGGTACCTACCCCTACTGTAGCCTATGTTAAGACCCAAAGTATAAACAAAAACACATGTCCTTGGACCGTCACAGCAGATAAGAAAAAACAACATAATAAAACCCTTCAAACGAGAAAAAAACAAATTGTCATATAAATGTGTCTATCTGACAATCTTGACCAAAATATTCCCTTGCAGGAGAGATGTCTTCGGAGCTTTTTAAAATTATAGACATTTTGCGGTTCAGCTCAAAACATACGTTGATTTAGTCTATATTTATCAGAAAGTGTAAATGCCAGTGTTTTGTGATGTGGTGTTTGCTCAGGAGACACAATAATCTTACCAAATAATATATGAGTGTTGTTAGACTCCACATTTGATGGAACAAAATATAACTTTCCCAGAAGCTAAACTTTTAAGAAGCTGCTTCTTCTTTGTATTGCATTTAAAAACTTTAAATTTGCATATAGTATTATAACAAACACGATGAATGTAATTGGAATTTCTTTCTTGTACAGTACTTTCTTACTAGCCGCTGTGGGTGGAGGTGTATGAATGGATCATGCTTTACATTGGAACATTTATCTATTTATTGTAGATATAACATAGTGTCAAACATGTTATACAGTTAATAAGAGCTTTGATGTTTCTCCTCTTGTTTCAGTCCCCCATGTTTTTCTGGCTTATTCTCAGCTGCTCTCTGGTGTGCCAAAATGCTGTGTTGTTTTTGATCCAGTGGGTCCACGGTGGATTACGATGATTGACTCCCTTCCTAACTCACTCTTTGTAAGATATGATGGATGCAGCCTCAGAGGCACAACCAAGGAAGGTACAGGAAAAACTTTGGAAAGGGCACTTCCCTTGGCGGTTCCCAGATAGGCTGCTTGGGATGTGATTTGCTGGAAAATGCAGTGTGAAATACCATGATGAGCTGTGTAGAATGAATCTATGTATGTGCGCTGATGGGATTACACACTGACATTTCAAAAAATGTTAAGCTTTTAACCTGTTGAACCTTCAAAAGTTTCTTTAGGAAATCCTTGAGCTAAAGTAAAGCTGAGTGTCTTGTCTGCACAATGTGCATTTGTCATGTCTGTAATAAGAGCACTTCATGATTTAATTTCAGTTTGAATATTGTATATTAAAAAAGTATTCAGCCCATCAACATGGTGAGTCATTCCTCATTTTGAAATACCCCTGGGATGAGATTGTGTCGTCTTTCTCTCTATCTCGGTATCCAGACACACTTATACACACACACACACACACACACACACGGACAAACTGTCATCACTCTGGTCCCATCTGTGTTTTGCACAGGCTACCTGGTCTGGTTTAGTCTAATCTTTTTTGGTGTGTGTACGCTGCAGGCACAAAAGTCACAGATGTCTCTGCACAGTCTGCGTCAGTTCACTCCACATCTCCGCTGAGGCTACAAACTGCAAAGAAAGGGATGAAATGAACTGCTTTGCCGGAGCTAACTTTGATTGAGTCGTGTCTTTTAAATCCCAAAGTGTCTCACTGCATCTGTGAATCTTCCTTTTCCCTCTGAAGAGTTTCATTAAAATGTACAACTCGAAAAAAACACTTATTTTCTGTTGTTCTTTTTTTATCCGGTGTTTTTGAATGACCCCGCCTTTCCTTGCCTCACCTTAAGTTTCTTTGCTGACATCAATTTCAAGCCCCACGTACAGTAAATACTGTAGACTTTGACAGGGGCGTAGCACCAGATTCTGTGCTCTATGAATAAGCAGTCTCTGTGGAATCCTGCCTTTCCTCTCTTGATCCATGTCTCCCTCGTGCACCTTTTGATTTTTTTTTTGACAGAGTCAGTTTGCTTTCTGTCCCTTTCTTTTCTTTATCTCTTTTCTGCTTTGAAACCTTGATTTCCCTCTCTTGGGGAAAGAGATGACAGTGTGCGTTGGTGCTCCAGCAGCATAAGCACCCACTCAATTGGCACTAGCTGCGTTCAGAGACAAATCCTAGCGCAGGGGCAGACTGCAATTTTGCGCCTTTCAGGGGTGAGAGGGGCCTTTCACTATTCTTCTATACAAAGTTCAGGCTTCCAAACAATTTGTTTAGCCATTTTTAATTTAGTTATGGCACCAATTTATTATGAAAAAATGCAAACAAGGCTCTTTTTTAGGCCCCCTTCTTTTGTGGCCCTGCGAAATCAGTCCCACTGCGATGCCTCTGGATTTTGAAAGGAAAGACTATCAATGTTTGGTTCAACTATTTTGTGTCAGACACTTCATTTTCTCTGCTTTGGGGATTTTTTATGCACCAGTTTGTGGTGGAAATGTCCCGCTACTGCCTGTTTCATTCGTAAATTGCAGCCATTGCATTTGAGGTTGCATACTGCCATCAGCAACTTTACCAGAGGCATTGCAGTTCCCCAAACTTATAGCCCTCTGCTTCTTTCTTGTTTTCTTTGACAGGGGCAAATGCACATTTTCTATATATTAAGGAGGACATTTTGCCTCTACGACTATGATGTCACAATCCTAGAACACAAAGCCACTGCTAGAAAGACATGTCCACGAGGCTAGATACTCAGATAATATTGGTGCCAGTGAAATGACTAATGGCTCAGCACTTACAATCAGCGTCTCTGCATCAATGTACACAATTAGCCCTGCAAGCTCAGCTAGTGTTCTCCTCTCTAAGCCAGACATATCAGCTTTACCCTCAGGGCATCCGAGTCAGTCAAGGCCAGTCGAGGGGCCTCGGAGTACACAGTCCACATTATGCAGAGATAGCAATGTGACATGCAGACACATGATGCCTCAGAGAGAGAGAGACTGACTGACAGGAGCCCTTCTCCTCGTATACAACCGCCTGTCAGTCTGTGCTCATCATCTGGAACCAGCCCACATGGCAGGAGTGCAGTTCTCCCATGTGGATTACTCTTTTAGATTGGCTTTCTGGTAACACAGGCAACAGTAAAGTCAGTGGATATCAATACTGTTTACTACATGTTCCCTGCTGTGGGCCACAGTCGACCACTGTGGATACAAGAACCTTGCAGCACACAGCAGCTGGACCGTCGTTTTCAGTACTGGAGGAGAATTAACTACAGTAGCAGACTAAAATTTAGCATTTAACCCAGCACTCTGTCAGACGTTTAAAACACTGTCAGTATTTACTCCAGAGCAAGCCGCTCACCAAAAGTCTAACAGTATGCATTTATACAGCGTGTTTATCTGAGACCCGCGGCACATGTCCTTCCCCTGTCCTCTCTTCATCCCAGCAGGCTCTGTTTAAATGCCACAGAGATGTCAGTCACCTTTACAGACTCTATATGTGGACTGCAGCACTGCGAAGTCTCCTCTCTTATTACAATGTCATCTCTGGTTCGGAGCTCTGTGACAAAGGCCCCCTTTCACAGGCGTTGCGTGTCTCCTGAGTTCGATTAGCTTGGAATTCCAGTGTTCCGGATGGGAGGATCCAGAGGCCTGGAGGCAGACGTGCAGCCAATGACGAAACACCACTCACCCCTCTCCCACTTGATAAACACCTACAGTACTGTACCAATGACAGAGCCAAGGTGCTTTGCTCAGAGCACTGAGACTCAATTTCCTGGAAAATGACACTACTTCTACACAGAATGTCCTTGAAATGCTTTTATTTCATTTCGAGACACTTGAGATACATTAGAGGAAAATGATACTGTAGATAAGGAATGGAATCATTAAGAAGGAAATGAGCAAAATTCTGTGATTAATCTGTGTTGCATTTAATCAGTGGGTGTTAATTTGAGCGGAGAAGACAGATTACAGTTTCATTTCTTAAATAATTCAGCCGTCAAACCCTTAATTATGAGTGTGTTGGTGGTAGGTGAGGAGGTTGGGCTTTGTCAGTGTCTGCAGACAACAATTAACTTATTAGCAGAGGAGGGGACCCTAGGCACATGACTTGGACTCCAGTCAGACTGAAGTCTCAAATTTGACTTTGATCACTTGACTTTAGATTGAACAAATCAAAGAAGACTTGCAAAGTGACTTTGACTTTAACACCAAAGACTTTTGATTTGAAACTACTTGATACCTTCCCCCAAGCCTGCAGATTATAAACTTGTGCCACCAGCGAATTCATTTTCCTTGATTTCCTGAATCAACCAACACTAATGCTGTTCATTCCCAGTCAGCACTAAATCCCCCAGATCCACCTTGAACCAACCCAACAGCATCCAGTCAAGTTGCAGAGAACCATGACAAACCAACCTTACCTTTGTGAGTGGTAATTGGAAAAAATGATACCAAATATAATTTCATTTGTGTACAAAAACTACAAAATGGTCACCAAAAAAAGACAACTGCAGTATGCAAAACATGCAGTTCGAGAACTATGGACGGAAACGCAACAACATTCAATCTCATCTGACATTTGAAGTTGCACAAAGAACAGGGAGCCGAGGTTAATATTAGCATAGTTAGCGAGCTATTGTGGGCGCTATGAGCTAATTGTGGTACTGCTTAAGAGCGCTTTGTCCTATTAAAGTGCAATGTCAGCATTATGTTGTTATGATTAATTTCAATTGTACTTGTTTTGATAACAAATAAACACAAATTTTAAAAGCATTCATGATTTTTGTAAATTTAATTTATTGTTATTCTGTGTTAAAATGACATTTCATCTGCTGAATAGCACAATATGACTTGTTTAAGACTTGAAACTAAAAAAAGTTTAGGACCTGGGACTTCCCTGTCTTGACTACAGACTTGACTCTGGACTTGAGTGCAAAGACTTCAGACTAACTTAAGACTTCAGACTAACTTGAGACTTGCAAAATGACTTGGTCCCACCTCCCTTTATCAGCATTTATGCAGCAAGAGTGTTCCTGGTTCAAACCCCGGGGTAGGGGAGCTGTTCTGTGTGGAGTTTGCATGTTGTCCCTGTGTCAGCGTGGGTTTTCTCCGGGTACTCCAGCTTCCTCCCACAGTCCAAAGACATGCAGGTTAACTTGTGACTTTAAATTGCCTGTAGGTGTGAACGTAAGCATATGCGGTTGTCTATTTTTATGCGTCAGCCCTGTGATAGTCTGGCAACCTGTCCAGGGTGTACCCTGCCTCTCGCCCAGTGTCACCCGGGGTAAGCTCCATCTCTCCCCCGACACTATACCAGGATAAGCGGTGATGGATAATACATGAATGAATGAATTTTAGACAACAAAATTGTTTGTTTTGCTGTCATCTGCCAATGTGGCATGAGCAAAGATTTCTTAATGCGTCTTTGCTACATGTCAAATCAAATTATATCTTTAAACACTGGTGACAAATCAAGTAAGCTTCACCAAACATGTCTTCCTGTCACCCTGGGAACAGCAAAACATATTTTTGTTGCACTACTTTCAAAGAACAAAGATACAACATGAAACAGAGGTTTAACTAAATCATGCACAGGCAGTGGGAATGATATGCATAGATGATTAACTGCAAAGCCAATATATATTGAGAAAATTGAAGAATGGTCAGTGAATGAACTCCATTTGCCTTTCGGTGTCTCTCGTTTATCTTTGCAGGATCTGGTTCAGAAGTCTCTGCAAAACAGGAAAAACAACAATGTTACTGATAACTCCCCCCCCCCTTAAAAAAAACGATCAAGAACACACCTATCTGCACTCACACCTCCCTTCCTTCAATCTCTTAAGAGCAGCTCTGCATCACACAGGAGCAACTCCCGCTGCTAAATTGGCTTTCACTTCCATCAGCCTCACTCCCGAGGTGGCCGAGCCCAGGTAGGGGGAATAATTCTAGCTTGCTATCTGACCAAACACACTGCTATGCAATCACCCTCCTCTCACAGTGTAACCCAACAGCTGGAATCTCATTTCAGCCAGCATTCAAACCCAGCCACCCTCCACCTCTCACTATCAGACCCCTCTGTGACTCTTCTCTGGACTCAACCTCTCTCTGTGTGTGTTGCTGACTTTCTGACAAAAAAAATGAGGCCTCTAAAGCACACACGACTCCGTGTTTATCGTGACGGAACACACTCCTTTTTCTCCCAATCTCACTGCGGTTGAGCCCGGCTAATAGCTTCATTTGAGAGGTGGCGAGGTCACACTGGCATCGTAACACTCGCGCCTGCTCCATTTCCCAGAGAAATAAAATGTTCTCTTACAGAGCCATTTGACGTCACACTATGCTCTGTAATTGCTGGCTGTGTCAGTAAACCACACAGCGCTGATTCACTGTAGAATCACTGTTTAAAGTGAAAACTGTCAGAGGCCTGGAGCAAAACTGTTCCCAGTTTACTTAAACGTTGGTAAACGAGAGACAGGCCAATCATCTTGAGATCATCTTGAGTAATAACTTGGTAAAAAAACACACACATATTCTCTCTCTTACACAAACACGCCATCTGAAAACGATTGTGTAATTATCTGTAAGAGATTGGAGACACCTCTTCACATATTTCACATCTCACCTGACTGACAGATAATTCATTGTTGTGGATGGGTTGTAATGGGAGTGTGAGTGAAGGCGTACCCTCAAGTGGAGCTGAATGGATCCGTCTGACACTGAATGTCCTGAATAGATCATTCATTTGCCACATGCCCCTCACTGCTGCAGGACATGGGTGCTTACTGTTAAAGCAGGTCCTATGCATCACCTCAACAGGGGCTCTAAGTAAAATAAGTTATGGCTGTGTGACCTTTGGCTTCTACTGTACTGAACGCCAGAATCAAATTATGGGGTAGAAAATGAAATGGGTTTAGCTGTGATGCAGGAAGGGTTTAGTTTTAATTTCTTTAGGCCTAATGTTTCCTGATCTGATTTTAAAGAATGCCCCAGTCACTAAAAGGTTAAAGATTCCACATGAAATATAACTTAAATGGATGGATTTTAATGCTGACTGCACATTCATTTGGTTGATAATCCAGAGTGATAAATGACAGAGGATCTGACTTTAGCAGTCAAACAGTGACCTCTGCTGGATGATGATCAAACCATGCTTCATTTTATCCTTGTGAGCGATGCTTATACACAGGGACTCCCCTTTGAAATACACCTAACACTTCATATACACTTTAGTATCTATCATCTAGATTTAATCTAATTACAACAACTTCTTATTCTTCAAGAACACCAAAGTAACCAAATTTGCACTGGTTTTGTTGAATGCTGCTGTTTAAATTTGGATATCTGTTTTTTGGTTCAGTTTGCACTGACGTTACTTATATATATATATATATATATATATATATATATATATATATATATATATATATATATATATATAACCTTAAACAACCTTAAACAAGAGTGTATATATATATATATACATATATATATATATATATACTCTTGTTTAAGGTTATATTGCATATTTTTGTCTGTATTTTAACATCCTGGGACCATGTTTGAAATAAGCCTTCCTTTGAACTGGTGTGTGTTCTCTGCTTCATTATAAACCATACAAACAAGGCAGAAATTAGAAAACATAAATTGAGAGGTACACATTACCCCCATATTAAAATGTGCTAAAAATGCCCGCCACCCCCAACATATTGATAAAAATCTAAAAAAAATAAATAAAATACTGCTACTCTATAACAGGCAAACACACCACTGTCCAGAATAATCTTTAGAAAATGTAATCAAATCAGAAATAAAGTGAATAAATTATTATTATTATTATTATTATTATTATTATTATTATTATCATTATTATTACAATCTGTTCTAGTATTATGGTGTACTGCAGTTCTGTGTGTGGTTTGTCCAAGTGGTGTTGCCATACCCCAGCATTACACAGCTCACAGGTGTATTCAACTAATGTCTTTATTATGTTATATTTGTAAGATAGACCACATTAAGTGTAAAGTGTGTGCTGCATGGGGGCAGGGGTGCAGACTTGGTCCCCCCCTGTGTTGACTCCATGGCTGGGTGGTCCCTGCATTGAGACCCCTCAGGTTGTCTGGGACTGGTCTGCTCTCTGTTCCCAGAGTCTAAACTTAACATGGAGGAGTTTTTATTTATCAGATATCTGGAACAGCCTCCAGGGTAACTGCGGGTCTGCTGTAACACTCTTTTGTTGCTGCTGCATTTAATGAAATCAAATATTTATTCATTTCTTGCACTGCACTGTAACTTTTATTCTTGTATTTTTTATCGCCTGTCATATTCAATCTTAGCTTGTTTTTCTTTTCTCTTCTCTAGGCTTTTTTTTAATTGTATTCAAATGTACTTTTATAATGTGTTTCTTTTCAACGCGCAAAAGAAACACATTATAAAAGTATAACGTAATGTAATGTTAATGTTTTTGATGTTTTATGTCGAACACTTTGGATTGTGATGTTGCTGAAATGTGCTATACAAATAGACTTGTTTCATAGATCAACAAACAAAAGAAAAATCATCCAATCAAGACTAGATAAGATAGACACTAGATAAATTAAAATATTGTTGCCATAAAATATACGATCCAGACACCTATTTTGGACATTTCTTATCCCCATCCATGATGAATCTAGGACCTTCAGTGCCTTGTGGCCAAGTTTTTGTATATTATATTTGTTTTTTTAATAAGAACAAAAGCTAATGAGAAATCAAAAAAAATTAGACAACTTACTTAACAAATAACATTAAAGGTCAAATAATAAAAGAATACAGTATGTACAAATTTGAAAATTTCATCTTTCCCCCTTTTGCCTTTTCTTTTTTTCTTACTCTAATTATCTCCACTTACACTCCACTTCACCATTTCCCTTAAGTCTGATTTTTTTTGAATGTCAGAGGACCAAAAAAACAAACTAGGGTGACTGCCTAGAGCGCCTATCGGAAGATCTGCCACTGTCCGCACCCACAAATATAAAATGTTCAAGTTTAGGGTGAAGTGAATTATTTGATCTGACTTTTATTTTTCAACACTTGAAAATAAAGTGGAAAAAAAACAAAAGTTGTGCCTCAGCGCTGCCCACATCCTGGGTGACAAATGAGTGTGACTAGACCACAGCTACAAACATCCACACCTCCAAAATAAACCTCATCAACACCATTTCTTGCAAAAAAAAAAAAAAAGGCTTTCTAATTTTAACATGTGACCCTGGTGCAGTGTTAAACAGCATGGGATGCCATCAGAAAACAGTGAACCCGTCGCAGCATCATTATTTGAGTTTTAATTTGACACATTTGATCAACGTTTTTGAGCAGATTTCTGCGCCAAAAATAAACCCCAGCTCTACCTTTTTAAAGACGTCTGCTCGCAATCTGTTGGTTTGTGATACAGCCCTCTTTTTCTCCTCCTCTTTCTTCTTTGTCACCTCTGGCAGCTTGTTGTAAATCCTACAGACACAGAAAAGGCAAATTCATACGGGGCAGGGGGAATATGGCATCAGAAGTCTGAGGGTGGCTGAGCTATGCCAGCAGATTGGCATACTAGAGACAAGGTATTATCTAGTGAGACCACAGCCAGCAAAAACCTGGATCTGCTGATAAACAGGTCTCACACAGACTCCTTTTTCACTCCCACAACTACAGCCAATTTGTTAAGAGATCCTTCAAGTCAGATAGTGTCACTACTGAAAAAAAATTACAATGGGCAGCCATCATCTGATCAGGTGTGCCTTTCCAGATAAGGCAAAGGGGGACGATAAGGTATACAGAGGGTAGTTCATATCTGCTGTCAAGACATTTGGACATCAAACATCTATTGTATCCATACAGTATGTAGGTGTGTGACTGTGCGTCGTGTTTGTGCCCAAACCTGCCGCATGCATGGCAGATATGGCAAACAAACTTGATGGATTTAAAAAAAAGACAGAATAAACAAAGAGCAAGGAGAGACAGAGTGACATCGTCTGACGTGGGTTTGGTCTGGAGGACTCACCGTCTGGACCTCAGCTGCATCTCTCTGCCTGATATAGACCTCTCTCTAGGCTTGAAAAGGTTATCTAGGACATGCACATACACACACATACACACACACACACAAACACACACAGGAATAACAAATAAGAATTAATATGTAAATGAATCTTGAATATGTTAATGAACACTGAGGGCTGTCTGTGATCTCTCTTTTTCAGACACATTTGAGCATTAACCCCCCCCCCCCTCCACACACACACACACACACACACATATCAAACACCATACAAAGCCATATCCAGTCCTATTAAGTCTGACTTTTCTGTCTCTCACAGATTGAACTGAAGTGAATTGGCAGAGTGCTGCCGCTCAGGTCAACAGCACCAAGACTCTTTGTTCATAATTAGACTTCAGACTTCAGTCAGAGACCAGTGTGAGCTATTCAAGGCTCCTTATTCCACAACCCCTCTGTGACCTTCCGAAAGTTGGAAAGCTTCAGATACCTGAAGTATCATCAGTCACTACTTTATTAATGTTTTACTAAATGGTTGAGCGGTGAAGTTTACCGTAAATAAAAAATGACCATAAACAATCTGCTGTGATGAATGTGTATCAAAAAAAGTGTTAATGCTGGTGTATTCAGAAAGCATTTAAGAAATTCAAGTATTACCCAACCTATGCAGAGAATCAATTCCCCGTCTCGCTTTTAAAAATCCCATATTTTCTTAAAGCAGACGGAGAATCAAACAGCTGTGTTAAAACTGCTGAGAGAAATGTTGGATGTGGTGCGCGCTCACTTCAACCGAACAAAGCCTTGTCAGAGTTTATAAGTCTGACAGCTTCAGTATGAGAGAAAGACAAAGGAAAAAAAGACGGAGAGAGTGTTTTACTGAATATATAACAGTATTTCCTTCACAGAAATCTTAATATACACCTTTATGACATCAAACAACATTGCAACAATTTTGAAAAATACTAAGTAAGACACCAAACGGCACAGAGGGACACGTGAATCTATTCTTCTGTCTTCTTTGCTGACAGAGAAGACAGGCAGTTATTACATCTTGCCTGATAACTCTTTATTTAGATAGTTTACAGAGTACTATGCCGCAGTGAATAGTAGAAGTTTAATGAAATACTTCTGAGAATATGCAGGTTGTTTATAATTTGTCACAGATCTCTACAGACAATCTGTTAAACATCAGCAAGGGTGTCAAACTCATTTTAGTTCATGGCTCACATATAGCCCAGTTTGATCTGAAGTGGGCTGAACCAACATCTCCAAACCTTTCCTTTTCTTTTAATGTAAAGAAGTCCATTCTTCAGAAAAATATATGCAATTTAAACAATATGTCCCAATTTCTTCACATTCACTGACATTACGTGCACATTTTTCCAGACACTTCCACTCATGTATAGTGTAGTAACATCAAGCTATAGTGGGAGCTGTTACCAAAGCAGGTTAAGTTATCCCCTGCTTTACAAACCATGCAGATAAAAAGTTTTGGCAGTGCCTTAGTTATATGGCTCCACCCAGGGGCGTACGTGCAGACAGTGCAGGCAGTGTGTTTGCGCTGGGGCCCTTGAGTTAGGGGGGCCAGTAGAGTTGTAGAGTGGGCCCTCCAGCAATGTGTTGGGTGGAGAATGATTGACTGCCACCTTGAAAAAGTAAATGCTTTCACAGAAGAACTCTCATTAAATTAAAAGCAGTGCCATTTGCTATATATGCCCTTGAAAAAGGCAAAGCCTCCATCATGTTTATTTGTTATTAGCATCTATAACAAAAAATATGCTTGTTCTACAACTGTAAATCAACTATTAAAATTGTTAAATTCAATTAATAAATTTCATATTTTCTTTTATATTTTCTGATATGCAATGATGATTGCTGAGAAATATTTATGTTGGTGTTCTCCAATGTCAAGTCTCTGATCATGTGACAGGACGGTATGTGCATGATAGCTAGCGTGCACTGGGGCCCATTGTAACTAACTTACGCCACTGGCTCCACCAGTATTGTTTTAAGATAGAGGTCTGATACAGATTTGTTTGTATTGAAGCTGCTGACTGACAGTTTTGCACAATCTTTAAAATATCTTTAAATATAAACACACTAAATATTGATTGTCGTGTCAGAGAGCTGTATTCTGGTCAGAGAGGAAAAGCCTCTGAAGCTGCATCTTACATGAATTAGTCTACTAACACTTGCTCTTGACCCCTTTTAGTCTTTACAAGTACATCGATATTAGGTGTGCAGAGTCATCCAGTGGGCCAAATTGGACCATTTGGTAGTCCAGCTCTAGCCTGCAGGCCATATGTTTGACACCTCTAATCCACAGGATAAAGAGAAACAGCTGAATTGTTGAATCACAATCAGTAAGCTGTTGAAATGGTACAAATACTGTATAAATTATCTGTAGGCAGACTATTCAAATCATACCAATCTTGGATGAAAGCTTGTTTAACCCAGGCATTTTGCATAGAAATATGTTTTTTAATGTCCTTTACATCAGAGGTCTAAAAGAGAGAGAGCTGTAAGAGAAATGGAGTGGGAACCTCCTACTTCATATACCTTATAAAGTTGCATTGCATATTAAACTGGGCAGATGGAGGGTGTCAGGCAAAGGGCCATATCAGCCTCAGACTGCAGTCTTGACCTGTATTTGCTTTTCAGGTAGGTGAGGAAGGAAACTCCACTTTCACAAAGATAAGTTGATGCAAAAGGCAAAGTATTTTTGGATCTGTGTTAATGTTTGAATTTTTGAAAAGAAAAAAAAAACTTTCAAAAAATTATCAAACAGTAATTTGGCAGCCCCCCTGCAGTAACTCTGAAGACCCCTAGGGGTCCCGAATCCCTGTTAATGACCAAGGCTTTCCATCATGTCTGGCCCCAAGTTCTTCATTTCGGTGTGCCTCTGTGCTCTAATTTCATTTTTTTCTGTATTTGTGAGTTTATATATAAGATGTTCTCTTTTCTTCCATATGACAAATGCTTGTTTGTGGTATTTGACCTTGTTTAATTCCTGGGCGCAAACCAGTTTTGTGTTGGATAAGCAAAAGTTGGAGCAAATAGAAAAGAGAACATCACATTTATATTCTAGACACTTTTAGTCTCAACTTGTGTGTATTCTCTGCATACAGAGTTTCAGAGGAAAAAATGCTCCAACTGATCTGCAATACTAGATAATGGCCAGCAGAGAGCAAAGTTGGATAATTGCCACGGCAATCTGAGGAGAATAGCATGTCAAATCACAGCTTTTTCCCACATCAGCTGAGGTTGTTGGGTTGAACATGAATTATTTGAGAAACAGATCAATATGGCATAACTACAACTTCCGTGTTTAGTTGTTTCCCAGTGTATGTGTGGGGCTCCTTCTCCCCAGAAAACTATACACCCACTGAAGTAGCCTTCATCCGTGGATTTGATGAATGTGTTAGTCCCTGCAGAAGTGATGTAACGACAGATGGGGAACAAGATGAATGTAGAAGACGAGGGCCTGCACTGCACTGGCTCCTGGGAGACCATCTCAAGTGCTAGACTGTGAATTGCTTGCTGTCGTCACAATAGGTTGAATGTCACACTTTCACTTCTACATATGATCTCCAGCTGGCGGCTACTGCTGACATCACGGGTGGTCTGGCAGCAGAACAGAAACCTTCTGATGGCTGGGCAGGGAGATGAAATTGTATTTTTCTAGGTTACTCAGCTGCACTTACCACTAAGTGGATCTGGGGTGGTGCAGTTCCTCTTTTGCTTGCTTCGATCCTCCCTGAGGCCCTGCACCAGGTCTGGATTGGAGTTCTGCAGCGATTTCCTTCTCCTAGCCCTCTGCTCCAACCTCCTCACCCGACCCTGAGATCGGCTGATGAAGTCTGGCCTGAAGAGCTCCAGAGCCTCCTGGGGCGGGGGAGAGGGATATGTACAGTGAGCTGCTTGTTGGTGGGAAGAACACAGTAGAACTCATAGACACTAATCCTGTGGAAAGAGAAAGGGAAAAAAATCTTCACTGGAGTAGAATCCATTCGAAACATATCTGTAATCTATTCCTTAACCTTGGAAAATCCTCCTCGCAGCCTCGTAATAGCTGAGAGGTATAGGCAACATGGTAATACTATGCTCAGCTTTAAGGGGGATAAAGGTAAGAGAGCTTTACTCAGAGGGGAATCTGAATCCTTTAGAAACCTCACTGGATCTTTACCTCTCACAAGGCTGAGATAAAACTTGTTACATTAACTGGGTAGAAAGGAAAACGAAAATTCAATTAAAAGAGGAAGACGGAAAGAAAAAAAGATGGAAAACCCTGAAATCATTAAAAGATTTTTTCCTCCCCCCTCCACTTGGCAGAGGCTGTGTCAAACACCAACTAAAGCAAAAATCCCTCCAAGTGTAAAAATCACCCCTCAAGAGATGCCGCTTCTGTTGTGATAATGTTTATTCCAAGAGTAAACACATTAAGATTCTCTGTGAGGAACCTTAATTGAAATAGTCTAATACATCATTCCCGGGGGTCTAAAGGTTCCATATGGCACCGACACTGCACTTTTCCACATCTGATCAGTGCGGCTGAACCATGTATAACACCAAGCAGCTATTCCTGTTATTTCCTTAACCACATAACTGACCTTTATGTTGTCAGTCTTGTCTGTGTACTTTGTAGAACCGTTATTTGTTGTATTTGCATCCTCTGCGGCTTCGCTCATTCTTTGATACTTCCTAACTTTGATAGATCAAAAGCGGTGGAACAAGTAGACAATCGCAAATCAATTTGCCACCGTGGACTTTTATTCATTTTTAGCTTGAACCTGCGTGAAATAATCTCCTTGTTAGAGCTGACACAGTCTCCGAAAATGCTCTCAGAAGGAATAACGAACTAAACTACTTGTTTATTGTGATATTGTATTGTAGCCTTATGCATATATGAAACAGTTAAAAAATGGTCAGGGCTTGACAACAAAAAATATCTTAGCACAAGCTCCACTTTAAGGTGAACTCTCAAGAATTTACACATCAAAGTCTGTTTACAGGTCTTGGAGAGTACTACTGTGAAAAAAAAAAAAGTTGTATAAAGCCTTTTGTGGCTTCGGGAGGAACTGTGCAAAATCTGATAAATTGCCAGTTGGGTTTGAAGACTAAAAGTTTAAAAATGAAAAACATCTGGGGGTGTGAAGGTAGAGAGAGACGGGAGGTTACCAGACCTCTGTAGCACGCTGCTCATCTCTGCTTGAGACTAGCAGCTCAAGGCTAATTTAGCTGCAACTAGCATAACACACAAGTGTCTCCGGCTGCACTTGAGTGGCATTGTGGGGGATGTAGGCAGCAGGTTTTGACAAGGGAGAAGAATGTGTGGAGTAATAACATGTTTGAGTTGTTCTCAATGCCATGGGCAACTGCTAAAGAGAGACAGGTTACAACCTCTGCAGCCCAATCACCACAAGAAAATGTTGTTTATTTTTGCAAACCACAAATATGTGACATGTATGTTTTCCTAAAGCCATACATGGCCTGGCACCGAAGTACATCTCTGAGCTCCTCTGCCCCACTTCCAACCCATCTCTCAGATCCTAAGACCAGTTCCTGCTGGCAGTCCTACGATTGAGACTAAGGGGCAACTGCGATCAATTAAGTGCTCCGCTTCTGTAGACAGGTTTAAATCTAAGCCTCACACCCACATGTTTTCTAAGACCTTTGATTGTCCTTAAGGTTTGTCTTTTATCTTTCATATTTTATTTTCAGATCATACTATTCTGTGCTTTCTTTTGTTTTTTACTTGTTTATATGTGCATGTTTTTGGTTTGTTATTTCTCTTACGTTTTGCTGTTACCATGTTATGTTATTTTACACATTTTATTTTACTGTTCAGCACTTTGGTCAACTCTGGTTGTTTTTAAATATGCTTTATAAATACATTTGATTTGATTTAATTTGATTCATGTGTATCATGGACATTTCTGAAGTTACATAATATATGAACTGACTTTGTCATTCAGAAGCTGATGGCGTGGTAGATGGTGAGACACCTGCCAAACCCTCTCCTTGCCAAACTGCAGACCATTACAGACCACTGTTTGAGCCCAAAAAATAACAAATCCAGTTGCTTTTTAGCAAGTCATCGCTCGGTATCCACTGGGCATAGTGCCATGAAAGGTGATTGTTTTCTACAAAGTCATTACTGCGTACCTGCTGGGATAGTGCCATGAAAAACGGTTTGTTTTTTATCAAGACGTTGCTGTGTTTTCAGTTGGGTTAGTGCCACCCTCATTGGGTTTTTTAAGCCAAAACGTGTTTTTTTTTCCTAACCATAACCAAACCAGATTGTTTTTTCTTTTCCTAAACCTGACCACATAAAAACCACAGTGTTGTTTCAATGTATCTGCTTCGTATTAATGTGCAAATGTAACATCTGTGGTTCTGTGGTTTGCAGAAACGTATACTGCCAACATTTATTCAGGTGATTGAGTTAACTGCTACCACATATCACATGCTATCCTGTAATAAGTAGTCTACTCATGTCCCTTGATGACTAGGCCGGTCATGATATTTATGTTATGGACGAAGTCAGCATAATTATCGAGGTCATGTCCATATAGTGTACAACATTGTCCATTAGGTTTACATACGTGTTTGTCTATGTAAGAATGTCAGCAACATTTCAGCCAACACTCCACCAGAATAAACAGCAGGGTTTTTCCAACCATTTATAAAACTTGGGAGCAACTCCTATGTATTTTTTTCAGTGTCTAAGTCAAACGAACAGAAAAAAAACAAAAAATGCAAATCCAGCTGAATCCAATTGAACCCAACCAAAGCAAAGCAATCCAAAATAAACCAAAATAAAATAAAACAAAGAAAAAAAAAAAGCGAAAAAACAAACCAAAAAGACATTTTGCAAAATTTTGCTGTAATTTCTGGTTATTTAGGTCTTGGATATTTAAAACATTTTTTCACCATTCCTATTCAGGTGTACTTGCATTATTATGTTATTCTGATGTTATATCAGTGGTATAAAATGGTCTTTAAATGACAATACTATAGTGTATAGCAATTATCTCTTAAACAATATATTGTCCACCAAATATACCATGACAGGCTTGAATTATGTCCATCTCCATGACAACCTAGCAAACTTAATCTGTTAATAAAAGCCATGAGGTGGCCACAAGCTGCAGACAATGTGTGACTTGTCACAAGAATATTTTTGTCAAACTGCTTCTTCCAAGGTCTATGACGAACGTTCAAGCTCAGTGTTAGGTTTCCCTTGGAGCGCCTCTAGCTTGTTCCTATTTTGCATTAGTATAGGTAGATATTATTTGAACTGTGGCTCCTACTTTGAGGCTGAGAGTCTTGGGTGTGCCTTCCAGAGAATTGGCCTTAAGTTGGGAATGACAGGTCTGATCCGAGACATGTTGAGGCTCCGAGGAAGAGTCATGTTGTTGTTCCTCTGTCTTTTCTCTCCCAGCTTGCTTGCTCCAAGTTCTGGAGTCCACTTGAGAGACACAGAGAGAAGTGAAACGGCTGTAAACTTTAAATCGGAAAGTCACATCATTCCCAAAGACAAAAGAAAGGAAACAAAAGTAGAAAAAGTAAAAAGTGGATTGGAGAGCAAAGAACAAGGTTGGTAACTTTCACAGGGAGAAATAATTTGAAATAGATGTGTGTTTGTGCAGTTTGTGATGCAGTTTGTTACAATTTGATGTTATATAAAAGACATAGAGTGAATGTAATTCAGAAGACTGTATTCTTCCTCTTACACTCAGTTATAGCACAATTTGCGCAATGTTCTCGAGTTCTATCCGAGCTTTTATGATCTGCAGAAAGCAGGAAAATGAACAGACCTCACACTGACCCTTACACACACACACAAACACACACTACCCCCACAACTCATACCGAGAAAAAACCCAGAGGGAACATGAGTGTGGCCTATGAATAATGCAAAAGATGACAGTGCATCCATCCTGCACCCGTAACCCCATTCCTCTACCTTCTGTGGAATACATATCTCCACAGAATTCCCTGCCATGACCATGTGGCACGTAGGAAGAGCATCATTACATGGTCCACGAAGCACACGCAAAAATGTAATGTCGCCGGTCAAGTTATTGCTACAGGATATGTCTTGCCCTTCAGGCACCGGACTAAATGAAGTGCCCAGTGAGAAGAACAGAAGTTTAAAGAAGAAAACGCATGAGGGTATGGGATGATGCAGAAAATAAATAATGAGTGTAGAGAGGGCTTTAATTATTAAAAAGTGTCGTGTTGCAGTTGTTTTTCTTGAGACAGCCAAAGTAACAGGGGAGGCAGGCAGGTAAAACTGCTTCAGGCAGTGACATCACTCTTTTTTTCTTTTGTCATTGTGGCTGCGAATGCCGGCACGGTATGAGTCTACTCACTGTACATAAGGTACAGTAGATTTACTGTACTTATCAATATTAATTAATTCAGCTTACCTGTGCTGCTACAGTAAACCTGCCCAGTTGCTAGAAGAAAATGTTGCCATTGTATGTTTTGGCCAACTACAGAAAGGTTGAATTGTATGTTTCAGATGACTTTGTCTTTGGGATGTGTAGGTCAAGATAGATGGTGTGACACTGAGACAACTGCCAAGCTGCAGATCACTGTTCAAGACCAACAAACAACAGAACTGGCTTTCTAGCCACCAAACATAGGTGTTTTTTTTAGTAACCTGTCACTGTGTTTTCTGCTGGGATAGTGCCATGAAAAGAAGTTGTTTTTTGCCGTGTCAATGCTGTGCTTCCATCAGCAACAGTGTCATTAAAAAGGATTTTTTAATGAGACATCGCTGCCTATCCAGTGGGGCCACCAAAAAGTATTTAAAGCCAAAACATGATCTTTTCCTATCCACTGCCAAGTAGTTTGTGTGCCCAAGCTAACCACACTTTAACCACAGCATTATTGAAATGAAGTTTAAATGTATCCCATACATAATAATGTGCATATGTAACCTATACGTAGTTTGCAGAAATGTAAAATGCCAACATTTATTCTGGTGATTAGGTTTCTAAACCCTGATATTAAAGAAATGGTTTTGACAATTTGGATAGTACTATTTTTGGATATACTATTATATTTACTTTTATTATATATTTTCTTGTGGATGCAATAATTGATACCTTTCTCATGTCTATCCATTTAATACAAAGCTACAGCCAGCAGCCTTTAGCTTAGCCTAGCTTAAAGAATGTAAACAGGGGAAACAGCCAGACTATCTTAGTCAGGTGCAGTCCTTTCTTGTGTGAGATTTCCAGGCAACCAGCAGAAGCTAAGTCAGGTAGTCCCCAACTTAAGGCCCTGATCGCACAGAACGTGTTTCAGCACCTATAGGCAGCTTTGTAATTGTTTTTAATGAGAATCAAGCTCTGTTTTTTTTGCGTTACGATGTGCCTTGCGTTTCTGTGCTCTACATGCCTCACATTTTTGCCCGAGCACTCTGAACTCCTGGAATTGAAACTCAGTGGAAAAACGCCCCACGTCATTTCTTTTTTAGTCATCTTTTTCCCCAGAGGCGGGCCTTCTGTGGTGGTCACAAGTTTGCAGTTGGTAAACAATGGAGGAGAAACTGGTGGTAGTGGTTGCTGGATACCGCTACTATACGTTCCGACGATAGTCAGCAGGTTGTCAAACTGCCCCAGAGTCATCCTAAAATATGCCTGGAAACAGCAATCATGGAAGAGAAGCTCCTGGACCAACTGGTGGTACTCCCTGTGATCCACCCTCTTTTTAAGGGTCTCATGTACCCACACAGATCTCTGTCTCCCTGTGACCAACACACTATTTACAGACAGCCTCTCGGCCTCAACTAAGCTAAGGTAAGGTTACAGCTGCTGGCTGCAGCTTCATACTTAGCATGCAGACATGAGAGTAATGTCGACGTCCTCATCTAACTCAGGAAGAAAGCAAATAAGCATATTTCCCAAAATGTTGAACTACTCTGTTAAAATGGCATAAATGAATTAATCAGCTACCTCGTAGAGGCCCAAACCTGCAGTGTAACATCCAATTCTGTTGCTTTGGGACTAGTATCATGTGTTACTTCCCATTTATATCACCCCGAAGACAGTCTGCCACAACAATTAAACCGGAAGCTCCACAGTGGCATAAACCAAATTATAGTTCTTAATACAGCCCTCATATAACCTCGATCCTATCCTCACTTCTGTACCAAGAGACCTGGAGAAAGACTGTTTAAAATCATGCAAATTCAGTCTAGTCAGCCCACTCTTAATATATACAGCAGTTCATTATTTAAGATTTTTATATTGAAGTGTTGGAAGTCAGGGGAGGATAAATGAAAGTGTTTGTTCTTTATTTATATCTGTAGTCAGGCTGATTCTGTGTGTACCAGTTGGGATTTATATGGGAACAATATGAATGTACAGTAGGAGCAGTGTGGTGGGTGGGTGTGGTCTATTAACAATGCATGAGGTATAAATCAAAAGAGAGGCAGATTGGGAAAAAAAAAGACTTTCCAGCCTCTAAGACCACCTTGGCACCGCATTCAGCTTGCTGTTACACCTTGGAAATGTGATCTTATCTAAAATAGCTTAAGAATATACGGGCCACTGAAAGGAATACACAGATCAATCGCAAAAGGTACTTTAGATTCTCACTTCTGAAGCAAGGGGATAAAATTCATACCTGGGCCAATATTGGACGTGTGCTGCCTGTGCCTGAAATTGCTACGGATAGGGAAGGCTGCCTCATCTGCATTCCCCTTCTGCCTGCCAGCCTTTGTGTTTGAGGGGCTTGGCCCTCTGAATGACAATAATCCCAAAGTAGTGCTGTGGCGCTGTGTGCCTGAATCATCAGCCTTGCTGTTAACACCATGAGCGGGTGCTATTTGCTCGACCTTGTGGCCCCTGTGCTTTGATAGAGGGCTTCTGCTGCACTGATCCGAACCACTCTCTTGGCCACTGCGCTTGTTTCGCCCCAACATGGCCGCTCTGGGTCTCCCGTAACCCTCATTTATTTTGCTTGGTTTGTTATCTGTGGAGGATCTGAGGCAGGATGAGACACTGAGGCGAACAGACAAGGTAGACCTGTACAAAGGGGGTTGACCTGCTCTTCTTTCCTCTAGTTCCACAAGGGAAATGGAAAGTGACTTGTCCAAAAACAAAACAGAGCTAGTGGACCTCAGTGGCACCTCAAGATGGATACAAGACCGGAAGGAAGGCTGTGAGGACAGGTTCATTAACGAGCCACCTATCGTGTCCAGCTTTCTGTTGCTCTCTGTGCAGTTCAGTCTGCGTTGTACAAGTTGTACTTTCCTCTTCCCTTGATCTCTCACTGCCAATCCATCAGCTGGTGAGAAGGCCTGTCTGAACTCATTTGGCTTCAAGACAGAAAGATTCTGTCTGCACACGTCCGTTTGGGAGTTTGACACTCTCATTGTGCCCGTGGGTATGGATGAGGCTCTTCCTTCAAAACTTTCCGGTAGTTTCAGTGGAGTTGATGCCGTCACAGGCTGTGCTGGAGAGGATGGATACACGGGGTCCTGTGGTGACGGCAAAATCCTCTGGGCTGCGATGGTGATGGAGGAAAATGCTGACTTTGGCCACCGTTCCACCACATCTGGGACACTCGCAACCCTGGACAGGTTGGAAACTCCCCTGTAAAATCTGCTATCTGCAGTCTGAGCGGAGGCAGAGTGTGTTATTGCTCTAAGAGATGCACTCTCCTTCTCCTCTTGCCCCCACCACACACCCCATGACAGGACATTCCTGTGCAGTGAAGCAGTGCCATCCTTACTTGAGGCCTGCGAAAAGAGAGAGAAAAGGAAAAAGAGAGCTTCATATCAGAGTTGTGACCAAAGTGCGCAATTTACTCCTCTGCAAACTGAGAGACTGTGTAAGTCAAATTAAACCAAGAAAGGCGACAAATTCAAAAGATATTAAGCGCTGTGATGTGGTTGGAGGGACTTATTTTCTGCCCGACTTGTTTCTTGATCTACTTCTGTTGCTATGACAATGTGTAACTTGATGGGCAGCACTTGGGGACAAATTAGCCATGACATTTAAAATGAACAATCAAGATTTGTCTTTTGAAAAAACAAAAACAAAAACACTACCAGTCTCTCCCAATATTTCTATTTTTTTTTAAAAAAAAATCAGTTTAAAAAATCCAGCAAACTCTGTTCACATTGTCGGCTATAGAGTATTCTGGAATTATACCTTCTATCCTGCTGCTTTTGTACCCAAGATACCTTGCCGGTGAACATTTTTCTTTCTCTCTGTTTGAAGGGCAAACAATTACAAATCTTCCTCAAACAGCTCTTGTGTTGGCTCACATTCCCAAGACCCAAATGTCAGGAGAGTTTTACACAAATATAATTTTGCTTAATGAATAATTTTGTCTCTTGTTTGAGTGTTATTGTTAACCGTGGTAATGGCAATCTGAAGACATCACCTCATTATATCAGAGATCAAACAACATATAATTATGGAGGAGACAGTATTCTGTGACATATTCAGACATGGAGTGAAGGAGGTGACATTGATGCAATTTTTAAAAAGCTAGTGTGCACTGTATAAGTCGCACGCATGCTTTAGTAAAGCACACAGCCGCTTTAAGTACACTTTTTGTTTGTTTGTTTGTTTGTTTATTTTTACAGGGACAGCACGCAATTAAAAGTAATTGCACCAGAGTTAGCTATCAGCTAATTTGCATCTGTTGTCCCTGAGCAGGTAGGCATAAAAACATCAGCAACAGAACAGCAGATACACCACATAAGACAGCACAATGCATAAAAGTCCATCAGCGTGAGGAATAAAATCAGTATGATGAATGTGATGATTACAGAGCAGTCACTGGAGATGACACTATTGTGCTGACTTTAGCCAGAGCTTAAGGTCGGTTGTAATCACTGTAATGCTTTCTGAGTCTCTAATGATTGTGGGTATGGAATTCCACTTCCTCACTACTTTAACAGGGAAGGCATATTGACCAAAAGCTGTCTTTCTGTACCCGGTCACTGATGCTCTGGTCCCACTGCCACTGATGAGATAGGCCAGGCATCCTCTAAAAGTAGACGGTGTGAGTTCATGAATGATTTTAAACAGCAGGCATACATCAGAGTAGAATAACAAGCTATTGAAATTGAGGAAATTATATTTTTTTGAATAATATAGTTGGAAAACGGTCTCTAATTCAGTTGGAATCTCAGGTGTTTTAAAAATGCATGGCGTTCAGATCAGATTTAACTTTATTGTCACAGCAGGGACAACGGGATGCAGTTAGCAGATAACCAGTGGAGACAGAATGTGAACAATGTCATTAAGTGTTCATTTTCTTTAACCATGTATCCTGTTGAGGGTCATGGGAGGCTGGAGCCTATCCCAGCTGACACTGGATGCGAGGCACATTACACCCTGGTCAGGTCACCACACTATCACAGGGCTGACACATGGAGACCGACAACCTTTCATGCTCACTTTCACATCTACAGCCAGTTTAGAGTTACCAGTTATTCTAGTCTGCATGTCTCTGGACGGAAGGCAGAATATCTAGAGCAAACCCACCCTGACACGGCAAGAACATGCAAACTCTGCACAGAAGGGCTCCCCCTGTACAAACCAGGAACCTGTAAGGTGACAGTGCTAACCACTGCATCACTATGCCACCCTGAATAAATATGAATACATTATATATCAAATAGTCAATATAGACAGAAGGTAAGCATAAATATGCACACTCCTCCACGACTTCTCAAAACATCTGTTCAGATCTGCCAGCAGCACTTGCAACGCACACTGTTTCCAATCTGCAGGCTTCATTTTCACATGCATGCTTTACTCAAGGGCACACATGCTTTAGTGCTAGAGATGCTGTCCCCCTACCCAAGCAAATTTCCGAAGAAATCCTCATATTATAGGTCAGTTTCTGTTTTTCAGTATTGAGATAAGCTGGAAAAAAACACTTTAATTTTCACCTCTACTCTGACCAAGCTGCAGCATCCAGGGCTGAAAAATGAAGCCACTGTGGAAATGCCAGAAAAGTCAGTTCCTTGAATGACCACCTGAGACTGACTCGGGTCAATCCCCATCGACCCCCATGTTTAACTCATTTTTTTACAGCACAAATAAACATGTTTACAACCTACAAAAAATGGTTTTCATCTCTATGGCTAATTTCAACATTCGTTATATTCTTCACCTGTTTATATTTTATTAAGGCTTAACGTTACACATATTCAAGGCCCTGGCCACTTAAGCGACAGGCGGCCTGCAAGGCGTCACTACAGTCTGTAAGTCAGATCCACCCCTCGCTCCTCCACATCTCCAACCTCCAACTTCTCGCCGAAACATGTAACCTGGAAATCCAGATGCCCCGCCCCTAGCAAATTCAAATTTTCTCTGCACGGGGATCTGGTCCCGACAAGCAGAGCCCGGTGAATCACCATCGGCCCAGTCACATCAGTCTATCTGACAGATGTGCTCTGGGCGGGTGTAACATGATGAGGACATGATGAGGACAGCCGTAGGAGTCGAAAAGTAAACAGCCAAGATGGCAGCTGCCGAAGGACCACGTCCATTCAGTTTAGCTTTGGAAGAAACGCTAAACCAACTACACTTATCTTTTTCCTTGAGAGAGGAACAGAAGATTGCCCTGGAAGCCTTCGCTTCCAGGAAGAACATTTTTGCCGTTTTACCGACGGGATATGGCAAAAGCATATCAGTTAGCCCCACTCGTTGGCAAACCAATGGGGCTTAGTGCAATGAATACATCACCTTGTTTTTTGCTCTGCTATCCAATTGCGTGCGGCGGCATTTAATATGCCTCAGTTAGTGCCGCCTCTTGGGTAGGAAGGGTGTATCGGTGAGGGCCAGACTCAAAATCTCTCCAGATTTGAGTCTGGATTTCCAGGCTACTAAACATGGTCACTAGCTCCAAAAAAACAAGATGACAATGACCAAAGTACCAAACTCGAGGCTTCAGAAGTGTCTCCAACATCAATAGGTGACATCACGGTAGCTTTGTTCATTATTCTTATACAGCCAGAGGTAAAAACAATTAAACACATAGATGACACAACCATTCTAGGCCTCATCTTCAGTAATGATGAAATCTAGTACCACACTGAGGTACCCAAGATGTCACGAATAATGAAGCTACAAATCCTCACTTCCTGCTTATCTGCTTATCTATCTATCTATCTATCTATCTATCTATCTATCCGAATCTCTAGATAAACAGTAACAATTAACCTCTTACAACACTTACTGTCTTCCCATTCTTGACCACATTCCTCCAATGAAAATCAGAGAGCTAGTCAAACACCCTGCTTTGGCCAAATGATCACACGTGATGCCTGAAACAACCGTGCAGAAAATTGGAACACAAATGAAGTTGATAAAGTCTGCAATTTTTCCACAACGCTCTCAAAGAATATACAGCAAACTAACAGGGAGCAGTGAAAGAGGCAAGATCAGCATATATTTCAGACAGAATATCTAATATCCAATAACCATAACCCCAAAGTCCTATTTAAAGTAATGAGCTCTGCTCTCAATGGACCAACCAATTCAGATCTTGTACGTGGTAATGATTGGACAGAGACATTTTTGTGCTCACTTTATTCAGAAGATAGGGAGCATTCAGTGTCAAATTTCACCTGATCCCCAACATCTACCCACATTCAACAATGATCTTGTTTCTTTCAACTCAACATTTCAGCACTTAGTAACTCTGTTTCTCATATGACATCCTCTACCTGTGTTTTAGACATTATCCCAACAAAGTTTTTAAAGAGGTATTTCTCACTGTTGTCCTTTTATTTTATTAATTATTACTAGTTATCCGACTTCTGGCATCTTTACAAATGTTTCTAAGCATGTAATTATTCAACTGCTACCAAAACACCCTAATCTGGATCAGTAATTACTGACCAATTTATAAATGACTGTTTTTATCTAAGGTGGAAAAAGTGATTTTAACTGAATTAATCTCTGCTATTGTAGTTTTTCCTAGATCTCGGCTTGTGACCAAACATGATCTGGGCTTTTGCTATTAGACCCCCCAAACACCCTGCAAACTGAGGTCACACAGGCTACATCATTAGCATCTTTTAAATCCCCTGTTAGAACTTTCTTGTACATGAAAGTATTTATGGCTATTTAATATGCTGCTGGGTTTTATCATCCCTCACTGGCTATTTTTATATATTTTTTAAACTTGAATTCATCCTCCTGTTTTGATGTTTTTATGACCCCTCTGTTGTACATATTTTATTTTATCTTTTTTTTTTGTCTGTCTTTTTTTCTGTAAAGCATTTTTTAACCTTGTAAAGAAATGTGTTATATAAATGAAGTCCATTATGATGTGGAATATAATCTGAGAAAGGATGCTGTTTTGTGAGACCTTCTTTTACTTCATTAAATCTCAGTTACCTGAGTACTGAAGTGCCATGGGGCAGGGGAATGGTGTCGTCGTTGCTAACATGTGTGTGTGTGTCTTATGGAAGTGCACATAAAACAACTGACTTAGAGCATGCGGATGCTTTAGTAAGATGTGTATCTGACTTAGACCTACTAAAGCAAGTGTGCATATAATGCGCATGCTTTATAAACATTTTTATGCCTCTGCGCCAGCAATAATTGTGGCTGGAGTCATTATGTTTTCTAGTTGTTCGTCCCATTCTCCTTAATGTGATATCTGAAGAATGCAGGAGGGAATTTCCCAAATTTTGGCAAAAACATCCATTCACTCAGTGTTAAAATGATAAGTGAAAGGTCAAGGTCACTGTGACCTTGTCTGTCACATTCTTCCAGGTGTTATATCTTGAAACACCTTGAGGAAATTTCTTCAAATTTGGCACAAACGTCCACTTGGACTCCAGAATGAACAGATGAGAATTTGGTGATCAAAGGTCAAAGGTGAAAGTCACTGTCACCTCACAATACATGTTTTTGGCCAAAGCTCAAGAATTCATATACCAATCATGTCTATAGAGTAAAATGATGAAGTGATGACATTTTTTTATCCAAAAGATCAAAGATCAGCATCATTGTGACATCATAGTATTTCGCAAAAGCACTTTTATGGCCATTGCTCAACATATTGCCATAGCTCAGGAACAGAAGGAGAGACATTTGGTCAGATACTGAATTGATGGCACTAATTTTGGGTGCCCACCTTGAAACTGTTTTCATTCAACATGTTCTCATCCCAAACTGTTGCATGTTGCAGCTTTGTCAGTGGACTTTTACATCTGCATATTATTCACTAGGTATCTCTCTGCTTCTGCTATTGACATTCCAGGACATGCTAACAACACTAGGATGTCAACAAAAGTGCACGCTTTGGTTTAAAAAACCCCATCTTGGTTAGCATTCTTGAAGTAAACACTAGCCTCCCGTGTGAAAGTCCAGGCTTTGTTGGACACATATAAGGATACTATAAGGACTTTGCAGCTCCTAATATTCAACCCGCACTCACTCCAAAGTCGTTGAAATCTGGCCATTGGTAGGTGACTTTTGGGGTCAGACACCAATGAAAAAAGCAGTGCTCTGACGTCGGCATACATAGCCGGTCATCATTATTGTTTAATGGCACCCTGCGTCATCAGGGGGAAACACAGTGGTACAACAATGAAAGTTAAGGTGGCGTAAGTCCCAGTAGGGCTGGTAGGAGGGGTGGTGGATAGGTATAACAACCACCAACTTTCACCGGGACGCTGGTGTTTGCTTCCCATAAGATTGTAAAGCCAAATCCTGTTCTTTTTGCCTGTATACAAATTTTACATTTCATGTGAAAATGGAAGTGTATTCTGAAAATAGACAATGCATGTAAAAGGCAGAACTTGCCATCAGTGGCTTACCATACCACTACAAAAGGTGCCATTCCCGCTGTTCCATGGTATATCATAACAATGCAAACGGTTACGTCTGGCTGCGTTACATATTGATGCCACCCGGCCGCGTATCATACGGTATTCAATAACTTCGGAATGAGAAAGGGCTGGTCGATTGTGTTAAGCATCCATGTTTTTACAGACATGAATAGAAACTGTAACTGCAACTTGACTGCAAGGTGGTTATTCCAGTTTGTCAATGCCTCGTTAATGTCACTCCATATGGGGTGTGCACAGAATAGCCTATGTGTTTTTGGTTGACAGTGATGACTGTCATATTGCTCTGGCTCAGACATCCACAATAACAATCATTTTAAAATCTACTGAACAAGCTTTCCCAGAAAACATAAAAATTAGATTTTTATTTCACTGTATGTTTTCTTTCTTCAGGCAAACACCATTTGCATCTTCAAGTAACAAACAGCGTAGGTACACAATGACAGTGCAGCAGTGTATTTGCAGAAACAGTGTTAAGTAACTTTCCAGGTCATAAGACATTGGGTAAACAGACAGGTACACCCAGTGCTGTTTACCTCATTGATGTTAGGTGTCGATAAACTTGGGAATCTCTGACTGCGGAAACCCACTGACATCGACCAGCTGTCTTCTATTTTCTCATCTGTTGGTTCAAAGCAGAGAAGGGAATTTATTGTACATTAGATCACTGCAGCTTCTGATTTTAACTAGGCTGCACACACCACATGACATAAAAGGGAAGTCCACTTCAAAGGCAACTTGAAACACAATTATCAGACTTACCTACTCATCACAAAAGTACAGCTATCCTGTCACTGAAAAAAGTCTTTCTGGTAATACTTCAATATCGCATTATTCACTTCACTTTATCTTTCCATCATTTATTCCGTGCTTAGAGCCATGTTCATTCCCACCCATCAGCACTGAAAAGAAAAATCAATCTCTCTCTTTCTCTGGCTCTCTGCTGCTCAGCTCAGCTGATGACGACTCTCTTAACATAGTTATCTGCCTTTGCTTGCCTGGCACATTTTTGATTATTCCTTAACACCAAACAATAGCTTAAATGTTTAGGCCTATTGTTTCAGAAGGCATAGGAAGGGGTTTATCGACTCATTTTATTCACCACTGAGTGTAATTCAGTTTTTTAATCATGATACACCAAGTGCACTGCTCTCAATTCAGCTGGTTTAAAGCCCAATGTAGCCCTAACAGTTAATAAAACTGAGATTGTAACAAATGGAGGCATAATTTACTCTAAACAAATCTGTCAAGCGTGCAGAGCATCCATTCTGTGTTACACAATGTCACGGTGAGACCCCACAAATTGAAGCCATGTCGGTTGCCTGTTAATATGTTTGCATGAATGGGACAGTTCATATAATACAAGGGAAGTAATTATGTTTACCCTGTGTGTTCCACTTTGAGGTGAGTCACATGGGATGGGAATGCTGGCTCGAACAACCACACTGAAATAGAAGTTTATACATTCACAGTTTCACCCCATTTTTCCTTTGATTTATTTTTGCCCAGCCAGCAAGTGTAATTGGGGGAATAACATTTTTTTAATGTTGCACTCAACAAAAGAGGGTTGGTTAGGAGTTTGTTTGTGCGGGAGGAAAGGAGCCTGAAGGACATATGGCTTAAAATGGGGAATTAAACGAAATAACTAGAATGAGCAGTGAAACAATGGAGGCAGAGGGTGACACAAGTCTTTTAACTAGAGAGGGATATTCTTTAACATCAAACAGCTGGTGTGAACACTGCAGTGTGTGAGAGAAATGCAGATGGATACTCCTGTGTATATAGGTAATTGTGCATGTATATATGTGCATAGACTGTATGAGTGTGTAGGTTTTTCCATATTGTTGTATGAAGGACAAACCTGAATAAATGAGCAGGGAAACATAACAAAAGGGCTCGCTGTATTGTTTATGAAAATGATGACAATTATGCTGCTGTATGGCCTTCACAGTCACCAGATCTCAACCTAACTCAACGCATTCGGGAAACAGCTCTAGATAACGCCTTTGTTGTAATGAAGGAATATCTTTTGAAGAATGGTGTTGATCCTTCTGGTAGACTGCTGCAGACTTGTCAAATATCTGTGTAGTAGTATTGAAGCTGTAGTAGCCCAACACCTCATTAAAAAAGGCATGTTATAGTATCGTATGTGTAGGAATACAAATTCACTCCCGTTTTCTCTCCCAACTTTTTAACTCACCTTTTTAAAAAATGTTTAAGTCGTGGTAACATGATAAAGAATGCATGAATAAACAATATACGTTGTTAAATGAGACTTATCATGCTCATTTGTTAAGGTTAATACTTGTATTTTGGGTTTTTACTGGAAACCATTTTATTTTCCTCAAACTGCCTGCACTGGAACACCTGTATTCATCGTCTGTATGAAGCGCTTCATTTTATCACCTGTCTCTTTAAGCCCATCTCCTGAAAAAGCCCAGTCTGCTCTGATTGGTCTTCCATTTCTAGGCTCACTGTTTCCCTGCTCTATCATTGCAGTTGGGGGAATGATAGCATTGGATTATTGCGGAGCTTTCAACAATTCGAAATCGGGGAGAGATGAACAACATCGGGAACCAGAAGCATGTTTCTCTGATGTTAGCATGTATGATGTAGCTATATGTAGCAGTGTACTTGCAGCTGGAAAACGGAGTATAGTGGTAGTTTCTATTGTGAAAATTTACCAATGAAATCTTATAAATCTTAAATATTCACTACCAGCATGTCCCAGCAGAATATGACCTGAAATCAGGGAGAAATTAACAACACTGGCAAACAAGATTGCATGTTCCTCTGATGTTAGCATGTAGCTACATGTAGCAGTGAAGGCTATGTAATGCAAACATTTGCAATAGCATGCCTGTAGCAAATGACTGTATAAAGAAATACATCACAAGCCAGCATCAGCTTGTCTTAAAAGCAGAAAAATATGTTGGAAACAGAGCATTCAGAATGATCTGAAGCCTCATGTTTTTGCGTGCAGGGATTGCTTTTACATATTTTTACCTCATTATTTGAAACTTTTGCCATGTGTATGAATGTCCCATATTGCAACATTATGTATATGACAGACAGTAAGGAAAGGCATAATAGATAATAATAATAATGATATTCAAAATGGTTTTTATTGTCATGAAAGGACTAAAGTCAAATATGAATTAATCCTACTTACAAATATTGCCTGTGTGGCTAAAGCTTGATACCCATGTTCCTTCATCAGAATGGATGTGGGAGCTACAGTTTATTGAGTCAATCCCACATAAACCTTCATGCTGCCATAAATGCATGTAAGTCTACTTCCATGCTGGTCAGCATACATGACTAAAACACAATAAATTCACTATTCACGCTTGTCAGGGATATATTTACTAAAATCTACAATGCCCTACTGTTTTAGAAAATAACTGAAACTTTTTTAAAAACTGAAATTATGTATTTGTGAGCATTTTTTAAAAAGATTTATGTCTTTGGCAGAAAAAAACGTCTTGAGGCTGAGAGACACAGACAAAGTTGGGCAGGCATTGAGAGACAGACACATTGTTGGTTTTCATCTTGTTGACATAAAAATATAGACTATAGCCAGCCTGTTTCTTGGAAAGTAAACCTTATACAGCAAACAAAGAGTCTGTGAGAGACGGAGAAAAATATGCAAGACATGTCGGAGAGGAAAATAGAAACAGAGTGTGTGCTTGTGAGAGAGACGCAGTGACAGCACACAGAGAGCGAACAGGGTTCGTACTTGGCTAATGTGACCATATGCTTATTGTTGCATGCACGGAATCCAGTGATTGAGTGAACCTTTGTGCTCCTGACACTGCCAGGAACAGACAGGGAGGCCATGGGACCTACAGCTGGTTAGGAAGCAGACAGGCTTTGCAGAGCTGTGGGGTATATGAGAGATAAACCCATTAGCACAGCCAGTGCAGAAATGTGGCTCATTGAGGGAGCGCTGGGACAAAACGCGAGTATTCAGATGTGTCATATGTGCTGGTGTTAGCTGAGGTTATTCTTGTTACGGACTAGTCTTATAATCCTCACTTTTTTTCTTTTTTTTTTACTTTTTGTGTACGATTTATTCCTCTGCATGATGTCCATTTTACCTACAAAGAAACCTACTGACTTGAAATTGCTTCTCGTAGGAGACATATGTATGCTGTTGATGCACATTACTTTCTTAACACACGTGTGTTATTGGTCAGTGAATCACGGATAGTACAGATGACGTACTGTACCTGCTCCTTGTTGTTACCTGCAGCAGTTACACACTGGTTTCTGTATTAGAGCAATTTGTCAGACTGAGTCAAGCGTGCTGTAATAGTCCTGACAGTGGGTCACTGGAATGTGGTCACATGGGCCATAATCTGTGTGAATTCACAGTAGGAAAACATACTAGTGGCCCCAAGAGTTTTTTGAATTTGATACTGAACATTTATGGTCACCTGAGACAGCAAAAACAAACCATGAGTGTTTTAAACATTTGCAACTGTGTGAATTATCTGCAACAGCTGAAAAGTCTGCTCGGTTTTGGTAGATTATATTGATTGTGGACATAGTATCTAAAACATATGATTTGTTTTTATAACTCTGACTTAAATGCACTTAGTGTCCTCACGTCTTACCCTGACATTTATTATAATTTTTAAGACAAGTTTGAAATAACTGCTGTTAAAAACAGACTTGTTACAGAGAAAAAATAGAAGCGTAATTCTAAAATCTACCACCCAGCCTTTGCAGCACATATTGTGGAGCCCTCTTACCTGATAAAGCAGAGTGTCAGGGCCAGGACATCAGCTGTCGCTTCTCTCTTTGGAGCAGATATATCCACTTCTTTCAGCAGAGGCCACAGTGCAGACTCTGCTGCACCCAGCCAGTCATCAGGTGGCCGACAGCTTTCTGTGGTCTTTTCTCAAGCCCTGCTGGAAACTCCTCTCAGCTGACAGGGGATCAAGGAGCAAAGCACAGCTCATCAACTGAGTCAATATGTTTATACAAATAACCCTGTGAGCTTATGTTAGCCGTCTGAGCGTTAAGAGCTGAATATGCTCTGCCAAGCCAGAGAACGCGATCCTGTGTCCTTGGTAGAACTTTAACAGCTCTGGTGGACACACTTCACTGGATCTTGGTATTTCTCAGTTAATTCAGTCTCTACACACGCCTGTGGGTTGGTTATACTGGTTAAAAAACACCCAACAGGGATCTCTGGAGCTTGCAGCAGCACCCTAGGCCTTGAGTCCATATGAGTTAAGTCCTCCGGCAGGCAGCTCAGCCAGGCTGTCTACCCTTCTTCTCTCCTCCATCCGTCCCCAGAGCCCAGGCTCAGGTAGCGGAACAGGTGACTGGCTCTCAGGTTTCAGGCCTTGCATAAGAGGTCCCCACTGCACAAGTTATTAATGGAGTCAGAGGCTCTCAACAGCTCTGCAGTTGCCGTACTGACGCAGCAAAGAGAAAAAAAACCCATAGATAAAATAAAACTGAGGCTGTTTGCTCCCACTTTTACTCTTTCCTGTGATTACTCAAACCAGTACTTTCCACAGATGTCCCCCCCAAAGCTTCTTTGAAAAGACACATACATTTTCTCGGGAGTAGGTAGACATGCATGCGGACAGAAGGACAGAAAGAGTAAAGGCAAAACTATAAATAAACGTCTAGATATGGTACAGCGCTGAAAAAAGTGCTGAATATTCAAGTCATTGTTTCTCCCCATGCACCCAAAGTAGGGTAGCATTAAAAAGCACAGTAAAGTACAGTAAGTTTACACTGTCATGATGATGAATCACCCAGTTACTCAACTAAAACAGTAAAAACATTGAGGTATATTTCACTCCTGTCACTACTCATGACCCGGTGGTTATGCTGATATAAACACTGAATGAAGCAAGGTGATGATCAATGACTTAAATACCTCCAGCTTTTAATCTGTGGCATGTGCTGTAACACTTCTAAATAGTTGGAAACATGGGTATGTATTTTATAGTAATGCAGAATTGATGGGATCATTTTTTGTAATCTATCATGAATAGCAGCAGTTTTGTTTCATGGTGCTGTTTATCTTCATAGCCTGGTATCTCTTTTGAACCATCTCCATGCTACTTGATCATCTTCATACAGTCATGCTGGAGCAACCGAGGAGTGTAATTACATGTCTTGAATAAACATATTTTTTCACCGAAGTTTATTTTATTGCAGAGTTTGCATGTTCTCCCCGTGTCAGCATGGGTTTTCTTTGGATACCCTGGCTTCCTCCCACAGTCCAAAGACATGCAGGTTAATTGGTGACTCTACAATGGCCGTAGGTCTGAATGTGAGCATGAATGGTTGTCTGTCTCTATGTGTCAGCCCTGTGCAATGTCAGCTGGGATAGGCTCCAGCCCCACGCAACCCCCAACAGGCTAAGCAGTGATTAATAGTAATATTATTAACTAGTCCATAACCATTGAGTGCACAGTTGCTCACGTACAGTTTCACATGGTGTGTGTTTGGGATACAGGTCAGAGGAAATTGCAGATTAAATAGTCAAGTGAACCCATTAAGAAGAGCAATGTATTCAGACAGAGCTTTTGTGAATTTGATAGTACGATTGCTTTATTGAAAGTACGGTAGATTGACCACGTCAGTGAGTAGAAAAACGTGGGACAGACAGAATGATACACTGATAGTTTCTGTGATTATGTACAGCATACCATACCATGACTTAGTCATACCAAAAATTAGAAAAAAAAACAAACATTCAGCCACAGGGGGAGTCACTGCGATCTGTCGCATTTTAGCCATTTTTAAGCATTTTTCTGTAGTTACAGCGCCACCCAGTTGCCAATTAGAGTTAAATTTCTCCAGTCACCTTGAGGCGTCCTGTTCTACATATCTACCAAGTTTAGTAAAATTGATACGGCGGTTCGGCCTAGATAAGAAATTAGCTCTCTAGTGCCCCCATTTTGTTTGATGGGGTCAGTAATGGAGGGGTCCCCTCAGATTATGTGTGGTCATATGCCTACAAAGTTGCGTGGTGATTGGTGAAACCCTTGAGATGTTATACACCTTTATGTGATGAGCCACGCCCTCCGCAATATTCATTGCCTTATAGAAGCTCAGTTTTAGTAAGTTTTCCAACTTTTGCCAAGAGGCAACTTTAGATATTGGTCCCTAGATTATGTTCTCCAAGTTTCATGCAGATCGGTCAAACTTCCTAGGAAGAGATCGATTTGAAGTGTTTTTCAAAAAATTCAAAATGGTAGGAAATCTATATACCTGGAAGTTATGGGTTCTTGAGGCAAATTTGTTCCTCATGAGGAGAGGCATCTCTGTGCAAAGTGTCATGTCTCTACAACATACGGGGCATGAGATATGCCCATTCAAAGTTTGCAATTTCAATCGGTTGTTATAGCGCCCCCCTTTGGCCAATTGATGTAATATTGCTTCATTCGCATCCTCCCATGACCCTCTACCACTGTGCCAAATTTCACATGGATTGACCAAGTCAGTGAGGAGAAAAACGTGGAACAGACACACAGACACACACACACAGAGTTTTTGTCATTATATAGTAAGATAATGCTGATTTTTCCCCCAGTGCTTTATCTCTTAGTTTCATATTATACCGAAGACTTTAATCAGCCTTAAAGTTATCACAGCCCAAAGCATCAACACAGCAAAAGAGAGGTTGCCATATCAATATGAACTTCTCTGCTGACCCACTGATAGTAAACCTAATCTTCTCCAACCTAATAAAACACAACACATCCCAAATCCATTGTGTAAATGTTGAGGGATAACAATCTTTCCATCTAATCCACATTTCTCTTCTGGCCACCAGCATGGCAAAAGACAAATTATTTAGATTATTGTGATTTCAAGTCAGATTCTGGGTAACCACACCAAAAAAGCAGGAGGGGGTGATGGGTCTAAAGACTTATCTGTGGTTTTGGAAAGCATATTAAATATTAATTGCCAAAATAAGATCATTTTGGACATTCCCAAAACATGTGTATTAGAGCAGCTTGGTTCTGCTTGCAATGATCGCACATGGGGCTTATACTGGATGTGTGGTCCAGTGCAGTCAGTGGAAATCTTTAAACTTGAATTAACATTAAATTAGTTCAGTGATGAATATATTCACTATGTTCAATGTTTGGTGCATATACTGTAGATATGTACCTACAACAGTGGACTGTAGATTTTATATACAAATAATTTGGCTTTTAGTGCACTGAACATTGTAACCTCCAGTATATTAGCATTCAAGTCAATTTCATTCAAACAACAGTTTGTTCTTTGAAGAAAATTACATGACCACTGCAGTTGTTGTATCCAGCTTCAGAGCATCGAGCTGAGCCAAGTCTTTTTAAGTCATCCTTGCACCTCCTCCCACCTCAACCTTTTAAATCTGCTTTTTATTCCTGTTTGAAATTTCTCTATGGTTGGACTGACCCTCCAAGATCTCTTGAAATAAACACAAAAAGTTGCAGTTTCACTGGAGCACTGTAGTTCGAGAGCCCAGAGAAAGTACCTGAGAGAAAGTGTGAAATGGGTTTTTTTTTCACCCTGCCTCAAGATATGTGTAGGGGAGTCTATTCTGAGCTAATCCTATTAAAATTCTCATGTTGTACAGTATGTCCACCCTAAGTCTTCCAGCAATGTCACTTTTCATTTGATTGCCACTGTTTCAAGTTTCATGGGGATTTGTGCAATCAATAGTGTGCTCTAAAGCTATGCTGTGTTCATTAGAGAAAATCTAAGCAATTTCTCTTCTCTCTAACCCCAAAGGACCCCTTTTGCCTACATCAGAAACACCAGGGGTATACCGCACCAGCTCCCTTCAGGCCTGCTATGTTAGGTTTTCACAATGGCATAGCTGGGTTTATCATGCAGAACTGTACTGGTTTAAGACCACTGCTTGGAAGAATTTTAATAATGCAGATCTGGATCATAAAGGTATGTACAAAAGAAATGCCAGCCTCATCCAATCAGATCAGCTTCTAATCTCTGGCATGTGTGCTATGTTCCTGTCTCAAGTCTTTTCCTTTAAGTGGACTTTAGGGAAACGCAGATTATATTAGGTTGGGCTGGAATGACACACGTAAGCTTATAGACCGGGGGGGGTGGTGGCCTCAGGGGCTTCAGCACTGAATGTTTTCTCAAAGCCCCGGATCTATTTCAGTAAGGCGGGACTCGTTTTCACAGTAAAAAGAGTATTTATTAACATGTGCACATAAGAATGAAAAATGTGAAAAGCCTCTGGCAATTAGACCCCATCGAGATGGTATGATTTAAGGAAGCTAATGAATCCAACATGAATAGGGAACTCCACCTGGGAGCCCGGTCTCACTCCAAAGTCGTCAAAATCCAGCGCTTGGGCAGTGACTTGTGGTGTCAGAAACCGATATAAAAAGGCATCCTTTGACGTTGGCATGATACGTGGCCGGTTGCCGTTGTAGTTTAACGGTGCCTGGTGGCGTCAGGGGGAAAAGAGGCGAGACAAAGACGAAAGTTAAAGTGGAGAAAGTCCAACTGAGGCGGGCGGGAGGGGTGGTAGATGGGTCCAACAAACACCGACTTTCACGCAAGAGAGCGGTGTTCGCATCCCATAAGATTGTAAAGCCAAGCTCGGTTCTTTTTTCCTAAACCTAACCATGTGTTTTTGTAGTCGTCAATTCGCTGTGTGTCCTTGACCAAACGTCGATATGTGACGAGGTTGGAGTGAGAATGCTTTGCCCCAGGGGTCGCTGCTGGTGGTAAAGGTGGTGAAGATGAGATTAGAAGAGAGTGTGGAGAAGATGGAGAAGTGCTGATGATCTGGATGAGTAGAGGAATGAGCCTTCATTGAGCTTGTCCTGGACTCTGGATATGATGGCTGGAGGTGAACAGGGTGGAAGAGGGCGTGACAATTCTGCCTAACATGACAGCTGACGGCAGCAGAGGAGAGAACAAATTTAAAATTTTGCAGTAGCATCCTGATTGGCTGATAAAGATTGTCGATAACGAGAAGAGTGAGCACCCATAGTAAGCAGATTAAAGGGAGCCGTGGGAGTGGGAGGGAGAGGAGAAAGTCTTATTAATTGATCTTACGCAGAGTCTCATTAGGTTTTAGGATTTCAAATGGCTTAAAATAGTGCATATGGCTGTCATTAATGAGGGAAAAAATCTCTCTGTAAAAACATGCCCCCTGACCCATAGGTTTGGGCTGACCCCTGAATGTTTACGACATCTGGCACTGCCCCTCCTATAGACGTAGCGTCTAGTTTTACTATCCTTTGACTCTCTTTTATTTCCTTGGTTTTTATACACCTAGATATTTTTTTCTGTTTTCTTTTAAAGCCACAGTGTGTAGGAATTTCTCCCATCTAACGTTGAACCACCATGCTGGCTGTGTTTACAACGTAGGACTGTTGGGGCGGATGTAAATTGAAACAAACCAATCACGTCTTGTCCTCTGACAACTGACAAGTGGCTCAACCTCACACACCTCATCCCTCTCCTCGCATTACTGCGCCGCTAACAGCTGTTAGTGGCCAGCGGCACTACTGCCACATAACAAAGTCCCACTCTTTGAGCATAATGCAGGATCATGTATTATGCAGCATCATGCGAGACGGAATCCTCGTTGCCAAGAAAGTGCAAAAGGGAATCAAAAAGGCAGCGTGACCGGCGAATTAAAAAAACAAGGGTCAGCATTGGGGTTGCCTTTCCCAGGTGGAGAGAGCTGCTGAAGGAGAAAGGTAATACAATCACAGACTAGCGCTAACAGCGGCTAACAGCGGCTAACAGCTAACAGCGGCACAGTGATGCGAGGAGAGGGATGAGGCTGTTAGCGACTGGCCGCTAACAGCAGCTAACAGCCAACAGCGGCACTGGCCTGTGATTGCATTACCATTCTCCCTCAGCAGCTCTCTCTACCTGGGAAAGGCTACCCCGACGTGGCCCGCTTTTTAATTCGCCGGTCACGCTGCCTTTTCTATTCCCTTTTGCGCTTTCTTGGCGACAAGGATTCCGTCTCCCATGATGCTGCATATGCATGATCCTGCATTATGCTCAAAGAGTGGGACTTTGTTTCAAATTTGCCAGGGTAGTAGCAAAGTGCCTCTTGCTCCTCTCCTTCAGCTCCTCAGTCACGCATTGCTGGCCTGGCTCTCAACGAAAATGCCTAAGGCAGTGATGTATGTCCCTTGCTGGCGGGTGTATTCTCAAGATGGCGAAACGTAATGGAACCCCACAGACGACTTACCCGCACAATGTACAGACAAATCCGAAATTCTCCTTTTACGAGAATAGGTCAGATTATTGGTGGAGGTAATAGTACACCAGTGATGACATATTTATGAATGCAGACATCAATTTTTGCCAATAACAAAATGTTACACAATGTCCCTTTAAAACCTTTTAATTTTATGACTTGTCTGTTTCATTTTGCTGCCTTGTGAAGCTCTTTGTAAAACTGTTTTTTTTAATTACTGTACACATAAAGATTATTACTATTCATTCATTCATTTGTGCAGCTGCTTAGCCTGTCAGGTGTCACGCAGGGGGCTGGGGCCTATTCCAGCTGACACTGGGCGAGAGGCGGGAAATACCCTGGACAGGTCGCCAGACTGTCACAAGGCTGACACATAGAGACAGACAACCATTCACACTCACATTCACACCTACAGCCAATTTAGAGTCACCAATTAACCTCCATGTCTTTGGACTGTGGGAGGAAGCTGGAGTACCCGGAGAAAACCAACGCTGACATGGGGAGAACATGCAAACTTCACGCAGATGGGCTCCCCCACCCTGGGTTTGAACCAGGAACCCTCTTGCTGTGACGTGACAATGCTAACCACTGCACCACATGGTGCCAGATCATTATTGTTAGTAGTAGTAAACTGCATTCACAGTAAGACCTCAGACTTCATCACATTTCTGTCGACTGGTGAAATATTAAAACATTTCAGAAACAAAATGATCACATTTAAAGCAAGAGCATGAGGACAGAAAATATATTGGTTAATTAAGTTTTTTTGTGTCCAAGCTAAATGAAAATATAAACTAAATGCACAGCAGTCACTGCAGCAAAATAGTATGATTTGTCACATCAAACCAAAACAAGAGCACGACAAAGAAAAAACATTTTTCTGATTTCCATTTGTGGTTCAGTCCACAGGACTCATTTGAATTTGTCAGAATTTGAATTGTAGCACATTAAATGAAAATTGGTTCGATTTTGCATTTTCATTTGACTGTCTGGGACTTGTTTTTTTATGTCTCAGGAAAAGAAAGGTACTGTAAAATACTGTTGGCTTGGCTTGTTTGGTTCCTGTCAGTTCTGTCTTTGGGGGTTATCATTATCATCCAGACCAAGGCTACTTTGAATTCATTTGCAAAAAGTCCAGTTTGCATTTTCATTTTCAAGTTTAGACCTGCTGATATGAAAATAAAATGGCTGGGTTGGTTATGCAAGAAAAATGTTCTCCTTCTGTGGCTCTCTAAAGTATTGTTTAGGGCCAGAGGGTAAGAAGATGTAGGATCCTCAGCCCCAGGAGGACTCTGGGTGTTACTCTGAAGTGCTTGGTCAGTGACTTCTGGGGTCAGACACCGACGACAAAAGCTGTGCTTTCATGTCGGCATGATACATGTTGTCAGGGGGAAACACGGCGGGACAACAACAAAGTTAAACCGGCGGCAGTCCCAGTAGGGCAAGCAGGAGGGGTGGTGAAAGGGTCTGGTACAAGGTCTGTGTTCCCTTCTGTAATATGGTAAAGCCAAACCCTGTTCTTTTTTTCTAAATCCAACCACCTGTGCCTGTGTTGGTAAAACGTAACCACGTGTTTGTTGTTGAAGGAAAAAAAACATTAATTGGGGTGTTGTACTGACATAGTGTATTTCTTTGAAAACAGAAGTATATTTTTGAAAATAGGTAATTCATGTAACAGGCAGATGTTGACATGTCATCCCAGAACGTCAACAACTAATGCACCCAGTGTACCTTGCACGTCATATGTCAATGTGGAGAGTCCGTGACCAAACATTGATATGCGACGAGGTCGGAGTGAGAATGTGTTGGGTCCTCCAACTTCTGTATCACTTCTAAACTCTCTGAACTCTTCTAAACATAATCCAGGCAGAAATTACATTTGCCATCACAGCATAAGTGGAAAAACAATTTAGTAACATATAAATGCCTTATTGTAGGAAACATGGTTGAAGTGTGAGGAGTGTTCAAGTCTCAGTTTTTGAATTCTGAATTTTTTGAAATTGGTCGATTAATCCATAAGTCCAGATCCTGACTTCTGTGTTCTCCACAAGTTATCCCGAATAATGTGTCTGATTTTAGTTAAACAATGCGGGAGTGTCACACCAGAAATCTGCAAATCTGTGATCTTAAATCTTTCCTCAAGCTGGTGATAAACACAATATAACGGTAAAGACCAGGAAGTCAACAGTCTCCAGGCATCTAATCGACACTTTTGTGTTGATTTTCTGAAATTTAAAGAAGAGGCAGCTGGATTTTGAAGGACTTGATTTCACAATTGTTTGCCTGATTTCACAGTTACGCCTAATCAAAAACAGAGGCAGCTGATGGCAGGACTGCGTGTCATGTGGAGAGCCTGGATCTGGGAGACATTGGTAGCACCTGCTCTAATGAAGCATCAACAACACTTGAGTTTTAAAGTTCTACTGCAAAGAACATTTAGTTTTATATGGATGATGGTTAATTGCTCAAGTTTAGCCGCAGCTCGTTTTTAAAAAGCATATTGCTGCGTGAATCATCATACACAGTGACTGAAGTTATGCGCATGTACTTATTTTGCCTTCTTACCAAAAAGAACAGTGTTGTTGGGACCAGGGATTGAACAAAGGGGTCAGTCTTAAAGTTCTTAGCACCTTCACTTTTCATTCCCCCCCCATCAAGGCGCTGTCATCGCTTGATTGTTCTTGCAAAATCTTACAGAAAAACGACAGGATTTAACAAGTTATTGCAAAACAAGTGGAGTTTGAATGGTCTTAAATGCGAGGCTGTCACACACTGCTATGAAAACCTGCAGTGTCCCAGGAGCTTGGTAATTATGCTGTCATCTCTGAACGAGAATCCCCTCAGACGACTCTGGCTAGAGTTTGACAGGGTAGACCAGAAGTTTTTCATATAATTCATAGTAATTCATAGTTGATTTTCAGGGCAGAACAGTGGATGTCATTAAAACTTGGCTGTTAAAACACAAACATAACCCCACACATACAGAGCGTATGAAACACAGGAAAGGAGTATGTGTATGCGCGCACACACAAATGTATTACACATTTGCACTGGACTTTATTGCTATATATTTTTTAGCTGCATAGTGCAACCTGCTGTGGTTTTGTTCTCTAGAAAAAGTAGTGTTGGTTAACACAACAACGAAAATTGGAGCTAAAACACAAGGTAGGCAGGTGCTATGTGTGTTCCACCACCTCCACATTCTGCATCATCTCATATCCACTGTTCACTTTGAACGACAATATCATTAATATATCAAGACCAGAAAATGAAGCATTATCAGTCTGAGTAAAAGCCCTTACTCCTTGCCACAGACATTTACAGAATGCATCCTGGAGAAGATACACTGTGCTGTATGTGGCCTATTGATCTTTAACAAACATCTCGCATTTTGCCTCTGGGTTTTCGGTGGAAAAACAAATCGAATAAATGACAAACTAGATGAAACAGTGACAAATGAAGCAACAAACAAAGTAGTCAAAACCAGAACTCATCACACACGGAGTTGTTGACAGTCAGAGGGATGTGAACTATTTTCTATTATAACGTTTGGTTAAACCTATTTTTTCTCTTTGGAAATTGCAATAAAAACCGTAACAGCCATGGTCAAACACTTGCTCATCCTAACAAAGTGAAAAGGGTGATTAAATGATGTGAAAAAGGCCTAGAATTTCTGGTAATGATGAGAGGAAGCCTTTGTCCACATGTTCTTTTCATCTGCAGGCCTGAAAAGGGCTTCTTTGCTGGCACAAAATCACATTGTATCACAACATCCATTCATCTGATTAATTCATTTTGTTATGACTTCATATGTGCACACACATCAATAAGATATATTTAATAAGTCAGGAGACAAGGTTCTTCACACTCTGCGATCAAAAGACAGGTGTTTGGGGACGAGTTGGAAGCCTATTCGACATATAAGAGGCTACAACGACATTGTAAATTTTGACATTTTAATATTAATTCACTACCACAGACATAGACTTGAGGATTGCCTTTTGCTTTAAGTATCTTGTTTTTAGCCTGATTAAAAAAAAGCCCTTCACCGTGTTTTGTTTCAGTCCTCTGGCAGTCATAAAACAGTTCCCAGGTGATTAGAGGTCTGTAGTGGTCATCAGAAATGTAATTTGGTCCCAAACCACTAAGTGCTTTTATAAACAAGCAATATAATTTTAAAATCAATTCTTGGACACTCCGATAGCCAGTGCAGTGATCTGTGAAGTGGAATAATTTGTTTTATTTATTTTTTTTTTTGTTTGGTAAGAACTCTGCCAATAGAGCCTTTCTCTTAAAGATAGATCTGTAAAGACGCTGGTAGTGGGTTGGATACAACAGCTTCATTTCTTTTAATGCCACCCTTTTAAAAGAATACTTCCTCCCCCAAATGACCATTTGTCTATCAATTACTCATCCCATGTTATGTTGAAATCATGAAGAAAACATTGTTTTCTTGCATGCCTCTATGCTGAATGAAGAATTTAAAACCAGGGAAAATTCTTGATGAATTGAAGTCATAGGCGACCACATTTAACAACAGCAAAGCTACATCAAAACTGTGTAAATACACTTACACAACTCGTGCAGTAAAAGTCTCATTGATCCAGTCGTGCACTTAATATTTCCCAAACAGACAGCCTACTGAACTAAAGTGAAACTTATCTAAGCTCTCCTCAAAGCCAGACTACATTAACAAAAACCATTTTACCTGGCTAATCCCCAGAGGTGCTGTCTACCGCTGCCTCGATCAGGTAGTTAGTTGATGTTACTTACCTTTAGTGTTTCAAAGGGTTAGTTCGGATTGAACAAGAAAAAGTTTTCCTCACAAATTCAACATAACACAGGGAAACTAATGATATACAAATGGCCATTTGGGGGGTGAAGTATTCCTTTGACGAATGCTTTGTTATTAGTTTTCAATAACAGCAATTCAAGGTGAGCTCTGGGATTGAACATTGTTAATCATAACAAAAGATGATCCCCTTTTCCATGAATGCAGTGAATTAAATGATTATTTGATAATACAGCTGAAATATGGGTGATGTTGCTGTTTTGTACAATCTGAGCCAATGAGAGCATGTATAAATTCAACAACAGAGGCCCGAGAATTGAACCTCGGGGTACTCCTCATGTCAATTTGGTCTGAACAGACCATGTTGACAGTCTGTCCTGATGTGACAGATTGCCAACAACATTTGAACCATTTAGGACATTTTCTACAAAATCTATCTTTGTTATCCAGTCTTTTTGCTTAATATGAATGACTGTAGTGCACTACTAATGAGATCTCGCCCGTCATTGTTAAAATGTATGTCATTTAAAACTGTAAATCTTTGTGCTGTGGTTAAAATCCTGAATTAAAATAGTTTTTTGAGGCCAGGAAAGTGCCGAATTTTTCTTTTTTTTGACAGAAGGGATAAAACCTTGGCTAGAAAGCACAGGATGAGCACATACCTCTACAGAGGCTGCACAAACCTCCAATTTGTCATTGTAATAACATTTCCATAATATATGGATTCTTGTTCACCTTAAACCCAGTTCCTGGTCCAACATGCAAATCATGTAAAGCACAGAACAAGTTTTTTAATATGCTGGCGTGATAACTGGCTGCAGGAGACAAGAAAAAAACAGAAATTCTTTCTCCTGCTGTGAGTCCATGACCTGAGAATGGCTTACAAGATTTATACTTGGATACCTGCTATCAGGAATATATGCTTAGCAGGTTATACACGTCGCTACACTTTTCCAACTTTAATATAGATCCCGATGTGGGGGTATAGTGGTGTAAATGTCATTCATTTGCTCTCCATGGCACAATGTTCGTGACTAAACAGCAGGCGCGCTGGATAGCAGAGCATGTGGAAGTTTCTTTTGTTTGACTGACAGGCGAGGAGGAGATATGGCATGAGGCTTCAATGACCTGACAACCCTGGCAGAGACGAGCTTATGAACTTTCACGGAGGGAAACAAACATGGGGGAAAACACACACACGCGGCATTTAAAAAATACATCTCTTGTATAGGATTTTTACATCAGCGGAAAGCCAGTATTGATGTGCTTGCTCCCCAGCTTGGGCCCCCCGAAAAAGGAGAAAAGAATCAGTACAGCTATTTTTTCGACATCTCTTCAATAACTTAATACACATGTACAAGCCCTTGTAACCTGTATGGTCACTTTTTGCACAGTTGTCTCTGATCTGCAAATTCCATGTCATTTATAACTGTATTGCACAATTTTGCATCCCCAATGATGGTATAGTTATTTGTTACACTGTAGTCAAAAACAATTCCCACGCTTCACAATCAACCTTGGTAATTGTATATGGTATTTCTATTCTATTCTCTCGTTAACTAGTGCTACAGTAATTGCTTTAACTCAGCAGATTATACACGGTACACCTCCTCATCTCTGCGGTGAGTTTGAGCAGCTGTTGTTAACACAGATAAGAAGCGTGACACTGTGAGCGGCTGACAGGATTGGCTGTCATGCCAGCTCAAATCACAGGGCATATATATGTGTTTGAATTGTCTAGACGGAGGCTGCTTGTTACACTCCTCACCTGTGACAGTCACGCCTGCAGCATGTGGGAGGGAAACTTGCGCTCTACACACACATACTCACAAACACCTCAACCCTGGCAGCTCTCTGGTTCATTATCAGTGCGTTGCCTTGCTGAAGATGAATCTTTAAAATTTTGTGCTAGATAACAACAGTATTTCGTACTGTATTGCACAGTGATGCTCCACTTTTCCCAATTGTTGTTTTTAGGAAGGGGTTGGTTTGCATTGTGTTGCATTTTTCATGAGAACAACTTTGAGATGTGCCATCTGTTCTTTTTCTTTTGTTGACTTCTTATGCAGCCTCTAGTATAAACCTCAACTGTCTCATAAAAAAGTGCTGAGGTCATACATGAAAAGCTTCCTGACATTCACTAAAACTAACTGGGAACAGTCAAAAAAATGTGAAATACATTTAATGTTGAATGCACAATATTGTTGCATTGCTGATTGCTGATATTCTTACATTATGTTAAGGAGTCAGTGCCAGGCCAGCAGCTCTTCCAAAAACCATCTCAATACTAGAAAGCAGTGAGTGAGTGAGTGCAAAGCCCTGCCAAGCCTGCACGGCCCTCTAGATTTGTTGTTGTAATAATAGAAAATGTGGAGAAACTGCAATCTAAGAAAATGGCCCAAATCGCCTGTGTCTTGCATTATTAAGAAATAATCTAAAAAAATAATAAAATACTCAGGTCCCCAACCAAACACTAATCACTCGCATTCCGTTGAAATCTGTTTTGACACTCTTGTGATGCCCTGCTAACTAGCAAAATGACAAACAAACGGGACGGCAAACATAACCTCAGTGGCACAAGTAATTACACTGAAGGTGTAAGGGAGGCAGGAGAGCTCCTAATCAGTTTGTCAGCCTTAATAAGACCTTGCTCCCGCTGAGAGGAAGTAATCTTCTGGAAACTGATTTGACTGATGAACCTCCAAATAAACCACCAAGCCAGTGAATCCATCATATTATACAGCACATTATCCCAGTGTTATTATGGTGATCACAGAGGCTGGAGTACAGAATCTGTCTGTCATAATTCTGGCAGTTTAGTCAGTGATGATATAACACGGAAAAATGATTTTTGACACTGGCGCCAGGTAGTGGTGAAATTAAGTACAATGAGCTCTGTAACAGGTACTTCTTTGCTTGACTTAAATCCAAAATGAATCAATTTGAAAGCTACATCTTAGATTGAAGGCTTTTTGTTAGGAAATGTATTTCTTTGGGCTGTTACACAGCTTTTTCCTTCCTGTGAAGGTCAGGCAAGTGACAATGTTTGTATAATTTTCCTTCCAAATTCAATGTCATAACCAATTTCTGTCTGCTGTTTTAGGACTGAATTACAATCATATTCACGCAACACAGACTGCAAAGTATTGAGCCTATTAGGATTGAAGTGGAGGGCCAGATGACATTGTGATTCAGAATCACAGTAACGGCTCTCCCTTCTCCCCTTTATTACTTAAAGCATAAAAAACACACTGTATATTGTGGCTATGATGAGAATCGGCTAATCATGATCGCTTAGAGTCCCAGGGGGTTCACAAATTGAAAGATAGCTGAATGTGCAGGGTGACATGATAAACATGTAGTAAAGGGACCATCTGCCCATATGGTTGGCAATTACATTATAGCTCCAGCTCTATAATGGTGATAGAGCGACAGAGAGCTATGGAAAGATACACTGCGCGTGGCAGGTGAATGTCCCATGTGGTCAGTATGTTTTTACAGGATAATCCACTGTCGGTAGAGCTTTTCTCTCCAATGTAAAACTTAAAAGTGTCTTGGAAAAACAACAGATTCATAATACATTTGTTGGCCTTCTTTCTCTCACATTGATTCCTGACACGACTGCCTGCTGCTGTGCACTAAGACTTTAATGTTCTCTGTGCAGAAGTACGGGAAAGCCTGTTGTGTGCGTGCCCTCCGAGGACACAGCAATTTTAGTGAATGGGACTCATTAGAGTGAAAGTGTCATGTGGCAAATCGTGACAATTGTTTTGTGCAGGGAACAGTTGCCCCTGTCCTGGCAGTGTTACACAGGACGGCCATCTGCAGCCCACATGTCAGAGAGCAGCAGCCAACATGGTGGCAGATAATTGGTGAGGGAGGAGGGCTGGAACAGGAGCTGGGGTGTAAACCTAGTGAAATCAATTTGGAAGAGCTGGACTAACAAAACATGCATAAACACGCTGGTGTGCACAAGTGCAAAGTGTGGGAGCACATTACCATTTACACACCCTCCATGTATCCTACAGTATATGGGAGAACCCTGCAGACAGATTCACTGACTGTGAAGGTCTCTGAGTTATTCATGGCCTGAGGGAGGCCATCAGTCTTATACATTTCACTGCACCATTTGCCTCCATTTAACATCACTCATGTGAGGTAATGACAAAAGTCAATACGTAAAAAGAAACGAGGAAGCACTGTTGTAGCAGGACTGTTGACTCACACAATCCTAACGTGCATCTGCTGTAAAGTGCTGTGCACAATGCTTTTGCATTTAAGTTAGAATTTGCATAAAGTGTTTATTTTGTTCTGGGTCACAATGACAACCCATAAAAGATAAATAATTGATTGCCCATGCCGTGTTAAAACTCTCTCATATCTTGTCCAAGGTGATTTTTCCAGATGCAAGCAACCACTTTGTTGGTCGACATTTTTCAAACGCTACGCATTTGTTTTTGAGGGAATATTCCCTTGTGAAATGACAACACTGTCCCCAAATATCCAGACACAAACACACACACACACTCGCATGCGCACCGAAAGCTATCACACACTGAATGACAGACAATCTGTCAAAACTTGCGTACGTCTCATTTGTTTGGGAATTAAAACAGGAAGACAGCTGAGGAATCTCAGACAGCAATCTATCCCTCAGACAATATGCTTCCACCACTTGTATGAGCCAAATGATTATTTACAACCTGCTGTCAGCACAGAACGTATGAATAAATTCATGTGAGAGCTTTGGACTGCGTGAGGCGCAAGAATCAACTTGCACATCTTCCATGCATGAATTTCAGGTTATTGATTCACAGATGAGAATCACCACTGATCCAATTACACGTGAGAACACACCTTAGATTATTTACTGCTCACGCTTGTCTTTCTCCTCTTTTTTCATTTCTATTTTTTTTACTAAATCTTTGATTACACTTTTAATCTTGTGCAACTTTTCCTCGAGTCGTGTCACTAGCCGTTAGTGTTGATTAATGTTACTTGTTTTGCAGCATTGCAAGCCTGACGTCGAAAAGACAGACTACAATATCTGGTCCAGTGCATCTCTGGGAGGCTTCACGTCAAAGTTGTCAGAACTGGCTTCCAGGGACCAGTGCTGATCCCAGACAACAAGCTTTCATTATCCAACAGCTCAGAGCTGTTGTTTCCTCGAAAGACAAACTAAGGATCAGCCTGCCCAGTAAATGATACCTACAGGTCAGTGAGTGTGACGCAGATCATGGACTGCAGCAATTCTGGGTTAAAGGATGATGATGATGATATTAAAAAAAGAATATGCAATCTCAGTTATTCCTCTCCTTATTTTTGTGTTTCTGTGTGAAGAAGAGTGAGAAATGCATGAAAACAAGAAACAGTCATCTAAAAAACATAATAACCTCCCCCCAAGAAAGTCTGCTTATTGCCCAGAGCACAATCTAGTCATCCTTTGTTTCGCTGCGGTAAAGTCGCTCACATTAATGCTTACATTTTGTTAAAAACTTGCTCTTATATGTGCCGGCAGATAGACAAACAGCTCAGAAGAAAAGCAAAGCCTGTTAACAGGTCTGGGGATTATCATGTGTGACGGTGTCACGAAATTTGGAAAGACGCATTGCTGTCGTCAGATGTAATCTTTTGCTATGTAGAACGCCACCAACCACTGAGTGCATTGCAATGAGGAGATATGCATCTCCAAATTTAAGCAACCAACATCAAAACCATGTGGATGAACAGATAATTCTAAAGGTAAAACTGAGGATAACCTTGGATGTGTTTTTATGTTATGTTCTCCTTCAAGGTCATGCAGAGGTGTTTCACCCTAATATTTCTTTGTACAGAAACTTCTGCTTTGCTTTTGTGTTATATTCTGTTTATGCTGCAGCAGCTATGTAGGTACATTTTTTGAAAGTCAGCCAAAATCTTGTTGTGTGATGTTTACTTTATCACAGCCAGCAGCCATTAGATAGAATACTTTTGAAGCACACAGAGAAAGAAACTTATTTTTCACATAGCGGATTACAATAAATGCTACACTGTGACTTCTGGATGCATTAATCAAATGGCACATCAGGGAGTTTATTCAAGGGCGACCATTAAGTCTGCATTTATCAGCCGCTGCAGAATCACTCGCTGTCCAGATGCGTTTCTGATATATAAAAGTCCAGGACTTGTACCCACTTGTACAGCCTTTAAAGAAAAAGACTGCGTTTATTAATTTCATTTGAGCATTAATTACACATATTTTTTAAAACTTTTTTTTTTGTTCTGCATGCAGATATTTTGGCCCCCTCGGCTTTCACACTACCATTAGTAGTTTATCAAACAATATGTTGGCTGGGTGTGTTCTTTATTCAAATAACAACATGCTGTCTTTATCACAAAGATGGCATGACTACAATTACAAGAACAAAGCATATGGCATGGTATTATAGTTTTCTTTAATTAAGGCACATAACTTTTTCTCGCTAGCATATCACTGTATACAATCTCAAGTAGATTTTCTTGGATCCGGTTTGAATATGGAACATATAAATGGCTATAAATAAGAGATTATGGGTGTTAATGTGATGCACAGCAGATGAATTGCGTGATGTTTCTTAATCATCTGTTCAGTATGTGCATGAATCCTAAACCACATGATGCGATCCAAGCTACTGAAAAATACAGATACTCAATAATGCTACAGCTAACATGACCATTAATTTCTCCTACAGACACTGAGAGCCATTAAACCTTTCACTTTAGTGTGGCAATAAAACATGCAGGCTTACCTTTTAACCTAACACGTGCTCTATGGGGTCTCGGCCCGTCACACATTTTACATTTCAGTTACATTCAAGAGAGGAAATCAGGCTCAGAACTCACCCTCCTGTTAGACACTGTAAAGAGCAAGGTAGAAATGGCCCAGTGTAAAACATCCCACATGGTGTCACAGTCAAGTGCTACTATGAGAAAGGTTCCACACTGATAATATAAAGGTCAACGTTTAACGGTTTTATGCAGCATAACCATTCTAGTAAGGAAAAAGTGTACAGACACTGCTAATGGCAATGTCAAGAGGAGTATCTAAACAAATACATTTAACCTTTTCACCAACACTTGCCTCAGTGCCCCTCTGAGCAATGTTATGCTGATTATCCATTTAAAAATATGTGGTCTGAATGGAAAGGTGTGACCCACAAGATCTAATAGGAGACGGCATAACCCTAAATCCAGTTACCCTTGTGCCTTACTGAAGATTTTAACATTTTAATGACCGTTTTTATGGTGTGTATGGGATTAGCTGCTGACTACATTACTGACCTCATAACCCCAGATGAGCCTGAGTGCAGCCAAAGATCCTCCGGTGGGTCCTTGTTAGTGGTTCTGAGGCTTAAGTTAAAAACCAGAGATCATATTTTTAACTTAAGGAATAAGATCATGCAACTCAGCTCTTTATCTACTTTTTAACTCTTTTAAAAATTACATCAATGTAGACTTGCTTTAATGTAATATAAATTAAAAATCATATCCTGCTCCATTTTGTACTTTTATTGCCTTCCAATATTTTACTCTGGTTTTTACATTTTTCTAAATATGTCTTTGCAAATCACTTTTCAAATTAGTTTTGAAAGGTGCTACATGAGGAAATTAAAGATGTGCACCAATAAGCGTATATATTTTGTTGATCTGGCATTGTTTTGCTCTTTCCTGTGACTTATATTTGCAGTTGTAGTAATTATTTTTGTTGGCTAAAACCAGTGGTCCTCAGAAATGTGTCATGGTGTCACGCAAAAACCAAAAATCCTAACTGAATTCTTTTATGCTGTTGTAGTATATAGGCTGGTTGTAATTAAAGTCAATATGAGAGTTAAGAAATCCCATACTAGATGTACATTGGTTTCCTATTTTACGATTAATATTACTAATTATCTGAGGTGCATAAATTAATACCAGTACAGCTGGGAATGGGTACCCATAGAACCCATTTTTTATTCAGATATATCAAGATGGGAGTTCAAGGGACCCCTTTAAAAATCCCCACGCCAGTTTTTTCCTTGTCAAAATTTAGTCTAACTTTGTAGCTTTATTTAGCCCCCTTCCTGACAAGCTAGCACGTCCTCCTAAGACCTGAACTTTTGTTTGGTATACATTTTTAAATTCTCCTAGCTATTTAGGATCAGTAGGACCTGATAGGTATAAAAAATGAAACATTGTCAACTATAATAAATTCCCAATGTCCTTCAAAAAGCTAACAATAAATTCCCAATATTTTCAAACGAGTACTTCCTAATTAACAATGTCTTAGTTTGTTACTTTTGCTAAAAATGGTTTGTATGGCATATCAAACTACAAAAAATATTGATCACAAATAAACAAGTTTCAACCGCTTAATGTGATCAGGTTTTGGATTTTATCCACTTTTGTCTCAGGGTTAGCTGCAGACTGACTTGGTAGAGATGGATGCCATCTTGTTTTTACATGGATTAGTGTATTGTGATCTTACTACCACTAGATGGCACAAGAAAGTGTCAATGAATGAGGACAACAGGCCTACGTTAAGCAGAATCAAGAATAAGGTCCAGTTAACCCAAAATGTCCTCATATGAGGTCACGGGGTCTCAGGGGGATTTGCATGGTTGTTAGTAATGGATGCCTTCTGTTGTATAGTTTCATGAGATACCAATATCTTCATGCTATCTTAAAAATGAGTACGCCACAGCCTTTAAAAGACAGCAAAGTAAGCCTCAATTGTTTCTGCCAGGAGGGGGCAACATCTGTATCAAGGAGGCCAGGGCCCCCTCAGTCCTCCCTTAGGTGCGCCACTGCATAACACTTCTATTCATAAGATTACACAGAGTACAGCTACATAAAGTGAAAGGCATGACAACACGCACCAACATCACACAAACAGACGTATACACACATGAACATATTGATTAATGAGGCCCAATGAGCGATACAATAACCTGGAGAACTGTGAACCTTAACCTCCCTGGAGCTTATCTGCGCTGCTCTCACTCTGTCTAGAATCATCAATTATTTACTTAGAGCAAATCTCAGCACTCATTTTCTAGTGGTATCACAATGGTGAACTCTTCCTCTCCAAATACTGAAATTGCATCATTTTTATTGAGTTGTTTGACTACACCAAGTCATTTCAATGATCATTCAGTGGTTACTCCACATTTTTTTGTAACAGGAGCAGCAGTGGTGCTGAACTTCACACTGTGACTGACTGGCTGCTGTATTGTCCTCAGCTCTGGGCTCTGTGACAATTCAGTTGAAATATGCATATAGTTCGAAAGGGACAGAAAGGGGAAGCTTACTCTTTGCCTATCCCAGCATCAGTTCTGCACTGATACAAAAGGACATCATGCTCCAGTGCAGAATAGATCCCGTACACCTGCACCAACTCATCCCCCAGCTTTGACTAATGTCCCACCCTTGGCGTTGTCCATTTGGGGAGCTGAAGCAGGTGGATGTTGAAATTAACGGAGAGGGTGGTTTAGTAGGGGTTGCTTGTGTATATGCATGCTAAAGTGTGTGTACATTCCTGTGTGGTGAATGCTGAAACCGAACTTACAAAGACAGATGACGAGAACTACGAGTGGACGTGTTTTTTATCCAAAACGTTTAGTCTTTGTTTTCTCTCTGTGGTGACATGCCCCATATGTTAGAGACATGACCAGAAGCAGGATGGATTCTGTGCTTGTCTTTGTGACATCTCCAGGAGATATACTGGCAACAGTGGATTACAAGGGAAACTGATAAATTGGCTGTCATAATTTGTCATACCTCTCATTGTTCAGCAGAGTCACAGTTTTCACGACTGAGATAGAAAGATACTACATGCATAATAACACTGGTTTAAAGGTCCTACAACAAAATAATCTAAGTTTAATGATATGGGTTGAATAATGCAATAACATTCACAATGTTTAATGAATGCCTGGCCTGGAGCCTTAACTTATTTTAAAAAGAATCTATTTAAAAAGTATACATTATTAATACAGTACATAATGGAAAACAACAAGATCCAGAAATGCTCGTTTGTTATGTAAGTCTATTTCTTGTTCTTTATATAATTACAAAGAGAGAGTTGGAGGTCTGCAGTTTATTGCTTCAATGTCTCATAGAGTGGCCCATTAGCATACTCAAGGTCTGACTGACCATTTGCTAAATTGATACCTAGACCAAGGGATTGTCCAATCATAGCTATTCGTGTACGTGCCTGTATAAAGCCATACTCATCATTTCAAGAGTACAGAGGATTGTTTTCTTAGCCTTTCAAAAATTAAAACCACAAGCCCCAGATAGCGTTGCATTTACTGAACACATCCGTTAGTCCTCAACTCAAAAGCCTTTCTCTTAGAACAGTGAATGAACAGTAAATGTTATACAAGCCGAGAGGGCAAACAGGGTGAGGTTAGAATGAAATTAAAGTCGGAGCTTTTTCCATTTATAGCTACTATATTTGGACAAACTGGCTTTAAGCTGAAAACACATTGCAGCAACAGCACTGCTTTGTGTCATATGATGCACATCAAGTGCACAGATGTTAAATAATAACTAGATACCAGAGATGGCTCCTATTCAGTCCAGTGAGGACTACTTGCTTTGTGCATTTGCCAAAACCTAGCTTCCAGGTTTACTACTGCAGCATTTCTCCCACTGGCCCCACCCACGAGTTGCTGCTCAGTTTACAGACTTTACATTGTGACATCACAGACTTTTAAATCCATTTTCTTAGCTCGAAGAAAGTTTTACAAACATTAAACCTCCCTGAACAAAAAAATAATAATGGAGTGGTGGTGTCCTGGCAACAGTTTAACAGATGTCTCTTTTATAATGGTGGCCTATGGTGACTGGTCATGTACCACCTCTAGCACCAATAGGAAGCATCGCACTGCAGCACGCCAACAGAAGACCACACACAGTTAGTATTATTCTCACTAAAGGATCTGTACTTCCTCCACGTCTGCATTAGCTTTAAGTCATGCATGGACACCCAATAATTAAACATGATTTCTTTCTATTTCCTGAGGCACCAATCTCCAGAGCTATGGCTCAGCAAGCAATATCTTTTTTTGTTCATTGTCTTTATAATGATGGGATGGGCCCTATAGCTCGGGATATTTCTCAACATCAACAAATCGTCCTGTCTTTGACACACAAGCGAGACAGTGACAGCAAGAGGTAAGAGTTCTCTTTACATCCATGGTGAGGAAGGGAGTGGAACTGCCATAAGAGCAGGGAAGAAGAGCTGCTACTGAAGCTGGGATGTATAAGCAGGAAGCAAGCGGGGGGGAAAACATGAGTTTTTTTGCAGGGGCGGCGAGGCTTGACATAGGACAATAGTGTAAAGTGTCTTGAAGTGGCACTTTCAAGGGTGCAGACACATGCCGAGCTGCTGCCAGTGTGGGGTTGTACGTATATAATAAGGGGGGCTGTTTTGACGCATGCCATTCAGTGGTGATGTTTGATGGTGATGCAATACAAGCAAACACGTCTTTTTGCAAGTCTTCAACATGGATCATCAGTTGGTGAGGATGCTAACATTTTGGCTGGGACAAACAGCTTTAGCCTCAGTCTTTAGCATGAAATCATGTATGTTACTATCGTGCATGTATCTGAGAATCTTTTAGCAAAATTCCTGTGTTCAAATGAGTCAGCTGGAAACCTTTAGGGGTAAGACAGCATTTTCAACCAACTCATGGAGCCAATGTTAGTGTAATTATCCAGGTAGCTACAGCGGACAGTTGTCATTTTACACTCAGGCCACACTGCCAGTGTGAGCAGTGTGTAAAGGCTGTCTCACTGAACTGCTGCGGCTCACACATGCAGTGTTCACATAGACAGTGATGCTGCTGCAGAGCTGCCTGCTGCTAGTATTTCCAAAATTAAAAGCAGATACTCCACTTCTTTTTGGCGCTGTGCAAGCCACTGCATTGTCAACAACACCTTCCTACAAATGATTCACAGTAAAAGCCTTGTGTCAACAAATAAAGGGATTTTGTCCTCAAATGTTGTCAGAAGTTTTTATTTTGAAACTGAAACAGCAAATGTTGAGTTTAACAGAAAGGTTTTATTTTTTACTCTCTGTGATGGATTAAGACGGTAAAAGGTGGTATAATGTCAATATGACTATCAAAGGACCATTTATTTGATTTTTTTGGGTAAATCAAGTTAAAAATGGGCAAATCTCTCATTCCCAAGATGTTCTGCAGTTGAGCAGCAGCCATGCCTGGCCTATGCAGCACTTCTCATGCCGACAGTGTGGCTTCTCTAACCTCTTTAGGCACGGCAAAAAAAGAAGAGAGAAATTCTGCGAGGCACATGACCTACTCACATGGGCAGGGTGGCCTGGATGCTGGAAGCTGATAACAGGCTACAAATGAACAGCCTGCTTTATCTACCTCTGTCTGAAATTAAGGACCTACTATTTAAAATATGACAAATTTCAAGCAATTATACAGCAGGATTTATAGCTCTGTGTCGAATCTACACTGTACCCTCCACAAAATAGCATTTTAAGTCTTGTGTGTAATTTGTCCTGGTTTCATACGGGTAGAGGAAAATCTCCGCTAGTTGCCAGGCTAATTCATCCAATGTAAAATGCCATAGGTTTGTGCTAATAACATTTGCATGTTTTATTTGTGTGTTGTAATGAAACCCAATTTTGTTAGTTACCTTTGTTAAATGTTGCTGTTGTCCCTGGCTTCATATGAGTAGAGGAAAAGTCTGCTAGCCAGTTTATACAATGTAAAATGCCATAAGCTTGTACTAAAAACATTAGTATGTTGTATTTTGGGGGGAAAATGTGTCCAGCAAAGACAAATTCTTTGTCTGTTAATGCTGCTAGTTATAGAGAAGCCAATTTGTGTACTTGTGATTGAAAGCCATGTTTAAATCAACTAAACTTTACAGCACTTCACAGAAACCCCTACCGCTGACTAGTGGTTTGGAGGTGTAACTGCTGGGTGACACAGACACACCACAAGTAGAAATCCTCACAACCGTGTAGGCCACATGTGTAGACTATGGCGTAGGCTTTGCACAGAGCTGACGCACATGTATAAATCCTGCTTACATAAATCCACATGAGAGCAAAAGTACGAGAGGTATAAAGAACATAAGGGACATTAGGGTTCACGGTCAATTGACTAATCTGAATTGTGCTCCATGTGACATTCATTGTTCACACAATTTGTGCCACTCTAATATTCACACTTTTGATATTTTTACGACATAATCATACAAAATTATATAACTAGGAAAAATTATGTGCCATTATATAAAAATACTCCCTGACACAAAGACATATGATTGGCATGGTCCTTTTCAGTCATTACATTGTACAAGGATTTTCTGACATCTTAACCATAATGCTTTGTCTGAACTAATTTGACCCAGTTTAGCCCCAATTAAGCGTTCCTCAGCATGCTGAAAAGGCTGAGCTCTAAATCTCAGGATGTGATAGTTCTCATAGGCTTTCTCAAAATACAAAGATCTTGAAAACTTAGCCAATTATTGCAGCAGCTTTGGAGTTTGATGAGTTACAGAAAAAAACTCATGTACATCCAAAAAACATCTGCCAGGTTTTTGTTAACGAGCCCCTCTGCAATAAGTATGGTACAGCACTTTCTTAGGCAGAACCCACTTTCACATAACATGGTTAAAGCCAAGAGGAGCAGTGTGTAGGAGTGAGTTGCTGTGAAATTGACTTTGTTATTAGTCCAACTGTGGGTAAATAAAAAACTGGCATTATGCAACATTTGAAAAAGTTCCCCCGAGGACTGTCAGACTTAAACAGGCTTATGTTTGACACTTGGATGGGGCATCATTTGACACGTTTCGCAGGGAACATTTATACAAGTCCTTAACCTTGGTTTCTTTGCTCAGCTTGCCTGAAGCCAGGGTGACCGTGCATGGGGAATTATTTTTGAATGAATTACAAATAAGGCAATTTGCAAAACTTGCCACATGAGATGACAAAGCGGAAGACCTAGTGGACCTTTTTCTTAATTAAAAATAGCGGTTTATGTTAAAATGCAAGTTTATGATTGACTGTAAATGTGACACCATCTCAAAGAGGAAAAAAAAATTATACATTTTAATAAGACAAATACTTGGATTATCTAATTAAAGAGAGGTTTAGCTTTTGCTCACTGGTGCAACGTTTGATGGATTTAAATAAATGCTAAAGTGTTCTTTATTAGCAGCTACATGATGGGTTAGAGGCCCATACATCGTACATGTAGATCGTGAGGAAGGCTTAGACTATTAATAGTATGCATGACTGGGACTTTTCCGAAAAAATATTATCTATAGAAGATGTTAAATATTTTCCCAAACTGTTAATCTCATTCTTATACATGCTGTAACACAGCAAACACTCAAAGGAGAGCAAAAAGGGAAAGCATTTCTCTGAGCGTTTCTCTTTCCATCAGTAGATGTGCCAGTTGGACATCATTCTCTTGCCTCCAGACAACGTGGATGTGGGAGAGCAAAGAAAACAAGTCTGAGAGAGGCAGACAGCGAGCGAGAAGAAGAAGAAGAAATGAGGAATGGCAGTGTGAAGGATTTGTGACTGAAAGAGAGTGCAAATCTACAAGATGAACCTCAGCACTGCCACTCCCCCCTTTCAAACCTTGACGTACAACACTGCGCAGATGCTGCCCTGATTTCAAGTCCCTTTTAACAATTTATCCACTTGTGCCCTTACAGAGTAAATTTACTGTCCCTTTGCGCCCCCTGTGTCTGATGACTCAGTAAGTGGTCTTGAAATTAATTTGATCACCACAGCTTTCATCGCCCTCCTGCTCCTCTCTCCTTCTTGCCTGTTTCTCCTGCCTCTTTGGAGGGTTAAACGCTTTGAGAGATTGCTGTTCCATGGCAGTAAAGCATGCTGACAATGGGAGGCAGAAAGCGAGGGCTCGCATGATAGGTGAGGGGGAGGCGATTGCTCTATGTCTCTATGATGCAGCCGTTTGACAAAGCAGCTCAGATATGGGTCTCAGCTCCTGACCTGATCAAATTCCAAAGACATAACCGAGCACCTCCCGCTGACAGAGGACAAAGCAGCCTCTATAGAGCAGCCACATGTATGAAACCGGTTTAGCCACTGGAAAATACATCAAGCAGTATTTTGGTATGCATTATAAGATAAGTTCCAACTCATGCATATTGCATAATGCATTATATAATTTTAAGTAAAGTGTATTCATAGATATGATCTGATATGTCAGAGGTAATAATGGCACTACCTTTTTGGAAAGTCATCAAACTTTGGATACAAATCTAAATTATAGGAATGCAATATTTCTCATAGCATCTTGATATGTTCCGATGAAAATTGATCAGACTCACACAAACAGATACTCATATGCAATGATATATAAAGACACACACACACATATATAAACAACCCGACAGAGAACAAAATATATCAGCAAGGAAATCGATGTCTGTCAGAGGGAGAGTGAATGATGCATCGAGGAAGCCTTTTGGAAATTCATTCTCTTGATGGGACGTTCCACATTATTTGGACTGGGCTCACGCTGATGTGTTATGCAAGGAAACTGGCACAACCTTCTCAAAGGCTCACATTTGGTACACAGCCTCGGTCAACATTACAAATTTCACTTGGCATCTCCATGCACACCCCACTGGGCTTTGATTGTGGAGCTACTGCCGATGCATTTGAGTCCATATAATACACGCATTTCAAACAGGGATGAGCGCGACATGTGCCGGGGAGGAAGCATAATGGGGCTGTTGTGTTGATGGTAAAATCCCAAACAAATGTTACTGGAGATCAACATTCTCATTTGTTTAATTTCATGCTGTTGTAAATTTGTGACAGCGCATAAAAACTTAAGTTTTATATATATATACATATATATATAAACAAATATATATATATATATATATATATATATATATATATATATATATATATACACACATATATATATATATATATATATATATATATATATATATGTATATATGAGCTCCAAAGAAATCAGATGAAGATGTTGCAGTGGGACAAGCGTACATACAGTATCCCTTTAGAATACCAATGTATGTTTCAAGCTTCACTTCCACCACAGCAGAAAAAGTGTAAGTATGAAGTGCTACCAGCACCTCTAAGGTTCTACACACAAAACATAAATGCAAAAGCAAGAAGCTGTACTTTTACAAGCAGCTGCCTTCTGTAACTATTTCTTGCTCAGACATTGTGACTTCCTAGAGTCCTATAAACAGGCAACCAGCAAAGTCTCCACCCTTCTCTGGCTGAAGTGAGGTTAAAATGTCCATCTTGCTATGTTTTCTAAATATGATACTTATATACTTTACAGATGCAGAAACATAGCATGTTATATAAATATTTAGCAGTTAAGTACTAAGATATTTGACAAGTGTTATTTTATGCTTTTTAACTGTACTATGTTGGTGGAAAAGTCCTCAAAATACACAAAAGTATCAATTTAGTACATTTGTTGTCCATCAATAAGCTAATTACACCCTGAGTTGCTTAGGTTAAAACACAACTTAAAGGTCCAGTGTATTGGCAGAAATGGTAAGTGTGTAATCACCTGAAAATAATAATAATGATTGTGTTTTATTACCTTACAATGAGCCATCTTTATTAGGGCTGTCAAAGTTAACGTCTTAATAATGAGTTAATGCAAATTCCTTTTAACAGCACTAATCTTTTTGTTGCACGTAAATCAGGAAGTGATGGAGCAGTACCATTAGCCCCTTTTCCACCCCAGGAACTTATATCATTTACCCAGGATTTTGAAAAACCTAGGCTAGTTTCCACTGAAATTACCCGGGGAACAAAACTTTCCCTCAACCCCAAACTTTCCCTGAAAAAAGTACCTAGTAGAGAGTAGGACTTTTCAGATTCCCTGGAATTCTTGAGGTGCAGGGCTGTGTGCTGAAGAACGCTGGAACACACACTTGAAGCATTCCGCACTACCGTGCCAGTGTGGCTGCAAACTTTATTTCATCTCTACAAGCTTCACTTCGTTTGTGTTTTGATCATTTGGAAAATGGAGCGAAAGAAGAGAAGCTACGAGGTCCAGGCTCTTTTGAGCGTATTTGCCGAGGAAGAAATTCAGCAAGACTTTAAGTCGGCCACTTGAAACAACCAGAGTCCATGGAAGAATAGCCGACAAGCTGGCGGAGCTAAATATAGGGCACACGCTGAAACACATTTGTGAAAAGTTTGAGGTTTTGAGATCAAACCCCCTTTGAGGTCATTCTGGAGAATATTCTGGACAGTCTTTGCCATGGTTTTGGATTGTTGCAATGATAATAAACATACATTTACATTAAACAAACACATTTGCCCACTCTTATGTCGAAAAGAGTATTAAAAACTTTAAAAATAAAATATATAAAAAATGTGTTAAGTGAGTTAACTATGGACAATCATGTGATCAATCATGATTAAATATTTTTATCCATTGACAGGCCTACTTTATATCTACATACAGAGCGGTCCACAGAGTTTGCCATGTTGTTTCTACAGTCGCGTATAATGGACAAACCACACTGTCACACTAGAGAAATCTGTTTGCATTTACATGTTTCGCACCAGCCACCATAGTTCTCCTACCCGCTTGGCACATGATAAAAGTTTCAGTTGGTTGCAATCTGCAATCTCACCACTAGATGCCACTAAATCCTAGGTACTAAACCTGTAAGTGGTACAGATTAACAAACAGAATGTACATTTAAAGTGTACTCACAAAACTAAGAAGTGAAGAAACTGTTTCAAATGTTGTACCTTTATCTGCTTTAGTGAGGACAAGGATCTTTAAATGCCACATATCAATTTAAACCAGGAGTTGAAAGTGTGAAAGTGGGTTTCTCCTTCCTCCGCACAAAATGATTCACTTCATTATTTGAAAAATGAAGTGCTGCTCAGATGGCTAAAGTCAATATATTACAGTCTTTTCCAGCTGAGCGTTGTTGTGTTGACTATATCTGGTATCTGATGAAAGAGATTTGTAAAATCAAATACAGGTCGGAGGAGAGACGCATTTAGTGGATGCAGGCCTTCATCGACGCATGAATTTGTGACAGAGGTAGGAGAGAGAGCGGAGAGAGAGCTCGGATAATTATTAGTCGGAAAAACGTTCTTTGTTTAGCATTAGCTGTACTCAAAATCATAAACCGGAGGAGCAAAAACATACAGTGCAAACAGAATGTTTGTCTCTGCAATCAGTTGAACGATGAAAGATAATATTTGTGCCACTCATGGTGGGAAAAACATCAAAGATAATTTCATAGAATTAGAGTAAATGCTGAAACACTAGTCTGTCTGGCTGTGCAGGTTCATCAGCAGCAAAGGCAGCTTACTCTGGAGTCACACAGGGACATGGAAAGAAGATCAAAAATAAAGTGCTTCTTGTTCCAGAATCTGTCTCTTTGCACCTCAAGAATTTAGGGGTCGTGGGTGTGCTGGAGCCCAGATGACACTGAGCGGGAGGCAGAGTACACCCTGGACAGGTCGCCAGACTATCGCAGGGCTGACACTGAGAAAAAAGCTCACATTCACACCTAAGGCCAATTTAGAGTCACCAATTAACCTGATGTGCATGTCTTTGGATTGTGGGAGGAAGCCAGAGCACCCAGGGGAAACGGGGAGAACATGCAAACTCTGCACTGAAGGGCTCCCCCACCCCAGTGGGGTCTGAACCAGGAAACCTCTCTTAGAATATGGAGGTGGATCGAGAGAGACCTGCCTAGTTCTACCCAGGCAGTGCTGACCAAATATAAACCAAGATATTGTTACTGCATTGCCTGTTTCTCACCTAAAATGTCTTCAGAGCACGTAAACTTTGAACTCCCCCACTCTCACTGGAACCGGGAACCCTCTTACTGTGAGGCGACAATGTTACCCACTGCACCACCATGCTGCCCCACCTCAAGGAGCACAGGAGACAAATCCATATATTACAGTGAAGCATCCAGACATGACAAGTATACTAGCACTTTTGGTACACTGACTTCTTTTAGATAATTAAATTGAAACAGATTGTTCAGCTCATGGTTTCTCATATCACAGCTTTTTGTGTTTTGTTGCTGTGGATGAGATGTGACATCGTCTAAGACACCTTTGTCAAACTAACACCCTCTATGGTCAGTCGTCATCCACCAGCACAACTATCAGTAAAAACAGACTACATTAAAGTTTGAGTTTTGGAAGCACTCCAGCTTCAGTTAATGAGCTGCTGGGACAGTTTTGACTCTCTGAAGTATTTGGGTTAAGTTTGCAAAAGTTAGTCTCAGTCTCAGGCATGGTGGGGTGAAAGGAGAATAATTCAAAGCCTGTATTCACAAAGACCTTTTTCTGATATTTTGCAACACATTCAAGAGTCAAATATGTTTCTCAGCCATGAGGAGTCAACATAAGCAGTTTTACTTTTCAATAATTAACCACTGTACATTGAATTTGGAACAGACAGCACTTGTTTGGTATTTGTCTCAATAACTGACTCAGACATAATCCTCACTGTTGCAAAATGTTGAGTCATGTACACATGCAGTTTGTTTCGCAGAAAGTGTAGCCCGTATAGCGTAACATTTTCTGTTATTTGGCAGCAGCTATTGTTTTCAGTTTCCTTTATCTACTGCCAAAAATAGGAAGATACGCTTCATATTAAACACTGTAAAAAAAAAGAGGGAATTTCAGCTTTGCTCTGTGAACTGCTAACATTACAATACGAGAAATCTCATTGGCTCTTTGCTGCTGGGAGTGTGCAATAAAAAGGGATGTGACATAGGTACTGAAATCAGGCTTAGAGCAGGTTTAACAACTGATATCAGTGTCAGACACACAGAGTGATTCCCCCTCTCACAGCCAAACTGCTGCAGTAGAGTACAGGGCAGAGCATATGGAGACTAACAGCACAGACACACTGCAGGCAGACTTTGATGCATTTGATATTTCTGAGGAGCTTGGCTTTCTCCTTGAAGAGCCACTGGTAAGTTTCATTGTCATCTTTTCTCATACAGACCTTTGCTGTCTGTATTTCCTCAGTCAAAAGATGACAATAACAATCCTGTAAGTACACATGGACATTTCTTTAACCATTGAGGACTATTTCCTCTTTATCTTTTGCTGTTTTTCAGTATTCAGCAGCATGTGCGGTACCTCAAGGCTGAAACTGATAACATTGCTTGTTTTTGAGTTGGATTATAGAAGGCTATTGATCTGGTGAAAGCCTGTCTCTTCAAGTTTCTATTGAGCCATTCACATGACTGGACCTGTTAGTGGTTCATTTCACTTAAAATGCCAATTTCAGATATTCTGGTTACACAAAGTCTTTCATGTCTTAATGAGAAATTTGGTTGAAAAAAAGGCATATATGGGTCTCATTTAACGGTTTTGCAAGGAGAAATCAGTCAACAACCTTTGTGAATGATGGATTTTGTCATGTTGCAAAGCTTACATGGCAACATTGATGTTACTTTTACAATTTTAAACTAGGAATTAAAGATTTGCATTAAGTCTACTCATCTATTTATACAGTGATTTTCCATTTGCGGTTGCCCCTGTTTTCTGCTTGGCTAATTTTCTCAGTTTTCTACTGCCTCCCTCTTTTAAATTGCTTACTCTCTCTGATTGATAGCACCAGTCATTCCCTGACATGCAGGTCAGGCACCATGGCAAACACGAGCTGATGATGTTACTGATTACACTCAACATGAAAATCCCCCATGCAAAAAAAAAAAAAAAAAAAAAAAAACAATCAAAAAATCAACGAGCAAGTCATTTTATTCTTATTATCGTCTAGACTAACCTTCCAGACTATTATCGGGTGTGGCTGGACCTGGCGAACAATCTCACACATCTGATAGAGACACGGAAACTGCGGGATCTGGTACACAAGGTGAGAATGAGCAAAGCTGATGCTAATTAGAGTTCAGAACCTGTTCATGTAAATGTGGACATACAGTTTCATTTGTGAAGCCTTGATTGTGTTGCACTGCTGCTGAGAATGGAAACACAAAAATAGAAAATCTTATCAAAATCCAGATGCCGGTCTTGAGTCCATACCTCTTGAGTAACCATCGGGAGCTCAGGCTGGCTCACCTAGCGCTGGGATTCATCAGCATGGGATACGTGTGGCAGGAAGGACAACGTGAACCTGCTCAGGTAAAACACTACAGTGCAATGGAATTAGGGTCAACAGTGTTCTGCAGTGTGACATAATACAAGACTTAAGACTCTATACACATCCTAGCAGCTCTGTGAGGCTGTACAAATAGTGATGCTTTGAGCAAACCACTAATGTCAACACGCTAACAAGCTGATGCCAAGAGGGCAGAATGTTTACCAAGTTCACCATCTTGGTTAAGCTTGTTAGCATGCTTGCATGTGTTAATTTGCACCAAACACAAAGTACAGCTGGCGGGAATGTTAATAGTTTTGCAGGTATTTGGTCATGAGCCACTTTAAATTTTAACTAAAAAGTACAGACATTGTGTGCCCAATTAAATAGCTGTCATCAGTGGTCATAAGCTTCGTAGATATGGGCCAGTAGGGGCCTGCTTCATGTACTGGTAGATTCAGAAGGGTGTTATCAGCTCATTCAATGGCCATTATCCATTTGTTAGGTTTCACTTTCACTTTCCTTAGGTGTAGGTGCCAAAGTGATGTGGTTAGGTTTAGAGAAAGAGCATGGTTGGGGTAAGAGTCTGTTTCACATGGGACTCAAACCCCAATCTCTTGGGTAAAAGTCCTGTGTTTGACCCATCTGCCACCTCTTCCACCCAGTCACTCTACCTGTGGAGAATCCCGGATCAGGATAAAGTACCATGAAAGCCCATACAGGCAGTACATTTTATTTCATGGCCTGATAATGGCCTCCTCAACCTTTTAGTAGGTGTGGCAGGCCCCTACTTTGATGCATCACCACTGATAACAGCATTTTAATGGCCTGATAACAGCCAAATTGGCAGCTGGGGGTGACATTAATGTCAATTTCTTGACAATCCATCCAGTAGTTGTTAAGACATCTCACTTAAAGCTACAATTGTCACCAAAATGACTAGGATAAATCATCAGGTAAAACACTACAGTGCAATGGAATTAGGCAGGGTAAACAGAGATGTATTGCAGTCAACAGTGTTCTGCAGTGTGACATAATACAAGAACAAGAGTCTACAGATATCCTAGCGGCTCTGTTAAGCTGTACAAATAGTAATGCATTCTAGCATTTGTTAATTGGCACCAAACACAAAGTACAGCTGGCGGGAATGTCAATAGTTTTGCAGATATTTGGTCATAAGCCACTTTAAATTTTAACTGAAAAGTCAGGGTTGTGCACCTGATTAAATGGTTGCCATCTCTGGTCATAAGCTTCATATAAATGGGTCAGTAGGGGCCTGCTACATCTACTGGTAAGGTTCAGAAGGGTGTTAGCCCATTCAATGGTCGTTATCTGTTTGTTGGGTTTAACTTTAACTTTCCTTGTGGTGTAGGTGCCAAAGTGGTTAGGTTTAGAAAAAGATCATGGTTGGGTGTACAAGTTTGTTTCACATGGGACTTGAACCCCAATCTCTTGGGTGAAAGTGCTGTGTTTGACCCACCTGCTACCACTACCTCCACCTCTTCCCACTCAGTCACCCTACCTGTGGAGTTACCCATGAAAGTTTCATTTCATGGCCTGATAATGGTCTTCTCAACGTAATGGTAGGTTTGGCTGGCCACTACTAACCCTTATCTTTGCAAATATCACCACTGATAACAGCCTTTCAGTGGCCTGATGAGAGCCAAATTGGGTGCTGAGGGTGACATTAACATCTGAGCCAATTTCATGGCAATCCATCCAATAGTTGAGACATGTCACAGGGTGATCATTAAAATTACTAAGATACATCATCTGGGAACCATGAATGTCTGTGATAAATTTTCAAACAATCAATCAAGTAGATGCTGTGATATTTCTCAGGATAAGTGAAAGATTGTAGGAAAAGTTGAGGGAATCATCAACGTCAGTAGGATTCATCCTCTGGGCACCAACATATCATGGCAATCCATCTTAACGTTGTCGAGATATTTCAGTCTGGATCAAAGTGGTTTTGATCACTGCCATCCCTTGAGACATAGCGTGACTCAAAAATCTCCAAAATCTCAGCAAGGCAGCACTCCTGGATTGAAATTTTACTATGCTGCTTGTTTGACAGATTCTTCCAAAAGCCCTGGCCTGGCCCTATTGGGTGGTATCCCGTAGGCTCGGCCTTCCACCAATCCTGACTTATGCAGATTCAGTTTTAGCCAACTGGAAATTAAAGGATCCCACAGGGTGAGTAATGCTGTTTTATTGTCTTATCTAATGTCTTGATATTATGCCCACTGTCCACAGATCCTCTTTTATTATAATAATAATATTAAAGCAAAACAATATCTCTTTCTCCACTAACACATTTCACATTTCATTTTCATTTTAGGGACATGGAAATTGGGTGAGTACAAGGAAAACAAAAGGGATATCCTATCACATTGTTCTGAATTTCTCAACCACATTTTCATGTGATGTTTGTGGTGTGGTACTCGTGATGCACATATATTCTAAAAAACGTCATTTTCTAAAACAGGAACATGGATTTGATATTTTCCTTTCCTGGTGGTGAGACTTGCAGGGGATTTTTCATGGTGTCACTGTTGGTCGAGATGGCTGCCAGTTCAGGCATAATGGTTAGTACTGTATGCTCTTATGTCTTCCTCTTATTTTTTCCACCCTCTTTCTGAACCTCAGCCTGATGCTGTCTGTCCAACTGTGCTCTTCCTTTTTATATGTCCCCTCCACATACTGCATGTGTCCTTGTCCCTTATCGCTCAGTGATGGTATTTTTTTTTGAACTCTAACCAGGGGGCTCTGGAGGTGATGCACGCTATGAAAATCTCAGACCTCATCGGCATACAGAAAGGTCTCTCTAAAGTGACTCAGTCTTTGAAGAAGATGAAGGAAACTTTCAAACTCATGCACAGTAAGTTTGAATTAAACCCATCCCAATCTGAATTTAATCGATTTGCATGCTGAGCCTTTTATGGAGGCAAGGAAATTCAAGGTAATTAGAATAACTGAATTTGGCTCTTTCCAGATCATGTGGATCCAACTGAATTTCATGGAACATTGAGAATTTTTGTCTCGGGGTGAGTTTTAAGGCCACTAACAATATTCTGCATACTGAAGTTATTAATGCTTTTAATATTTATCTCTCATACAGATGAAATGATGAAATTCCCCTCTGCTTCTACCCTACTATTGTACTTTTTGCTATTTCTGCGCTGTATGCTTAACTGGATAACATGTCAAATGGAACCATGTGCTTCTAATTGCATCTATAAAAAGAACGTTCACAGCTCATGCATGTGGTGTGAATTGTTTTAGGTGGCGAGACAACCCCATGCTTCCAAGGGGGCTGTTGTATGAAGGTGTGAGCAATGAGCCAATTTTGTTATCAGGTGGAAGTGCAGCCCAGAGTTCAACCATTCAGTGCTTTGATGCTTTGCTGTGCATCAAGCATGAGGATGAGACAGGTAAAGATGCATTTCCTTCAACCTTCGACCCCATCAGATGTCTCTCGTGAATGAATCAGTCTGTTTGTGCAGTCAGTTGATTGCGCTGACAGAAAATGTTTCCGGGGATGGTTGTTATTTTCTTTCTCTCAAAGTCTCTTTTTCTGTTCTCTTCATTGATTCGGCCTATCCAGGAGCTTTCCTGACACGCATGAGGGATTACATGCCTCCTGCCCATCGTCAGCTGATAGAGACTCTGTCTGACTGTCCATCTCTGCGAGACTTCATCCTGTCCCACTCCAGCTCTGATCTCTGCCAGGCCTACAAGTCCTGTGTCTCAGCGCTGGTGGATTTACGGAACTACCACCTCAATACTGTGACCAAGTATGTCATTGTGCCCGGTAATCAGGCTCGCGCCATGGGCTGCCCGCTGAGAGGTGTCGGCACTGCACTGAACGCCACAGGGACCGGCGGATCCAACCTCATGGTCTTCCTCAAGGGTGTTCGTAACACCACTCAGAAAGCACTGATCTTGGAGAGGCCATCTGTGTCAAGAGAAACTGAAATATAATTTATAGCGTATATTACACTATCCAAAAGCTCTTTATGCACTATGCTTTTTAGGCTGCATTTATGAAACGTTTACAAATATCAACAAATATCGCCTCAATTATTCTAATCAGACAACTGTGTTTGTCGTTATTAGATTCAAGACTAAGTAATTTAGGCTGGGTTAGATGTGCAACTTCCTGTATTTTAATGCTTTTAATGCATAAATATTTATGGCGCTCTTTCATAACCAAAAAAACCTCAGATAAACCGAAAATGAGGAGCTGTTTATTAGATGGAAATGTTATTTTTGCTGACCTCCAATGTTTTAACTTCTTGTTTTGCTACAGTGATGATTAAGTGTACTTGATCGACATCATAGTTGAGTGTAGCCAAACTGCCTCAAAACTTTAAACCAAAGAGGACAGTGAAACACCACTTTCCAGCCTGGAAATAAATCAAAATTTTCTTCTACGTAATGTTTTTACTTGACAATAACTACTGCTACATTTTAGAAGCCCATTTCTTTCAGGGGGAAAATGGATAAAAAGTAATGCATAATGAAAATAAAAATACTCAGCATAAGCAGAATGATGAGATCCTAAATCAAAATTATGAGGGAGTACATTTTTTACTCGCTATCTCAAACAAAAACTAACTTTTCCTTCGGCAGAAATGGGCTTCCACCACCGTACAGTCCTTAATATCCCTAAATAAACTGCACTTTACTCTGATATAATACTTAAAATAATCACAATATGATTTTAAAAAGTTACAGTTACAGACACTGCTATAAAAAGGGAGTGTTTCTTTTTATTTATTCTGTTTTTTTTGTGTCCATGAAAAATGTATAATGTGCAAAACCTCAAATCTGTACACCCTTGAATCTTATTTTGAGGTAAATGATTTTAACGTTGTTGTTTTTAATATTTTAAAATACATAAAATTTTTATCAGTTACTATAATAATGTCTGGTCATGTTGTTTTAAAACTATATCTAGTAAGAAAATATGCACTTATAATATGAATGCAATGATAGAAATAATGCCAAATGGAAGAGAAGCATAATATGAATGCAATGATAGAAATAATGCCAAATGGAAGAGAAGCGTTTTTCTAAACTGCATATGATCGATAAACTAATTTGGCTTTTGTAAACAGAAACTGAAAATGGGAACTCCTACGTGCTCGAGAGTAAGAGGCAGATGGCAGAGGAAGCAGATAAATGTAGAGAGAACCATGAGCAGTTGAAAAAAATAGAGGAAGGAAACGTTGTAGGAATAGAGCGATAAAGGACACTGGTAAAATAAAAGCGAAAGAGAATCAGCTGAGGAGAATGAAAGAGACACACACAGTGGGGGTGATCAGGGGAGAGGGATGGATGCGGGATCAGGTCACTTAGTTTGATGGACTGGAACCCCCACTAGCCTCTTGGTCTTGACTTGAAGGTTGCGTCCCTTCTTGCTATTGAGCACTAATCACATTAGAAAAGAGAAGAAGGAGCTCAACCACACTGCTGCTGCTGAGCTCTAGTCGTCGTCCAACTTTGGTTCACTAAAGCACAAAAGATGTAAAATTTGGACTGCTTGACAGTGGGTAAATGCAGCTCTGACTGCACTACACCTAGTCCTGGTGTAGTTGTCTGCTGTCATATAGAGTTGCAAAGTAAAAGGGGGGCTTTGGCTCTGGAAGTATTTTCCCCATCTGTGTCTCAGTTTATACTCTCAATGATATCCTAAATTTTACTTAACATACAATCACAGGGCTCTTCAGGGTAATATAACAATCCAGGTTGTTGTGTGTATACCTACAAAAAGTAATGCACAAGAATATAATCATGAGCCAGTAATTCATATATAACCCACATAATCAGTAAGGCTGCAATCACATGACCAATGTGCTGACAGGAGTAAAGAAGGAAGTAGTAAAAAGAGCTAAAGTCTGCATAAAGCTGCAGGTTGGGGTCGTGGATTAGTCATGCACTGTTCATACTTTTCCCAGAAAAGTAACGCACCAAAATTCGTATATATCTCACATAATTATGAGGCAGTAATTTGTGCGTAACCCACGTATTTTCAAGGGCAGCAATCACGTGACCAATGCAATGATGGGAGTAAAGACAGAAACAGTCCTGTGTTGTCCCTGTAAAAAGGAAAGCTGAGGTGGTTAATAGGTCACAAACTTCAGGACTTCTCCTGGGACTCTCCCCGAAATACCAAAGTTTGAAACTGTGTGAGCTTTGTTTGACCTTTAAGTCATTTTAAGGTATTTCGTTACCATGTTTCGTTACCATGTTTCTTTTTCTAAAACTACCTACAGTGACTTTACTTGCCTAAACCTAACCTCCATTATTTATGTAAACTTCACGTTAAGTACATAACATTATCTTAAGTATGTAACACCATTTGCCGAGGTGCTGATTCGTAGGACACATACAAACCGTATGAGGACACATTCAACAAACACAGGACTTTCCCCAAGGGACTGGTGTGTGTGTCCTGTGTGAAACTAAGTGAACTTTGACTTATTTGAAGGAACATTATTACCATGTTTCTTCTTCCAAACCCAACCAACGTAACTTAGCGTTAAGTAACTTATATATATATAATTGTACATAACGTGACAATGCCCACTAATTCTAATAATACAAGCCGACATATAAGGATACGTGAAAAGATCATGTAAGTTTATGCTATGGCCACCGGTTACACTTATTTCAACTTTGTTTTCCTGATATCATGCTTTATTCATCCTTTTAGCATGGACAAGGCTCTAAATACCACAGTACCTATATGAGTCTTAGCCACTATTGCTATGGAAAGGAGTCTAGTCGAAGCACCAACCATAGACGAAGAAATTCAAAATACAGTTGCCAACAAAGTTCAGTGTTATAGTTGCAAAACTCAACCAAAATTGATGCAAAACTTGGTTTTCTCAATGGCGCAGGTTAAGGAATTTTAAAATAGATGAGTGGATGTTTCTTACTAAAATGCACCTTTGGAGTCGTAGTTACCTAAATTAAAAGATTAATTAACTTTAAGCAGATATTTTCTAACATACTTATTTCTTGACTTGAAGATCAACCATAGAGGGACTCCAACTGCGACCTACATAAGATTGTTCATGGGGAAAATAAATGTGCGCCCAAAACACCTCCTCTTACTTCGCAACTCCATTGCCTCTAGCTTTCAGTCGACATAGGAGCACACCGAATCACCTTCAGTTGAAAATGTTTTAATTGTGATGTAGAAACAGTAGAAAAATGCATAATATTGCACATCACTAAATTGCACTTTCTCAGAGTACAGATCTTTGCATGGAAAATGGTGACCTGAATAACGTAATCTGCTGTGTCGTCTAATGATGGGAGGCGAGTCTTCCTGACATTTCTCAGACATATAACAGTACCATAATCTACATAAGAGCTGCTGTTATAAAATTACTTTAAGACTTCAGTAAATACCTGCTTTGGAACAGCGTGCAAGTTCAGTCAGTGTCACTGCTACATCATCAGTGTTTGTTTTTGTACTTAACCAAAGCTGGTGGCTACAAGTCTTCTCTGCTGTAAGATTGCTACCATACTCCATTAGCACTGCACGTATATAGCCCTTCTACTCTTGCAAGTTCAGTGCACAGTTGTTTGTGTGGGTTGGTAAACAGATGTTTGGTGTTCTGTAAGTGGTTTCATTTTACAAGATGGAACTTGCAGTTGAACGGCAAGATAAATTAATATTACAAAACAACACTTCAAGTGTCAGCTAACTGGGCATGAAACAAATTACTTAGAAGTAGACTCGGTTCAAGACTTCACATGAGAGCTTTGCTGTGACACAAGGAGTGACTGAGAGGCAAGGCAAACTCTTAACGGACTCAAAGAGAAATGTCAAAATAGCCTTTACTTCTTCTTGGAAATTCAAAAGAAAAAAAAAACACGTTTTAAGTTATCATAGAAAATATTATGCCTCAGAAGTAGTCAAACATTATATATGTTGTTAAAAATATCTGACCTAACCCAGAAGACGTCTGCATTTTCAACAATTGTACCTGCTTCAAGAGGAGGAGCCCCGAACATTTGTTTTTAAAATTTCATTTCACAGTACTTTGCTAAAAAGATGCAGATATTCTAAAATATAAATTCTGAACATTATGTGTCAGTGTAGCCAACAGAAAAACACAGGATGACTGAGGCAAAGTTGGCTGGCTAGTAGGTTGGTTGCACAGTGAGCTAAATGGAGAGAAGGATAGTGAGAAAGACAGAAAGAGATAAAGAGACACAAAGAGAGGAAGGAGACAGGTGTTATTAACAAAGGCAGGCAGACGTTCAGTCGGACAGACAATCTGGGCAGGATGTTAACAGATAAGGAGGAAGAGGAGAGAATAGACGGGGGTTATAAGAACAGCGCTGACACACTGCCATGTACTGTACTGTGTTTCAGTCTTTTACGCGTGTTCCTCTCAATAGTCAAATGTTTGTGCTTTGCCGGAGGTGGGGCTGATGTCCATTCAAAGACTATAGCTTCACTCATAAAAGGCCCTCCACATGGCACCTCCTCTTGTTGCCAAGCAATATGCTCTGTGGGGAAAAAACCAAAAGTGCATTGCATTGGAGAAGGCAATAAAAAGACGTAAATATAAAGTGAGAGGTGCCAGAGTATAAATAACATCCATCTTTACACAGCTTAGAAACAAAAACGTATCCCAAAGCTCACCTAGATTTTGCAGGTGTGTGTCCATCCTCTTCAGCGAAACATGCCAGAAAAAGGTTTGACAGAATTTAAAATGTTTCTTTTATTTTTTTTTTTGTCTCTGCTGTCCCCCGGCTGACTTAATGTGCAGTCTCAACTCAGAACCCCAAATGAACCGGTTTCTGCCGTTATCCATCCTCATATGTTGATTACTCCCTCTGAATATTCCCTCATCCATTTCGAGATTAACGGGGGTATTAATGTGCCCAACAAAAAGGCTGTTTCCAAAAGCCTTCATGTTTTATTCAAAGGAACCAGAGTTTCCAACGAGCATGCTTTTTGGACTCTGTCTTGGACTTGCGTTTTGGGGTGGAGGTGAACACTTCATTGGAGTAAGGCAGAGCGGGGCATTGTTGGCTGTCCAGGGGGCAAAGTCTCTTTATCAGGGGCTGTAGCTTGTCCTCCTGCAGCTTGAAGTCCAGCTCAACACTGCAACACAAGCATAAGTGGGAGAGTTTCAGAAAAGTATTCAGTTCAGTGTTGTGCAGCACAAACAAGGATTTAATTGTAGATATCTTGATTGACAGTAAAATCAAGTGCATTCATCTGTCTTCAAAGTTAGCCATTTATCTTTTGGATGACTATAACATTTATGACTCAGTTATTTTTTTTTTATATTAGTAATCCACTGATGTCCAGATGGAGGCTGGGAGGGAGGCAAACAGTTCAAATGCACTGACAGACACCCTGGCAGCACATATCTCTTGCGGCACATATCCACATTTCAGAGACTCCTCCGAGTAATAGAGTTCCTTTGCATCATCTCTGTATTTTTTATGCATGCAGTCAAAGGGCTTTTCCTGCATAGATTATATTTGTATCAAAAAAAAAAAAATAAATAAATAAATAAAAAAGAGCCAGAATGTGGGTTGCTCCTGACATCAGACTTCCACATCCGCCAGTATAATCCCAGGCTGGTCATCGTCTGATTTTGTTCCGGCACCATAGTTGAACTCTCTCTCCGATTAAATCTCTCAGGCCTGGGAGAAATGTGGGGCTTAATCCCATCCAAATGAAACCATTGAGAGGCCAAGCAGGCCCTGATTAACTGCCTGTATTCAAGCAAGGGATAAATGCATTATTATACACCATCTCCTTTCACTTTATTGCTATTGATTTGTAGTGCTCTGTTAATGTATTTATTCCTGGGGTATGCAATAAATTCTGAAAGCATCCGAGTGGAAATAAAAGAGAATGAATCATCTGCTATGTGCCTGCCAAAGTGACACTTCTCAACAAACCGTACCTGATAATAAAACGTTCTGTTGCATTTTGGTTTGGGGCATTTTTGATTCATCCTCGTTTTATTATTTTTTTTTCCTCATCGCCGGCATTACTTAACGCGCCGCATTTTAAAAGCACAGGACTTACAAAGCTTATTCCTGTCATTCAAAGTCTGGAGGATTAAAGGTGGAAGGGAGAACTAAAGCTGCTGAAAGAGATGACATCTGACACGCCAAGGTCAAACATGTACTCCTCTCCTCATCTGCGGGCACACAAATAGACGTTAAGGTACAAAGCTGGGCCTGATAGGGTAACAGCTTTGATGGGCAGTGTAATTAGTTGGCTGAAGGATATGCTATACTCAAAGTGACATAATGAATCCTGGGAACTGTCCTCACCCTCAAGATAAGTGTCGATTGAGAACAGAGCTCTATTAAAGCCTTCAGGGGAGAAACTGGATCGAGGGCCGGATAGAAATTTGGCAGGTTTGGGCTTCCAATGAATCAATACGCTGGATTAAAGGAGCAGTCTGTAAGATTTAGGGGGATTTAGTGGCATCTAGTGGTGAGGATTGCAGACTGCAACCAGCTGAAACATCTCCTGATTAGAATTCCATCAGTGTTCAGGAGGTTTTTATAGGGGGCCGAATAAAGCAGTTTTATGTTAAAAACTTAGTGCTTGTCCAGTGCTGTTCAACACATCGGAGACGGGCTGCTAGCCCAGCACCTGCTAGTGTGTGCTCATCTGTTTCCCCTGATAACATAGGATCCAGATATTAAGGACATCTTAATCATGAGGCGAACTATTTGCAGAGGTCCCTTCCTTTCCAAAACAAACAGACCTTGTGATTTAAACAGCTTAAAACACAAAATAAAGCAGTTTCATGTCAAAAAATTAGCATGTTCTGACACTGGTCTTCGCGAAGGGGCTGCTAATTACCGTGGCCGATGCAAAAATGTGAATAGCCCTATCTAGAGCCAATGTTTAGTTTGGCAGTGCAACATGGCAGAGTCCATGGACAAGGACCTGCTCCCTATGTAGATATAAATGGCTCATTCTAGGGTAAAGAAAGCACAACAATTCTTATTTTCAGGTGATTATACACTAAAAAACATACTTATCATATTATTTTTCATTTCTGTTAGTATATCTTAGTATAGTCTCTATATACAGACTCTACATTCAGTGAATGTAGAGTCTATAGGCAAACCCCGGAGATCTTGCCTCCGGAAGAAGAGCGGAAGAGCCCTGGTTTTCAGTGCTAGGCTGTTTGTAGTCCGCGTGATATTGACCAATCACGTTTGAGCTGGCTGCAGTTGTTGCCAGGTTAAACAGTTTGTGCAGTGAACTAACGAGGCGGAACATAATTGGCGTCACTGCAAACTCTGAATCCATCCCAATGGTTCAGCTTATCTACTTATGTATAAACGGATGTCCGAAACGGAAATTTGCCTCCTCCGCCCAAATCAAACCGGAATGCCAAAAAATCAGGGGTCTGGCCCCAGAGGCTGTATCACCGTCTGCCGGAAGTCAGACGCTGAATACAGCCGATGGGTTCCGAGAATGATCTTAGTCTAACACACTGGACCTTCAAATGAAAAGCAAATTGAGGATGTACGGGGCCTGCATGGGTCTCAGTTGCTCAAAACTCAACTTCATTATTGGTATAAAAAAGGAATTTTTAAGCATGTTTGCTGTATCAAAACAAAAGCTCTTTTTGCACAGCACTTTGCTCGTTCTTCATTTTCTTATGTGCTTTTTCCTTTTTTCCCCACATTAAATAAAAGCTAACTCTTGCAGGTGCACACTGAATCCTTGACAATCAGTTTTTAGAGTAAACTGAAAGTCTTTATCTTGACAGAACTGCTGTTTCTTACAGTATGAGATGCACTAGTTTTCCATCTCTTATTCATATTATCTATTGTTGAATTTCTTTCAGCTTTTATCTGTATACGATTCTTTTGTTTTATGTAAAATAAAAAGAAACTTTGTGTCTTTTACAGCTGTTTAAAGAATGTTGACTTGACAGAAAGCAGCAGAATCACAGCAGCACAGCACAACACAGAATGGCCTCGGCAGTTATTAAGCAATTAATCACTTGGCAGATCACTGCAATTACTGTACGCTGTGGACAAATGCCTCGGTGGGAAGCCAGAGGCAGCACTGTACGATGCGGGTGGCACTGGGGAGCAGGTGCTTCAGCAAACAAAAAGCCCTATATCTAAGATCATCTCTGTACACAAACAGATTGAAGCGGCTGGAGACAGGGAGGCTTTTCTAGGGCATTCAGCAAAGCAGATTAATCATCTCTTTAGCTATGCAGTGTGAGTAGCTGTTGCTGTGATCAGTGGCGAGCCGTTTGTTTGTCTGTGGTCGTGGTGCGCTGAGCACCATTCAATGATTGTTGCTCCTGGGAGGGATTCTGCTGCTGTGAGATGTCTTTTTAGCACGGCATACTCTATTCATTCAGTAGTGTATACCTGCTCACTGCTATTCTCTGTTCTTCCTGCTGCTGGCACCTTTCAGCGTAAAAAGTCATTTCTCCTCCCGTGATTTCCCCTTTGGCCATTCACAGTTCAAACTCTCCACTTGACAAAATGTGCGGTGCAGGCCCAGTACAGTGTAACATCTACAGAACTACATGACGGGGCATAGTAGACTGAATCACCAGAGACTGACAGTTGTTTCCTCCACCGACAGGCAACAGTTGAAGCAGAAACTTCCCACAGGTTATGTAAATCAGCAGCTGAAACTCTTCCCCTGTCATGTATATCAGATATAAAAGCCATCACTGTTGTCTATTACATAGCTTTCTGCTTCAGAGAAACACAAAGAAAAACCCAATCTCATTAATGAGAACAAAACAGAATAGGCAATCTTGACAATTGTTCACCAAAACAACCACGGCTCTGCCATCTCAGCGTGGGATACAAGTGCTAATTAGCTGCTTGCGTCTCATCATATTGCTTTGCAGTTGCCTTTCCCTGAACTTAACTGTTTTTCAAAGTCATTGTTAGTTCCAAATTGGAAACAACTATATCGTATACTTTGATTCAAATGCTGGTTTTTATTCAACACAGCATGATAGGAATAAAATCCTTTAATGCTGTTATCCGAGCGTGTTTGTTAAACTGGGCTTCCTGCTGCACTCTAGGTTCACTCAGTGGTAGGCCTCATATAATTTGCAAGGGATGCTCTTGTAAATCTCATTTGAACTACACACGCGGCGAAGTACAGCAAGGCAATATGAAGAGCAGAGGGTGGATACAGCGTCGTCATACAGCCTCCATGTTTGAGTTTCTTTTACAGGGTTACCAACTACAACTACTACTTATATTAAAGTAGCTGTTTACAATGTTCAGAGCATATCTATGATAAAGATTCTGGTTCAGCTTGTCTGCACACAGTTCACAACATACAAGTGGTGGAGCCAGCAGCTAGCAGCTAACATTGCTAACTCCATAAACAGCTTTATCAACAGCAACAGAGTTGACATACGTAGCTAATAGTGATAACCTGCAGGGGGAACCAGAGGGTGGGTGCACACCTTCAGGACTCACAGGTGCTTGCCTCTGGATCCATCTACCACAACAATAAACAGAGAAGCTCAGATTACAACACACACCAAGGGAACCTGACTCCATCTCTGCTCAGGATGCCATTACTCCTCTGTATCTTCAGCAATGCTGCCATATTAGGGATTTGAATGTGATACAGAGCTCCTTTAAAGTCCTCACTACGAAAAAAAAAGTGATGGAAACATTTTTTCTTTGTGTTTTTAGGTCCTTGGGGCTACACTGACAAAATCAATATATATTTTTAATAGACCCTAGATCGCTTTTTATGGTTGAGATGGCCCTTCGTGGTAATGGTAAAACAGAAAGAAAAAATCCAAATGATAAATCATGTAGTATTATAATGCTGGTATTATGTTAGTACAGTAACAATTTCTTACCATGGAATTTGTTGTATTACCAGTACTAGTATTATTTCCATGACCACTACAGTACTTTATAACATCTCAAAAAATGATGAATGGTGAAAAAAATCATATTGCTATAATTTTTTTCATTAAGTTTATGAAGGATTAACATGAAACTTATGGTTTAACAACAATGAATATTCATCCCTTATTATTTCATGAAAATGTGAATTTATTATCTTAGCATTACTACCTGACCATACCAGGACAATTAAACCATTCGGTTGAGCATGGCTTTAGACAGTAAAAAAAAAAAAATCATACTTTACATTAAACATTAACATTAAAGGTATTATTTAACAACGATGAATGATCAAAAGATTTTTTATTTCTTATCAAATAGTCAATCGGAATTATATTAGCTTAGCTTAGCTTCACTGCCTTTACCATGAAAGGATAAATGAACTGTTTGGTAGACCATGTGTCTAAAAATGTATTTGCCCCTTATTAGATTTTTATTTTTTGTATAAAGTTACGTAAATCTCTTTAGCAAGAGATAAACATGCCTACCTTTGAAATTCCCTCTATACAGGAGTGAGTCTGGAGTGAGTTTTTTTGTTACTAACTTCCTGTAAGGAGGTAAACTGAGAAGGCAAACTATGTGAAGAAACAGCGTCATCTAGTAGATTTTTTAGCATAAGATGCCTAAACTGAATGGTAGAGATAGCTCAGATTGAGTTGAATTCAACACATTTTTCACTAGGATAGTGACTCAAAATGTGCTTTACCCAACGGTTGAGTGGGACGTTCAAGGGTTTTAATGATTAAGAAAAACTTCCCCTATCAGTATCTAGCCAAGCAGATCATAGTTTTACTTATCTAAGCCTCCTAGCTTTATCTCAGTACAATGATGGTGAATAGAAAGCTAAAAAATCTAAACAATAATGTGCCTTTCCAGAAACAATGTCCTGTTTAAAGCTGCATGAATGCGTCAGATAAAAATAGGTGACGCCAAAAGTGTGGCCAGAGGGCTAGTTGATAGTTTGCTGTGAACTGGTGAGCTAATGGTTAACATCCTAGCAAGCTAGAAGCATGGTAGCACCAGCAAAGTCCCAATAAGGTTTCCCATATACAATGTTACATGAGCATATAGAGCACTTCTACTGTTTGGATGGGCATGAATCTCTGCTGGAAACATCATTAGTGCAAAAGATCAAGAACTCTGTTTACAAATAATTGGTTCTTTGATCAAAAGTAAAAGATACAAACTTCTGTACATAAAAGCTTTAAGGTGGATGTTAACGCTGACTCCCAAGGTGCAATAGGAGAAGAAACATACAATCACCATTTTTAAAATCTGCCACTAACAGTGGGTTGAAGCTAAAGACTAGAGTGTGGAGAAACCTGAAAACCCAATCTGCAGTTTAAATCTATTCACTTTAAACTTCAGAGTCAGTAGTGGGTGAATGCAGCCATTATGGGGATGTTCTTTATTCTCCTCTGTAATGATGAAGCATTTTGAATTTGCTACCACTCTGATTCATGCCCCTGACTTTCCTCTTCTCCATGACAACGGCGGCCGAACCTCATGAGTATTTTGATATTTGGACCTGTCCACCATGCCAAATTTATGGACAAAACATCATTTGTCAGAGACAAAGCTGAAATCATTTGAAAGGGGCGTTTTGCTAGATGGGTGAAGGGACCCTTTAAGGGATCCCTTTTGTCTCCTGATATGAAGGACAGTAAGTTACTCCCCTAATTTATCGTCCATATATTCAGCCTCTGCCTCCCTCTCTGCCATATGTATGCCCTATTTGTTGCAGTGATGTATGAGATGCTGCAGTGTACCCAGGCTGGGTGGAGACTGCCAGGGGAGAACCAAAGTCTGGATAAGACCCATAGATTCACTACCTGAGCTCAGCAAACTGCTCGATTCCTGAATTTATCGGAGCTACTGGAGATGCTGGACTGCTCTGAAATTAAGGGCTGCATCTCAGGGGCCGCTAATCTTGGTTACAGTTGGTATACACAGTTGCTGTCTAACTCTGAGGGGTCACTTCTGGTCCCAACTTGCTTTTCTTGGTTTTAATTTTCCTCGTTGTACTCAGGCCTCCACATCATGGTGTCACACAGAGTGGTTTGTCCAGGAGTCTAAATCACCGTATGAGTACATTATTATAATAACAGGGATGCTGGTGATGAGGTGTGGTCATTGTATGTGACATTAAAAAGTACATCTGAAAATATGAGCAGAGATTAACAAATAAATGCTTTTATTTATTCTCTCTGAAAACACTATTCAGTCAGTCTAGGAAGATTTGTGCAGCCGAGGAATATTAAATAGGACTATTTGCAGAATTTAAGATATTTATGACAATTGCCTTGGCAGAGATAGATAGGACTGTGATGGAGCACTACCCCGCTTGCCAACTAAGACTCTATTCCATGACTTAAAAACCAATTGGGTGGTTTGAAATAAACAACATTCAACGATACAGAGCGCAGATGAAATGATAATCTTCCACTTTATTAGTGCTCCACAGAGTGCGTCTTCAATGTGATTTTATTACCACACCACATGCTTTGGTTTAGTGGCGACAGACTGAGGGCACTTCTTTTGCCATCAGAAATTGTTCAGAGTTTGTTAATTAAGCCAAGCTGCTCCGCCGACATATAGAGTTGGCACAAGATAAGATCAGCGAGGCGAAAAAAAGAGAAACTCAGCTATAGGCTTTGGGACTTTTCTCTGTTCCTCTACACAGAGGGCTCATTGCTTCAGTCTTACAAATTATGTTGCTGTTAGTTACAACTATAATGTTAGTTAGATGAAACCCAAATGCACTCTGTTGCCCAGTTTTTCTGCTGCACGACATAAGTAAACAATAGGTCAAAATCAATTGACACAAATAATACCCATCATGGGCTTACATGACCATTTATTCACATAGTTATAAATATTTTTACAGATCCACTCTGCTTAAAGCCTCAAACTGAAAACCACACTTACTTACAGTAATGGCTGAACCCATGAAAACAAATCAAAGAAAAGGCCTGTCTGATCGATAGGGACACAAATAAACACACAGGCACACTGCAGTATTTTGGCTGTAAAATAAGAGACAGAGCCTCCTTCAGTAAGAAACTTCAGAGAATAACCATGTGTTTAAAAAATGAAAGAAGACTTCTTTGTTACAGAAAACATTTTGATGTAGCCCCACACTCTATTCTTTGTCATATTAAAAGTATACTGTGCAGGATTGTCATTAAGTGTTTGTAAGCATGTAAGAAGTAAAAGCCAACCCCAGTTTCATTCTCGTGTGCTGTTTCGCCTTGCAATATTTGCTTTTTTGTTTTTTTGGTTGTTTGTTTCTTTGGCACTGGGTCTGGCAGCTGGTCGCTACCTTTTAATAAAGTCCTGAGCTCGCCTAAGAGTTGTGGAGGTACATGCTCATAAACGTCCCGAGCACAGAAAATAAGGAGAAAATGAGAAAATAAAAGCAGAGGGCAGAGTCTCTGCAGAAAATATCTCCACCACAAAGCTCTACTGGGTCATAAGTGATGATTGAGAGGGACTATTTCTTTGTGTCTTGGGAAATCCTGTAAAACATGTCTTTAATTATTTGTGATTTTTGCATGATACATAGAAGTTACGATCATGTAGAAATTCCAAAGATTATAATCATAGCATAGCGTTAGTTCAGGCAGGACACGATGTCAAGCTCAGTTCACATCCCAGCTACATTAGCTGATCTCAAAAAGCCAATCAACTGATGGAGCATCTGATTGATGGAGGGGAGTCAGCTGATAGATCACATGATTCTTTTCCAATTGGCAAATCTCATTCAGGGCACCCTATTTAAGCTGCTCTGGCCTGCCTACTGTTGCTGCTTCCTCTGCAAGCCACTTTACAACCTGCCTCTACCCCAGCTCCTCCTTTTCATGCTACGTCTGACTTATCAATATCATTTCTGGGGGGGGGGGGGGGGTGTCTTTGCTGCTGCTCTCCCTGCCTTAGGCTTTCCGAGCAGGCACATGGAAGGGCAGAAAGGTTTGCTCCCTCTGAGTCAGCCTTTCCTCATTTGCACATGGAAGGGCAGAGAGGTGTGCTCTCTCTGAGTCAGGTTTTCCTCATTTGCACATGGAAGGGCAGAGAGGTGTGCTCTCTCCCCCTGTCTCAGGCTTTCCTCATTTGCACATGAAAGGGCAGAGAGGTGTGCTCTCTCTGAGTCAGGCTTTCCTCATTTGCACATGGAAGGGCAGACAGTTGTGCTCTCTCCGTCTCAAGCTTTCCACACAGGCGAGTGGAGGAGGCTTTCTGTGTAGGCCCAAGGAAAAGCAGAGGGGCCCCAGAACAGAGCCATACCGCCAACTATAATACTGCAAAAGGAAATAAAGTTTTCTTTGACAAAAGTGTTCCTGACTGAACTGTGAAAGTTGTCACACAATTTGTCAGAGACATATAGGACATTCTTTTCCTGTCACTAATCTTGGCCTTATTTACTTTAATATCTTAAGGAGCAGCATGAACAGCTGCGTGTAGGAACAGGTTGAAGGTGAACAGCTTTATTCTATTTGAGTGAATTCCATCTGTTTTAAAAAAGATCATTAAACACACAAGAGTCTTCACAGATCGGTGGGCGGACAAGATTTGAAGGATCTTTTTAATCAGGTCAGACACCAGGTCATCAGGAAAGCAACAGGCCTTAAAATTCTTCCCCCTGACGCCTGTCTGTCTCTGAGGATAGAATCAGATTTAGGTCCAATAAGTTGCCGTTGCTGAGATGTAGTATATTACCACAGAGTGTTGAGTCAGTTTTTCAGCTCTTGCTGAGTAGTGGTGATCTCCCTTTTTTGCCTTCGGTTGTTGAATCTTATTCTTTGATGGTGACTCAGGCTCATTCTGTAGAGGCTTAAATCTGTTTTCCAGTTTTATTGACTACATTCCGCAGCTGCTCTCTGTTTTGCACTGGTGAGAGTAGCAGGCACTCTGCAGCACTCTGTCTCTGTTATCCCACTGTGGTTTTGGAGAAATATTGATGGAGGAAAGCCTTTTGCTTATATTTTTTTGCTTCGACTTAGACCAACATCAGACCAAAGCTCAGGAGAGAAACATGAAATAATGTTTAGTCTTGCTCCAGCAGCACATGTCTGGGTCAGCTGGGGGGTTCATAACCAGTAGGTCTTGATTAGTGTGCAACCCAGATTCAATGTGAGGTGCATTGCGATGTTAAGATCGTCCACTTTCCACCTTTTTCTCCTGAGTCTTGCTTGTGTTCCAAGTTAACATGATAAATACCACCTGTTCTTGAGTCTTCGTCATATAATCATAATTATAATTGAGGATCTTCAGGTCTAGAGTTTAAAAGCTAAAAACTGTTGCAGCGTCAATGGTATTAGAGGACCCAAACATGAGAAAATATTACTACAGCTGTCATCTGAACAGAGTCACACATAAAGAATGGTTTGGCATGCCAAAAAGTGTCCTGCTAGAGCAAAGCAGTCCATGACTTAAATGGGAGGCGGTCAAGGGGATGTGACAGTCATGGAGATGGACGAGAGAATACATTTCATTATAGGTGATGTTATAGTGCCAGGTGCAACGGAGGAGGTTCATTAAACCCCGAGGCAGCTGCTGTAGTGCGAGAATATTCCTTTTATATCAAATTAGGTTTTATATTTTCTTTGTTTTAGCAGACTTTAGAATTTAATTTAAATTCATTCAAATGCAGGCATTATAATTTCTGAGTCAAACAAGTTCTCTTCCCTCCGCGGAGGAAGGCAGATTATCTGTACATGACTTGTACGACATGACCTGTCATGCGACACTTGCATGAGAACAAATCTGTGAGGCTCAATGATTTCTCATCCCCCTGTATCTGATATGAAATGGAGATCCTGCTTTCAAGTTCCAATATGGTTTTACAGCACAATCTGGGTCAGCTTGAAACAATGCACCCGTCGAGGGAAAAGAGAGAGGAGGCATCTTGTTGAAAATGTTACATAAAGCAAAAATCCTGGAAAACGTGTCCAGGACAGGGCAGTTTTCCTTCTCGTTGCAGTAAGAAATGTTACAGATATGAGTTCAGAGTATTCTAGGTCTTGTAAATGAATGAAATCTATCCAAAATAGTCCAAAAGGACAGCAGAGTAAGACTAGACAACTCTTATTGTATTGCTGTCTCTATTACAGTGCAGTACATTATGTTAAAAAAGAGAAGCAAAAGTTGGGAGGAAGATCCCTTTACTGCAGCAAACTTTCATTTTCAGAGAGTATGCAAAGTTTCCATCTATAATTTGTGATTTTGTTTTTAAGCTACTTTCACTCTGACCCATGTGGAAACAACCCAGGAGTCCCACTGTGCAGAGTGAATCATCTGCAGTGTATTTCCCAAACAGCTGTCTGTTTCCTGTTTCAGAGAACAAGGTAACAAGCGGGTTCAGTGGAAGAGGCTTTTGGACTGAAGTGACAAATGACACGAGGTTACAGCTTAAGTGGATTTCCCACCTGCTTCCGAGTCATTTCTTTTTTTTGTCTTAGCCAAGAACATATCAGAACACTTACACCACACGAATCCGCTGTGTGTTTTGACAGAAATACTGTGTCTCTTAAAAATAACAAAAAGAAAGAATCCAGAGAGCTCCAGCCTTTGTTTCTAAAAAACACCCTGACACGTTTTATGGGACGTGATAAAACTGTAGGTCCTCATATTGTCCGCGACAGGGTCAACTGTATTTCCTATCCTATCTCATTCACTTCCCACTGCTGTGTGATTACTTATTCATTACTCTGAGGCCACACATCCCCCAGAAACCCTAGGAAATGATATTGGAGGTATTATCTATTTTATCACCCTTTGTAGAAAACATGCTACAGAGCAACACCCAATATACTATGTACAGCACTGCCAGTAGCTGCACACTGACTTCTTTGAGTTATTTTTTCCATATCCCTGATGCTTATTTTATAATTCTCCTTATAACATCTTTCTTGCCTTCAGGCTAATTTATGTTCCCTTTACATAGATTTCAAACGCTGTAAATGGCACTGCCCACATACTTCTATGTATCCTTTTTGCTGGCAAAGATACCTTCACATGATGGCACTAGAGAGCAGATTGAAATGCTTCTGACAACAACAAACAAGGCAACGAAGCTGGAGGAGGTTGTCATAGGAAAGGAGGCAGCGTTGTATTTGTGGTGATCTGTGAAGCCATTAAATGCATCACATCATGTTGACAGACATTTGACCCTTCGCTAAGTCCCGCCCCCAGATGCAGACTGGACAACTTTAACATAGCATCTGGGTCTGACAACAATACAGCTGTGCCCACTGACTGCAATTGTTTCAGATTTCCTTCATTTTCAGGCTGGTTTTGTGGATTTGGAGCTAAATGTTGTGCCTGGGGCACGTCGTGTATTAATGATATTCGTTACCTGGAGAGGCTGGAAAAATATATAAGTTTCTTCCCTGTTCCAAAACCAAAATCAAACCCTGTAAAGTGTAGGGTTAGCTAGCTAGCTACTGAAGATATAGCCTACTGAATGTATACACATGCTGCTTTTGCTTTTTCATGATTATAACAGCAGGGAAACTTTGCTGATATTCAACCAGCTGTGTGTCATCACAGTGTGCGCAGATGAACGTTGTTTGACTTCCCCTGGAGATCCCTGCCCGTCCAATGGTGGAGGTCCGGGTGCTGGCTGTGGCACGGGGGCGAAGCCAAATACTGTCCATCTGCACACACTGTGATGCCACACAGCTGGTTCAATATCAGCAATGTTTCCCTTTACATTCATTGGGTCTTATTCATGAAACGTGAGTAAATCTGTGTGTAGATTTGCACATAAAAGCCTACTCTACTAAAAACCTACTCTGGATTCATGAACGCCGCGGGAAACTCAGATTTGATCGTAAACACGTGTGTATGATCATGAATGCCAATCCATGGTAAAGTGACAGCGCGCTCCCGATAATCAGCAATTAGCATAAATCCCTGCCCATGAATAGCCACTGACCACCATATAAGGAGGTGTAGGTGCATCCTGTCGACCTGTCAGTCATGGCGCAAACAAAGAAAGAGAGTGAAAGAAAAAAGAATTTTTCCGAAGCGGAGATCGAAATAATTTTGGGTGAAGTGGACTTAAGAAAAAACATTTTATTTTCTTCAGTTAGTAGTGGTGTGACGGGTCCATGTCATTGGTTCAACAGCCCATTGGTTCGACATCCCATTAGTCCGACTGTCCGCGGTGCTGAACGGCTCGTGGCGGGAGTATGGTGCACCGCGACCGGCTTGAGGCGGAGCAGGCTCACGGCTTATGTGTTTGTCACTTTCTTTTTCATTTTAACCCACACCATGATCTTTTCCTGACCCTAACCAAGTGGTTTTTGTGCCTAAACCTAACCAGACCTTAACCACAGGGCATCATGATGATTTCGGAACGGACTTAGGAACAATGAGTTTGATATGTTCGGAACAATGGGCTGTTAAACCAATGGGCAGTTCCCGGTGTGACAGGGACAGAAAAAGCGAAGGCCTGGAGGGAGGTAACAGATGCTGTTAATGTTGTCTCCGTGGTACAAAGAACCATGTCAGAGGTGAAGTGTAAATGGTTTGATATGAAACTGGAGGCAAAGAAACGCATAACAGGCCGTAAGGTGAATCAGAAAAAGTCTCACAGAAACTGATTTCCGCTCCGACATCTAAGAGTGGGCTACAATGAGTACCGGGCCATCAAATCACAGCATCCGTGGTGAGAGGACATGAAATTGTGTGCACTTTTACGCACGCGGGTGTAGGTGATCATGGATATTTGATGTGGGAAAGATGTAGCCAGATGTATTGCCTGTTTAAGATACGTGGCTGTCTGTCGTGGCGAGTCATGTGCGCCACTTCACCACCGACCCAGCGAATAACGCTCAGGCGGAACAGATCATTACGCTCAGACGGAACAAGTGCCAAATTACGACCCCGATCACAGGACTCTTGCAGGGTTATGAGCTACGAACTCCCGCTGATTAGCTGAACATGTATCGATCTTTTTTATGAAGTAAAGATCGTGTAGTCCCCAGATGTCGGAACGAGATGAAACGATAACTGCGTTCACCTTATGGCCTATAAGCACACACAAAAAATACAGCGGTCACCAAACAAACAGAAGATTCATTTGTGGGATTTTGAATGAAGTGGGAATGGCCGAAGGCCGAAGAGGCTGTGATCCGGCTGTCCTTACGGATATTTTTATTTTTTATTATCATCATTCACGTGTAGAAAGAACGTGTAATCTATTGAGTCGATTTACATAGACAATTCACAATCATGAACCTAATCTGGATCTTAAACCTGCTAATTGCCAACTGATTTAACTAAATGTGTTATATTTTTAATATTTTTGTCATGTTTAGATTATGTGTTTCAAAGGCATCTGTGTATTGTGTACATAACAGAGCGCAATACGAATTAAAACTGTAATTTCCAATAGTGACAAGCAATATTTATGTGCTTTACTAAATTTACACAAGCACTACGAGTGGTCAGGAGCAGGAGTAGATTTTGTTAGTAGCTACGAAAAGATCGGAGCTACTAAAATATTGATGAATGGGGACACGCACGTAAATTTCCATCTGCGAACAGTTTACACACAAATTCCTTCTGCTCACGTTTCATGAATGAGACCCATTGTCTTGTGTGGCGATCAGCAGTGATGTGGTGGTTCACTTTTACACTGTGATCTGTAGCCTATAGTTCGGCTTTAGCTTATAACTATCTTTGTCTTTTTAACCTGTTGTTGCTGCTGAGTCAGTTTGACATCCTGGATATATCCTTCAAACACAGACTGTAGACCCCTCCGTCTGCTTCTCTCTGGAATCACTGTTTCATTTTTCCAAAAATATGATAATATTTCTTCAGGGAGTGCAGTTAGTTACAGTGTGGGCTCCATGCTTACTCAGACAGCTTGAGGGACCATCACAAAGGGGCGGGGCTTAACAAAAGGTCAGCTGTCTTCAATATATTACCAATTTGTTCTGTTTTGCCATTTTTTTAACATTTCCTCATCATCTCGTTATGCCCTGTGGGTCATGTCCTGCTTGGACTACTCTACAATACCCCCACAATTTTCAGTGGTACCACTCTTTTTTTGCCTGTATCCATATGCTTTTCTGAAAACATTCACAAATGTGAAATGAAATGAATGCAGAATACAGACAGAAGGCTCTGTCCGTGTCCGTATCTAATGTTGAACATTTATGAGCCCTTGGTCAGACCACTGGAAATGCAATACTGATACACACATACATTACCCTATACATTTTCTGCAAAGCAAAGCATCACTGCACCAAACACCTCTAAGCATTCCCCGTCACACTGAACCAAATTATCACACAGAAAACAGCATCTAATGCAGCATTAACGACACACTGGCAGTGAAAAGAGCCCACCTGTAAATGATGCACGCACTGTTTCGACAAGTGTCACAGTTCGCTGTGTCTTGTCCTGTTCGGTAGGTGAGTCTGTGAAAAGAGAGATGAAAAAGATATATGTGATCTCCAGTGACAGGCCTGAGCTTCCATATTTCAACACCTGTGGGCATCAGCTATCAGACAAAATTTGTTCAGCTTGTTTTGTTTTTTTACCTGGTGTTGTTTTTTCCTAACAGTTGAAAATGCAGCAAGGGCTCTGATCCTGTAATTTGCTCAGATTTGGTTAATCAAGTGTGTAGACTTGCTGATTTTACATAACAGGATTATTTTGCTTTGCCACGACAGAGTTTTAAAATGTACTCCGTGTCTGTATCCTACAGGAAATAGGAAATAGGAAGCAAGTAGCAACGCAATGCTGCATGAATCATATGTAATGAAAAATCGATACTTTACATTGGAGGCTATATTGTACATCTTTTTTATTCCTCATGCAACTCAATTTGCCGTGGACATAATGAACATCAAGGATTCGAAAAAAGCAATCAACAAGACAAATTGTATCTGCTCTGTTTATGGCATAGGTACACAGCCCTGAGGGTCTGTTGTCTTTACCGTATAAGAGTTGTAATTTATTATGTTGAAAGACCTCCACAAAGGACATACTTAAGCCATCTCTCCGGGCATGACGGAGGCTTATGCGTCCATATGTCAAAGATGAAACACTAAATATACAATGGTTTTGTTGTATCAGTCCACATCGTCCATATCTGCAGTTTTTCATTCATATTTCTAATGACATAAGCATGCAGCTCCGCATGTTGTTATTTGCGCTATAAGTCACTGCATGCAATGGCAGGCTGCAGTGCTGGGGGACGATGGGAGGGGCTGCGTTAGAGCTGCACATGTAATTGCTTGCTGTCACGGCAGCCGTTCACCCTGTTGGATGACATGTGGAGGGGTTGGACCTCAACTGCTCACCATGACATGAGAGGTGACCTCACTGGGGGAGACAGAACAGCGCGTGGATCGAAAACGCTGATGGGAGCTCAAGGTCAACAAGTTCATCCATCCTGCCCTGTTCCCAAATGAAGTCTCTCTGAACAGCTGTGAGCAAGGACAGTAACTCACTGCACAGACAAGCTCCACACTAGTGCTGTGCTGCTGCCCGGATTTTCATGTACATCCTTGTAATTTAAAGAGCTTCGCTCTAATAATCAAAGGGTATTAACCTAAATTCATAATCACCGCTTGTAAAAACACACACACTTCCTTTCCCCATTCAGGGTAAAATGCTCATGACCCAATATAATGTCACTGCATTAAAAAGCACAGAATGTCACAGAGGATGATTTCATAGATGCTTCATGGGAAAAAAAAATAACTGCACCTCTGAAAGTCGTTCTCTAAGCTGACTGTTTGTTGGCACAGATTCACTGCTGTGTTGTTTGCCCACGTCAGCTGTCCTGGGATATGTCCTGCCCTCGTCATTCCAGTTTTACTGTCCACACCCCCTGCCTACGTGCCTGCTGCTCTTTCTGCCTGAGCACTGCATGGTATTTTGTGTTTTTATTGATATCCCGTGAGCAAAAACTATAATCACATCAGAGCACATTGTCTAACATGACATGCTTTGCTTTGAATATGGGGTAAATACTGTGTGTCGTCCTCTGTTAGACACATTTTCTTATAATATACACACACAACAGACATCATTTTGCGACTAATTGATGCAGCATTGTGACTGGCAAGGGTACACACCCCTATTATTGTGTATAATTGTGTATGCATATCAGTATTATGGCAGTTTTATCAATATAGTATAACCTAGAGTTGGCATGCATCACACATCAAGCTATGCGCTGCTATTATAAAATCTAAGGTCACGCAACAGACTATTCTGTGTGTAACTGTGTTGTTATCTGTCTTGCAACCACTTCAAGACAAAGACCTTGAACACAAAGTTTACATAATGCATACAAGCTGGTCGGGCTTTTCAGATATACTCATTATGCTGTGATTGAGTTAAGAATCTAGAACAGCCATAATATCAACAGTGCCTGACCCGCTTCTGCTTTAGTTTTGGCAAACCTGAAGGGATGTGAAACAGATGATATGTGAATGCGTTGTTTGTAGTTCCTTTTTGCAGGATGTCATTGATAAGTGTGACCTCATCAAAACTTTAGGAGATGTGAAACAGATGACAAGTGTGTGCATTTTAAGTTCCTGTTGTACTTTTTCAGGAAACATTTTTCTTCGTTTTTGTGGTTAGTTCATGGGCATGAAAAATTCAAAACAATGGAGAAGTGGGATATTTTGTAATATATATAATTTCCCATTCAAACAGTATAATGGAGGAAACGCATTGTGCCTATACCTTTGCTGGACCATTACATTACTGACTCTGCATGTACAGTATGCTTAAATCAGTGGCTTACAAAATGACTGGACATCATGTATTTATTCCTGGTGAGAACAGCGAGGCTTTTAGTTGGATTCATCTCAAAGTGCAGCTTTACAGAAGGCTATCTGTCTGTCCACCCATGCAAAAAAAAGAAGAGTATTGGGAACATACTGTGGACGGCAGGCTTTGCATCCTGTAACTGCACCTCTCTAATAATGCTGAAGGAACACAACACGCAGTGAAGGCACTATAGCAGGCTCCGTTTTGCGGAGATGAAAGGCAAAGCGTTATGAGGCTGCACTAATTGGGCCTTTAAAAACCAAGTTCCACAGAGCCACACTGGGGTGCCTTGTTCTCCACTGGATATGGATAAGACTTAAATACAATTTGCTTTGTGTTGCTATGGGTTTTAGAGATGGAGTACATTGATTCTTACAATTGCGATGCTTGTGAGTCTGGCTGCGGACATGGCATGAGGACTTTATGAAGCTTGTTAATGCATTTTCTCCTTTACAGGTACATCTCTCATGAAATATGACACATAAAGAATCACTGGAGGTGCTCTTGCTCTTGCATTAAATTTACAGAGAGAGAGAGAGAGAGAGACAGTGCTAACAGGTATTGTGCTCTGAGTCTGGAGTGTCCCATTAGACCTTGACGGTTGATCATATCACCATTTTTTCTTAGCCATGCTAGAGGTATGGCTCAGTAATTTTCCCACTGTTGCTCTAATGCCATGTGCAGATCAAAGTCTTCACTCTTTCAGCAAAATATCTCAACATCTACTTACTGGACTGGCAGCACATTTTGCTCAGATATCCATGGCTCCCAAAGGGTGAAGCCTGATGTTTCTTCTAGTGTCATCATAAGGTTGACTTTTTAGGGTTTTATTGACATATTTTTAAATATTCAATGACCTGCTGTGAAGTTTGGTACACCAGTCATCTAGTGCAATCATGAAGGTTAAAATTTCTGTTTCAACAATTCAGTGCATGTCCAAATATCTGCAAACTAATGCCACTCCCATTAACCTTGGCTGTGCTTTGTTTTTGGTGCTAATTAGCAAGTGTTAGCATTCTAATATGCTAAACTAAGATAGTAAACATACATGCCAAACAACTTACGTGCTATTTTTGTGGCTCAGGCTATGATTGCAATTACTCACAATGACATTGCGCTAACAATGTTCATTGCCGAAACATCTGAATTGACAGAATAAATCTTGGCATTGTATATTTGCAAACCACAGATACAATACATTTGTAAGTTTCATATGTAGCCAATACATTGAAACTTAATGCTTCGTTGTGTTTCAGTTTTCAAATTTATGTTGTGACATTGCTGTGATTAACATGATTAGCTGGTCAGGGTCAGGATAAGATCGTTTTGGCTTTAGAACATCCGGATTTGTCACCACAACCTTGGATAGACATGTCCGGGACGTCTTCCGAAAAAAATATCTGCTTTTGTTGCCACAAACACTGCTGGTAATGTCAAGCCGCATCGTTAAAAATACCAACTTTCGACACCACAAACACAGCTGGTGTCAAGCAGTGGTTTGCCACTTGGCAGCCATCTCACCTAGGTCTCATGTCACCCACCATCCTCTCCTCCTCCTCCTCATTAGAAACTCTGCTCATAAACAAGCAATCTGAACCACATCACTTCAGAAACGCTGATGTGATTTGTTTGAAATGTACAATGCCAACATTTTCTACTGGAAACTGGGCCGGCTGAAATCTGGGAACCCAGTGATAGAGCTAAAAAGAAATCTGACAGATTGAGAAACACCAGCAGTCAGACATCAGTGCAGCATTTAAACAAACATCACAGGTTAACTTATCTTGAAGAGAAACCTAGGGGATCCTATGAAGTCATTAACAAAAACTGCCCAAAGTAAACATCCATTCTTTGGCGATTCATTGCTTGATAACCAATAAGAGTGATGGCCAAAGCTACGAGACTCAAGACTTGGAATTACCTTTTGTCATAGTTTTTCCTGACAGCACACTGTGACATGTACATCATGTGTCTAATGTGTGTTTGGTTGCATGTATAAAGTCACAGCTCTGTAAAGCTTCCTCTACTCACCCCTCTCTCTGCGCTTCACCTTTCTCCAGCTCCTGAATGACTCCAAGTAGGACCTTGATGGTCTCCTGGCTTGAGCTGATGAGGCTCTCCATGGCCTGCAGCTGTGCTTTGATATCCTTGTCTCCAGATAAGGGCATTATCTGCTGGCTGCTCCCCATGCCTGGGGCTCCTGTGTCTCTTGGAGGAAAGCCCTCGTCCCCCCCAACTGTTTGCTGGAGTTTAGAGGAGGCTGACACATGCCTTGTCCGACACTGCCCTTGTGACTGCACAGAACATTTGGCACTATGGGGAAGTGTCTGTGACTGCTGTTCGTTTAGCTGTGTGCCCTTTTTCCGTTTACAGCTCACAGACGGGCTTCCTAAAGACTCCACCTGTGTCAAAGAGTTCCAAGCGACAGGGCCCGTGCCCTTTGACTTTTCCTGTGAAAACTCTGAGTTAGCCAGCTGGCGCTTTGAGGAAGTGCCAGCGTCCATGTCTTCTTTGGGTAATCCTTTGTGTTTGGTCCTTGTCCCACAAACCTGGTACTCTGTTTCTCTTTTGGAAGGAGGGCTGCTCGGATGGCACTCTTCCGAGAAATGTGAAGAGTCTGGACAAGAGGGTCCATCCACACAGTTGGCACTGGAAAGCAAATCCTCTGTATCACTGCTGTCATCAGTGTGGTGAAGCAATGCCTTTGTCTGGCCCACAATCTTACCCTTGTAATTAGAGGACTCCCCGATAGGTTGTCCATCCTCTCCTCCCGTCTTTATGTCACTCAAAAAACCATTGTTTTGTCCTTTATAATCTTCCACCAAAGCAGTATGTTTAAATGTATGTCCCTTTTTCCTCTCAAAAGGGAAAGTCTTGTATCGCTTAGTGAGGTCCGGCGATGTCTGGACACCTGTACTCTTGGTAACATTTGGAATAGAGCGTCTGGCAGGCATGGTCATGTACTTTCGGTGTGTCACTTTGCAGGAAATGGATCTAGAGCGTTTTCCACGATGCTCATTCTGAGCGTCACAGATATCCTTAAAACGCACTTGTAAGGCCTTGTTTCTCTTCTTCACCTGCTGCTTGCCTGATTCTGGTCCAGACTGTGCATCGAGGCTGTGTGATGGGCCTGTCTCTGAATCGGATTCATCTGAATTTGAGAGAACAACGCATTTGGTGTCCTCTTTGCTCACCATATTTCCTGAAAACGGTAAAAGAGAAAAAAAAGTTACTCTGTTATCATCTGGGGAGGAATTTGATCTGAAATCGCTTCAGTAAGATACTGTAACAAATGATTCTCTTCTCATCTGGGACCATAACTTCACACTCTGGTAACACAATATAAACCTTTATTAAAACACAATCTGTGATCCACAATCCAAATCCAAAATTTACAGCACAGCATTTATTAAAACATGTTGTGAAATGTGCCAAAAGTAAAACACTGAAAACCACACACACACACACACACACAAAGCATATTTCATCTACAAGTCAAACTATCTGGTTATGTATATGAAACACTTGATACAACTGCCCCCCCGTCCCAGCTGAAATAACTGGAGTCCATCAATATTGTCTTAAAGAGGCTGTGGCACACTCGTATTGGTGTCTTGTGAAATCTAAGGCACCCACTGGTGCCAATCCTGTAGGCAGGAAGGGGGCTAAATTCCTCTCCAAAACGAGGCTAAATATTGTCATGGAAACAACTGGCATGGCCTTTTTCAGAGGGGTCTCTTGACCTCCCTCCTAAAGATATCTGAATGAAAATGGGTTCTTTGGATAGCCATTAGTCCCCTAATCTTGAGCAGGCTTGTTCCCAGTAGATCTTTTGTTCCTTACAATCAAAGTACTCCTTCATATAAAAGCTGTATACTTGTCTTTTTAAGAAAAAGGACAACCAATCTATTTGAGGAGCAAGACCTTGCAACATGTGTATACACAGATACATAACACATTAACAGTGTTGAGGAAGCTACATGGAAAACGTAGTGAGCTAAGCTACTAGTTACTCTACATCAAAATTAAGTTTCATTACAATGAATAAGCTACGAAAAATGGCAAAAGTAGTTTGCTACTTGCAAAGCTACTTTTACTTTTTTACCCAATGTCAAAGCAGCAGAATCTCAGAGATCAGAAAAACTGTCAGAAAAACAAATAGGCAGGAAAAAAACAAATTCAGTTCGACTGTTCATTGTAAAATAACAGACTTTATGACATTTTGAACATGTCAACATAACACAACATCATCAGTGGGCCTATTGCCATCTCTCTTTCGCTCTCCTCTTCCTACTTAATGCATTTCTCTGTCTTGGCCTCTTTCAGTCAGTTCTCTGGCTCTGTCAGTAATTAAAAACCAGAATTCCAAAATATATTTTTAAGTCAATAAAACCATTTAATGAAAAGCAATAAAAAATAAAGATCTAAATCTTTTCGGGGGGGCATTTGGACATGAACACATCCTGCAAATAACACGTGACATCAGTATGTCTCTCCTCTCTTTCTTCTTACTACTGTTCTGTGTCTCTCAGCTCTTTTCTTGGCCCTTGTTGTGTCTATTTTTCAAGTGTCCACTGCAAATCCACTAAATATATACAGTCTATGGGCAAGACACATGAGAGACAAATCAAGAAGTGCAATGTAGCCAATCAGAGGCAGAGTAGGGCGGGTCTTGCCAAGAAAAGCCAATAGCAAAGCAGCAGAAATTTGACTCAGAAAGTACTGACGTTACCACCACACTACTGAGAAATGCCGTTAAATAGTTGCTGCCCAATGCAGCACATTAAATCAGGACTGTTGTAGAACTCATAATGCTAACTGTACTGGTATTAGTCTGGGCCCATTAGATAATGAATCGTATCAACTTTAAAATCACAAGCTATAGTATATCAGTATATGATTCCTTAACAATCTATACTGAAAAAGTTTCAACGAGCCTATATACTTCAAGAGCAAAAGCAATTTCCTGACATTAGTTATGACTTTTGGTTTTGGTGTGCCACCTGAAGATTCTCAGTGGCCCCATCTGGCCACCACTACGAAACATTTCTGGGGGCGTCACATATACTTGATGCTTTGTCACACAGATTATTATTTTCCTTACTCTGTATTCTCATTTCAAACGTCTCTTTTAATGACATCCTCAGTGTTGTGTGATAAAAAAAATACAGGACTCTTCCAGATAATATAAGCAGCCTATAGGTTTATGTTACTGCCACCACTTTTATTTACTGTAACTTTTGCAACACATAATTTTAAGCTGTTTTATTGGAAATGCATCACTGGAGCTGTAGTTAATTTCTCATCTGACGTTTTTATGTTACAAAGCTACAAAGTGCCTTCAATTTTTTTTTTTATCAAAGAGGCAGATATTTAATAACACAGTTGTTCAATTTTTTGTTCTGATGATTCAACTTGGCGAGTTGAAAATGAATGGAAGTTTTTTTTTTACTGTGCTAACCCTTCTGCTGCACAGCTCATTGACAACACTTGCAACTGCTAGTTACGTACAGTAGTTTTTCATAAGCAAGCCCGCCTGCCAAAAGTCTGATCATTTGCTCCGGGACACCTTTTTGGAATAATAATTGTGTTTGCGCTACGCTTCCTGCTCCTGCTGCCACCATTCAGAAACTCTGTTTACTGACTTATGTCAGTTGTCAGCCTCCAATACACACCTCCAGCTTGAAACACAGTTTTGCCGTTAACTCGGGGTGTTGTGCCAGATCATGGCTTTACCTAATCAACTCAAGTGTTTGCCGGTTACTCTAACATATATTTATTTATGTGGGAATGTGAGTTTATGCTTTTTAGGAGATGTTTGTGTGCTTGACAATATCATTAAACTATAGGACCGCAAAAGCTGCTGGCTGTTATTGCTCTCCAGTAGATGTGAAAGATAACTTTGAGTAGCAAACCTTATTTTTCCTCTGGTTTTACAAATGCAGTATGACTTGTTTATGCTGTGGTGAAACAGCAGTACTCATGTTTCAGTATTAAGTGTTTTGGGCTCAGTTGGTTTTGTGGCTTATTTCCCCCTCGGCTCATGTCATATTTGGGGTTTCCTATCAGATCACTGCAGACTCCAATTTCTTTTAGAGGGTAACGCTGTATATGAGCTTTAATGGTTTAAACACGCTGCGGCCTCGCACACAGCCAGTTCTCTTGGCTTCATGGGGAAGTCTTTTGTTGCACACAGAAGAGTCACATTTACATTTTATCCACACAGATCCTGTTTGGCTTTACATTAGGGAAGCATTCCAACTCAAACAAATGGGTTCATGTGACAGCTCGCTTTACTGTTCTTCATATCATAATTACATCTAAACGTCTGAGCTCCTGTTCTCTGCACCGATACACTCAACCACACTCACTGCCAACCTCAAGCTTCCTATACACACACACACACTTATGGTCACCGTCTTATCAATGCTACATGGCATTTGATAAGATTTTGTGCATTCTTCAGCATTTAGATTACTTGATAGTATCGTACCCACAATGGTTGGAGATGTTTTGTTAAGGTATAGCTGTGCAGCAGTTGGCTCACTTGTAGCAGGAGTCTAGTATAATAAATTCCCCTTGTGGTCTGAGGTTCCTGCAAGAGCAAATGACCACACAGCAGCTGTGGCCCACACATACTAGACTCTGCATAATAGCTGGTGTGAGGCCTCTCCACCTGTATCCACCTGGAGGCTCTGAGTCCAAAGTCCCCAGGGGGAAATTTATGATCTCCACTCCCCGATCTCTGCTGTGCTGAGTGGAGTGACGAGGTCAGAGCCAAGACATCACATCTAAAGTCCGCACATACTCCGCCATCACATAATAAATCTGTTCCGTGTGAGTTGGCCGGCTGAAGTGACCTTAAACTTTAAATGTTTACAGATTACTGTTTGTGACAACTTTTTATTATACAGGCAGCTTGGGACACACACAGGTCACACAGTAATGGGTTTAGGAGTGTTAAAGTCTCCAAGAAGTGTGAGGCATATTTCTAACAAATGTTTTAGCATATGGTTTCTAAATGATGGAAATTGAAATAATTGCTTTGAAGCATTCAAACCACAGTTGTTTACAAGGGTGTAGGTTTGGTGTGCCACATATAAAATAGAGGGGTGGGGGGTCCTCTGCCAGAAAATGTAAGCATCAAACGCTCGCATTGCACTTGCACATGCATTCAGATAAAGTTTTATGCATCACTTTGTGCACTGTATGTATTGATTTATGGTAAATACAAAAGTCCTCTGTTACTCTCATGTCTACTGGGGGGGTAAAAATGCATACATTCTTAATACTGATGGGGACATGTCCTCTGCATCCCTCCAAGAATTTACACCTATGGTTGTTTGTCATTGGTAAATCAATAAAATTGACTGATCCAAAGTCCTGCCCTTAGTTACTGTTGCTAACTTGGACAAACTTGACAAAAAGGAATATGGGGATGCTGTGTGCTGCAGTGTTTATTAGATAGTTTCTGGGCGTCAGGCACGACAGCTTCAAGAAGCCGACAGTAGGGACGACAGTATGCAATGTAAGGATATGTTCACACTGTTAACTATTATTCATTCATTCAGTTTTTGAAACCGCTTGCAGCAGGAGGGCTGGAGCCTATCCCAGCTGACACTGGGCGAGAGGTGGGGCACACCCTGGACAGGATGCCTAACAAGCTCAGGGCTGACACATAGAGACAGACAACCATTCACACTCACATTCACACCTACCGGCAATTTAGTCAGAGTACCTGGAGAAACCCACACACAGAAGGGCTCCCCCACCCCAGGTTTGAACCAGGAGCCCTCTTGCTGTAAGGCAACAATGCTAACCACTGCATCACTGTGCCGCCATGTTAATCATTAAGAACAAGGCAAAATGGCGCAAAATGAAGCTTCCAGTCTCAATGAAAAAGGGAGAAGAAGAGACAGACGATGACAAGACGATCAGTCAATAATGCCTGTGCAAAGCCAGGTATGTGTCGCCTTTCCCCCTCTGGGGATCGGTTAAGTAGGCTACTCTATGCATTTATTACTGAATACAGACCATGGTGCTGACCTCACACTGGTTTGTCTTTACTGTAGGAAGTTGCATTCGTTACTTTGGGCGGCACGTAGCCTTACAGTGATAATACAAAGGGTCATTAGCCTTTTCAGAGACCTTTTCTGAATCGCTTACCAATACCACAGAAATAAGGAGGAAGCAAACCTGGCTGATGTTGGTGATCTGACATACGCTAACTCCTCTTGATGTGGTGCGTTAGGCAGCTAATGTAGCTAGCCAGCATTCTGATAACATCAGCCAACTCAAGATGTGACTATATACATTGCAATGTGTCTGTGAAGACTGTGAGAGTCCCCCAGCCGCATCTTTTAATCAAAATTTTGGTCGTCTTTTCAACATATATGAGCCAAGCACATTGCATATCTAACACAACAGGACAGGGGAAAGTTGACTGAGGTACTGCTGTGTTCAAAGCTTGCTCAACCGGGGCTAAGGAATGGCCAATCATAACTTCTTGTGTTTGTGAATGCAGCAATATGATGTGCTGAAATCAGTGTGCTTCATTTACAAGATCTGTCTTGTTTGACTGCTGTCATACACGACTAATGATGCACCAAACATTAACATGAATTTCTCACATTATTAGTAGCCTGACTAATTTCTTATGTTTAATTCATCATTACCAAATAGTTTAAATCACTTTTATGTCATCATTATGAAATCTTTCCTCCATTTTTACATATTTCCAATGGCAAAGCTTGATGTATATTGATTATGTAATAAATCACAAACTGCTTTGACCAGACAAAGGAGCAAAAACTGACTTTCGTAATACAACAGCTTGCCGCTGTAGTCACCCCCCATGCAGAGTTTCAAATTAAGGTCCATACGATCAAATGAGAAATACTGCATTTTCTGTCTCATCCGCGCAGAAACACATTTCATAGCTGGAGCATGAAATATATCAAGCAGCACAAGGAAATGAAATGATGTCTGATATGGTTGAAAGGAAACATCAGAAAGAGCTGGTTAATCATTTTCATATGACAAGACACCACACGATAAATAAACTCCAATGAATCATTTATTACCACACAAAAGCAAGCTATTCATGGTGTCGCCGCTTCCCTGAAAGTAATCATGTTTTATCATTCGGAGACATTGTAAATCCATCAATGTGATTGTTCTGTTGGGGAAATTCATACTGAAGAGACGTTTCCTAACTGTCAGTTTCGCTACTCCCATGAAATTAGTGAAAGGAAAGGAACGGGTAGATAAGATTAATGTTAATTTCTGATCTGCAGCTGATCTATATCTGCAGCGCATGTTGAGTCCCAGTAATGACTTAATGTGTAAAGAGCATAAAGAGAATACACACTTTTTAAGGATCCCAAAACTGCCTTCGTGCCTGGTGACTCTGCATTGTCTTTTGTGTGAGTGTCCATACATGCATTAGTGTATGTATTAGTGTGCGTGGGCCGTATTGTCACATTTTCAAAGAGAGGCCCTTGCCAGCATCTTACGGAGTGTGTGTACATACACATACACACACACACACACACACACAACAGCAGACAGGGACTGATAATAAAAAGCATGAGGTTGTATTTCTTGGGAGTCCTGCCATGCGTTTCACCTTGCAAACTGTCCACTGTAACCTAACCCTCAGCTCAAAGTGTTGATGAAATGGAATATATTTAGAGGCAACCATGTTTCATCTTGCTTCCCATTAATGCTGCAAAGAAACCGCATGCCAACCGCTTCTAGTGTCACTTCAGTCGCCGCGATGCATTCAGTGCCAGATGAGGAGAAAAAAATAACAAGCAACTAAGCTCAGTCTCATTATACAAGAACAATATGGTATGCTGTGTCATGAATTTACGCACAGTTGTTTTGGAATTTCGGAGCAGCTGGATTTTATTGGGGGTGGTATTTGTTCTGAAACATAGCCTAGTATGCACTTTGATTTTAGCGCAAGTTGTTTGTCAGAAGCGGTTCCACGGATAAAAAGAAATTTGTTCGAGGCTGATTCACACGGGATCATACTATTTCACACTCAGAAATACCAATCTCACACCACTGAAAAGGTAATCACATCTGCAGGAAGTCTCGTCTGAGCGCGAACAATTTCCCATGCAGCCATGTAAGGCATGTAAAGCAGCTAAATGGTGATTCACACAAAGGGAATCAAGAAAAGCTCCTCAATGACTTATTATTGTTGGGAGTCAGATAGACGCAGACTGAGAGGAGAGGCTGACGTGACACATGAATATATTCACATGGTTGAGCGAGAATCTCCTTCTCCTCCTCGTCTTCTCTCTCTTACTCCTCCTCTTCCTCCTCTCAAAGCAAGCTATATCTCTGCTAATGACCTGAGGTCCTTCCCTGATTTGGCCTCAGCTATCCAAAGGATTATGAATAATGCATTGACTCTAAAATTGCAAAAGTAATCCTCTGAAATCTCCTTATGTACCCTGGCAGACCACGTTGTCTGTTGCAATTGCCCTTCAGTTCTTCACGCTAAAACGCTGCATGTACAAGGGAGGAGAGAAAAAAAGCACCTTTCGCTACAGTATCATGATTGATTTCTTATGACCACAACGTTGAAACGTGGTTGTGTGTAAAAATTGTTAATAGGGAGGTTGGATCCATTTTCCATGCAACAGCAGGTCTACAACACTGCTGACTCATGATTTATGCCCCATTGCAAGGCAGGGAGAAAGAGGCGGCGTAGATTGCCTTACATCCTTGACAGCCTGCATCAACGCAATAATTACTGAAGTGCATCTGTAGGATATTTACATAGGATAACACTGTCTAGCCACTCTCATTAATGGTTAACTAATGGTATTATAGTGGCCCCATACAGTAACCTCCACTGCACCATCTATTCAATCTAAGTGCATCAAGGGATGGTTGTCAGTGCTACAGCTCATCATTTTACTAATATGTGCAATCAAGTGTGTATCACAAGGCAAATGCTGCTGTGCTTGTCATCCCCCCGTGTGTTCTACTGTATGCATTGTTGCTGTGCAATGTATCCATTTTGTATGAGGGATTTTCTCTCATTATTTGCATAAATTACAGAGCGTGACATTGCACCAACTAAGCACAATGCAAAGGACGAGATATCGCTGCCTTTGTCCGATCCATAAGGTTATGTGCGTGCGTAGTCATATGCATTCCTTTTCGCACCGTGCAAATGTACAGTATAGGTTCCGGCCCCTACACCCTCCGCGTTGCAGTAATCTTTTTCTCAACACACCATCACGCTCTTCTTCCTGCAACAATGTAAGCCCCTTTGGTCCCAGATTTTTATATTGTCTTTTGTTCAATTTTTGAAAGCAATCCCAGCCTGTTTTGAGATCTCCACAGTCACGCACACACACACATACACACACACCATCTTCTTCCAGCAGTCGTCCAGAGCTATCTGTATCTATCCGTGCTGCCGGCTACACCTGTGAAAGTTTGCTTTATGACATTGGCTTAAAAGATTTATCACTGAGCAGCACTTTCTGTTATGGGGAATAGCGGGAGGTTTTAAAAGGGTCCCATCCCTCTATCTCCTGGATGAGAGCACTGGCTGTGAAATGGATCCTTGGGAAGAGTAAGTTTGGAGAGGCTGATATGCAGAGGGGCATTTTTTTGTGATCGCATACTTTCCTGCTATTGTCGTTCTTTTTTCTTTTTGGTATAACATGATGGAGACGACAGTGTCTGCCTCTCACGCCAGAGCTTACATCTGTAGTGCATCACCCTGATGAGTTCATTGATTAATAAGGGGCTGGGCTATGGGCATACATGTACTCAGGTCGATGTGATGATTGACTTGGGTGTAATGTAAAAGATGATTTATAAGGGAAAAAGATGCTGAGACAGACAAGCCACAGAGTGTTTGGCACCTTAAAGCTGTACCCTGTCAGTGTTTCCTGTAAATTCAGGTAGTCAAGGAATGACGTGTGGAAAATAGAGGAACAGAGAGAGGGTGAGAGAGAGGGAGAGAGAGAGAGAGAGAGAGAGAGGCAACGACTGAGCAAATATAAGTGCAGCTCTCTATGTGATGCAGCACCCCAGAGCTTCCTGGATCGCACATGTCATTAGTCATAATAAGTCTGAATCCACCTCTTATCAAATTCAGCCTTGAGGAGCAAATCACTCATCGCATATGAATTTGTCATACAGTCTACGCCACTTAATGCGATAGGTGTTTTCCAATAAATGATCATCATCCTGGCAGTCCATCACAGCACAATATAAAATAGTCTATTAGTGAGTGCTCATCAATATTCCTCACTATCAAGCCCAGACAATTCACAAGTACAGCTATCTCGATAATCAGCCTCTGCATCATCAGATAAATACTGCATGTCTGTCAAAGGCTGCAAAGACACGCATTATGATAAGTATATAAATCAAAGTCAGATTACATCACTGCTCATCTTCATGTTCAGTTGTGAAGGAAAAACCTTGACGTGTTCTCCTGATTAGTCATTAAACCTTTCAATGCTTGGATGCAGAAATGCCCCCTCCCTAATTTATCCATATCTAATGCACACAGGGATCATACACATGCATGCATCACTAGCCAAAAGACTTTAACAGTATTTTACCCCAATTCTCGCATGCCTCTGATATCCACTTTGATTAAATTAAGATTTTAAAAGGCAGACCGGATGAATCCCCCACTCTTTTTGCAGTACCTGTGAATATGTGTGCAACTCCAAGAAAAGGAAGCACAACTCTTACCTTGAGAAACAGATCAGAGGTGCAAAGGACAAGAAAGCGCAGATCCCCTGTAGAGCCAGTGTTCATCCATGTATTCAGTGGGTGCCAGGGTACCGTCCAGCCACTGGAGCAGCTCTCACAGGCTGCGGGAGGACTGAGAGAGAGGCAGCCGGTGCAGTGACAGCTGGAGTAGTTGTGGCACATCCGGCAAAGATTCAGGTTATCGGGATGGGAGAGGGAAAAAAGCAGAAAGACATTGCCTCAAAACCTCATCGGGTCCTTACTGATATCCCCCTTCCTGCCTTTTACTCTGCTCTCCTCTCCCTTATACACCTCATTCAAGCATCACTGACACTCATTCGCTCTTGTCCCCGCACTCACCGGGAATAGGCACTCACACACGCAGCGGAGATCTCCATCTCGCTGTGCTGCTGCTGTTGCTGCAATCCCTGTGCATTCGTGATTGAGTGTATGTGTGTATGTGTGTGTTAGGAAGGCAGGGAGAGGGTGGGCTGGTGGGTGGATGGGTGGGTGGATATGGCAAAGGGAGGAAGGAGGAGGAGGAGGAGAAGGAGGAGGAGTGAGGGGTAGTACGCAAGCTGCTGGGGAAAGTCCAGAGTCGCTGAGCTGCATCATCGGCGAAGACCCCCTTAACTTGTCCTCCACAGGCTGGCTCCGGTGACACTGAGCTGTTATATAATCTGAAGGGCTTCGGGAGACGGCAGAGAGGGGGAGCTGTGAAATAATAATGCATTGTGCTTTTAATTGGATGTCTCCTGCCCCCCCGTTACTTTCATACATCTGACACATTGTTTATGAGAGATGGTGAAGGGGGCTGAATCGAGCAAAGGAAAAAGAGAAGTGGCTCTGTAGCTGCACAAAGGGGGGGAACAGAGGAGGCGAGGAGCCAACAGGGCAGCAGTGTTAATGAGAAACTGAGACGAGAGAGAAAATGAAATGACGAGAGGGAGTAGCCTAATAGAGACAGTGAGACAGTGTGAGAGGCACGGAGAGAAATGTACTTCCCTGGAAAACGAGCAATATTGATTATACCGACATCTCAGATTTCTTAGATTTCTCCAAGTTTCTTGGAAGTTCGTGACTGTGCCTAATGGTGTATAAAGTCCTGTTAACCTGTACTGCCCAACACAATCCAATAATTACAACATGTCTTTAGTCAATGGAAACAGAAGAAAAACCTGCAATAAGTCACGAAGATGACTAAAAATGTATACACCTGGAAAACAAGCTTTTAGTTTGTGGCAATACTCTCTGTGAACAAGCTGTTGTCTTGGAAGTTAAAGGGCTACGGTATGCACAAACAAATGACTGTACTGTGAGAAAAAGGTCCTGAGAATAACTTTATACAGCTTAGCACAGCTAACACCACTGTGTGAAAGCCAACATTCTTTAGTTTACATCATTGCCCCTCAATGAATACTGCTTCCTTCAGTTATTTATCTATTTCTGTGAGTTTTCACTTCTGTAGTTTGCTATATTTAAAGTTCCTGTGTGTAGGATTTAGAATTTTCTTTCTTTGCACCTCCTAGAGGCAGTATTCAAAAAGACATTGGGGGAATACCCTGGCAACACTGAGAATGGATGAGCTAAAAAAAAGAGCTGCACATAGACTGCACCAATTTTCTACATAAAAACTGTGTCATCAGATTTTTTGAAATATATTTTTGGGGCTTTTTGCCTTTATTTGTTGGGATAGCTATAGCATGAAATGGGGAGGAGAGACGGGGAATGGCATGCAACAAAGGGTAATGAGTTGGAATGGAGCCTGCGGACGCTGCGGCAGGGACGTAGCTGTTGTACATGGGGCGCCTGCCGCTACCAGGTGAGCTAGTGGGTGCCCCAGAAAAATTTGACAGATTCAAGAATTACATTAAGATTTTAAACAAAGGGGGTGCTAAGCTTAGTTTATTTGCTTGAAACACTGCACATTAGCATCTCCGAAAGGAATAAAAAATAACTGCTGATTGTTTTCATGCAGTTAAAGTAGCAGAAGTGCAAATAAAAGTTCCTTAAATTCCCTTACGAAAGCTGTATCAGTATGGATAAAATCACAAAAGACATTTAATCCTTTTAGAGGAGGAAGAAAGTCATTAAGCAAACCAAAGTCACCGAGTTATTTTCCCCAGGAGCTGGGGAACTAAATAAAGAACATAAACTAAAAGTAAATCAAAGTTGCCCTTGCATAGTTAGTCACATAGTTGCAACCCAATCATCAGAATACATTTTGGCATTGTTAATTTCTGCAAACCAAAAGATGTGTACCCACAGTTACTCTTGTACGTTTTTATTTAGTGGATATGTTGAAACTTAATGTTCCTTTATGTTTCAACAATGCTGTGGTTAACGTGTGGTTGGGTTTAGGCATAGAAACCACTAGGTAATGGCTGGGAAAAGATCATGTTTTGGACAATAATACCTGCTTTGGTTGGCACAATCCCAGCTGGAAACGCAGCAACTGGCTGTGAAAAACCTGCTGACGTTGGTTCACATGTTGGGGTGTGCATTCAAGCACAGGATCCAGGGAGCTGTTCACTACAGACATGGTGGGTGAATAGTTCTTAGGTGGTTGTCAGATTACTTTTTTCTATAAAAAGAAATACTGAAACAAAATGTTACTGCTCTGCATAATGTCAAAAAATAATGATAATACAAATAATATTAGTAAATTAGGTTATTATTTAACTCACGTCATTAATGCCTCTAATGTTTAAACTCAGGAATCTTGGAAAAATAAGCACAAAACAATATGTTGACTTGAAATAATAGGTACAGGATGAATAGAGTAAAACATTATGAAAGGTGAAAAGTCCATACACCACTCACATCAGTCCTCTCTTTGTCCTGCCTGGCATCTTTGGAGAGAAAAGACACTCACAGGCCTGAAGGGAGTGGTCTCGTCAGGAGTGCAGGTGGGGTGGGCACTTGTGATTTAACAAGCGTGTTACAAAACACCAACTTTGTGAAAGAAAAACATCCACGTTTGGTGGCTGTAAAGCTGCTGTGAACACAGGGATGACTCGCTAAATGAAAAACAGTTTTTTTTTTTCATTTGATGGTCTGCAGCCTAGCAGTTGACCTTCACCACTCCAACATGCTATACTTTCATATGCATATACTGCACTGTATGAATATATGTGCCTCTGTATGTATTAAATTTATCATTATATTTTTTTCTTGTAGGCCATCGGGGTGCTGAACCGGTGACCTTCATGCATCAATAACTCATTACACACAATTCATAATTCATCATTACAATTTATTATAAATCATACACTGCATATGACTATATTTAAATTTTTCTGAAACTCACTCATGGTCTTACTGTTTCACTGTTTCACCTCTTTAAAACATTCTCTTTTATTGTTCCTTTTGTAAAATGTTTTATTTTATGTGACTTTATTCTGTTGTATTCATTTTTTTCCTATTTGTTAGTTGCTTTCTGGAGCTACAGGCACAAAAGAATCTTACTGCCCACAGTGTGTATTATTTTGTATTTGATAAATAAAACGTTACTTGATTTGATTTAAGTACTCGCACTATAAACCTTTACAGGGTGAAAAGGTGAAGAAGTAACTCTGAGAGAGCTGGCAGTAAAGTCAGTGAAATAATTCTATTAATTTCCCGGGGAGTCATACGCAATTTCATTGTTTGGCACTCTGCTTCATGAGATTGCCCTGGAGATTTTAGTCCAACTAAAATCTTGCCAAATTTCTTTCACAGTAATTGTTGATACCAGTTTGGTAATGTACTGCAGAGTGAATACTATAAAGCTCCGAAACCTTGAAGTGTTTAAAAGTCAATTTTATACTTTAAAGTTTGTCATGCCGCGTCTATTTAACTTGGGTTATCTTTGATTACTTTGGAGTTGTAGGTTTAAGAGTAGAGATGTCATAAAATGACAACAGAACCAAACTTTTACAACTCTTTACTTTTGTGAGTAACCCGAAGCTGAAGAGGAGAGAGGCTTTTTTAAAATGAGTTTTTTATTCCAAAACAGCAAGGGAGGGGGGGGGGTGCAGTAGCTGGCGCGGTGATCTGCTGACTGTTGTGTTATTGATTTAATTGTCTGTTTTCCTCGCAGCCCTGCCTGTTCATAGGCCTATGACGAGCTTCTGACTGCGCCCACTGCATGCATGCCGATCCAACCCGCCACGAACCACAGATCCCCCTCAGCCTCGACACCAGCTTAATCTCACTGTGCTTAATGAGTGGAACAACACAGAGTTGACAAGTAGGGAAAATCCCCCCCTCCACCACTTTCCTTAATCTCCTCTCTACTACGCCGTTTATTGACCTGCCAAAGGCTGTGAGGGGAGTGTCCAGATTTATGCAAAAAAACCCTCACTGCTCGCCGATGACTGTCAGCTTAACCATTCATTATGGTTGGATCCCTGAGGACAGATTGTACATGCAGAGACTTTAAAGTGGTCATACACCACTGAAACCGGGGAAATGTGTATTTGAATGAAGACTTGGGAGAGTGAAAATGTGTGAACGGGAAAACAGCAGATGTTGCATAAAAGATTGAAGGAGAATATTGAGGTTCAGACACAAACACTATTCTATTTCTTCCGGTTGATTTCCCCAATCTCGACTGAGTTCTCCGAAATCTCACAGGTGAGGAGAGTGTGCACTGTCAAATGCTTTCCTCAGATCCACACAGCATCCCTAGGTGAAGGAGAAATGGTTGCATTAGTTTATGAAACAGCCAAGGCAGTAAACATACACTTTTATTTCTTATCTAAATTATTCATGAGTATTTTCCTACTGTGTGCGGCAAACACATGGGGATTGGAACAAGTCAGATCACTGCATATAGCCACAAACATGCATAAACAAGGACGTCCTCACTCGAGACGTTGCTTCCCACATATTCTGATTGCACCTGCTGATAAAAAGTTTTTGGTGATTGATATGTGGAGCCTATGGGACACCAGCACTAAACACACACTTTAAAAGGGGTTGAGCACAATGATCATAGCTGGTGAAATCACACCAGATGATGCCGCAGTTCTTAACCCAACCTTTCCCACTGGACAAAAAAACCATCAACACCAACTTACATTTGGCTTTTGTGTTAAGTGGGAAAGGTTACATTCAGCATTGATTTCCGGGACAAACTGCTTTGAAGCAGTCGGCATGACACGCAAATCTTTGCCTGCTCAGCCATTTAAAATTTCTGCAACTGTCTGCCATCTTTAGGCACGTATTCTGTCCATGTCCGTCCAAGCAGCGCATGAAGATCGATCAAAATTATTCGGCACTGAGTTTGAAGGAGAGACTAAATAAATAAATGGACCTGCACTTGTATACCGCCTTTCTAATCTTCCAACTACTCAAAGAACTTTTTACACTACAGGTCACATTCACCCATTCACACACACATTCATACACTGGTGGCTAAGGTGCCACCTGCTACTCAGTTTCAAACACACTCACACACCGATGGAACAGCCTTTGGGAGCAATTTGGGGTTCAGTATCTTGCTAAAGGATACTTCGACATGTGGACTGGAGGAGCCAGAGATCGACCCACTGATCTTCCGACTGACCCACTCTACCTTCTGAGCCACAGAAGTAACTGTCTGAGGGCTGCCGTAGAATGGCAATGAGGATGTCAGCCGACCAACACTTGCTACCCGGTCCCTGGTTGCGGTGATTTGCGATGCTGGCCAGCTAGGAATGAACTAGCAGCCAGTACAGTACAGTACAGTCCTCTCTCGTCTAGCTAACATTTAGCCGTGTTACTTACTGATCCATTAGAAAGAATCGAGCTCCCTCAATCTCTTGAACACCTGACTGAGGTTTACTCTTGTTTTCCTCTTCTTTTATCACTCTGCTTTTTGTGCATCCTCGCCTCCTCACACAGATTAGCTCGTTTTCTTTTGGGAGGCCGTTTTTCACTTGCTTCCAAACTTTGTCCGTCTGCCATTGTGCTTGTGATTTAGCTATCTCATGCCCCGGCCAGTTCCTCATAAGGAACAGCTCCAGTCTCTGATTGGCTGACCGACCAGTTTGGCAATACATGACACATTTCCTGCTGTAAAGCAGATTTTTTCCGCAAAAATTCGTCCCCAGAGGCAGAAACTTATTGCAAAGATTGAAAAGCCATTAAGTAACCTATGTAAACGCTGATAGTCTGATTTTACTGTGTATGCTACCCTGTGCAACCCACATTATTTTCATAATGATATATATGTAGGCAAAAACGCTGTCTGTTGCTTCTTTAAGTTTTCGTCAAGCACCATCTTTAGGTCAGAAATTTTATGTACTTTTACAACCAAATACCAGCAAAACTAATGCCATTCTCATCAGCTCTACATTGTATTTTGTACAAATCAGCAAATGTTGGCATGCCTACACACTAAAGTAAGGTGGTGATTATCGTAAACAAGCAGCACAACATTGGAATCATTGTGTGCATGGTCGCATTCAACTCAAAGCACCGCTGTGACTAAGTACGGCCTCACAGAGACACTCGCCTGGCTGTGGACATCCAGATGATCCATCTCTGCAGAGTAATCGTATTATTTGTGAATTTATAACAAATGCAGTCATGGACACACACACACACACACACACACACACACACACACACACACACACACACACACACACATTATCCACCTCCCACTCCAAAAACACACACGCACACACACACACACACACACATACATACATAGGAATTGAACGCCTTGTTGAACACAGATGGTGGTCATTCTCCAAACTGCCATAATGTTAAATGATACTGTCCTTGTTAAGGAGATAACAGTTCTTAATGCTTTGACTCCTGGTCTATTTTAGGATTCTTTTCACCAAACTGCCACTCCAGTTTTATCTCAACAAATAGCATTAAAAGCACAGCACCGTTAATCACTATGTCTCTGGAAAATTGGCTTAACTATCTGTAAAAACTCCCACAGAGAAGCCAACGCTAATGCTGTTTAATTCAACCCCATTATACAACACAGGCACGTAAACACAAAATAAATAATCAAAGTAATATAGAATTGTTACATAGCCCATTATTTCCCCGTTGGCTGCAGACGATTACTGGGTAACTATTATGGTGCATGAATACAATGACAAATCAGTCATAATGTACTGGTGTGTATCGGCATCCCTCTGATCCATACTAGGAACACAACGCAATCAGAATATAATCCAATTTATAATATAATCCAACACATTATAATCAGAACTTCTTCTCACTGTGTTACTGACTCTGAGTCACTCTTTGACTCTTTGCTCTCTCCATCCAGAAATGACAGGTCCTTCCTGTGTGGCCCACTTTTGTTTGAGGAGTTTGCAGTGTAATTGGTTGTCTGTAAATCTATTTGCATATGCACTGTGTGCCCATCCCTCCTGAGACCACATTCAAACACAGCTAATCTGGCGTTGGAGACTCAGAGCGGCATGCTTTCACTGGATCAACAAACGGCCGACATGAATGAGGAACGAATCGCTTCTCCATTTGTTTTTGACTATGTTCTTTTTCAGTTAGGACAATGGGTAAGCTTGTAACAGCCTCAGAGAGAGTTTCAATGTTTGCGCAAAGTTGATTTAATATTAGATTACAAGATTGTTGTTGACTTTGAGATAATTTGGGGGAGTTTTCAGGAGAAATATTGACAGGAATATATTTTTGTAATACTTGACTGAACAGAGAGAGGGCTTGGCATTAGCAAACCACTCATTACAAGGGCTGTCGTTTGATACAGCCTTAATAGTATATACATACAGCACTAAGAGTCCATTTAATCTATTCTAGTAGCTCCATGAGGCTGTACTTAAAAGGTCAAGTGTGGGGGATTTAGGGGCATCGACTGGCAGAAATGGTATATTGTTTTCATTAGTTTACTACCAGCTGAAAATAAGAACCTTTATGTTTTCATTACCTTGGAATGAGCTGTTTATATCTACATACTGAGCAGGTCCTCTTCCAGGGAGTCAACCACATTGTTGTACAGTAGCCACAAACCAACCGGATAAATCAAACATTAGCTCTACATAGGGTCATTTGCAGTTTCGTGGTGGCAGGTAGTTTCACTTCTGCAATCTCACCCTTGATGCCACTAAACCCTACACACAAGACCAGGGGTCAGCAACCTTCACTATCAAAGGAGCCATTTTTGGCCTTTTTTATTAATTTTTCTGGAGCCACAATACATATTTGTGCTTTATACTAAAGGTAACACAACCTATTAGGTTTAAAAAACCCTAGCAATATTACAAATAGTTCTAAATGGACATCATATTCAATATGTTTTAGCACAATGTGGCTCCTCTGCAGTGGGCTATTTATATTTATTTGGTACCTAAACCTTGCAGTGTTGGCGGTGAGAGCAAAGAAATCCATCCACTCACTATCAAATTCTGTTTTCCTCTCTTCTTCTAGCAAGGGAGACTCCATCACTAACTAACCACCACTCTTTAAGTTCACCAGAATTTAGGGCAAGGTGCCAGGTTGTAGATGTATGATGCACACTTTGGTTGACGGAATGTTCAAACTGTGTATAGGCACACATTTTTACAACTGGAAAATGTAAGAATCACTTTAAGTTAAAATGTAAAAAAATAAAGTGTTATTCATTTCCATATAATTTTTGTAAAAGCCACATAGAGCCACTGGAGAGGGGCGAAAGATCTGCATGGGGCTGCACAGCCGCAGGTTGCCTACCTCTGCACTAGACTTTAAGCACAGTGGTGCTTGGAACTAAATGCTAGGGGTGTAAATCATCAGTTTCATCACAATACGATATTGATTCTTTGGAAAATGAAACGATATTTTCTGATATCATTCAGTCTGCAACCATATATGATTTGATTTGATGCGATTTAGGGGCCTACGATAAATGCCCATATAATACTATCACTAACCAAAGAAGTTGCCACCCCTTTGTTTTTGCTTTCGGCCATAAAAGATAAAAAACACATAAATAACGTAAGGAACTGTTACTGCTTAAAGGGATAGTGCACCCAAAAATGAAAATTCAGCCATTATCTACTCACCCACATGCCGACGGAGGCCCTGGTGAAGTTTTAGAGTCCTCACATCCCTTGCGGAGATCGGCGGGGGGAGCGCCAGCACACCTAATGGTAGACGCCGCCCCAGACTAATGTCCAAGAACACAAAATTGAATCCACAGAGTACCTCCATACTGCTCATCCGTAGTGATCCAAGTGTGCTGCAGCCGCGACATAAAAAGTTGTTTCGAAAAACGTCATATGAACTCTGTTTTTAGCCTCACTGTAGCCTGTAGCTCTGACTACTTCTCTGTGCTCTGCACTCACGTGTGCGCGCCTGCGCGAGACCAACGAAAGCATGAGCTTTGCTCACCCGTGTTTACATCACCTGACACGTGCACTGCAGGGAGAGACAACGTAACCACAGAGCTAAAAGATAATTTGCACTATGGTCTTTTAGCAAAGGACAGCCCAACATGTCTGAAGACTTTGAAACTGAGGAGGAACAGCATTTCTTTATTGAGCTGTATTTGTTTGAGCCTGAGTATACGGATGCGGAACTCAGGCTACTGGACGAAGCAGCCGCCGCAGCTCATGAGCCTCAGCCAGCCGCAGAATACAGGAGTCGAGCACTGGAAACCTGGTGGTGTAGCTGTTTCAAATGCAAAGCAATGCCATCGGATGAGGAAAGTCTTTGCTGCTCAGACTGGGAATTGGCGATGCCTGCACTTGAGAATCTGGACATCAGTACTGACGAGACTGCTGCTCTTCAGAGACCGTGCATCACCGATCACCCTGAGCACGCACACGTAAATGCGGAGCACAGAGAAGCAGTCAGAGCTACAGGCTACAGTGAGGCTAAAAACAGAGTTCATATGACATTTTTCGAAACAACTTTTTATGTCAGGGCTGCAGCACACTTGGATCACTACAGATGAGCAGTATGGAGGTACTCTGTGGATTCAATTTTGTGTTCTTGGACATTAGTCTGGGGCGCCGTCTACCATTAGGTATGCTAGCCGCTCCACCCGCCGATCTCCGCAAGGGATGTGAGGACTCTAAAACTTCACCAGGGCCTGAATTTTCATTTTTGGTGCACTATCCCTTTAAGTGCAGAGAAGTTTAATTTAAACAGACACCACTAACACAAATAAAACAGCACATGGGATAAGTTACCCTTCAGGACTTTCTGGCTCTTAGCTGCTTGATGTTTGCCTGCAGCTGTTTGATGGTGACACAGACTTTCAAAATAAAAGCATATCCTAAAGATGACAATATGGATCAATGTTTTCACTTTGCATTGATAATACTGGATCATTGATCACTGAATCAATATATCGATCCAGATAGATGGATCGTTACACCCCTAATAAATGCTAATATTAGCATGCTTCCTGTTAATGCTAGCATGTTGATGTTTAGCAAGTTTAATGGTAACTGTCTTAGTTTAGCATGTTAGCATGATATCATGTGCTAATGTGCACTAAGCACAAAGTACATGTGAGGTTGATGGGAATGTTTTTAATTTTGCAAGTACTTGGTCCCAAGTATTGGACATATGGAAATTTTGACCCAATGATGGCACCAGAACAAACATCAGGGGAGTTTTTAACTTTCGTTTAGGACCATGAATTTCTGGAGCAAATCGCACAGCAATCTGTTTATTGATGAGATATTTATGACAAAAATTTCCACCTCATGGAGGTGCTAGAGGAGAAGCCAGGGTATCCCCAAAGTTTGTAGGTTCATCCACTGGGGACCATGACTATCTGTACAAAATTTCATGACAATCTCTGTTGAGATATTTCAGTCTGGACCAAAGTCGTGGACTCACTGACAGACTGACACGCTGCTAGCATGGCTAGAAAAGGGATTAACTCATATTTCAGGCTTTTACTGCTGCTGAGATTTCACGTAAGTGCTACTTTTCTTGTAAACATAATGTACCAGCATTTTGAGTTAATGCAAGATGTGACAGTTTATTTCCCTTCTGTAAATGGTCTGAGTTTTTGTGGGTATGATACCTTTGCAGAATATGACTACATGCCCAATAAAATCTCACAGAGGCAAACAATTTAAAACCACTTGCTCCCAATCACAATATTGGCAAAAAAAAAAAAGAAGAAGTAAAAACCCATAACAAAACAAAGACACGCTTAGACGTGCTGCAGCCCAATCACCCGGTCTGTATACTTTCTAGTGATGGTTTTCAATCACACTGCATAGCAGCCACTTCAATATTTGCACACTGTGCACATATCGGCCTCAATATTATTTTTTAAGCCTCTGCAGTAGTGCTGACACGCTGTCCACAGAGCCTGGAGAGTAACAGTTACGGTCTCTCGGGTGTGTGGGGTGGGTGGGCTGTACCTCCTCTTCCATCATTAAATACATAATGGCCCAGATTTTGTTTGCTCCCAGTTTGTGTCAACACCAACTGCAGGCTCTGGTCGACGACACACTTCAAAGTGAGAAATGATCTCTGAGCCCCTGCTGGATGTGCTTGGTTCCCATTTCTCTTCACACGCACTTCTTTAAACTGGAAGATGTTTGTTTCCATGGCAGCCCATATTGTTGCGACTAATCAGATATTTTCAGATATGCATTCGTTTTGCAGCGGTTTTATCTTATCAGAAAACATTATGCATCTCGGAATAGCACAGAAGAACAGAACATATTATGCGGAATTAGTAAAAAGATATGCACTGTGTGCTACTCTGTAAAAGAGATGAGCTCCCAACAAGATTCAATAGGGTTCATGGAAAAATGGTAATCACACGTGTAGTTAGAACTTTGATATATCTTGGCTAATAGAAGAACTCCAGAACACCACTCTCAGTGGGCCATCATTTGTGACTCACCAAATATGGCTTTGAAGTTTCCTCATGCGTGAAGATGTCATCTCTGCTCATCCAAATTAAATCACGGTTACTCATCAGCTTTTCCATTTGAGCTCATATGCTATCTCAGTGGTAACTAACCCCACCGGCCATTTAGTGAAGCAGACATACAGACTGTGCTGTATGCAGCTGGAATATGGGGGGATTAACCCTTGACACAGCATCTTTGAGCCGTGATTCATGATACTTTATTACCACGGAATCCAATATTCCCACATAACTATTAGTGTCTTTAACCTTGTGGGCCGCATCAGCTCGGGTGTGTATTTAAATTAGTTTTGGCATGTCATTCAAGACCATGCAGACATGTCGGCATTTTCCATTCAGTGCTCTGAGCACTGTAATCTATTGCATATGCAATATATATGTTTACCTGGCAGCTCGACTCTGCACTGTCTCTGACACTGACTCTTAACTGTAAGTTAGTTAACGTCTGTTCACTTTACCCTCATTCACTTGAAAAGTGCCACCACAAGAAGTCTTGGGGCAGGCTGTTCTCCTGCACGGTTCCTACGTATACCTACGAAAAGTAATGCACCAAAATTCATAAATATCAAACGTGATTATGAGCCAGTATTCCGTGTATAACCCATAGATTTGGGAGCACTGTGATCAAGAGACGTGCTGACAGTAAAGAAGAAAACAGTTCACATAAGATCGCAGGTTAGGGTGGTGGATAAGTCACAAAACAGAGGTCTTTCCCCAGGCGACCAGTGTTCGGAGTCATGTGCACTTCAACTCACTTAAAGTACATCATCACCATTAGGCATTGGCCATATCATCTTTTTCACAATAACACTGGTATAATTTGTAATGAATGAGAAATTCATATCATGATACTCACGATATTTCAAATTGTTGACATATTGACATCATACTGTTACCCACGGCAACAACGGGCATAGCTGAAAGTGAAAGTATTATTGTCCCCGCGGTGGTTCCAAAAAGTGGAGCAGCTTCAGTGGTGCGGAATAAACTGTGGCGTCATTAGACCTGGGCATCCTGAATGTTTTATGAACAGCCCCGGACTTCTCAGACTCTTTTAGTGAGTTACCGCTCAGAGGGAACTCATTCAGCAGCTCCTCTGGCAGCAGCACAGTGTCTCTCCCTCCTCTGAAAGAGAAGGAAATTGCCTGTTGATTTATATATATAGATCCCAGGGGACATTTGGGAGCTGTTTAAATGTTTAATTTGTGGTAGATGCTACTAGTTGAACTATTAACATTGCATAAAGAATCTGACTCTCACTCTGAGTTACTGTTGTTGTTTATAAACTACTGCTTTTAGGGCCATATTGCCCACCCTATTTGGAACCATGTGCACTTTAAGTCATTATAAAGTACATAATCACCCTATTTCTTTCTCTGAACTTAACCTACCATAGTAACTTTACTTGTCTAAGCCTAACCATCGGAACTTAATGGAAGTTCATAACGTCATTTAGGGGGCTGTAATTTGTAGGATATCATATGAGCAATCGCCACTATCTTGACGTTAAGTACATTACTTAGGCATAACTGTTGTATGAGGATAAGTCACATGGAGTAGTGACTCAGGTAAGTCAAATAGGCAGGGGAATCTGTTTGGAGTGCCTGCAAGTTTTAATAAAAATATTGATATTTGTCACTAGTGTGTCAACAAAGCATTGCAAGAGGAAGTTATACCATATATTCCCATATCCATATTCTATCCCACCCCTAAGATATAACATTTTCTATTTGTATTGTTGCCATTTCTTCATGACTTTTATATTCTGTGTTATTTATCATGTATTTCCAGGCTACTGAACCATACTGTGTCAGTTATAGCTTACCTGTTTATAAAATGTAAAAGGATTCTGGGAAGCAGTAACATTTTTTTTTCTTTTTTAAATAAGCCCCCGAGCTCTCGCTACAAATCGCCTTTGCTCTTCTGCTTCTCACAGCAATTATTTTTTGGGGCAAATTACACTCTTTAGGAAGTTTTCTTCTCCAATGTCTTTTGTGAAACAGACAACAGCCAAAGTCAATGGAGTGTGTGTGGGGGTGGCACTGCTTTCTTTAAAGCAGCTGGTGCTCAAAAAAAAAAAAAAAAAAAAAAAACACTGCACAAATGAATGAAAACACAGTGAATGCATATTTTAATTTGTGTGGTTGAAGTAAAAAAAACAAAAAACAAAAAACATAAAAAAATCATATGATGCCTCCGCTGTAATAATAATAATATTCAGCTCACCATATGGTAGTCTGTTTTAACTAGACGATTAATATGATGTGTGATGACCTGTAGCCAGCCAGCCATTAAGACATGCTGAGCATTAGGCACACACACACACACACTCATGCACATCAAACAAACACATCCACATTCACATCACAGTATCATATTATATGCAGTCAGTGCATACACAGACCTGCAAACACACATTACCTGGAACAGAAGACTTTGCTGTTAGGACTGCGGTTGCAGAATATAAATTCTAATCACGGTGGTGCATGAATATATCAGCTGCTCTAGGGTTGAAGCCGCTTCCCCCACCACCTTTCTAACTGACTTGCCATTTCTTCATTTTATTTCAATCCTCCATCTCTCTGCATTCTTCACTTCCCTGCTACTCAGTCATAACACTCTGTCCCGCACCACATGCAGTGGAACACTGGTTATTCTCGGAAATGCTGCTTGCACGGCTACGTTAGCCGGAATAGTTTTCAGACTTTGTCTCGCAGAACCGCTGCTCACGGCGGCCCAGTCGAAACGCAGCAGATTGCATTGAGGACTTAATAATGACAGTTCTGAATCACTCCCCAAATAATCTGTCTCAATTCATAACACCCTTGAGATGAAGCTGCGGCTCGGTATTACTGGAGAGAAGCTGTCAGATCTGTCAAGAGCAATAGTGGAAGTGCTTACTCATCACTGGGTTTACACACTCTGCTCTTGAACACCCATCCCTGATCTCTCTATGGACTGGACATATACTACCCACTGCCCAGTGACTCCTTCTTGCTAAAATATGTACGTTATGATGTCTTGCTGTATGTGGTATGTCTGTCACGTCGGCCAGAGGCACAGAGGAAAGGCTGCCTGCTCTAAATGTGCATCTGGCAATAACAGACAAAAAAAAAAAATCAGTCAATCATTCTCCTGCTTCATGTCTCTTGCAATCCAGACAGATGTACGCACACATACACATTTTTCCTCCAGCTGCTGTGACTCAGCAGAATACCAACCAATTAAATTTTAGGGGGGGCTGGGACCATGATTTTGATGGAAGGCACAATCCTGATGAAAAGAGATCCGAAATCAAAAGGGAATATTCCTGGCAAAGGAAATTCAAGGTACCTGCTGTAGGCTGAGCTAAAGATCTGTCTCTAATTGGATGGAGGTAATTATAGCTGTGTGACACAGGTCGCAGGCAAATTGGTTATTCCAGCATAAGAAGCAGGAGGTTTCCAATTATGTAACCATAAAAGCAGTGTTTTCCCCCATCCTATGCCTCTTTCTTCTGCCCCTACACACAGGGGAAGGTGTATTTACAATCAGGCTTGATATACATAACTATAGACACTGTGTGATCTATGGATCAAACGGGAGAGGGAATACAGTAAACACATTTGGGAGGTTTAAGGTTTTCCTGAATGGTGAGAAATCAATTTGGAAAAGCACTAACATCACAGATCAGAGTCTTGCTAAAGGGTGCTCCAGGTAAGATTTGGTCTATCAGAGATATAAACCTGGGAGAAGTGAGCTTCAGCCTGCCTACTAATGTTACCAAAGTGTTGGGGAGAGGCGGTGCGAGCTGTCGAGAGTCGTGCTTCAGCAATGATGGATTTTCTACACAACGTTCTATATCCAAACAGCAGGCAGATTGCAGGTTGTGAAATTATAGCATCTCTGCCGTCAAACTGATTTTAAGTGTCACTCTTTAGCCTCAAGGAGGTGAGAGTGTGTAACATGTGGATATAAGAAAGGCATAAACAAGCAGTTTAGTGGACAACTTTCCAAAACAAGTTGATAACACTGATTTACTTGGAAGAGTTCATTATGTGCTGCAGCTCACAAAGTATACTTTGGCAATGCTCATTCTAGTGGATAACAATAAAAGAAGTATAATGATTGTAATTTGAGAGTTTAAACATCATGAATTAAAAATGGATGTTGCTCTGTCGAAAACAAAATTAACAAGAACTCTTGTAACCGCTGTATACATGACACCCCGGGGCTTTCTTTTGAAAAACTGTGGTCGCTGTCAAAAATATGTTTCTAATCTGTGAAGATGATCATTGTGCATGCAGACCCAGATCCAATTGGTCTCGCTTTCTTTTTGCAAAATACTGCTTTGGTCTTAGGGTACCCTGGTTGCTTAGAAACAATGACAATGGTGGCACATAGATATTTGAGGTGTACAATTCAAAGCAAACAAAAAAAAAACAAAGGCACCTAATAGATTATTAATAGCATACACTAATGCCAAACACCAAAAAACTTTGGGTCTATAAGCCATGCAGAGACTCTGATTGTCTGTTACTGAAGGGCAATGGGTGAAGAGTTCTTTAAGGAAAGATGTGTATCTGTATCAGGTACAGCAAAAATAAATGTTGGTGGTTCCTATTAACTGCCCTCTTTAACAGTCCTTGTCTTAGATCATGCTAAGTGGGATTCTCTTTGTACAGTAGTTATCATACAGTGTTACGTCAATGACTTTGGTGACCTTTCATACAGGTACATTGGAGGAGAAATGAAGGGCATAATTTCCTGTTGGTGATTAGAATAAGTGGATAGAGTGTCTTTCATTTGCATTATTTGTCATCAATGATGGAGCTGAACTCCCTTTGAGGATTAGAATGGGATATAGTGGGATGAATGCAGCATATGCACTTTACATGTACAATTGGATATATTGTCATACAAGAGGCTGCAATTATTGGTCTAAGCCATACATGTAAATAAGTCCAACCCACTTGTAGGAGCCTAAGAGCATCTTAAAGGTGTGGTCACAAAAAACAAGAAGCAAATTTCTTGCACAGTGCCATTTCATAGAAAGTCAGTGCAAAGACGCTACAGACACAAATACAATACCTGTCTGTGTGAGTGTCCGAACTGTTTCAACTTTAGCAAAAAAGCCTGTCAGCACTAAAATTCTGCTGATATCACCATGAATCAGAAATGGAGAACAAACTTATTGTCTCTGTTTGTTGGTAATCAGAGCACTGTGACTCAACATCAGTACTGTATAGAGACAGAACAAAAGGGAGAGGGCATGGAGAAAAGTGAGTGAAGCTATATGGCTACAGGATAAGTGCTGAAAATATGTCTTGCAATACACAAAGTAACAAAGTAATGTCATACAAATATCCAAGAGGCCCCTATAGTGGGCGGGAGGCATGGTGGGTGGATCAAACAAGTGCAGGACTTTCACCTAGGAGACCAGTGTTCATATCCTGTCCAGGTTGATTTTTTTAAATAACAATGTAGCCTAATATGCTAGTATGTGTAGTACACTATGCTTGTGAGGTATGTGACATGCCATATGTGAGGCATGTCACATGATATGTTACATTACTGACAACGGTACTTATTTATTGCCACACCATGGCAATGAACAACGTAGTTTTGTTGCCCAAACCTACCCTGGTAGTTTTGGAATGGAACTGCGATCATTTTACGATGTTGAGGAAGTGTTTAAAATGTCAGCTTGCTCTCATTTCGAAGTCATCTGCCATTTTGTCAGTGATTTAAGCGTCAGAGAAAGATGCCAAAAGCTACCTTGCGTGATGGTATATGTTTGTAATGCAGCTGGACAGAATCTTTTTACATGACAGTACAATACATGGATGGCGTCAGTTCATAATGCGGCTGGACTGCGCAGGTCACATTGGTATAATACAATGCTGGATTGTGTCAGTTGAAAACGCTGCCGGTAACAACATTATATACGGAGCTGGCAAGGCCTGATAGGGCAGGTGGGAGGGTAGGTGGATGGGTCCAACAAACCCCGAACCCCCTGACTTTCGACTTAACCATATGCTTTTGTTGAGATCTCGGTGCTGGGTGGTGCATGCTTTTGCTGCCTAAACCTAACCATGTGCTTTTATTGATGACCCATCCTGGAACATCAACAGCAGAAGCTGAAGGATACCTAGAACATAATATGTAGACATGAAACTCCACTGAAAAAGCGGCGACATCTGATGACTTGGGATGAGAACGTGTTGGTAGTATATGCTATTTCAGGGCCAGTCATACGAGTCATTTTAGAAGTCAGTGCAAATCAACCTATTCTGTTGTTTAGGTATAAGAAAGTGCTGGGTCTTACCGGTGGTGTATTTCTTGACCGAGCACAATGACTTCCTGTAATATCTGCTGGTTGCCTGGCAACCCCATGTGACGACAGACTGTTTGAAGCTAAGGTATGAGGACATGATCTACAGTTGTTTTTTTTTTAATCCACTTTTTGTTACCACTGCTGAGGCTTATTTTCAACTCACTTCCTCCAAAGGTGACCTGTTCAACATCAGAGTTACTGAATTACTGCATCATTTCCATAAAGGCAACACAATGTGTAATCTTCCTTATGGGAAGTGGGAGACAGATTTTCAACTGAAAACTTTGTTGAGGGTGGCAGTGATCAAAATCACAGCGGGAACAAGGGGGGGGGGGGGGGGGTGGGATGGGGTTTTTGCAGGAGCAGGCGGTAATAGTCCAAAATCCTGCAGGAGCAGGTGGGTGTGGGATTAAACGAAAACAGTCCTGCTTAAACCTCCATCTCCTCTACTTACTTTATGACAAAAATGAGCGTGTGCACAGAATCCTGATCAGTATGCCCAGGTCTTTGTATGCCGGGTGCCACAGTGATCGGTATGCTGCTCCTCTTTCCAGCCATTCAGCGAGCACACATACACACACATATACATGCATCATTCCCCACCACTCTGATCAGCTGTCAACGCACATTGTGCTTTTTTGGAGAGAATCTCTCATTTATTCAGCAGATGTGGGGACGGGAGCTGCTGGAAGTCCCTCGTTGCTGCATTCACACGTGACCCATTAGGCCAGCCTAGAAATACTGCAGCTGCTCTAATTGCCTCTTGCTGTGCTGTCCTGTTTGTAGACTTTCATCTATACCTCCACTCACTCTTATGGAAGTAAATACTGCCAGAATATGTTTCATAGGAAGGATGATAATGAATGCTGATCATCTTAAACTAATAATCATTATGTAGCTGTGGCATGGATGCCCATCCTCTCATCTTATTTTTAGTTTTTTACTTTAAAGTCCAGCCTATTCATCCCTTTGGTTCAGATTCACAGAAAACACATTTAAAAGCCCTTAATTACAGACTCTGTGGCGTGAAACAGAAAATGACAGTCCTGTACAGTGTAATGTTACGTATCATCCCACCAGTTGTAGTGCATGGCAATTACACACATTCAGATAATAATGAGCAACTAACAATACACAGCCTTTTATATCTGTAGCATGTTGTGCTCTGTAAGTGTCAAGAGTCCATCATGAGGATAGCACACAATGAAAAAATAAAATAAAATAAAAAAAGAGCATGTCTGCCAGAAATGCTCGACTTAATCATGCAAAAATACAAATGCAGCAGAGGCTATTTTAGCTTTTAATAGGCTCCCCAGTCGGAAACAAAGAGTATCGCTTTTCAGCTACACTTCTACTTGCTTCCCTCATGGCTGCATTGATGCAAATGAAAGGCAGGCTTTTCATTTTGTCTGTGTTGAGTAATAGCCCACTGAGTGTGCCCTCCTAATTGTTCCTGTCAGGCTTGTAAATCATGGAAGTCTCCCCTCCTCTCCATCACACGCAGCCTCTTCTTGCATAATCCTATTAGCCGCAACACTATCAAATAGGAGGGGAGCAATATTGCTGACAGGGGTTTGAACTTTTTTTTTTTGTTTTCATTTTGTAAATATTTCTCAGTGGGGGTTAACACCAGGAACATTTCTACCAATTTTTCTTAAAAATATCTTAACATGAAACTTCAAGTTCACAACACAGCTTCCTTAATTCAAACAGCGTCCAAACATGCCGAGTACAAGTGATCACAAGTTATGATAGTGATTATATTTGTTCATATCACTTTACTTTTTTGTTAGTCTTTGTCCTTGAATAGGCAACAAAATACTTCCCTGTAGTACTAAAGCTCTGAGACACAGAAACACAAATTTGCCTTAACGTGGTGTTACATATTTGCTGTGGATGATTCAGCAGGTTTATTTTAGAAGTTCAAATTAGAAATCTTATCCCGGCCTTGGTCGTGATGAGATTTGTCAGCAGAGGATAATCATTAAGAACCAAACATCTCTTTTACAGTGTGCTGCTATATCTGCTAAGTTGAAAAAAGGGCGAAAGTCAAGCAGGACTTCATCACTCCTCTCTGAAATCACGACTGCCTCTGACTGCCTGTGAGAACAGTCCCACCCACTATAGTCAGCCTCTATATGAGGGGCTTTCTGCAGACTCACTGATGGCAGAGAAAGCAGGACCAGTGATTCCTATGCAATTCAAAACAATAATTGGATGTGATAAGAACATCTAAATAGCAGACGATACAGGCGTGCAACCGGTGATGATCCAAGAGTTTGAAGGGACTTAGGCAAAGTTGTATGGGTGACATTTACAGGTAGCTTGAGAACTGTCCTTACTAACATTATCAGCCCCCCAGGAAGTGCACCAGGACTTTAAAGCAACTTCCGAGTCCGTCACGTGATGCCATTTGGCCCCAAAAGTCTTTTTTTCTCATAGACTTAGATTTCACAGCCCCCACTAAATGATACATTTCACTATCAGGATTTGATCCATTCCTTAAGTAATGTTTAACATTAGGAACATTAGAAAAGTCTAGAAATGCTGCACGATTAAATCATTTTATCACAATTCATGTTAGCAAAGCACTAAACCAGAAGTAGGCAGCTTGGCCGGCAGAAGTCTCTCGTGCACCCGCTCTATGGCTCAAATGATGTGGAAGCAGTGCCAATCAGTGGGGTTATTCTATACTGGGCAGCTGCAACTTTCATATGAATGCCGCCTCCAATGCTGTATCCAGTTCTCTTATACATCCATGGGTATTAAAGGGATAGTGCACCCAAAAATGACAATTCAGTCATTCTCTACTCACCCTCATGCTGAGGGAGGCTCTGGTGAAGTTTTAGAGTCCTCACATCACTTGTGGAGATCTGAGGGGGGAGTGGGTAGCAGCACAACTCCACCTAATGCAGGCTGACGGCTGACCCCAGATTAAAACGTCCAAAAACACATAATTGAAACCACAAAATATCTCCATACTGCTTGTCTGTAGTGATCCAAGTGTCCTGAATCCCCGACATGAAAAGTTGTTTGGAAAAACGTCGTAAGGGCCTCCACCAGGCAGCTCTCAATAACACAAGCATTTACAAAGGCTACACAATATGAAAAGATTCAAGAAAATGGAAAGAAATAACTTGCAAGTTATTCATTTTATACTGTTTTAGCGAACTTGTTTTTTACTTTTTATCGAAAATGTGACTTCTTGAATAGATGCGAGTTACTTTCTAATTTTGACATGGCAATATTTCAAATAATTTATTTTGTTTGCAAGAAATGCAAGTTATTCATTTTCTGCTTTTTTAGGGAACTTACTTTTTTAAATTGAAACTAAAATGTGACCTTTTTCATACGACGTTTTCATTTCAAGAGATGTGTGCTTTGATTTCAATCACAAAATATTCAATAAATAATCAGAAATAGTTCATCTGTGTGTGTTTCCCTCAATTATTTTAAAATCACAAAGATAAGATGTGCACTCTTTCATTATAAAAAATATCCCAGCTTTAATAGTTGAGCATATTATAGCACAAACCTTGTCAGTATACTATGAGAGCAAAAACCAAAAACAAGATAATCGTTCCTTAAATCTGAATCTGAATCTGAATATTCTACCCATTAATATGTTTATATAAGTGTATAATCGCTATAAAATAAAAATTGTTTGGTTTTGGTAGCCTTATAATTATGCTTATATACATATACATATTTTATATATATATATATATATAGCAAGGGCCTTGCTTTAGTGAAGTCGCCATCTTGCGCCGCCATGTATGTACGGCAGACCGAGCGGACAATCCAGCCAGCCAGAGAACACGTTTCGTGTGTATAAATGAACCAACGAAGACAGCGGAAGGAAGGAAGAACAGCAGAGAGTGTTAGTAGTTCGTCGATAGAGAGTAGTGAAAGGTTTTTTTAGTTATAAAGTTTGCGAATGAACCACACTTACCACGCAACAGGAGAGAATGAACCCAACCCACCATCTGCGAGGAAAAGACGACGCATCTTCACTCCTTGTGATGCACTCTCTGCGGCGCTTTTCCTCCTGATGATATATCTCCCCAGTGATGGTAGCACCGCATCCCATTCTGTGCAGCCAAATGGGAGCGGAGGATTCAGCCTCTCTTCTCGCCCGCTCAGCATCAAACACATGGAGTTCCTCATCTGTATGCTCCGGCTCAAACAGGTATGGCTCTGGGTCTGTGTCCACTAGAAGAAACTCTTCAAATCACATTCAAAGTCGTCCATTGCAGCTACTATAGTCCAGAGATATTGCTAGGCTAAATAAACAGCTGAGCTCTGTTTACAGGCTAAGCTGTCAGTCAGTGTGCGGGCTGGAGATTGGTGGAACAGAGAGGAGAGGGGGTCCCCACTAGGTATTGTAAACGAGTATGTGTGTATGGAGTGTGTGTGTTACGCTAGAAGAGTCAGAGTTTGGGACGGAGTCTTTTACCCCCTGGAGTGTTACCAGAGTTTTTGGAGTGCTCAAATAAACTGGCCTTTTTCCCGAATGCTCCTCTGGTCTCCTGCTCGTGAGTGATTCATTACAATATCGTAACATGGTTTAGATTTCTAAATAAACATTCATCTCGTTGCTAGATAGACCTACTCCTGAAAAACTTGTGTCTGCGCAAGGCGTTTTGTCCCTACGAGGCCACCGTCATTTACCCGATGGGAGTAGTGAGCGAGTGAGCCCTGCAATCTAGAATTTGACCACTGATGTCACTGTTTTCAATGGTTTTCAACCCATTTTACACACTGGCCCTTTAATAAAAAATAGAGGTAAACTGTTCAATTAATGGTGATATTGATTTGAGGTCGTATCAGCCAGCCCTACCACAAAGGGGCCTCACTTAGGGTTTTTAGGGGCGGTGTGTAGAGCCTTTATGGGAGATATAAGGGGGTTTATAGTTGTTATTGTAAAATGTGCCAATGAGGAGCTTTTTTCCCAAAATTTTTCAGGGGGACCCAAAACATTTGCCAGCTTTGCCTCTCCTGATGGTGCTCCCCTGCTTGCACCTTAAGGTGGGGTCTAATACTGTCATGACCCACCGCTGGCTCCAGATGTTTGCTATTCTCTTGACCTATATCAAGTTAAGCTGATCCAATCCCATCCTGATCAGTGGCCAGGAAATTAAGTTAGGCTGTGGGCTGCCCCAGACAGTTTGTGGCAGGTCAGTTTTTCTCCTGTTAAGAGCTCCAAACACTTAAGCTATTAACCTTTTTTTGTTTGGACAACCAGGATGGATTACCCCATCTGCCAGTCTTCTCATTACAGCTTCCCCTTTCAATGTGTCCTTTTTTTAAGTTGCGGCAAGATTGAGCCTACTTTTTATCGTTATATGCGGAACGGGAGACAGACTTAAAAATCCCCTCAAGCCATCTCCCGGAGACAGGCATGTGCTTGGACAGCCAAAGAGAGCCAAATGACTCCATTTCGAGTCTATTTGAGCCAATTGTGGAAAAAGCTATTGGATGCCGGCGCTGATGTTGTTGCAGTGGGTTGGTGTTTTAGCTGCCGGGCTAATACTCATCACTAACTGCACAGTTACAGGAAAACAAACACCAACCAAGACTTAGTCCCAACTGCAGTGTGTCAACGGTGCGTTCAAATACTGGTTGTTGTAACATTGGTTGTTCTCCCAGAATTCAATATATCTGAAATACTTAAATGTTTTACAACATAACTAAATTGACAAAGTTAAATAATAGGAACAGTAGTGGCATTAACACTGGAGCTCTGGGGTCCCTCAAGAGCAAAGGAGGTATGGGACTCCTTTAATAACCTACCCTGAGAGGTATTTACATAATTTTTGTGACATGGATTAACACTAATAGTATTTCTCACAGTCACAAAGGCCCTGAGTAACACGCCACTTTTCTTAGAAGACGGAACAAAGACGTGTTTCTTTGAAATGAAAATCAAAACAGGAAAAAAGCTACTTACCTCGCTATTAGAGCTAATTACTTTGCCCTACATTCTAAAAAGGGCAATACAGTCCATACCATGATTACATCGCATGGCAGAGAAATGTGCATACATTAGGATTTGACAGATACTCCATGTTATAACCTCTTTAATCCTGCAGCACATGCAGTGCAGTGTGAGCTGCAGTAATCATGATAGATGTTTTCCCGAGTTTTCATTTTTCAAAAGCAAGAAAATCAATGTACATACACTTATTACTACCACTTTGTACTACTTTCTCATTACTTTATAAAATCGTTCTGTTTATGTATAACTGGTTGTGACCTTTCAAGGTAACGCCACATATTTATCAATCTTTCACACAAAAGTTTAGAATCAAATTCATCACAAAAAAGTTAAGATGATCTCCTTTATAATCTGCCCTCCACACAAACACAGGGAAGGTTGTACTGCCGAGTTCACTGCGTTAAAGAGTCCTTTATAATATTCGAGAGTACTTTATTCTGACAGACATTAATCATACATTTTAGTCTTTGATATTACAGAAAGGCACAACCGTTTCCTTTAGGGCAACCTATTCTCTGTTCCATTATCATGTACATTAGGACAGAGGTAAATTAATCTTTTATGTATGGTGAATTCTATTACTCTACAATGTCATGTTATAATGTCTCTCTAAAGTTTCTTTCAGGTGAGCAGTGAGCTGAGATATTGGAGACATGCAAGCTGGTCTTTGTGAGCATGTTGCATGTTTGTCAAAATTATGATTTGATAAAAGCAGCTCTGTTCACTTTGCGTTTACTCCCAGCTGTCCTGGTTTACATGACTCGTGTTCTGTGTAATGTCGTTATACTGGCCAGTGAGTCCTGTGAGTCTGCTGATGGACTGATTGTTGGTCTGTGGTTTGATGCTTTGTCTACTGTATGTAAGGAAGCAGATGGTGTATAGTGGTATGATTACGGCCTCTCAAATATGTTTCTTGGCATCAGAATGCTAATGCGGAATTGATGATTGCCATATTGTTTTTGACTGGACTCAAGGGTACTTACAAGGACAATGAATCTATAGGGACTGAATCAAAATGCATGCACGTGGACAATGATGGATGTGTATGTGAGTGTGTGTGTATGTGTGTGTGCAAGAGAGAGAAACAAGACTCCTTAATATGAACTGAGAACAGCTATGTAAAAAGCATTACCCTCCTGGATACGTTAACAGTCATAACAGTAAGTCTATACATGCGATCTGCAACATAGTGGAAAAAGCCATTAATTCACCAATGCAATAGTGCTTATGAATACTGAATGACGCCATTGTTTTGTGAGAGTGCACTCAGGCAATACCAGACACATCATGCTATACTCGTACAACAATAAAACTAATAAATTGCTCAATGGGGATTTTTGTCTGACTTAATTTGCCTTCCCGTGATGACTTTGAGTCTTCAGCTATAGAGATTAATTAAACAGTGTGTGAAAAAAAGAACTCCATTGGTCTGATTCTCAATTACTCTGTAGGCTAATGAAGTGAACTGTATGGATAGCACAGGGTTAATTGTGTTTGTGCCTATCAAATTGTTCAGCACATTGTTAAAGTCACTAATGAAATTCAAGTCTATTATTCTTTACTGCAGTCTCCTTTCAGTGTCTCTTATTTTATAGGGTGGAAAATATGTACTGGGTTTGGGAAAATGTAGCATTATCTGTTATGTGACATGAACGTATGTACACACACACACACACACACACACACACACACACACACACACACACACACACACGCATAAGGAGACATGTTCTGAATGTGTGACTTAGGAGTCCGATTCACAATGGACAAATACAAAGGATCAAAAGTGATGCAGCAGAACCTGATATATCATGTTTTTCATTCCGCACTTTCTTCTTCCTTGTCAAGACCTGGTGCCTACATTACCCACAATGCAACTCAATGGCCAATACTTCAGTCAGGTATGTGTTATGCTAGTGGTGTGTAGTGGTAATGTAGCCTCAAGTTGCTAGTCTCAAGCAGAGAAGAGATGCACGCTACGGAGAAGACTTCTCATTTGTACAAGCAGCTTATTACAGCCCATATTTACGTTTGGTGTGGGGTGTGACCTCTAGTGGCTGCAGTAGTTATGACAGAAGCAAAGGTGCTGGTATAACAAGCGACAAAGTCCATATAGGGAGGTTGTTGGGGTGGATGAATAGGTCAAAAAACACAGGACTTTGGCTCAGGAGATTGCTGTTTGTGTCCCGTGTGAAACCAATAGCGAAAGGTTTTTGTATTTTTTTTTTTAAGCTATATGTGCGCTTAACATCATGTTATATACCTTATGTGATGTAATGTTACACAACGTAAAGTTAAGTATGTAATGTGCCAACGCCCAACCTTGACTCTTTTTCAAAACGTAACCAGTAGGGGTACTAATTAAGGAAATGCTCCTGAAGGGTTTTTTTTGTTTGTTTTTTTTTTTAAATTCTTTATACTTTATTAATTCCCCAGAGGTGAAATTCAATTTTTTCACTCTGTTGTCATTAACACATATGTCCGAAATACTCACACATGCACAAACAGGACCTATACATGCACAAAGTGGAGAAATGTGGAGTGGCTACGGTTACATGATGGCTTCTCATTCAGAATGAAATGAATCTGAATGAAATCATTCGGAATTAAAGTGTTTCCAGGTAGTTTACATGGGAAATATTAATTCCGAATGAGGGTTTACATGGGAGATCAGTTCAATCGCCTTTATTCAGGTCTGCGCAAGGTTTGGGGCAGGGAAGGTTTCTGATTGGATAGGGGGCGGGGCAGATGTTACGTGTTTACGTTTACCGGAAGAAAACACTGTAGTCCTCGCTCCGGATAACAAGATGCTTGACGACGCCATTCTTAGTGCCTTTTTTGGGCGTGTTTTGCTTATATTCTTAAAGCAGCAGTATGACAACAACCTTGTTCTGCTAATGCTTCATCTGTTGAGCAGGAGAAGGGAGGCAGAAGATCGTGCTGTGGCGAATGGAAACCGGTGACTGCAACGAGTCCGACTGCTCTAGCTCAGCCCGTTGCTATGCAGCCCGTTGCTATGCGCGCTATATACGTCATCGCACGAGAAGGGCAAGGAAACGAGCATGCGCAGAAAGACCGGAATGAACTTAAAGAGGAATGAGTGTATACATGTACACAAAATTCTTTCATTCGGAATGACAAACGGAATAAACCACCCCCTTTAATCGGATTTAATTTTCAATCAGAATGTCCACTTTTAATCGGAATGGCCGTTCATTCCGATTAAAAGTGGAATTAAACTGTCCATGTAAACGTACTGAGTGTGGGGGCTGCCTTGGACAGGCGCCCCGAGCTGTTGGGGGGTTCGGTGCCTTGCTCAAGGGCACCTCGACAGTGCCCAGGAGGTGAACTGGCACCTGAACCTGAACCTGAACTGAACCTCTTCAACCACCAGTCCATGCTCCATATTTGGTCCAGATGGGGACTTGAACAGGGGACCCTCCGGTTCCCAACCAAAATCCCTATGGACTGAGCTATTGCCATTGTATGAGAGGGTAGGAACGAACAACATATGTGAAGAAGAAGATTATATACTTTATTAATCTCCCCAGGGGAAATTCAACTTTGTCACTGTTGTCACACACACACAGAGGCCCAAAATACACACATGCACAAACAGGACCTATACAGGCATCAAATGGAGAGATGTCAGGGTGCAGGGGCTTCTAATGGACAGGCAGGTTTGCTCCCTTGCTCGGAGGTGCCTCACTGGTGCCCAAGGGGTGGGCTAGCGCCTCTCCAACTGCCAGTCCACACTCCATACTTGGTCCAGACGGGGACTTGAGCCAGTGACCCTCTGGTTCCCAACCCAGGTACCTATGGACTGAACAACTGCCGCCCCATGGTCGTGGTCTTATTGGTTGGAGGACTTGTTGCTACACAGATCTAGTAAGCTCACTTCTTTCAAATTGTGTCTTCACACTTGGCGAGCATTTCGTGCAGCGAGACTACATGCAAAGTCAATGCAAAGATGCAAATTCGTGTTGGGCAACACAAATGACCATTCACGTATTCGCACAAGTTGAAACTAATAATAATAACAAAGACTGTTGTCTTGATTTAGGGTTGTTCGATGGTTCCTCTGTATTAACCAGGTTCACATAATTTGATTCCAGCTATCAGCTGTACTTAACTACAAACGAAGTTAGCTGTTCTCTGCCTTCCCCTGTTAGTTAGCACAACCGTTAGCACAGCTGTAAATGGCTGTTATTCCCCAGTCGTGGAACACCTTAAAAAACAGTCCACCAGTACACAGCAAAAATCCACATTCCCAGATATTTTTCAAATTTGTAGTTTTCAGAATGATGTCACTTGAGGCAATTTATCAGATTTTATGCAGCTTCTGAAGCCAAAAACTACTTTCACAATATGCAGAAGTAATGTTAGTCTTCTCCTCACACTTTGATGGGTAAATTCAGTGAAGTTCTCCTTTAAGGTGAAGAGCTCAGAAAATGAATTTGTTTGTTTAATCCATAATAATCATCTAGTTATCATCAGAGATAAGATTTGTGTTTTTGTGACAATTTAATTAGGTAACTGACTGCAGCTGCAAAAGAAAATAAATATCATAGTTTAATCTGTCGTGATCTTTTGTGGCTTTTTGTTTTGGTACATCCCCACAGGTGTTTTCACTTTTGGCTGATTAGACCCCCTCGCAGGACTTTGTGGGTGTGCCGACTCTGCTTAAAGGTTCCCTGTGGAGTTTTAGACCTTGAGTAGCGTTATGGAGCTGTATTTCTATGAGGAAAGAAATACATTTTGTTACACCTCAAGGACACACACAATGTGTTTCGTGCAAATTGTGCATGCTGGTTCACTGTCACACTGACATGACTTACTGGGACAATTTAAAGAACAAACCGTTGTTTATCAGTGACACCTGTGCTTTTTTGACTAAAAGTCAAAATGTCTGCACTTCCAAACATACTGCTATCCATATTATAACCTGGGCAGTTATAACCAACCAGAATCATTGGAAACACCTGTTTGGTTTTGCAGGACCTGTAGAGCCTGACACAAAGTTCATGCTAAAGCTGCAATTTAGCATAAAACCTACAATTTACCATAAGTAATGAAGTCAGATGGTGTGTCCACTGGCAGTTAAACGGGTGCAACCCCTGACAAATGTTGCAATAATATGGTGAATGCAGTGTTTTCCCTCATTACAAATCATTTTCAGGATCACAGGGATTCAAGACAAATAGGTGGTTCACCACAGACAGCTAACACAGACATTAGTTTGGGATTAAGACTCAGATCTCTGTCTGGGTATGAAAAATAAGTGGGTAATAAGAAATCTGAAGACATAACTCTTTTCTATGACTGTAATCTGCTAAAAGTCAGGCTTTAATCTGTCTTTCACAGTCGGGTAGTATATTATACGTCTTTGAGGTTGTTTGAGGATTTACTTTGTAATGAGAGTGAGAAATATGAGCGTATAGCAGAGGGCTGTGGTTTAACACTGACTGTGGGTGAAGAGTGAAGGGTGGCTCAGCCAGGCAGCAGGCACAGCTGCAGGTTATCAGGTTGATTAGCAGCCTGATAAATAGCAGCCTGATAAATAGGCTCTCTCTTGGCTGGGACTGCAGGCGCACTCACACAACTACTGGCAAGAAAGACAAAATGAAACTGAGCCCTGAATTTCATGTTGTTTTGATTGTGCTTAAAAGTGTGTGCACGCTATGCAACTCCTGCTTACATGTAACTACCCTGAGCCCAGAGATCAATATATGTTCGCTTTATTACAGTGTTATAAGCAGCATATGCCATAACACACATACACACACAAAGCGAGGTACTTCCTGCTTCCCTGCATTGCAGAATGTTGACTCCCAGATCAGTAGTATAAATTGTTATTTTGTAATACCACAATATTAGAACAGGAACAAAACAAAAGAATCACAAAATTAATTTACTGTCAATACCAGTGGTTCCTAACTGGTGGATCATGGTCCAAACATTGGTTGTGGGCCCATTCTACAGTGACTTGCAAATGTGTCAAGTTTGTAAAAAAAAAAAAAACACCTTATTTTTAAGTACTGTAAATTTTTGAAGTGCAGTTTCCTGCTGTAGAGTGAGTGACTAACCAACAGCTACTTGACAGAGACAGCAAACTAGCTCAATGACATAGCCAAACGCAAGTATGGCTGAATCCAAATGTCTGAACCGTACCGCACTTGCAGACTCGCGGACTTTGCGGGCACGTTCCCGGGAGTTCTGGTAGTGCTTAGGGCTGTCCAAATCCACAATTCATCCAGTCCACATGGGGCCTCGAGCAGACTTTCTGCAGGCTTCCAGAGAGTCTGCTTGGGGTGCAGACTTCAGCAGATTTCGCAGATTTAATAAAAATGAATGAATGTGTAAAACAGTTATTGATAGTTAGGTCTTTTAAAATGTTACTTGAATTGTGTTGGCCAAAAATTATATTTGACCACATAATATGCGCAGTGTAATAGGCTAAGAAAATTGTCCCAAGAACACCAAATAAGGTTTTCTAATGTCAGTAATGCCCAATTAATGAGTTATAGTCCTGTTCTCATTTACAAACATTTCTGTGAATGTGTGTAGCCTGTACGTTATATAGAGATAGAGATATTAATAGCCTACAATTTTGTTAAGTCACAAAAAAAGACTGTACATGTGATTTCTATCTTTTTATCAGCAGGGACAAATGAGCAGGCACTATTCATCAACTTATGGCATATATGACAGCAGCGATAATTAAACGTTTCCACTGCAACAAGTAAAACAGTCTTGAGAGCTGTCCATCAGCCGCTAGCAGTCTCTCCCCTCACAGACTTTACGTGATGACAATAAATACATCACACTATGTGCAACTGAGGTCAGTGAGGGGTGAGTCCGCAAGTCCAGAGTGTGGACATTTGGATTCAGCCTATGACGCTGCACAGATTAAAGTGTGGGACCTTGAACTAATGACTGAGGAGAAATCTGGACCCTGTAATTGGACCAGTTGGGAACCACCGGTCTATACAAATGACTCCAAGGCAGGCCAGCCGTTAGGAAATATGGACAGGGTGACAACATTTTTAAAAGTGGGCCCCTCTTCCACATCCAAGGGGGGGGTCCCCTTTATACTCCCTGAGAATATAATCCAATTTACAATCTTTAAATCAAAACATTGATTGAGGAAATGAATGCAAGGTATTAAATCACAAGATCAAATCAGGAGTGAAGAAATTTAATTTTTTCCTTCATTTATTCATTCAATCTTGAGGCTACTTTTATCAAATATTGGTCAAATTGTGTGCTGGACTGAAACAGTGAAAGTAAGTTATGGCTGTCTCCTCTCAGTTTTCTAGTCATACTCACTTTATGCAGTTTCAAGACTGTTCAGGGACCCCAGTATGCAGAAATATTTAAAAACACCATTTTGAAAATGGCAAAATTCCTTTTACCCTCACCAAAATTAAGCGTAACTTTGGGGCATTATCTAGCCCCCTTTCCGACAAGATAGCATAACATGGTTGGTACCGATGGATGCCTTAGGTCCTCTAGTTTAATACGATACCTGTGTCTTCACTGTAGCTTTAAAGCTCAGCCCACTACAGCAGGTTTTATTTGCTAAAAATGACTCTACCTCACATCTCACCTTCAGCTCTGCCTGTCATACCTGCTGCTTCTTCACATTTGGTCATCGCCTCTCTGCTCCTTTCACTGTCTTGTTCTTTTCGTACCCTAAATTTTCCTTGAAATGTGTTCATGGTCAACCATAGACCTTTTCATGGGCCCCCCATTGGCCTTGGGCCGGAGTCTGTACCCTCTGACCGTCCCTGATGGCAGGCCTGCTCCAAGATAACGAAGTTTTACACTTGGCTGAGGTGGATAAGTTGGTGCATCAATCAAAACAAAATGGGACAATGTGCAACGGAGACAGATTTAGCCTTATATTCATGACATACACGAGGCACGTGACTTTAATGTGCATTCAAGCTTTTGCTCCACTGATGAGATGAAAAATGGCAGCACACAAAAACATCTTGTGTGGATCGATGAGGACACAGTAATGAGCTTCATATTACTACATGAAACACACAGAAATGCCAGATGTCTTCTATCATTTGAAGGTGCACTGGTGCTTTTTAATTACATGTTGTTCAGCTCCCGTCTTCTGCAGTGGTTTAATGGCACTGGACTGCAGAATAAGCAGCAATAAATTGTTAATATTGATGTGCACAGCCCCTAATACATGCATGCAACAGTAGTAGATGAAATTGAGCATTAAATCACATTTTCTTCTGCAGAAATTCTGTGAAAATTTACACAACATTTGGATGTAAACTTGATTACAGACAAACAGTGAATAAAACCTCGGTCAAGAAGTGAGAATATCTGTATTTGTCTTCACTGTTTCAATGATGCACGTACCATCTTTCTTTTTTGAAAGCTGTGTACAGCTTTACAGCAAAGAGACTGTATTTCTAACAGCACAGATTCCTCAGTGGCTAGTTTTAAAACACCACCACCCTGGCAGCCCTTTGACTCTGCGTCTGCCATGATGGTCAGTGGTCTATAACTTCAGAGTTGGCCTGAAGCCGAAGTCACAATCTCAAGAAAAACCATACAAAATCTAGTGTGACATTGAATCAGTAACACTAGATAAAGGTTATCTTGCTGAAGTGAGGGCTTCTGCACTTCACTCGTGGATTTGTAGGTGTTAGCTATGTGAATTAATTTAGACATTGTGACCTTTGTCTTTGAGGTTCTGCTGTTGACTGTGATAGCCCAGGGTGTTGGATCCTGTCAAATGTCATGGAGGAATCTACAGTTCATATGAACTTAGACTCCAAAAGCACATGCTCTTTTTCTTTCTCAGCTTCTGACAGAATATGCAGTGCTAGCTCAGATGCACAATCTGTTGTGGTTGTGCTGAGAATAAACATTAGTCAGTGTGCAGCAATTATCTCAAATTTTATGCCTAGTTAGAATTATAATTCGAGAGCTACTGAAGATCTGGTTGAGAGAAAAAAATGAAGGATTTGGGTTCCTTTAATGCCCTCCTGATAACAGCATGCAAATAAAGGAAAATCAAATGTATACTCCAACACAATTCAACGAAGTTCACAGTAAGATAACTCTAATGTCCGCTTGAATGTCTGTAAGGTTCATCCAACTAAATAAATCCTACTTAGAGACCACAGACTTCAAGGAAATATCCAAATCCAGAGATTGAATATACATGCCCTCCATCCAAAATACAAAAATACAAAATCAGCAACGCAATGCTTCAAAACCCTCAGAAGAACCAAATTCACAGGACGTAGTCTTTGGAATTGGTGATCTGGCCTTGACTTGATCTCCAGTCTTTTGCTTAATATTTATGGTCCTCACTTATTTCCTTGCTCACTGACTTCCTTCTTCACTTCAGATGAATGAGGTTCAACCATAGGAGCTGAATTCTTTTTCCCCTGCACTGAAGGCTGCCCAGCCACTTCTGAACTACTCTCTGTTGTTTTCTGTTCTCCCCACCCCCAAGAATTCTCATCCCTTCTTCCCCAGACAATACTACCATAGACCTGTGATAATTGAGTTGTTTGTAAAGAGAATGGTTACAATCGGCATTCATTCCCGGGACAACAGTCAAAGATATCAGTTCCAGCTCTGATCGGCGTTGATGCTAATTTTACCCCCTTTTCCGTTGCAATATGATGGGCTGCACGAATTACCATCTGTCTCAGTCCAAGCTAGGCCTGCCGCGATATGCGATAAGTCGGTTAATTGCATGGTAAATTAAAATGGAGACAGTAACTTTTCTGGCCGTGATTAATTGCCATATTCATGCGTGTTTGTTTTCCTTGTCGTTCACTGCCATGCATTGTCTGGCAGCCAGGTGAGTTGGTTCATTAGCATAATGAATGGAGGGAAAGCTCTCGTCATCGAGTGTCTTTGTCTCTGTGGGGGAGGCGGGGCTATGGGCCACACACACACACACAGTGCTATCTTCGTGAGAGGGAGACAAGGTGAAAAAAAAAAAAGAATTGAGCGCAAGAAAAAGACATGAAACTTGTTCCTAAACCAGATGCCACGGCCCCTGTGTGGGAGTATTTTGGATTTAAACCAAATGACAGAGGAGAGTCCAGTAATTTGGACGAGCCAGTATGCCGGGTTTGATCTAAAATCATCTCAACAAAAACAAATATGACCAACTTAACTGCACACCTGAGAGTGAGAGACTCTATTTTTTCGTATTTATTTCGATATTTCTACGTGCTATTTCGGATATTTAAATTTTCTTTTTTGCATTCCTAAATATTCTTTTTAAATAAATGTTTATTTCTCTTTAAAAGGGTGTAGTTGCATCATTATGCCTTTATTGTCATTATATAAGTTTAAAAAATGTTCTAAAAACAGCAAAATTACAACAATAATAAAAATGGTCTTAAAAGCAAAAAATTATTGCTTATCGCAGTAATTTCTGACGCAATTAATCGCCCAGCAAAATCTGTTATCGTGACAGGCCTAGTCCAAGCAGTGCTCAAGAATTGTTCAAAATTTAGTCTACAACATGTTTACGCGAGAGAGACTGAATAAAAGAGATGTAAAAAAGAAGATACCACTGTAACATTTTCGCTGGTCTCCATGCTGCTTTCTACTGCTTACTAACCCCGTTTCCTGGCCCATCCTTGATGTTGAACTTGACACACAAGAAAAAATAAACAGAACAAAAGAAAAGAGTGACTCATCTACTGCATAATCGTGCACACAGCGGGTACTCTACTGGCAATGGGAAAGAGTCCCATATTTAAAAATATCTGCATACACATGCTAATTTGGGTAAAACAAGGGTATGAGGTTGCTTTTCATTATGCCAACATGTCTTGTCGCTCCCCTCACTTGCATCTCTTCCTTGTGTCTTAATTCCTCCCAACAAGGATGTGAGAAAGCACTGCGAGAAAGAGACACAAGGATGTAAGTGCTTGGTGCCATGGCTTCATATTGAGCGATATCAGCTACTTATGACATGCTGTGCCACATGTCAAGGTGCGGCATTACACATCACTTGATAAAAGACTTCTGTGTAGCATACACCTGTGTCTCCTTGCTGTAAGCTCCTCCAGAAGCCTTTCCACTCCTCACTCTTCATCTCCTTGAGGTATATTTAAGAGACTGGAAGAACCTCCATGATGCCAGAAGGGAAATAATACGCATAATTTAACATAATGAAAAGCACCCTGGATAGCAAATTCAAATAAAGCATGGATGACATCGATACATTGCATCGAAGGTTTTACTTCACTAGGGTTTTTCAGTTTTAAACCATCTAATTCTTGATATACAGCCTTCCCCTGACGTTTTTGGCAGTGTCGCAGGTGCTTTCTAGTTTCAGACAATGGACTTAGATCGAGTTTACCTTGTATTAATTGGTTATCTTACACAAGGATATGTGTGGTTGCATCCCAAGAGCACTGACAGTCAGAACGTTGACTTCCTCTGTTGGATAGACCAAAGGAAGAGCATTTACCTTTCAGTCTGTGACACATTTCCTGTGACATGGGGGTTCCAAGAACATGGAGGTGTAAATGTGCATGCTCATGAAAGATTGACACTTTACTCATAACACTTCAGAAATTGTGGCAGCTGAGTGTTTCACTTCAGAAGTACCAATGTTTTTACACACTCTGCTGGCATAACAATAAGAGATCAGATGTGTCCCTTTATCTTTGTAGTTCAAGGCTGGCTTTTTTGTCAAATGCAGACAGGCAGTAAATTGAACTTTCAAAGAACTGTAGAGAGGAAAGAGAAAAGACGGAAGACAGCAGGATGAGTAAGTATAGAAAATCTGCTTTAGTTTATTTTACTATATCACTGTTTGTCATTGATGCAGATGTTTCAAAAAGAAGGACAAAAGAAGCTTCTGGTTGAGTAGATGGGCAGACACCAGTTAAATATCTTAATTTGAAAGTTGGCCTCAATGTTTTTTAGGTTGGTTGTTACATTTCACCAAGCTTGTCTCTTTCTTGCGCTTTTCAGTGAATAATCAAGCAAGAAAATGACAAACATTTAGAAAAGACAACTCCGCGTTCCAGTATTGTGATGAAGCTGCAGAAGGAACACACATTCAATGTAGCGTGTCACAAGCTCTGATTGAGTTCTGCATCATAATTTCAGTTTTGCATAGCTGTGTGGCATGGAGATCCTGTTTTGATTTTAAAATGACACTCCCTAGAGATGCCACAGAGATCTAGACAGTTTTTTCATCTGCTTTTTTTGAACCATTTTCTGGCGAGTCCTGTGCATGACCTTTCATGGGGAAAAAAAGGCACTAACTGTAGACAAGCGAAACAGCCGTTGGCCTGAGTTTTAAAATGTGTTTACTGTTGCACTTCACTGCTGTTTGGTATCTCTTAGAACTTGAGCACTTTTATCATCTGAAGCAACAACAGACATTTTATTTTCACAGACCGGATAAGAGAAGAAGGCGAGCGTCCTATGATTTTATGGTGAGGGTCTTTTCAGTTGCCGAATCGTTCACAGTACACCACTCGGCAATTTCACACTACACAACTCTGGGGTTGTGATAATCTGTGTTTTGAAATGTCCAACGGAATATTTGTCCCCCCTCCACCAGCTTTGCTCCCAAATCCGAGCTCCACTGGTAGCTCGTTAAATGAAAAGTTTTGAACATGCATTGCAAAAGAAATGTGCATTGCATTTCTTTACTGTCACAGTTGATGCTACACAGCCTCAGTTTCATGAGTTGATGTAAGGTCATCTTTGTTTTTCCCTTCGTCAGCTAGAACCAACTTCAGCTATCACATTCATCTTCTGACGCTTTAACTAGCTGACTAACCATTCTCAACATTTAAATAGTAAGTTTTTGTTGCACTGCTCCATTCTTTTGTGACTACTTTTTGCTGTTGATGTTGCAGCTTTGGATATCCAGTCAAAGAGATCAATTGCACAACAGCCTGATCCCCCTCTTAAGCCAGGCACGCTCTCCCTGAGTCCAACAAAAGCAGAGCTTACCAGAAAGCAACACTGCAGCTCCTCTGCTTGGCTGCAAGGCTCCTCACTGTTCAGTCAGTCATACACAGTGCATACACCCACACACAGACACTGAACGTTGAACCAAAGTGGCTAATGATCAAAAAGAGACCGTTTCTTAATTTGTCTTGTTAATGTGACAACACATCTCAGAACACAGTGGAGGCAGAGCTACTTGGAGCCAGTGGAGATACATAACACACAATGCCGCCCAAAATTCAGGGCACGTTACTTCATAGCAGACTGGGAACCTTGTTGACATACTCAGTTTGACTGTTGATGCTATTTTACAGTTTGTGTAACAAAAAAGACAAATTAGTTCAATATGTGTATTCCTGCCAATTAAAATGACAATATTCCAAGTTAAAAGCATTTTTAGCAACACTAGTGGGACATCTCAAAGGATGCAACATTGCTTGGTTGGTCAGCCCACCATTTTGGTGCAGACTAAAATATCTCAAGTTTTAAATGGAATACCATAACTGTAAATATCATGATCTGTAAAGATATTCATGGTCACCAGAGGATGAATCCTACTGTCTCCTCTAGCACCGCCATGAGGTCAACATTCTTGATTTCTAGTGAAATGTCTCCACGACTATTGGATGGCAGCCCTGACGATAATGCTGGCAATGTACATTTCCATGATATCATAAATGTTCACGTAAAATACAACGTAAACAAGACGTAAACTAGGTGCTGACTGTCATTTGGAGGTGAATGGTTTTTTTTTGTCGTGACCCATCAGAGTGTTTCCATTGGCTTATAGTCTCCACAATGTGCGAATGTAACTGTAACTGGTTTGCATTTGATTTGCAGAAATGTATGATGCCAACATTTTTTCTGGCGTTGTAATTTGTTTTGCATAAATTTTGATACAGATATCAATTGTACCCAGAGGAGAAATCCTAATGACTTTGGTGATCATCTGACTTTTCCTCTAGTGCCACCAGTAGGTCAGAGTTTTACACTCAACATTGAGACATTTTTGGTACAATCGTAATGACTTTGGTGATCCCCTGACTTTTTCTCTAGCACCATTGTGAGGTTGACATTTGTACTTTTGAGTGAAATGTCTCAACAACGACTGAATGCAATGCCATAAAATATGGTGCAGACATTCATGTCCCCCATAGGATCACTTTGATCCCTTAACTCTTTATCTAGCGCCATCAGCAGGTCAAAAATTTCAATTTGTCCAATTCTTGGTTTATGGTCCCCATATGATGAATCTTTATGACTTTGATGATCCTCTGACTTTTCCTCCAGCATCATCATGAGGTTGACATTTGTGATTTTGAGTGAAATGTCAGTTGGAGCTGAAGACTATAAGTTTGAAAATGAAAGAAATCTTGGGGTGTGGAGTTAAGAGTTAAGTTACCTGACCTCTGTACCCTGCTTCACACAAGACCCTTGGTCTTGTTTACAATTACATGTTGAACAAGCAGAGAGATGTCAGCACTTAACTGTGTCACTGGACTGAAAATATTCAAAACAGAAAAGCGGCAGGCTGCTGAGTTCATACATGAGGTGACCATCTTTGCCTTTTCAATTCCCCGTAACATTTAGAAATGAACTCTCATTTACTCCTTACCATCGGGGGATACAGTCCTCCTATAGGATTTCTAGGAACTGACAACTCATGACTCACTCCGGGAGGTGAACCCTAATACATGCACGCCCTTTCCTAGAACGTCTAAATAAATTTACCAATTGATTTATTGATTTTCAAGGTAAGGATCAATTCTTCTTCTGTTGACACACCACAGGAATGATAGCAAGAGCCCCTGTTTTATGTAAACAGCTCCTTAGTGACTCAAAAGCCAAGTAATACATTAAAGCATTTGACAAGACACAGGGATTGTATTACAATTCATAAATCTCTCACTGTAACTTCAAGGGCTTCCCCATCAAGAAAACATCTGATGAATTATACAATGTGTTCCTGTTTAAATGCATGTGGGGGTTTTGAAAGAGTTGGGTAGGCATCGCTGTAGGCACTGTTTGACACAGAGGAAGTGTGTTGCTCCACTATAAAGTACTGCTAATCTGCCAACATCTGTAGCCCAGGAAATGTTAAACAAGTGTCTCATCAATATAATTATTCCAAATGTTGTTTATATTTCTCTTTGAAATAGTGTGTTCTTTTATCATACTTTCTGCATGATAAAGTGGAGGAACTGCGATCGTCTCACCCCATAATCTGATGTTTTCTGATGAGAACTTGTATATAAATACACTCTATTTAATTCAAGCTGGGGCATATAGCCGGGTTGAAATGATCACATATATATGACACTATTTTGCTTTCTTTGCTCCTCTTGTATTTTGACTATTAATTAATGTTTTGAGTTCTTTAGTTTGAGAGCACCCATTTTGAATGTTATCACTCGATTAAATGGGCGTTATTAGTGGTTATCAGCTTCATACGTATGGGTTAGCAAGGTCCTGCTACACCTATTAGTAAGTTGAGAATGCCCGGGCCATTAAATACCCAGTGTCATCAGGGACAGTTTTGTTAGGTTTCCCTTTCATTTTGTTTTAAGGCTCATTTGCACTCCCTTTATGCACAAAAATAGAGACATCCGTTTGAAACATAAACGTCATTTACGCTGGCATAGCTGTATGCTGTAAAGCCCTGTGAGGCAAATTGTGATTTGTGATATTGGGTTTAATAAATAAAATTGAAAAACTGAAATTGATAGACAATAGATGGCACTAGAGGGCAGAGTCAAAAGTTCACCCAACAGAGGCATCAGTGGAGAGGATGTAATATTGTACCTTTAAACAGAGGCAGTGTTGTAGACAGCAGTGGTCTGTGCGGCCATTATATACAACTGTAAATGTGGACGGAGAATTCTTCAACTGTTTTCACTGTATATTACTACATATTATTACATATTACCATATTACTTTATTGGAACAACTTGTCATTTATTTTTTAAAACACGTTACTTTGTGATATACAGGAGATTGGGAGTGAAATGTTTTGCATGTCTGGAGAAAAGTGTTGACATATGGTATAAACCAAAACTACGAACTTAATGTTTCATAAAGAAGAGCTACAATCTTACGTGAAGTATAATCTAAACAAAAGACAAAGATCCATTAGCCTTAGAGACTGAAAGGTTTAACTCCACCCCAGAGGAGAACAGAATGTGTTTGATGCGTACTTTAGGTGAAGTTGAGAGTGAGTTTCATCTCTTGTTTTGCTGTTCTGTATATGAAGATATAAGTAACGTACTTTTCCGTAAAATTGTCTCTATCTGTGCTGATTTCTTTTGGCTGGATGATCATGAAAAATTTGAGTTTTGTTTCAGAACGGGGAACCTTTTTTTGTGGCTGAATTTCTTTGCCAGCCTGGGAGAGAAGGCAGAGTATTCTGTGTCTGGACTAAGTAGTTACGTAAATAACATGTACTCTGCAACCTCACTGTAATGGTGTCTTGTAAACCCATGAGGGTTGAGCACGTGTAAGTGTGCCTGACACAAGTAAAAATCAATTAATCAATCAACCTATGTGCTCAACTTCACCGTTATTTATATTTCTTCACAGTCTCCTATGGTCGTATCTCACTTTAATTACTCTACACGGCCCCTGCGATCTCTGGTGGTACTGCTCCGTTTCGACCGAATTTGTAAGCTTTCAGAAAAAACCTCATATGGATTAAATGAACACAGAATACGGACAGAAGGCTTTGTCTGTCTCCGTATCGAAGGTTGAGCATAAATGAGCCCTTAGACGCACAGACTACATGGTAAGGTTTAGAAAAAGTATGGTTTGGCCTTAAGTAAGTATGTTTGTTACTAAATATGTTACAAGACATATAATTTACCTAGTTGAAATAACTCAGCTGTGACTTTTTCACATGGGACACATACCCTGGTCTTCTGGGTGAAAGACCTGTCTTTGCTTGACCTGTCCACCACCCTGACCACCTTTCCATGAAGACTTTCTTGCTCTTGATACAAACCTTACATCACCTGACACCACATAATAAATGGGCACTGCATGGGCTGATAACAGTGTCCGGAACCTACTAGTCCATGAAGCAGGACCCTTCTAACCCATATCTGAGGATGATAACCACTGATAATGGCCATTTAATTAGCTGATCACAAATAAACAATGTTGAGAAGGGCAGGCCCAGCAATCAAGTCTCGGTAACTTTCTTTGATTTGATGGCTACTTTCCATTAAAAATGATCTAAATTTTAATGACAAGTAATTGAATAATATGGAGGTTAAACCATTGTTGTTGTCATGAGGATGATGTCAGACAGCCTAAATATTGGAGAAAAGTACAAGGTGAAGCCTGGTAGCATTTTTTATTATTATCAAAAGCTTTGTTTAATCAGGTAGTCTCATTGAAATCAAGATCTCTTTTACAAGACAGACCTAAGTACAACAGAGAGACAGAAAAACAAACATAATAAGGACAAATACATACAACAAGCGTTCTACTTCATGAAATAGGGAAATTTCTTGTTTCCAAGACTTCCTGTACAGACTGTGAAAACTGTTAAAACCTTCTGTCTTGACTGCAGCTTTTTGTCACTGAACCCTGCTGCTGTCTGATCTAATCCTCTTTCCTGGCGAGCAAAAAGCACAAACCTGCCAACACTGCTCGGACCTCACAGGTAACACTGTGAGCAGTTTAACAGACAAGATCAATGGAGATGGTAAAAATTATTGCTGGGGAAGAATGATGCAGCACCACTTTACCCAGATCCATGCCCATACCCAAATATACACGTCTAGCATAATGACAGTTTGTTATGTAAAATTTTCTTAACTACTTGACAAATCATGCACACACTTCTTTGAGCAAAGACAATAGAATTAATGCCATAATTAGTAAATGGTATGATTAGTAATCTTCCTGTTTAAACATATTCAATATAAGTTTGAGCTTCACTCATCCATCATTCAATCCATTTTTCTTCTCTGTACTGAGACATTTCCCTTGCTTCCTTACAGCACATTATGCGTTCAAATGAAGTTAAATGGAGAAAGAAATTCCTCAGAAGAAAGAGATTTTTAGAGGGTAAGAGGGATGCTAAGAGAAAGGGCAGTTCAAAACTGAGTGTGACACAGAAAGGGACTAGCAGAGATAATGAATGGTGAAGAGGCAACAGTCTGGGACTCAGGTCACAGACCAAAGATGGCCCAGATGACAGAGAGAGTGGAGGTGGCTGAAGTTAGAGGCTGGAGTAAAAAAAAAAGAAAAAAAGAAAAAAAGAAAGAAAAAAAGAAAGTCCCATGTGCTGCTTTCCTTTGTAAATCCATTACTTTCCATTTAGACTGTCACTTCCTCAGTCTACGTCTCCCAGCAGGCCCCCGCCTCATACCTTCTAAAAAAGCGCAGCTCTCATCACACCTTTCACCGATTCTGCGGAGAGTCACAAACTTCCAGCTGGGGGTGTGAGGTCAAAGGGCAGCAGCATGGGTAGCTGTCATACAGAAACAATAAAAGGTCAACGCTTGCACTTTTCTCAGGTGTGAGTCTGGCTGGCTGCAGTTGGACATTTCAGAGAAATGTTACTGAAAATTCAGACATATCAGAACAAGTTCTGATACTAGAGTTGGCTAAATAGCCTGTCACTAACGACTCCATCACTAACAAATTTGTTGTCAGTTGTATAATAAGCCAAGATTGGTGTACACATGCCAAAGAGGAACTAGTCTGTCAGGATTCAAAGCTCTCTGTAAGCTGGTGCGTGTACTCGACCAAAAATCATTTGTTAGAAAATATGCTTCACTCTGTAGCACCAATGTTCTATCCCGATAAAGCTTGACTTATAGTAGGGCACTCAACTCTTTCCTTGTCACACGGCCGGATAATTTTTTTATGTCATGAAAATCTTCTTATATTATCTAGGGCTGACCCTGACCAAGAATTTTCTTAGTCAACCAATAGTCATTTAGGACCATTAGTCAACTAGCCGCCTTATCAAATTATATATCTTGGGCGGGGCAACACAATGGTTTGAGTTGAAAGAATAGTATCAGTAACATTGTTAACACTGTGCTACATTACAGAGAAACACAAAACCATACTAATGAACCTTCATTAATATAGGCCTATATTTTATCTACAAGTGCATGTCACACACTGAGCGAGCCGCCTGTTAATGATGCTGTGGGCTAATGGGCATGTAGCTACTGACATGTTTCAGATGATACATCATGTTTGTAGTCGACCAATGAAGATGAGTTTACATATTACCTTGGGTTCATCCTTCACCTTCTCAAAATGATCCCACACTTTGGATTTCCTGCCCGACATGTTATTAACTAGCCTGTGGAATAACCGCAGGTACCAGCCCTGGAAATTAGGGGTCATACATATGCCATGTCTTTAAACACCTGGAACAATTGAGGTCAGGCGCTACTCTTGTGCCTTTTTTGTGCCAGCTTTCAAGAGCGTGGCGGCAGGTTGCGTCTGAGGTTGCTAAGCAACCTTAACAAGCATTGTATAGCCTATTTACCTGAAATCCTGAGTGCAGAGCTGATCTTCTTCCAGGTGCTGTTTATAAGTGTGTAGGCCTATCGTCCGTGGGACAGATGTAAAGCTCTGGGTAGCCCTGCACTATAACATGATCAACTTTTTCATATTTTTCAGACTGAATATACATGTCTAATCTGCACGTGTCTGTCCTTTCAAATTAAATTCCCACATAGTCAAGTCACATAGGTTTTGATATATTTTGGCAAGGCGCAGCTCCCTTCACCTTTTTTTTTTCTTTTTTTTTTCTTCCTGCGATTAAGAGACCAATTAAATCTTGCCGACTAATGACTTTTCTGATCGACTAAAGTTTGGTCGACTTTTAGGGGGCAGCCCTAGTGAGTACCCTCATATTATTGCACATTGTGATTGGGTGGTCAAGGTAAGCCTCTCTGACACTTTCAATAGAGTTTTGTATGTACAACATAGGAATGGATCCCAGTGACCAGATCATCAATATGGTTGGTAAATATCCTCCATTTGTTGGACCAAAACATAAACACCCTATAGTTCCCTTGTTTGGTACAATGGACACGCTGACCAGCTTCTTTTCTTGCACTTCCATTTCCTTCTCCATAAAAGTAAATTTAAAATCTCTTCCAATTTAATTAACTCACTGAATTAATCAAATCCCTCTTTTATCAAATCAATCAAATCAAAACAAAGGATACAAAGTAGCACAATTAATGATACAAAACAACACTGTCAAAGGGACACCAATCAGGATGATATGACTAAATAAGCCAACTGGAGGTAGCTTCTGGTTACGATGGAGACGACTGAAACCTTTAGCTGAAGCACTGATTGAAAACTTTGTGTGTCTCTTTAATTTCTGTCAAGCAACACTCATCAAAAGAGTCAAGCGCCCTTCCATAAAACAGACTTTAGTTTGTTTTCACAGTTCCAACATCTCATCATCATGTTTGTGACTGATAATCCACATTTAAAGAATGCATTTGTGAAGCACAATGCGCCCCTGTTCCTCATACATCGTTGTTTTGGAATGCTGTCATACAACAAAAGAAAAAAAAAAGAGGCTGCTGCTGCATATCAGGTTTATAATGGAGTTTAGAATCATCCATATTCCTCTCGTGGTCTGAGAAGCCAAAGCAGAGGCGGGGCCACACGGCAGCTGGTGATCTTACTAGCCACTTAAACTATGTTATGCATGAGTTTGATATGCTTCTTGTGCTTTCTAAATGTTTTTACCACAAGATATAAGTCATGTCAAGGTCAATGTATTCTAACTTTATAAATGCTTTCTGAATGGTAAAGTGTTCTGACAGGAAGTGATTAGCACTGACAGGGCAAGAAGCACGTAATACTGCACAGCTGCAGAGTCTGGAAGCTGGACGAGAAACTTTTTTTTTTTTTTTTTTTTTTAATCTAGTTGCACTTTGGATGATTCAAGTAGATCAAAAATAGCCACCTACTCTTCCTCTATGCCCTTTACTTGCACAACCAACAGTTTCCAATATGGTTTGAGAGAGGCCCAGGGAAAGAGTTGGCTGCCATCTTTAATACACTTAAAGAATTGGAGAAGCCAAAGGTGACACATATTTAACCGCCTCTCTTTTCAAACACCACGACAAGGGGTTTAGTTATTTTGGAAAGCTGATTAGATTTGCTTGGGAAATCTTGTCAGAGCGAGGAAAGACACTTTTCTGAACACTTCCTTGTAGTTTATAATGGAACACCCCAGGAGTAGCTCCGATTCAGTTATGTGAAAGTGAGGCTGGTTTTCAGCTTATGCTTGCAGAAGTACACACAAACACATAAATATACACAGGCTAATTTCGAATCAGGTTGATGCTGGCGCTCATTTGAGTCAAGGTTATTTTCAGACAAACATGGATCCAGACAGACTAAAACGTATTACATTTTGTCACAGACATGTTGCCATTATAAAAGACAGGATGTGTTTGTATTTATGCAACAAGAACACAGTGAGGAGTCAATCCCCGAGGTGAGGTAAGCCTCTCACAGTTATCGAGTGATCAAGTAATCCCCAGAATGTCCATATAGATTTACAAGTGGGTTGAAAATTAACATCTGACGAGCAAAGCCAACAATGGGATTTCAGGGGAGACTGCACATCCCACTCACTGCAGTCTCAGGGTGCATAAATTGAACACTTCTGTTGCTCTGCATAATCAGTGTAATCATTTATAACTTTGCCAGAATACATGAAAATGTTGGATTTGCTGTTCAAAAGTAAAAAAAAAACCAAAAAAACGTAAGAAAACAGGACAAGGCTTATACTGGGATGAGTACAAGAGCATCATATTGGCGAATAACAACGGTGCATGGGTCAATTGAAAAAAAAGTTCAAGGATAATAAATGAAGAGATCTGGCTTCATTTTCTAATTTAAGCAAATAATTAGCTACATCCTGTAAACTGAGAAGCAACCAAGCATGGGGTGTTTAATGGTTAGTGAGGGAAATAAGCAAGCAAGACTCAGTCATGGGTGTATTCAGAGTCAGTGTATGGGGTCGATACACAGCACAGTCCCAGTGGAAATGCACAGCGCTACAGATCTCAGCAGCTCATAGTCAGCCCTTATTAAAAACCAGGGTCAAGCAAGTCTCTGCTGAGTATCATAACCCCTTTATCTTTTTACGTCCTGGCTGAGCATTAAACCACATTTAGCCAGACCAGCCAAAACGCAGCGTCTAATTTGGTGTCTAATTTTAACAAGTTATTTCATTTATTTATCCTTTATTGGAGGAAATGTTATCGCCATGAAAACCCGCTTTGCTGAATCCTCACATTAGAAGCTATTTAGTTTGTTTCAAAAATGCAGCTCATGATGGGAATTGCAACAGAGCGAATAACTAAACATTCATATTCAGATGCCACCTGTGTTTAGAAATTACCTGGGCTTCTTCTGAGTGTGGAAAGAGGAATAGAGTCCCTGTATAAACAGTCAGCCATTATAATGAATGCCATTTCATATAGACAAATACAGATTTACAAGATTAAGCAACTGTAAAATTGGGACCATTTTACAGGGGTGCTGTGAGCTGCTGGCATGTTAATGGCTTGTTGAAGCACTTGTTAGCACTTGTAACTCATCAACATCGCGGCTGAAATGAGTTACATCATCAGTTCAATGACTTAATGTCTTTCACTAATGAGGCAAACAAACTCACTTGCAAACGCAACCTGTGGCTTAACTTCCTCTTCTCCCTAGCTAAAACTGACTAAAACTATACTACCCAGTAATATAAATTTCATGCTGGCGTTATCATCTGGTTTAGCATCATCCTTCAAGTATGAATATCATTTTTATTGTTACCACAATTCCAGATTCAGCTTTCATTCGATTTACTAGTCAAGCAGGCTCCTTATTAACCAGCCGGGCATCACAGAGTGGAATTAACTGTCGCCAACTTGATTCACATGACATGTGAGTAGTGTTAAGTGTCTCGGCGCTGTCAACCTACTAAAAAACTCCTCGAAAACCATCGGCTCGCCCGTGTCAGTGACATCTTTAAACTGCTGTCAGAGCGCTTGCTTCATTATAACCACCAGTGACTCCCTCATGCTGTTGTTGCAAGGGGACCATTTGGAGAGCTGCCACATGTGACAAACAGCCCACCAGCCTTTGGTGGCTGCAGAGAATAAACAGATTGAAGCTAATGTGAAAGTCATTTGAATGTTATTGATATGGAGATTATGTTTATTCACATCAATTATGAATTGGCAATATCTGGGCTGAACTTCCCTAAAGTCCAAACTCCCAGTTTTTATGTGGATATTGAGTTCGACAAAAAACCAAGTCATAACTTTGTTTTGTTGGTAAACTCACACAACAGGTGTGACAATACAACCACAAGAAATACATAACTTGCTTTGCAGCTACATTTGCTGCTCTGATGCTCTGACTGCTGTTACTCCATATCACAGTCTACATGCAAGCTGTGTCCAAAATTCCATATTCACATGCTATTTCATGTGCTAAAATAGTATGTGAGATTTTTAGGTTTGTTCTTAGTTTGAAACCAGTAATATGTGAATTGCATACTGAACTGCTCAAACAATTAAGGGAGCACTTAAATGCCACATCAGACCTTGAACAAATTATCACATTGTTCAAGTTGAAAATCTTTATTGATGTACACTGTATAATTTCATGCGAGTAAAATGACATGACAACAGTCAATGGAATCCAAAATCATCAACCCGCTGTGGGCTGGATTCAAAATCACATCGGAAATCAAAGCAAAATATTGAAATCAGAGGCTGAGCCAACATGCATTAATTTTATCATAACAACTCATAATGTAACTCAGTAGTGTGTATGCCCCCCTCATGCCTGTATGCACTCCTGACAATGTCTGGACATGTTCCTGAGGAGTCGGCGGATGGTGTCCTGGGGGATCTCCTCCCAGACCAGGATCAGGGCATCAGTGAGCTCCTGGACAGTCTGCAGCAGTACTTAGCAGCGTGGGATGCACTCATACATAACGTCCCATAGGTGCTCAATTGGATTTAGGTCAGGGGAACGAGACAGCCAGTCAGTGGCATCAATGCCTTAGTCATCCAGGAACTGCCCACACTCTCTGGCCACATGAGGCCGGGCATTGTCCTGCACCAGGAGGAACCCAGGACCCACTGCACCAGCTAAGGTCTGACAATCCCTCTGAGGATTACATCCTGGTACCTAACAACAGTCAGGGTACCATTGGCTATGCCATGGAGGTCTGTGCTACCCTCCAAGGATATGCCTCCCCAGACCATCAATGACCCACCACCAAACTGGTCATGCTGGGTGATGTTACAGGCAGCATAACCTTCACCATAGCGTCTCCAGACTCTTTCACACCTGTGCTCAGTGTGAACCTGCTCTCGTCTGTGAACAGAACGGGGTGCCAATTGCAGACCTGCCAATTCTGGTGTTCTCTGGTGAATGCCAATCGAGCTGCACAGTGCTTGGCTGTGAGCACAGGTCCCACTAGAGGACGTCGTATTACCCTCATGGAGTCTGTTTTTGACAGTTTGGTCAGTCTCCTGGTATCTCCTCCATGCTCTTGGGACCATGCTGGGCCACACAGCAAACTTTCTTGCAACCACACGTGTGGATGTGCCATCCTGGAGGAGCTGGACTACATGTGCAACCTGACTGGGCTGCAGGTACCGCCACATGCTACCAGTAATGACAAGGACACTAGCAGAACACAGAATTAGAGAAGAATCAGTCAGAGAGAGCAACTGTCTGTGGCCACCACATGTAAAACCATTCCATTTTGGGGGGTTGTCTTTCTTTTGCCTCTCCTTGCACCTGTTGTCACTTTCATTTGCACTAAAGCAGGTGAAACTGATTCACAATCTCTTGTGCTTCCTAAATGGACAGATTGATATCTTAAGTGTTCACTTAATTTTTTTTTGAGCAGTGTATTTCCGGTGAAATATACATATGGAATAACACTGGACACTATGGAGTAAATAGACACCAATTTTCATGACAGAGACCAGGGCAGCTCTGTAACGTCAATAGCGCTTCATTTTAAGATCCAGACTTTATTTTATCAGGTGTAATATAATCTTAAAATAATTTTGAAATTGCCAGTCGAATTGAGGTTGGCATGGGTTACCATGGTTACAAGTCTTCAACTTGCAAGGAGGTTCTCAGGAATTATACAGCTCAGTGCATCTAAAAAGATAGGCTACATAGTGTAGTGCATAGTATGTGATTTCAGATCAATGTTTAAATTGGCACACATATGTAATACATGGCTTGGCTTGTGAAGCCAAAACATGACTGCAGTGATGTGTTGACTTTAGCTGGGATAATGGAGCATGTATAGTGAATGAAAAAATGCTGCTCTTCACTGTTAAATTCATTTTTGTAGATACCATAATATGACCATAATATGTTTGCAACATAAGAATCCAAATGCTGCCCTGTTTGTGTGACATATTTCAGGCTGTTCTCTCCCTGTGTTTGTACGAAGAAAAGTAATACACTATAATTTGTATACAACATACGTAACTGTGAGCCAGGAGGCTGTAATTACGTGACATATGTGCTGCAGGCTGTCCTCCCTCATATGATAAGGGTGAAGGAGGAAGTCAGGCCACATGATAGAGTTACAAAGTTCACACAGGTTGGGGTGGTGGACTGGTCAAGCAAACACAGGACTTTGACCCAGGAAACCAAGTATTGCGTCCCGTGTAAAACAAAAAGTCAGTGTTGAGCTATTTTAAGTTACATACGTAAAGCCACGTTATATTGTCATGTAACCCTACTTGATGACGCCCAATCATGATTCCTCTTCTAAATGTAACTCTTCTAGGGACGGTAATTTGTAATATATCAAATCAAGGGCATAATGTTTCATAAGATATATGAACAGCTGTATGAAGCAAAATGATGGTATTGTATTTCATTGTACATATCTGCTTGCAGTGATACAGTATCCACTCATAGCAAAAAAAGCATGATTGATTTTCTTCTTTTGGTTAATGTAATTTTTAAGAGACTGGGGTGCTGTTGCAGTTCCCATAATACTACACAATTTCAAACAGAAGGCCCTTGACAGCACCATGTTTTCTCTTCGCAATCAACGGTCTTCACCACAAGTTCTTGCTCGTGCTGACATAAGGTCCAGTTTTCTTTAAAATTTAAATGGGTTTTCCAACTATTGCCTGCTGCTATGTGTGATGTCCACCATAAATATTTACAGTTCAGTGAAAGGCTGATGTGTCAAGAAAATATCCAGCATACAATAACCCGCATTCTTTCGATTATTTCCTGATGTAAAAAGGATAAAAGGATTTTAAAAGGCTAAACTAAACGTGCATGTAAGCAGCATATTCTAAATAAGACCTTAAAATGGAATTTATTACCGTCTCTGCAAACACATCCACTATTAAGCCCTGTCAGTTGTGCTGAGGTTGAAAGATGTTTATTTGAAGTCTCAATACCTGGCAGGACCTGCTAATGGAAACTAATCCTTTTACAACTTCCCGATTCCTCTGTAATTCAAAATACATGGGGATTTCCCCCCCCCCATCATCCAGAAGATGTCCTTATATTAATAAGTCAGTTGACGCACTTGAGAATGAAAAATGTCTTCAGAGAGGAGTGAAATGACAGGGAGCATCATAATCCGTTTCAATTTGGATTTTTTCAGACACCTCAGTCTCTAAATGCAATTTATGTTCTCTGTTAGTGAAATCATATGCCAGGTTTAATGTTTGTTAGCAAGGAGTAAGTAAAGCTTTCAGCATCTCCCCACAGAGCCAGGTAACCTAAAGCTGCTGATGTTTATGCAGCAGCATAGTGAGAAACCCTGTATCCATCTCCTTTCTACATGGCTAATTCACATACAGTAATCAGACCCTGAATTCAGCGACCCAGTGCTTGAGTAATGTTTACTGCTTTGCATAAAGTGGAACAAATCCTACATGTGTGTGTGCGTGTGTGTGTGTGTGTGTGTGTGTGTGTGTGGGGTCACACCTGGCAATTTCAGCACTGAGCCGAGCCATCTTCAATCTCGCTGCTCTGCCGTTGCCTTTGTAGGGGGAGGTGTGTCTGACAGGGGCTTTGTTGGTGCATTACTGTCCACTGATTCAAGATGACCCATGCAGGATAAGGACGGCTGGGTCTGAATACAGATTGGAAGAAGCGCAGGCAACTGGTTGTTGATTTGTTTATGCATCGCGCCTGTTGGTGGCTCTTTGAAATGACTTTTCTGTGGTATTTTCTTTTTCTGGTGCAACACAAAGACAAGAATCGTTCTAGGAAAAATCATAAGTTGCTCTCCTTTATCTACTCTGTTTAGTAGGTAAAATAGAAAACAGTAGCTTCCTGTGAAAACACTTGATTTATTATAAAGAGGCAAAACTGCACATGGGCCAAATATTGGAAGATACAATCCATTACAACAGGAGTATCTCAGTGGAGCATAACTTTCATTTTAAAAGCAGTGAAACAATTGAAGCGAGAATCAATGTCGTGCCTTCCCTTTTTACTCACAAGCTGCTACCCTTTCCACCCCGCTTTTCATGATGAAGAATGGCAACAGAGAACGTGTTTAATAGTGTTCTCCACTATCGCTGACAATCATTCATGGAGTATGAGAGTCTATTAACTTGAGGTTCGTGGTGCATTTCAGGCCCTCATTTTGTCTCGTGGTTCTCTTTGCTGTGTTTGCTGAACTCACACTAATAACACAGACGGATATTCATGTTATTTGATATTTCTAGATTTCTACCCCCATCCATTTGTCTTCTTCTGCGTATAAGATGTGATCTGGTTTCTGACTTCTGTGTCACTGAAACATTTATATGTTTTTCTTAAATACCAAAACAGCCATTTTATCTGCAAACATGTTTGTGTCTTATATCCTAAAGAGAGGTCTGGAAAGAGATTCATTTTTTCCACTTAATCTCACTGTGGAAAATGTCACTAAATCAATAATGTATGCACTTTGTCCTTTGATACAATGTGATAAAATGGGCACACAGTTTGATGTATATTGGATATTCATCAAAACCAATAAAACTTCAAATTAGTGGGCATAAAAGCAGAGGAGCGTCCTGTTTGGTCCACTTGAGCATGACACTGTATCTCTACATTAAAGTTTTGTGGAATCGAAAAGATACAAACATTTGTTTTATTGTTTGTTTAACTCCACAAACTCTCTCAAGGGTATAAATCAGGAGACCGCTTTAAAAGTTATGCTGTTGCTGGGCTGTTTGCCACATACTGTCCTGCAGCTGTGAGTTTAGATTATGTTGCGTAGCTATTTTGGCCGTTTCCATCAGAAAAAGGTCCTTTTATCATGCAACTAAATTGCCATGTGATGCATTGAACTGCTTTGATGATGTAAGGCCTCATTGAGAATACATTGAGTATTCTGTTTTAAGATTATGACTGAATTATAGTCTTTGTTGGAATAAAACATATGGCTTTTTTACCAACTCTCAGTGGAATCAGTGTAAATTATATATCCCTTGCAAAAGACATCTACATCGCAGCTCATACAGACTGTATAAAAATAATGGACACAGCCACCATGACGCCACCAATGTGTGTTGGTGACGTCACCCATTTTGAAGCCACAAGTTTGGCATTTTGATTATTACCATCTTGGATTTTTGGAGCCAGACGTGACCTTGTTTGGAGGAGAGGTTGGCGCTAACCCTATGTTAGCTGCTAGCTTGGTTAGCACAGTGCATTACAGTATATGGTCAACTGTGATAATGCTAATGCTAACTTTTACTATTGAAACACAGGCTTACAGGTATTAAAACAGAACGTACTTGGTGGAAAAATTGAACATGGGGGTCTTTTTGTGAAAACCAAATGCCCGAAAAGACGTTATTATATGTCCATAATGTTAGTTTACTATCATGAACTAAAAACACACTGAACCAGTGACAGCTACACCTATGGCTATGCTTCATGGTTTCATTACCTAACCAACGTTGTCGCAGTGGTAGCAACTCATCAAAGGATGGCACCCTCCTATTACTCAAAGTAACTACGACCTTAATTATGCATAACTTGAAACCTTAATAAAATTTAAATGGGTTTGTTATACAAAATTACAGTATAACACTACACAACGCAAATGTCATGGATGGAGGAAAAAGCTATAGAAGAAAAAGTATATATTTTTTTGTACTAGGCTATAAACATGTATATTTCTGCTGTAAAATTGTGCATTTTAACATTGGGGTCTATGGTGACTGTCTCACTTTTTGAGCCAGCCCCAAGTGGCCATTAGAGGAACTGCAGTTTCTAGCATTTTTAAGGTTTTTAATATTTTACAAAACGATTCAAGAATTAATTTACACCAAAGCACCAATAACACATCCATTCTGATAGTGTAGGATAATGTGATGTGTTACACACTTAAAATTCCTACTTGCTTTACACCACACCAGTGTGCTGCTGCACACCATTTGAGAGCCACTCTACTAGTGGACTGAGTACCTTAAAATCCCCCTGAAACGAGGTTTACCAACCTTTCTCCCAAACTGTCCTGCCTGGCTGGATTTCGGACTCTCCCGGGTCTGTGGGACTATAAACAAACAATTTCATTGGCCCAACTGTGTAGTTCCACCGGCGAATTCTGCAGGGGGTCAAACTGGGCAGAAATTTTTTCACCGCTCGAAAGTTCCGCCCCGGTGTGCAAACTTCCATAAGAACCCATGAAATCAACTTTTATATTCTTCTGCGAGAATAATCCGCGCGGATATTCGTCCTCAGTGAGAATGGACTTTAAGAATGGCTTCTGTGGGTGGCATGAATAAAAAACATGTTAAGCTATCATGAAGATGACCTGGAATGGAGAGGGAATTGTTTACAGACTGTTTTCTCACTGCTGGAGAATAGAAACTGATTTGCTAGTAATTTTTTATTTTGAATGTGTCTAAGTTGTGTGTCTTAATAGCGATCTGAGCACTTAAAAAAATACTTTGCAAGATAATGTTCACTCTAAAGGATCATTAAATGATACAGGCATTTAAAAACACATTAGCACACTTTCAAAACACAAGTATAATTTACCACTTAATCTAGACAATTATCTCACTTTCCTTCCTCTCAGGTTTTCTTGCTTCTTAAATATATACTATATACTTTCTTTCCTTGGAGAGGCAGAGTTGATAGAAGTGGTAATATAACATTTAGAGATTCCACATGAGTCCTGTAGTCATTCCCCTTTGATTTGTGCAGTAGATGTGATGCATGGGCAATGGTACTGGCTGAGTTTAAAAAAGAAATGGTTGCGGGTAGTGAGGCTGAGGAATCGATAGGAGTTAGCCCACTAAAGTGATGTGCCCAGGGTGCATAATGAACACGTACAGTGCTGTGGGAAAGTCCCACAATCGGCAGAAAGAGCCATGATTGCCTCTGTCGGTCATCATTTCAGTGCTGACCTTTATTCAAGTGTGAGCTCACTCCGCTTTGTAGTGGTGTGCTCCTGCTGCATGGCTTCTTAGTTAACATATGGCAGACATAGTTTAATTATTAAGTATGTGATGTATGTGTGTGTCTGACTTTGCAGTATCATATGCCCTTGTGATCTGCAGCTTCAAGAGCACTAAAACTGCACACTGGTAGACACAAATGTGCAACGTTTTGATGTGTGTTTTTATCTGTGCCACCCTGGTTTGCGAGAGAGAAGCTGCGCTGGTATTTGCAAATTGAGCCCCACACATTGCGGTGTCCCACTGTGCAGGTAAAAGGGCGAGTTGTATTCAGACGCAAAAATGTTATGCATAATGTGATTACGGTCTCAGCAGAGATGGAATTTGAAACATGTCTCATGCCATCATTAGGTTCTCTTCTCAAAACGCCCAGCCAAAATTGTTGGTTCATTGCATAGCAAAGTGTTTATTGTTTTCTTTTTCTCTGTATTTCCATGCTGCTGAAGAGCTCTTGAGGGAGCAGCAGGTGCTTCTTGATCCCGGCACTGCTACTCCTGTTCCTGTGTGCTGCCTGTCAGAATGACACCTACCTCTGCTACTTGTTCTCTCTACTGCAGTCTGTTTACCTGACACCGACTTAATAAAGCCTCTCTACTGTATCTTCACACCTGCTCTGGAAGTCTGTGGCTGAGCCTGCTGTGCTCGAATTACCCCTCTTGGTTTTTTTTTTTTTCCCCCTCCTCATAATAGATTTACAGTGGAGCGATTAAATGGCCTAGAGAGAAATAAATCTGAGTCTAATTTGTACACTCACAATTCAGGCAAATGAATCAGTATCATAAAGTGCACTGTGGAGCCAGCAGAAAAAAAACACATATAGAATTATTCTAGTAAGCAATTGAATGTTCCTTTCCCTGAAGAGCAATTGTCCAATCATAGCTTAACAACTGTAGGCACAGCAGGCCTGTCAAGCTTTGTAATTCTCCTCATGCTGAAATAAGAGATACCCTGTTATATAAAGAGTTTGGAGGGTGGTGTCCTTTTTTTAGCCTCTCTAAAACCAACACAGAGCAAAAGTGTGAGAAATTGATTAAATTATTGTGTTTGTTTATTTGCTCTAATGTACACTGCAATCATTAGCATGTCAAGCTAACTAGGTTCTGCCTACAGTAGTAATCGAGCATTACCTCCAATGCAGAGAAACACATCATTTACTATAGGGTTATAGATTGCGTACACTGATAGCACATCCACTGTGTAGTGTTTCCCCATGCGTGGACGTGGATGAGGATTACTATGTCAGGGGACCTCAGTAAAAAACGTGGTATGTCACCTGAGGGCGGTGCCTAATGTGCTGCTTGCCTGTTGCGCATTCTTGTTGGCTCTTTTGGGGTTGTCTTCTAACTTTTTGGATAGGCTAGAAAAACTATAACTTTAGACTGTAACTTTCAAAAAGAGAATTTTTCTTTGGTTTGTTTTTTAAGGTTATAGAAACAGGGATTTTTGCTACTGGAACTTAACTCCCCTGCTGATTTTCAAATCATGTTTACCTGACTGCTGATTAATTCTCAGGATTGCCATCATAACATTATACTGGAAAATATGCACAACTCAACAGTGCTAGAATATATTGACATTTAGTTGGACTACATTATGTCCAACAACAAAAGTGTACTCAGACAGGGGGTTCTGCATCCTGATATCAATGTAGTATCTTCCAAAGGGGCTTACAAAGCAGACAATCAATTTCCAAGTCATCATACATGGGTGTGAGACCAAATATACAAATTACATGAAAATGCAAATGGTATATTCTGCATGCCTTCATACTTGACATGCATCAAATAAACTGATCTCATAAGAGATGGATGAACATGCACTCAGAGCACAGGCTAAGATGGTGATGGAGCTCGCCGAAGCATGCGTTGCTACATCCTCCAAAACAAAACCCACTGGGGTGAAATACCAAGTATTCAGGGGGTCCCACTATGTCAGAGTAGAGGTGGAAGTTAGCAGCTTTGTCCTGCTCTTTATTAGATTTGGGGGACGTTTCCACTACAGCAACCCCAGTCAATGTGGAAGCATTACGTTACATGGTTTACCACACCCTTAAACCTTTTCTTGTTAAAAGCAAAGTCCTATAAACTCTGTAAACTAGAAAGCCAAACCAGATTGTTAGAATGAAATAACTTTTTATCTTACAATTCTTTTATTGCCAACTTGCAAGCTTTACACTGCAATCCAACAACAAGTATATGTATTTATTTTCTTTTTAAGGTAATTTTTCCAGCATTTCTGCTTTATTGGACAATGACAGCTTGGAGATAGACAGGAAAGGCAGGGGAAGGCAAGGCGATGACATGCAGCAAAGGGCCCAGACTGGAATCAAATCATGTGCTGCTGCAGTAAGGACTCGGCCTGGACCCATGGCGCCAGCGCTGTACCAGGGTGCCCGAAGACATATTTTTTTTGTGTGGGTCATGCAACTTTTGCCTCAGTGTTTTAACATGATATAGGCAAATGTGAAAAAAACAGTCACAACATTATGGTTTTAAATGAGTCAACTGGACACATTAAGCCCAAAGATTCACGAGGAGACGTGTTGAAGCAGGTAACTACTAGCATTGCGTTGCTCTGCAACATTCTAAAAACGTGCTGGTTCACGCCAATGCGACTAGATGAGATGGTGTATCATCACTATGCAACAACTCTCTATGCCTCTGTTCTGATTTCCAGTTTTTCAGTATTTTGTGGCTGAATATAATTTGTAGCTTCTTAAAATATGAATGAGGATAGTGATAGTGAGATACTGGCTACAGCTGCATTTGTAGTGGTGATGAAACGCCATAAAACATACAGCAAGCACCAGCAACAACCCACCACCTGACACCGGCACACCATGAGGACAAAAACAGACAGCTCAGCGGGGACAGAGCTGCCATCTGTGGTCATTTTGAATTGACCAGCAGACTTCACTACAACCAATTAGCTGTAGAAACAGGGTGACATGCTTGATGTTTTAAAACCAGCTGGCAATTTGTTTAGCTGAGTTGCAGGTGACACCATGAACCGGCTTGAGTCGAGCTCAGACAGCCAGTTCGCACCGCTACAACTTTTCTCTGCAATGTTCTAATGCGGTTTCGTCTTGTCGTAAATCACTGGTCAGAACTGGGTTAGCCAGAGATGACTTTTTCATCTAACTCATGGAGCTAACCTTAGCTCGATTAGCTAACTAATAATCACCAACGAGACATAAACCAGCCTGCTTTCGTCAACCACCTAATCAAGGATCCCTTGTTCAAAAAATTACCATTAATTTTAAATGGTCAATCTGCCACCTAACATTATTGTAAACAACATATGCTGTGCTATGGAAAGCTTGACAGGTGTAGCAAGAGTAACTAAGGGGTTAAGAGTGAGTGAAAAAAAGAAAACAGTTTCTGTGTCACTAATAAACCTCAAACCATAATGCATACTGACAGTGGCCATTTAGTGTAGGTCTAGAAAAAAACACGACATCACAAATCCATTTTGCTTGGATGTGTCACTGGCCAGTTGCCAAAACATGCATTGGTCAATATTAGTACTTATCAAGAACCTTTAAGTATAATGCAAGACAACAGAGAGGCACTTTTACTTACAGTCTTGGCAAAGATCATTTAAAGGAAATTAAATCTGAAGATGTCCCTCCACTGATCGTCAGCTTTGTTTAAAGGAAACATGCAACATTTATCTGTGAGTTTTGTTCTGCTGACTGCAGCCGGCCACATCCATTTCCTCTTGACGATGTCCAATCAATATTTAATTGCCTCTCTCTTTTGTGTAAGATGTCAAGTTCACCTCAAGTACATGGCAAGGACTTTTGTCTGGACATAAGCTCTCCTCTCTCTGAGACGAGGACCTAAAATATTTAGGTTGAACAGTCACTTATTATTATTATGCAGACCCTCTTAATCAGGACATCTAAGTGGACAAAATGAGGTTAACAAGCTGTATTTTATAGCTTACAGTCCTGCCTATATGTTGCATTTTAGACAACCTGCAAAATGAAATTGTACATGTTTTTTTTAGTACTGCTTCCAGACGCCTGCCATGTTGTTTTCTGAGGCTGCTCCGGTTGACCAAAGCAATGACATCTAACTATAACAGCAATCCAAGTAACAGCCTTGTGATCAATAAAGCACATATTGTAGCTGAAGGGGGGTGGGGGATCACTTTCACTGCAATGCTTACATGTTTTGAAGAACGTTTCAGCTTACACGAGCAACACAGAAAAGGAATTCAGAGCTGATTTCAGTGACTCTGAAACTACTCTGAACCCCCCCCCCCCAAAAAAAAAGAGCACTCAAGCAGCACTTTGCTATTTTGTCAGAGTCCTTTTATGTCCATAGCTTTCACAGTAACTTTGTCACCTTCTGACCTCAGAGCATGTTCACTTGGCATTGTCTGACACAAGCACTTGACACTTGCCCTCTTGGCTGTGTTTCCTAGTTTTGATCACTGGAAGCTGACAATGTTCCAGGATGACCTATTGAATTTCTTTTTGCAGATAAACAGTTGCCTGCAAATTACGTTGAAAAAAATCACTGCATGGATGGTACATTAAAAGACCTGAGAATTCTCTGCCCCATAGATATCACCTTAATGGTAGGTGTTGCATCAGGTAAATCAGCCATTATTTTCATGAGCTGATAAATGAGTTGCATCATGCGGCGGTATAAAAAATAAACATACTTCACTTATATATATTTTTCCTCTTAGGGGACTGTAGTCTTGCCTCAGCTATGGTAAAGCCTCACTGGAAATCCCTCCTATGCTGATGAGGGTTTAAAAAGGAATAGCTCATATAATGGGGTGATCCTGGGTGACTTATCCAAATCCCTCACTCATCTTCTTTTATTGCTGTTCACTTTGTCCCCCGTGGCCGCTCCACACTCGGTGGGTGTGCAACGCTGGAGAAATCCTCAGTGTACTGCCTGTTAATTTGATCTGCTCAGGTTATGTCTCGTGGGGATCGACAGCCAGTTATCAGGAACACATTTTTGTGTGCCGATTTTGAGTTCAAGTTTAATAATAACCAAAAACTTGATAAATCAAGGAGTCTCCTATCAGACATTTCAGTTTGCAGCCAGTGAAGGACATTCCTTTATTCATGGTTAAACTATCAACACTGTAAGAAACATCAGAAGCTATGACGGGAAATTAAGTTGATAAACAGTTAGCAAACAAACAAATTAGCAAAGAAGTACGTTTGAAGGACAAAAAATATTGCCTGTTTTTTTAATTAACATACTGAGAAAAAATAATTAATTTATCTGGCATGTTGCAAAATGTTGAAATTACTCTGTAAAATGTTTTCTTACTAGACTTTATTTAGCGGTAACGTTTGTAAATGTGCTCGCCAGCGAAAGTGTTAGTAAAATCCAACCCCAGAGTCCCTCTCATCGAGCATTTCGCCTAATTATTTTTGCCTTACTTCGGTGCTATGTCTCTTAGCACGTGCTGCTTACAGTCTGACACTTGGTCACTGCATTTTTTTTAAAGCCTCAGCCTCACCTGAGCACTCTGGAGGTAGATGCCCGTAAACGTCGCACAGCAAATATGAAGAAAATAAAAAAATACAGGCAGACCTCTGCAGAAAATACATCGCCACACACTTCTAGTGGGTCGTAAGTGACAATTGAGCCGTCTGTATGAGTCTTTACACTGTTTTTTTTTTTAGGAGAATAAAGGGCACATATTATGCTTTTTCTTATTTTCTGCCATAGATTTAATATTACAGTGTTGAATGTCTATATCAAATGTGAGCAAATTTCAAATTATGAGGTAAATCTATACAAAAGTCCTCTGTTTCCAACATTTTTTCTACTTTTGAGACAAGCTGACATCAGCTCTTGACGAATTTCTTTCTATGGTCATCTGCTCCAGGCAAGCTACTGCCTTCACTGATACATAAAGCCACATGGCAGCATCAGGGAGACATCATTTTGGTTGCAGATGTTGTTATTTTTCCTCAATTTCGGATCATATTCCAGTCGAAACATGTCTGTTAAAGATTTTGGTTTAGAGGCTTTAATTGGTCATATTTCACGGTCAACAGTGCCGCTATCCTCCGTTTCAATCATTCACCAGCTGCAAGTTCACAGCGACATGCTATTATTAGGGAAACATGTAATCTTGATTGCTGATGTTAATTTGTCCCCAATTTTTTTTTTTTTTTTTTGTTTTGTTTTTTTGGTTATGTGTCATTATTGACAGTACACATCTAACTTGCTTTGCCTGGGGGCCACTTTTGCAAAATGACGGAAGACCAGCGGCCTGTAAATTAACATTAATACAATAATAATATTTAGTATAACTATTTCATAAAGGAATTGCTTGTCCTCGTTAATCTTTGCAGAGAGGCAAATCCAGTCACAGCAGCCCCACACAGATGAGCTGTACGCAGGGGTGTTTCTCAGAGTTGAGGACATTCAGGGCTTAACCTGGACCTTGGGAATCTGTAGGGATCTTCCCTTCCTTTGATGCTTTTTAATGCACTCTGGCACCTTATTTACATTCAGCGTACAAAAAAAAAAAAATCCCAGTGTGAACAATTTATTTTCATTGTGAATTAGAAAATGATCAGCAGGCCACCCAGCACCCCGTCTGAGGACAGATTTGGCCCAAAAAACCTTAAACTGAGAATCACTGGTGTCAACCTAGTCTCACTCCCAACTTGTCAGTTACCAACGTTTGGTCAGTAGCCCTCAGCCTCAAACACTAACAACAACAACAGATTCTATTTCTGCTGAAACCTGTCCAGTGTGAAGATTTTGGTCTAGAAGTTTTTATTGGTAATTTTTCAAGGTGGTAAGTGCAGCTATCATCCATTACAATCATTCCTAGGCTGCAAGTTCACGGCTACATGCAGCTACTAACGTCAGGGAGATGTAATCTTGATTGTTGATGTTGTTAAATTCTCCCCAGTTTTGGAACCTATTTTTGCTGAAACGAATGGTTGTGAAGATTTTGGTTTACTGGTGATTTTTCACTGTCGAAAGTGCCATTATCCTCCATTACAGTTATTCCCACAGGTTGCAATGATGGTGCAGAGACGCCGAGACATGGAAAACCTGGAAACACTGACCAATCAGAGGAGACTGGGCTTTTTCAGGAGGGGGGATAAAAGATACAGGCGTTAAAACAGAGCGTTTCAGACAGAGGGTGAATACAAGTGTTCCAGCACCTGAACATTAAAGAGTGTAAACATGTAATCAAAATACTAGTATGAACCTGAAAATGAGCATAATAGCTCTTTAATGCCTTTTATTCCTATGCCTTTTGTATGGTACAACAACACTTTGTTGCCTGTGAACATAATTGGAAAAACAAATTGCTTTTACATGTTCGAGTAACACAGTAATTCTACAACATACAGGGGCAAGCAATTTCTAGGAACATGGGTGCAACAGGTATAATTCTCCATTTCTCCATGCTGCTGAATTGTGTTGGGCCTGTGCATCCATGACAATGTGTATACTGCTTAAATAGGCAACTGCAAGTCAGTTCTCTAAAGATTGAATATTCATCCACTGATGGTAAATAGTTGGAGATGACAAACACATAGACACAGCTAATGTCCTGAGCCTGATTGTTATGTTTGTGTAATTAGACTTTTGCAGGCATTTATCAGCATGAGATGGTGTTTCTTTGTATCTCATTATATGCTGTAATTTCATGAATTAATCATTTTTTGTAACATATCTGCTGCATCCAATTAAATTGTTCTTTGCATGACCAGTATTCAATTTTTCATCATGACATCTCTTACGCAACTTTCACGTAAATTATCCACAAGATCTTTAGTGGCAATGCAGCAAGTAAAAGGGACAATTACTACCCTCATAATATTAATCACATTTGTCAGGTTTGCACTCCCACCGTCAGGACAAATTGTTGCATGTAAATACACGTTATTAATGTAAATTTTTCACCTTTTTTTATGCAAAAGTGAGTAAAGAGGGGCGTCGGTGGCTTAGTGGATAGAGCAGGTGCCCCATGTACAAGGCTGTTGCCGCAGCGGCAGGGGTTCAACTCCAGCCTGTGGCCCTTTGCTCTCTCCCCCCCTTCATGCTTAACTGAACTATCTATAAAGGCAAAAATGCCCCAAAAACAATATAAAAAAAAAAGAAAAAAAGTCAGTAAAGAGAAGATGGGGTACAGATGAAACAGGACTTGACCTTTTCTATAAGCACATATATATTTATTTTACAGACAAGATGTTTCAGTAATAGATTTGTGCCCTCTAAAAAGTACAAACGGTCAAAGTTCCTTGTTGAAATGTTGAATGAAAACTCAATATGACTGTTAGCCATGTTTGATCATGCTGTATTTTGTATTGTTGATGATAATTTCAAATACACTGCTCAAAAAATTAAGGAACACCAAGTCAGTTCAACCTCAGGAATAGCAATCTGTCCATTTAGGAAGCACAAGAGATTGTGAATCAGTTTCAACTGCTTTGGTGCAATTGAAAGGACAACAGGTGCAATGGAAAGGCAGAAGAAAGACAACCGCCAAAGAGGGAAGGGTTTATATGTGGTGGCCACAGACAGCTGCTCTCTCTTTATCCTTCCTGACTGATTCGTAGTTTGTGTTCCTCTCATGTCCTTGTACCTGCAGCCCAATCAGGTTGCACAGGTAGTTCAGCTCCTCCAGGATGGCAGTCACAAGAAGGTTTGCTGTGTCTCCCAGCACAGTCTCAAGAGTATGAAGGAGATATGAGGAGAGCTGGACAGGGCCGTAGAACGACATCAACTCAGCAGCAGGACCAGTATCTGCTCCTTTATGTGAGGAAGAACAGGAGGAGCACTGCCAGAGCCCTACAAGATGGCCTCCAGCAGGCTACTGGTGTGCATGTTTCTGACCAAACGGTCAGAAACAGACTCCATGAGGGTGGCATGAGGGCCTGAGGTCCTCTAGTGGGACCTCTGCTCACAGTCCAGCACCATGCAGCCTGAGTGTCATTAGCCAGAGAACACCAGAGTTGGCTGGTCCGTCATTGGCGCCCCGTTCTCTTCACAGATGAGAGCAGGTTCACACTGAGCACATGTGACAGGTGTGAAAGAGTCTGCAGACGCTGTGGTGAACGTTATGCTGCCTGTAACATTATCCAGCATGACCGGTTTGGTGGTGGGTCAGTGATTTTCTAGGGAGGCTATCCTTGGAGGGTAGCACAGACCTCCATGTCATAGCTAATGGTACCCTGACTGTTGTTAGGCACCAGGATGAAGTCCCCAGAGCGACTGTTAGACCTTACTCTGGTGCAGTGGGTCCTGGGTTCCTCCTGGTGCAGGACAATGCCCGGCCTCATCTGGCCAAAGAGTGTAGGCAGTTCCTGGATGACGAAGGCACTGATGCCACTGATTGGTCCTCTCGCTCCCTTGACCTAAATCCAAATGAGCACCTATGGGACGTTATGTATGGCTGCATCCTATACTGCCAAGCACCGCCACAGACTGTCCAGGAGCTCTGATGTGTGATTTGAGTGTTCCCCTAACTTTTTTAACAGTGTATTTTTTTTGTGTGGCATGTTGGAAAACAGATTTTAACATATCTGCCATTTTCCATTTGCATTTATTTATATTGCGAGAAAAAGCTTTACATTGTGTGGTATTGAGCTGTTATGTTATTTGGCAGCCAGTTGATTACAGTTATGTTCCAGTCGATGGCTGCCACCAATCCATCATGTAATGTGCTCCAGGTTGAAAATGTTGACCTCAACAACCAGGCACATCAAAGAACAGCATACTGTGTTGCACTGCAACGGGAGAGAAGTAAACAAAGACTGTTTCACTTTTAATGACATTATGAAAAATGAAGCAGTGTTCTGCTGTATGTCAGTGAAACTGCTGCTGTAAAAATGTTCTTTCTTTTCTTTTTTATTGGCTGATTCCTATGTGTCATTATTGAAAGTGCAGGTTGGGATACTCAGCTAGTATAACTATATATAATAAATGAATTGCCCGCTTTCAACAGTTTGATGATGTCCTCACTAATGTTTGCCGAGAGGCAAATCCAGCCACAGCTGCTCTACGTGGATCAGGTGTATGCAGGGGTGTTCCTAGGAGTTAAGGACATTTAGGGCTTAGCCTGAACCTTGGGGATCTGTAGGGATCTTCTCCTGGCAATATTTTTCCAATACAGAAGCACTATTTTGATGCTTTTTAATGCAGTCAGGCAGCTTATTTACATTTAAAATACAAGAAAACAAAATCCCAGTGGGAGCAATTTATCTTCATTGTCAATTAGAATATGGTCAGCAAGGCAATCAGCGCCCCATCTCAGGACAGATTTGGCCCAAGAGCCTTAAACTGAGAATCACTGGTGTCAACCTGGTCTCACTCCCAACTCGGCAAATACCAGCACTTGGTCAGTGGCCCTCAGCCTCAGACACAAGCGCTCCAAGGCACCCTTTAGCAGCAGTATGAGATGCATTGGGGGGGCAGCGTTTTTTAATGATCCAGGCAACTACTGCAGTATAAAGAGTAAGAAAGTCTATATAGGGCAGGTAGGAGTGGAGGTCGATGTTAGTATAGCATACTAGCATTCAGTGCTAGTGATGATATACTACATGAGTACCAAACATTCTTATTTTAAGCCAAACTGATTTTTTTTACAAACCTAAGCATGTGCTTCTGTTGCCTAAACCTAAGGAAGTAAACCATTAAAATAAAGAGTTTACATATCACCTAGGGTTTGTCCTTCACCTTCTCAAAATGATCCCACACTTTGGATTTCCTGCCCGACATGTTATTAACTAGCCTGTGGAATAACCGCAGGTACCAGCCCTGGAAATTAACCTGACTCCTGTCTGACTGCTGAGCGTGGCCACTTCCTGTGTCTGTCCTTTCAAATTAAATTTCCACATGGCCCAGTCAAATAGGTTTTGATATACTTTGACAAGGTGCAGCTCCAATGAATGTGACCAATGAAATCTTGCCAAAATATTACCTTTCTGGTTGGCTAACGTTTGGTAGACTATTTGGGGGCAGCCCTAGTAAACTGGAACATTGTCCCTAATCGTCCAAAACTGACGCAGCAGGAGTACCTCGCCCGTCATATTGTAACACTGAGGGAAAATGTTCAAGTGTCTGTATTTGTCTAGTTCGGAGTGAGAATGTGTCGCTGGTGTAAGTCTTCTGTACACCACTAAAATATAGCTGCATTGATAAGCAAAGGTTTCATCAGCTGTTGGTAACATGATGAATGGCTCCGTCAATAATTTCAGTGGGGTGAAAGTCAAACAACAAACATGAGTTAAGCTGAACAACAAGCAAATAAGGACAGAAACTAAGAAGAACTGAAGTTTCTATTTGGGGGATTAAATCAGACCAAGAGACACTGAATGCTACTTCACGACCTCTCTACAAACTCGAATATATTCACAGGGGCTTACATGTGGAACAATGTTATCTTTAGCCCTGAATAAAATGCAAACATTACTGGGGAAGATGTCCCTTCAAGGAAGATTTAAATTTAAATGTAACCCCCAAACTAGTTAGTTTAATTAATTCATCTTAACTCTGCCCTGCACAAATAAAAAATGACTTTGCTCAGTTTCTGCTCCAGTGAGAGAGAGTGCATTTGTGAGCTTGAGTTAGAGTGTGTGTGTGTATGGCAGGGCATGCAAATGTCAGCGTGCACGTCTCGCTGCTTGTGTGTATGTGTTGTCTTATAAAAGAGGCTTTTATTTATAAGAGGTATTTTGGAGCTGGATCCAAGGATTTCTCTCCGGGAAGATGACTAGCCACGTCTATGATGATAGAGCTGTTTGTGTGTAAATAAATCAGTAAAGGTCAAAAACTCCTCCACTCCAGAACCACAATTAGAGCTAGTCCTGAACTACGGGGTCTCTTGAGTACCAGGGCATTGTGTCTTTGACCCCCGCCCCCCTGTTTCCCACCAGCAGAGTGTCAGAAAACCAAACAGAGAGAATCTGAGTGGGAGGCAGATTCAATGGGTTGCTCTCACACTGTTTACCATTTTTCATACAGCACAGTGGCAGACTGGGAGTGATGCTGACATATGCAGCGGGATTCTCTTCTGCTGTTAGAGCTTCGCTGACACATCCCGTATATGAGTCATGCATTGCCTGATAGTTACTTTACGGAGTTTAACGCGTACTCCGGGGTTATTAGATGTGAAATCTATTCAATATTTAAAAACCCTCTACAGCACACCAGGATTTGGCTGACAAATATGTTAGTGATGAATAATTTAAAGGGAACAATTTACAAAGACTAGCCACAGCAGAGGTTATGATGCTTTCTGTTTGTGTTACTCAGTGGCATCCCTGTAATATGAGAGCGAGAAAGGCACCGAGGCGGAGGCTGTGCATGGGTGCACATGTGATACTGTGTGCGGACATGCCTTAAAATATATGCTTACATATGCACGTGTGCAAGATAAATGTCTTACACTGTGCCATGAGGCATCAAGGGCACACAGGTATTGCTCCTGTTTGCTGTGAATGCAATTTCATAATGTGCCTGCATTACACACAGTGATACGGTGTTTTGTTTATGAATAAATATTGATGAAAGCTGAAAGCCGGGTGCTGTTTTTTCCATGTTTCATTTTCACTTTTTTGTATTTCTTATGAAGTGGGATGATAAGACCGCTTCAAACTGGGGAGCAGTTGTTTATGACACAGTGATGATGCAGTGAAAATATTTTTTCAAGGTGAAATGCATATTACAAAATGTTGTTTATCACAGCAGGGGGAGATGCTCTGCGCGATAGACACTGCTAACCTGTAAAATCTATATTTGTCTCATTACAAGCCGAGATATCACGCTTGTAAAGGTTTACTGTAAAACGAATGATGGAGGAAGTCATGGGCCGGTAGATTTATAAGAGTGGGAGACAGACACAGTGAGGAAAGAGAGAGAGATTCTCTTATCTCCCTTTTTTATGTCATTGATTTATTCACACATGGGAATGAGGGCAAAACAGTATTTCATCAGAATGATTAAAACTCAAGAGAAAGATTGAGCCCCTGTGTCCTAGCCTTTGCATATTCATTTTGTTCCACGTTGAAAGAATAATTACACATTGATTATCCATGTCCAACACCAGGGGCCAATCGTTACTTTGTGAAGGAAGAAGGAAAATCTGTGGAAGCCCACAATGGTGTCCTCACACCCCAAAAGACAATTATATCCTTATCAGGAGAAAGATAGTTTGTGATTTATTACATGTTGGAGATGGTAATGATGATTTTCTAATGAATATTCGGTGATGATTAATTCTTAGGTTCACATTCAACACAGGACATCTCTTAAAATGTTAGTGTTTAGATGCATCTAGAGGTGAGGCTGCAGATTGCAACCAGCTGAAATTTCTCCTGTGTGCCAACACTGCTAAGCATGTAGGGAAAACTATGGAAGCTGACATAAAAATGCAAATGACCCTATCTAGAGCCAGTGTTTGACTTGTCCGTTCTGAGCCACTGTTGAACAACATGGCATGGTGGAAGAGGATCCGCTCCATATGTAAAACCTTCCCCTAGGAAGTGTGCTGAGCTTTGAAGTCAATTTTCACAGTGGCCAAACAGTGGTACTGCAATTTTCAGGGTCTGTCATGTTTCTTCCATTGACTTACATTGGGAAAGAGAGGTAAATCAGTGGATGCATTTTTTTGAGCGACACATAAAATTTGGAAAAGCCTCGAAAAGCAGCAAGATTAAATGATTTCATCCCCACTCAAGTCAGTGGAGCACTAAACTGGAAGTTATCCATTCGCGATGGACGTTAGACATTTGGTCACACTCGGTCATGCTCGGCTGCCTTAAGTCTCTAGTGCACATGCTCTATTGGCCACACAGTGTGGAAGTAGTGCCCAAAGTCACCAGATCATCTGGGTAATTCTGCACACAGCAGCTGAACCATTCTGGCTTCATGCGCCATTGAGCAGCTTTCATAGGCTGTTTCCAGTTTTCCTAATATATCCATGACGTAGATATAATTGTCTCAATCTAAGATTACCAAAATGCAATAATTATACAGAAACATAGTTATGAATATTATATTCCATTTCTGCCAATATATCCTAAATCCTACACACTGGACCATTTAAGGGCCTGTTTATATGGTTCTGTATATTTCTGAAAACAGGTATCTGTCTTTGTGTTTGCACCTATCATTTACACATTACCGGAGTTTTTCTTGACGAAAACGGAGATTTTCAAAAACAGCTTCCAAAGTGAAAGTTTTTGAAAATATCTGTTTCTATGGCGACGTGTAAACAGGATAGACGGAGATTTTGGAAAACAATGATGTTGCAACCCAGTTCGCACATGCCCTGCAATGCTGCATCAACATCATCGCTACATTGGCGCACAAAGACATCTGCTGTGCCCAACATTATTAAGTGTATAGCAGGTAACTATGCAACATAGGATTTATATGTAGTTTATCATTGTTTTTATCACTAGCGCAAAGAGGAAAACAAATCACTGTGCATGCGCAGAACATTCTTCTATGGTGTTTGACATATGGCGTATCGCCACCTACTGGCCTGGCATGCTAACTGCAGCAAAGAGCTGCTGTTTTTGTGTGAACAGGGATATCGTTTTCACAACTGATCGCGTAAACCCGGAATTTTTTTATACGGGATAAATTAAAATCCATTTTTTATTTGCATTGTATCCGTGTAAACAAGGGCTAAGTCTCCCTCCAGAGATGTTAAAAGTATGTAAAAAATACTAATTAATTAATCACTACTTTGTTTGACAAGGTTTTCCTACATAAAAAAATTTTGAATCTGGCCTCCGCCCTGCAACGCTGCTTGCAGTAGGTTTCGCCCTCTGCTTTCTCCAGCGCTGGCACAGCATTAAAACAAAGTGTGTGAGACTAATATACTGGATATAGATTATATTATATTATATATGTACATAATTATGAGGCTAACATAATGATAATAAGTGTAACGAGGATAACTATGAGAGAAGAATATAAGAGCAGTGTGCATCAAGATGGCTAGCATTAGCGTGAGAGATTTAGCAGTACAAGTTTGAGCCTCAGTCAGATCCAGACTCAGATGAAGAATCTGTTGTGCACCAAACCAACACTTAGCAGGTGTATCAGAATGGCAAGTGTAGTTAGCATCTTATGTTGTCTGTTAGCTTGTAATGGATAGTGGCTGACAGCACGAGAGGTTGTGCAACATAGAAATTATCTGCTATGATGTTATAGTGCCTTCACATTGGTCAGGTTTATATCCCAAAATTGCACACTCGACTCCACCGTGTTTGCCGTCAAAACTTTCACTATGCTAATGAAAACGCCGCTGTCTTGAATAACAAGTCAGCTCTGCACTGGAGGTTTCAGGTTTCTTTGCCCATGTTGTCAATATGTGTTTCCCATATTTTACAGCAATTGGCTTTTAAATTAGTGATCTAGCTTTCCTGGAGTATGTTTGACTCTCAGATTTTGGGAAAGTGCACAGACAGGAATGTGAAAACACCTCTCTAGCAACAAACTTTGCACAGATACAAATCGGCGTAGTCAAGGTCATTTTATTTTAGTGGGCAAAGGAAAACCATCTTTTGAGTGGAGGGGGCTTTGACCACAGTGTTTAATTTGTCATTTGTCAAAATGAAATATGAAAAAGAGGAGAAATGTGAAAGAGGGAAATAAATAAATAAATAAATCATGTAAATGAATAAAGCAGCATTTACTGTTCTGAATAGCCTGGATATGCATTTCACCATCTGTTAGGCGAGGTGAGCCATGCAGCAATGGAAGCAGTACGCTGATGTAAAATGCAAACTTCTGACACTGGTCACACTTCAGGCATTTGCAATTAAAAAGTTGTTTATCACAGCCCCCAGTCATTGTATTGAAAAGCATAGCAATGAGCTGCAGAGCTTTAATCAGACTTAGGCAGTGCTAAGAATTAAACTATCCGGGTGAAAGATGATAGCTGCTTTTTACTATTAGCTTTATGACACCCGCTGTGCTCCACTGAATAATTAAAAGCTTTATTAATTATTATGAAACAGTTCATTCCATCAGCCATATGGGAAAGATTTCACCTATGATGTTATTCAGAATGATCATCAAAGAATTTCTATTTTGTACTCGCACAAGTGAGCAGGTCACAGACACACAGAATCACAACTAAGAGATAGTACTTAAAGATGCCAAGGAAAGCTTTATGATTGAGAGGCTACGCTGTACAGTATTATGTTATCAGAATGAGCACGGTGAAGGTGTAAAAGGCCCTAAATTTCCACAATAGAGTTAGAGGAGTAGTTTCACATTTTGGGAAATGCACTTATTCACTTCCTGGCAGAGAGTTAGAGGAGTAAATTGATACCGCACTTGTATCTGTCCATTAAATATGGAGTTACCACTAGCAGGTTAGCAAGGTTACAAAATCCAGGAAATAGTCTGGCACATAACACCCTGTAAAAAATGCATTTGTTGCATTTATACTTTAGTTTGTCTGTACACATTTAACAACTATTGGCTAGTTGCCCCCCTCTGCCTCCATTCTCTTTGCCAAGCTAAGCTAACCAACTCCTGACCTCTCATATTGAACAGACAGATATGAGGGTGGTATCGATCTTACATCTAACTCTTGCCTGATATCAGACAGAATAAACAACTCATTAAACTTTGTTTCCATTATCAGTCTGACACTACGTCCACTCAAAGTGACTTCAGTAGGGGAGGGAGATTCGATTTTCCCTAACCAATCACGAGAGACCAACTTCTCCGCCTGAACCGGACGTCATTTTCAGTCCACACTAGGGCTGGGAGATATGGACAAAAATTCACATCTCGGTATTTTCAGGCTGAATGGATAATGGTGATTGGTATCTTCTACAAAATGGGCTACATGTTTTCATTTGCAAGTCAAAGTCACATTTGAGATGTCACAAGCACTTCTAAAAAAACAGAATGGCATAAAAATGAAATGCAAAGACAGGGATTTCTTCCTCTGTTTGAAAATACACAACTGCACAGTATGTGTAATAGCAGGGCTGTGTGTTATTTTTTTTGCACATAGCACAGGAGCTACAGAGGTTTAACGGTTTGCAGCACAGGACACACAGCTATAACATGAATATAAAAGCATGAAGTTGGACCAAAGTAAATCGATTTTCCATGGCCTTTCAAATTAATCTAGAGCTGAAAATTTATGTAAATATCTTACTATATAATGACAAAAACTCTTTGTGTGTGTGTGTGTGTGTCTGTTCCACGTTTTTCTCCTCACTGACTTGGTCAATCCATGTGAAATTTGGCACAGTTGTAGAGGGTCATGGGAGGATGCGAATGAAGCAATATTACATCAATTGGCCAAAGGAGGGCGCTATAGCAACTGATTGAAATTGCAAACTTTGAATGGGCATATCTCATGCCCTCTATGTCGTAGAGACATGACACTTTGCACAGAGATGCCTCTCCTCGTGAGGAACAAATTTCAAGAACCCATAACTTCCGGTTATACAGATTTTCTGCCATTTTGAATTTTTTGAAAAACACTTAAAATCGATCTCTTCCTAGGAAGTTTGACCGATCTGCATGAAACTTGGTGAACATAATCTAGGGACCAATATCTAAAGTTCCCTCTTGGCAAAAGTTGGAAAACTTACTAAAACTGAGCTTCTATAAGGCAATGAATATTGCGGAGGGTGTGGCTCATCACAGGTGTATAACATCTCAAAGGTTTCACCGATCACCATTAGGCATTTTTTTGTCTATATTTGACAGGACAGTGAAGCATGACAGGAAGGATGGGAGAGAGAGAGTAAGGAAGACATGCAGCAAAGAACGAAGGCCAGATTCCAACCCCCACTGCTGCAACAAGGGCTTGCCGCACCTTGTGAACTACCAGTGTGCCCCACTTTTAAGTCAATACAACATATAAACACTTTAACTATCTGCCTTTCAACGTGCTACCTCAACTACTAATGTACTTGCCGACTAACTATCCCACTGTTGGCAATGGTACTACTGTACTTTCAATACAGCAATCATACTGTCAAATTCACAAACACTCTGTCTGAATACATTGCTCTTCTTAATGGGTTCAGCTGACTATTTAATTTGCAATTTCCTATGACCTGTATCCCAAACACACACCAGGTGAAACTGTACGTGGGCAACTGTGCACTCAATGGGTATGGACTAGTTTTTATTTATTTAGGCCATTAATCTGTTGATCTGCAAAGCAAAGTTAAAAGACTACGATTTCCTGCATTATTGAGAAGACATGTCGATTGAGAACAGCCTTGATAGCAGCGTCCATCTTGTCTGTAGAGCTCAGCATTGTTTTTATTACTTCTCATTGGTTCTGATGCACTGCTTGACAACTGCTTGACAATGCCGTTAGTTCTGCCATGGTACTGATTGGCTAATTGAGTCCCACACGACACCCATTGGCTGTTTATTATTTTAACCAACAAATCGATATTTCATGTCACAACAAATCAGTCAGCTCGAGCTCAGTGAAGCAGGTGGATTCAAAAGGTCTGGACCTGAGCAAATCAGACTCTCCACCAGAAAACAAATCAGCGTATATACCAAAAAATTGGCTATTCCATTAAACTATTGTATTTGCTTTTACACTGTTTCACCCAAATATCCTACAATGATAAACACTGCTCCCTTTGATATTAATTTGTTTTTTATCTTCTCTTTTGCTCTTTCCAGACTTATCAGTTTACTCCAGATCTCTGTGCCAAGCTCTGACTTGCAGCGTACTTAGTCTCCCTCTCTCTTTTGTCAAGGACACATATGTCATCCGGTGTGTGTGTGTGTGTGTGTGTGTGTGTGTGTGTGTGTGTGTGTGTGTGTGTGTGTAGGAGAGCTATGCAAAAGTCACTTGATTGCTTTCATTTTGTTTATGTCCCTCCATCTGAGGATCCCTATTTTTAGCCCATGTCGTTGCAGCCTCACTTTGTCATGACACTCAGCGGGGTTTTCTCTCAGCCAATATTCTTCATTACCTCTCCCTTTGCTCCTGCTGTTTTTACCCTCCAGATATCTCTTTTTCTTCTTACCTGGCGCTCCCCGTGTTCCTCACCCCATCCTCTTCCCACACCTGCACTCCTACAACAGAACCACTTAACATGCATGTCATTTACAGCTAAAACTCCTTGCAAACCCAAAATCAAATCATCATCTGTCTGCGAGTTTTATTTTTATTTAAATAACATAATTTTCTATGACAGGCTGTGATGTGACAGTGTCATTATTTCAACATGGTGTGGAGGGGAAAAACAGAAAATGTTCTAATTTCCAGTCACATCAGCAAAAAAAAAAAAAAATCTCACAAGGCCAAGCTGTGCGCCAAGTGTCTCTTAAAAATATAAATAAACCTCAGTCATAGTTGATGCTGTGACTTGTGTTTGCGACGCATTTCAGCAGCAAATGTCTGCACATATGGTCATACTTCATGCTGTTAAGGATGTGTTAAAAACGCAGTGGCACTTTTCCTGGGGCGAAAAGCATAGTGATCTTTTATGACATAAGAAATGTTTGTTAAGGGTTTTGAGCAGACATTTGGAGCCTACAGCAGCCTTTCATTTCGCTTACATCTGTATTTGTTGAATACCAAATGAATGCATTTTGTGTGAAGAATTGGGATAGAGGTTTACATAACAAAAGAAGCATATCTAAAAAGAAAATATTCTGCTTTGCTTCAGTTCAAGCAGCATCTGTTACAGATGCATAAATATCAAGATTGTTCTGGCTTTTTTCTCGTTGTCAGAGGAGAATGTCAAAACTACAATGAAATGCGCTACAAAGGTTAGAGTCAGAGAAAACACTTAGCCACACATGAACACACACACAAACCTTCCTCTGCTATATTTAATTCATGCTGACTGAACAAACTGTCCAAATGATGCTGCACTTTGTTTATTTATGTGTCCTCTGACAGAAAAAGAACAAAACTGGATGTGACACAGTTGCAGCTCTTTCATCTACAGTCACATAACACCAGATGTTGCAGGTTGTGGTTATGCGCCATATGCCCAGCTGCAGGTTTTTATCTTTTCTACCTTCTCCATAATGCATTCATGCTACAGTCCCGCCACGATACTGCAGCAGCCACATTCAGGGTGCGACTTAAAAGGCCAGAATGAAGGATTAAAAGGGGGATATTTTGGCAGATATGGAATATAAAAAGCATGTTTTCTTTAGTGTATATACACCATAAAACAAGAATTGCCGTATTTGTAACCTTAGAATGACTGGTTATATCTACATAGGGAGCAGGTCCTCATTCATGGAGACCGCCAGTTGCACCACCATGTTTCTACAGTAGCCCAGAATGGACAAACCAAACACTGTACCAAACACACAAGTCCACTCGCATTTTTGCATTGGTAATCATAGTGATGCCCCTCCGTGGTGAGAGAATCAGAAAAACACTGATTTTCAATGTGAAACTGCTTCATTCAGTATTTTTATCAGCTTTAATGACCTGGGACCGGTTGCACAAAACATCATAACATTTCTTCTTAAAGGGCCAGTGTGTAATATTTGGCATATATATATATATATATATATATATATATATATATATATACAGTACAGGCCAAAAGTTTGGACACACCTTCTCATTCAATGCGTTTTCTTTATTTTTATGACTATTTACATTGTAGATTCTGTTGGGGATTTATTCCAAATTGAAGGCACACTGAACCAGCATGGCTACCACAGCATCCTGCAGCGACATGCCATCCCATCCGGTTTGCGTTTAGTTGGATGATCATTTATTTTTCAACAGGACAATGACCCCAAACACACCTCCAGGCTGTGTAAGGGCTATTTGACCAAGAAGGAGAGTGATGGAGTGCTGCGGCAGATGACCTGGCCTCCACAGTCACCGGACCTGAACCCAATCGAGATGGTTTGGGGTGAGCTGGACCGCAGAGTGAAGGCAAAGGGGCCAACAAGTGCTAAACACCTCTGAGAACTCCTTCAAGACTGTTGGAAAACCATTTCAGGTGACTACCTCTTGAAGCTCATCGAGAGAATGCCAAGAGTGTGCAAAGCAGTAATCAGAGCAAAGGGTGGCTATTTTGAAGAAACTAGAATATAAAACATGTTTTCAGTTATTTCACCTTTTTGTTAAGTACATAACTCCACATGTGTTCATTCATAGTTTTGATGCCTTCAGTGAGAATCTACAATGTAAATAGTCATGAAAATAAAGAAAACGCATTGAATGAGAAGGTGTGTCCAAACTTTTGGCCTGTACTATATATATATATATATATATATATATATATATATATATATATATATATATATATATATATATAGAGAGAGAGAGAGAGAGAGAGAGAGAGAGAGAGAGAGAGAGAGAGAGGTCGCCATCTTGGACTGCCATGTATGTACGGCAGACCGAGCGGACAATCCAGCCAGCCAGAGAATGCGTTTCACGTGTATAAATAAACCAATGAAGACAGTGGAAGGAAGGAAGAAGGAGGAGGAAACAGCAGAGAGTGTTAGTAGTTCGTCGATAGAGAGCAGTGAAAAGTTTTTTTAGTTATAAAGTTTGCGAATGGACCACACTTACCACGCAACAGGAGAGAATGAACCCGAACGTCAGCTGCAAGGAAAAGAAGACGCAACTTCACTCCTTGTGATGCACTCTCTGCGGCGCTTTTCCTCCTGATGATATATCTCCCCAGCGATGGTAGCACCGAATCCCATTCTGTGCAGCCAAATGGGAGCAGAGGATTCAGCCTCTCTTCAGCATCAAACATATGGAGTTCCTCATCTGTATGCTCCGGCTCAAACAGGTATGGCTCTGGGTCTGTGTCTGCTACAAGAAACTCTTCAAAATCGCGTTCAAAGTCGTCCATTGCAGCTACTATAGTCCGGAGATATTGCTAGGCTAAATAAACAGCTGAGCTCTGTTTACAGGCTACGCTGTCAGTCAGTGTGCGGGCTGGAGATTGGTGGAGCAGAGAGTGGAGGGGGTACCCGCTTGGTACTGTAAACGAGAATGTGTGTACGGAGTGTGTGTGTTACGCCAGAAGAGTCAGAGTTTGGGACGGAGTCTTTTACCCCCTGGAGTGTTACCAGAGTTTTTGGAGTGCTCAAATAAACTGGCCTTTTTCCCGAACGCTCCTCTGGTCTCCTGCTCGTGAGTGATTCATTACAATATCGTAACATGGTTTAGATTTCTACATAAATATTCACCTCGTCGCTAGATAGACCTACTCCTGAAAAACTCGTGTCTGCGCAAGACTTTTTGTCCCTACAAGGCCACCGTCATTTACCCGATGGGAGGGGTGAGCGAGTGAGCCCTGCAATCTAGAATTTGACCACTGATGTCACTGTTTTCAACCCATTTTACACACTGGCCCTTTAAGTATGACTCTTAAGGTTTAATTTCACCTGATCCAAGGGACTTACACAATTACAGAGAATCCTTTAAAGGGTTACCTTAACTAAGAAAAAACTTGAACTCATTTACTGCATTGAAAGGGATTGTACAGGGGTAAAAGGATCCATGGAGATTGTTTGTTTTCTTGGACTCACACCTGCCTGTTTTTGTCTCACAAAGTTGGCTTATAGTTAGATAGTGAAAAAGATAAGACAATCATATTGGTCAGAGGAGGCAAGATTATACTTCTGGAGGAATACAATCACAAACTACAAAGTTAATTTGACCCCCTAATATCAGAAAACAGACAACTATTGTAGTAAGGCTGCCCCCTAACTGACCAAACATTAGCCAGAGAGTCATTAGTCGGCAAGATTTCATGGGTCACTTAGTTGCAGATCGAACAAACAAACAAATGAGAAACTCCATTTTTACAAGGTGCAGCTCCCAACAGAGACCTATATGACAGGACCATGTGGAAATTTAATTTGAAAGGACAGACACAGGAAGTGGCCACGCTCAGCAGTCAGACAGGAGTCACGTTAGTTTCCAGGGCTGGTACCTGCGGTTATTCCACAGGCTAGTTAATAACATGTCGGGCAGGAAATCCAAAGTGTGGGATCATTTTGAGAAGGTGAAGGACGAACCCAAGGTGATATGTAAACTCATCTTCATTGGTCGACTACAAACATGACGTATCATCTGAAACATGTCAGTAGCTACATGCCCATTAGCCACTTAGCACAATCATTACTGCTTTGCCGACAGCGTCATTAACAGGCGGCTCGCTCAGTGTGTGACGTGCACTTGTAGATAAAATACAGGCCTATATTAATGAAGGTTCATTAGTACGGTTTTGTATTTCTCTGTAATGTAGCACAGTGTTAACTATGTTACTGATACTATTCTTTCTCACACCTTCAACTCAAACCATTGTGTTGCCCCGCCCAAAATATATAACTTAAATAGACTAATGTTTGTTTATTTTTTTCATTTACCACCATAAATTCGGTCATGTTGCAGTTAAGACAGAGTTACTGGTACTTTTTATTATTTAATTGCAAAGCTTTTTTGTGCAACGGTCTACTGTAGGGATTCCATAGGTATAAGACCAAGACAAGGAGATAACTATAAATACTTAAGTGAAAATCTTAAGGGAACCTTGAGGGGAGGACTTACAAGTGTTTTGTGCAACCAATTTTATTTTGAGGGAAACCTTAACTAGGACTTTAAGGAAAATCTTAACTCAAGGTTTCTTGTGCCACCGGCCCCTGGTCCTTTTTATTTTAGAGAACTATGGTGAACAATGAACACTGACGGAATCCTAACCGGGAGTTCACACTTGGCACATTGGAAATGTTTCAGCTGGTTGCAATCTGATGTCTCACTGCTATATTCCGCTACATCCTACAAACTGCGCCTTTAAACGGATTCAAGTTTGCAAGAAAAACACAATATCAGCCAATACCAATACCACTACATTTGAAAAGTAAATGTCAAAACAACGTCTACACACACATAAAATCTGAAAAGCTGAGAGACCGTCAGTATGGACATGCTTCCTCTCACAGGCCACTCACAGTGTTACTCATAATGGGTTTAGGCCGTGTGGTGACAACTTAGCTGATGGATGAGGTGATTATATCGCTCTTTTGCTTCACTCGAGGACAGTCCCCAGTTCCTAATTGGTAAGAGAGCAGACGACAAGGGAAGAGACGTCTCCCTCTCTTTCTCTCTTCTCCCCCTCTGTCCCTCCCTTACTACTTCCCCAGTTCCCAGTCATTTAACTAATCTTGTTTTATCCCCTTGTCGACAGGCGCAGGACTCAGGCGGTAAAATGGAGTGCAGTAGAGATAACTTGCATGGCAGGGCCGCAGTAATTTAATGGGAACAGATGTTTCCCCTGCTAGAGTGACAGCAGATCCTTCTCCAGCTCCCTGAAGGGAGGAGCGGACACATTACAGATGGTTGTTGTGCCTGTGGTCATCATTACTAAGGCCCAGGTTTGGACTGGGCTCCAATCCGGTTGGAGATATGAAAGCGGTGATGGACAAGAAGACTTAAAAGGCCTTTGGCTCGAAGCTTGAAACAGAAGCAGTGATGCAAAAGTGTGAGAGATAGAGGATGCAAGAGAAAGAGGTGTGTAAACACAGCGTGTGTTTTTGAGGGTGTCCTTCTACGTGTCCATGAACTCATTTACCTGCGTTTGTGCTGTATGTACTGTATGTGTGGGCATATCTGTATTTGTGTTTGAGACACAGTCTGTATGATTTCATCACCAGAGATGGCCTCCACAGACAGTGAGGGAGCAGACACTGATTGACCCGGGCACTGCACAACAAACAGACAACAAAAAAAAACGTTAACACTCCCATAGAGGGAGACAGAAGTGCCTGAAATATATTCCTCTCTGCCTTCTGCCTCTCTGTCTCTCCGCAGTCAAAAGGAAGAATCCGTCTCAATAACCTGCTCAAATTGAATTTTTTTTCCTTTTGTGTCATACAGAAATGACCAAACATTTCATCAAGTATTTTCTTCTGCATCATGTTTGTAATTCAAGTTGTCAGCTGTGCTCCGTAGGTCAACATCACCCCACTATTCCTGTCTGAAGCACTGCCATTCAGAGATATTTTCAGGGCTGCACGATATGCACAAAAATATTGCAAATTCTTTGACAGATATTGCGATTTTGATACGAGTTGTGATTTTAATAGGAATGCTTATTTTTGCATTTTATCTTCAGTGAAAAAAGCAACGCACTCAATTGGAGTAAACAAGGGAGCAGCGAAGCAGTCTTGTTAAAAAAAAAAACAGAATTTTTCCTAGGACTTTCCCCCTGGAGTCATGCGTTTGGAACCATGTGAGATTTAAATGAACTTTGAGTCATTTTAAAGTACATCCTTGCCATGTTTTTTTTTTCTAGACCTATCCACAGTAGCTTTACTTGCCTAAACCTAAAGACACCCAACCATGTTTCTTTACCTAAACCTAACCTCTGTAACTTTAGGTCAATTACATAACTGCACGTTAAGGATGTAACGTCATTCGTGGGGCACTAGTTCGTAGGGGTGTATATCACTGATTTCATCATGATACAATATCCTATCAATTCTTTGGACAATGATAGGATATTTGCCGATATTAAAATGCCTGCAACAAGATGGTTTTGATACAATTCTGGGACCTGCGATTGATATAAGACGATATCATAAAAATAAAAACAACACATAATATAAATAACTGTAACCACTTAAGGGCAGTAAATTTTACTTTATACTGACGCCACTAACAAACATTAAACAGCACATGGAACAAGTTAGCCTTCAGGGCTTTCTGTCAGAAAGTCCTCTCTGGAAGAATTATTTTCATTTTACCCAAACCATCATCTTATTCATAAAACATCAGGTCTATCTGGCCTAAAGCCCTGAGGGCAAACTCCTCCAAACAGACATAAAACATGGATTAACAACAATATCGTTTAACAAAAGGTATAAAATTCAGCTCAAGTTAACTTGGCTAACTGCCAAGGTTCATGGACATGTTGATTTTCATTGCATAAATGAGCTTAGCTCAGACTTTCCTTCATTCATAACTTAACAAATTACATTATTTAGAATTTTTGTTAATCATCGCTTGGTTGAATTTTAGCCTTCATGCACATTTTTGAAACAGCAGCTAATGTTGCAGTGGTGAGAAGTTAGTGGAGTGAGATGCCCATCCAGCCAAGTAACTTTTTTTTTTGTTTTGTCACAGGTGCAATTTTGGCGCCCCCCTCAGGATGGTGCCCTAGGCGGCCGCCTATATCGCCTATAGTCTGAGTGGGCGAAAGTTTGCTGCAGAGATCAGCCTCTCATTGGGTGGAATGAGCCACCCGCTGAAAGTCCTGCCCTACCACCTCCGGTTGTGTAGCAGTTTTCAACACGTCCTTTACTAACTTTTGCGGTGTTTGATCTTGCAGGGATGTAGCCATTTTTCTGCCATGGTTCGCGTCCTGTAGGCGATATTTTTGTGGGCGTGTTACACCAAAACCTGTTTCCCCCTGGCAATATTTTTGCAAGCGCATCGTTGCTGTGGCACTGCCCAGAACGCTTGTGATTGGTTGAAAGAAGTACAAGCAGCCGGGGCGTTTTTTTCTCCAATCTCAAAGTGAGAGTCGGCCCAGCCAGACCTTTCTTTTCTTGGGAAAGGTCTGGTGAGCGAGACTATATCGCCTATGACAAGAACCACCACTAAACACTACCTCATGTTTTATCTCATTATGGCATTGTTAACATACAGCATGTGCTCTGTCTGTTGTCCTGTATTTTCTCTGAAATCGAAAATATTTTCACTCTGCTGATTTATTCCAGGGTAAATTAAGTTAACCTTATTGTCTTTCTCCTGATTGCTTGCCATCTGCCTGCCGCTGTTTGACGGTGACACAGACTTTCAAAATAAAAGTCTATGCTAAAGATGATGAAGATCGATGTTTTCACTTTGCATCAGTGTGATTGCATTGTTGATCATTAAATCGATATATCAATCCAGATTGAGGGATCGTTGCACTGCTACTAATTTGTGGGATTTCATATGCACGGTTCTATGAGAATATGTTGACGTATGATTTGTAGGCAGGGACATCTCCGTTGTATCACAGTGCTTCACTTATAATGGTAAGTAGGCATGTATCAAAAAATTGCAGCTCCTGCAATTGGCCATATTGCAATTTCAGTAATATTTTTGATTAGCTGTGTAGCCCCAGATTTTTCCCCAATTCACTATGTTAAGAAAAATAAAGATTTTACATCTTTTTATTTTTAATTAAAGCTGCTAATGATTGAATCTTTCTCTTCTTAAAGTTTTATTTGCAGTTTCCCAATAAATACTTTAAATACTAAAAAGGCCTGAGCAATGCAATTCATATGCAATTCAAGACTACAAGCTTGAACAAATGAACATCAAGTGTAATCTATAGGGACTGAGATGACAAATACTAGAAAATACATTAATTAATTACATTACATCAATTAATTAAAAGCAGCCACATGGTTATCCTTTTGTTAGACATGATTAAAGTGAACTTGTGCTGTAAAGCCGCACTTAGCGAGCACAAAAAGCTCATTCACCGTAAATCCCGTGGCTCCTGGTGAGGATACTAGTTCCAAATGAAAACATCCACTCGATATTTGAGCTTTTTGTTTTGATAGTCCTGCCAGTTCATTCTGCACTGATATTTCCCGGTGATTGCACACCCTAACAGTTCCACCGGAAGGTAATCCATTCAAGTAAACAATGATTTTGCCAATCACTCCCTCCCTGTGCCTCTATCGCCAACCTCTCAGCAGAAATTCATTTTATGATACAATCTAACCACACTGTACAAAGAGAGACCGGGGATTTTATTGGTATGTACTATAAAAGCTGTGTATTTCCCATGTGTGTATTTTGTCTTGGATTTCTTACAGGATGAGTTAACAGACCAGCAGCCACATCTTACAGGCCAATAGTTCCGGGTTCAGAGAAATATTTTTTTCATTTTGCATCTTGAAAGGCGTACAGTCATCAATAATACTGCAGCTGTTAACTGCTCAGTTTGGCTACAGTTGATTCATCCTTGTATATGCATTTGTGTTCAAACTGAACCCACACACTCTAGTGTTAATATAACAAGACACTTACCATTATTTATTCACCACACTGGACACTAAATGAAGCCATATTTCAGCATATGCACAGAGATTTATTGAAATTATTTGCTAAAGGCATTTTTCCAGAGAATATTGAGAATGGAGCTGAAAGGCGAGCACAATGGGACCTCCATAAACTTCCGCTGACAACTGACACATCCAGTGTCAAAAAGCAGTGCCATACTGACTGTACAGTACGTTCCCACTCCGAGCTCCCCAATAAGCGAATATGCAATTTATGTGCATATTAAATGCAAGATCACTCCTGGTTTTGGGAAAGAAAAGCTGTCATATTCGTAAGAGGATGTGCCAATTGGAAAGGTCACAACTGTCTATAGAGAACAAATGAGGCCGGTAATCGTTTTTCCTGCCAGGCTTCTACAGGCACATAAAAGACCAGGTGCTTGTCTGAATCTTGATGATCCCCTCTAAGTGAAATCATTGACGCGCATCCAGCTCAATTAAGCAGCTACTATGGTGAGCAAGGAATGATCACATTCCTGTAGTAGACAGTGAAAAAAAGTCACACTGTGCGATGACAGCGTCACGAGAAGTTAAATTATTAGTTTTGATTGGCTGTAATGTGGCTGATGACTCTGGGAGGAATTGTAGAGTTAAGGGGACTCTTTAAATCCTGTTTCAAAACACTTTTACTTCACCCAAAATAAGCCAGCAGACAAAGTGCCTGTGACATTAACTATACCTCTGTGAGAGCTCAGGAGCTGTTAAAACGCTGTGTACTGTTACACCTCAAGGTCGTGTGTGGCACTGGGTGAGGAGGATTACAGGCTCTAATGGACAGTGCTCGACTTTAATGAAGAGCCCTGATGAGGAGACAGATTGGTCCCCATCGACAGATCAGCTCCTGCCATTTCCATTTTCATGGGTGCCCAGACGCATCACGGGTGGAATTTCATGGCTGATTGCTGATCCCTGCGGACTAAACGCCTTTGCACATACAGTGTATATATATGTGTGTACATATTCATCAGGGGCCAAGCCAGATGTTGTAAACATTCAGGGATCAGCCTAAACATAAGTGGGTCTGGGGTCATGCTCCCCTATTTTTCAAGCCATTTGAGATAATATGCCTAAAAAGCTCTGCATCATCTGAAAAAAAAAAAAAACCAAAACACGACAGTTGCCAAGAGAAAAAAAGCATCCTGTAGAGCCTACATCCTGTTTTGTCCTCCAACTGTTTTCATCACTCTGAAGCAATAACAACAAATGCTGAGGATGACTAATTTACACTTCTGCCACCTTACAGAGGCACAAAATGTTTGATCGCACTATTTTTAAGTTACACAACATAGGTAGAGAAGGAATTGGCGTAAACAGCATTACTAATCTTGAAATCTATTTTTGTTATACTATGCTGAGGAGTTCATAGAATGATAAATCTGCCACATTTAAAAAGGTACAGTGTGTAGGATTTCGGGGCAACTATCGCCAGAAATGGTATATAACATTCATAACCATGTTTTTATTAGTTTAAAATCACCTGAATACAAGAATGATTGTGTTTTTGTTACCTTACACTAAAACATTTATTTCCACATAAGAAGCGGGTCCTGTTTCATGGAGTCCGCCATGTTGTTCTACAGTAGCCCAGAATGGACAAACCAAACACTAAAGGCCTTTGGGTTCAATTTTCTGCATTTTTAGCATCCGTCAGAAGCATTCAGGGAGCCATTCAAGAATCAGTGAAGAAAATGTGGAAGCGCGACACATCCGTGACAAGCCAGAGGAATGGGTCGCACAGTATCCTTTCATTACTCAGACAGCTCACGTTCAGCAGGTCAGAGAGTAATATTCAGGATTCAGGATGATGATGACCAGGAGGAAGATGTGGACAGTGTGGAGATAGAGATGGAGGACAGCTCTGTCACTTCATGCAGCTCCCGTGTCAAATGCAAGACGTGGGGACGGATAAATAACTCCAGCAAAGCATAGAACAAAACAAAAAAAAACGCATCAGACTGAGTGTGCAAGGATTCTGTGCGTTGCGATTTTTCAGGTAGTGGTTAAAAAAAAACAAAAAACTCATCCTAAACAAAACAGACTCAGTGTCCTAAACTCCAGATAGGGCCTTTTGCGTTTACATGGCCTCCACAGTCCTCCCATATGCAATTTGCAACCTCACAGCTAGGTGCCACTAAATCCTAGATACTGGATCTTTTCCATGCCATAATATCTGGACTTTTTTTTTTAATTTTTTAAAAATGTTTAAAAGAATTAATTTTCTTAAATTCAATAAAAAACAAACAAAAAAAGCCAAGTAAATGTGGTTTTTAAATACTAAATCCACTTTCAGATCTGGAACCCCCCGCTACAATGGGCTTACTCTCTTATCCTGAAGCCTCCTTAAGAAATCTGATCCCATCTGATTCGGCAGTGGGAGCCTCTTGCAACCACATGCCTTTGCTGGTGTCAATCCCAGCAGGATTTGAACCCTGGACCTTCTGCATTCCACATCGAAGACGAGTGCTCTAACCACTACACTAGAGAGACCCCATATGTGGTGTCTAATAAAATTGGATTCAATTGGAATATTTTTAGGGAAAAAACAGATTTGGGGCCTTTGAGAAAACATTTGGGGCTGGGGCCCCCAGAAGCCACCCCTCACTTCATCTATGGTAAATACGTTTTCACATAGGTGGTGACGGGGTGTTTTACAGTCAGCTTAGACTGATCCATTTCAGATACAGCAGAGAGTTAAGCCTGATTTGTCTCATGGTGAGTTTTTACACTCCTCCATATCCGGAACATTCACACACACAATGTACTGTAAATGGATTTCAGGATGTAATTCAGGAAGCCTTACACACATATGGCTTATATGAAGAGTAATCAGAAAGCTGTTAGAATTTCCTGATTAGAAAAAAAATCTTCTGACACAGCTTTTTTTTTTTTTTCCTCTTGCAGTCTGTGAAGCAAACAGCAACGTGAATTGGATTGTGGTTGAGTCCATGATACTTAATCATTTTCTTATCAGTGGTTGCTGTCAGAGCCCAGCTAAGGAATGACCCCAAAAGAAAGAGGAGAAATGAAGGACAGAGGGCGCCTTATGCTAGCCCGTTGTCTCCTTTGAGCTCGGTGACACACCTGCTTATTGACACCGGTGCTTTATTCCACCTGAAATCCCCTCCTGATACCCACTCTGTGAAGGTTAATGGGGGATAAAGCATTTTGTCATAAAGCTCACAGCAGCACCTTTTCTCTGGCTCTGGCATTAGAGCCAACAGGCAGGACAGAAGAAAAATTTATATCGCAGCCAGCGGTCACTAGTGAACAACTTGTCATCATGGCCTATTTCAGAACGATATACCCGCTAGTGCCAAACTGCGGATGCTTCGAGTACAAGGGCACAGCTTAAGATGTGTAGTGAGGGTTTATCGTTGGCCGCAGACAGGATGCGTGTGCGCTGTGGTAAACACTAATAAATCAAATCAGCTTGATCAATCAATGTATTGTAGAAGATATAAGAACACAGAAACATTCTTATTAAATAACAAAATCTACTTGAAGAACTCTCACTCTCAGGTGTGATAACATGAAGCGATGAAGGTCAGATTGGGTTGTTTTTTTGGGACAGAAGTCTATTTGACATGCAGGTAGAAGACTTTTCCCCACTAAAGGTCTCCAGGGCCTTGAGGAAGTGAATGTACCCACAACACAGTGCGTCATTGTCCATCCATGAAATGCCCTCAGCTAAAAGCCTCAGTGCTTTTTCACCGTGAAACCACTGAAGTTTTAATATTATCTGGGAAATAAAAAGAAAAATATGGACTGAGTTACTGAGGAGCAAAGCAATCGGGCACAGTATCGATACACCGACGCCTCTTGTCTGATGATTTAAACCCTGAACAATGATTGTTGCTACACTGATTAGGACAAAGATGCTCTGAGAGTATGCTGTATTTAAAAGATATTTTCTTTCTTTCTTTCTTTCTTTATTTTTTTTTCTTTTTTTTTAAGCAGGCTTAAGTGTTTCTTCCATGACAATTAACTTCAGCTGGGCGAGCAATCTACATGATTCAGAGTGCATTTCGGTTAATTAGAGATGAGCTGGAGCTCTTTTTGACTTCTATATAGAGTGAAACTAAAATAATTCAATTATATGATGGGGTAAATTAGGTAAGTGATTGAGTCGTTGCGGCCCACACACACACACACACACACAGGCACACACACAGTAAACTTTATGAACCACCACACAGTGCACAGCATTTGTACATGTTTATGTGTATTTATAGAGCAACACTGCCCCCAGCTGAAATGTGGCATGTGCTACTGGTGCCACACAGAATACATGCAGCAAGAAAGTGAGCCCAAACACAAACTGTGCATATGTACCAGACCAAAACACACTTCTTCAAGATGCATATTTATGCAGAAACATGGTCCAAGAAATGTTCACTTCAAATGGAGCTGATGACTGACTGGACTCTTATGCTCTGAAACTGAAAATGTGCCAGCACTGAAAATGTGCCTGAGTTTTAGCTGATAACTCACAACCAGTGATACAGCAACAAAATAAATGGACTGGAAATTCTGCTTTTTTGTTGCTACAGTGTTGGCTGTTAAACAGAAGTCACGCTCCATGTTTGCAACTTTTGAAAAGGCAGAATTTATTTCCAGTCACCTGAAATGCTGCTTTCAGTTACTGTCGAATCATACGTTTAGTAACCACAAAACACTGACTAACACTCGTCAGGATTAAATACCAGATGACTCATATTCATACTCTTAATAACAGTGATTTTCTTGCAAAATCTCCATAACTGACACATAATTTATTATCATTATTTTGTCATCTGTGTCCTTAGTTCTCCAACAAAAATTCCGTATGGTTCTGGCTTTTATATCCCTCAGTTCACTGAGAACTCTGTACTGTATTTTCCCGCAGACTCCCTTACTGATAATAATCTCAGTCCTTGTAAATGTGTCTGAGACAATTTCCACTTTAGAGAGTTGTTGAAGTGTGTGTGTAATAAATGCAGTAGAGTCTAATACATTTTTGTTTTTGAAATGTGAAGGATTAGAGTTATCATAGATTTATGACTCATGATTATATAATCTGTAAATCACTTTATAGTTTGCAAGACAGTAAATCAGCATAAAAATATGCCAAAAACTAATGTGAGTATGTAGTCGAGTAATCACAATATCTTTTTGTGTTGTCTGACTCTTATATTAGAATTTCAATAATCAAATGGTTTGACAACTGAACAACAGGGTGTCTACAGTTATCAGAAACTTACATTTAATGCTTTTTAAGACCCTTTCAAAATTATTTTTTAACCAAAATAAAATCAACACCAATTTTTGGATATCATCTTTTTCTTATTCAAGCATGGCAGGTGAGTATAAAGTCAAGTATTATGTGTAGTCCTGTGCAGAGGTAGGTTTTATGTAGGAATATAGTTATTTAAGTGAGTTAGTCTAATCTACATTTGCCAACAGTCAAAATTGTGGACTTTGAAGCAGAAGAGCTGAAATAATTTGGCAAAAATCAGACTATTTAAGGCCTTATATTTCTAAAACTGATTTACGGCATTTTAAAACTTTTAAAGGAACTGCATGTGCCCTGAACAACCACACAGCTCACTCATCAAATGGCTAGTACAGTCTATAGAGTTATGATCAGGGATGGACTAGGACTGAAATTTAGCCAAGGACTTGGACATAGAGAGGCCTATTGGAGAATTTTTTGGCAGTAATTTTAACATTTTATACCACACATTTTTGTGGTAGAAAGAGAATCTGATGATATTGAAGACCTTAAAGACACCTAGGATTACTTGTTGACGCCTGCCTCCCCCAGGTTGTGTAAGCACATCACCACTGCACTGAATCAAAACAAGACTAGTCCAGACAAGCCTCAGTGAGCATTAAGTCACAGTATACTAAGTACTGCTTACACCAGTACCAGACTCCAACAGTCAGTCCACTGGATGCCAAACACTTACAGATGCTCACATTTATATATGCGCACTTAAATACTCTAATGTTTTTCAATGCATAATTAAAACTGAAGTGCAGTCCCATACAAATATAACAAATAAAAGTGTGTTTGTGGAGACACAAACAACCAAGCACCAAGGTATACAGGCCTATACCTTCTCAAAACGCCAAGGTAAATGGAGACACTCCTACCTGACATTAATGCGCAGTAGTCCAACAGTCATCTGCAACCTTGGCCCCTTCATCACGGAAAACATCTGTCAATTTGGCGCATTTGACATCTCACAATTTTAGTTTCACTTTTTCGCGTTTTAGCTCGTAATATCTCTGCAACACACATTTCTTTTTCAGCTCCAGTCTTCTTGCCTTTCGCCCTTTCCGCTAATGACGTCTACTTCAAAAACTTCGCACAGGTGTAAACTCTTAATGATGATAACGACTGAGCCAATCAGATTTCAGCAGAGACGAGGATCAGTCCAAATCGGGAGGGGCCGCTCGTTTTCCCCCTCGATATATTAGATTGGCCCGGGTTAAAGGCAGCGTTCTGACATCAGTGACTGAAAAATCAAAACCATATGACCACTACATGGTGCGGGAGTCTTCCAGGGGCCAGTTGGTCGTGATCCAGTCAGACTGGAAAAACAATTGAGAAAGGAAGATCTGCTGAAGGATTATCACTCACTCTTTTGTGCATCTTGTTCAAGTGTTATCATCAGGCCTCTCTGTGGTCATTTCAGCAGCCACGTCTCAGTTATATGAAAAATAAAGTTTCTTATGAAATGACCTCCATCGAGTTCTTGGATGAATCTGCAGCACCTGCTTTCACTTTTCACTGAGCTACATTTTAAATGTATGGAACTCAGATCTTACCGAGACATTACATAATCACTTGTAAATTATCCGTCCCATCTTATGAATGTCTTCACTTGGCAGCACCATACCATCCCTAATTGCATCACTCCATTAACTCAATGTATCTTCCACAAGAGGTCAGCAAAAGCAGCCCAGTTACACTAAATGATTTGTTTTCATGTCTTTGGAAAGTCAATAAACCCCCCAGAGGATTATCCTATACAGCCTGCTGCATAAGAAGCACATTTGTTTATTACATTTTCTAGCCGTGACAAAAAATGCCCCCCAAAGCCTCTGCAGACATGAACGTGCTCATATGTGGCTGCATATCCCGGGAGCAGAGGAGCTGTTACCCAGATGCCGTTTAAGAAAACTGCCCTCAAGTTCTGCTTTAGAGCTCATATTTTTGATTTATGAGTCACACATGTTAACCACATGCTGTGCACAAGTATTTCCTGGTTACATGTGACCGTAGATGTGATGCAGCAGTAGAATAAAGACATGCAAGCAGAAATTAAATACAACAAAGCACACAAAAGAAATGTTTTAATACTCTCCAGCGATGCCAAACTTAGACTGACGCCTATTATTATGTTTTACACCTCTTCCATGAGCTGTCACCATGGTTCTTATATCTAAAATCATAGCCTGATTTTGGTGTTTGCTCATTATATTTTCAACTTTTTGTGAGCACACAAAGGCAGCAAGACAGGTCCATCATTGCCAGCAGGTGGCTCTACTCACATGCATGGTCTAAAAGTGGTAAAACCTTTGGCCAGTTCCTTTTTACTGTAAATGATGTCCATGTGATTTTGTGATGTGCTAACCTGAGGCACTCTAAACTGCACCGTGTGTCTTTTATTTATAGAAACTGAAATGATCTGTGGCTATAAAAATACAGAAAAGCATCACATGCATACACATTTGTAACATCATATGACATGAAATAACACCACAAACTTTGATAAGGTCAGTGTGAATTCATAATGTAAACCCCCAGAGGAACCCTGCAGGAGTGTTGCAGCTTAAAGCATCTCTTAATGTAGTGAACAAATGTCACGTGCTAAAATGTCAACCGTAAAAACTACCATAAGGGAGGAAAAATAACAAGAGGCTTTTTATGCACAGGCTTGCCCTTTATCGTCCGATGATGCAGGAATGTGAGGGGATGCTCAGTGTCCACCTGATACACTGCTCTGCGCCCGGGGGAGGGTCTCCAGTCTCCACTCTGGCTGCCATAACACAGCTCAGCTCAGGCAGGCAGGCAGGCGGGGGGAAGCGCATCATCCTCAGAGAAACATGATCATCAGGGGAACATAAACGCGTTATTCGCCTCCGATCAGATGATTCGACAACTCCATGCGTTTTGCCTTATCCTCCAAAGGACATAACACAAGAGGCAGGCGTGCAAGGAAAGACACAAGCCGACATCATCAGCCGCTGCGCCGCTGTGTGAGGCGAGGTCATCGCGGAGTAACCAAGGTAAGAGGAGAGGGGGGGAAAACAGCAGTGAAAACCAGCCGGGCTACTTTTTTTTCCATCTGCGTATTTATGCGTAAACACCAACTGTTTTCTGTGGACTGTGTACCCAACATCGTTTTTAAAACCTCTCCTTGTACTCAGTGTAGCTGCTGGGATGTAACAGCCGACGTGCGTCTCCCTTATAATTAGACCATACTGCATTTCGCTCAAAGCAACAACACATCTCCAGAGAAAAAAACAGCATGCAGGCCACAGGGATTGGACATGATATTCCGTCTGCCATTCCTGTAGACAACATACAGTAAATATGGGTTAGTGGAGCAAATCCACACGCCCCGCGACCACCAGGATGCCCCATGTGATTATTTGCTCTTCTACCAATAATTGATTTTACATACATTTTAGAGTCATCTGAGAAATCGGTGATTTCATATCGATCAGGTTTTATGGGAATGGGGCGCATTGGATATGCAGCATCCTCACTGGTCTAGACAGAAAATGCAAAGAGGGGCGAGTACACGTAGTACACATGTAGCTACTAGACAGGCCTGCACACTGCATACAGTCATACTGGCTGCTCTATCTTACACAGCATGTGTTGTTTTCTGATATCACTCCAGAGAACATTTTCTTTTGATACAAAGGCATATTCAGGTCACATTTTTGGCTCCTTCATCCATTTCACACATTCTCTCAGTTTATCATATTTGCAGCATTTTCATTCAGGCACCAGTGACAATAACTGACCCATGAATGTGACACACAAAGGTAATACAGAAGCATTTTCATAGCTGTGATTGGTTAGCACAGGCTCTGCTCTTAGTATGATAATAATGTGACAATGAGATGTCATCATCCTTGCAGCATGGGAAGCTGGTGGAAATGCCATGTGTTCACACGTGAATTATAAATGTCCCCCCACTCACCATAACCTCATTCACAATAACTTCACCTTCAGCTCCATCCCTGATTAAATGGCCTAAAAGCTGATGTTAATTTTAGAATTACCTCAGACTCCTCATCCGCGGTCTGAATATTGGGCTACATCGCCCACATCTTTGTCACCTCGGGAATACGCGAGTTATAGTTAGACACACGCTAATTTGGAGATTAATTTCTCGATGATGACTTTTCAATATCCTAAGGTGAGAAGGATGCTGATGTGTTCAAAGAGACCTGTTTTGAATTGGTTAAGCGTAGCCGTGGGTGTGAATGGGTGGGCAGTTTATGTAAACTTTGACACATGAATGCACGACATTGATATGACAGCAGCCTGTGTAGAAAGACATGAGTCACTGTTGAGTCAACATGATCCGTTTCTCTTGCTTAAAATGACGTGTATCTGCTTGAGGGATAATTCAGAGGTTGCCATAGATGCTCTATCAGATGACATTCATAAAACCTAATTCAGCGCTTCAGGTATGAGATTAGTATTTAGTTAACACCTGAGAGAAGAATGGGGAAAGAGTAGATGGGGGAGATGAGGGTGTGGAGGTGAAAGATAACCAATGTGACTATGTGATGGCTTTAAAAGTGGAGACATTTACACAAGTGTAAGTCTAGTAGTGTCCTGTCAAATGTTGTATCTGAACTTCAAACACAGTCACAGTAGGTCACTGAATCCATTTTTCTATCCTAGTATATAAAACATTAAGTAACACCTCTTCCTTTTTACAATCATGTTGGAGTGCACTCAAACCGGTTAAGTTGTTTTGGAGAGTTTATGCTTCACGCTGACAAATTTAAAGGGGACCTATCATGCTCATTTGGGATTCATACTCGTATTTTGTGTTTGTACTTGAATATTTCACATGCCTTAATGTTTTGTTTCTGCACTCGAGGTATCATTGCAACATCATTGCAGCCGGGGAAATGACTGTAATGGAGTGTAGTGGCACTTTCTGTGGTAAAAATCACAGATAAAAGTTTTTAAACAAATTCTTCACATTCTAACACGTTCCAGTGGGAATATGAAGTGAAATCAGGGGGAAATTAACAACATGAGTAACCAAAATAACTTTCTTCTGTGTTAGCATGCAGCTACATGTAGCAGTGTACTTGCAGCTGGGGGATGACTGTGTATAGCGTCACTTTTTACTGTGAAAAATCACCAAGGAAAGCTCATTCATTCATTTTCCGTAACCGCTGTTCCTCTTGGGGGTTGAGGAGGGGCTGGAGCCTATCCTAGCTGACACTGGGCGAGAGGCGAGGTCCACCCTGGACAGGGGGCCAGACTATCACAGGGCTCACACATAGAGACAGACAACCATTCACACTCACATTCACACCTACGGGCAATTTAGAGTCACCAATTAACCTGCATGTCTTTGGACTGTGGAAGGAAGCCAGAGTACCTGGAGAAAACCCATGCTGACACAGGAGAACATGCAAACTCTGCACAGGATTTGAACCAGGAACCCTCCTGCTGTGAGGCAAAAGTGCTAACCACTACACCACCTTGCCGCCACCACTAAAAGCTTCTAAGCCTAATTCTTCCCAACCATTGATGTTCCAGCAGGAGTGTGATCTATCCTTTATAACATCGGCAACCAAGACTGCATGTTTCCCTGACGTTAGCACATAGCTACATGTAGCAGTGTAGGCTGCATAATGTAAACACATGCAGTAACTTGCCTGAAGCAGATAGTCATATAAAGAAATCTGTTACGGGCAGCCAGTTTTAAAAGTAGAAGAAGAAGTTTGAAACAGAGTATCCAGAAAGGTCTGAAGTCTGAGGTCTTTGCTCACAAGGCCATGTTTAATGTCAACGTCCAACATTTTTTATTATGTAAATATATGACAGATAATATGGAAAACATATCAGGTCCCCTTTAAGACAGAGAGGAGTTGTACAGAGGAGCAAAGCTTTTATGCAAACTGATTTATATTTTAACACTGTATTATCTTGATTACACTCTTTTATCTTGGCTGGCACGTTCAGCCATGCAGGATAATAAGAGGTTAATTTAGCCGTATAAATGTTTCATAAGGTGAATGGGTAATTATCCTTCATAGTCTGCAGATCTGAACTGTGGTAACTTTTGTCACCGTTGCCTTCTTTGTCTGTTGTCTGTCACCATTTCCACTGATTGTTAATGAAAAAAGAGGCATGGCCGTACAAATGAATCCGTCCACAGAACTGAACCTCAACCTCGATCATGAAGTGTGTTGGATAAAATTGGTTGTATTCGTCATATATGCAGCTAGGCATCTATGTAGGCCAGGGATGCACTGCTCTGTTACAATCTTAAGTGACTACATCCATGCACATTTTATTAAAGAAGCATCCGCTGCATCATCACAACCCAGTTTCAAAAAGTTCCTCCTTTGCAAAAACCACTGAAGTTTATCATGCTTCTTTGATACACATCTGTTTGAGGTGTAGCCACTTGAAGTGCAAAGTCAGTGTCTCCTAAGTAAACTATGGCTTGTGGTGTATCTTGCTGCGAGAACAGGAAGTGCTCGTGTGGTCACTGTCTAATAGAGAAGGAGGAAATTGACTGTTCATTTGAATGAAAGTGCTACTGCGCTTAAACACAAAGAGCAGTTTCATTACGTACAAAGGAGTCACAGAATGCAGCTACAGGATCAGAATATAGTTTAAAATATCACACCTAACAATGACTTTATATCACGTATTTAAGTACGTAATAGTCATGACTGGAATGTTGGTTCACTGTTTGCGTGTTTCACAGTTGTTACAGTTTCCGTCCACTTACACTGGACTCCAGTGAAAGGACCAAACTTGTCACCCTTGGATGAGCTGCAGTATCAGAGTAGATGAGTGCTGAAGCTGTAATTGCGATGATTATTATCTCTTGTCCCTAGCTTCACCTATATTGTGGCCCAGAAGTGTCATTTTCAGAGTCCTCAAACTTGAGCATGGAGATTACTCTACTCATCATCTGATATGATAAAGGCATAAAAATAATATTTCTCAGCTATTTCCCTCGGCAGTAGCCACTTATTTTAAAGCGTGGGTGTCCAAGGCTCAGGCTGTGATATGCTCAGTAGACCAGTCCCTTAATGTCAGGACTTGTGGTAGCAGGAAGTTACATGAAGCCTCAAAGTGGCCGATCTTTACACGAACACTAAGAATTATCTTTTAATGTTTTTTTTGCAGAGGACACAGTTGTCTCTATCTCAGTTTGTCTTAGTGACTAGATAAGTTCTCAGCAGGCAGCCTCACAGATTGAATCAAATTCACAAACATGCAATTTCCCAATCTGACTTGACAAAACACACAGTTCCTCTTGCAGTCTTCCTTTACTACTACTTCCCAAATTTACAGTGGCAACAAATGTACAAGGACACTGAAGATACTTTCATTTAAATGCATTTTGCACCGTCAACAATGCCATTGCTTTGCTCTTGTTCTGCGCCATTTTTAGAAGAAAAGCACGGCTGAAAAACAGCAATTCATCTGTGTCCTTGCATTACAAATGTCAGAACAAAGTTTTAAATTCGGCCTTGTAGATATAAGTGAGGATTCATCAATTGTATTGCTCATTTCTTGCCTAGAATTTGTTCAGAAATTTAGGTAGACTGCTGAGGTGAAATGACTGAAAGTCCAAATCCGGGGACATGACTAAAGCATCGTGTGCACCAGGTTGTCGTTGCTTGAAGAGCACTGAGAATACAAACAGGCATTTTTGAACAATTGTCTCGTTCCTCTGCAGAATTCGAAGGATCCCTCTGCGACATTTGGTGACATAGCATCCTTGAATTGCTGTCATTTAAGGATCCTTCCTTGACTTTGACAAGCACTGACAGTCTCAGCTCACTCTCCACATTGAGCATCATGAATGAAGGTTACTGCATGCATCTGTGCTCTCTGAAGACCCACAGTAGTTTACCCCATTACATATGAAATGGTGGATTCATCATCTCAGGAAGCCACGCGACGCCATCAATATTAGATTTATGTGTCAGAAAGGCAGCATGGAAGTAGCATGAATAGCTAGAATCACTGAATCCAGTGAATATGTGGCAGAGTGTGAATAGCACCCGTCAGATTTGGGTATGGGTTTCAAATATTTTGATCATGCACATCATGATTAGAATAATAAGATAAGACAACAATAGTGCTATTTAATTTTTTAATCAAAAGAAAGAACTTAACCTCACAGCCATGCATAGCTACAGTACTTAATGTTGCCTGTTTTGGTATGAATTAATGATTGAACCACAGAGTGCTGGGTGATGACTGCACTCCCATAAAACTTTAATGACCTGCATGTTTCCCCTCTTAGTCAATGGACAAAGTGGCACAGAAAGGAAGCGCTTGTGCCTGCAGTAATCGTATGCCGTGAGCAAGTCTCCTTCTCCTTTGGACTGAATGTACGCAGCTGAAAGGAGAACAATACTCTGTGTGAAAAGATGACGACGGTTTCATAAAAGTCTCCCAAATGACTTTTACGCAAGTGAAATACAGTATGAATAACTTAGCATATTTGATACATTTTTCATACCTATTATCATTTAGCCCAGGCTTCCTAACATTAGTAATAATATATTACATTGCCTATTTATTCAACATGTATTATTACTTCACTGTAGCACACTGACTATTATTGATATATTGCACCCCTGCATGGTAACTAAACTTTTTTAAACCCACTGTAGAACGATTTGTTCAACCTGGGAGCTGAATGTGCTCAGATCCAGAGAAGAGCACCATTTCTGCCTCTGTGATTCATCTTTGACTGACAGATTCAGTAACAAGATTTATGTTTGAGGGTCAGGTCAAAGGTCACATGAGCCGTGCTGTGACAGTTTGTCCTCTTTTTTACCCTGACCTTTTTGTGCCCTCTGTACATTTACGAGTTCCACATATAGAATAAATGGAGCAGAGAGTGACTTGTTACTCTGCTGTTTGAATCAGACAAACTAGAGCCATGTTTATCTATGTCGGAGGCATGTTACCTCAAAGAAAACCTTCATCAATTTTACATGTCACTGTCAAGTTACTAGTCACAGGGAGAGCTACACCGCCTTTGCAAACAGTTGTATAATGTCTTCTGTGGTTTAGGAGGAGCTTTGGGGAAGTCTGGAAAAATTACTGAAATGACATCACTTGAGTCATCCTGTGCTTGGGTGTGGAGTTTGAAAGACGTGGGTGTTAACCAGGCAGGGAGTCTCTGTAAAAGACGTTATTGAGTTACATTATGGTGGGGCAGAATCAACTATAAGTCAGGAGGACTCTGCTGCATCAGTTAGGATTTTTCTGTTTTGTATACTTAGTGCGTGTGCATGAATCTCTATGATCTGTAAATCAAAGACAAGATGTGGAGCAGTAAACAGACTGCTTGATTTTAGTGTCGCTCATCACCACTGAATGACTGCAGGTTTAAACTGCACGTTTGAAGGCAATGAAAAGAGAGGTGTACATTTTTCCTGTGTGCACATTCTTCTAATTTAAGGACCACAATCACCTCACACAATTGGATAGTATGGGGAAATTATACATTACTTGAATCCTTGCAGTCTTGTGAGTGTTAAGATTTTTTTATGAAGATGTTGTGCCTGTGATGTGCCTAGTTTTCAGTGCTACAACACCATTGTTGAGACCTAAAAAACAGCATGTCATGAGATTTTAAAAGCTCAACTGTGCCACGGTTATTTGTCAGATGAACACAATGCAAGTTTTATGAAAGCTAAGATTATATTTAAAACAGTGCCAAATGTAGTCTGGGAAACACAAAGAAGAGGTCTTAGCCTAAATGTCTGTTATCTGGATATTAGCAGCCGTAATGAGTTTCTTCCGTGGGGTGGCTGGGCTCAACCTTAGAGATAGGGTCAGAAGCGGGGACGTCCGGAGGGAGCTCAGAGAAGAGCCGCTGCTCCTTTGCATTAAGAGGGGTCAGTTGAGGTGGTTCGGGCATCTGATCAGGATCCCTCCTCGGCGCCTCCCATTAGAGGTGTTCTGGGCATGTCCCACTGTCAGGAGGCCCTGCAGTAGACCCAGGACATGCAGGAAGGATTACATATCTCACCTGGCCTGGGAACACCTTGGGGTCCACCAGTAGGAGCTGGAAAACATTGCTGGGAGAGGGATGTCTGGGGTGCTTTGCTTGGCCCTGGATAAGCGGGTGAAAATGGATGGATATCAGCTAGCTACACCAGAACCCCCAAATTGTTGGCTGTTACCTCCAGAAGCTAAATTGGTATTCAGACCAATAGCGGACGGGTTCCAAGACTGCTGATATACTTCTGCAAAAATCTTTTTTTGCCACCTAGAGTGGTGCTGAAATTGTGCCAGGCCCATGGACCATTTTAGTGTTTTTCTCACCTACTATTCTCACAACCTGTTTTCTGTTTCTAACAATGAATTAGCTTTTTCTCACCAGTCCCCCAACTCTATGGAAGTAAAAGAGCAGATTTTTAAAGCCTCATTCATGAAGGATCTTTTGACCAGATTTACAGTCTTCAGGTTAAAGGTGTTTTTAGTGGCAAACATGTTTATGTTCAAACGCCAAAGACTTTGCAACATTTGGAAAAGTTGAGCACGGCTCCTACCGTACGTGAGAAAACGAGGTGTTTTCCATACCTTGTTCATTAATTTCCCTCATCCCGCCTCAGACTGAGTGGGCCCATCCAGCTGGGTCTGGTGACTAATTCACCTCTTCTCCGCTGCTTTCTGCTCGGCTGCGTCACAGCGGCCAAGTGTTAACAATATGGCTTTGTGTCTCACACCTGTGGGCAGTGGGACTCTGGGAGTGTAGGAGTGAGGGGGCAAGAAGGACATGCTTTCTTTCTCAGGCTCTAGCAAGGCGATAGAATAACATCACAGTCAAGTCTTTGTGTTAAGAGGGAGGAATTAATTCCAACATACTCCATGCAATGGTTTTCATGCAGTTACATTCGCGGGCAAATTTGCGGCTGTGTTTAGTTATGTCTTTAATTGGGCTACATTGATTGTGAACACCATTCTCATGTTTACTGTTATTAGATCTGAAGGTGACTCTTACAATTATACTGTCGGAAGCAAGCGCGTGAATGTGTGCAAACTCCTCATGTGTACCACAAACACTGGAAGACTAATTTGGGGAGAATTAGTTTTGCATGGCTGGAGATAAATAGCTTGTTACTGTAATGTTTTCGCTTTGCAACAGTGGGTTGTGCAAGTTGCAGCCGAGGGTGTTGCAGTAAACAGTAAACAAACGTTGGACGTGTGCGGTAGGAATGGTTGCATATCCACACCCAGTTGATTAAATGCAGCCGTTCTCCCAGACATGCTGTGCACAGATGCAAACTCCCCCTCATTCCACTTCTCTTGCTGTGTATTCATGCATTTCAAGGATATTTTGTTTTTTCTTTGAGTCAGCCTCAAGTAGTGAGTCAGGGGAAATCTGCCTGAGCTTAACAATATATGTCGAATAGCTCTGGCTGAACTTGTATACATCTCTTACTGTTTCTTTTTGCTCAATTTTCCAGGTTCCCATGATCCCCTGTGCCTTGATCCCAGTCTAAACTCTCAAAACGACCTCAAGCCCCACCACTGACCTCAGTCATCTCTTCAACCAGCACTGTTATTGATGTCTCAGAGAGGATGTGAGTAGGCGAAGGACTGAGGGTAGAAACCCCCCCCACAATAAGTCCAACCAAGAAAGGAACAGGGATCACATGGCTGCTATGGACTGACGGGTCAACTGATACCAGATCACACTGGCTTTGCTTGGAAGTGTAAGTCTTTTATTAATCCATCTGACCACAGACCAGGTCAATTATGTTCCAGGAAATCAATTGAAATGCAATCCGTTAATGGAAAATAATCTAATAATTACAGTGTCTCCTTTCTAGATTGATTCTTTTGACCTTAACCGTGTAGCAGACAGTAATCGGAGACCTGTAAGCAGGCTTGAGAGGAGGAGATAAAGATACCATAGCACTTCCAGTGTTAGGTAGAGTGTAGTTTTCAGGGAGTGAAAGTGTCTTAAATTTCATAGCCTTAATCGTCACAAACATTTGCATTAATTTATCCACCTTTAATTTCTTTTAAGAGTCAAATGACTCTTGCTTGTCTTCGTGAAAGTCCACATTTCTGATGTTACGAATCTTTAAACCTACCGCTAAACCTAATACCGTCTTTTTACTTTACCCTTGCACTTACCTGTTGGCAAAATGTAGCTCAACCTACTCACTCTTATAATCATATTCCTACACAAAACCTACCTCTGCATTGGCCTACATATATATTATACTTACCTTTGTACTTGCCTGCAAATTTTGAATAACAAAAACGCAATTTCTCCAAAAATCTGTTTTAAATTTGTTCAAAATCAGATCATGAAAAGGTCTTAAAAAGCCTCAAATGTAAGTGTCTGATACCCACAGACACGCTGTTTGATAGAAAGGTGTTGCAATATGTTTTGTTAAGAGTATGATGAGTGTATTTTCAAAAGCAGCCTTGTTGCAAAGCCTCCCTCATATATAAAAATACAGCGAGCTGCATTTGAAGATACAGCAGCGCCTTACCAGACTGCACAGCTTCATCCTTTTTACTGCCTCTGTGTACTAAGGGTGTCTACCATTATGGCTGTTATCTCTCTGAACCCAGAATCTAGACATTTATCTCCTCCAGCTCCGACTCCTCTCCCCTCTCCTCCTCGTCTCATCTCCTCTCTCATCTCTCCTCTCCTCTCCGCTGCCACACTTTACTGACATGTGTTTGTGCTCTCGTCCCATCCTTTTCCTTGGCACTTGACAATAGAAGTGGTGGCTGTTTCTGGTATTCCTTTTTTTTTTTTGCGCTGCCTTTGTTCCTCCTCTCCCTGGAAACAAAAAAAAAAATCTTTTATCTTTCTGTGTACAAGACATGCCATCTATTCTGTGCCAAGCACAAAATGTGGATCTGTCTTTGAGGCTGTATTGATTTGTGAAGAAACTGAGACATGATTGGATGCAGCTATCTGTTTGATATATTTTGTTATTGTTTGAGATGCCTCTGTGAACACATCATTCTTTACCTTTATTATAACGCACAATACAACGCTGCAGTACAAATGCTACCCATATTTCTAACATTATTCCTCATGTCTCACTCAAAGTCTGCTGTCATGCATAACTTAGCAATGTTGCTGCTGTTGTTCCAGAACAGAAATCATAGTTCAATAAGCATTATGTCTGGCAAATATCCGCGAATATGTCCCCCACACAGTGTCACTGATGGAGCATGTTGAATAATTTAGAAATCATCCATTTTTCAGATCAATGCAGATCTCAGTTGCTTTTAGTAGGGTTGTGTAGTGAGGCTCCTTTTTGTTTACCATGCATCATATCCCAGTACCTACAATAATGTGGTGAACACCAATTAATCAACATGTAATGCTGGCTTGTGGTGTGGTGATGCAGTGTGATGCATCATTTGGTAAAGTGTTAGTGATGCTGGTCTGTTTGTCGATCGATTTGTGAGCATGGTCCAGACTGAAATATCTCAACTACTGGATGGATTGCCATTAAAGTTTATTGCATTTATGTTCCCACTCAGGATGAATTATATTAAGTTTGGTGACCTTTTATCAAGTGCCATCTTTAGGTCAATATTTTAATTTGTCCAGTACTTAAAGCTGGACTGCCGAATTTTTTCATCTCCCCTTTTGATAGTGTATGCAAGCACTGTTGACGTATGCTTATGGCATTTGCCAGCAGGTGAGCTTGGTGTATCATCTCTGTGCCAGGAGTGCTTTCTTGAAGTCAAATATTTTGGCTTTAATACTTTCTCTGAAAGCCAAGTGTCTTTTTTAACTGGAGCATCCACTTCAGATTTTTTTTTTTGATTTACAGTGCACAGCCACTTAGCTGCACCAGAGTTAGCCACAAGCTAATTTTCATCTGTAGTCCCTGGGCAGGAAACAGAGAATAATTTCTCTGCTAAAAGATGGTAAATGGACCTGCATTTGTATAGCGCCTTTCTAGTCATCTAGTGACCACTCAAAGCGCTTTTTACACTACGAGTCATGTTCACCCATTCATACACTGGTGGCCGAGGCTACCATACAAGGTGCCACCTGCTACTCAGTTTTATGGAACAGCCATCGGGAGCAATTTGGGGTTCTGCATCTTGCTCAAGGATACTTCGACATGCAGCCTGGAGGAGCCCGGGATCGAACCGCTGATCTTTCGATTGGTGGACGACCTGCTCCACCTCTGAGCCACAGCCGCTCACAACACTCATATATAAAAAACACAATCACAAAATAGAGCATAGTCGCGACACAGTGGCTTCAGCAGTAACAATAGCAAGACAACACAACATCAAGTCATTGAAACAGCAACAACAATACAACTACAACATTAAGATAACAAGATTTCATAATGCTAGATCAAGTGTTTGAGTTCATGTGTGATGGGTGCATGATTGGGTTGATTTTAGCCATGATTTCATCTTAAATTTAAAACCAACAAAACTTTTACTTATCTTATCTCACTTGGTACTCTAGTCCCAATAGTTTGTAGCTCTAACAGAGAAGACTGATCCACCAAACTCAGTAGATTTGTGCTGTACTGCTTTTCCACCATAACTGCCATACTCCTGCTGCTTTGTCGCTATGACCTTTCCAGCCTGCCTTTTTTATATAAATACAGCTCTCCCCTCTTTCTGCCCCCGTTAGCTCTTGCTGGTTGACAGGAAACTCATCCTTTCTGGTGCACCAGCACAGGACAGTCACCGCAGACACTGGACACAAAACTCCAGTATACTGCAAAATACAGCGAGCTTTCCCTGATGGCAGTAGAGGGATGATGTTTTTCTGTAGGCCGACGTGGAAGTTAGCATCAACTGGTTCTCTTGTCAAAAAGCCAATGGGATTTTTCCATAGGATTTTTAATTATTGCCAATAATAAGCTCTGTGGCAAACAAACGTTTATGATACTGACACGTTTTGTTCAGCAAGATAATCTTCACAAATGAATTCATGATTATTAAAGCCTGTATGCAAATGCCAGAGGTAAAAAGCTAACGTTGGGCTATAAACTAACTACACTACAGTTGCTTGACCTAACGTCACCATAACAACACTGTAAAGCCGCGTTTGGCTCGGCTTGATGTGAAGACGTTCTGTAGTCTCAATTTAACCACTTAATAGCAACCGCCTTTTTTAAGGCACACACAAGCTTCAGAGTTGACGAGTGGGGTATTTACTGATGTATTTTATGTTGTAGACCAAATGTGAAAGCCTCTTATGCTTGCGTTAACCACATACCTCATGTCAGGCATCTCACCAAAACCCATTTAAAAAACATACTGACTTTGAAACGAGGGAACCGCGAGTGGTAAAATGGTACTAATTTCTGGGTGTTAAGTCTCCCTGGCTCACACTATAAGCTTAGTCAGCATTGTGTGAACTTGTCTGGTGAGGGCTTGAATATGTAGCAAATATTCATTTATATGTAAAAGTCCTGCGCTCCAGCTTTAAATATTAATGTCATTCCTATCAACCAGCTGTGGCTTGTGCACAGTGCTAATTGGCAAATGTTAGCATGCAAGATGCTCAACTAATGGGGAACACGCTTAACATTATACCTGCTTAACATCAATATACTAATATTGCCATCATGCGGCATGTTAGCTTGCTGACGTTAGCCTTTAGCTCAAATCACCTCTGTATCTAAATGCCACAGTGAGACTGTAGGCTTGTTTTATTGCACCGTGCCCAGCATCATGTTTAACTGTGTAGTAAATCAAAGTGCACAGAAGATCATGTTACCCACATTTATGACACAGTATTTATTAAGAAAGATCAGATCAGCTGTTGGCTTTTTTAAATAGACCCTGTGACTGAACATCAAATGTATTATGATGGAGTGAAGAGCTGTGCAGTGCATGCTGGGAGAGGCTACATGCAACCCTCAGCAGGATCAGCAGCTATAGATAATAAATAGATTGTGATGTAAAGGCAGGTTTAAGCAGGTAAGGATTTAAGATGGAGTTAGATTTTATAAATGAAATGACACATCAGCTGAGCTCATACATGTGCGGCATGAAAGCAACACACTGTGTTAGTGCTGGTGCCATTTAATAGTGCCAAGAGCTACTGATGTAAAACATGCATGATTGGCAGTGTTTCATTTTTTTTTTTTTTTTTTTTGCTTTTTTCATCCCCACTCTAATTTGCACATTTTAAAACTACCTTTAAAAATGACCACAGTAATTGCCAGCTGGTTCCCATTGGCACCTCGTTGCAGCACCTCGGCAAACGTGTAAACATTGTATTGTTCATGTTTCATCCATATGCTTTGAGGGAAAAAAAGATGTAAGGAAGGATTGCTGAGCAAGCTACTTATTGAGGTTCCTGGCTGTGAAGTTGAAATAGATTGGCAACAAGTATGCGGTTGCAATTTATTGTGTCGTATTAAACTAGTGCACCATGACAGCACATACTGAAAAAACCTGTGGTGGATTAGCTGCCACAGAAGGAGGAAGAATAAAGATCATGAGTCATACAGTTTTAGCATCAGGATACACACAACTAACCTTATAAAGTTCAACTTGTGATATGTGAACTGATGATAAAGCAGCTCAGTTCCTGTTTCAGACTTGCACAGTATTGCACAGCTGTTTCTCTCTTGAATTCGCACGTTTGTCTTCACTCATCTTGTCACGCTTTTGTCCTTCAACCATGCAGAGTAGTAAAGCAGCATTATCTTAATAAACCTCACTCACAGATTCTGACCTATCAGATGATGCCTGATTGCAAAGGCTCTATCTGACTGGCCAGTTGAAGAGTTAACAGCATGACACATATGAGACAGAAAAATAGGCGCTACAGACATAATGTGATTTAATAACTTACTGTATTTAAAGTGCAATATGGCAGTCTTTTATTGAGCGAGTTAACACCACAATGAGGATAAAAAGGATCTTGTTAATCCCCATATGATAGCAGATTTAATGTCCCAGAGGCTGTGAGATTATTTCATGTGACAATTCAGCTGCAATCTATAGCTATAGTAGGGGAAGCTGCTTCGTTATTGAATTTAAGAGATATCTGTAGATGCCCTTTTTGTCACGGTTATAAAAGGATATGTCAGCAACCTCCATCCAGAGTTTTATGTTGTGGCAACAGGACGTTTAATAGACCTTTTAACGAGTAAAATTCTTCTCTCTTATAAATGATATGAGGTCAACAGAGGTGATACAAATCAGCTTGAGGTGACTGGATCTATTAGCATATGTGTATCCATACTTGGCCTGAAACCAGATTCTGATTCTGATCTAGTAAGATATTTAAGAGCTTTAATATTGATTTAAAGCTGCTGTCGAGCTACTTAACATTCAAGACTTTTTACTTTTTATGGCATGCATTTGAGAGATGAGGAGCGTGCCCTATACAGCACGTGTCTTACACAGCACGTCAGTATTGTTCCCTGTGGAGAGTGCATGTAATTCATTAAAATGAGGTGTTTAACAAGGCCAGGAGGTCAGCATGAAGTCATGTTATTATGTTTTAAGTATTTAGAAATTTGCACAAACATTCAGAGAACCACACTTGGATGTATTTGTGTTGTTAAATACGAGCAAAGGAAAATCTGTCTCCTGGTCGTTAAAGGTTAAATCTGTAAATACAGTCATTTTAAAAACAGCGTGGGGAAAAAATCTCACCTGGGTCAGTCATATTTTTATGCTCCTGGTTGGAAATGGATAATAGATCGCCTTCCCCTGCACAGTTTGGTTTGAATTAATGATAAACAGGAGTGGAAAAGCTGCAGGTCTGGCAAAAGGAAAAGACACATCTCTGTGGCGGGTGTTTCTATTTCTGATGTCTATTTTCTGTGAGTCTCGCTTTCAGGTTTTCATGTGAGAGCCAAGGTGAGGGAGATGTTGAAGTGAAGCAGAACAGATTCATTTCAGGAGGCTGCGAGTCTTTGAATTTGAGAGGTGCACAGTATATATATCACTGATTTCTTTTCTCACCGAGGGTTTTTTAGGTTTCCGCAGCCGGCTCACATTTAATGCACAGTCATGTGCTGATCTTCATCTCGTCTCTGTTCACAAAAGGAAAGCGGATCGATGTTGAATAATGCATATTTGTGCTCGAAATACCCTCAAGGTTCAACCGGCATGTGATGCATGCTGAATGTTAGCATTGCATCATGCATGGGTGGGATGATTTGCTTCTGCACTCCCAACTCAACTGATGCGGTATAATTTAATTCCCTGCCAACATGTATGTCAAGCAGGTGCGGGAGGTTGAAGCGATCACCTTGTTGTCAGTGTTTCATTAAACAGACAGAGAAGCAGGGATCTGGAATGAATGATGAAATAGCTGGTGGGGATGGCGAGGCCAATTATACCCGAGCATTTTTTCTGTCCTTGTTTAAAATGGGTCTCTCCAGCAAATCCCTTTTCTTATGAGGGTCAGATGATGTCATATGCTAATTAAGATATATAAATAGTATATTGTAAATGGCATGAGCCATAATGAATAATGTGTCATAATGACTCATGGCACATTTCTCGAAGATAAATGTAGATTTTTAAAGATATGAAACATATGACCTAAATTAGCAGAGAATTAGATCGTAATGAGAGACAACAGTTCATGTCATGTTCTGTCAGAGTCACCATGACTTGGCTGATCTCTTCCTTAAAACAACACCACACACCAATGCAACTGGACTGGACAGCCACAAGAAAGGTTCACTGGCTGAGATCAGTGCAAAAAATGTCACTTCATTCCGAACATCCATGCACAAAAAGAAGGGTGCTCAAAGTCCAAAAAATAATAAAAAATAGTTAAAAACAGCCGCAAACGTTTCAGTCAATAGTCAAGGACTGTAACGATGTGCAGTCTCCTCTGCAGTCATTTCTTGGTTGTCCATTATAGCGACACACACAAGATACACTTTTTGTTGCCCTAAGTAGGCGTAGTTTCACACTTACCTTAATATCACACTTCCCTTAAAACAATACAAATGGGGCGTCGGTGGCTTGGTGGATAGAGCGGCTGTTGCTGCAGCGGGTCCAGCCTGTGGCCCTTTGCTGCATGTCATCCCCTCTCTCTCTCTCTCTCCCCCTTTCACACTTGGCTGTCCTATCCATTAAAGGCAAAAATGCCCAAAAACATTTCTTAAAAAACAAAACAAAAAACAATACAAACAAACTGCAACAATTTCACGATTTAATGTTTAATTGTCATATCAGCATGATTGATTGGACTATGCCTTAGTGAACTCACTTTTAAGCCCTCTGAGGCTGAACTACAAATATTAAGACTGTGTTTGTAATCAACAACTTTTCACTTTTAAAGCCTTTGTTATGTAAAATGACTAGGGTTGTACCTAATGTCATTTTTTTACATTCAAAACTTCTATCGAGGTTTTAGAATGACGCAACACATATTCAAGATTCAAGATTCAATACTTTATTGCGATGTCGACATGTCGATAGGAATTTGTTTCAGTGGAGCTCCACGCACTGACAAAGTAACACTCATTCAATATGTTACACAATAAAATAAATACATAAAAATAATATCGATTGAAGCAGAACATTTTGTTAGATGAAAACATGTTGTGAATTTTGTAAATAATTACTTGTATCTTTTTTTCAATCAATTTTGACTTTTGGACTTTACTCTAGAGTTATTGCAAATGTTCCACAGGCACCACTCGAATCTACCTCTACAAATACTGTAATACTAATAATGTTATTGTAGCCTAGGACTTAGATGAGGGACTTACACAGTTGCACAGAATCCCTTTACAGATTTCCTTAGTTAAGGAAAAAATGTTAGCTCATGTACTGCATTGAAAGAGTTACAGCAGTAAAAGTTTGCATGGTGATTCTTTGTTTGCTTGGACTCACATTTGTGATGCCTGTTATTGTCTCAGAGAGTCGGCCTGCAGTTAGGTAGTGAAAAAATGGCAGACGAAAAGAAGACAGGAAAACCAGGAGGAAAAGATTATACTTATGTATCCAGTGTATCCACTGGTTTCTCTGGTTGCAGAACACTCTTCTCGGGGTGTGTTAGTTTTTCCTCCTTTATCACTATGAAGTCGGTCATTTTGCAGTTAAGCTAGAGTCAGAGGTACCTTAAGTTTTTTCCTTTTTTAACCAAGACAAGGAGAAAACCACAAGTGCTAAACAGGACATTTCAAGGAAACCTTAAGGAGAAGACTTAAGGGTGTTTTGTGCAACCGATTTTATCATGAGGAAACCTTAACTCGGACTTTACGGAAGATCATATCTTTATCTGCAACTGTACAGACATACTGGGTTTGAACAGAGTAAATAGGCATGCAAAAAAACAGAACAAAACAAAAAGCTGTGCAGCATTCAATAATGCAACAGTAATACATTTTATTTATAAGTGCTTTTCAAGTCACGCAGTTTAAGTCAGGACACTTTACAAAATCAGATAAGACAGTCAATACCTATCAAAGATAATGGTGGAAAGAAAAATGATAATGAAAGTAATAATAAAGAGCAACAAAAACAGTTACTGAATATATGAACAGATAAGGGAGTAGATTCATAATAAACACATTAGGAAGCATCAGGAAAGGCTCATCTAAAAATGTGAGTTTTGGGTTGATGTGCACTGGTGCAGACATTTTGAGGACCTTAAATCACCATGAAGTTTTTTGCTGAATGATTTTGTCAGTAACACAAAAACTCTTCCTCCCTTTGGTCTGAAAAGGAAATGAAATTTGTTTTATAGAAGAAAAACTTTAGAAGAAATGACATTACACTCATTTGGCCGTCACTTTTGTATAAAGTGTTTTACAGTAAGTGCATTGAAGCGCCATGAATAAACTAATAGATGTAAAAGTACGGTGTCCTGCTTTCCCAGGCAATAAGACACTGCTATTTCTTCCTTTGCTGAGTGTGCTCTTCAGTTGTTATTAATTCCCTCTGTTGGCCAGAGGGCCACATTGCAGCACATTCTGTATCAACACATATATTTTTGTTTTTACCATTTCCTCTTTTTCTCTTCAGCGAAACAGGAAAACTCTCAATTTAGATCTAAGTTATCATTTTTTCCATTTAACCATGCCACTTAAAGTGACAGTGCATTTGACATATTTTTATATTTCCTCTCTGTTCCTTCATTTCCTGGCTATACGCTGTGTATACTATAGCTGCCAGGAGATGACAGATATGCAGCGGCCTGTGCAGTGACCCATACGCACAGCATGCCTTGCAGCACAGGGCTGTAGGAAGGGTCCGTGTGAGTGAATGTGACTGTGCCCAGTGGGGAAGAGTGGGGAACAGGTGCCGACACTGTCAGCTTGTTAACACTGGGGAGAGAATTGGCTCCTCCGATGAAGTGCGGCACATATGCAACACATAGCCTTTGGCAGTGGGACGTATGTGCAGGCATGCATACATGTGAAGAGGAGAAAGGATGTGTGAGTGTGTGTGTGTTTTGTGCACAGGTTCTGAGACGTTAAATGTGTTTATTGGGAATTTGATTTGTTTGCCCAATGATTATTAGCATAAAAAATAGACGTCTGACTGCACTGTGGACATTGAATACATTAAATAAAAGCAGTTTTGTTGAGCTGGTACCACCATGATTAGTAACCCTGATAAGTGCGCATGCTTGTCAGCATTCTGGGTGTTGCACTGTGTGTTACTGCTGAGAGAGACTGTATAATGTGCAAAACACAAAGCCCCTAATTTGGTGTCCAATAATACTTTATAAGTTTCGACATAAATTTTGTTTTGAGCACATTGTTAGAGCGTTATTATGTGGCTCCGTTTTCTACAAAAGCTTTGGGAGATATAGTTATACGAACCCCCCTAGGGTTATGTGCAAGAAATTCTCTCAAACATCACAAATTAGGCCCCTAGATGACCCATTTCTAGAAGAACTAAATTGACACAATGAATTATTCCATCCAGTCTTGTGGCCTCTATAACGAGAAGGGGACTTGGAACAGAGGATAAATTAGGACACTCAATTCTAGCTTCTCTCGTTTATTCCATCAAAGCCATTTAGGCAGATTTGCCCCGTTCGCCCAATTTATTCTGTGATTTCTTACCCTCTCATTTGGAGGACGGGGGGAGAAAAGAGGGAAAATGAATGTGAGTTTGGAGAAATTGGCTGCTACATTTTGGAGATAATAAGACACAAGGATAATGTGTCAGAATCGATTTAATTCTGGTTTAGTTGTGAGGAACTCGACACATCCTTTATCTTTTGGAAAAGACACTGGCGGAGCCCTGCCCCAAATAAATCACTAATAGCTGCTAGCTATAAAGTAAAAGGGGAAAGTGAGAATGTTGTTTAGAATAAAATGATGGTTTACAGCAGAGGGAGGGAACGAGAGAGTCGGTGTGATGGAGGGAGAAAAAAGGAGAAGCTGCAGTAAAAGAGGAAACAACACAGTATAACCAATATAGTACATATGCTAATTCTTACACTCTTTAAGCCTGTTTATCAGCATCACTATTCCACTGGGGAGGAAAAGAAATCACACTTACAGTATGTCCACTGTATTTAAAATCAGCTACGACATTGAGGAACAGCGTGCATGTCTTACTGTCAACCGTGCGGGATGCTTTGCCAGGCTGCACAGTTCTGTACATCAAAGACAACACAGCAAAATGAGATGGCTTCTAACAAATACTGCATTGAGCTCAACTCAAGTGTCAAATCCGCAGGGTCCACGGGGGATATGGTTACTGTCACCTGAGGGTTAAAGCCTCCTCGCTGGTTTGATGTCTGAATATTAGGTTATTTGATATGCTGCTGCTCTTTCAAGTCAGCCTGGCAGGACAAGACTGCGAGCAGATTTCCCACAAGGACTTTAACTGCTCAGCGGAGAGACAGACATCACTCTCAAGCCCCATCAAAGCCGAGCTCTCCTCCCTCTGCCCTCTGCATGCATCACTAGGCCGCAGATGCTTTTCATATTAATTTGGCGCCTTCTAGTGGAAGTATAGGAGAATTACATCACTTACCCTGTTTTTCTTTTTCAAGTGACTGTTGTGTGTTTTTTATCCACAGTGACAATGGTGTTGTTTCTGATTGGGATCTCTATTGCTGTGAATAATTCATCCCATGAGAACCAAACTGCAGGTAACTGTTGAAACGACTTAAGAGCAATTATACAACATATGGCGAAGAACAGATGTTAGAGCGAGACCATGTAACTTTTGGAGGAGGATGACAAATTTTTCTGCATACACATGAAAAGTTGAATTCATTAGCATTAAACAACACACTTTAATACGCTCAGTGATTTTGCTGCCACAGCCAAACTCGGTCTGGTATAACCAGTGCCTTATGGCACAATAATGTTAGCTAATGTTAACAAACCTTTAACCATTACTGCTGTGCAACTGATGTCAAGTCAGTTTGCTGACTTCATGACTCTTCTGTACTTGTGCTGCTGATATATTCCTACAGAGGTCACCGCTCAGCAGAAGTTACGTAGTCCTGCTTTAAGAGTTGACATTATGGAAAATATAGATTCTTGCAAAGAGTTAGATTAGAAGATGATGGACACTATGGCTAACAGCTAGTTATCTTAGCACAAAGATTGGACATGAGAGGAACCAGCTGCCCAAAGGTAGAAAATCTGCTCCTCACCGCCTCTGAAGCTCACAAATAACATGCTTCATATTAAAGGGACAGATGATACGAAAACAAACCATTCCTTTAAAGGGACAGTCAAAAATCAAAAATACACATTTTCCTCCTAGCTGCAGTCCTATTTATCAATTTAGGTTGTTTCGTTGTGAGTTGCCAAGCGTTGGAGATATTGGCCGTAGAAATATTTGCCTTCTCTCAATTATAATAGAACTAGATGGCACTTGGCTTGTGGTGCTCAAAGCACCAGTTAAATACATGTGAAAAACTCAACAGCAATGTCTCTTAGCAGAAATCACTACCCCGTTCCTCCAGATAATCCACAGACTTTGTTGTGAGCAGTTTTATGTACGATCTATTTTTTCTGAACTGCATAACACCCACCAACCGTATCACTGCGCAGAAGGAAGAGTGCATCTACTCATGGACGAGAGGCTCGTGCTCGTGATGGCATGAGAAGTAAACATTAATGGTGTGACGTTAGCTAGCTCAGTGGTACTACGTGAGTTAGCAGTAGATGCACGCTTCCTTCTGCGCAGTGATACTATAGGTAGGTGTAGTTCTGGAGAAAGAAAATAGTTCCTCCGTGAAACAACCAGGTAACCAGGTCATGATTTCTGAAAAGTGACCTTTCCGTAGAGTTTTTTCAGATTTTTTTTCTGGCACTTCGAGCACCACAAATCAAGTGCCATCTAAATCTAACACATGCAAGAGAAGGCATACATCTCTATATGGCTATATCTATATCTCACACCAAAATAATGATAAATATTGCTGCAGGTAAGAGGGAAATGTGTATTTTTGATTTGGTGTATCAACTGTGCCCTTAAATATCAATAAATTTGAATCTATTACAGGGTTAAAACTATCACTGTGCTTCTCTGCAGAAAACCCCACCCATCAGGGTGCTCACGTGCTGCCCTCAACACTGGTCATCTCACTGCTTCTCATCATCGTTGTCCTGCTGACAATCTACTGTTTAAGGTGAATAAACCTGCACACACACAACTTACTGTATTTGAATCTCTGCTTTCTCTTTTCTCTCTTTCTCTACCTTTCAGCATGTGTGTGAGCATAAGAGAGAGTGTGTCGGGTCAGGGCATAGGGGCATCTGGGTGGGGGTGGTTTTGGAAACAGGCTGTAAGCAGTGGCTTATGGGTAAACAGCTGCACCTCAAGTAAGACAGCAAACAAAAACAGCTAGGTCAGGTCAGGTCACAGACACTCATTCACTGACCAGCCAGTTCAGACCTCCTTTTTCTGACGACATGAGGAGGAGCAGCTTTGCCTCGCTCGGATGGTTGATATTGGTTTTAGTATTTGTTGTTTGCTTACCGTATGTGCTCAGCAGCTCTGCTCTAGACATCGGGGTTAGATTATTTTTTTGCTTTCTCAATACAGATATCTGCCCTTTATTTTCTCTGATGGCCTCTGCTTCTCTCTCTGTCATTACTGTAGGTTCAAAAACCACAGGAAAGCTCTGGTTACCTCGGTGGACAAAAAGATTCCAAATGGCTTCTTGGAGGAACAAGGTACTGTTGTGCTGTACTCAATATAACCAGCAGTGCATGAAAATATAATATAGCCTTTTACTTTTTATTTCTTTTTTATTTTAAGTGCAGGTTTACATTCTTTATAGACTAGGAAAATTTCATGATCTGAAGTCCAAGGTAGCTGGAAAGGTTTTGGAAGGCTCTTGGCTTTCCTAGCACGTAGGGAGCCATATAAACTTTCACTTCAAGTAGAAAATAAATATATTAACGGAAAGGCCAAATTCTGAGTTAAGACAGTTCCATGCAGCAGCAGCGGCAGCGGCAAGTTTATGACTCAAGAAATCATTTCTGTCATGTACCCACAAAAGTAGGAGATCTTAATGGCCATCAGGCTTGTTTTTGCAGGTGCTATGAGAGCTTGTAATGTTCTCTATTGGGAAACATTAGCAGTCTGACTGCCGTATATTCCTTTGAACACAGGAGAGCAGACAGTGGTCCTCCTCCCCAGATCTCCCTCACCATCCAAGAGGTACTTCCCCATCCCTCTGGATTCACTGGAGGAGGAGTACCGGATACGCTCTGCAGACGATGGCAAGCTCTTCAGAGAGGAGTTCAATGTAAGCACGAGTTTGTGTGGTGCGGACTGTGCACTGCAGTCTGTGTCTGACTAAGATCTTTGTCCTGCAAGCATAGAACAAGTACAGAACATAGTAATAAAAATGTTATGTTGGTAGGCTGTGTACCCGTGGCTTTATTTCGATCTCATGAGGATTGGGGGTTCTTTCTTTATAGTCGCTGCCGTGTTACTACCACCACGGGTCTTTTGAGGAGGCGAGCAGAGAGCACAACAGAGAGAAAAACAGATACCCAAACATTTTACCATGTGAGTGAGGATCTATATTCTGCAGCAGGCAATATTAATGTAACCTTTAGACTTGCAGTTTTATTGATCTCTAAATCCTAAGGAAAGGTGATGTGGGCTGAATGAAAAATAAGAACCAACTTTATTTACAGGCTGTTTTTTTTCTTCTCTCTCCTGCAGACGATCATTCAAGAGTCATTTTAAGTCATCTTGATGGACATCTCTGTTCGGACTACATTAATGCATCATACATAGATGTGAGTCTTACTCGCAAAGAAAGGAGCTCTATGTGATATTCAGACCATTCATTAAATCAGCAAACAACTATTTGCCATATAAAGATTCAGTGGAGTTATGGCGTCCTGAGCAGAGAATGAAGTCACGCTCCCTCTGTGTGTGTTGTAATCAGAGCTTGTGCTTGTGCATGTTATTGCATGTGAGTCTCGGTGTGTATCCCACTGGCTAGCTAATCGCCACCACTTTGCGCTGCACTCACACGACTGTTACCACTGGTATCATGATGGCAACGTGGAAGCAAAACATCCACTCTCCGATTCTGCCCCAGTAAAAACCATGACCTCCATCAGCACTGTTGCTGTTGCTAACGCTGTTCATGCTCTTAGCGCACTGCAACCTCCGGCGCTGAAAATTGATGCCAATGCAGGGGTGCCTAAAACTGCAGTTCTTCAAATGGCCACTTGAGGCTGGCTCAAGAAGCGAGTCAATCCCTATAGATTGGTATAAAAACTGTTTTGGTCTTCATAGCTAATTTCAACATGACGACTGTGTGATGGGTAAATTTTTATATAACTCACCCCTTTACATTTTATGAAGGCTTAAAGTTATGCATAGTTAAGGGCAGGACCTCTTCAAGTTACTGTGAGTCAAGTCAGGCAGTTTTCATACACTGTTTGTTCTTTTTCCTATGAAAAATGATGCACCAAAACTTGTACATATCGTACATAATCATGAGCTAGTAATTCATGTGTAACCCATGTATTTGGGAGGGCTGTTATCCCTTGACCAGTACGCTGATGGGAGTAAAGATGGAAATAGTCCCCATAAAGAGGCAGGCTGGGGTTGAGGGTGAGTCACAAAACACAGGACTTTCCCCTAGGAGACTAGTATTCAGAACCGTGTGAACTTTGAGTGAACTTTTTAATGTGTTGTCACCGTGTTTCTTTTCGTAAACCTAACCACAGCAACTTTACTGGCCTAAACCTAACCTACGTAACTTTATGTTATGTACGTAATGTCATACGTGGGCCCTTAATTTGTTGGATATCATACAAACTGTTGTGTGAGGATACGTTGTTCAGATCCACCCCTTGTTTGTCCACAGCTCCACCTTCTCGTCCAAATTTGGTTAAAGAAACGGCCAAGATGCCAAACTCAGGTGTTCAAATTAAGAATCCACAAACTAGTGGGTGACATTACAGTGGCTGTACGTCCATTATTTTTATACTGTCTATGCCACCAGCTCAGCCACCTCCATGTTGAGAGCCGTGTGCAGACAACCTCCGAATCACAGATGCACTCTGAATTTCATATAGAGCTCCTATAAACTTTTATTGCAGATGGCTGTACTCATTATCATTAACACTATTTTTTCATGCAGGGCTTTAAAGAGAAGAACAAATTCATTGCAGCTCAAGGTAAATGTGCCTTTCAACTTGGTTTTAGTATTTTAAGTGATTTTGCACATGCAAGTTGAGCTGAGTTTATGACCATTTGTGTTGTATCTTTTATCCTTTTCTTGATTCTGCTTCAGGCCCAAAGCTTGAGACAGTGGCCGACTTCTGGCGGATGGTCTGGGAACAGAAAACAGCAACTATAGTAATGCTGACCAATCTAAAAGAAAGGAAAGAGGTTCGTCCATCTTCACTGCATTCTTTTAACGCTGCCAAGTAGGGCGTGTTATAGAATGGACTTATACAATCTGTATGCCTCCAATGCACCATTAGCGAAACCCTTTTGTATTCTCATGACCCAAAGTCATAGGCATAATTTATTTGACCCCTTTCCCAACTGAGAATCTATACAAAGTGTCACCCAGCAGATTACTTAGCATCGCATTAAATTTAGCCTCAAAGGGATGATCAATTGAGAGCTCAACAGCCGGTTTGATAGGGCAGAATAGAGGCATTGGGGATCAATGACGGAATAATTGTTGATAAGATCCTAAGAGGCTTCATGATAATTAGTCTGAGAATCTAGTTAATGAGTTGAAACGTCACCGTGAAGATCTTACTGACTGACAGAGTCGCACAAAGTCCCTGTGATTGCCTTTGGATTGGATTGTGAAATACACACGTCAGATACACGTTTCTGTACGTACACATAGGATACACACAACAGATGCTGCTCGACAACCATCTGATGCCTAAGTTACAATGAAGATACTGTTGTGTGTTTGTTACAGACATAAATTTGTCTGAAAGTTTAAGAAGAATAACATCTTTATTGTCATGTTTGTCTTACCAGGACAAATGTTACCAGTACTGGCCAGAAAAAGGCTGCTGGATGTACGGGAATATCAGGGTGGCGATGGAGGACTTCACCGTACTGGTGGACTACACCATCAGAAAATTTTGTGTTCAATATGTAAGTAGAATATGCCAATCTACATATCAGAATATTAATAAAAGGGCTAAGAAAATGCATTTTTAAAGCTCATTAGCAGCAGGTTGTATCATTTTTAAACTCGCAACTGAGTCCCCTTTGGCAGCATAGAGCTTGACTTCCCTCACAGCACATCAGTAAAAATATAATTATACTATACAGCAGGAGTAAAGGAAACATTTATCCAAAAAAATGACTCGAAATGAAGACAAACAATGCTTTTATTGCTTTTATTTAGACATACGCAAGCTCTGAAATGATGGTGTGCTTTTTTGTTCTTAATAAACTTCTTAATTGCTATAAAATCTATAATCATAATAGCTAGATTCTTATTAAAAATTAAACATATAACAAAGCTGCATTGAGATGGTGTAAAAAACTAATGCTCCCTATGGAGAAATTTTAGTAAACTATAATAGGGTGCAAAATATAATAAATAAATGAAAACCAGTATGGAAACACATTAAAGAATATTAAAGGATATATGTAATAGACACAGCGTGGCATTATCAATATGTAGGTGTATTTAACAGACAGTAAACACTTTGCTAATGTCTCATCTTTAGAGGCTGGTGCTCGCACATGATCTGTGTTCCTCTTCCTGCCGGGGTTGGGTGCCATCTCAGTGTACCGCGAAGCCTTCGCATTGCAAAAATTCACTTTGTTCCTTTTTCCATTTGAAGCCACAGAAGTGCAGATATCCTCCTTGACTCTGTGAAAACTGTGACTGTGCTGTAGCGCAGCAGTACAAGCTCACAGGCTGAGCGCTTTTACATTCGGCTCTCTGAACACTGAGCATCCAAGTGTTCGGGAGAATGAAATTACGTTCTCCTGAGAGAGCATTCATGAGACACGAGAGCGAGGCGGAGGCAAACCAGTACACATGTTTAATAATTATATTCTGTCACAAGAAGCAAAATGACAAAAAAATACAAATGTTCCAGTTAATTTGAGGTTAGTTTTCCAGTAGGCAGCAGTTTTTAGCTGACTGATTTCCGTCTGCACAGAAAACGTTATTCATGCACGGGTATAAACTTTGTGTGTCTTTGCTTCACAGCAGGGCAGTGATGGTCCCCGAGCTCCACGGCTGGTCACCCAGCTCCACTTCACCAGCTGGCCAGACTTCGGGGTGCCATTCTCACCCATCGGCATGCTGAAATTCCTCAAGAAGGTCAAGGCTGTCAATCCGTCATATGCTGGACCTATTGTTGTGCACTGCAGGTAAAGTGTGTAGTATAACAGAAGCAAGAAAACAAGAGTCAGAGTTGACGCAATTAATTATTAAGGAGAAGAAAACACTGTTTAAATGAAGATACAAAACTAAGATATGCTATGTGAATAAATCAGCAGAGGTTAAAGGTAAACTTCTTCATAATTTGATAAAGTTGCGATGGTAAATTCGAGGTAGAGGTAAACTTAGGTAAAATGTATAAAAACTAAACTGCAGCTCGTTACAGGGAGATGAGTAAAAGCACCAATAAACACGGTATGTGCATATGTTTGTCTGGCCAATCAGCGTAAAACCTCACCAAAGGAAATCAGCAGCCGACTGTAGCAACTGCTGCAACAGGTGCTCGGGGAGAGGGACTGTTGTTCTTGAATGGGGCCCATTGAGGAGGCCTCAACACCCCGCTGTGGAATCCCAGCCCTGAGCTCCCTGAGGTGCCGTCTGCTGAAATGACCCTTTTAAATCTATTAGGAGTGTGTTTGGGCTTCAGAGGTGAAGCACTTTTACACATGCTTGAGGCTGTCCACAATTGACGTCTATGTTAAGAAGACAGGGATAGCTCAGGGTTCAACCTAAATGTGTTTTTTTTGCTACTTGCCTGAAGTCCATTTTTACTTTCCTCTATACAAATTGTTCGATTTGCTGTCATGTTTGATTGCTATTTAAAGTTTTGTCCACATCCTCTAACATCACTCAGCTAAACTCCCGTCTCCAGGATAATTGAAATGCTCACTTGTGCTTCAGCTTTTAACGTTTGTCTTTATCTGGCACCATTTTCTTTCAAGCGCACAGTCCGAGTTTACTCTCTGATTCGTAGGTGGTTCATTTGTTGATTTGTCTAGCATTGTGACATGAGACAGCAGTGTTTGGGTGAAATAAATGGAAAGTTAGCGCCACAGGGAGACAAACCATAAGCGAGTTGGCGCCACTAGTGAGACTAACATCGTTAAGCGTTGTTAAGCAGTGCGCCAGGACTAATGAGGAGTAATAACAACAATAGTGAGCGCTATAGTTAGACGCCACTATCACTGCTGATCTAAATTGACATGTTGTCTTCTCAATATTGCCAGTCATCATAGTTTGTGTTCACTTTGCTTTGCTCCAACAAAACCAGTATGTTGGCATGGCTACCATCAGTGTAGCTAGGTTAGATTCAGTTAGATTCGTTGGTCTCTTGTGATTGGTTAGGGATTATTGAAATCTCCTCCCCCATGGAAGTGGACGCAATGTCAGACTGAAGAAACAGAGTGTTTTCTAATAAACAGCACATATAGTAATTTTGTGATCAAAAATGATCTGAATCTCAATTCTGAGGCTGTCCTGTAAATACATTTGCAATACACAATAAATATAGCTAGCTATAGGCTCACTCCTTAGCTACTTCCATAATCAGCTCTGGAGAAAACAATATGTGTATATGTAATTTTTTTTTTTTTTACCACCAGCCTGATCGGGCAACAGAGTTGCTAGATTCACTAGCACAATGTGGCATTTTACTTGCCCAAGCAGTCAGGCAATTCTTATTGTTGAGCCTTATAACAAAGCAATATACTGTATAACAAGAATGAAACAACATTTTTTATATCATGTCTGTTATTCTGTGGGAGAAAAGCTCTGTTGTTGCTGTGGTTTTATTTGTGCTTTATAGATACAATGTCATATAGAGTTCTTACCCGACACATCTTTCTTTAGTAGCTGCACTTTGTTACTGAGAAGACCTTGCGCCTCCTTGCTTGTGTTTCCACAGTGCCGGGGTGGGGAGGACTGGGACGTTCATTGTCATTGACAGCATGATCGACATGATGCACATGGAACAGAGGGTGGATGTCTTTGGCTGTGTGAGCAGAATACGAGAGCAGCGCTGTCAGCTCATCCAGACAGATGTAAGTGTTGACCCTCTCCGACCTGTTGTACCTTGGACTGACAGCTCAACTCACTGCTCTGGTCTCGTCTTGGCATAAACAAGCGAAGACATGGAAAACAACCACGTCTATGATACGAAAATAGTGGGGAAATAGTTTGGCAAACTAAAGCTACTACTTCTACCTCTTCTGTCTCCTTGACTTCCTCTGTCTTCCTCCTCAGATGCAGTACTCCTTCATCTACCAGGCTCTGTTGGAGTACTATCTGTATGGAGACACGGAGCTAGATGTGTGCTCTCTGGAGGGCCATCTGCAGAGGCTTCACAACACCAGGGCTCCCCACGACAGGCTGGGCCTGGAGGAGGAGTTCAGGGTAAGAAGAAAGAAGCTCACTCTTGAACATTTCAGTCAGTAATGAATCGTCCCCATCACCCTGCGCCCTGCATGAGTATGTTTTCATGGAAAACTTGCCCAGGGTGCCACTCTTGGCAGTAGTAACATAAATAACAATGCTTTGAATCAACTAAAACTTTATAAAGCACCACCATCTGCCACACAGGATTTACTATAGCTTGGTGAAAAATTCTCATTTTTACTGCAAAGAGTCCCTCACAGTTCCCTATACACTAAATGGAATTATTCCCTACTGCCTCTTCTTCGTCTTATCTTCTTTTCTACAAGTAGGATATGTTTGTCCAGCTTCTGTGTTTTGACTTGTTGCATTTTAGTTACAGTTTATTAGCACTGCACTGCCAATAAACTTTTCAATCGTGTCCTTTCACTCCATTTCCCCCCCTTTAGAAGCTGACCAACGTTCGTATAATGAAGGAGAACATGAGAACTGGAAACCTTCCTGCCAACATGAAGAAGAACCGCGTGCTTCAGATCATACCATGTAAGGACTGCTCCGATACTCTGAACACTTCCATAATACATCACATCCAAGTAACATCAAAGTATCACACTGCTGCTGATTTTATGGATGCCATACACAGATATCTGGCTAATCAGTCCATGTCTGTGTGATCAATGGCATTTAAATATGGCTTGTATCTTGACTTAAAGTTGGACAGGGAAGCCTGGGTACAACTTTTTTACAGAGAAAACCGATACAGGCTGTGGCGTGTTTGGCCTTAATAACACAGCTAAAGTTTTACTTAGCTGTTATTTTTTCCATCAGCCTCTTCAAACTTTTATTTTATTAGGAATCACTTGTGGAAAGTTTCATTTTCCCTTTTTTCTTTTGCAGATGATTTCAACCGAGTAATACTCTCAGTGAAAAGAGGACAGGAGTTCACCGACTACATCAATGCCTCCTTTATTGATGTAAGCACTCCCTCACGACCTCCTGTATAGATTTCCCATAGAAGTATATATAAAGCTCATTGTTTCCTTTACAAACAATGCAAAATATTATGTTTGCTGCACTCTCAAGTGTTGTTTACCGGATGATCTGCCCTCCAGGGCTACAGGCAGAAGGACTATTTTATCGCAACCCAGGGCCCACTGTCTCACACAGTGGAGGACTTCTGGAGGATGGTGTGGGAGTGGAGGTGTCATTCAATCGTTATGCTCACCGAACTCAAAGAGAGGGAGCAGGTACAGTATGGTGCTCTTGCAAAAGCGCAGGCTGAGAAGTGGAGTTGCACATTTAAATCTTTTTTGTTTCCACTATTTCATTTTCTGATTTCACTTGTTTCTCATCCTTGACAGTCTGTGTATGTATTCAATGGATTTATATTGCCTTTGTGGTGCACACTGAAAGTATAAAAACAAAAATAGGACATAAATCAGTCAAATGAAGCCTAATTGTATTTCCATCTGACCTTTCCAACCAGGAGAAGTGTTTCCAGTATTGGCCATCAGAGGGCAGTGTAACATTTGGAGATTATACTGTGGAGCTGACTGGAGATACACAGTGTGAAACCTTCACTCTCAAAGACATGGTGCTCACCTACAGACCAGTGCGTATATTTTATTATAACATTAAAAACCTTTAGAATATAGAATTTAAATTGACATATTTGCCTCTTTGTTTTTGTGCTTTAATTATTTTTTTTTCTATATATCCACTATTTTATCTGTGTGAAAATAACAGTAAGCTGTCCATCTCACCAGGAAAAGCAGTCACAACACGTCCGACACTTCCACTTCCACGGATGGCCTGAGATCGGAATACCAGCCGAGGGAAGGGGGATGATTGACATTATTGCCGCTGTGCAGAGGCAGCAGCAGCAGTCTGGAAACCGTCCCATAATTGTGCACTGCAGGTGAGGAACTTCACTTGTGCATCCTCAGACGAAAAATCACGTGCAGTACATCGTGTTTAATATTTCTGTCCGCTCATGCTTTTAATTCAACCAATTTCATTTTCACTGCGCTTTTATCACCTGATCACCTAAATCTCTCGGAGCGGTATTGGAAGGAATTTCATTTTTACAGATACATTTTTCTTCCCCACAAACGTCTGTTACAATAAATTCTACATTTTGCCTCAGTAGACCTGGTGTTCTATGCCTAAACCACTTATGTGATCCCTTATAAAGACTTAGCTGTGAAAGCTTTGATCAGAACCCAGCTTCAGGTGAAGTGATTCTAAAGCAGCATGCCCCTGTGGGATTGATCCAATCCACTGATTCACAGTCAATTAAAACCTCTCAAAGTGAAATCTCCTCTGACTCCCACTATGATTAATCTGATAAGATGAGCTAACGACAGGAAATGGTGTCATCACTCTCTTCTATTCCTTCATCACCACTTGTCTAAGAAGGGCTTTTTAAAGCTTTTTCTCTGCCCCTGGGAAATGGGGCTAACCCGTTGCAATCCCCAACGTCTCTCTACACTTCTCTTCCGAAATCGCACATCACTCTCGCGCCCTGCTCCCCATCTATCTCTCTCTCTCTGTCTTCCTCTCTCCATCCCACCATCATTGTAAACATTGACTCAGTCAAACACTGAGCTTCCAAACTGATTAGTGTTAGCGTTTGGATTAGCCTCTCTTTAAGTGAGGATGATTATTAGCACTATTACACAAAGGTCACCTTTTCCCTTGCAAACTTTTTTTTCATTCAGATGGAAAAAGGATGTGCTGTTAAGATTACAAGAGTTTCATTGGAGAAGTAGTTAGTATTTCAACTTTTCTCCTTCTACTTCTGAGCTTTATGTCTAAATGTAATTCTCCTGCAACAAGTCCCACCATTTCCCATCCAGTGTGTGCATTATCTGATGTGACCACTGATGGTTTTGTCCTTTATGTTTCAGCGCCGGTGCAGGTCGGACTGGTACCTTCATTGCCCTCAGTAACATTCTGGAGAGGGTGAAAGCCGAAGGCCTCCTAGACGTTTTTCAGACAGTCAAGAGTTTACGCATGCAGAGACCACACATGGTTCAGACTGTGGTAGGTGGAAAACGAGATAATATCAAACCTGCTGTGCAAAATCTGTCAGCTTATTCACGTTTGTGTTGTTTGGAGCCGTTTCTGCACATATCTAACACTCCTTTTTCCCCCCTCTGCTTTTCCTTCCAGGAGCAATACGACTTCTGCTACAGAGTGGTTCAGGATTTTGTTGACATTTTCTCAGACTACGCCAATTTTAAATAATACCTGTCAGATACTGCTCTGTGTACTTCTGTCAGATTAACTTATGCATTTTTTTCTGAATGTTGTTTTCTAAAGCAAGCTCTTTTTACATTTTGCACTTGATTACAGATCTAAAAAATAATTGTAACATACTGTATTATAATTGAAAACATCTGTGCTCCAGGAGAGTCTGCCTCTTCCAGGAAGGCTTCATCTTTAACAATGTAAAATATAGAAATTAAAGTGGGTTATTAATGGGTCGGTAAAAAATAGTTTTATGTTGCCAGTGCAACATGGTGAGGGTGAATAAAGGAAATATTCTAAGACTGTATTCCAACTTTATCTATATAAATAATGTATATATAATGTAGTATGTATTGCTCACTACCTGAAATGCATCATTAATGTGTTGTACATGCATTCTCTTTTATTTCTGCTTTTGTTTGTGACCACGATGCCTGTGGTTTACAGTCGTCTTGTATTTTATGCTGTCCTCTGAACATGTTTGTTTGCTACGAGGAGAATAAATTGTGTGTTTGATAAGTAAGTTAAAATGATTAATGCTTTTGCTAAAACGATGTTCTGTCCGACACATGCGAATAATATTTACGATCGACCTTTAGCTCAAACAAAAACACGAAACTCGAGCTACATTTCATTCCTGGTAGAAGCCGCAAATTACTTCACTTCTGTCTGTGAATAACTTAACAGCTGCTGCCTGTTGCAATTTTATTCAACTTCACCAACTTTCTTGTGTTGCCTGTGGCAATATTACTTAGTGGATTGGTGCCTGACGCTGCAAAATGCAATTAGCCCACATTGGAACAGGCAGAAAATAATGTATTCCTGTATGACATGAATCCAAACCCATCATTCTTATAGATGTTTCAGAGCCAAATATTACATCCATACATTTTTATACACATTAACAAGCCGAATTTACACGTGCATGTTTGCATAAAGCAGTGCCATATTGATCAGACAGTCGCTTCTGATCATGAGAAACTTGTCACCGAGTGACACAATTTTAATATAAGCCAGATGTTTATGTTTAGTTTAATATAATAGACACGTTTTTGGAGGTGTATTGTTTTTGAATGGTGGTCTCCTGTAAGGGTCATCAATTCATTGCCTGGTCAAAATGTACCATCATTTTAGTTGCAAGTAAGTGTGTAAGAAATCAAGGAGACTGCAGAAATGTGTGTTTTAATGAAAGAGCTGATAAGACATGCAGTTAAACTTTGTCTGGGATAGTTAAAAAGCATTCAACCAGCACTCAGCCAAAATATGAAATATGCACGCACAGGCATTTTGACATATTTTGACTACTATACTTAGTCTTAGTTTCATATTTAAACAAGGAAACCCCAGCATTGCTGTAAAATCAAAAGCATATATTTTTGCAAGGCTTCTGCTTACTTCTTTGTAGAACAGTGAGCTCTGAAGTCTTACGTTTGGGTAAAGAACTTTCTTACTGTGTTTGTACTTCCACTCAATCGTAAGATGAGTTTACTGTATACATGACACACTGTTCATTTTGTTTATTTCCTGTACATAAATTCTTGTTGTCATTCACTGATGTTTACTGCATTGTTGAGTTCATTTTAATGTATTGCCATGCTGAAAAAACGAGACGTACTGGGCAGTGACAGTGAGGCCTTGCAGCTGATGTAACATAAATGCACAAGCATCTCGTTTCAATGATGTTTCTGCCTTTTGAATCTGTACGGATTTGAACAACTATTTGTTTGCTAAAAGCTGATTCCAATAAATTATAGATGGAGAGAAATGCCAGATTTCATCTTAATGTCGTCTTTTTTGTCTGCCCCCCTACACAGATGCGTTCGATACAAACACAATGATGTTTGTAATATATATTTCATGCTGTATGAACCCTTGTGGTGATGCCAGCATATCTGAGCACTTAGCCAGCTCCATTAGTCGTATTTTGTGTTCCATTAGCCAGTAAATGTGTCACACCTGCAGAGAGGGGATTATAATCCTGACAGCAGTCCTCTGCAACACCTATAAAAATCCCCGTCTGGCTAATGCACCACATGCAAACAAGGCAAATACAGAGGTGAGTCAGTGCTCAATGAAGTTTGTGCAGTGTTCATTAAGTTAGAATATTGCCACTCTTATTAATTACTGTCGAAAATGCTGTTTGCTAATGTCGGGCAATGCTTTATAACCTCTGGTCTGCGAGCTGTTAGAGAGGAAGCTGTGACATTATTGTTTTTATTACAAATTTGGCTTCCTCTGCAGCTCTAATGGAGGCAAGCAGCAGAGTGATGGTGCAGGTGTTGTTGTTGGCGTTGGTGGTTCAGGTCACCCTGTCCCAGCACTGGTCCTATGGATGGCTACCAGGTGGAAAGAGAAGTGTGGGAGAGCTGGAGGCAACCATCAGGGTGAGTGATTTTATTTTTATGTGGGCGAGAGTACAGTTTCAGGAAATGTGGTGTCTTTATGAAATTTGAAGCTAAGTTTAACAGAAATACTTGGTCAGTAAAGCCTCACTTTCTTTTCATACAACGCTGTAAATGTTCTGGTGGTTTCAGATTTTATACCAACCCCGGTTTCATCTTCTAAAATCTCTATTTTATTGTACTTAGATGATGGGTACAGGAGGAGTGGTGTCTCTTCCTGAAGAGCCTAGTGCCCAGACCCAAGAGAGACTTAGACCATACAATGTAGTAAGTGCTTATTATACATAATTTATCACCAATGTCTACTTCAATTGTACAATATTAATGTACACTACACCACTGTGTGCCATTGTGTTCCAAAGCAGCAATGACAATATACAAACTGCTCAATGACTGTTTTTATTTTTCCCTTTTTGCATGACTGAATATGTGAATGCTTAATTTTATCTTTTTGAACGTTGGCAGAATGTAACGCTAATTTGCTCAGACTTGTTTGGTGTCCTACTGTGTGTGTAAATATATATAAATAAAGACTGAAACATTTGTTAGATTAAATATTCAAGCAGCAGATCAAACCGTTAACTGAGATTTTTAATTCCAATCTGTTCAGATCAATAATGATTACAGTCATTTTGAGCGAAAGAGAGGGTTGCCTAATAACTGAGGAGAAACGCAGACTGTCTTTGCATCATCATCATCATCATCATCATCACCAGTGATGGACCGTCTGAGAGACAGCTTCAACACATCATCACATTTATCACACAGGTGTCAACAACATGTGTGTCTGTAACATTTAAACCCATTAAAAATTGTAATAAAGTTTTTGAAATCTGATTAAATGATGAAATCTTTAGTTCAGTGAGATTATCAGATTGTAATTTCACTCCGTAAATCTGGTCATCAGAAGTGAAATAATGCTTTTGAAATAAAAAATGTGATTTTAGCGCCTTCAAATAGATTAAATTGCCTTTGTAAAGCAGCCACGACCTACAAGCATGACAAACTTGTGACACAACAATCTTAGCATGACAACAGCTGGTGATTAAGCCAATTTATTAGAAATCAATGACTTAATTGAATTTGTTACAGTTTTGGTAATTCCATTTTCTGCCACACCAGTCATGTGCATATGTGATGTGGAAAATTACACCAGCTGATTTTTGTGTTCCTACCTGAATGTTAATTAGCCCCCCTAAACTGAAAGACACTTTCTGCTTGTGATGTCCACAACAGCTTTCCGCTAATTAAGGGTAACCGCAGCCATCCAAAACAGAAAGAGTGTAAAACTTTTTTTTTTTTTTTTTTTTTTTTTGTACCCCCCTCCTCTCCGTACAGGAAATTGGTGTTCATTATAAAAATTGGAATTTCATATCAGGAAAGGAAAAGAATCAGCAGGGGGCATATGTTTTAAAGAGAACTCATTTTCTGGCAAAGCCCCACAGACAGAACACCATACTAATCGCCTGGTGCATAAGGGGCTAGGATTCATGAACTGTGCTGACACCGTGGAGGCCCTGCATTGTTAGAGCGTGGTTGTAATGCACGCCAATGAACCCAAACCCGCTGGCACAACTGGGAAAAGGTGAACATTATAAAAGCACATAGAATTAAAAAGAAATTAAACCACATTCCATTGCACTTCCAGAACAATGCTTGTTCATTTGTGATACTTCACATCGTTGGTTTAATATTCATGGTTGTAATTTGCATAACACAATCATTTCCTTTGATGAGGAAAGACCTAAGAATTTTTTTTTTTTTTTTTTTTGAGAAGTGTTATATTCTGCTTTACCTTCTTTGACAAAGTTACAGACAAATGTTGTCCAGGGCATTTTCTTTTGAAAGTCACAGTGAGACTTTCCATGAATTGATTTATCCTTATCTTTATGGAGTTTTCAATAATTTTGCAGCTTCCTCATAAAGGATAATTATGCTTTTATAACATTTCCCTAAAATATGGTTTTAATTCAATTTGGTATACTTGTGTGAGAATAATGAATGTTTACAGATAAAGCATAAAATCCCATAAATTCCCTTTAAATAATCCCAAAGCATTTGCTGTGAAAGCCAACTTTCTCCCTCCCAGTGTCCTCATCAAGGACCTGCCTAATTGCACGTATATCAGGACAACAAAACCTGCTGGTATCTATGTTTCCAAATTTGATTTAACCTCACTTTCTCCTTCCCAGACCCCCTGGTGGATATTCACTTTGTTTACCTCAAATTAAACTTCATATTGTTTACAGCCTCCTGGTCCCTGAACATTTTATAGCATTTTAGAATTATTTCTTTATTTATTTTTTGTAATGATTGTAGAGTTGGGATTCATTTGAATGTTTCCCTCATCTGCATGAAAATTATATAATTAACTTTTGATTAACCAGCTCAGTTGAGTTGGTTCCCCCATGCACACTGGTGAATAGTACCCACCGCATTTTAATGACTGTTTTCCAATTGAGTGGCGACCTTTTCATCAAAGAGCCACAACTGGGGCTAAACAACGGTAGAAAATAATCACGGTGAAGACAATAGCAGAGGCCGACAGGCTAGGATGTCATCCTTAAATATAACAACAAAGATGAAAGCAACCTTACTGCACGTAGTGGCTGTGGCGTGTAGCCAAGTGCTTATGCTGCTGGATGCCCCATTGTTAAAGCTGTGGAGGTCACGTCCATTGGCATATAGAGAGGGAAAGCACAGGAAGCCGAGAATGGCCCATTGTTACATGTCCTTGCTCAGAGGGAATTCCATTATGAAGGGCAATACATTTTTGATACTTTGATTTTTGTGCCATTCATTTGTTTGAAAAACAGAACATATTTGGATAATGGCTTCAGGAAAAAGGGGTCTCAGAGCACCTCCATCCAAGGCTACAGCGCTGCATTAACACACCTGCCAATCAAGCACGCCCGAGCAGATGTGCATCCTCGCACAGCCCACCATCAAATAAGCATTCTATCATATGCATAATATAGTTTTCATTTCATCACGATTACGCTCCGTGCACCATGTGTGTGTTTCCGATGGGTCACAGGAAACTTTTATTGAAGCGGAGTGTATAATAAAGTCATTTTCCAGGTGCTTGTTGTGGCTCTTATTATGAACAGAATGATAATTTCCCCTAGAGGAATCTGGCCCTGCATATCAATTGAAGTTTAGTGTGGGTCTTACTATGTTCCCGCAGGCTATAGTAGAAGGCAAAGTCATCTTCAGAGAGAGTCTAAATGTCAGGGAGGTCTTCAAACACTTTTTCTCCCAGAGCCTTACTGAAAAGGCTCTTTGGAAGTGCTATGTCTTGGAATTGATATGGTGGAGGTGAGGTAAAGAGGGACGCAGAAGGCTTAATGTAAAGCAGTTGACATGAAATTTAATTGGACAAAATATGCAACAAAAAAAAAAAAAGAAGCTAAGGAAGGGGTCACTGAAGAAATGAAAATACGACTGCTCTTACTGAGGTCTGAGGTAGAGCATTTTCTCTCAGCGCTGCTCAGTTACTGTTTTGTCATATCCTCACGTCCCCACATGGTGACACTCTTGAGCTACCGTGTTTTGAATCCGCTCCCGGCTGCCGGGTCTCTCAGCAATTCCATCACTTAAGTTTGCAGAAACTGTTATTCCTCTAAATCTAACAAAGACTTCAATCAATCATCTCTAACTCTGCAAAAAAAAATTAATTTTCCTGCACACTGACTGATGGAGTTTTTGTTTATAACAAAAAAGTATTTTGTACAATTTTGCAGCGGCACCGTACATGGCCTCAAACCAAGCTCATTATAAAATGTAGGAATTCATATAAAAGCATTTCATCTGTGGAAAGTCATGAATTTCTCAAGTGTTCTTAGTTTTGCATTTGCAAGGCGTTAATTTATTTTATTCCCTTTTTTTTCTTATTGGTGACTGAAGTTAAAGTACAGCAAGCTATACGGTAGCATGTACAGTACAGTCGTGGATTGGCCTTCCTTCTCCTTCTTGGCTGGCAGGGAACCTTCCTGTTGTGATCCGACTTCTCTCCTTTGATCAAAGAACAGTGTTAAAGCACTGGGAGAAGGAGGAGGTATGAAATATGAATGAATACAGCTGTGTTTTGATGGATATGTCTCAAAGTATCCCAGTAAGAGACTGCTAAAGGCCAGGAAATCTGTTTGTGTTGTGGAAATAGGCTCTTCCTCGCTTGTTTCTTTACCAGCTTCATCTTGGGTAGCTTTTCACTTCATATTTTAGAGATCCTTTGTTAGGGAAGAGATCAACCCCTTATCTGTGCATTTGTAGGAAACTGTTCTAAGAGGCCCTAGTTCATAATATATATCATTAATGACACCATTTCCTTTGTTTGGTCTTGAAACCACCTTTTGAACAAAACGCGCGCCAGCCATGAGAGGAGGATATTTATTATTTTTCTAGGGTAGACCCAAAGTTCTCACAGATGGAGTGAGATCTTCTATGAGGTGATGGAGGCTTTGTCACTAGTTATGTCTGTGATTCCATTTCCTTTTCTAAAACCCCATCGGGGAGCTGTGACTCATTTTGAAGCTGGAAGTTGATACTGTGGTGTAAAACTAACGCTCCCATCTGAATTAAGAAACTATCAGAGCCCGCACAAATCTCAGATTTTTCGGAGTTAGATGAACTCATCTCTCGCATTACACTTCTTTAATAAACAACGATAATAAAAAAGATGTGCTCGTAAAAAAACACAATTATTAGGAGGGATTGTAAAATGAAAATTGGTGCCTATAGATGTCTTTTACACCACATCACAGCTCCGTTGTCTTATTAAGGATCATTTATAGACTCTCTGCAGTCATTTAGGAGTATATTAACTAAGATCCAGCCTTTGGACCTGTGGCAGGACGATGTCTCTGGACTACCGGAGGTTCAAAACTTTCTGCCCGGGCTTTATTAGCCTCACTAATAGCTGGGTTTCCCAAATGCCATGGTCCACCTCTGCTGGGAGTAAGGGCTCAGATCCTGTCAGAGAGGGGTCGCACTAACCAACTGTAATCTTTAGGGTACTCCACTCCCGCTGACCTACATCTAACGCCGGTTCCATCCCCCCCGCTTACCCCCAACCGCTATCCTTTCCCTCCCCAATCTGGTCTACCCATCCCACTTCAGTTATGCCACCCTTGGCTCTCCCTCCCACGTCTTACCACCCTTGTGTGATAGTATCCCCCCACCCAGCCCGCCCCATGCCTGTTCCAGCCTCGTCCGGCTGGCCACAGCGAGGAGCATGCCTTATCCTGTGGTAACGGCAATTAGCAGTGTAAAGCAAGCTGTGGAGAAGACTGGATCCCTGTCCACGTTTCAACCCCAGATCACGAGTCTCCAGCACAACTTCAAGGCAAACCATGCAATTAGCTACAATAATGATAATGTGTTGTAGGGGAACAAAGAGAGGGTAAAACAGACTACTGGTGTGAGGGAGAGTGGGGTGCTAATAGTAGGGGGGTTATTTGAATGCTCTGGTGCAGATAGGAGACCAAATCAGACTGATTATCAAACGTATGATGAATTATATTTTTCCTCTAATTATCCATGCCTTTTATGTGTAAACCAACTGAGTGAATTTTGCATTCTAGACATCTACGGTCAGTGGTCTTTGGGCATCACACTGGGGTTACATCTTTTATTTCCGCTAAGCAACATACAAGGAGTTACTCATGTGGCTAAGCTGATGGGAAGAGGGGAGAAATGTACTGACAGTTTTCTTAGTTGACTTAATTAGATACTTTCAGAAATATTTGGCAGCGGTACAGGAATGGAAAAAAGGGGAAGTATGTGGTTTGATGTTTGACTATCGCAGATGTGTTGACACAGAGTCAAAACATGCTGGAAACAAACCACAAAACCCAGACCACAAATAAGAGCATTTCAAGTCAAGGTTGTGAGTAGATACAGTCGAGAAGCAGACTCGCTGCCTTGGTTGGAACACAAAAGTGCAGCGCCTATTCTCTCCGCTGTGAGCAGAGACCATTCCTACAGTCTTACATCCAGAGGTTTATAGAGGATATTTTGCTGGGTGTTGTGCAAAACGAACCGTGTCCCCAGAGCAGCAGCAACTTCACCTTGGCGGAGTAATGCTGTGATATTCTGTTTATTCTTCACTCACTTCATTTTACTCAGAGGAAATCCTCTGGAGATGGCTTATCTTGGAGCTGGAACAGGTGCACTCTAATTTACTCCTATTGCTTGGGGAGCCCAGGGGCCCCTGTAGAGAAGAAAGTAGCGATGTAGCACACTCCACTGTAAAGCACAAACAGCCAGAGAAAGAGCATTTAATCGAAAGAGAAGAAAACTGTGAGCTTTGAGTGCAGCCGTATCATTTGGATGCAGAAAATCTTTCACTCCTTTTTTTTTTTTGTTTTCCAGAGGAAAAAGGACCCGTCATTTCATTTAACTTTCATTTGTTCAACACTGTTAACTTTGCTTGAAACTGTCATGCTACACTTGGCAAAGCAGCAGATGACGTGGGGGACCTGTTGTATTACCCCCTGCATAATAAAACGTTTCCTCACCAGTCACTCCTGGAATATCCGCAGCATTTACGGCGTAAAAAATGGCTTATAGTGCCTCTGATATGTGCCACTTAAGTTAAAGTGTACGTAAATGCGTATGCTATTGCCTATTTGTTTTGGTAATGCTGCACATTTTCAGCCAGGCAAAAGTTTGTTTCATCTTTCACCCTCATCCCTGCATTCACTGCGAAAAGAGCTAAGCTTTCAACTTTGAATTTACTCTCCAATTCCTTTTCTTTAGAGAACTATGGTTTTGAAGAGTGGAGCTGGTATGTTATTTGTTCGGTATATTATAAGTCTGAATTCAGTCAGTATTTTTGTTTTGTGTTGTTCGTCTCTTGGGAATTATGCAATCAAAGCAGATGCCTCAAGCAGTCTAGAAAGCGCCCCATGTGAATAAGAGAAAATCTTGTACACAGCATTTTTTGTATGTGTGTATGAGGAAGGGGGGCATGACAACAAAGCAAATATATGGCATTGTTCTCTGTATACTATACCCGTATGCTGCACCTTTTTTTTTTTTTAAAGAAAATATAACCATCGCACCTGTATTTTTTTTTTTTTTTTTTATGTCAGACCATTTGACTCTATTCAAATGGCAATTCCACACCACTGATGAAGAGCATAACTACAGCATGTGCACCACTTTGACTGATGCAACGGAGGTCCAACAGTCAATGCGCTGGATCTCTATTATGGAAAATAAGGTTTGAAGACTGTGGTGCTGGTAGAATTTCACAATGTATAAACAGACATTTCTCACTCAGGAAAAAAATAACTGGGGAAAAAAAACACAAACACCAGAGAGACAAAGGCTTTGGCAGAAAAAGGAGTAAACACAAAGAAGAGCGAGCAATAGAAGGACAACAAGAGAAATATCATATACACTTTTAATGAGTGTGCCTGCCCCGAGCTTCTGTTTTTAATCACCTTTCCGTGTGACATAATTTGCTGCGAGATTGTATATGCTTGAGGGACTTTCAGTTCTTGTCAACTCAAGAGCATTTGAACCAATCAATACCTGTCTATCCTGTGGCACACTCATAGTTGGCCATTAGGAAAGAGCTGCTTAAAGTAAGCTCAGCCAATACCATTAGCCCTAGCCTAAGGGCAGTTCCATGCCTTAGTCAGGGTAGGCACCTGCCCCCGTCACCCCCACCTCACCCCCTTAACCCCCCTCCACCCCTCCCCCTACCATTAAGAACCTCCCCTGAGACATCATTTGGACACATCGGCCAAAGAGCACTTCTTTATTCCCTCTCTTTTCTTTCCCTGGCTCCACCAAAAATCAATACATCTCCCCTTTTTCTTATTTTCACAATTTTGCCTCAATATTATTCTCTCCTCTTCCAGAAACCAATGGACTATCCTCTTTTTTTTTGTCTTTTCATCTACAATTTCCTGTGACTTATGTCTCCACACCTCATGTTTTGGAGGGAAAGAATTGGAAAATAATTAAATTATCTTGTCACGGTGATATCAAGGAGAGGTCCCACGGTGCGCTGAAACATTTCAAAAACACTGCGGTCATTCTGCATTTAGTTGCTCCCAATTTAACCCCGTAGTTTTCTACATTTTTTTCCATAGCACATTTTATATGGTGTGCAGAGTTGCTTTGCAAACTCAGCAAATGTTGTAGTTGTGCTTAAACCTACTCATTTGTTTTTGACACTCAATAAAGGAGACATCAGCGCTCAAATATCTTCACGGTAATGAGTGAACTTCCTCTGTGTCAGTGTTTTTCTGCTCCGACCATGTCATAATACCAAACCCTAGAGAACAGAGGAGCGTACGCAGTAATGCTTCCTGACTGCTTCTAATTTTATTGCAAGGCAACGACTCCACACAGCACAAAGTTTCAGAACAAGTGATACAATACCACGTCCTTAGAAGTCAGTCAGTCAGTTATTGCCCTCCCAACCCTCTTTTTCCAATAGAAGCAGCAAAAGTGGGGTACTGCCCTAAATCTTGGCCAGTGCTGTTTACGATAATAACTCTGAAGAGTGATAGCTGGTTCCGCAGCACTGGCGATTTCTGTGGCCGCCTATATCGATCGGGGGTCCTAATGAGCAGCAGCGGAGCTGTGGCTAATGGTGTTGTGTCTGGTGTCCATAGTAAACGCCCACGTTGAGATTATCATTCCCAGGGGGGACTGAGAAAGGTTTTGCCAGCCCAAGCCCTCAGGGTGCGAGCGACACACTTCAGGGGTCAAGGTAAACTATCAAATGAACAGCCAGGCCTTGCCTTGCCTTGCTTTAAGGACTATACCATACTGCACTACTACAGTAAAGATCCAATCTCCATACACACTCATGCAAAGACAGAACACCAGACGAATTTTGCTATTCTTCTTATTTCATATGCAAGAGGGTATTATAACGAGAGAAACTCAGCACCCTGTTGCAACCTCACTTTATCACTTCAGTTCTTTGTCTAATTTCTCTACAGTAGTTGTAAAAAGCTATTACTGGGGCATTGATAGAGACTTCACCAAACTGCCTAACTGTTATTAAGAGACCTCAAATGAGACCTGGCTTGACAGACTGATAATGGCTTATTTGACTTCAGAGATCGCCCTGGCACAAACACTCTAGCCCCTTCACATACCCATGGCAGCCATTGTCCTTTGCTATGCACGGCCATTCTGGCGGTCTTGAGTGACATCCAACAAGTTCAGCAGATTCAGAATGTAAGTGCACACCAGACAGTACATAGTGTCTTCAAAGAAGGAACTGAAGCAGTCTCATTGTAATGAAGGGAGTTGTTGCTCCCTTCATAAACCTGGCTAGGAAATGAAACCTGCTGTCAACTTATATGTGGGGAGGGGAACTCTTTAAGCTATGTGGACAATTAAGTTTCGATAAAACCGCAGCAAAAAATGCATCTTTATCACCACAACCGCCTCTCTTCTGTTTCAATAGACGATTCCTCCACGGATTATGCTTGATGGTATTCAGCTCAGGGTGTGCACGGAGCATTAGTAGGGCACAATAATGAAGTCAGCCCAACGCACAGCACCTCTCAGAGTCATGCCCTGTTTGGAGTCACACTTCCATGTCCTGGCAAATGCTGAGCATGTAAAACAGAACTGTCAATTATTCAACATGAACGGGAGGATGTATGGAGTGACATGGGGGGTGGACAGGGGCCGACTAAGCCTCGGGCAGATAGGGGGTACCACTTTGATGTGAGTGTGTGGGCCTGCAGAGTTGAGCAAGGTGCACTGGGTAATCTGCTAGAACGCCCCCACCCCACCTCCAACCCCACCACTCCTTCGTTTTTCCTTCCCCTCCCTCCCAATGCTGAGCCTCTCTGCACCTTTTATGTCCTGCTTCGTTTTCCCCTCTGACACGCACTCCCTCTCTCTCGCTTCATCTCTGCTTCACACATACATAAACAAACCGGCGTACAGATGCACACACACACACACACACGCATGCAGTACATGCACATGTGTACACACACAATGACATGAAAGCAAGCTCCCTTTGTCTGTTAACCAAACAAGAGCAGGCAGCACTTGTTACAGATAATAAAGTTGTGAATGGCTGATTTTGGAGAAATAGCGTTGTTGCAGTGTCACAGGAATGGCATTACTCATTTATACAATGAATACTAAAAGTTCCCCTCTCTTGAGTCTCCTCTCGTAGTCATACAATAGCAAGCTTAATTACATTAAGTTCTGAGAAGAGGGAAGTTAATGGATGACATTTTGCTACACCATGAGTGCTCCTTCCAATAACAATAGAAACCCAAATAAGACCTAATTAATATGCATAGCAGAGCCAATGAACTTAATTGTCAAGTTGCTTTTATCAACCTGTCAAAGGATTGACAATTAAAACAGCCTCTGTTAAAACTTTAATGAGAAGCAAGTAGGAGAGAGGGATGATGAGGGAACAAAAAGACGCAAGCTTCATCCGTCATGAAAGACGCTACAAGACAACTACCCATTATTATTTCCTATCAGGATAAAACTATGCAAATCATATTATGCATTTTTAAATAATAAGTCAATGAGTAATATTTAATTTATTACCTATACTCTTAGAATGAATATTTAACGCTGTTTTTAAGTTGATGAATTCATTAGATAATTTAGCGTTGAGCTGCAACAGCAGGTTTTTTTTTTCTTCTTCTTCTTCCTCCAACTCAGAATGTCCTTCAGTTTCTGTCCTGAAATCCAGAACAAGTATGTGTCAGTTTTCAAGTTCAACAAGTAAACTTCCTAAAGTCTTCCCTCAAGGAGGCCAGAGCGCCTCATCATTTTCGCTGTAGCCCGAGCAGAGCCGAGGTCCATAGCTGGACCTGAGCTGAGGCGAAAGGCAGCATTTTGACTTGAGTTTTTATCCCAACATTGACACCAGCATGTCTATGTTCCAGAGGGGAGTTAAAACTGCTGACTCACTCCCAGTGCGCTGGTTGTTGTTCTCCCTTACAGATGTGACCGTTAATAGGCCTGCATCCATAATCATTAGTGTGTCTCAGTGCACAGGTACCCGATGGGCCCCGTGCGTCTGCCATTTGGTCTCGGTTCACTGTGCTTGCCTGCAGATGTGAGCGAGACACACACCTGCTCAGGGGCTCTCAAACAGACCGGCGCCATCCGTCACAGCTCACGCTACACTCGCTCTGTCGGAACAAGGCCTTGGTTCCGGTCCAATGGCCCTCAGACTGTAGGTCAGCGGCCGTCTCTCGTGATGAACCCACCCTACCATGAATCATATTCTCTCGTCCCTTTATACCCACTCCACTCCATCCAACCCCAACCCTCATTGCCCCTGTTCATGGTTCGCTCTTCCCTCACACAAGCACTCGAGCGCACTGAAGTAGCTCAGGTGAGCCAGGTAAAGACAGCGCCTTAAAGAGAGACATAAACTAATGATCATGTTTTCCCACATCATACACTCCCTGCGCCCATAAGCCACAGTGCGCTCAATAAAAAAAAGAGAAAATGAAAAAAAAAAAAAAAACTTTCGTGTGGGTCTTTCACGGGCATCAGGCCACGCTTCACACTACATTTGTTGATGTGTGCATGCATGTGCACGTCTCATGCCAGCCCGCCTCCCATCAAGTCCTAATGAGGCCAGCTGGCTCTGTGCTCGGACCAAACCAAACTGGAGAGACGGCACAGTCCTGGCTCTCTCCGCCTTGTACACCCCACCTCCCCAAAGCCTCCCGCCCACCCTCCCTCTCCTCCAGATATCTTGGAGAACCATGGACGGCTGAGCACACACGGCAGATTTGGAAATGGCCAGTGTGTTTGTTAAAATCTACTATGTCTCCCAGATCCCTTGGCCAGGGCCTGAATTAGAAAGTCCGCGGCTGCAGCCCCAGACCTGCCTCCTTGGTTGCTTACCACTACAGTGTTTTCTGCATCCACAACAGCAGTGGTGATGTCGAGGTCTGCTGTAGAACAGCGGAAAGGAGGAGATATACCCTGAGGCACAGTCAAGGGAATATTGTTCCTGACTATGGAAACAGAAACACAGCCAATGTTACATATACCTACAGTAACTACAATAAAAACTCAGGAAGATAAAACAGATCCTAGACAACATGTCATAATGTGTTTTTTCGAAAAAGAAAATCCAACAACACACATCAGTAGCCATGTTTCAACTTTAGTGTCCGTTATCTCTGAGCTGCTGTCTTTTTACATTTTTATTATCAGGGAGATCATTTCTTATTAGGCTACAGCAGTTAATTTCACTGCAGACTAATTAGAGGCATTTCACATTATTAACAAGCATTATTGTTGATAAGGGCCAAAGAGGTCTGCAGAGAGACTCGTATTGTCCAGGCTGTTACTTGGCATACAGTTATGTCCATGTGGGTGAGTAATTTCAGCTCCCTTGCAATGTCTCCTTGACAACTAACAATAATATACCTCTTCTAAGCAACACAAGAAATCATGCACAGCATTCATACATGCATACCAACATGTGAATGCATTAGCAGACACACACACAGGTGGCTGCGCACACACATGCATAATGTGCCCACACATGTATAAGCATGTGTACATCAACATCAATTTGTGTACAAATGCACATAAACAGTACGCAAACATACTCCTTGTCCTCCCCACCCAATCAGCAGCCAGATCTTGTTCGCTGTAGTCTGGAGACAGCAGACTGCATGTGAGTTTTTTGCCCAGGAAGAGAGACTGGACCGGGGGGAACACCTTAACAGGTAGCCCTGGGGTGCTTACCAGAGTTCGGGCAGCCAGGGGGAGAGAGTGGCTCTGGGAAGCCGTACCACCACTATCCTCTCTGTCCACTGATTATGAAGCAGGTCCCAGACGGGTGCCTTTAGGAACCCCCCAGGCTACTCACAGCCTCCCTCTCCTCTGTTACAGGATCTGTCGCTGGGGGATTCGACTGAAGTGTGAAGAGGGGTGTATGTGGGAGACGTGCCGAGAATTCTAAATATGTACGTGCTGATTTCATTTGTTGTCTCTCTGTTAAGTTTTGTTCCGGTTACAGAATTTGATGATTTTTTTTTTCACAGCATTTATTGTCTGCGTGGGATTGATTTCAGATCATCTCGATTTGACTTGTGTATTCCCCAGATAAACTCAGCATGTCTCGGTTGTTGAAATAGTCAAACTCTGAACCAAAGATGTCCTGTTTTGTATGTGCTACAAGAGCTGAGAGGGAAAGGTCTCAACACTTGGGCTCAACTATAACCCTGTCTTGAGTTATGATGACGTCCCAAGTTTGCAAAAGCCCTCTGGCTTCAACTATCTCTGACATGGTGTGCTTGTGCATGTGTGTGTTTGTGTGTGTGTAAAACTCCTTGCAAAGTCCAAAAAAGGAAAGAAAAAAATCATAACTAATGAGCCCATTTAGCGCCCAGCACCTGACTTTGGCCCGTGATCTCCGGGAGACATTAGAGGCAATTTGCCATCGACTTCAGGGCTCGTGTCCCAAACGTTATCAATGAGCTTGTCAGGTAGAGACCTAACCTCCCTTTGTTTCCTCCTCCACCCCCCTCTCTGCTCCGGTCCCCCAGCCTGCTCCCCGGGCCCCCGAAGAGGAACCAGCGGCATGATGTCACACACCTGTTTGGCTGGAGGCTGCGGCCCGGCGATGCTCGCAGCCGTGGGTGTCGCGTTGGCACCCCTCGCTCCCCCCTTGTCGCTGCCTGCTACGCCCCGTGGATGTGTCAAAATGGCAGATGATGGTTGGGGTGTGTGCAGCTGCTTGGGAAGAGGAGTGCCAAGGGCGCTCATTTCCTGCGGTGAGTTTTAATTTGCTCTACCCGCGTCTTCTGAAGAACCCGACCCCCCCAACACACACACACACACACACACACACACACACACACACACACACACACACACACATTCATCTACTCCTATAAACACAGATCTTACCTCACCATACTTGCAATAAACACACACACATACTGTATACAAACCTGCCACCACCCAAGGGGGCAAAAGCCCCACATGCCCAAATAGAGGTGAGTGCAGAGGGGGGGGGGCTGACAGGATGGTGCCAGACTTTAGTTGTGGAAGCACACTTTTCTCCAAACTTGAATAAAACTCCAAACAAATGCTCAAATGATCTAACTGGTGCATGTACAAATCACTTCTCAGAGGCGTTCAGCTGGGTAAAAAGAGACAAGTCACAAAACCTGCTGATAGAATATGCGGCTAGCATTGCTTCGGTATGTGAGGGGTCTATGTCTCTTGACATCTGCTATGCAGTTGTCACTGGTAACTTAAATCCCCATTGATCAGACAGCTAGAGTGAATTTGTGTTGCTGTTTTTTTTCTAACTCCCACTTTGCGAACAAACCCATTTTCACACGGGGCACACGCATATACCTGACAGTTACACCCAAACAAGCCTTGCTGTTTACTCGAGAACAAACACATAGACGCCAACCAGCAAATCTATTCTCAATACACACATCACCCCAGACGTAAAGAGATTCAATTTTCGCCTACCGGGAGTGTTTCCATTTTTTTACGCAACAAAATTTTTTTCTTTCTCTCCTGTGTCAAGACAGCTGCCTTTGATGTTAGCATCTAATATACAGGGCTAAAAAACTATAGTTTGCTGTGAGCTGACAGATAAAACAGCGCAAGACGCCATTACCCTGCAAAGCGGAATAATGAGGAGACCTGAACACACAGAAGACAGGAGCCCAGTTGAATTACCGTGGTCTCTCATCCAAGGTGGGAGCTTTTTGACAGCTTTCCAGGCAGCACAACACATTACCATACTGACGCTGCTCTGTAGTGCCAAAGAAAAGCTTTGATGAAAACATAACTGGGAAACTGGGAAATCTTTATATGTGTGTGAGCGCGTTTGTGTGTGTGCATGCGTGTGTGTGCCTCTGCCTGTGTCTGTGTGCGCACATGCATGTTGCGTGCGGGCACGCTCATGCACGCGCTAGTGTCTGCACTGAGTGTGTCTGTGCATGTCGGTGAGTGCCTGTGTGTGTGTAACAACAAAGACAGGACAACAATGGGAAACCAAGCAGTGTCAAGCTGCAACTTTATGTTCTCTAATTACTAAGTGGATACTGTATTCTTGAGTGTGCTCCTATTGGCTGAGATACAAGGGCTTATTTTTTGATTTATATTCATGTTGATGATTCAGTTGAATTATCAAAGTATCAAACCCAACTGACAATATGTCTAAAAGAAATTCTTCAAGTGGAGAGTAATGCTGCCAAATTTATTCTGCCATTTCATTAATGTGGTTAGCTAGTTAGTTATCCATATTCTAACAGAGTAGGCTTGATGTTAGATCTTTGGCAAGGACACCCTGTACTGAGTTTTGGCACGGTACTGTGCCGCAGTATGCTGCTGACTCTGGGTCTTAACGACAGGCTAAACGAAGCGGGCGTTACGGCCCCCTGGATAGGTCATTACTCGTCCGTGGCCAAGAGCTAAACTGGAGCAGGGCTTTTTAAAGAGGGGAGCAGGTGTGTTTCACCATAGGGGCTGGAGCCGGCCCAAGACCAAACAGCCTTAACGGTCTTTATCTCCTTCATAATGAGGCCACGCTCTCCACACACCCGAACTCTGCCCACATGGGCTAATGCTGGAGGTATGGAGACCCAACCCTCCCCCCGGTTAAATGGTGACACTTTCAAAATGACCCATGCCCCAAGCAATGGAGGAACAGTGGCATGTCATGAATGTCTATAGACACAAATTGGTAGGGCAGTATGTCACTTAATGTGTCTTTCTTAAGAATTTCGCCCAGTTAATTATCAAAAAGTGGCTTCTAAAATCCAGCAAAATACCTTTGAGCATACAAGCGTAGTGTTAACCTTCTCTCATTTAAAGGTAAAATGTTTAAATAACTCTGTGAACTGGTTCAGGGTTCCTCGGCATGTGTGTGGTTTGGTGTGTGTTTGTATGTGTGACTGGCTGCGTACGTGAGTGTGTCTGAGTGGTATTGTCCCTCTCCTCTTTCACCTGTCTGAGTAGGTTCTCTAGTACGGTCCCTGCGCTCCCCACAGTCTTCTCAGCCCTGTCAGCCGAGTTGAACTTGATCAACATCAAACGGCATAGCATTCAAAAGTATTAGTGTTCTCTGTTGATGGGCCCTCTTGCTATCACAAATCAGTCCCCGAGCTACTTCATTATTTATCTCTAATTCATCAGTGTTGTCTCCTCGCACACGGGCAGTAATGCACACACATATCCTGATTGTGAACACACACACACACACACACACACAGAGGACACACATCGCACATCAGCACATTAATCTCTGCTTACCTTCAACCGAGCTTTTGTTTTTTGTGATACTATGAAAATAAAAAAATACAATGTTTTTCTTTTTTTTTCTCTCTCTCTACCTTTTCCCCAGGTCAGTGTAAAGCAAAAATATTCCAGAGGAGTGATTAGGCTCATGCTTGTACTTTCAAAATGCTGATTATTGTGCGGACCCCGACAGGCCTTGTGTTTTTCTCTGAGCATTCTGGGGATGTGAGTCCGAAAGTAGCCCCATGGTGCTGTGACCCCTGACCTAGCGTGGGCGATCCCACCAGATGTGGAGTGTGTGCTGGGACAGTGGCGAGGGGCAGCTCGGTCTCACGCGGGGAGGCCCTGTCTCCCCAAACTGCCACAGAGAGCATGGCCAGAGGGGTTCTGTCAGCACCGTTATCAATCATACTCCCTCCCTGTCTCTCTCCCTCTCTCTTTCTCTCCCACTTTTTCTTTCTCTCACTCTCTCTTTCACACTCTTTCCTTTTTGCACTGTCTCTCACTTTGCCTCATTTTCTGTCATTCCCTGTTCTTCTCTCTGCTTTTGTTTTTCTCTCACTTTTTCTTTCCTCCCCCTCTCTCCCTGAGATATCCTCTTTTCCACTTAGGCTACCAGCTCTCTCAGTCACACACTGTACACGCCTTCAGCGTATATATACACACTTTAACCTTCCAAGTGTGACTGTTTTTATTTCTTTCACTCTCTAATCTGTTTCACCCCTGCCTTTCTTCGGTCTTAGCGCACGCTTGTAGTCTAAAAATGTTTTTTACTTGTCCTTTAGATTGACAAAGCAGATGCTCTGGAAGGACGCGATACCTTGGTCCAACTCCAAAAGGAATACATAGACCGTGATTTATCATACCCAGGGAGTCTGATTAAAGCCAGAGGAAATGGAGAAGTGGACAAAAGAGCAAATAAAAAGGACAGAAATCGGCATCAGCAAAAAAATATATAGAGGACACCCAGAGGAAACATCCACAAAGATTAAGTTTGAAAATAACTTTTCAAATATATTGTTTTTGTGAATAGTGATGCGGTGTAACGGGAGACGGAGTCAGGGGTCATAGTTTGAGGAATAGATGCCAGTTGTCCCTGCCATCCGGTGTGAGGTGTTCTCTGACGCATGGCGCTTTGAAGGCCCCAGTCCCTCCTATCGCTGCGATCCTTTACATCTGCAATCAGGGCAAATGGGTTACAGCCAGCACAACAGACAACAACTAAATAAACAACATACCTGGGGTGGATCCCCTCCAATTCCGGACTGCCAGTCTGGCTTTGGTGCATTTTTAAAACATCACTAGGTAATTGAACTCGAACGTTCACACTGACACATTTGCATGGGGTAAAGGGGGGTTGGAGTAAGCAATGGAGCAGCTGGTACGCACCAGTACGACTCCGGCTCAACCAGTCCTTCTGACTTCATATGTAGCACTTAATTGGTTCCCAAGGCAAGAATGAAATATTTAGCTCGCACGTCCTTTAAAATGCGATTGATTTTGATCTGACAGCTGTGCCTGTCCCGCGCGAGGGAGTGAGAGAGAGAGGAGAGGAGAGGGTGAGGGCTGTCTGGGCTCGTTGCCTGAGAACAGCGCGACAACACCCACTCAACCGCACACAAACACCAGTATATGGCCACTGAATGTAAAGGATCACTCATGGATGCCATATGCTTTCAACTAAAGCCTCCCTTTAAACCCCCCTATTTAACCTCTAAGATACAACGAGCTCCGAGCTTTGGACGATCATGAGTGAAAGCTGTTTTTATCTGCGCAAGTTCAAAGCACAAATGCAGAGTGTATAGCGTGCATGTGCGCAAATCACAAACAGAAATGTATTTTCATTTTATGCTAAAAGCCAGAATTATCAGGTATAACATGGCGCACAAAATGAAAAAGGAAATGTACATTTTAAATTACAAACTGCAGTGGACTTGATCACACTTAGCAGGAGCCCCGTCTACGTAGGTGCAGATTCTACTCAACAGTAATGCTCTAACCAAAGTGAGGCAGATATCCAATCAAATTGGATTAATGTCACTAATTATATGACAGAAATGAGCGGTGAAAGGCAATGGTGTGGTCACGCCATAACATGATAGAAATGCATTAAATAGAAACCTGCACGGGATCCATGGCTGGGAACCTCCCCCCTGTCAAATTGACTAAGCTGCAAATTACGTACAAACGGATATATCCTTTATATAACAGCAGTGATTTTCTCCACTTTATCCTACCTGTCAAGCTCAGAACATCACAGGCTAATTCTTTATTAAGTGAAAGGGCATCGGGGACCAGATGATCCAATTTAAGTACATTGGACAGAATAGAAGACTAATTAAAACCCATATTTTTACATTATTAATTTTGGAACTTCACTTTTAATGAATGTGAAAAGACAGGCCTTCCATTTATACACACATACTCTTTGGGCTGCTCAACAAGGGAATAAGAGTTACGGGTATACTGCAGGGGCTAGGAAGAATTTTTAAGCATCCATGACAGACTTAATATCAAAGTTTAGACAAAGGTGTGTATAGCTAACTTCTGCATCACAAACATGGCTGTTAATTGAGTGTATAGCTTTAGAGCATTTGGTTTATTTGGGGCTGCTGTGAGGCTTGAGACGAAAAGTAATCAGGACGTCTGTTGCCGGGGGTGCAACCTTGTCATTTAGCCCTCATTCTTCCATTCAGTACCTGGAGAAAGAAAAAGAGAGAGAGGCACCTACATGCCGTTTAATGATGTGCCCCATTTCCAGTCACCTCTGCTCAAAAGCAGTCCGCTTTTTTAGCAACGTCACCCTTAATTGTCCATCATGCCCTTTAATCAGACCATTAAGAACATGACCCCGTTTTAGTGCTAACTTTAATTATCTTAGCAACTAGCAGTGGAAAAGCTGCTTCCGACTGAGGCTTCCTGCGTGGCCTTCATCGTAATAATGTCAAAAGCATCTTGTCCCAAACACAAGGATAAAAATGAAATTATTTGCAATGCATATTAGAAGTTGAAACATAACCGAATGAGTTGCTGCTGTGTGGAGAGAAAAAAAAGGATGGAAAATGGGGAAGGTGGGTCTTGTATTTACCCTTCGTAAAAACGATTCTCTCTATGCACTTTTCATTCCCCACAGGCTAACGCATCCTCACATCCACAAATAGGCACAAGTCAAAGGGCAGCGAGTTTGTAAAATTGAGTCAAATATACAAAACAGCAATATTTAATGGCGTTTCTTTTTTCACACCAAGTGACCCCTGCATGGAAACCGATCCGTTTTTTTTTTTTTTTTTTTTTTCCTCCGGTTTCAGGAAACTCTTGGAAGGCAAAAGCAACATCCTGAGTTGGTGAGGAGACAGGAGAGGTGCTGACATGCCGACAGGCAGGGGATCCTGGGAAAAGCCACAGACAGGAAGAGCCTGACTGACTTTGACCCCCGAGGTCAAGGCTGGGGGCTCGGCAACTGAAAGATGTTTCCAAGCCACACTCAGACCATCATAGAGTTTTACAGGAAATAGCTTAGAAATACTGTACGCTGTGAAATGTGGGAGATCTTTTTATTGCTTGCTCTTTTGTTTTGCTCTCTGTGACATAAAATGCATTTTGGCCCTGAGCTATATTTGACTTATTTGTTTGAGGGTTACTGTATGTAATTGAGTTGAGCTCAAGTCCATTTCTCATCTCTATAATGTGAAAAACAGTATTTGTTCAGTCTGTGGATGTGCCGTGACTAATAGAATTATAGATGATGGGAAATGTGGAGATCTGTGCGACAGAGTTTAGACTGGGACAAAAGCGCAGTGTTACTCAGCTGCTCCAATTTCTGACATGTGTTTTGAATAGAGTGAAGTTTCACCACTTTTTTAAGGCTTTGTGCGGTGGGTCTCCAAAGGCCCTTTACAGTTAAACCAAATTAGGTGAGAGGAGATTGTCCTTTCCCCAGTCTTGCAGAAGGACCCATAAATCAAAGCATCCATCGTTTGTCACACTTCTGTCTCCCAGCTCGTGGCTCAGGCCCACCACGTTCCAACTCTGAGTTTTTACGGCACAAATGTATCCATCAACCCCACCGAGTGGCCGCCAGCCGCCAAGCCGCCTCAGCGATCGATGGGTGCGATGTACCCTCCCTTCTCGGCCTGTGTGTAGCTCTCTCTGCGTGGGAAGGGGTAAGAGGAACCTCATTTTAGCTGGTTTTAGCCTCGGGCCACTACTGTGATTTTACCCCATGCTCCTGGCCTGACGTCATTAAAGATGCATGATGATGGATACCATGAAGTCAACCTCTCCGAGGGGGTTTTTAAGGTGGAAGAAAAAAAAACCCTTGCTTGTTTTTCAGATCACACTAAGAATAAATCAAGACTGTTTAAATGTAGAGGTTGCAACTGGATGCATGTGACTAATCTTTCAATGCACATCAGAAGAGAGAGTAGGCAGGTATTTAGTGTTGAGGAGGCATGTTTTGACCAGTTGGTGGTGCTCCTGTCACAGTGAATTCACGAGCCTGGCTCTCTCTGTGATTCAGATGAATACACTCTTGGCTGTTTCCAAACTGGGCTGGAGAAACAGAAGACAATGATGCAAATTTAGATTTCATATCAAGACATGCTTGAGAAATTGTTTCTTTTTCTCCTCTTTTGCAACAGAAACTTGTATTTGCTGTTGCTAATTTTAGATCCTCTCACTCCCACTTTTCATAATCTGATCCCCATCTTCTCCTCCCACAACATGTACATGTTTATAAGATGACGGAGGATATTCATGAGGCCCTACTACACCATATTCTGAAGAATTAAGAAAAAGGGAATCCATATTCATATGCATGTTCGGTTATTTTAATCCTGGAATTTCACTGTGGCGTTAGAAAAGTTAATATTTCTCAGTATGTTCCAGAGATACCAGAAAATGTAACCTTGAATTTGCTACTTGAGGTGTGTGGGTGTCTTAGTTCAGCGCAACAAATGTGGTGAAACTGTGTGTGTGTCACTGAGTGTGCGAAGAATCAGTGCGTCTCCAATGGGAATGACAGGGGAGACATTTGACAGCTGTGCTCCTCAGGTTCAAAGGTCATGTCAAGTCCTGGATGAGCCCAAGGTAAAATGCTTCACAGGGCCCGTACCGGTCAATGGGTATCGTTTGCCTCGATAGCAACCAGGGTTGGCGGTAATGGGACCTCAGTCATATGTCAGCGCCTGGAAGAAAAGTCAAATACCATGAGGCCACATTTATAGCCTCCCAAAACAAAAGGGAAAGTGAAAAGATTGAACTTTTAAACTCCCCAATTTATAGCTTAAAGGTGTCATATGCATGGTAAACTCTCGAGGTAGCATCCATTATCAGTCAACACCTCTCTCTTTCGCTCACCCTCTCCACTCAATCTCTTCTCCCACTTTCTCCTTCACTTTCTCCATCCCGCCCTCCCCTCTCAGTGTTTCAGCTCTAACTGCAGTTTCTAGCATCTGCCTTAACCGGCGCGGTCCATGCCGTCCCTGCTGGGGAGTAGAATCCAGCCCCTCACTGGAAGACCCTGAAATAAGGCCTTTATCAGCCAACCCCACACAGTATCAGGGGGCCCCCCGCTCCTCCAGCAGCCTCTGATGTGAAGGAGAGATGGACAGAGCTCTGTGGTCCTCTGGTCGAGCACCAGAACAGGATTCAGCCCATTGTACCATTCAAATTAAGCAGGCATCAAAAGGGAAGAGGAAGCTGTTGTTGATGTATTGTCTCGTGTTATTTTAACCGGCTTAACTCAAGCCTCTTCATGGTGGAGTGTTGTGGTGCTGGATGCCGATGATGATAAGTGGTGGATTCTCTGTTAAGACTGCTAAGCTGCTGCGCTGGCTGAACGGGGGGCTCTGGCTCCATTGGCTGTCGTGGCTGATTTTGGCTGTGGTTGAACCATTTCAATAGGTTACCATGGATTTATCCACTCAAAACCGCTGACTTGGCTGTCCATGTACAGCCTCTTCATGTCACCAGTGGGACCCCTGTTTATTTCATAATGCTGACATTTTTTTGAGGAGATTTGATGAAAAATTAAAGTTCAACACAACAACACACAAAGAGAAACTTTTTAGTTAGTTACACAGTTTGAAAACTGCAGACTTTAAATCAACATATTTGCGCCGCGGAAACTTTTTTTTCTGAATTAAATTAAAAACTATTTAAGCTGTAAAGTGTCTGTGTCACTTGCAGCGTTACAAAAACCCAACAACCACTTATTTTGGGGCCTTCAAATGCAAAACAAACACAGGCCTCTTTTTAATAATGACGCCAATAACATGTAAATAGGTGCCATAAACATACATGTGAGAGGAAATATGTTTTCCATAGACTTAAATTGCAGCATTTTATTTACTGGCCTGGTAAATAATCACCCTGTAAAGACAGTTCAGTCAGCTCTGAGTACTTGTGAATAGCTCTCTCCATTCTCTGCTGAAAGCTGTCTATTTAATTTCTCTCTTCTGTCCTCAGAGCAGTAGCTATTAAGTGCCTTCATATGTCAAGCCAGTGACACCTCCTCCATTCTCTTCAGCTTGTTTAAGCGTGCCCCTGTATTGTTGCCCGCCGTGCTTGACGTGTTAATAGCTTAATAACGTAATCTGGCAAATAATGACACCTCATCACAAAGACCGAGGCCAAATGTTTACAAGGGAAGCTGTAATGTATGATGACAGTAATCTGAATAAAAATGAATTTACTGGCATCGTCTCATTTGCAGTAAATTTTCACTTCTTCCATGCACAACTGATGCTCCGCGGACACCTTCCTTTGCTCTCTAGCTGTCTCATTACCCTGCCTTTCAAGTGGTGGGAGAAAGGGAGAGACGGAGAGAAAAGAGATGGAGGAAAGGGGTGAGAGTGTGAGAGGGAGAGAAAAGAGGGGGGGAGAGAAAGGGGTAAAAGGGAGAGAGACAGAGAGGGCAAGGAGGAGATAGGCACTGATGGTGCTTGTTATTTTCAAAGCCGTTTGCCTCTCTCTATTGTTTGCTGAGGAACAGGAATAAGGAAAAAAGAAAGAAGTTCACACCGATTTCAAAAAGTCTCACTTCCTTTTTGACAGATGTGGTGTCAGCTTTGCTGTTTAATTAAAAGGAAATGGAGGTGATGATTGCAACACAGACGTGATCTGATATGATAATGTATTTACAATCATCAAGATGATCGTCATTAAGGATGTGTCAAGGACGAATTCATCGTGGGATTTGGGGTCCTGAGCTGTCAAGTGTATTTTTCTGAGGCAGTTGTGAGATTGTCAGGAGGATGCTGTGACTATGACAGTCACAATTAATAATTTGCGAAAAGAATGTGATTGAGTTTTATACACAGTTTTGTCATGGCGATTTCCTAAGCCCCAGAACATTCAGCAGTGTGAGCGAGGAAGCGGGAGAGAGAGAGAGAAAAAAAGACCCAGGCAACACTGAAACAAGAGACAAAAATACCCTTGATACATATGCTATATGGGATTCTATTATTAAATGACTTTGAATTATTTTATGCATGCCAGCTTGAATTTTTCATAAGAGGTGCATATGGAAGGTTCATCAAAACAAATTGTTCGATTTTGACAATTACTACAACAATCACACCCTTCTTTTGCTGCACCTGTTTGAAAATGAATAATTTGAAGTCATTTTAATTGCTTATGTGACGGCTAATCATCAAGGCATTAATTTATTTATCGAGCTTCATTTGAACTTCCTCCTTAGTGATAACATATCCAGCCTTACTCTCTAGAGTAACAAGATACTGATTAAACTGTAGCAACCTCCTTCAGTATTATGCAGATGCCGAGGAGTGAGCCCTGGAGTGGCTGCAATAATAAGATGCATGATCCGCACTAAGTCGAGATGAACCATGTATTGGTCATAGGAATGAAAATCAGGAGTAAAAAAATAACTTGTTGATCTGAATCACAACATTTTAAACTAGAATTGTTGCTGTGCGTGAGTCTGCTGTCTCGTTTAATTGTGAGTTTCGTCAGTGTAAAGACTCCAAATGTGCTTTTAATCACGTTTTCATTAGGTGACCCAGAATATAACGTTTCTAAACGCTGGAGTGTACCCTAAATCAAAAGACAAACTTGACAGTGTTGAGTTATGTGACGAAACACAGAAAGTGAGGAACATCTGCCCCAAACTCTCAGAGAAGCGGAGCATTAGCCTGAATGTTTCTAGCTGCTGGTGGCTCATCTGCAGTTGGTGGTGTGCCGGGATTGGTGCGATGGCTATGGGGAAATCAGCCACTGTTCTCTCTCTCTGGGTCCCAAGCATGGCCATTAACTGACTGCCAGCAGCTCTGGGAAGAGGAACAACAGATGCCAGCAACTGAAAAGCCTCCAGCTCTTCAGCTAAACCAATCCCAACTGAGTCGGGACGGGCCTCTGTAGATTTTTGGACATACAGCGAACAAATGTGGACATGAAAGGGGGAAGAGGAGGGCTGTTCTGGAGGTAAAGATTTGTTAACCCTCTTGAACTTGACAAGAGACGGGACCGAGGCACAGATTAGCCCTCTCAAAGCTGGCTTTTGCAAAAGGTTGCTGTGTGAATATGTGAATGTGGGTGTGAAACTGTGTGTGTGTGTGTCTGCGTATGTGTGTGTGCGCACATATGTTTGTGTTTGTATGCGCCTGTGCATTTGTGTTTAAACAAGTTTGCCTGTTTGCACATTCTATATGCAGACACGTACAGTCGCAGTGACAGCAGCACGTTAAATGGTATGTAATTACAGCCATGAAACCATTTAATTATGTTGTAATTACATTTTACTTCTCTGCCATTGCCATATCTGTTCTACGGCAAAAGATTTCCTTTCATCTGATGTCAGTAGATATCACTGTAACCATTTGGCAGAGTATTGAAAAGCCACACCACGGCTCAACTTTCATTTCTTCCCAAAAAGAAGGAAAAGGCATCGACCCTGAAAAAGTCCCCACATGTTTAAATGATTCAAACACTTGTCTTGACTGGAAATACGTAATGAGGCTAACCTATTAAGGTGTTAATGCTACCTCCGGGTGCAGGGGTCATGTGCTTGAACATTACATTACACTTAAGCAGAGACACATGAGAGAAATGATTTTGACCACATCAAGCCGCCGAGCAGCAAGGAAATGACGGGACGGTGAAGTAGGAAGTGGAGGTGGAGAGCGGGGTGGGGGAGCAAGAAAGCACAAAGCCTGGGTAAACACAGCTAGGTCTGCATCTGGAACCAACTAAAAAGATGCTTAATAATGCAGAGCCGTGCAGGCGGGCCCTGTGCAGCTGTTGTGTGCGCAGGACCATGAAAGACTCTCCATCTGACAGCTGGCTCCATCTAGCTGGCTCCATCACCCTCTCCCTCTCTTTCCCTCTCTCTCTTGCTTCCCTCTCTCCTCTGTGGTCCAGAGTGGCAAGGAGACAGCAGATTAGGGATTAGCCAATCCCTGCCATCCTCATCTGTCCCATCTGCCTGCCAGCAAGCCAGGCTCCTGATTCCAGAGAGAGATGGGACATTACTCGGGAAAGGGGGAGAAGGGAATGTGAGACAACAGCGGAGACAAAGCAGGGGGAACTGGGACAAGGAAAACCACAGAGGATGAACCCGGAGCAGGAGCTGGACCGAGGGGAAGGAGGGCTGGGTGTCGGAAACATGAAAGCAAAGACGGGACAGTGGGACTTGACTGGGATAGACAGAGACACACTACTGCACAGTATGGGGAATTAAACATTAGAGACTTCACCCTTTCGATGAACTTCAGGCTACTTTAACAATTTCAGTCAATGCCATGATACATGCCACGATTCTGTAATCTCATGAAACATTCAAAGAACCTGCCACTCTGAATATTCAGCAACTTTCCAATGCACCCACTGTGTCTTAATCCGTGACTTTCTCGCTACAGGCAGCACATGAACGTACATTATTTTCTGTGCAGAAATTTCACCTGAACAAAGCTGGCATCCCTTTATAGTTGCTAAAAATAAACCCTTGTATTTTGTCTCGCTATCAAAGAGACCACTTGTCTTTTTAATAATCTGCCAGCTCACATTTGGCAGAGACCAGAAAGCACACTCAGAGAAATAATTGCTGTTATCTGTTAGAGTCAATAAAACCTCTACAATTGCACTATTTGAGATAAGAGTGTGCTCCTTGCCATGTGTTCCCCTAAACGAAATCCCACTAAATGATTTAGATATACACTCACTAAGTATCTGCTTATACATTATGAGTGTAATAAGCTCCAGGCAATTGCAGGCTATTGGAAGCATCAGTCATTGAACTAAATAACAAGGAAACAAACTCTGCACACATGCAAATCTGGTTCTGCGCCAAAACGATTCAGATATCAACACCGCGGTCGCTTTTCATTTCCCCAACATTTTGCAGTCTCTCACATATCTATCTCTTCCAACGAGATCGTGCACTGTAAATGTATTCAGTGTATATTTTCAAGTGTTAAGTGAGCAATATCAGGTAGCAGCAACATTATAGCTTTTGTTTCATATTATAATAACGATTCAAACTTAAGGGACCGAGTTCTGCTCAGCAACAGGGGAATATATGAAAAAAAGTTTGCTCCTTTTCCTCTAGAAAGGCACCCGGTAGCTTAACAGGCCCTCAGCTCCAGTACCTGGTTCCCTCTGTGCACACCTTTAAATCACACCCAGGATAGTTGCCTTGTCAAAGCTCTCTCAGTGAGCCAGGCATCTGAGAAACATTAAAACACTTCCTCATGCAAGCCCGAGCCTCCCACAGGGCAGCGAACGGGAGCAGAGCCTTTCTCTCAGGCCCAGTATCCGGGGAGGATACTGCTCAGTACCGCTTGGAAAGTCCCAGCTCGGACAGCGGTGGTTAATATTTTAATAGCCTACGGCTGAGGCAGTTATCATCCAAGTATATTCTTGTTGGTGGATTTAAAAAACCCACTCTCACTCCCTCTCTCTCTCTCTCTTTCTCACAGTTAAGAACCCGATTTGAGTTTTTAATTATTCTTTTTTGAATTCCCCAACCAGCTCTCCTCTGTTCTTTTTCATTTGTGCTGTGCAGTTTTTCCAAGACTCGTACCCAGGGAATCCCTGACAGTGTCCTACTTAACTTTTCACTTTCTTTCCTGTGATTTGTTCTTTTTTTTAACGGGTTGAGGGACTATTACTGATCAATCCACGGCTTCTCTCCAAACACCTGCGTTTATATTGATCAGTCATCCGCTTTCCCTCCTTTTGAACTGAAGGGAAGACTTGTCAGCACAGGTAAAAGTGATCAAATCCCCTTATGAAGCCACGGCTCTGTAGTGTGAAATCCTTTACTTGGGAACAATGTTTGCCCGCAAGTGCTACACTGTGGAGTTAAATGGGCACCATAACAATTTCTACCATTGAACTTTGGGTGGAAATTTTGCAACAACTTTTGTTGTTTCCACTAATCAGCATTTAAAGTGTACCATAGTGCACCTCTTTAATTTCATACAAGTGAGAAACAGAAGAGGGGAATCGAGTGAAATGAGAGTGGAGTGCAGTAAAAGACACAGCAGAGACATGTTTGTGTGTTACTGCTTACATGTGTGTATTTGAATATGTATGCATGTGAACATTTGTGTCCATGCAAATGTGGGTCTACAGGTCTTTTTCTATGCGTCTGTGTGTGTGCATGTGTGTGTGTGTGTGGCTGCTCTGAGCCAGCCGTCAGCACAGCCTGCAGGGAAGGGGCCGGGGTTACGGCATCAGCTGCAAGCAGGAATGAGAATGGCTGAGAGTCAGACAGACACTGCCGTGGGTTATTATGTTTGAGTCAGACCAAGCACTCCTGGGAGCACCGAAAATATTGCTGTTACAGTTGTAACATTATCACAACAGAATAAATAAGAGCGGACCCGGGACACCCAAGGAAGGATTTAAAAAAAAGGAATATATGCATGGGCCAAAACAGAACTGGAATAATTAATTAAATAAATCTCATCACGGCGCTTCTCTGCACACTTAATTGAAGTGCGCTAAACGTGGCGAGTGCTTTCAAAATTGAGAGGATGGGTCAATCCGAACCTCTGCACCTCCATAATGAAAGAGAAAAAGGAAGATAATAGCACACATAACCTCAAGCAATTAAAGGGCTCTAGAATGTGGTGAACAAGCTTTGCCCTCTTGGACACTGTTGACCCACGGTGCCCAACAAGGCCCCCTGGGAAATAAGCACTTATTAAAAATGGAGGAACAGCCACAATCCCACCGAGGCTGTAATATGCTATAGAGTAATTTAATTCTACTTACATGTATCACTTCAGCTTCCGAGCCGAGTATGAGGCAATTCAGCATTTCATTTGACAAAATATGACCTGTCAAGAGACTGAATAATAACAGAGCTAGATCAGATGTGTGGACATGCGATACAGTTTCCAGAAAAAGGTCCTGCCATTCATGAAGATAGTATCTCAACGTAATTGTCATTTCCTCTCCCGCTATCTTGAAACACGCTGCATCTTACAATAAAAAGCAATACATAAAAAAGCCTCATCTACTTAAGGGATTATTTTGAAAGTCTCTCTTTACCCTCCAACAGACTGATGAAACACACTTCCATGCTTGATTTGATCATCCTTCATAAAGGAGGGAGAAAAAAAAAGAAGCATACAGCGGAATCACAAGTCCTGGCATGGGTTTGGGAATATTGGTTGTACCCTTCTCAAGAGTCAGGAAAATCCCTTGGTATGGTTGCTCTTTCTTTGTGCTGTGTAGCTTCATCGCAAATAAACATACTGTCTGTTATTGTTTTCCCTCAAGAACCTCAGAGTTAAAAAAGTATATTTTTTTCTTTTGCTCTTCAAAATGAAATACAGGTCAGTGTCCTACATAAGTTTGCTGCAGTTTTGAAAACATTTCTGCAGCATATTTAAAGTGTGAGTTTTTGCTGAATTTTGAAATTCGCCATAAAACCTGTTTTTTAAAAAAAATTCTGCCTGCTTGATGTAAAAAATGATCATTGTTATTGATATACGTTTAAGTATGAACGTGGTGGTGGTGGTGTGGGGGGGTGGGGGGCTAAGGATCTCAAATGCGACCATGAATAAAACAACTGCTGTAGGGGAACAATTTGGGACGTCTGATTTTCTCTGTGGGTGTTGAGATGAATAAAAAAGGCCCTTCTTGAGCATGCATGTGTGGTTGTCTTTGGGAGAGCGGCCATGCCTCGTGGACAGATAAAGGAGTGATAGGACACCGGGGGATAGGGCAAGGACACGTGGCGGCCCGCCCCTGGTCATTGGTGACAAGAGCAGGGGGACGTTAAACACACACACTGGGCTGACTCCACACTTTGATTTAGCGCTTTTGCCTAATGTTACAAAGGGGGGTTACAGAGGCCCACTGGAGATGGGATCAGCAGATCTCACCGACTGTCGTCATAAAGAAGCCTGCGGAGGGCTCAAACCTCGGCTCACATCTGATGCACGAGCCAAGCTAGCATGCGTGTGCGTGTGTGTGTGTGTGTGAGTGAGAGGAAGAGAGAGAGGGAAAGAGGGGTGGTCCACAGACCATAGAGAACAATACACAAAGGGCATTTAATGATTCCATATTGATGCTCTGTAAATGGCTTAATTTGTCTGAAGACACACAGCAAAGGCAGAGCTGTGGTGAAAACCGTATTGACTCAAAACACATGATTTAATACATATTAATATTAGATGAATGACTCATTAATGGATGCATCAGACAAATCATAATACTGTGTCATAAATAGATTGAAGGCTTTTAAGAATTTATGGAATATTGGATTATTTTCTTGAGCAGTGCCGCGATACAGATCCAACACCACCACCCTCCCTCCATAAAAGTCTTATACTGTAGATGCAGGTAAATAATCTCCCCTCTTTCCTCTTTTTTTCCAGCTAGTTACTCTCACTGTGGGCTGGGAGCTGATCTCTGCTCCAGACACTTTCAAGTCTACTTAATGTAGCCTACACGGGCTTCACAGGCTGTTTCATGCTCTTATGGAAAACAGGCCTTTGAAATCCCTCAGCAGCCCAATCTTAATCTCATTTGTGAATATGAGCCGAGCCACGACAGGACCAGGAACATCCTCGTCTTCCTAAAGCAGCGTTTCATTTGTCAGGAGATTTGGGGCGGTTGACACTAGAGGAGTGATTTAATTGATTTTAATCACACACCTGAGATAGGGAGAGCGAGGGGGCTGCCCTTAACGATTATTCAGAGGGCCCATCCCATGCTGTATCTCTGCTCTCAGCCCTCTGTTTGTTTTGATACATCAGCATTTTGATGGATAGGACTTAGATTATGAACTTACAAAGCGGTCGGGAATTTTAAGCGTGACCTTGGACCTAACATGCAAAACAAGACTAATAAAAGCATTGTTCGTCAGAGAAAAGTGCATCGGACTCCTGCACACTTTGGTGAAAAAGCTTTTCTCAAGGAGCGGCATGCAATATGGATTTCCTATTTCCAAACGTCGCTGTCATCTTCCTGACAACGTTGACTTATTATCTGCAGTCGACTGTCTACTCAATGTTTAACGGACACACACTGTGAAAACGTTCCACAGGCAACGCTCAACTTTGTACCGCTTAAAGATGAATTTTTCCCTTTTGCCTCTTCAGGAAGTTGGAGCCTTCTCCCTTCCCTCGGCGTACCACAGTAATTTGTTATGAAAATCTAGACCAAAAGCAGAGGGGAAAAGCAGGACCACGTTGTTGCAAGCCATTAGTTGGGGAAACTGTTTGGTGAACATTATAATGCAAACCAACCCAGGATTGGAGGGTGGAAGACAGCCTGGGGAGAGAGATTTAAATATGTAATAAACTAATATTTCATTTATTTCCCTCACATGGGAACCTGACCATTTAGCTGCAGCGTACTCAGATCAGAACCCCTCTCCTTTAATGAGTGAAGCCGGCAATTAAACGCGTCTTGGAAAATATTTGAAAATAGAGCGGTGCGAAATGTTTCAGTACACAAGTTTATTTTGTTTATTCTTATCTTATCAATTATTATGGATTTCTTCAGGGCTTTTTTAGTCGGATTCTTAATCACGGTTCCACATTGCAGTAGAAATAAAGTGAAATAAAAGTTATAAAGCTGCATTTTGCTCTGTATTTCATGATTTCTTTTGCCCTCATTCCTTCATTCACAGCTTCTCTCTGAGCTTTACTTTCCTCTGTTAGAGTTGCACTGTGCATGCCTGTGTTATATTATCAGATTTTTTCCTGTCTTTTCAGCTCCGTGTAGAATACAATGGCATTCATTCTTGATGAGGTTGCTGTCACTTTTAATTTCTGTTAGTTCGGGTAAAATGAATGACAGTCGGCCTTGTAATAAATATAACATGCGCTGCATTAATTTTTCAGAGAACAAGAATGGGGGGCTCCCGTTACTATATCCTTTTCAAATGTTTAGATTTATGGCGTTCTCAATGAGTGCATCTTTTTCAAACTTTGTGGCAGAAATATATTTCCATCTCATTAATGAGCAATTAAGGAAAAAGGGGAGTACACAGTCAGAATCTCCATACTAAAGGACGTGGCTTTGATGAGTCTCCATGGCTGTGTGTGTGTGTGAGAGAGAGTGTGTGTGTGTGTAGGTGCATGTGTATCCTCTCATTTTTGTGCATATGTGAAATATTTACTGTTTTTTTTAATGTAAACACATCTTTAGCTTCCTGAGCAGACTATGCATATGTGTAATGTTTGTACACATGAGTCCATCATGATATGCAGGGCATGTGTGTTTCTGTGTGTGTTTCTCTGCATGTGTGTGTGTGTGTGTGTTCCCACCTCCCCAGATAGATACTAATTACTGTTGACTCTTATCCCTGAGTTTGCACTGTTCCTGCTGTCTGGATATCATCATTGACAGGTCTGCTCAACTAACCCTCAGACGGTATAGGGGAAAGCCTCAGCATCACCTCAGCTTGTAGCCACATCAGCGAAAAAATCCAGGACATAATGGTGCGTCTCAGTCAACGTTTTCAACCCAAAGTGAGCGTAATGATGGTTCTCTAATAAGCCCTTTATCAGCCATCTTTGTACTTTGCCAAGCAGGAAATCCACTCTAGCAGTTTTATCACCCTGAATTAGTTTGTGTTGAGTCCCTACTTTATGGCAAAAATAGATTTAAAAAAATGAGAGAGATGAAAACGTTTGGATATGCTCAAAAGAAGTCCTCTCTCAAAGGCAGTACATCCTCAAAGAAGTTGGGGGAATCTGATATTCTTTTTAATGTCTGGAAAGCTGTTGAAGACATGAGCTACTGTATGTCCTTGTAGTGGCTTCACCGTGATGATACATTACACGGGTCCAGGTTAGCCGCCAGGTTCCCCCAAATATGGTGTGGAAGTGACATATTGGACTAAATAAACGCTCATTGTCATTGTTTGAGGGTGAAACAGATAAAATACTGAATTAAGAGCTTGTTAGCCACTAAAACCACAGCAGATATTTTATATTTTCATTTAAAAACGGCACGGTGGCCTTGACTCCTAATGTGCGGTACACTGAGCTAATATATAAAGTGGCTACACTTACAATATGCAGGCCATATTACAGATATACTGCTCTATGAGAGTCATATTCACACCTTAGCAAGTATGACTTGAGGCTATGCAGTAAGTATGAGTTGTAGTAATGGCGATACTTTAGTTATAAGTTGGCAATAACCACAATAATTTCCAGAGTGTCCGTTTTGAAAGAGGAATGTGGTTGCTATTCGGTGACATTAATTTCAGTTATAATGGCTATAAAAAAATACATTAAGCATAATTTAGAGACAGGGGGAAACTAATAAGAGGACCTAAATCAGTGGCAATGCCATTTCCATCCAGCCTCTTCTCGGAGCAAATGTCATTCATATTTTAACCCTTATTAGGAGTGTCTGCTTCCGAGTCTCTGAATTACATTTTCAGGATTTCCACTCATCTTGAAAGACAAAATCATTTGAATTCAAAAAAGATGGCAGACATTGACAGAAGAGAGACAGAAAATATATATAAATCCAGAGATACTTTTACTTCTGGGCTTTTTTTAATGAGCTAAAATCCCCACTTCTTGCCATTTCTCGGCCTTAATTGATGATTATGTTGTTACACAGTAGAAGCACTTCCCTCTCTCCTCCCAGTCATTATGATATGGACAGGCAGCTCTTGAAGCTTCAAAGGCAGGATGGAGTGATTTAAGCTCAATTCAGCCATCCCCTGGCCCACAGGTAAAAAACCCTTGTAAACAGTGAATGCTAATTGCTAATTAGCCCTGTGGCTGAATCACACAATTTCTGTTTGAGCTGACCGCTGTTACGGTCCTGCTTAAGGGCATGTTGTATCTCTTTTGACGGCCCAATTAGAAATTCAGCTGCAGAACCATAAGGCAACCTCGTCATGAATATTTAAAAAGACTGCCACAGACGAGCACGAAGGGGGCACTGAACCGCATGTCATGGAGGGAATATTCGGCAAGTAACCACAATCAATAGTCTCTTGATGTTCTCCGTATTAACGTGATGATTGCTGTTTTTCTTGGGCCCGTAATAGAGGAAGACTACAGGTCATGTGATGAGGGGGATAAAGTAATAAGGGTCAGGTTCACACCACTGAATGTCCAAATTAAATCTCCGGTGGACAAGATCCTATCTGACTCAAAACATAGCAGGCACTCAGGAATCAAACTCCAGCCTCCGTGGTTCAACTCAATCTGAAGGGACTGGCAGGTCTGTGCCACTGCCAAGGAATAATTAGGCTACTGTCCTTCACAATATGTCAGGCTAACTGACTGAGGAAATGCTGCGTGCTCTCACTGCACTTTCACTCTGTCGCTGTATGGTGAGCTCTGAATATAGAGGCAGCCAGGGTGCTGACTCAGTATTGTAGCAGGATATTGTGGAACATATACCGTGTCAAATGCAGACACGTCGCAAAGGGCAATAAAGCTATACCATTATCATTGCTGCACAGGTTGAGAGCGCTGCGCCCCATATTGCCAGGCGCGACGCCAATCTGCTGCTTCCGTGTCTTGTGTCAACTTCCATTTTTCTTCGCTGAATTTCTAGTGATAATTTGTTTTTGCATACATCAGGCGTTTTTCTTTCCAAGACAGAAGAAGTGTATTAGGGAATAATGCGCCCCCACTTCCTGTTTCCACAGTCATTACGACTCAAGTGTCAGGCAAGGTTGGGTGTTATGTGGTTAATTGGTATTTTAATGCACTACCTGCGACACCTAAAATTGATTCTTCGTTCTCAATAACACTGTAAAACAGCGTGCTACCTTGCATAATTATTACCGTGAATATGAAAAGTGCCTGTTTAAACTTTATTCACCGTCACCTATTCTTCTGCACACGGAGCTGTGAAATAGCTTCCAGAACAAAACAGAGGAATTCTGGCAGTGCATCAACAGGATTGTGTTGCCTGTCACTGAATTACAGAGGGTTCAAACACCTTTCTCAAGTAACCAAGGTAAACATGTTTTTTCAGCCCGGGGGCAATTGAATGAATTACCATTCCTCATCATTTCATTATGCAGGTATACTGTATGTTTAACAGCTGTGCATAGTGAAAAAATATGTAGAATATAGGTTCTTTTCTCGCACAGATCTTTCACTCTGGAGGGTGATATTTCCAGGTAACCTCAATATATTTATCCCGTCCACCTCCTCACAGATATTTCTTCTTCTCTGCTTTGATTTTAACATGAGAGCATCATTTGGATGAGTGGAAAACAACAAGTGTAAACCTCTCACCCTCCACTCACTTACCCCATATCACTCCAGGCAAATTGTTTTTACTCTGGACCCCACGACAGCAACTAAAGACCCACCTGCTCATCCAATAACAGCAAATCAAATCACATAGGCTTCCCTTTCTTGGTTTCAAAGGGACATTCTCTAAGTTGATTCTTTTCATTTAATTCCTGCAAAGGGATAGAGCGCACCCCCCACCCCACCCCCCCACCCCCACGCTCGCCCTTTATCTGCTCGTGAGAGTGGGGGAAGAAACAGAGGATTATCGATTTGCACTCAAACAGTGGGCCAACCTAAAAAGCCCCAATGAATTGTCACTCATTATTGAAATTATCAGGCACTAATTAAACTGGCAACCCTAAGCCCCCTGGGCTGTGCTCATCTCCAACTGAATTTCAGCTCCTCAGACAGTAATAGGGAGGCAGCATTAGCCGCTACTGGATGCTAATGAGACCTGGAAGCTGTCTCTCCCTCTTAGGGTTTCACAGAAGCAACTGCTGAATGTGAACCACAACTACAGTGCAGCACTGTTTGTGAGCATTTGATTGGCAGAATGAGAGAGAGAGAGAGAGAGAACGAGGAAGAGGGAGAGAGAGGCAGAGATTTAAGCTGGCGACTGTATGAAACTGGATGGTCCTCCGAGTACAGCGTCAACAGTTACATTCAGCAATAATTTTAGTACGCGGATTTGAAAGATTTGAGGCTTTTTGCACATAACACCTCCCCCTCAGTCGTTGCTCTGCATATTTCCACCTCGCTCTGTATCTCTCGTAGCTGCATTGAAGTTGTTGACTTACTCCTCGTGCGTTCTCCCCTTCTCCTCTATGCGAATCAACAGACATGGTACCAGTGAGAGTCTGACTGACTTTATCACATGGTACACAGCTTGTTAATAACTTCCTCTGACAATTCCTCCTCATCTTTGCTGATGACCAGAGGGACAGCCGTGATTGTCATGTTTGTAGGGGAAGAAAGACTCTAAACAATGATGTCACGTCAGCCTCTCTATTAAAAGACTTCATATTTTGAGCGGCATAATTAATACTCTTGGGCACGTCGCTTCCAAGTTGGCACTCCAGGCAAAGGGCTGCCACTCACCTGATAATTATTTTTGGAAATGGAGCCCAAATTACAGTGATTGACAAATGCAACAAAGCAGAGACAGCCCCGAGCATTCAAGAAGAAAGAAATGAGAAAATAGTTAAGTGGTTAATGCACTTTCACAGTGGATTTAAAGTTGAAATCGCTTGTCCTTTCATGTCTCAAATGTAACTTTGGCTAGGGTCAGACTATTTAGCCCCTATATCCTCCTGAAGCAACACACTAAACGGCCTCTGCAGGAGTAATTAACACTTTTATCATTTCTGTGGTTAAAATGCAAAAGGTTTTTATGACTATTTTGATAGTAGCCGCATGCTCAGGTGTATTCAGGGCAACATACTGCAGTTAGCCAACTGTTATGGTGTCAGAAAGCTCTTCACAAATCACAGTCAGCAATTCATATGAATCCAAGTGTGTCCTCACTTCACAGTTGTCTGAAAAAAAAAAGGCAAACAGTTGTTAGCCCGTCGGGTTGCATCCATTAGATGGTGGATAGAGGAAAGCGGCATGCCTCCATGCTTTTTACACCTCTCGCCATGCGTAAATCAGCCACTCTGTCATTCTACTCGGAAGAGAGGGGGAGGAATTATGTCAAGTTATTTGTTTTGTACCAAAATGAAATATTTATCGGGAGTGAACACCTACCAGGAACAGACGATAGGCCAGGGTGCTTCATCTTCTCAGACTCATATTTGGCTTCCACCTCCGCAAAGGCCAAACCATGTCCTGAGGGTTTTCAGTGATTCAGGGAAGTCCGCTAGCTTTGAATCCACATTTCAAAGCCTGTGTTGAACCGGAGGACTGTGCTGGAACTGGAGGCAGACATGTGTACACACACTCTAACCAATTATATGGTGATCTCCTCGATTTCTCTCCGTGTTTGATGGGCACAAAATACATAACTTCATGCCTCCTTATTTTTTCCATGTTTCCATATAGGCTCTGAAATATGATTTAACATTTTCGGTAATGAAACATACAGGAGAGTGAGGCTGATTTATGCCTTCGCGGTTGGGAAGTTTTCCACTTAAACATTAGGCCGTGAGGGAGATGTTAAGTAACAGTGCAGTCATCAGGGGTTATTTTGTTTTCCTTCACAACACCCCAAACACACATCATTTGCCATAATTTAAGCTTGAAATACTGGTTTGAGGGAGGAAAACCGAAAGATTGATGGGAAGCGGTGAAGAAAAAAACACGAAGGTGGAAACCTTAAATCCTCTATGTAAAATCAAATTTTAGGTCTGCTTAACAGAAACAAACTCTGACAGGAAAACCATGACACAGTGGTGCGGTTTTGCAGAACGAGCACTCAAAACAAATTCCTCCACATCGGACCTCATTGGAGAAAATGCTTTTCAGAGTGAGAGGCAGCAGGGTGGTAGAAAGGGAAGTATTATTTGCCTATATTCCAAGTGGACCACTTAAACAGTTGTATTATTGATAGTGGCAATAATGTGGACCTCTGCTCTACGTCCTTCGGTACGTCATTAAACGTGTTTCAACAACAGCTTCCACTCTCCCTCCTCGCTGGGAAATCCATTACAGACGCAGAATGCTAAATGGATTAACAGAAAAAGGTCGGGAAGCAGAAAGAGAGAATCATTGTACCTTTGTCCAAACCCATTACAACACTGACCCCTCTGACTTCAAAGTTACAATGATTGAGTTGGTGTCATCACAGGCCCAGACTTCCCTGCCAGTAGGCCTACCTGGAAAACTCCTTTTCTGAGAGGGCTCTTGTTTGATCATGCATGCGGGCGACGCATGTCAAGCCGGGTTATTCCCACAGTTAATATTCTTTCATAACCTGCCATGCGAGCTGAACTTGATTATTTTGGCACCTGGGCAAACAGCTACAGCTTTCAGGTGGTGCATACTGTATCAGAGACCCTGGTCACAAGGGTGATCTATTCGCTGAAAAGGCAGGGTTCTGGCAAAAGACTCAGCACCTCAGAGTAATGAAGCCAGCCCTACTCTGTGAGCATGGGCAGAGCAGGTTACATTAGAAATGCATGAAGGCCAATAGGTGGTTACCTTAGGTCTGCTCCAACCCATTTATATTCCATCAACTGATATCAAAGCAGGAAAATGTTTTTGGAGAGGGGGAAAAGCGGTGAGCGGAGAGGTATATTGAAATGTCTGTGTATCAACAAAACATGCAAAAATGGCTGTCAAATAGCACCGGGCATGTGAAAACCTGCAGTCGTGTCCAACTTGATGGTTACCACAGAAGGCAAGAGGCGTATCTTTGGACGCCTCAACTATGGCTTGGATAAAGCCTGGCTTGGATAATGAATCCTTCCTTTAACAACACTTAAAAAAAACAGCACCATGATTTTTACTTTGCTGTCTCATTACCAGTGTCCACTTGGCAAAAGCGGGAGACTGTTCTGCCCAGAATTAAGGCTTGAACCTGGGCAACTTTCCTGCTGTCCACCCACCCTCTCTGCTTTTGCTTTCTCTCTCAGAGACTTGGTGCTTACTTAATCATGATTAATCGCTGCCTGGATAATCAGATACAACATCAAAAGGTTGGAGATGACAGTCCAAGGACGCTTGGGAGGAAACAAGGTATACCAGGCATTCATTAGCTTTGGCATGGCAGTCATACATTAGCCCATAACCCTTTATTGTCCTAATTAGGCTGGAGAGGGGCAGCTAGCATTAACATTACCAATATTACACACACACACACACACACACACACATATATATATATATATACAAAGCTGCAGAGTTTACTTCAACTTCTGACCACATAGTGTAACGCTCACATGAAAGACCCTTTATGTCCCAGGCTTTCTTATTATTTTATTTTCTTTCCCTTTTCTGCCCAGGTAGCAGTTTGTCCATGCGGTGTATTATGTTAGCTCACATCCAGCCACTAAGCTGGGCAGTGTTTTTGATTTACAATCACTTTTCTCGGGACAAACATAAGACAGGCTTCCCCTTCCTCCATTATTTTACTCATCTCACTTCACACTGTGAGGTGCAACCCATACTGTATATTTCATTTCTTTTTTTTCCCCCTCCCTCCCCTGTTTTAAGTCTCCCTGGATGGAGCCTGGCTTGCGGTGCACCATTTTCCCAGCTACAGTAGCAGTGGTGCTGGGCCCTGTTCAACCCCATTATTTCTGGGAGCCAAATTCCCATGGTCCCAGGAACAGGCGTGCCAGCTCTGCCTTCTTGGCTCTCTTCCCTGGTATTGTTTCCTTTGTTACATCCAGAGCTGCATTTCAGCCCGTTAATGTTTGCGCTGGGAGGTCCAAATTCCCAGTGTTCAGCTTTAGAAAAGGTAACTTGAAGTTCAGAATGCAACCACTTTTTTTTTCTTCGGCAAATTATGTTTTTTCCCACTTTTATTTCTTCCATTTTTGTTCTTTGTTGTGATATAGTATATACAGTGATAACAACACTATAAACTTGTTCGAGATAAAAATTCTTGCATGCAGAACAATCGTAAAATCCCTCCTCCTGCACGTCTCAGCCAGATTTATTTTGTTATTATGTTAGATCGATTAAAGTGTCATTATTTTTTTAACCACGTGTGGAGTGTACCTCTCTGAAGTAAAGGTTATTTTACAGTTTATGCATTATTGTGCAGTTAAACTTTTCATCTAATGAAATGTGAAATGTCTCCACCTCTAATTCTAACACTACCTCCAGATTACATGAGAGCGATCACCAAACAGCGAATCACTATCATTAACATTTTGAGTCTGACTTACTATTCAAGCATGATGGCATTTCCCCATCTGTAATCCACTTTATCACCCATCATTCCAGCCTTAGCACCCTAACTCCTTTTCTCTGATGTCAACTCATGTAGCCATCACGGCAGCTCACACATGGGATTAAATGCAGGGTTTGTTGGCTCAGCGCAGCATGGAGGGAGCATTTCCGACTGATGTTGGCTGTTCCACTCCGAGCCACAGCACTTGTCTCCCAGAGCGCAGACACGACGGTGTCAGGTAATTCTCTGAGGAAGAGCCACACGCCCCTGCAGAGAGCAGTGGGGGAGCCTGTATCACATCTCAGGAGTTGTAATAGCAGCTTTGAAGACTCCAGTCCACTAATCCCACATCATGTGATCATGTGTCTAATAGACCGGTTCCTAATTCACAGCATTGTGGGGGATTTTTTAGCTGTCACTTGCGCCGGCAGAGGTTTACAGTGGGAGAGTGTTATGTTTTGCGAAAATAAATATAAGAGTCTCCTGCGCATGGCTACGCGTGGACACACATACACTCAATCTCACACACACACACACTCACACACACACACACACACATAAAGAATCATAAAAGTGAAAGCAGACATTTTGTTAAATTTTGAAGAGCAAAAGTAAGAACAGAAATGATTTCATGTTTCTAAAGTCATCAGAAGTGTGGTCCACAGTGAAATAAAACGATCAACAATGAATACTCTTTGTGCAGGACTAAAGCTCTTCCTTAATAAACAGTTAACAGAATTTATATTAGGTCGGCCTATGATCAATAATAGCATCTCTGGTGACTCTGCAGACGGTCTGATCATACATCACAGAGGATATTCCTTGTAAGAAATTTGAATCAAATACCTTGAAGACTAGTTTCATACAGTAGAAATTGTCTACTCCATAGTCATAAGCTGTCAAATCTTAGAAAAGAGAAAAATGCAACAAGACCCTCTGAGTATAGTGTGTGATCATTGCAGAAGCCCAGGTCTGTTGAGGCTTGTGTGACATTTTTAAGTCCTTTTTGAGTGATTATCTCTAAGGTACTATGCACATTAAATGGCTGAGTTAACCTTAACACATGTAAAACCATTACGCCTATTGACGACAGCAGTGTGTAATCCTGCTTTGCAGTTTGATATTGACACTCATGATCAAATGCTAAGCTCCGCTAGCAGATAGGTTGTCCCTCTCTGGGGGACTGAGAGACAGGCAAATGAAGCAGCACCAGATTGATGAGAAATGAGTGCTCTGTAAATTGTGTGTGTGTGTGCATGTGTGTGTGTGGGTGTGTGTGTGTGTGTGTGTGTGTGTGTGTGTGTGTGTGTGTGTGTGTGTGTACTCTTCTCCTGTAAGGGATACTGCAAAGCCAATCAATTAATACTTAAAGTGGAACCAATTCTTGTTTCACTTGGGAACTTACTGAGGGCTTTGCCCCTTCATTTTAATACCGAGGTCTGCATTCCTAATTATGAACAGTGCAAATGGATGTTAAGCCATGCCAAATTAAATCTTAGTTCATTAGATATAAGCTCTTTAAAGATTGAAAGAAAATATTTGAATTTTTAAAAAGTTTCAATGTGCAGTGTCCCATTTTTAATGAGGACGTTGCAATGTGAGGGAGGAAAAAAGGGAAATGTCTTTGTGTGGATGAATAATCTAACCAATATGAAATATTAAGTCACTGTTTTACCCAGTGTTTCTCCTCAGGCTGCAGTGTTAGGCTGGATAATAGAAGATTTTCCTTTGGTGAGGTTCTGCTTTGAATAAAATACAGAGGTGCATGAAGGGGAAGCTCAACTGTCTAGAGGCAACTGGAGTTCTGAATTACATTGTAAATATATTCATTATTCCTCAAAAAAAAATAAGGCATTGTTGACAGACGTCAGTTTCATCATTAGAAGTGTTCCGAGTCAGCCAGTAAATAAGTAAACTCCTTTTATTTTCTGCAGGAAAATGCACAAAACTTCTGAATTTCAATTTTTAACAGTGTTTGCAGCCCGGGTGAACCTAGTTACCATAATGTTGGCTTAATCTATATTGAATGTGCAAGCTTACAACAATACTAGCTTTGCCGAGGAGTGGTGCATTAACGCTTACCTGTAGCTTTTAATGTGCTCTCTAGCTCGGCTTGTAATGGAGAGAGCAGATGTTCAGCGTGGCAGCACCTACTTGCCGCCATCCCAACTCTGCTTTCTCACACCACATGAGGAGAGCGTAATGAAAATCTATAGAAAGTTTCACACCGGTGCTATTAAGGGAACATTTCTTCACAGTCGCTGCCTCCTGAATACAGCATCAAAAGAGCACAATGTAACACACTGTTTGCATTATAGATAACTCCCAATTACATCGTCTTGTTCTTTTCTTTGCTCTAATATCTTTCTGTTATTTGTCCGTCATTGACTGTCTTGCCGAGACAGATCTGGTTCTAAAACGGGAAGCTCCGAGGCCCCGTTGTCGTAAGAGGTTTACACAGTGTCCATTGTGTAACAGCTGTAAAACACAGACCAAATTATTATTAACTCCGCATGCTGCTCTGCCTCTGCCTCTGATAAAGTGGAATCCCAGAACAACCTTTGGATTTTGGCCAATAACCTTGGAGGGAGATGGTGATTGAAAACAGTGGTATGAATCCAGGTCAGTCATTATGTCTACACTGCTGAGACAAAGATGCAGGACTAAGCTGAGGGTGTGGTGATGCCGTTTTATGCATTAAAGAGAAAACGAGGCAAAGTGAAGAATATATCCCTCTTTGTTAGACAGAAGAAAAAAAGAAACCGAATTGTGGTTATCCATAAAAATTTCAAAGAAAAAGAGTTGCCACATTTTTAGCCTGATGGATTTCTAAAAAGGAAAACTCCCGCTTAGAATTTCCGACCTCCTCTAATTTCACAATCCCTTGCTTTTTTGATTCTCACTTTACCTGTTGGGACAGACGGAAATGTCGAATTTGCTCTAGCATCTTTCAGCATGATATGACACCCAAAACCCAGGAGTGACGGTGTCTCTTTCCCCGCAGGAGAAACAAGGAAGATGATTTGTTGAGGGGCCCCGGGGAATGAGTGCGCCTTGAAAACAGGTGGCGCAACATCGCACTGCAGCGTGCCTTCAGGGAATATTTGTAGATATTCAGGAAATGCACAAAAACAAAACATTTCCCTGTGACAGAAGCAGACGCCACCTACAGTACAACACAAACTGAGGAAGTGATTAACTCTGCTCCTGACATGTTTCCCCTAATGTCATTTCCTCAGACTTGAAAGATTTTTTTTTTCCCCTTCTAAAGTAAGTTAGAGTTTTTCATGATGATGAATGCTTTGTTATGACTTTGGCTCTCATATATTCAACATGAGCCACTGTAAGCATGAGAAATATGTCGCTCGTCTCGTCAAGTCTCACCAACTGAGTCACTCACAGCTGAGCGAGATAGGTCAGCAAGAACAATTTCTTCATTTTGACAAATCACTCCAAAAATGTATTAGCAGAGAGGCCAACTGTCAATCCAGCTGCCCAAAGGTCCTTACAGGGCCTTTTGGTGGGTCTGAAAAATGATGTAATCAGCCCGTCCTTCCTTCTTACCGGGGCTCCATCCATCCTCTCTAAAGGCCCGGTCCCCTTGGCCTCGCTCTGGATCAAGTCCCCATAAGGCCCCCTGACCCCGTTAGAGGCGCATGATGGGCGGCCCTGTCACTTCAAATGGCTGCCCAGGTCCGGTCTGAGAGTAACCCCTCACTGTGAGTAAACCTCTGCGTTATTTCTGTTTTATAGGCTACGGGCGGATAACTGCGTGGAATGGATGTGGACAACTTAGTTATTGTCACTCAGGGCGAGGGAGTGAATGTCGTTACTGGGTTGCGAATGGGAGTCGATTGAAAGGTATGAAAAGTTATGTGGTGTAGTTTCACAGTGTGAGGGAAAAGTAAGGCACATTTCTTACACTGGTGTGTGCTCGCGATGACGGGAGGGAGTCTGCCAGCCACCGAATTGTCTCCGACGAATGTTATACATCGCAGCGAATGCGGAATTACATATTTGGCCACAACTTACCAAAGACAATGTTCAAAGGAGCTATTTAAATTTCAAGGAAGACGAATGACTCATATATGATGTGTATTTTCACTTCTGGAGAGCTGTGCCTTTGATGGCGAGAGGGGAAGACGTGGGTTTGTTATTGAAGTAAAGAATAATAAGGCCACTGCATGTTGGCCGACTCTCCCTGTACAAAGACCTTGATATGAATCCAATGCACTATGTATGCCCCTTAGAACAAGCAGGGATACAGGAAAGCATGTGGCTTTTGATCCTGCTTTCCTTCTGTTGTCTTTCATCTGACCCATCCTCCAAAATTGTCACTAGGACTCATGCAGAAGACAGAGCAGAGATCTGCTAATCTAACCCTCCGGGGCTACACTGTTTTTCTCGCTCACTTCCACTTTCTGAATGCTCCTGGACATTTTTAGTCATTAACTTGCAGAGGACACTGCCTTAAGTCTTAAAAACCTTCCAGTCTGTACATTGTGCACCAAGTGGGGATGAAGTGAAACACAAAACACAATTTTTTGATTCTAGCATTTTTTTTTTGTTACCTTTTAAAAAAACAACCTCTTCCATGAGTAAACTGTGTTGAATCTTTGAAGAGGTGCCAGGTTAGCTACAGTATCAGCTCCGTATCCTTTCCCTCAGAGGTAGAGAGGGAGAGCATGTTCTCCTAAGTCTCTGCATGGTGAACATGTCAGCGAATTACACACTGTGAACAACTGATTGAGGCTATGAAGAGGAGGGCATACCAAAAGATAATATGTTTGGTTTGGAGCCGATCCGCTGAACATACATTTTTCTCCCACATAAATTTCCCTGGTCCGCCCTCCGCAGCAGAGTATCCCCCCTCAAACACAGCCCACTTTAATTCTCTGGATTCAGCATTTCGACTTTATAAATTTCATCCCTTTCACCTAAGGGTAGCATTTATAATCAGAAATGTGAGTTTATATGTATGGTAAATGATGCATTTGAAAGTTTTAGTGTTTCCATACCACAACTCCGTGGTGGCTCCACTAGTTAGGGAGTATCCACCTCCGGATAGTTATGGTCAGAGACATGGACTTAGATTTGCGGTGGTTGCATGGACGAGCCTGTGAAACAAACCGTGACATTTGGCAAATTGAACGACAATAAAATTAAATTGTTACCGTAAAAACTGAACGCAGAGATGTTTTAAAGTTTGTCTCTGAAGATAAAACTTTTCTGTCTCTGCATCAAACTTTTCCAGGGTGTTTGTTTCGTCCAACACGGCAACAGCTGAGCACTGAATTCCCAGTGATTCATCTTATACAAATAAAAGAAGGGGGCTTTTATTCTCAAATGCAACAACCTAGAAAGGCTATTATGCCAGTCTTCCACATCGATTTTAAGGCAACCTCGCCACTTCCTAGGTAACAACAAGGTATTCATATGGTAATAATCATAATATGTCAAGTATCTCCAGCCATCAGAGATGCTAGTCTCAGTTTAATGATTCTGGGAAATTGAGGATTACCCAGGATATGAGAGCAAGCCTACAGTTTTCATATGGTGTGGGAGGTTGCAGGGCTCTGTATTAGTAATCACAGGGGAGAGCCGAGAGGTGGGAGAGAAAATCTGCTTCTTCTCTTCTCTCATTCATCATAGCAGTCCTCTGGTGAGGAAACATGGCAAATGGCCAAATGAATGCACTTCATAAAGCGCAAATGTCTCCTCTGATGTGCCTCTCACTGAGGATCTGGAGAGAGGGGGAAAGATTTCCGCAGATATATTATTGTCAAACTCTACTGCCCCCGCTTCCAAGTGTTATTATGATATTGTAGGAGATCTTACAATAAGATTTGGTGACTTCACTCAAGCAGTTACCATAACAATGTTACAATGATGGCAGCAGTTTTCAATAGCCGCCTAAACTGAATGAAGCATATTGTCACACCGGATGATAAGTTTTCTAAGAGAAGCACTCTTTTTTTTTAATGTTTTATGATGTTGTAATTTAACGGGGTAGTCTTAAAATGGAAAGAAAATCCTCACTGACTAGATGAAGTGACTATAAGTAGCGGAGATGTGAGATAAGATATTGAGAGTGGAGCCAATTCACACCACACACAATAAGATGGTCAGCACCACAGGGAGGTGCTATGGATCTGTATCCCCTATTACATGCAGCACATGTGCTTTAATGCGTGAATTACCAAATGGGTAAGACTTACAACATCTGCAAGATCAGATTTTAATATAACACCTTTTGCTGCACTTATTTAACAAAAATACTGATATAGTATAAAGCAGAAATTTATTTAGATGCAGGATAAATGCTTCAAGATTTCAGGAGTGATGTAAAAATAAAGGTAATGAGTCTTATTTTTAAGCCAAAAAATGTCAAATTGATGATACTTTTTTGTGTGTATTTTTATATAAATGTGCAGTATTCTCCTGAAAAGCCATGGAAAAATAAACTAAGATAGATGCAGATGCACAGTGGTTGTGGGAGAAAATAAATGTTTCTAAGAAAAGGTGGTGACTCACTTTTATGAATTTTAGAAATTCACAAATTCAGCTCTTCACTGAGTTTATTAAGACTGGTGAAAGGTTAGTTTAAAAGGGCTGGAGCATAGGCATAATTTTATATCAGGTTTAAAAAATGACGTGATTCATTTTTTAAAAGAATATTAACAGCAAAATACGAACAGTAAAAATGTTTGTAAGAAAAAAAATAAAGGATGAACCTCGGAAAAAGCTAAATATGTTTAATTCTAAGTCACCTGGCTCCTCATCTCGTATGCATGTGTTTACTATCTCTGTGTGATTAGAGCAATTATGCCTTTTATGTATAGTCCCTCATTGTATCACTGTATTAATTACAGTATTGATTCAATTTAACACCTAATGCCCAAAAAACATAAATCATATTTTCCCACTTAATTGTGTGTTTGAACTAATTAAGAGCAGAGCTGAAGCTGCTG